>NC_090293.1:54304098-55546598 GCF_037392515.1 Haliotis asinina | reverse complement strand
AAGCTCATTATCCAATCATTCTGACACATGCCTCATTGTTAATGATGTGGAAGACAATCAAAATTGTCAGTTCTATTTACCAAAAGATACAGGGCTCGTCCGGGATTCGAACCCGGGACCTCTCGCACCCAAAGCGAGAATCATACCCCTAGACCAACGAGCCTCAGATACGAGCCCAGCCCTTGATCACTCTCTTATTTCAACCTCTCGATCTTTGGAACTAATAAAATGAAAGGAAAATAGTCGTCTTGGATTATCAAAAGGTTGGGCTCGTCCGGGATTTCAACCCGGGACCTCTCGCACCCAAAGCGAGAATCATACCCCTAGACCAACGAGCCTCAGATACGAGCCCAGCCCTTGATCACTCTCTTATTTCAACCTCTCGATCTTTGGAACTAATAAAATGAAAGGAAAATAGTCGTCTTGGATCATCAAGAGGTTGGGCTCGTCCGGGATTTGAGCCCCGGACCTCTATCTCGCGCCATTAGCGAGAATCATACCTTTAGACCCACTTTTTACGCACCTGATAGTCTTTTCCCACTTTTTTCAATTTGTCGCGGTGCCAAAAGCCTTCGCAACAGGCCCAATTAACTGGGCTGGACACCTGAGTGCTCAAGTCGCATTTCTTCCCATCACTGACGGCCCAAGGAGACATTCATTTGTGACATTACATAGATGTTAGTTCGAAAAGTTATGCAGACTGTAATGTATGATGTAAGCAACACTAATTAAACGTTAACTTTAACACTAATACCTAATTTGGACAGTAATTTTACGACTAATGACACTTTATGCTTTACTGTTTTGTTTCGAAGGGTTGGTACATAGTTGTCTATGTTCATAACGAGGCAAACCATTTCGGCTTGAAACGCCGCTCGAGAGGAAGTGTCGAGTTTCGTGCATTATGTCCCTTGGACGATAGAGGGCGCACGTGTGCACTGCTTGATTGGTCTCTTTCTCAATTCCGCCATCATGGGTCGTATGCACAATCCAGGGTATGGGAACATATTTTCACTGAACTTGTGGTTTTCATGATCAGTTTCCACAACACGTGTGTCTAGATTAAGCATATCGTTAACGGTATCCTGTTGGGACAAATTAGTTCATATGCTAGTTTATATGAGACGTTTGAAATAAAGATATTACTTCAGGTTACTTCCAACCACGTGTTCTCAACGGATCAAGCTCCATGTGCTAAGCCCCAGACTCTCATTATATTTTCCCATTGTTTAGAAATCATATGTAAGTTAAAGGCATGCTTTTTCATTGGGGTTGATCTTTATTCTCCTTTCACATTTATCCACGCAATTATTAACCCATAGTAGCTACATCCTTCATACTTTCAGTATTCAAGTTACTTACTTATTTTACGTCGGTTGCTGTGTATTCAAATGAAGCTGCGTCATATTTTGTGCCAAGGGGTCCATTTTTACTAAAAGCCACTTGTCATAGGGAAGGTGAATGTAGATATCTGAGTAATTAACTTGCCCTGTCTAATTTAACACTTTCCCTATTTTATGACATCATGATGTAATTATGAAGGAATAAATCAACATGGTATTTAAAGGGGCACTGATGCGGAGCGAATAATGCTTCTCGCCAACGGTCTAATTATGAAACCAAACCGCAAATTGGTCAGCGCCCGCTCCTTCGACCGTGACGGACAAAGGAACTGGGCTCCTGTCCATATTAGCAGAATTTCTTCAGCGAAACAGTTGGGAGGCCGGATGCCCATCATATGCCATTTGTTTAAAAATATCCATGGTATTCCTTGTCTGATTGTAACCAAATATCCCAGCTGTGTAGTTCTTTTCGGATGTTTGGATGGTATAGTTACTGATCCAATTTGATCCTATTTCAGTGTTTTTAACCTCAATATTTAATCATGTTACATGAAAATATGATGTCTACAGGCACGTAGCCATTTGTTTCAGTGCGGAAGATTGCAAAGCTTTATATTTAGGTAGTTTTGAGTGTTGGTTCAGCAGTGATAGCAAATATCATACGTACATTTTGGTAGCTACGGTAGCTACAATGGTTTATTATCTATGATAATAAAAACACACAGTTGATTTATTTGAATTCGTAAACAAAAAACGATGACTTTGCCTTTGGTAGAGAAATCTGAAAATTTTCTTACGTAAAAAACCCTTATTTCACCTATTTACCCAAGTACACAGCAAATGCCCGTGTGTATTCCTTATGCAATGAAATTCTCTTGGTATCCTCAAAACAGTTTCGGCTCATAAGTGTTTTCAGGCTGCATGCGACACAGAGATTACATCTTCAACAGGTATAATTAGTAGTAACACCACTTCGGTTACTCAACAAAGGTTCCCATTTGGCATTTCTCCTGTCTGGAGTAAATACTCAACATTATAAATTAAGGTCTGTAATGGCAAATGTATTGTATGTTATGTAATATGTGCAAGTAAGTGATGCAAGAGGGTTTATCAGCTGAGTTACAAAAACAAACATCGATCAAAGGATTAACCGATAACACACTGATTGATTAATTACTTTTATCTTCTAGCGGATTTGTCAAAAGGCAGTGTGTGTAGATGACTACACCCTGTCGTAAAGTGGAAGTGCAAAAACAATATCCTCCCTTCAAAGAATTAACCACCCTTGCGTTGATTGATTGATTGCTCATTATTGGTTAACTAGATTACTTAGAATAGTGGACATCATACAATTAGTTGCCAGGTGTGCTATCTTGGGAGACCAATGAGAGGTTTATCTGGTTTTCACCAACGAAAGACGTGAAACGATGTGTTACTTTTTCGCAAATGAGACAGTTGTAAGACACGCGACACAGAGCAGGATTATTTACCAGCTGCAGATGAATGGAATACGATTTCTTTTACGTGGATATTGATGGATACATTCCTGAACAAGGTAGTAGCCTGACATCGTTGCCATAAAATTAGTCTGATTTACATTCATTATTTGCATTTTGTTTTAATCTATTTGTTGTAGCATTCAGCAGAATCTGTATGACAGAAAAAACACACTAGATCGCGTATGTGTGTGAAATAGGATCCACATTGGCATTCTATACAATGTATAAATGTTGCTGTTATGTTAGAAATTTACTATGAGTATAAGCAGATCGTGTGTTCTTTTATCAATTTTCAGAATCATACAAGTATGACAATAGACTAAACTAGGGTTATGAGACAAAATATAGAGAGGTACATTGGCTTCGTTATTTTTCCGTCCTAATAGTTTTTTACCATTTCTACCACTGGCAGATGATTAACCTTCAAAGTGTTTCATTTGTTTTCATAATACATTTGTAATGAAGTAAAAATGACTTCACCTCAGTTGATCTGTCTATAATTAAACTATCAATTGCGCTCACGGACTGCGCAGCAGAGGTCTCGAACCAGTCACGAATTCTGGGATATCATCCGGGTACTCACGGGAGAAAAACAATAACAAAAGTTTACACCAGTCCACGGAAATTGCTCCGCATCAGTGCCCTTTTAATGTTACTAGCTAGCGACCAGTTATCGCCATTCTTAAGCGTTTTTAATGCTCCATTATTTCTTAACAGAATCAAATAAAATTTATCTTGATGATAAATCAGCTATTCACAGATGTTTTCTGCTTGTTTACAGTTGTCTATCGTGTTTCTCTGAAATGCGGTCAACAGGAAGCGCGGTAGTGTAGATTGTGCTTTCCATACAACTAACAAGACCAATTATCGCCATTTCTGAAGTTTTTGTGTAATTCACCTAATTTGACATAAACTTGGTAATAAACCAATTGTGGTTCAAACCTTGACTCATTGAAGAAATTTCATAATTGGAATTTGTTTTTTAACAAAAAAAAGAAGTTTAAAAAAAACAAAACTCACACTCATTGTGAATGTTGACGGATGCTGATATAAGCTGTTGGGAATATGGAGATATCACCGCGGGGTTGAACTTATCAAACTTGGCATTTGGTGTAGTTGTTTGCAATTTTGGCAATGTTTGTTGTCTCGGGGGGGAAAACGTAAAGATTAAGGTGTTGAGTCCATATAACGGAGATGGAAATTTGGGTCCATTCAGAGTCAAGTGATTGACTGTTGGCATTATGGGAATGTTCAGACAAATTTAAAATCTGCTCTTTTTGTGGACTGAATTGTCAAGTCATGGATTCACAATACCACCAGGATCATTTTCATTCAATTCTCATTTATGAAATTTCATGTCAACACACTAATAGTCATGCGACATACCCCGACATGTTTGGGTCTTGTCATCCAAAGGATTCATATTTGTAACAACTACAATGTGAAATACTCACACTAATTTTAACTCTTGTAACCAACATTTTTTTTTAATGTGTCAGTGTGTGAAATACTACGGATGTACAAGTAAAACTGTTTGCGCAAGCGCTACAGCCAGGTGTTGGCGATAATTGGTACTCGGCTATAACTGATCGCTAGCCAGTAATGTTCACTGCCCTATTTAAATAAAAAGGGATAAATAGCCAAGAACGATAACCCTACTTTATTATCATTGCAAAATTTGATAGATACATTTTGAGCAGAAATGAAATGAAATGAAGTTTACTTTAATACTAAGTATTTGAAAGTATAAGTGGAAATTATCTAGTAACCCATGGACAAGTAATAGTAAAAGTTCCGCCCGTACCTCCCAACCTTATCAAAAGCCAAAACTGGCATGTATAATTCACCCTAAATATTCATTAAATAAACTGGAACAAGTATCAAAATAACAATCAGTGAACCTATTTCAGTGTTGGAATACTAGTATTGCACCAGGGAAGGTGGGAATATTCATCATTCTTTGTAAGAATGGATGGGTGTATGGGCGGGCCTCTTTGTTAAGTAATATACCATTATTTGATTGACCGAAATGAAAACTGTCTTGTTCCGAGCGTTGAAAGATGGGATTTTTTAACCCCAGTTGGGCATATCAAAAGTGCCCTTTGTAATACAATATCACATAATTTGCATAAAGCCATGGTCTGTTCCAAATAAGTCGCTTTGGACTTTGAAAGAATCACATCGCTCATTTTTGCACTAATCTCTCATCAGATTTTTCCCACTATGCAAGTCGGAGAGGTAGTTGAAACTGTACACATATTTGTCTCCAGTATGATGTATGTTTGTATCAATTCCTGTTTCAGAAAAGGTATTTCCCAGTCGGCTTTGCCATACAGACGTTCTGTGCCAACTGTAAGTGTTCCTTGGCATTCTTACATGATTTGTATGACATCAAGCAAAATAAGCATCAAGAGGTGTTTTAGAAAATATTTGTGTATACCTGGATGTAGTCCCTCCACCATCTGTCTGCCTGAATGTCGGGTAGTTCCTAGAGCAACAGTCCTAGGCCTGTGGTGTCTGCTCCAGGTCCTTTCAGAGTGACCTCTGCCTATGTCATCCCTCTATGTAGTCTCGAGAAAGCTGTATGTAGTCAGTTGGGAGAGCTCTCTGTGTTGCCGTTCTGTCTACGTAGTTCCTTTTGAAAGCCCACTACGTAGTGTTGAGAATGAGAAAGCCCTTTGTCTACGTAGTGTTGAGAATGAGAAAGCCCTTTGTCTACGTAGTGCCTCTGTGAAAGCCCTTTGTCTACGTAGTGCCTCTGTGAAAGCCCTCCATGTAGTTTTGGCGAGCACCCAGATATATGCATTTTTATGCCCCCGGCATGTCATGCGGGGGGGGATATAGTCGCCGCCTTGTCTGTCTTGATCATTTTGTTTCCTGAGCAGAACTCAAAAACCGTTCAATATTTTTCTGCAAAACTTGGTAGATTTGTCAATCTGAACCTATAGTGGTGCCTGTAGCTATGTACAGGATCTTGTGATGTATTATTTTCTCAGTTTCCATGGAAACGTTTTAGACTTAGTCTCAGAATGGAGGGATGGGCTTCGTTCCCAGAGCACAACTCAAAAACCATTTCATATCATTCAACAGATCTTGGCAGATATATGAGACAGATCTTGAAATTGTGACTTTGCTGATTACAGATATATGGCATTTATAATTTTCATGAATTCCATGGAAACAATTCAAACTCAGTCTGAAAAGACAATGAGTAACTGTGAGATTTGTCCTTTCAGACATGTGGGGGCCGGGGAGATATGTCATCATCTGATGACTGTTGTTATTTTTCCTGATTTCCATTGAAACAGTTCTGACTCAGTCTCAAATTGGAGGGAAAGGCTTTGTTTCCAGAGCACAACTCGAAAACCATTTCATATCTTTCAACAGGTCTTGGCCGATATATGAGACCAATCTTGAAGTGGTGGCTTTTGTTTTTTATAAATATATGGATTTATATTTTTCAAGACTTACATGGAAACTGTTCAAATTTAATCCAAGAAAACATCAAGTAATTGATAGATGGTTTGTGCTTTCAAATTTGTTGGGGCCGGGGGATATGTCATTTTTTTATGATTCTTGTTACGTTTCCCATCTCCCTTCTAGGGGTGTAACGATAGATCGAACTATCGATGCATTGCAATTGTTTAGGAATCCATAGCGATTAATCAATTGGGAATATGAATTACTGTCACTAAATCAGTCGTTGTTGTGACTGTTATTTCCGTCAGTGCACATGCAGCACAGTGAAGATAATGAACCAATTTGGTATTAGTTATCTGCCCCTGCTGATGTAACATGTTATATTTTGGATTATAATTTCTTAGTAAAGTACAAATTTTAGTACATTTTTGTGTTGAGTCCAATTCAGGATTAGAACCCGCACTCGGTGTCATTCAGCTAATCGCAAGTACACACAGTCAGCAGCCTAACAAGGTCGGCCAGTGCGACTTCTGTTAGTGTCCATTTTGGGGGTTGTCCCTAAATGTTAGAATTATGTGTCTAAAATTTTGATCATTGTATCCTTTATTTGATGATACAATGTTTTGGAGCAGAAGTGTTCTAAATGCCTACTGGTGATCAAGTTAACTCTAGCTGTCCACGTGACTTTGGACAATTTTGACTATGACCAAAGTGAATATATCTTTTACTGCAGTGTAGGATGAAAAATCAACCTAATCGTGTTTAGGTCATAGTTAAGTGTGTCTTATTCTAAGCTTTTGGTCATAGTCATACACAACCATTGCAACAGAAGCAACCTTCTGTTTTCATGTTCTATTGTTCTGAAGTTTATCTAAAATGGTGGCAAAAAAGATATGTTTGTAAATTGATGGTGGATTTGCTTGAAGCCCATTCATTAAAACTAAACCAAAAAATACATTAAAACAGAACTTGCCATCATAGTGAATGTTGAGGTTAGGGATAAATGGTATCAAGTCCAGGGTTAGGGTTAGGGATACATGGTATCCGTCAATTCCATAAAATGGAGATGGAAATATAGGTAACTTTAGAGTTTAGTGATTGAGTGTTTGCATTATTGGTATGTTTAGACAAATTAAAATCTGCACTTAAACTGTCATAGATCAACAACACAGCTTGGGGGATTTTCATTCAATTCTCATCATTTATGAAATTTCATATCAGCTCTCTGATAGTCATGTGACATCCCCTTGACGTGTTTGGGTCTAGACTTCCGAGGGGATTCATATTTGTAATGTCTACAGTGTAAAAATATTTTGTGATTTTTAACTCTCAACGCCTATAGCTTATGTGATGCGTCAATGTATGAAATACTATGGAAGTACAAGTCAAGCTGTCTGCTCAAGCACTACAGCCAGGTGTTGGTGGTAACTGTCAAACAACAATAACTGGTCGCTAGCCTGTGGTTGTGGTCTGATTAATTGACATCAAAGATTGACAGCAATGACAAAATGACCAAGCAGTTGATCATGTTAGCTTATAATCGAACACAAACAATTTTGTTTGCAATAGTGGTGTTTCTCATAGGGTTGATTTGGTCTATTACCTGTCATAATCTCTACCACCTCTTCCTAAGTCATCGACCCGTGAAGGTCCTGGGGTAGAATAGGCCTTCAGCAACCCATGCTTGCCATAAAAGGCGACTCAGCTTGCCGTAAGAGGCGACTAACGGGATCGGGTGGTCAGGCTCGCTGACTTGGTTGACACATGTCATCGGTTCCCAATTGCACAGATCGATGCTTATGTTGTTGATCACTGGATTGTCTGGTCCAGACTCGATTATTTACAGACCACCGCCATATGGCTGGAACATTGCTGAGAGCGGCGTAAAACTAAACTCACTCAGTCCTAAGTCATCATTGAATTTGACCCATGAAGTTATGGGGTAGTATAGGTCTTCAGCAACCCATACTTGCCCTGAAAGGTGACTAAATAGCCACTGGCCTGCTAGCTAGTGACTAGCAAAAATCCTTTCAGGCCAGTAAATCTCTCACTTCTGATTTTTCATGTGGTGATTATGTGCAACTTAAGTTATTGTACACTTTAAAATCATGCAAGATAATGTCCTTATAAAAATGTTCATATTAGCAGGTTAATGATGAAATCTTATTCTCATCTATTTGTTGTAATATTTTGCATAGTTCCTACATTTATGTTTCAGGCTAATGAATTATTTTGTGGGCTGGTAACTTTCAGGCATAGCTAGCCTGACTGGCATTGCAAGATATGGAAACTGTTTTGCACTCTGTTGTAGTCCCTTGTGCAATCACACTGTCTATGTAGTCAAAGAGAACCTATTAATGTGCAAATAATGTTCTAGGTACATTGTTCACCTGAATATATATCTTGTAATTTCAGTGGCTCAAGCTGACATCAGAGGATGTTCAGGAACAGATCTACAAGCTAGCCAAGAAGGGCCTGACCCCTTCACAGATTGGTAAGTGTCTCGCAGACACTGACAAGGCAGATCCACAAATCCACCTGCCTGCATTGGCTCTTTCAGGCTCCCACAGATCAGAGAGAAAGTCAAGGAGTTTTAGGTTATATCTGAGAGTCTGTATTTTCATATGTTTTGAAAAGTCAGGGTAAATTTAGTGTTATGGTCATAGAAAAATATGACTCGGAATGTTGCTAATCAGTTATGGTAGTTGTGGAAGTAAAAATTGTTTATTGTACTTGAGGTCTCTGGCCCATATACAAGCAATACAAGTATATATACAGCACATGCAACAGACGTTTTTCAAAATAAGTTGCAGTGAAATAAGACTTTGCTTCTAAGAATAACAGCATCTTATACATAAAGCTCTAGATTATATTTTACAATTTCATTTTTAGAGGATAGAAAGATCAAGGCAAAAAAGGATATTTCAACAGAAAATCTGCCATAATTTTATTGCTAGTATATTGCTGAGTGAGGCATAATCCTAGACTCAGTTCAGCAGATAATCTTGGATATATCATTTTCATTAATCAGCTTAATGTGGGCAAACTAAAGCAGAATGAATTTGAACTTCTACAGCTCTGTCACAGAATGGACATATTCTCCAATGAAGCATAAGGGCTTAGGGTTCATTCATTAACCTATCAACAATTTGATATGTATATTTGTGGTTAAAATTTATCAAGTTTATAGTGGTTTTATAGTGTTGATGATCTAGCTGTCATGGCTGTGGTGAATATATAATATTTGCATATTTTTTTTCTAAATAAGCCTTTGATAATTACATTTTTTGTCATAATGAAGAAATGTATTCCTAGCTTTGAATGAAATCATTACTTTGACATTTATGCTCTTTGTCAAAAGCCTTTTAATATATAGTACAAAGTTTTCAGATAATATATTATTGACATTGACTTAGAATATACATTTCATTGTGTTCTGTTACATTGTGGCAGGAGAATCAAGGAAAAGATTCTTTGTCAGAAGTGTCTATTTTATGGTTAATCTAATAAAATAACAAGAATTGTAGGTATATATGATATGTGTGAAGGAAATACCTTAAAGGGCATGTGAAGGAAATATCTGAAAAGTGTTTAGGACTTACTGAAGGGGAGGAAGGGACCAGTTTTTCACATAAATGGGTCAGGGGAAAACCTTTACTTATCAGGAAAAAGTCAGGGAACGTCTGCCATGCCAGTGGGAACTGTGTCTTTATAAAAGTGGTCTCTGTGTGAGATTTTAACAAAAAAAACCATAAAAGTCCTGCCCTGCCCTGCCCTGACCAAAGAAGAAAAAAATTAACACCTTAGAACTCGAGATTATTTTAGCCTGATTCTGTCGTAGATACTGTTTGTCAGTTGAGACCTTCAGTTTGTGCTCCCGTAGGAGAATTAACATAAATTCTGAGATACCTTTTCTTGATACTGCAAATGTTATCTCCAGTCAAATGGTACAGTGGAGTTATCTGACATGACAATCGTACCAGGGTAACCCCCATGATTCCTGGGTGTTATCCCCCAGAAGTAAGGTTCCAAGATGTTGTCAGTCACCACTTACTAATCAATGTCTGTTGCAGGTGTTATCCTCCGAGACTCGCATGGTGTAGCTCAGGTTCGATTTGTAACTGGTAACAAGATCCTACGTATCCTGAAGGCCAAGGGTCTTGCCCCTGACATCCCAGAAGACCTGTACCACTTGATCAAGAAAGCTGTAAACATCCGCAAACATCTTGAGAGGAATAGGAAGGTGGGTCTCCTGGCAACCACCAGGCTGATATATACCGTATTCTAGAAACACCTACATACGGATATATCGGTAGAAGTGTCTCCTGCCAACCATCGGGCTGATACATACCGTATTCTAGAAACAGCTACATACGGATATATTGGTGGAAGTGTCTCCTGGCAAACACCAGGCTGATATAGACCGTATTCTAGAAACAGCTACATGCGGATATATCGCTACAGTTGTCTCCTGCCAACCACTGGGCTGATACATACCATATTGCAGACACATCTGCATATGGGTGTATCAGTAGCAATGCCACATGGCAACCACCTGACTGTGGGGCATATGGTGTGCAAGTTCTTGCACGGTAAGCATTTCCCTCTTTAAATATTAAGGATTTATTTGGCTCTTCATCCATATTGCAATCCAGTTCTTATGAGACCCATGAAGGTCCAGAATAGAACAGGCCTTCATCAACCTATGTACGCCATAAAAGATGACAGGGGCAGTTGAGAGGATTAGGTGGTCAGGCTCCCTGACACTGTTGACACATGTCATTTGTTGCCATTTGGACAGATCAATGCTCATCCTGTTGATCATTTGATTGTCTGATTCATAAAGCTAAACTCGCTTGTTCACATACATGGATCATTTACTAGCATTGTTATGAGTGAGACCCCGTCATTAAAACTACTCATTTTGACATCAGTGTTTTCACAACAGTGCACAGTTATCTCCCATGAATGAAATTTTAACTAATCAGAAGGGAGTATCTCTACAATGAAATGTGAGGTGTGCCTGTGTGAGCGCTGCAGAATTCATGTACATTTCTAGGGGTAAATTATCTTGTTTACAGGTTTGTCTATACCTGAAATCATGACAATAGTTCTGAAAAGCAAAAGCTTACTTAGGCCATAACCCCACGTCTTGGCCCATCAGCCATCCTTGATCCTAATTCACTTGGGCAGTGGGGTAGCCTATTGGTTAAAGCGTTACCTCGTCACGCCGAAGACCTGGGTTCGATTCCCTACATGGGTACAATGTGTGAGGCCCATTTCTGGTGTCTCCTGCCGTGATATCGCTGGAATATTGCTAAAAGCAGCGTAAAACCAAACTCACTCACTCACTCACCTAATTCACAACCTACCCCTTCACTTATCCTTGGTATTTATTTGCACCCTAGCCCCATCAGGTATCCTTGATCCTAATTCACAACCTACCCCTTCATTTATTCTTGGGCTTTATTTGCATCCTAGCCCCATCAGGTGTCCGTGATCACAACCTAGCCGCTTCACCTGCCTTTGGTTTTTATTCACATGCTGACCTGACCATCCTGATCAGCTGTACTTGGTTCTAATTCAAATCACATCTTAATCCCATTGGCTGTCCTTGACCCATATTCACACCCTGGCCCCATCAGCTACCCTTGGTCTAATTCACGCCCTAACCCTATCAGCTACCCTTGGTCCTAATTCATGCCCTAACCCCATTAGTTACCCCATGACCCTATCCCTGGGGCTAATAGTGGGTGGGGTACATTGGTAGAAATTTTGGACCAATCACAGCCCTAACGCACTGTAATATTTATAGTGGATGTGATCTGCTGTATTTCAGAAATATCTTACAAGATATGGCTAGATATAACATCTCACAAATTTTGATCTTTTATGTGACCAAAAGGTAAAAACTAGTAAATAAGTTTCATTCATTCTTGTTTAGTGGTGGTGGGCATTGCAATGCTAGTTGCAAACACTTGTTCACATTGTCCCTCCCAACCTCATCAAGTACCCTGGTGCCATAACTTCTTCAACACTGCATCCCTGATAAAATGTTGCAAGTCCCTAGACATTACAGGCTGATATACTGGACTGACCATGGTCACATCAAAACAATGTATGCATTAAAAAGATTTGCATGTCTGGACACTATGTAAAATGTACAAAAATGTGCCTCTAAACTTTGTCCCAGATCACAGCCTTTCAGTATGCATTCACAGTGTTCCATGTTTAAGTATGAAGTGCTTCCAGAATAACGTTTACACCTGAACCCTTTGTTTATGTCTGAAAACTTTCATACTCCAGGACAGTCTACATTGCTGTCCAGTCATTGGTTGACTTGTATCACAGTATTATTCATTACACTCATCTACTGAGTCCAACAAACCCAAGTAGGTCACTTCCTCTGTGCCAAATCTTGACATTTGGAATGTGCAAGTTTACATGTTTATAACCATATTTAAGCAGTGTTTCCACTAAGTTTTCAGACCACTGGTACAGAGTACTGTGTACAATTTCAATGGTACTGCACTATAACTTGAACCTGATAGAATAAACCGCCTCATCATGACTATTACTGTCACAGCTGTCTTTCAAAGCCAGTTTTTATAAATTAATGCAGCCATGAGTAAATCCATTCAATTTACCAGCTGCTTCACATATTTTGCTAAACATTTGACGTCTCCCTGTCAGATAGTTTTTGGTACGAAACAAGCGGACTTTTTTTTAATCACTGTGACAGGTTGAATCGTTTTTGCCATCATTGTTATGGCTTATGTCACCAGTTGCCTCCTCACTTTCGTTAACCTTACGTTTCTGTGAAAGAACTTTCCGAAAAGACCCCTACCGAAAAGGATGACAGTGTCATCTGCTTTTGAGTTGCCATTTGACATGTGCTTTGAAGGGCAGTTGTAACCACTTGTATCTTTGTGAATAGCTTTGTCAGCCAATCAGAGTCCTGGAACATTGGCATGTCATGGTTACTTTGGTGACTTCTGTATATTGATCAGAGGGATTTCCATTATCATATTTCACTGTGGTGACAAGGCCAAAAAGTCAGATGATTTTATTACTTAATGCGTTTTGATGTATGATTACCACCGCTAGTTTGATAACCAGCTAACTGCATATGATTTTGGCCGGTACACTGAACTGACAGCATTTGAGATTACCAGTACAGGGCATATTTTATCAGTAAAATACTGGTAATTACCGGTAAACGGAAACACTGAGGTTAATATTGAAAACAATGTTCAGAAAATAACTTTGATCTGTATTATTAGTATGAGTACATCATTTAAGTTGCACATAGCAGTAATTCTGTTTTTCAAGCTGACATTGACAAATGTAGGCATCATCAGTCACATCAGTGTCGGGGAACATGGGTGTCTTAGCTTCTGGTTCACTAGTATTGAACAGGGTAAATCACATTATCCAGACCCCTATCAGGGGTGTCAGTGGCATTTTTTCTGACCCAGTCAGCTACCCTAGACTGAGTCTTCCATTATCTGAATTTACTTTCAGGACCGCGATGCCAAGTTCCGTCTGATCTTGATTGAGAGTCGTATCCATCGACTGGCACGATACTACAAGTCTAAGAAGGTCCTTCCTCCAAACTGGAAGTAGTAAGTAGCTCCTTATGTGGCAGTGAATTGGGATTTGTTAAACATTCCTTGGATTAACATCACAATATTTGCGTCTGTGCAGTATATCAGTAATGTCTGTGCAGTATATCAGTAATGTCTCTGCAGTATATCAGTAATGTCTCTGCAGTATATCAGTAATGTCTGTGCAGTATATCAGTAATGTCTGTGCAGTATATCAGTATTGCATGAAGCCCCTAACAATGAGACACTGTAGCGTATCGGTATTGCATGACTCAACTGACTAGGAGACAATGTAGCATATCAGTATTGCATGAAGCCCCTACCCATGAGACAATGTAGCATATCGGTATTGCATGAAGCCCCTACCCATGAGACAATGTAGCATATCGGTATTGCATGAAGCCCCTACCCATGAGACAATGTAGCATATCGGTATTGCATGAAGCCCCTACCCATGAGACAATGTAGCATATCGGTATTGCATGAAGCCCCTACCCATGAGACAATGTAGCATATCGGTATTGCATGAATCCGTTAGACATGAGTTGATGTAGCATATCAGTATAGCATGAAGGCCTTAACCGTGAGACAATGTAGCATATCAGTATAGCATGAAGGCCTTAACCGTGAGACAATGTAGCATATCAGTATACAGCGCATGTCGGTATTGCATGAAGCTTCTAGCAATGAGTCGATGTAGCATGTCAGTATACAGAGCATATCGGTATTGCATGAAGCTTCTAGCAATGAGTCGATGTAGCATATCAGTATACAGAGCATATCGGTATTGCATGAAGCCCCTACCCATGAGACAATGTAGCATATCGGTATTGCATGAAGCCCCTACCCATGAGACAATGTAGCATATCGGTATTGCATGAATCCGTTAGACATGAGTTGATGTAGCATATCAGTATAGCATGAAGGCCTTAACCGTGAGACAATGTAGCATATCAGTATACAGAGCATGTCGGTATTGCATGAAGCTTCTAGCAAGGAGTCGATGTAGCATATCGGTATACAGAGCATGTCGGTATTGCATGAAGCTTCTAGCAAGGAGTCGATGTAGCATATCAGTATACAGAGCATATCGGTATTGCATGAAGCTTCTAGCAAGGAGTCGATGTAGCATATCAGTATACAGAGCATGTCGGTATTGCATGAAGCTTCTAGCAAGGAGTCGATGTAGCATATCAGTATACAGAGCATATCGGTATTGCATGAAGCTTCTAGCAAGGAGTCGATATAGTGTATAGGTAGAACATGAATCCCCTAACAAGTCATTGCAGTATATCCAGTAATCAACTGCCGGACATCGTAACCCAAGTTTATTAAAACTATTACAGCATGTAAACTAGCACAACAAGTAACATATCTGTAACATTAACTTTACCTGACAAATCTAGAAACATTGCCCAGGTCTGTGGTCATCCACAAATTAATGTTTCTTGTTTTCTTCCAGTGAATCCTCCACTGCCTCAGCCCTTGTTGCTTAAGGAGTGAATATAGAAGATGTAAAGCTGAAGAAATAAAGTCTTGCAAGGGCGATTGTATTCACTTGTTTTATTTATTAAGTGTTTTGTTACTTGTCTGACAAGTGATGAACTTCTTGAGCTCAGGACCTTGTTCCACAAAACAGTGTAAGTGCAAAGATGATCGTAGTGCCCATACTTGCAAACAGGCTTTGTCGTACTATTGAGATTGTGGAACAGGGCCTCCAGTTCTCAAAGCAATTGTAGTGCTTCAGCAGTTGGCAGTATGGGAAAGAGTAGATGCGACTTGGACAAAAATATGCCCATGAGGGACCCTTAATGGAAAATGTTCCAAGTTGCATGGACGTATAATTCTGCGTTAGTTTGGTACCCAGCAACCTTGTAATGGCGACTCCAGCCTACAACAGGGTCCCAGTAACTACACTGAGAGAACTGAATGGAACTCTGACACCATTGATAAGTCACACACAAGGCTTGTTTGGTCATACATGGATATCATAGAAGCTGCCATCACATAGCTGGGATTACCGGGGATTCTAATCACTGAACTCTGACACCACTGATAAGTCACACACACGGCTTGTTTGGTCATACGTGGATATCATAGAAGCTGCCATCACATAGCTGGGATTACCGGGGATTCTAATCACTGGACAACAATATATGATAATATGAATATTGACTTTTGCCATTGTATGTTTTTGTTTTTATTGTCATGTATTTCAAATTTGCATGAAATCTCTGATGAAACAGATTTTAGAAAATTCTACTGAGATACTCACAAAGGTAAAAACTTGATAGAAAACATGACCATTTGAAGGGGCAGTTCTGTCATACCTTAAGGTTTTCTCTTTCAAAAAATATAATTCAGCTTATAGGTCATTCCTTTACCTTTCTGTTCATCGCATTCAGTTTGTGTAACTTTATTTGATCACTGACCTTCACATTCACACTACCTGCTGCTTTGAACAAAAATCTGATCTCACGAGTAAACGTTGACAGCTTCCATAAATCTTTGAATGACTGAACTACGAAATGGCTCTCACTGGTCTTTTTCCATGAGGAGGAAGTCTAGATTTTTATGCCTGTGCCATAATACGGTTCAGTGCATATGGGTTTACTCTCAGTGTCTGCCTGTTTGTCTGTACAAAACAGGGATGTACTTTATCCACTTCAGATAACTGCTGTATGGAATTCAACAAACTAGTACATGGGTTTTCTTGGGCCTCTAATGGTGTGCATGTCATATTTTGTTTTTGTGTTGTATGAGGAATTTTTAGACACATTTTAACTTATGTAGATATTGCTGAATTTCGCTATGATCATGGTTTTTCTAGTAGATGAAGTGGGGGTGTATGTACATTACCCACTTCTCAAAAACTACCATATGGAATTCAGTGAACTTTTACATGAGTGTGTTTGGAACTCTTAATAATTTGCATCTCATATCTTACCGGGTTTTTTTTCTGTAAGGTTAGAGATGTTTGAACTTGGGTACATTTTGCTGAGTTTCTCTTTGATGATAGTGTAATGGTTGGGGTACTTTATCCATTTCTCCTCAAACACTACTGTGTGGAATTCTTTTAAATTACACATGCTTTATAGGGATTCTGAAGGTGAGCATCTCACAATTTGTATTTGTATTTTATTTCTTTTTCCAGTTTTAATGCCCTTTGAACTTACATCAATTTTGTTGCATTGCTCCCTGATTATAGTGTTGCAGAGGATGAAATCTATGCACTTCTCCCCCAAAACTGCTTAACAAAATTGAGTTCTACATGTGTTTCACTGGGACTCTAAAGGTGCGCATCTCATGCCTTGTTTGTCCAATTTCTTAATTGTGTCACTTCTACAGAGATGTTTGAACTTTGAATTTGGTTCTGTTCATCCCATAAAACAGGAGGTGTACTATCCACTTCTCAAGAACCCCTGCACAAAACTCAGCTTACATATATGCCTATTATAGAGACTGAAGGTGTGTATCTCATATTTTGTTCTTGTATTTTATATTCTTTTGTGTGTTTAGAGACAATTTGAACTTCGATAAATTTTGTGGAATTTCTCTCTGAAAAAAATATAGGGGATTAAGTCTATCCACTTCACAAAAACATCAACAAAACTCATAAGCAAATAGATGTGTTTCACTGGGACTGGAAAGGTCAGCATCTCATAGTTGCGTAGATGTTTATTGAATTTGTTCAGTAGAAATGAATCACCAAAGCACACTCAATGCACGGAACTACCTCTTTAGCAACCGGGCATCTGTGTCATTAGACACAATTTTTTCTTGTTACCCTTCTCAATTATTGTCCATGCAGTGATTCAAAACCCTGTGGCTCCAATGTTGCTCAGAGAGATGTTAAACAGGATGCGCAGCCTGAGTACACCGTTTGATGATGGCAGAAGTAGACATTGATTATACCTTGACTTGTCCTGTTAAGACTGTGTTATAGTGCAAGGTAGTAGCATGGGTCGAATGGTGGTTGATTGAGTAGACTTTTTATTTTTACGACACTGGATGAGTGAAGCTGCTGTGATTGGTGTGGTGTCATTCTGTTGTGAGTGGTATTATGTCTTGTAGTTTTACTTTGATGATTTCATGTAGTTGTGCTTGTTGATGTCATGCAGTTGTGTTTAGTGTGATATTGATGTCATGCAGTTGTGTTTGGGGTGATATTGATGTCATGCAGTTGTGTTTGGGTTGATGTCATGTAGTTGTGCTGGGTTTTGATGTCATGCAGTTGTGTTTAGTGTGATATTGATGTCATGCAGTTGTGTTTGAGGTGATGTCAATGTTGTGTAGTTGTGCTTGTTGGTGTCATGCAGTTGTGTTTAGTGTGATATTGATGTCATGCAGTTGTCTTTGGGGTGATGTCAGTGTTGTGTAGTTGTGTTTGGGGTGATGTCATGTAGTTGTGCTAGGTTTTGATGTCATGCAGTTGTGTTTAGTGTGATATTGATGTCATGTAGTTGTATTTGGGGTGATGTCAGTGTTGTGTAGTTGTGTTTGGGGTGATGTCATGCAATTGTGTTCGGGATGATGTCAGTGTTGTGTAGTTGTGTTTGGGGTGATGTCAGTGTTGTGTAGTTGTGCTCGTCATGCAGTTGTGTTGGGTGTGATAATGTCATGTAGGTGTGCTTGTTGATGTCACGTGCTGCCTTCTTGGATATTGATATCATTCAGTTGTGTTTGTATGATATTGATGTCATGCAGTTTTGTTGAGTGTAATGTTGATGTCATGCAGTTGTATTGGGTGTGATATTGATGCCATGTAGTTGTGTCTGGGGTCCGTTAGAGATACTGAGCAAGAAGTCATGCACTGATTTTGTGAGATTGGATACGGTGTGTAGTTGCATGTCAAGATCCACGGTATGGCACCATATCGAGTGCCACAGCATAACATCAAGTCTGGTTCACAATAAGTATCTGGGTCATATTTTCGGCAAGAGGTTAAACAATACCCGAGTTACATACCGTGCACCTGACCTATAAAAGGCTGAGTCATCATGACACGTGGCAGGTGACAGGCACGCATGCGCAGTACCGAGTGTCCATTTGGACTCGACAACCATATTGCCTGCCCTCAGAGCACAGGTAAGGCATGGAGTGTATGTGGTGAGTGCATGAGTCTCCACCATGGCCCGTGACGTGGTATTTGTGTACACCTGCCAAGCTTCAACGGCAGTGTACCTGATCAAAGTGCCTGAGCTCCGTGAATTTGTTCCACAAATCCAGGCCATAACTGCATTCGACTTGTCTCTTGTGGTTTAGGATGGAAGTGTGTATATTTTATCGAGATTTTAACTCTCAGGAGCCGATCGTTCATATGCCGCAGTGTCCTTCGCCCGTCAGTTGCTTGCCCTTACGTCGTTAGCATCGGTAGAGCCGCACTGATACCGAGTCCCTGAGATGACATTAGCAATGTCACCGCGTCCTCGAAACTGCCTCAGCTGTGCATCCACTGCAGAAAATGCTATTGGGGCGTATCTGGATCACGCGACCCATGGGCTAAGGATGAACCGTTGGTCCTTCCCCTCGTAAATGCGATAAACTTTGAAATAAAAACGTCTGTGAGACAAAATATCCATTTATGCGTGACGTAATGAAAATTTTGATGAAAAATAATGCAGAAATGCGTATGCTTATTCATTCAGTTAAACAAAAGACCCCATTTTGAGTATTCGAGCTATATAGCGGCGGTCAGTAAATAATCGAGCCTGGACCAGACAATCCAGTGATCAGCAACATGAGCATCGATCTGCACAATTGAGAACCGAGTCGGGGAGCCTGACCACCCGATCCCGTTAGTCGGGACTTATTGACATATATATGTCAGCCTGCCTGTCTGCTAAAGACAATGTGCAACACACAGCTTCAGTCATTGACCACATGCAATTTGAACTTAACACCTATCAGGCTATACGCCATAAACAATATAAATTGATTTATGACTCGTACACCCAAGCCCTGTCTCTGCCACATTATGTAATTAGGCAAGCATACATACACATGTACACATGACATGTTTTCATGTCCTTGGGTTGCAAACAAACTACATCCAATTTTCTCGGATGACTCGATCTGACGGAAACTGGTGCAAACCCTTGTTAGTTTGTCCTGGTTTGTACTTGGACGAATGACAGTTTCCAGCCACGCAGTAGTTCACCATCTCTACTGAAATGATGTTTGATTGGATCGAACGCAAATTTAGAGAACATGTACATGTATTTACAAAACATTACATCCCTATACACATTCTTTATGGATAAGAACTGTAAATGATTTTGTTTGACAACAGTATATGAATCCATACTGAAATGACGCATCAGGTACAATAAATGAACTTGTTATCCATAAAGAATCTTACTTTCTTCTGACTCGCCATACTTCTAAAATGCCCATCAAATTCATCATCTTTTTCTACACATAATGATCCCTCAGCGTATCAGCAAATGAACCAGCCAATCGGAAGCCGTCGTTACACTTGAGTGCACCACAACTACTCCAAATAAATAGGATTGGCACAGCAAAAGTATTGGTAGCTTTGAGCATTTAGCTCTGAGCTCCAGCTCTCTTCAAACGAGATTTATACTCGGCCCGAAGTTTATCTTGAATCTGAGCATTCTGGAGCTTGTCTCGAACTTGCATTCCAAGATATGTGTAGCGCTAAAGGTAGCTTTATTTCTTGAAACAGTACAAGCTCAAACACTCTAATGGCTGCGCAGATTATTTGTTAAACATTCTAAGAAAGGGTGCAGAAATTGTTTGTTTACATACACTGTTTATTGACTATTTTTGCAGTGTGACACACGTTGGTTACCGGGCAACATGACGGCAACTGTTCAGCTGTTTTCTTCGTGGTTCTGCCCGTTCGCACAGAGGGCATGGCTCTCACTACTGGAGAAAGGAGTGGAGTTCGAATACAAAGAGATTGACCCATATAACAAGACCAAGGAGTTTCTGACCATCAACCCCCGAGGGCTCGTCCCCGTCATCGTCAACGACGGCAAGTGTGTTTACGAATCTGCTGTGTGTATTGAGTATGTGGACGAAGCCTGGCCAGACAGACCGTCTCTCCTCCCAAAAGACCCTTATGAACGTGCACGAGCAAGAATTTGGGCTGATTTCATAACAAAGAAAATCGTGCCGAAATTCTACATGGCCCTCCAGCGCCAAACTAAGCCCGAGCAAGAGGAAGCCATGGAAGCCATTTTGAAAGCTCTCATAGAGCTATCGGGGGCCATGTCAACTGAAGGCCCTTTCTTCGGCGGCCAGCATTTCGGGCTCGTTGATATCATGTTGGTGCCTTTTAGCATTAGATTTGAAATTTTGGCTCACTACAGGAATTTTGCAGTTCCTGAGACCGACATATTCGCTCGATTCCGGAGATGGATGGAAGCGTGTCATGCTCGTGACAGTGTCAAGGCCACACTGTCCACAAAGGAGAAGTATATTGCCATATATAAACGTTATGAAAACAACTCTGCCAAGACGGAAGTAGCCGACGCCATCAGGAAGGGAACCACCCTGCCCTAGCACTTCCCGCCCGATCCACGCTCCAACGTCTAGACCAGCTAGATTTAGTGAGCAGATATAACATAACAGATTTCTTTATGATTGTATCATGATTGTATCATTTTTAACTGTTACCAAGCAGTGAAGCCCTCACGTGTTGACACCGATGACCGTATGACGCCACTAAAGCATCTACTTTGTTTGTTTGTGTGTATGTTTATTGGATAACGACACGCTGAACAATAATATCCCTGTCGAGTCCAGACAAGCCAGACTAGCCTGTGATCAACAGCATCAGCAACGGTCTGGGACACGATGACATTTGTCAACCAATTCAGATGTCTGACCACCCGATCCCGCAGTCGCCTCTTTCTACAAGGATGGGTAGCTGACGAACAACCCGGCTCTTCACTGGCGAGGAAGACATGTAACTTTATCATGTAAAGGTACAAGTAATACATGTAAAGGTACAGGTAATACATGTAAAGGTACAAGTAATACATGTAAAGGTACAGGTAATACATGTATAGGTACAAGTAATACATGTATATAAAAGTGTCCGTTTTCAGTATGCCAGAGCCACATCAGAATGGCGAGATTAACACTGCTGATTGCTTCATTGTCAAGACAATACAAGTTTGATTATTTTCCCTCTCTAATTCCGAGACCCACACGACATATTCATAAATGTGGTGCCGGAGGGCAAGAGGACTGTTTCTGGATTCTTTAAGATTATTAGTGCATCAGATAAAAAAACTCTGCACGCCTTACGTCGCAGAAATCTGTACTGCAGAAATAGATGCCTTCCTTATCACTTCAAGACAATATGATCTGCACATTTGTTCCACTTGGCCAGTGACACATCTTTCTAAATATGTTTATTTCCAGAACATTTACATTTCAAGATGCAGGTGTACATGAAACAGTAAAAGATGAAACCATGAAATAAAAGCTTTATAACAGATTTGTACTTCACAGGATACCAATTAGAAGTTCAAACAGGACATTGATAGCGCACATATAAAAAGGACATAAGTGACACAAACATCAGGGACACACACTTGACACAAACATCACGGACATATACTTGACACAAACATTAGGGAGATATACTTCACACAAACATCCGGTGCATATGACACAAGCATCAGGTGCATATACTTGACACAAACATTAGGGAGATATACTTGACACAAACATTAGGCAGATATACTTGACACAAACATCCGGTGCATGTGACACAAGCATCTGGTGCATATACTTCACACAAACATTAGGGAGATATATTTGACACAAACATTAGGGAGATATGCTTGACACAAACATCCGGTGCATGTGACACAAGCATCAGGTGCATATACTTGACACAAACATTAGGGAGATATACTTGACACAAACATCCGGTGCATGTGACACAAGCATCAGGTGCATATACTTGACACAAACATCAGCTACATATACTTGACACAAACATTAGGGACATATACTTGACACAAACAGTAGGGACATACACTTCACACTAACATCAGGGACATATACTTGACACAAACATCAGGGACATATACTTGACACAAACATCAGGGGCATATACTTGACACAAACATTAGGGATATACACTTGACATAAACATCAGGGACATACACTTGACACAAACATTAGGGACATATACTAGTACTTGACACAAATACCAGGTACATATACGTGACACAAACATCAGGGGCATATACTTGACACAAACATCAGGGACAGATACTTGACACAAACATCAGGGGCATATACTTGACACAAACATTAGGGATATACACTTGACATAAACATCAGGGACATACACTTGACACAAACATTAGGGACATATACTAGTACTTGACACAAATACCAGGTACATATACGTGACACAAACATCAGGGGCATATACTTGACACAAACATCAGGGGTATATACTTGACACAAACATCAGAGACAGATACTTGACACAAACATCAGGGGCATATACTTGACACAAACATTAGGGATATACACTTGACATAAACATTAGGGACATATACTAGTCCTTGACACAAATACCAGGTACATATACTTGACACAAACATCAGGGGCATATACTTGACACAAACATCAGGGGCATATACTTGACACAAACATCAGGGACATATACTTGACACAAACATTAGGGACATATACCTGACACAAACATCAAATATATATGCTTGACACAAACATCAGGGGCATATACTTGACACAAACATCAGGGGCATATACTTGACACAAACATTAGGGACATATACCTGACAAAAACATCAGGGACATATACCTGACACAAACATTAGGGACATATACCTGACACAAACATTAGGGACGTCTACTGGTCTACTGTCGTAAACCATGATGCATCGATACATCCACTGGTCTTCTGAACACCTTGTGTGCCACTAAACAACACCGGCTAATCTTTCCTCGTCTTCGTGACGCTTGGCCTTCCTGATGGATGCCAGTGCTGTGAGACCTGATGCCACGAGGGAAACTACACATCCAAGGACAGCCAGACAAATTGACCAACCCACCGCAAATTCCTTGCTCCTCTCCACAAGTAGCTGGTGCTTTCCCAGGAAGATGGTGAAGGCAAGGAGGACAAACAGACCTGAAACAACCCTTCTAACGTTAGTTGCAACTCGACGGTGGTTAAGACGTCAGTCCTACTATGTAACCAATGATAATGTCTTTTCGACGGAGAATGATTAAAACGTCATTAGGTCTCTAAGAAAGTGATACGTAGTATACATCGTGGCAGGTGTATGGACCAGTTAGTGCCCTCAGACAACAGCTGGCGCAGAATAGACATGCTGGAGGGTGTGTCTAGCCCATGTACTTGTTGGTGCCGCCAGACAGGAGATTTCATAGTATGAACATACTGGACGGTGTGTCTAATCTATGTTTCTGTTGGTTCCCCAAGGCAGTGCTTGGTGGGATATAGATATCCTGGAAGCTGCGTATAGTCTATGTACCTGTTGGTGTCCCCAGACAGTACAGAGTGTAGGATAGATATGCTTTAGTGTGTGCTCAGTCTAAGTACGTGTTGGTACCCCAGACTGCAGATGGTGTGAGCTAGATTTACAGGATGGTGTGTTTAGTACTTAGTGTCTCGTGTACGTACCCGCTGCCCCCAGACAGTAGATGGCAACTGATCTGACCACGACCTTCCTTAGGGGAACATAGAAAATGTGCAGGATTAAGGCGACCTGCGTCAGCACCACGGCAAATGTCATAAAAATCTTGCTGATGAAAAGAAACTCTGCAACAAATGAAGAAACAGTGTCAGTGTAATTACACATAGGTAGGTGGGTATTTTGGTGGTAAAGTAGTTAATTATGAAGAGAACGGTAGATAGTTTGACAGATATCTATGTAATTTAGTAGGAAGTAAGGAAGGTAGGCAGGTAGATAGGTTAGTCAGGCAGGTCGGCTGGCAGTTAGGTGGGTGGGTAGTTAGGTAGACACTCAGGTAAACAGAAAGGTACCCAGGCAGGTAGGTGGGTAGGTGGTTGAGTCGGCGGTTTTGTTAGTTGGAATAGACAACAACTAAGCTTTTACCTTTACCGCCTTCAATCTCGTATGTCACAGACAGGACGCAGTTGCCATCCTCTCCACACTCGGACTTTGTCCACAGGCCGTAGTTGATGTATGTTCCCCGGACACTGGTGACCCGCCACCAGTAGGGCAGGAGCATGGCCAGATCCACCAACACGGTGCCCACCAACGTTACGACAAATGCTGCTATAGCGACAGGGTTGATCCACATCTTTCACCAACGTATATGTGTGGGAACCGTCTACAGTGTCGTGAATGACGAGTGTTAGGGCTACTGATCTCTGAGAAAAAAAAGAATATTTTCCTATTGTTTATTCCAGTGTAAAAGCCATCGGACCATGTACACAGCTACAGACATTTTTTGGCGAGTTTAAACAATAAGGATTGTCTTTCTTTTAAGAAGTGCAAGTTTTCCAAATTGTGAGAGGTTACAGAGAATAGCGAGGTTACAGAGAATAGCGAGGTTACAGAGAATAGCATTATTTGTACAGGAGAGTAAGTTACAGTTAACATAGATTTTGGCGTGAAGAAGTGAATGTCATAAAGTATCATGAGCTGGCAAGTAAGACTAAAATGGCATTCGTCTTCAACGCTATGGTAATCACAGACTTGGCATATTCTTTCTCCGTAGAGTAATCCTCCCCAGCGTCCGCTATTAACTCTCAGTGGTAGTTTTGATGATCTAAGAAGGTAACGTAGACCTCGGTGTTCTCGTTTAGTTAAAGTCGACAAGTAAAATTCTATGTTTAATAAAGATTTGAAATGTTGATTTAAAATGAGTAAAGTTTCTTCGACTCTGTGATCCGTACGTGTCATTCTTGCTAGTTACAGTCTTTAAGTTTCCGTTTAGAAACGTTCAAAATATAATTAATATCGCCAACCTCTTGATAAAGCCAAACTGAACCGAATCCGTACATGAAGAATAAATCTCGAATATTTGACACCCAAGTTCTTCCATTCTGATCGTCTAGAGTCTCTGATTAGAGATATTCTTGTTTCGGATTTCTGTAGCCAGGCACTGATATCAACTTTAATCAGAACTTGATCTATCTTGCGTGATAATCAACACCAGTCACTGTATCAAAAAAAGTCATTGTACAGTGATAAACCACATTGAGTCAAATATATCCAAACTTAATATCAGACAAACAGCAGTCGTCACATGCAGCTGATGAAACAGAATTCATTTGACGTAAAAGTTATGAATGCTGAAAACAGTGAGCGGCCTCTCTCACAGGTGGCACAATGGCATATGCTTGAAAACATACACTATTTGAAAACAACATTTACCAACAACGAACAATAAATCGCACAGACCTGCAAGAAAATACGTGCACAAAATAAGGACCTGATTATACCAGCAAGGAAGTACGTGTACTGTCAAGTTTCCGCATATACCTAACAGAACAGCAATACAACTGGGCATGGGCGTACGACACTAAAGTCATGGTGCGCTTTTTTACCTTGATGGTCTCACAAATCTCGCCTTGATTTCTCAATAGATCGCACGTCTCTGCTCTTTAGTTCTGCCGCGGACCCCTACAATGGCGTCTTCCAGTCCGATGACGATATCCCGAGGCATGTCCGGTGTACAATCCTACAGTCCGTTTAACATAGAAACATCAACAATCTCTCCCAGCGTAGTCATCTGGTGAGAGGGTCACATGCAGGACGTCGTCTGCTCATCTCAGACCAACACACTCCTTCCTGAAGATGACAGCCGGAACCAGCCAACCTCCTCACTTGCAGCCTTCCTTTTCGCCCGAATCAGACACCCCGAGCAAGGGATTTGTCGCAAATCTGGTACTCATCTAAGAATCGAACAAATTACAAGTTACTATCCTGCCGCTCTTCTTCTCCGCATCTCTTCATGCTCATGCTCTTTAATATCCCTTACCCGTGAAGGTCCCGGGGTAGAATAGGCCTTCAGCAACCCATGCTTGCCATAAAAGGCGACTCAGCTTGTCGTAAGAGGCGACTAACGGGATCGGGTGGTCAGGCTCGCTGACTTGGTTGACACATGTCATCGGTTCCCAATTGCGCAGATCGATGCTCATGTTGTTGATCACTGGATTGTCTGGTCCAGACTCGATTATTTACAGACCGCCGCCATATAGCTGTAATATTGCTGAGTGCGGCGTAAAACTAAACTCACTCACTCACTCACTCACTTTAATATCCCTATCCCTACATGCTAGTGCACTTCAACGCGGTGCGGGGAGCCTAGTGGTTAAAGCCTTTGCTTGCACACCGGGTTCAATTCCCCACAATGTGTGAAGTCCATTTCTGGTGTCCTCCGCTATGATATTGCTTAGGTATTACCAAAAGTGACGTTAAACCATACTCACTCACTCTTCAATGTCCCCCGACTCTTCACGCTAGCGTCCTTTACTGTCACAAAGGGCACACTGAAAAATATTGCCGCGAAGAGATGGGGACACTAGATGGGTGTTTGCATGTGCAAAACTACAGGAGATGGAAGACTACGTGTGTAAAGTGCAGTAGAAGGGAGGCCATATGTGCAAAGTACTATAGATGTGAGGCTATGTGTGTAAAGTAATATAGATGGGAGGCTATATGTATAAAGTGCAGTAGATGGGAGGCTATGTATGTAAAGTGCAGTGGATGGGAGGCTATGTGTGTAAAGTACTATAGATTGGATGGCTATGTGTGTGATGTACAGTAGGTGGGAGGCCATGTGTGTAAAGTACTAGAGATGTGAGGCTATGTGTGTAAAGTACAGTAGATAAGAAGCTATATGTGTGACGTAGAGTAGATGGGAGGCTATGTGTGTAAAGTACAGTAGATGGGAGGCTTTGTGTGTAACGCAGAGTAGATGGGAGGCTATGTGTGTAAAGTACAATAGATGGGAGGCTATGTGTGTAACGTATAGTAGATGGGAGGCTATGTGTGTAAAGTACTATAAATGGGATGCTATATGTGTAAAGTACTATAGATGGGAGGCGATATGTGTAAAGTACAGTAGATGAGAGGCTATATGTATAAAGTATAGTAAATGGGAAGTTTTCTGTGTAAAGTACTATAGATGGGAGGCTATGTATGTAAAGTACTGTACATGGGAGGCCATATGTGCAAAGTACTATAGATGTGAGTCTATGTTTGTGACGTACAGTAGATGGGAGGTCATGTGTGTAAAGTACTATCGATGTGAGGCTTTGTGTGTGACGTACAGTAGATGGGAGGACATATCTGTAGAGTAGAGTAGATGGGACTTTATGTGCGTAAAGTACAGTAGATGGGAGACCATGTGTGCAAACTGCTATTCATGTGAGGCTATGTGTGTGACGTACAGTAAATGGGACTTTATGTGTGTAGAGTACAGTAGATGGGAGGCCATGTGTGTAGAGTACTGTAGATGGGAGGCCATATGTGCAAAGTACTATAGATGGGAGGCTATGTGTGTGACATACAGTAGATGTGAGGCTATGTGTGTGACATACAGTAGATGGGAGGCTATGTGTGTAAAGTACAGTAGATGGGAGGCTATGTGTGTAAAGTACAGTAGATGGGAGGCTATGTGTGTAAAGTACAGTACATGGGACTTTATGTGCGTAAAGTATAGTAGATGGGAGGTTATGTGTGTAAAATACTATAGATGGGAGGCTATGTGTGTAAAGTACTGTAGATGAGAGGCCATATGTGCAAAGAACTATAGATGGGACTTTATGTGTGTGACGTGCAGTAGATGGGAGGTCATGTGTGTAAAGTACTATCGATGTGGGGGCTTTGTGTGTGACGTACAGTAGATGGGAGGACATATCTGTAGAGTACAGTAGATGGGACTTTATGTGTGTGACGTACAGTAGATGGGAGACCATGTGTGCAAAGTGCAATACATGTGAGGCTATGTGTGTGACGTACAGTAGATGGGAGGCTATGTGTGTAAAGTACAGTAGATGGGAGGCCATGTGTGTGACGTACAGTAGATGGGAGGCTATGTGTGTCACGTACAGTAGATGTGAGGTCATGTGTGTAAAGTACTATCGATGTGAGGCTATGTGTGTGACGTACGGTAGATGGGAGGCTATGTGTGTGAAATACAGTAGATGGTACGTTGGGTGTGTAAAGTACAGCAGATGAGACTTTATCTGTGTAACGTATTTTAGATGGGAGGCTATGTGTGTAAAGTACAGTAGATGGGAAGCCATGTGTGTACAGTACAGTTGATGGGCGACTATGTGTGTAAAGTACTATAGATGTGAGTCTATGTGTGTGACGTACAGTAGATGAGAGACTATATCTGTAAAGTACAGTAGGTGGGACTTTATGTGTGTAAAGTATAGTAGATCGGAAGCTATGTGTGTAAAGTACAGTAGATGGGACTTTATGTGTGTAAAGTGTAGTAGATGGGAACCTATATGTGTAAAGTACAGTAGATGGGAGGCTATGTGTGTAAAGTACAGTAGATGGGAGGCCATGTGTGTAGAGTACAGAAGATGGGACTTAGTGTGTGTAAAGTATAGTAGATGGGAGCCTATATGTGTAAAGTACAGTAGATGGGATTTTATATGTGTAAAGTATATTAGATGGGAGGTTATGTGTGTAAAGTACAGTAGATGGGAGGCCATGTGTGTAAAGTACAGTTGCTGGGCGGCTAATTGTGTAAAGTACTATAGATGGGAGGCTATGTGTGTAAAGTACAGTAATTGGGAGGCGATTTGTGTAAAGTACAGTAAATGGGAAGCTATGTGTGTAAAGTACTATAGATGGGAGGCTATGTGTGTAAAGTACTATAGACGGGAGGCCATGTATCTAAAGTACAGTAGATGTGAGGCTAGGTGTGTAAAG
The DNA here is from genome assembly GCF_037392515.1 of Haliotis asinina. Classification (NCBI taxonomy): domain Eukaryota; kingdom Metazoa; phylum Mollusca; class Gastropoda; order Lepetellida; family Haliotidae; genus Haliotis; species Haliotis asinina. Next base: position 55,516,827 of record NC_090293.1, on the reverse strand, counting down.
TACAGTAAATGGAAGGCTATGTGTGTAAAGTACAGTAAATGGGAGGCTATGTGTGTGAAGTACTGTATTTGGGAGGTCATAAAGCACACTTGCTGAAAGGTCTGCAGCGTCTAGTTTGATTGTACTGTGTATGGTCGATTGAGTTGCAGTGACCAGGCTCTGATTCACACAGGAAACACTGGGTGGTACAGATAGCTTACATCTACCGACCAGGAAATTAATTAAATACCACGCAAATACCGCCATTCAACTGAATTCCTTGTTGCACAAAAATTAGATACGCCATTTCTATGTAAAGTGAATGTGAGGTAGAGATGCTACCACGGGACCGTCTCCATGTCGTGGCACTAATGTTGACTGCGCTCGCCTCAATGTTTCAGTGTGTGGGGGTGCTGTTCCCCAACTGGTGGGTGCTGAAGGACAGTTCCACGAAGAACGTGGTAACTACGTTCTCACTATTCGGCCCGGTCAGATGCAGTGACTATCTTTGTTTCCCTGAAGATGTTCGAGTGATCTCTGTACCGGAAGGTATGACGCCTCAGTTAGCCGTACCTGACGACAACGCAGGTAAGTAAGGAGATATCCGAACACCTGATACACCCACCTACATACACCTTATACACCCACACACACTGACCTAAAACACCCACCTACACACACGCCACAGACCCACATACACACACGCCACACACACACCTACACACGCGTCACACACCCACATACACACACGTCACACACCAACATACACACACGCCACACACCCACCTACTCACACGTCACACACCCAGATACACGTCCCTAACACTGTATGTTGAAGGAGATTCATCTTCACAGGCATCGCCACAGACCCACATACACACACATGCACACACGCACATGATGCACACACGTACATCTACATCCACTTACACACCTTAGAAGATTTCTTACATATACACACTGACTCACAATCAACAGAAACTCTCATTTGAAACAACCCCAATCACTCATATACCCCCAGACACCACGGAGGTCACAAACCCAGCTCACGCAGTCACAAACTAACTCCACAAACTATATGCCTTCCTTTACGGAGAGCATACTCGACAGGAAGACAAGCTTGGACTGCACTGACAGACGTTGGCTTGGTTCCAACAACTGACGTATCGAGACACTGCCGTGACCTCACAGAGGGCTCTGCATCGTAATATTTCAAAATTTTAAAAACACAACCGACACATACCTCCAGATAGCACCAGATACACTCAGATGCTACTTCCAGATATCCCTACATACTCTCAGGTGCCACGAGATACCTCAAGACACCTCCAGATACACCACGAGATACCTCAAGATGCTGCTTTCAGATACTTCCAGATGCCACGAGATACCTCAAGACACCTCCAGATACACCACGAGATACCTCAAGATGCTGCTTTCAGATACTTCCAGATGCCACGAGATTACTCCAGATACCTCCAGATGCTAGCTCGAGACATCCTCAGAGTCTCCAGGTGCCCTCCACATACCTTCAGATACCTCATCATACCTTCAGATACTTCCACATACCTTCAGATACCTCATCATACCTTCAGACACTTCCACATACCTTCAGATACCTCATCATTCCTTCAGATACTTCCGCATACCTTCAGATACCTCATCATACCTTCAGATACTTCCACATACCTTCAGATACCTCATCATACCTTCAGATACCTCATCATACCTTCAGATACTTCCACATACCTTCAGATACCTCATCATACCTTCAGATACTTCCACATACCTTCATATACTTCCACATACCTTCAGATACTTCCACATACCTTCAGATACCTCATCATACCTTCAGATACTTCCACATACCTTCAGATACTTTCACATACCTTCAGATACTTCTACATACCTTCAGATACTTCCACATACCTTCAGATACCTCATCATACCTTCAGATACTTCCACATACCTTCAGATACCTCATCATACCTTCAGATACTTCCACATACCTTCAGATACCTCATCATACCTTCAGATACTTCCACACACCTTCAGATACCTCATCATACCTTCAGATACTTCCACACACCTTCAGATACCTCATCATACCTTCCGATACGTCCACACACCTTCAGATACCTCATCATACCTTCAAATACTTCCACATACCTTCAGATACCTCATCATACCTTCAGATACTTTTACATACCTTCAGATACCTCATTCCTCCAGATACTTCCACATACCTTCAGATACCTCATTCCTGCAGATACTTCCACATACCTTCAGATACCTCATTCCTGCAGATACTTCCACATACCTTCAGATACCTCATCATACCTTCAGATACTTCCACATACCTTCAGATACCTCATCATACCTTCAGATACTTCCACATACCTTCAGATACCTCATCATACCTTCAGATACTTCCACACACCTTCAGATACCTCATCATACCTTCAGATACTTCCACACACCTTCAGATACCTCATCATACCTTCCGATACGTCCACACACCTTCAGATACCTCATCATACCTTCAAATACTTCCACATACCTTCAGATACCTCATCATACCTTCAGATACTTTTACATACCTTCAGATACCTCATTCCTCCAGATACTTCCACATACCTTCAGATACCTCATTCCTGCAGATACTTCCACATACCTTCAGATACCTCATTCCTGCAGATACTTCCACATACCTTCAGATACCTCATCATACCTTCAGATACTTCCACATACCTTCAGATACCTCATCATACCTTCAGATACTTCCACATACCTTCAGATACCTCATCATACCTTCAGATACTTCCACATACCTTCAGATACTTCCACATACCTTCAGATACCTCATCATACCTTCAGATACTTCCACATACCTTCAGATACCTCATCATACCTTCAGATACTTCCACATACCTTCAGATACCTCATCATACCTTCAGATACTTCCACATACCTTCAGATACCTCATCATACCTTCAGATACTTCCACATACCTTCAGATACTTCCACATACCTTCAGATACCTCATCATACCTTCAGATACTTCCACATACCTTCAGATACTTCCACATACCTTCAGATACTTCCTCATACCTTCAGATACTTCCACATACCTTCAGATACCTCATTCCTGCAGATACTTCCACATACCTTCAGATACCTCATCATACCTTCAGATATATCCACATACCTTCAGATACCTCATTCCTGCAGATACTTCCACATACCTTCAGATACCTCATCATATCTTCAGATACTTCCACATACCTTCAGATATTTTCACATACCTTCAGATACTTCCACATACCTTCAGATACCTCATCATACCTTCAGATACCTCATCATACCTTCAGATACTTCCACATACCTTCAGATACCTCATCATACCTTCATATACTTCCACATACCTTCAGATACCTCATCATACCTTCAGATACCTCATCATACCTTCAGATACTTCCACATACCTTCAGATACCTCATCATTCCTTCAGATACCTCATCATACCTTCAGATACTTTCACATACCTTCAGATACCTCATCATACCTTCAGATACTTCCACATACCTTCAGATACCTCATCATTCCTTCAGATACCTCATCATACCTTCAGATACTTCCACATACCTTCAGATACCTCATCATACCTTCAGATACCTCATCATACCTTCAGATACTTAAACATACCTTCATATACCTGATTCCTGCAGATACTTCCACATACCTTAAGAAGGCCCCCAGATGCTACCTCCAGATGCCGTATTGCCTTTTAGCATTGTCGTAGTCCGAAACCTCTTAGGAGCATAATTGTGTCATTGTGACCTGTATGGAAAACGCGTTTGTTAAAGTGAGCAACTTCCTTCACGGTCGTCTCCATGTGGCAAAGAACAATATGACTACTTTGGTCCGTCACCTCGGACTTAGCAAAAGAACAATCATTAAATGTAGGGAACCTGCACCAATGTAATACCTTTCTCATTCCAAATAAAAACGCCCGCTGAACATCTAGCTTTGTTCCATTCAATGTCTATTAATTTACACAAAACATGTCATTCTGGAATGAGTGATCTGAGCAGCTGTAACGGGAAGGGAAACATCGTTGTTTCCAAAATGGATATTAATACCAATACCGTGTTTACTTTATTCAATCATGGCTGCGGGTGATTTTTTACTGGACAGTCAGTGTAATCACAGTGCAGCGCATTTGATTTGATTGATGCGTGATATTTATGGCGGCTTCACGCCTCCGCCCACAACATCCTTGTTTCCAGTAGAAGGAGTAGAAGCAAACCACTCACGCACTCACTCAGGCACAGAGGGACTCACTGCCGCACTCACTCATGTACCTGAGTACAAAGTGGGGGGATTTGGTGTTTGGTGATGCGCATGTATGTGGTATTTGGTGATGTACAGGTATGTAGTGTTTGGTGATGTACAGGTATGTGGTATTTAGTGATTTACAGGTATGTGGTGTTTGGTGATGTACGGGTATGTGGTGTTTGGTGATGTACTGGTACGTGGTATTTGGTGATGTACAGGTATGTGATATTAGAGTGGGATGAAGATATGTTATGTGGGGTAAGAGCTTTATCTGATGTTTAGAGGGGTCTGGTAGCGAGGTTTAGGGTTGGATTGTTCGAGCATTTGTTAAGAGATGGTTGTTGCTGGTTTGTGGGTATAGGTTCTAATATGGAGTACTTTGGGTTTGGGGATGTCTAACAGAACGATATCTGGTATCAGGAAGTCTCATGGGAACACGTCGTATCAAGGCCTATCCTTGACAGGTAACGTGCACGTTTGTCTTGCCTATTATTCCATGTGGATTAATGTGCATGGCACTCCTCAATCTGCCGTTTGTTCCTAACATGTTCCAAGTGTCTGTGTCTCTGTTCTCAGCCTGGCTGACTGTGGGCCGGATACTGAGTGTCATTGGAGTCACGCTCGTACTGACGACTGTAGTACTTCAGCTGATTTTCCTGAAGGCCAGCTACCGCGCGCTACAGTTGGTGGCCAACAGCTTCCTGGTCACTGCAGGTAAGGTCATGGTGTTACATGATCAGTCTTAACGTGTAGTAACTACTGCGTTATAATGCTTAATACTGAATTACTGACAGCATTGTATGTGCATAGCAAGGCATGAAGTCTGTTTCCGGATTCTACGGAGCTGAGTGATCTGTTGATGACATGTTTGTTGCTGCACGCTGAACCAGCAGTATTATGGTTACATTACAACGTGATTGTTGAAGTGTTGTAGTGTAGACCCAGATGGTCAGATTACATTGTGAACGTGTTGTACGAGTACACCCAGGAGCTAGGTCAGATCGGATTGTTGAAGTGTTGTAGTGTACACCCTGAAGGTCAGATTTCATTGTGAACGTGTTGTAGTGTACACCCAGAGGCTAGGTCAGATCTGATTGAAGTGTTGTAGTTGACACCCTAAAGGTCGGATTTCATTGTGAACGTGTTGTAGTGTACACCCTGAAGCTAGGTCAGATCTTATTGTTGAAGTGTCGTAGTTGACACCTTTACAAAGTGATTGTTGAAGTGTTGTAGTGTACACCCTGAAGGTCAGGTCTGATTGTGAAGATGTAGATTTCACTCTCAAAGTCAGATCTGGCCGTTAAAGTGTAGCAGTGTACACACTGAAGAACAGGACTGATGACACAACTAATAACCTTAACATTCTTATCACATCAATCTATTTCTATTTGCAGTAATCGTCAGCTTCATCTCAGGATTCCTCTTCATTTTCAAGTTCGTTACTCTGACAAAGGCTTATGTCAACCAGCGGCCGCTAGGGGCGCTGTCATATACCCCGGCAGCACCAGGATGTATATTGTTCTCAGGTATCATCTGTGCAGTTGCTGCACTCTTAACTACCCTCGCGTTCAAACCACCCCGTAAAGCTGCCATTCTGACTTGAGAAGGTCCACTTGAACATACTTACAAACCCTCATGTACACGAATGGGAATGCCGTTAGCTCTCTAACATTCAGACACACATTCTTGTTTAACATTCGCTTTTCTTCCTTGTGTCGGTGAAATTCTTCCTCTATCTGAATACTCACAAGATTTTGTCTTGACGAGTTTAAAGTGAACATGCAAATAAAAGTTCTAATCAAAGAACCCGAGTGGCTTATTTGTTACAGCATCTACTGTCAACACGCATTGTTACAAATGTTTATATGTTCTTCTCCGGAACCGATAACATTTCCCTGATATTGTCTTACATTATCGCAGGTAGCCCTTCATCTTCTCACAAATGTCAGGGTTAGCAATCAACAACTTTACATGTGACACGTAACAGGTGAGCAATCCACCACTTTACCCACTACTCCACTTCGTCTGCCACACCGACCACCATCGATAATTCCGTATACCTAGTAATACACCCCCACCCACCATTATATTTCCAGTCGCAATGAGTCGCCTGCAGGACTCCAGCCACTACTGATGTGTTATCACTCCATATATTACAGTCTAGGCTTGGCTGCTGAGAGGCAGTGGACAGCTCCCAGGAAAGTTCAATATTTGGCGAAAATATAGATCAAATAAGATGAAAGAGACAATATGTTGACAGGGATATTTTTGAAGTCTTTTGCAAATATGAGTTGAACTGACCCTCGAGGGGAAAGGAATCTTGTGTTGACATTGCCAGGAGCAAGACAAATTGATAGATGATGCTCTTCAGAAAATGCGCATGGCCCCAGTACTAAACGTACGCGTATCTGAATATTTATCGTTTCGATAGCAGGAAATAAGTCACATATTTATACATCAAAAGTCTCTCCTCCAAAGCAAGCGGCACCTCGCACACTGACACTTCCAAACAGCACTCACAGATGGCGATACGTGACCAGTGATCTCCTCGAGTCGCCAGATTCATCCTTCGTGATATCCTCTCAACATCACTGGTGGCCTCCCAGCATCGTAGGATTCATCACTGGTGATCTCACAACATAGTGAAGTACTTTCAAAAATCTATCACATCTGTCTGTATGTAAAACGCAATACCTGTGTATATATGGTCCCAACGAATATGACTTTTCTTCACTAACTTGAGGGAACCAACTTATATCAATGAAATGCACAAGGATTATGGATCAGATTTCTGAAAAGCATATGCAAATATCGTGCAAATGAACAGCTGCATATTGACGTAAAGTGTTCTTAAGAATTCGCCAATTTTCATCATTTATTTAACTCATGGCAATAACGACTCTAAACATTTGATGGGTAGTATATATCCTCTACAGCCTATCCTCAGAAAGTAATCGACTAAACTAAACAAAATACACAAAGTATTCCCGAACAGCTGTGAAAGTAAGTCACTACACTAAGTAAGGGCAACGGTATGTGTCAGTACATGTAAGTAGATCAGGCGTATTACGAGTAACGGTATGTGTCAGTACATGTAAGTAGATCAGGCGTATTACGTGTAACGGTATGTGTCAGTACATGTAAGTAGATCAGGCATATTACGTGTAACGGTATGTGTCAGTACATGTAAGTAGATCAGGCGTATTACGAGTAACGGTATGTGTCAGTACATGTAAGTAGATCAGGCGTATTACGAGTAACGGTATGTGTCAGTACATGTAAGTAGATCAGGCGTATTACGAGTAACGGTATGTGTCAGTACATGTAAGTAGATCAGGCATATTACGTGTAACGGTATGTGTCAGTACATGTACGTAGATCAGGCGTATTACGTGTAACCGTATGTGTCAGTACATGTAAGTAGATCAGGCGTATTACGTGTAACCGTATGTGTCAGTACATGTAAGTAGATCAGGCGTATTACGAGTAACGGTATGTGTCAGTACATGTAAGTAGATCAGGCGTATTACGAGTAACGGTATGTGTCAGTACATGTAAGTAGATCAGGCATATTACGAGTAACGGTATGTGTCAGTACATGTAAATAGATCAGGCGTATTACGAGTAACGGTATGTGTCAGTACATGTAAGTAGATCAGGCATATTACGAGTAACGGTATGTGTCAGTACATGTAAGTAGATCAGGCGTATTACGAGTAACGGTATGTGTCAGTACATGTAAGTAGATCAGGCGTATTACGAGTAACGGTATGTGTCAGTACATGTAAGTAGATCAGGCGTATTACGAGTAACGGTATGTGTCAGTACATGTAAGTAGATCAGGCGTATTACGTGTAACGGTATGTGTCAGTACATGTAAGTAGATCAGGCGTATTACGTGTAACCGTATGTGTCAGTACATGTAAGTAGATCAGGCGTATTACGAGTAACGGTATGTGTCAGTACATGTAAGTAGATCAGGCGTATTACGTGTAACCGTATGTGTCAGTACATGTAAGTAGATCAGGCGTATTACGAGTAACGGTATGTGTCAGTACATGTAAGTAGATCAGGCGTATTACGTGTAACGGTATGTGTCAGTACATGTAAGTAGATCAGGCGTATTACGAGTAACGGTATGTGTCAGTACATGTAAGTAGATCAGGCGTATTACGAGTAACGGTATGTGTCAGTACATGTAAGTAGATCAGGCGTATTACGAGTAACGGTATGTGTCAGTACATGTAAGTAGATCAGGCGTATTACGAGTAACGGTATGTGTCAGTACATGTAAGTAGATCAGGCGTATTACGAGTAACGGTATGTGTCAGTGCATGTTAGTAGATCAGGCATATTACGTGTAACCGTATGTGTCAGTACATGTAAGTAGATCAGGCGTATTACGAGTAACGGTATGTGTCAGTACATGTAAGTAGATCAGGCATATTACGAGTAACGGTATGTGTCAGTACATGTTAGTAGATCAGGCGTATTACGTGTAACCGTATGTGTCAGTACATGTAAGTAGATCAGGCGTATTACGAGTAACGGTATGTGTCAGTACATGTAAGTAGATCAGGCGTATTACGTGTAACGGTATGTGTCAGTACATGTAAGTAGATCAGGCGTATTACGAGTAACGGTATGTGTCAGTACATGTTAGTAGATCAGGCGTATTACGTGTAACCGTATGTGTCAGTACATGTAAGTAGATCAGGCGTATTACGAGTAACGGTATGTGTCAGTACATGTAAGTAGATCAGGCATATTACGAGTAACGGTATGTGTCAGTACATGTAAGTAGATCAGGCGTATTACGTGTAACCGTATGTGTCAGTACATGTAAGTAGATCAGGCGTATTACGAGTAACGGTATGTGTCAGTACATGTAAGTAGATCAGGCGTATTACGTGTAACGGTATGTGTCAGTACATGTAAGTAGATCAGGCATATTACGAGTAACGGTATGTGTCAGTACATGTAAGTAGATCAGGCGTATTACGTGTAACGGTATGTGTCAGTACATGTAAGTAGATCAGGCGTATTACGTGTAACGGTATGTGTCAGTACATGTAAGTAGATCAGGCGTATTACGTGTAACGGTATGTGTCAGTACATGTAAGTAGATCAGGCGTATTACGTGTAACGGTATGTGTCAGTGCATGTAGGTAAATCATGTGTATTAAGTATAACGATACGTGTTGGTACAAGCAAAGTCGGGTCGCGTGTGCTATGTCTGTCGGTATGTGTTGCTACTTGTAAGATGAGGTCATGTGTATTACCTTGGCTGTTCAGGCAAGGAATAAGAGGCAAATTAATTTCGGTAGATGTGTGGATATTTGGAATCGTTAAGTGGCGTACAGCAGAGTCGCATTTTAAGTCCGCTGCTTTTCGCAAAATTTATAACATAGTTTCTGAGCATGCAGATCTATTTCTGTTGATTTACTTCTGTTGTTGTATGCCGAGGGTTTTGATATATTTAATGGTACTGTGATAGCCTTATAAAGCAAGATAGATGTTGGACATATGTATTGTAGTTTATGATATCTGAAGGTTAACATGGATAATACGGTGGATAGGGTATTTCATAATGGTGTTTTTTTCTCGTTCCAGTGAAAACTTGTTTTACTTTGGCATTCCAGTTAAGATATCCGACATACTATAATTGCATTAGTATTCTATTTTCAGGGGTGACCTGAACAATGTGTACGCATACTCTAGTTGGCGAAGCCAGAAGGATATTTTTTTCTCTGAAGCTACTGTTTAGCAAACGTCCTAATATGACTGTTAGCCAAATTATAACATTCAATTCAGCTGCAGGGGGACTTGGGCGACATTAGTTCAGTGTCTCTGTGGTTCCTATGGTGTCGGGTTTGTATGGTACACTCAGGTTGTTGGGGATCATTACATGTTTGCTTACATATTAAGAATAAGATTCCTGATCGTGATAAACAACGTATTCTTGGTGAAATAAGTGAATTTATCATCTAAGATATTATGAGGAAATTAAATCATTGTTAAATGTTGAATATAATGTTCCAAAAGTAACACAACAATATGTTTACGTAGATTACATGCACTTCCATCGAGATGTAAAGTTGGAGATATTAATTTTCATAAGATATGTAAAATGTGAGACTCCTTCATGTTAGAATGTACAGCACACAATTTTACTAGAGATAAGCATATTGTATATCGTGGACAGGATAGCGTCCTGATTAAATATCTCTGTGTCACTAGTAGCATTTGTACCCATACGCCTTATAACGTTCTTGCTGTTAGAAAATCAGTTACATCTTCTGTAATAAGTTAACAACTTTTTTCTTTGGATATTTTGGTACTCTTTAATTATTTTGTTACTATGTAATTATACGAACTGTTGTCGTATTGTACAATGGCCAAAGGAAAGGAAATATAATGAATTGAATATGTTTGTATATGTAAAATCAGGTCATGTGCACTACGTATGTCGCTAATTATAAGTGTTCTGCATATCCCTGCAGGATTTCTGTATATCCGTGTAACATATTTGCATATCCATGTAACATTTCTCTAGATCCGTGTAAAGTTACATGTTTCTGTACTTCACTTGCCGTTTAACAAAACCTCAAATTCGATTATTTTTGTCATATACTACGCCATCCTGTATTTCCCGATGAGTAGTCCCGCACACCCCTTCAAAACAGACCCGTGAAGGTCAGGGGTAGAATACGCCTTCAGTAGCCATGTTTGCCATAAAAGGCGACTATTATTGTCGTAAGAGGCGACTAATGGGATTCGATTGTCAGGCTCACTGACTTGACTGACACTTCATCGGTTCCCAGTTACGCAGATCGATGCTCATCCTGTTGATGACTGGGTTGTCTGGTCCAGACTCGATTATTTACAGAAAGCCGCCATATGAGTTGGATATTGCAGAGTGTGGCGTAAAAATAAACTCACTCATTCACCTTTCAATGCACCACGTCACCAATCCTAATAGTATGTCCATGTAACGGTTCCGTTTGTACATGTAACGGTTCTGTAGGTACATGTTACGGTTCTTTGTATGTAGGTAGCGGTTCTGTATGTACATGTAACGGTTCCTTGTATGTAGGTAACGGTTCTGTATATCCATGTAACGATTCCATACATCCATGTAACAGATCTGTATATCCATGTAACGGTGCTGTATCTACATGTTCATGTAGTGTATCTGAATGCCCAATCAATGTGTCTGTCTGTCCATGTAATGTGTCTCTATTTCCATGTAATGTGTCTGGATGTCGATATACTGAGTCTGTCTACCCATGTAATGTGTGTGTATGTCGATGTAGCGCGTCTGTATGTCCATCCAATGTGTCTGTATGTCCATGTATTGAGTCTGCATGTCCAAGTGATGTGTCTGTATGTCCATGTATTGAGTCTGCATGTCCAAGTGATGTGTCTGTATGTCCATGTGTTGAGTCTGCATGCCCAAGTGATGTGTCTGTATGTCCATGTGTTGAGTCTGCATGCCCAAGTGATGTGTCTGTATGTCCATGTGTTGAGTCTGCATGCCCAAGTGATGTGTCTGTATGTCCATGTGTTGAGTCTGCATGCCCAAGTGATGTGTCTGTATGTCCATGTAAATCGGCGGCATATGCTTGTATCCCTTGTGTATAATTTACCTCCACTAAATGCATGTGTTTGTCTCCGGACACCCAGACTTAACCAAGAAGTCTGAAATTTGTTACACTTGCACTGGACTGTCTCATATCTTTCCATATTGAGGGAACCTGAGCCCCGGCTAATAACAAGCTTATGTTGTTTGACATGTTAATACTATTTTTGTTGTATATTTGATCCTATGATCCCAGAGTAAACACGCTTCACTTCCCTCTTCCATGCTTCCAGCCCCGCGACTTCCTCACGTACAGTGAGTCGTGACAGCCACCTGGCGTCACGCGTGGCCCCGCTACTACTCCTCAATCCATCCACCAGGCTCTTACGTCCACCTCCCCCTGACGTGGCCGTAGACCGCTCGGCCGGATCTGTGCACCAGCTGCCGGCCAGTCAGTCGGCTGTTCTTGTCCTGCAACAAACTACCTTTGTCGACTGCTGCACCGATGATCTAAACTTCATTGGTTCGACGCGCAAGGTTGTCTAAGGCTGTAATACAATGTAGCTGTGAAGAAGATGCAATTAAGTTAATGTGAGACATTTGTGGCAAGTACCTGTTACATACACTCGTCACTAAACAACCCATTTACAATGCTGTCAGTAGATCTGGTAGCAATGTTACTCGCGTCTCTATCAATTGCCTTCCAATTGTCTGGCCTGCTTACGCCCGGCTGGTGGATCGTCGAGACCCGGACCACTTCCAACCAGACAGTTAAGTATGGAATATGGAGGACAATATCATGTGTGGACGATGACTGCACGGAGAAAGTCACAGATGCCACCGGCACTTTCGGTAAGTTTACACTACAGGACTTGCAACGTTACTTCACTTTACTAAAGCCCAAAACCCTTCCTAACAGCAAGGGTGTAACTGCTCGATTTCGACAACAACATGAGCAAAGCTGGTGAATCACTATCGAGTACTGATGGTTACAGGTGTTCGTGAAGCGTATCCTGCCACATAGGTGGGATCCTTCACATATACATGCAGCGGTTTGTCAATTACCCAACTCACACAAATGGGAATGTATGTTACAAGTCACGGAGTGGTATTACATGAGGCATCACCATTGCCACGCATGCCTCAAATGGTAAAATACCAGCTCTCCTTATGTCTACCAGAGTTTCAGCGAGGCCTTACATGATGAAACCATGGCCGAGCAACGTCTCTGACGCTCCTTGATCAAAACATGTGTTATTGCACATCAAACGTTGTGAAATATTCACCCAAGACAGTATGTCGGTAACACTTACATACCAAGACTGGGGCTGTCGGTAACACTTACATACCAAGACTGGGGCTGTCGGTAACACTTACATACCAAGACTGAGGCTGTCCGTAAAACTTACATACCAAGACTGGGGCTGTCGGTGACACTTACATACCAAGACTGGGGCTGTCGGTGACACTTACATACCAAGACTGGGGCTGTTGGTGACACTTACATACCAAGACTGGGGCTGTCGGTGACACTTACATACCAAGACTGGGGCTGTCGGTAACACTTACATACCAAGACTGGGGCTGTCGGTGACACTTACATACCAAGACTGGGGCTGTCGGTTACACTTACATACCAAGACTGGGGCTGTCGGTGACACTTCCATACCAAGACTGGGGCTGTCGATGACACTTACATATCAAGACTGGGGCTGTCGGTAAGACTTACATACCAAGACTGGGGCTGTCGGTAAGACTTACATACCAAGACTGGGGCTGTCGGTAAGACTTACATACCAAGACTGGGGCTGTCGGTAACACTTACATACCAAGACTGGGGCTGTCGGCAACACTTACATACCAAGACTGGGGCTGTCGGTAACACTTACATACCAAGACTGGGGCTGTCGGAATATTCCTCGACTTACATTCACTTCAGTATGTCGGTAACACTTACATACCAAGACTGGGGCTGTCGGTGACACCTACATACCAAGACTGGGGCTGTCGGTAAAACTTACAAACCAAGACTGGGGCTGTCGGTAACACTTACATACCAAGACTGGGGCTGTCGGTGACACCTACATACCAAGACTGGGGCTGTCGGTAAGACTTACATACCAAGACTGGGGCTGTCGGTAAGACTTACATACCAAGACTGGGGCTGTCGGTAACACTTACATACCAAGACTGGGGCTGTCGGTAACACTTACATACCAAGACTGGGGCTGTCGGAATATTGCTCGACTTACATTCACTTCAGTATGTCGATAACACTTACATTCACTTCAGTATGTCTGTAACACTTACATTCACTTCAGTGTGTTGGTAACACTTACATTCACTTCAGTATGTCTGTAACACTTACATTCACTTCAGTGTGTCGGTAACACTTACATTCACTTCAGTATGTCGGTAACACTTACATTCACTTCAGTATGTCGGTAACACTAACATTCACTTCAGTATGTCTGTAACACTTACATTCACTTCAGTATGTCTGTAACACTTACATTCAGTTCAGTATGTCGGTAACACTCACATTCACTTCAGTATGTCTATAACACTCACATTCACTTCAGTATGTCTATAACACTCACATTCACTTCAGTATGTCGGTAACACTCACATTCACTTCAGTATGTCTGTAACACTTACATTCACTTCAGTATGTCTGTAACACTTACATTCACTTCAGTATGTCTGTAACACTTACATTCACTTCAGTATGTCTGTAGCACTTACATTTACTTCAGTATGTCTGTAACACTTACATTCACTTCAGTATCTCTGTAACACTTACATTCACTTCAGTATCTCTGTAACACTTACATTCACTTCAGTATGTCTGTAACACTCACATTCACTTCAGTATGTCTGTAACACTTACATTCACTTCAGTGTGTTGGTAACACTTACATTCACTTCAGTATGTCTGTAACACTTACATTCACTTCAGTGTGTCGGTAACACTTACATTCACTTCAGTATGTCGGTAACACTTACATTCACTTCAGTATGTCGGTAACACTAACATTCACTTCAGTATGTCAGTAACACTTACATTCACTTCAGTATGTCTGTAACACTTACATTCAGTTCAGTATGTCGGTAACACTCACATTCACTTCAGTATGTCTATAACACTCACATTCACTTCAGTATGTCTATAACACTCACATTCACTTCAGTATGTCGGTAACACTCACATTCACTTCAGTATGTCTGTAACACTTACATTCACTTCAGTATGTCTGTAACACTTACATTCACTTCAGTATGTCTGTAACACTTACATTCACTTCAGTATGTCTGTAGCACTTACATTTACTTCAGTATGTCTGTAACACTTACATTCACTTCAGTATGTCTGTAACACTTACATTCACTTCAGTATGTCTGTAGCACTTACATTTACTTCAGTATGTCTGTAACACTTACATTCACTTCAGTATCTCTGTAACACTTACATTCACTTCAGTATCTCTGTAACACTTACATTCACTTCAGTATGTCTGTAACACTCACATTCACTTCAGTATGTCGGTACCACTTACATTCACTTCTGTATGTCTGTAACACTTACATTCACTTCAGTATGTCTGTAACACTTACATTTACTTCAGTATGTCGGTAACACTTACATTCACTTCAGTATGTCGGTAACACTTACATTCACTTCAGTATGTCTGTAACACTCACATTCACTTCAGTATGTCGGTAACACTTACATTTACTTCAGTATGTCTGTAACACTTACATTCACTTCAGTATGTCTGTAACACTCACATTCACTTCAGTATGTATATAACACTCACATTCACTTCAGTATGTCTGTAACACTTGCATTCACTTCAGTATGTCGGTAACACTTACATTCACTTCAGTGTGTCTGTAACACTTACATTCACTTCAGTATGTCTGTAACACTTACATTCACTTCAGTATGTCGGTAACACTTTCATTCACTTCAGTATGTCTGTAACACTTACATTCACTTCAGTATGTCTGTAACACTTACATTCACTTCAGTATGTTGGTAACACTTACATTCACTTCAGTATGTCTGTAACGCTTACATTCACTTCAGTATGTCTGTAACACTTACATTCACTTCAGTGTGTCTCTAACACTAACATTCACTTCAGTATGTCTGTAACACTCATATTCACTTCAGTATGTCATAAATGCTTACATTAAACTTCAGTAACATGGTAACACTTACATTCACATCAGTATGTCTGTAACCCTTACATTTTCTTCAGTATGTCGGCAACACTTACATTCACTTCAGTATGTCGGTAACACTTACATTCACTTCAGTATGTCGGTAACACTTACATTCACTTCAGTATGTCGGTAACACTTACATTCACTGAAGTTATTTATCCAACATGTATTAACATGTTCGTGTGAGCTTCGAACAGAATATCTACAGAGCAGTTATGCGTGTAAGTAATTTTGTTGTTCATGTAAGCCCGACAGGTGTCAAAGTTTTATGTGGTTTAAACATAATGTATTCACTTGGAAATGGATTGGGAATAAAAGCCTGTATGTCCTATATTAATGCCTCTCCAGAATACATGTTTTGTTCACATTTGTACGTGCAAATTTTACATGATATTACTGAACACTGACATAGTATTGTTATTTTAGATGAGTCAGAATGTTTCGTACGATAAACAAATCAGTCATCAAAATAAGAACAGATTGCAATTGTATGATCAGTTTTAAGTTATATTAAAAGTAAACATAGTAGCTTTACTAATATTTGATCATATTTGTTTCTGTTTCGTGGCCAGTTTATGCAAAGAAGTTATTACCTACTAAAACTTTTAAGAATCAAATCGTTTTGATGCAATGATGACCTGGTGGACTGTGTGAAGAATATCCATATTTGTCTGATATGAAAATGAATTACTGCCATTCAGCATGTCCCGCAGGAATATGATTCATATCGTATACTGTAATATTTAGGACACGTGAAGAAATAATGGAAAGCATCCCCAGGAACATGTGAGCAGGAACATGTGAGCAGGAACAAGAAGTACTATTAGAAATGAAACGGTTGTATTTGCCACTGTTTAAGTCACTGCATCCCAACCTAAGGCGACTGTATTATTTGACAGAATCGACTATCATAGTCTAGATCAAACTTAATATCGGTATTTGTGCGGGGTGTGATTTGATTCTTAAACTGTCCAACAGAAGAAGCACTAGTCGCATTAGTAGGTAGATTATTCCACAGTCTGACTGTATCGGGTAGATAATTTGCAGATCTGCATCTGATAGTTTGGTAATTTTCATTATTTCTAAGATTATAATTATTATTGTCAGATACGATCCCTGGAACAAGATCACAAAGATAATCAGGAACCATTTGGTTTATCGTTTTATAAAACAATGTTAATTTGGATCTTTCTCTTCTTTTCGCTAAGGAGGTTTGATTTGTCTCATTGTACAAGTTATCATGGCTCATGTCATCTAAGTGAAGGTGTTCTAGTGACAAGGAATGCTCATTTGTGCCATTGTCCCATAGATGACAACAATAATCAAATAATGGTAGAATAAAGGATTTGTACATTGTTTCCAATGTTTTGCGTGACAGCCTATATTTAAAACTACGAAAACAATTTATCATGGGGCTAATTTTGCCGGTCATTTCATTTATGTGGGAGTGCCAAAGTTATCCTGAAAGGTAATATCTAAGTGGTTTTCAGTCTGAACTTCTTTTATGACCGTACCATTCATGGTGAGGGGAGGTTTTACGGAATGTTCACTTTTACGTGAGAATTGGATGGTTTCAGTTTTGTTTGGATTAAATTTAACTTGCCAGGTTTCTGCCCACTGGGATACACTGTCTAGATCTGAGTTTAGAGTAGACGCACTTGTAAAAGGATCGTCAATTTTTCACGTAGAGCGACGTATCATCTGCGAAGAGACGTATATTACTTTCGATTCCATCAACTATGTCATTAATGCATACTAAGAATAGAAGAGGCCCGAGAACTGATCCTTGGGGAACTCCGGCTATAATCGGTTTGCATTCTGATTTTTTTACCCTGAATAACTACTCTCTGCCTTACATATTGTAGGTAACTTTCAAACCATTTCAATAATGTTCCACAGGGTTTAAGCTTGTGAATAATTCCTTTGTGCCAAACGTTATCAAGTGCCTTGCTTATATCGTAGAATACAGCTCTAACTTCTTTTCCATTATCTATAGCTTTAGCAATAAAATTATACACATGTGTTAGTTGATACGCTGGTGAATCTCCTGGAATAAATCCAGATTGTAAGTTTGAAAGGCAGTTATTATCTCTCATGAAATTAAAGACACATTTAAATACACATTTTTCAAAGACTTTCGATAAGCAAGATGTCAAAGTAACCGGTCTATAATTACAACGGTCGTTAATATTACCATATGTCATATTTGGGATTTCACTTTCACTGTAAGGTACAAATTCTAATACTATTTGGGTTGCGTCCCATCCGGGATTCGAACCCGCACTCTTCGAATCCCAGATGGGACTCAACCAAAAAAGTATCTGACCAGATCTTCTCTTAGTAATAATCTGCTTTTCCACCTATTTTCCAGTACTGATAAAGATCGAAATGACATTATGAAGGTTGTACTTAGAGGCAGTTGATATCATTGTATCACATATACTGGTGCTAGTATTTGTATGAACATTGGCTATCGCTAAGTACGAACATACTATATGTTTCATGGTAGAAAAACATGAGTTTGTGCAAAGCCTTCCGAGGAGAAGTAGCCTGCACTTGTCAATGAATCCTGTTAGTGACCACATTCCTAGGTTAGCTATTGTAGTGTCTGTTGATGATTTGCGGTCTAAACCTTGAATGACTCTAGCAAAATGCCTTTGAGTATTCTCTAACTGAATGGTATCTCTGGCGCGTATGCCACTGAGCAACTCACATGCATAGAAACCAGTGGAGAGAATCATTCTGTGCCATATTTTGACACATACAATGGGATGGAGATCATAGCTATTTAATCCTACAGATTTTAGTGAGCTGACTGTGCGTCTTGCTCTTTGGCAGCATCGCGTTATCATGTTTGTACATGTTAGTTTTGAGTTCAGAATTACTCCCCCACACGTAACACTTTCAGATATTTGTATGGGAACAATGCCCAGCTGGAACGTAGTGGGGGTTTGTTGGGATATCAGTCTACTAAATACCAGTGCGTGACTTTTGGTGACATTGTATGTTAATCTCCAATCAGAAACATATTGTGTAACAGTGTTGAGAGCAACTTGTAGTCCTTTCGGTGTGGCGCTGACTAGTGTAGTACCATCAGCGAGCAGGATAACTGGAATTTTGAGCTGCATATATAACAAGACCACAGTCTTTTCTCCTAAGTTCACGGATCAGATATAAACAAGAAAGAACCATGAGGACAGTACTCGTCCTTGCCCTACACCTTGTTTGATAGGATAGCTAATTGACATTTCGCTACTGTATGTGACATACGCATAGCTATTGCTGTAACTTTGATAGAGAAGATTCCACAGTTTCCCCTTTATGCCTAGTTCATACAGTTTTACAAAGAGACCAGCATGCCAGATACGATCGAAGGTTTCTACATTGTCAAGGAAAGCAGCGTATACACATGATTTGTTAGATAGATAATAATTAATACATTCATGTAATGTAAATACGGACATATCAGCTCCATGTTCTTTTCAGAATACGAATTGTAGAGGATCTGGAACAAATGGACAGTGTATGTTGCACAATTGTTCCAATCTTTTTAAAATGACTTTTTCAAGTATTTTCCCCATACACGATGTTAAAGTAATGCCTCTATAGTTGTTTTGGATCTGACTTACCTTTATATATAGAGATTACCATTCCAAGTCTATAATTGATCTCTGTTTTCAGCATGGTTGCAAGTAACAAAAGTGTTCGAGGTTGGGGCTGCTGTGTTCGCGGCTGCAGCAGTGGCTTGCTACGTTCTCTCGGTTTTCAAGAACAAGTGGTCTGTGGTGCTGTATCGGCTGTTTGTTTGTTTAATGGCAGGGGCAGGTAAGTTCCGACATCCAAAGTTCACTACCTGTTGTTGTTGTTGTTGTTGTTGTTGTTGTTGTTGTTGTTGGTGGTGGTGGTGGTGGTGGTGTATGTAGTCACGTTTTGTTGTGTGAGTAGATTGTAGCCAGGAATTGTTGTTTTGTGTACGTTGTTGTCCAGTATTGTTCAGGAGTAGATTGCTGTCAAGCATTGTTATGTAAGCAGTTTGTTCGCTGGACCTTGCAGTAGGAGTACACTCTTGTGCAAGTAAGTAGATTGTAGGCAGGTATTGTTGTGTAAGTAGATTGTAGGCAGGTATTGTTGTTTGAGTAGATTGTAGGCAGGTATTGTTGTTTGAGTAGATTGTAGGCAGGTATTGTTGTGTAAGTAGATTGTAGGCAGGTATTGTTGTGTAAGTACATTGTAGGCAGGTATTGTTGTTTGAGTAGATTGTAGGCAGGTATTGTTGTGTAAGTAGATTGTAGGCAGGTATTGTTGTGTAAGTAGATTGTAGGCAGGTATTGTTGTGTAAGTAGATTGTAGGCAGGTATTGTTGTGTAAGTAGATTGTTGGCAGGTATTGTTGTGTAAGTAGATTGTAGGCAGATAGTGTTGTGTAAGTAGATTGTAGGCAGGTATTGTTGTGTAAGTAGATTGTAGGCAGGTATTGTTGTTTGAGTAGATTGTAGGCAGGTATTGTTGTGTAAGTAGATTGTAGGCAGGTATTGTTGTGTAAGTAGATTGTAGGCAGGTATTGTTGTGTAAGTAGATTGTAGGCAGGTATTGTTGTGTAAGTAGATTGTAGGCAGGTATTGTTGTGTAAGTAGATTGCAGGCAGGTATTGTTGTGTAAGTAGATTGTAGGCAGGTATTGTTGTTTGAGTAGATTGTTGGCAGGTATTGTTGTTTGAGTAGATTGTAGGCAGGTATTGTTGTGTAAGTAGATTGTAGGCAGGTATTGTTGTGTAAGTAGATTGTTGGCAGGTATTATTGTGTAAGTAGATTGTAGGCAGGTATTGTTGTGTAAGTAGATTGTTGGCAGGTATTATTGTGTAAGTAGACTGTAGGCAGGTATTGTTGTGTAAGTACATTGTAGGCAGGTATTGTTGTGTAAGTAGATTGTAGGCAGGTATTGTTGTGTAAGTAGATTGTAGGCAGGTATTGTTGTGTAAGTAGATTGTTGGCAGGTATTGTTGTGTAAGTAGATTGTTGGCAGGTATTGTTGTGTAAGTAGATTGTAGGCAGGTATTGTTGTGTAAGTAGATTGTAGGCAGGTATTGTTGTTTGAGTAGATTGTAGACAGGTATTGTTGTGTAAGTAGATTGTAGGCAGGTATTGTTGTGTAAGTAGATTGTAGGCAGGTATTGTTGTGTAAGTAGATTGTAGGCAGGTATTGTTGTGTAAGTAGATTGTTGGCAGGTATTGTTGTGTAAGTAGATTGTTGGCAGGTATTGTTGTGTAAGTAGATTGTTGGCAGGTATTGTTGTGTAAGTAGATTGTAGGCAGGTATTGTTGTTTGAGTAGATTGTAGACAGGTATTGTTGTGTAAGTAGATTGTAGGCAGGTATTGTTGTGTAAGTAGATTGTAGGCAGGTATTGTTGTGTGAGTAGATTGTTGGCAGGTATTGTTGTGTAAGTAGATTGTAGGCAGGTATTGTTGTCTAAGTAGATTGTAGGCAGGTATTGTTGTGTAAGTAGATTGTAGGCAGGTATTGTTGTGTAAGTAGATTGTAGGCAGATAGTGTTGTGTAAGTAGATTGTAGGCAGGTATTGTTGTGTAAGTAGATTGTAGGCAGGTATTGTTGTTTGAGTAGATTGTAGGCAGGTATTGTTGTGTAAGTAGATTGTAGGCAGGTATTGTTGTGTAAGTAGATTGTAGGCAGGTATTGTTGTGTAAGTAGATTGTAGGCAGGTATTGTTGTTTGAGTAGATTGTAGGCAGGTATTGTTGTGTAAGTAGATTGTAGGCAGGTATTGTTGTGTAAGTAGATTGTTGGCAGGTATTGTTGTGTAAGTAGATTGTTGGCAGGTATTGTTGTGTAAGTAGATTGTTGGCAGGTATTGTTGTGTAAGTAGATTGTAGGCAGGTATTGTTGTTTGAGTAGATTGTAGACAGGTATTGTTGTGTAAGTAGATTGTAGGCAGGTATTGTTGTGTAAGTAGATTGTAGGCAGGTATTGTTGTGTAAGTAGATTGTTGGCAGGTATTGTTGTGTAAGTAGATTGTAGGCAGGTATTGTTGTGTAAGTAGATTGTAGGCAGGTATTGTTGTGTAAGTAGATTGTAGGCAGGTATTGTTGTGTAAGTAGATTGTAGGCAGGTGTTGTTGTGTAAGTAGATTGTAGGCAGGTATTGTTGTGTAAGTAGATTGTAGGCAGGTATTGTTGTGTAAGTAGATTGTAGGCAGGTATTGTTGTGTAAGTAGATTGTAGGCAGGTATTGTTGTGTAAGTAGATTGTAGGCAGGTATTGTTGTTTGAGTAGATTGTAGGCAGGTATTGTTGTGTAAGTAGATTGTAGGCAGGTATTGTTGTGTAAGTAGATTGTAGGCAGGTATTGTTGTGTAAGTAGATTGTTGGCAGGTATTGTTGTGTAAGTAGATTGTAGGCAGGTATTGTTGTGTAAGTAGATTGTAGGCAGGTATTGTTGTGTAAGTAGATTGTAGGCAGGTATTGTTGTGTGAGTAGATTGTAGGCAGGTATTGTTGTGTGAGTAGATTGTAGGCAGGTATTGTTGTGTAAGTAGATTGTAGGCAGGTATTGTTGTTTGAGTAGATTGTAGGCAGGTATTGTTGTGTAAGTAGATTGTAGGCAGGTATTGTTGTGTAAGTAGATTGTAGGCAGGTATTGTTGTGTAAGTAGATTGTTGGCAGGTATTGTTGTGTAAGTAGATTGTAGGCAGGTATTGTTGTGTAAGTAGATTGTAGGCAGGTATTGTTGTGTGAGTAGATTGTAGGCAGGTATTGTTGTTTGAGTAGATTGTAGGCTGGTATTGTTGTGTAAGTAGATTGTAGGCAGGTATTGTTGTGTGAGTGGATTTTAGTCATGTATCATTGTGTGAGAAGATTGTAGTCAAGTACTGTTCTGTGAGTAGATTGTAGTTAAATATTGTTGTTGGGAGTATATCGTAGCCAAATATTGTTGTGTTAATAGATTTTATCAAGCATTATGGTGTGAGTAGGTTGTAAACAAGTATTGTTGTGTGAGTAGATTGTAGTCATGTATTGTTGTGTGAGGATATTGTTGTCAATTGTAGTTGTCAAGGCATATTGTAGGAATAAATTCGTTTCAAGTATTCAAGTATCCGAGTGGAGATTTTTGGTTGGGCTTTGTTGAGTAGATTTTGTCAGGGTGTGTAATGTGAGGTGATTGCTCTCAGTGTGTGTTGTGCTTGATTGTTGATTGTTGTCTGGGCTTTGTTGTTTGAAAGGATTGTCGTCTGGGCTTGGTTGTGTAAGGTGATTGCTTTCTGGGCTTTTCTGTGTGAGTAGATTGTTGTCTGGTCTTTGTTGTGTGGGTAGATTGTTGTCTAGGCTTTGTTGTGTGAGTATATTGTTGTCTGGGCTTTGTTGTGTGAGTAGATTGTTGTCTGGTCTTTGTTGTGTGGGTAGATTGTTGTCTAGGCTTTGTTCTGTGAGTATATTGTTGTCTAGGCTTTGTTGTGTGAGTATATTGTTGTCTAGGCTTTGTTGTGTGTGTATATTGTTGTCTAGGCTTGGTTTTGTGAGTATATTGTTGTCTAGGCTTTGTTCTGTGAGTATATTGTTGTCTAGGCTTTGTTGTGTGAGTATATTGTTGTCTAGGCTTTGTTGTGTGTGTATATTGTTGTCTAGGCTTGGTTTTGTGAGTATATTGTTGTCTAGGCTTTGTTGTGTGAGTATATTGTTGTCTGGGCTTGGTTGTGTGAGTATATTGTTGTCTGGGCTTGGTTGTGTGAGTATATTGTTGTCTGGGCTTTGTTGTGTGAGTATATTGTTGTCTGGGCTTGGCTATAAGAGTATGTTGTTGTTTGGGCTTGGTTGTGTGAGTAGAATTTTGTCAATGTGTGTTATAAGAGCTGATTGATGTCAAGGTAGACTGTGTTCTCTGGACTATGTAGTCTGCGTGGAGTGTGCTTGCTGGTTGTTCAAACTGCAGCTTATGTTTGGTTGGCTTCTCTTAGAATAACAGTAAAAGGGTGCTTCATTTCGACTTGAGACGAGGCTATTTTCGCATCTATCCTAATCGTACACATTTAATTAGTAATCCACGTTAGGTTAAATGTGAGACAATCCACGGTTGACTTCAAGAATATATCCCCTTTTTAGAACATAGGAGTCTATGTCTTGACTGTTGTGTTCCAGGATCGGCCATTTTAGTGGGCATCGCGGTATTCGCCAAGAAATGTGCTGGACTCACGCGCTACCCCAAGCGAGATACTGCCGGAGGCCGGATAGACTGGCCGATGGGGCTATCAGCTGTCGCGGCCATTTTGTGTTTTGTGGACGCAGTCGTTGTGGGGCTTTTTCTTCGGACGAAAAAAACACTTTCAGAAATGAATCTGATGGACTGAAGTGTTGGAGGGCATCGTTAACCAAAGAGGAGTTTATTCTTATTTATGATTGAGAGAGCATTTGACTGATTATAGTGTATTGGTAATTACATGCGCTAAAGTGCCATATGCCCTTCATAGGCGTCCTATGCAATCAATACAATGTGTGCAAACAGTGCATTATATATTTTCATAATAAACGAGCTATGACACGTATATGCTTAACGAGTTTAATCAACAAAATAATATAAAAGTCGAATGTGTCATGATTCACACGAAGCACATTGCGGTAAACACGCCCTTGGTTTCATCAAATGGTCCCCGAGACTGAGACTGGTGAAATCTCATATCCTTCCGGGTGTAAGGATAGTAAAGGATTAAATCCTTCCAGCCATAGGGAGTTCCTGGTGTAGGGCGTTCAGACTTAGGGCGTTCTAGGGTTACAGAAGTAAACTGCCAACTGAAATTAAATAAGTTTGAACTCAGTGGTTTAGATCCGGGATTGTACGAATCTACCTTGTCCAAAAAGGAGCTATTTCTTCTTTTTAAACATCTCACATATTCTAATCGATCACCTATTCTACTGACCTCGTCAATAGAGCCCTGGAATCTGTCAGCCCCCGTGCAGCCGCCAATTATCAGCGCCCTTTGCCTAGTCTCCAGTGCACCTGACACAATGTACATGGTTTAAACATATTTATCCGTGAAAAACGAGTGGATTGGCAAACAAGCTAGAAGCTTATGTTAATGCCTCTCCAATGCATTTTACAACAGTAAATAACCAAAGTTCTAATAGAGGATAGTCACATGACAAACCACAGGGTAAATGCACATGAAACTAGTTAATGGTTAAAGTTTCAAAAACAACCAATATTTTTCTTAATGCTAGTAATTCTCAACCCCATTTAGTATCAAATCTAAGAGAATCAGTGACGAAGAGGTAGACAGATTTTGAGATGGCTAGATTATCAAGAGCAGATAATTCACTATTTCCACATAAGATTGACTTTAAGCTGTATCCATGTTTGTAATATTCTGCATCATTTCTTAGTACAGTGTAATTAGGACAGACAAGTAGATAGTGTTGGGTATCTTCACGAGGAGCGCCACAAGAACGATAAGGATCGTTTGAAAGATGTCGTTCAAATTTATGATAGTTAAAATCACTACAGCCTAGACGACGCCTGCAGTGAATAATTTGACAAAATCGACTTCCATAATTCACATCAAATCCAAATGTATGTCCATGTTGTGGGGTTACTTTTTCAATAAATGATTTTTGGGATTGTATCATTTTAACGTTATTTGGTAATTCCAAAGATCTGCTGTACTTGGTAAGAAGGATCTTGAATAAAGAATTACAAGAGGGACAAGAGTACATAAGTAGTCTGGTGCTTTGTCGTTTATCATTTTATGGAAGAGGGTTAAATTGTGTATACGTCTTCTCTCAATAAGAGGAATGAACTTAGTTTCTGCATATAGTTTGTTATGGCTTTTCCTCTTGTTGCCCCACAAGTTGTCCTTAATGCATCTAAATTTTTCTAAAGTGGTATTCTTAGCAGAGGTGCAGTTGTCCCAAACGTGACTGCAATAATCAGATAACGGCAGAATGGAAGGCTGGAACATAATCTGAAGTGACCTACGCCATAAACGATATTTCAAACTTCAGTTAAACTTCAGTTTATCATAGGAGTAACTCTATCTACAATAATATTCATTTGAGCAGCCCAAATAGCACCCTTTTGAAATATAA
The DNA here is from genome assembly GCF_037392515.1 of Haliotis asinina. NCBI lineage: Eukaryota > Metazoa > Mollusca > Gastropoda > Lepetellida > Haliotidae > Haliotis > Haliotis asinina. Next base: position 55,490,613 of record NC_090293.1, on the reverse strand, counting down.
GACCTAAGTGTTTATGTTCATCAACTTCATTTATAGGAATCCCTTGCATGAATAAAGGGGGTCTGGAGCTGGCATTCCGTTTTGTGCTAAATTGAATTGTTTCCGTTTAACAGGATCTTCTTTTATTACGTACAAAGATGTGTCATCAGCAAAAAGACGTATGTTAAATCAATATTATCCACAAGGCCAATAATATATATTAAGAATAATAGAGGCCCCAAAAACTGAACCCTGAGGAACTCCTGCCAACACAGGAATATATTTAGAGTTATATCCGTTTATAAGTACCTTCTGGACTCTGTTACTTAGATAACTACTTAGCCATTCCATCACTTTACCACTAATTTATTTAAAAGTCCCCTGTGCCATACCTTGTCAAATGCTTTACTTATATCACAGAACACTGCTCTTACTTCTTTACCTTTAACCAAAACTCTTGCAATAAAATTGTACAAATCCATTAACTGAGAAGCTGTAGAATCACCAGGAATAAATCCAGATTGCATTGTACTAATGATATTATTATCTCTAAAATAATTAAGCAAGTATTTAGGAACACACTTTTCGAAAACGTTGTATACGCAGCTGGAAAGGGCGACAGGTCTGTAGATCCCACATTCGTTTACTGAACCCTTCTTGTGTAGAGGAATTACTGATACCCTTTTTTCCATATCTTCGGAAAAAAAACTCACACAGGGGAAATGATACTTTAATAGCATCGAGCTTAAGAAAGGTATTTCCAAGCCCGTCTGGGCTTTTCTAGCTTTTCTAGTGTTAAGAGAAATCAATGTATCTTGGACATCACGCTGTGTTAACTCAATACAGTCTAATCTACTTTGTGTTATCATAACTGGGGGAGGGAGCGGGCGATCCAGATCTGGGGCAGTAGATTCTGGATCCTCGTATATTACATTTTCGTGTGATATAGGTGGACATGATATACGTGTTTCCTTTCTTCTAAGATAAGATTTTATCAGACGCCATCATGTCTTACTATCACAGCTATCATTGATAATATTGTCTAATTTCTGAAAATATATTTCTTTTGATTTCCTTACAGCCATACTTCTTTATTTCTTAAATTCCTAAACAATTTCCAGTCACTGGAAGAATTTCTTCGTGTGGCAATCTTATGTTTGCGATTACGTTTACGAATTAGTGTTCGTATTTCAGCTGTCATCCATGGTTTATCTCTGTTTCTAACTGTTACAGTTTTATTTGGAATAAATCTATCGCAAGCATGTAATAAAACACTGAAGACCTGTTCACTTAAGATCCGATATCGATATCGGTTATATCCAACATTTCTTGCCAATCAATCTGACCGAAAAAAAGAGAATAATCCGTCCAAGTCAAATCATGAATAATTGTATATCTTTCTCTTGAAACATGAGGTTTGTGGTTTGCAGCTTTTCAAGCTAACGAAGACTGGACAATGGTCACTACATATAGGGTCAGTCACACCAGAAGAACATACATCATTATAGTTTGAGACAAAGATTAGATCAATTAATGTTCTAGAGTGTTTTCCGTGATCCTAGTAGGTTCAGATATAATTTGTGTAAGGCCGTAAGTTGCTTGTAAATACTCTATACGTTGTTTATGACAAGTGAGATAGTCAATATTAAAATCTCCTCCAACAATCATGTCTAAGTCCAAGTCTACTGCATTACCTACCGACATGTCAATTAAATCCCAATATGCACAAAGTACATGAACATCAGTTATACATATTACCTACAAGGATACAACCCCTCGTCCCCATAGCACATGGAGTACCTGCAACCCTACTTACAGTACCTCTCCCACTTTCTGTGTGACGTCTGGACACCAAGTCACTAGTTGTCTGTATTTATCGACACCCGGTAACCAGTTGTCTGTATGTATGGACACCTCTCAACTGATAGTCAGACGTGAATACTTTCAAAGGGTAAATGCAATGGAAAGTCTTTGTTAATAGTACTGCGGATATTACTACCTGTTGTGTTCTGCGAACTCCAAACCCCAGCGGCTAGCCCTTGCAACACCCCGCCCTGCAGTATATACTCCACCTCCTGCCATCCGCTAACCTGAAACACAACCACCGGAAACTTCATTTCACACGTCCTGCCATCCTCCACACTGTGAACCTCATTCAGCGCTGGACACATACATCACATCCTCCATACTGTGAACCACATTCAGCACTAGACACATACATTACATCCTCCATACTGTGAGCCACATTCAGCATTAGGCACATGCATCACATCCTCCACACTGTGAACCACATTCAGCACTAGACAATACATCACATCCTCCATACTGTGAGCCACATTCAGCATTAGACACATGCATCACATCCTCCACACTGTGAACCACATTCAGCACTAGACAATACATCACATCCTCCATACTGTGAGCCACATTCAGCACTAGACACATGCATCACATCCTCCACACTGTGAACCACATTCAGCACTAGACAATACATCACATCCTCCATACTGTGAGCCACATTCAGCATTAGACACATGCATCACATCCTCCACACTGTGAACCACATTCAGCACTAGACACATACATTACATCCTCCATACTGTGAGCCACATTCAGCATTAGGCACATGCATCACATCCTCCACACTGTGAACCACATTCAGCATTAGACACATGCATCACATCCTCCACACTGTGAACCACATTCAGCACTAGACAATACATCACATCCTCCACACTGTGAACCACATTCAGCACTAGACAATACATCACATCGTCCATTACTCTGAGACACATTCATCATCAGACACATATATGACACCGTCCATTACTCTGAGACACATTCATCATCAGACACATATATGACACCGTCCATTACTCTGAGACACATTCATCATAGACACATATATGACACCGTCCATTACTCTGAGACACATTCATCATCAGACACATATATGACACCGTCCATTACTCTGAGACACATTAAGCACTAGACACATTCATCAAGACACGTCCATTACTCTGAGAGACATTCAGACACACATCACGCCGTCCATTACACTGAGGCACAATTTGCTTCAGACGCATACGCATGCCATCATGTCATTACTTTGAGAGACATTCAGCATTGGACACATGCATCAAGCGGTCCATTACTCTGAGACACGTTTAGCAGTAAATAAATACATCACACCGTCCATTACTCTGAACCACACTGAGCACTAGAAACATACACCACATCCTCCATTACTCTGAGACTCATTCAGTACTGGACACATACATCACTCCGTGTATTACCTTGCAGCACATTCATCACTAGGCACATACATCACGCCGTCCATTACTCTGAAGCACATTCATCACTAGACACATACATCACACTGTCCATTACTCATTGAGACACATTGAGTACTACATACATATACTCCACTGTCCATTACTCTGAACTACATTCAGCCCAGGACATATTCCAGTGTCAATCAGGAACAGTCAACAGTAAATTTGTGTCACAGCTGCCTCACTATGAAATAGTCAACGCTGATAATATTGTATTACATCCTGCCCAGTTTATTGTTCACATACTGTCATACTCACTTCCTTCGTCATACTCACACAATGTGTCCTAGCCACATACTAACATCCACATACTCACATCCCAACCGTGTCACACTCACAAACTGTGCCATACTCACATGCTGTGTCATACTCACCTCCTGTGCAATATTAACATACTAACATCCTTGTCAGATTCAAATACCGACTCATACTCATATAATGAGTCATACTCAAATACTCAATACAAACATCCTGTGTCATACTCAAGTCTTCACTGCGTCATACTCGCATGCTGTGTCATAAACACATGAGTCCTAGCCATATCCAATCTGTGCTATAGTAAAATCCTATGTCATATCGACATGCTGTGTCATACTCACACAATGAGTCATACTTACATCCTGTCTCATACAATGATACTGTGTCATACTTACGGACTGTGGGAGAGTAAAGTTGACTGCAGGGCTGCTGTAGGTTTTACCAAAGAATTCAGTTGTGCTGTCGCTGTTGCTACCGATGTAGATGGATGGGCCTACACGACAGTCACCGTTACATACAAGAGCGTGCCGAGACTTAGGTCCCGCGACCTTGAACCTGAGTGTCACAACCAACGTTGACCCAAACCATGCGTTAGAAAACCGGTTGACCACAAGACGACTCTGGCCATCAAACACAGCACTTCCGTGAGTCACGGTAACTCCTTCGTTTGCAACGTGCACAGAATTCCCTGACATGTCGTCGGTGTTGTCGTCAAAAGGTAGATACATCTCAGGTCTACAAGCTGCTCTCAGTATATAACAAGCAAAATTATCAGTGAAAAACGTCATTCTTATTTGAAACAAACGACATTTCTCTAATAATGCAATCACGAACAGTAGCCCAGATATTTCTCAACGTTTCATTTGTTTCATAGAACAATGCGAAAATACAAACCTTTGTTATAGTTTTGTGGCGCAAGATAGGCACAGCCGCAGTTGCCCTTGCTGTACTCGGTGAAGAGTGGGCATCTGTGGCGTACCCATGTTCCTTGTGGCGTCCACTGCTCGAACACGTGCTTGTCTCCAGGTACTGGACGCAGGTCGCACGGGACGTCTGTGGTTTTAGCAGAAACTGTGCCTTATATAAAGTGACGTAAATAACATTGGAAATTACAACACAGTGTTACAATGCACTGAAGACACTAGAAGGCTGAAAACAGATTAGGTGATTCCAAATATCAACAGACTGGCCCAAATGTACAAACGCTATTGGTTGTGGTTTTGTTGTAGATGTCGAGCCATCCCGACATGTTCCATAGGTGAGAGTTATGGAGAAACGCCTTTTAACATAAAAGGGGTGCGGTGGGCGAGGAGGTTAAAGCCTTACGCTAGTGATCCAGCGAGGCGGAGGTATCAGGATCGAACCCAACTGTGAACGCTGGAGTCAACTTTGTGTGTAGACTCTATCCATGTTGTCGCAACCCCTAGTGTACAGTACATGACCCTGTGCACCTAAAAGAACCCCCGAATCCCAGATGGTGGCGACATGAATGCGTGCAAACGCCTAGTTGCGGGTACAGCAACGGACAGTTAACTTGGACAAAGTACTGTGACTATGTGTCTCAGTCCACCCGGCTATGAATGGGAACCTTGCTTTGAGGCAGCAAGAACTGTGTACTCCCAAGGGCGTCGGGATCGATAATACGATGTTCCGTTGACATTGACATCAAATGATAAAGGGAAATAATACCAGCGCCATGCGAAACAAGCACTAGCTGTGTGGATATGTGCACTGTATGAAACTCCCATCATCAAAAAAGTATTATGCTATAAAATACTTATAAATAGCACGAGTGCAGGCATAGTTCTACGGCAACGAGACGCAACGCCCCTGCACCAATTGTATAACGTTTTCATAAACTTCCTGGAAGTCTAGGTACCTTTGTCCGACCAGCAGCTTTCTTAGAACGACACCTGGGCCCCACAGTGATGTCAGCAGCAAGTTAGGCATCATCTGAATCTCACGTGGAAGTATCGTGATCCCCATACTTACAGGACGACGTGCACCCAAACTTTGACTTACAGCTCTAACTGAGCTATAATCAGCAATAACTACCTTAACATACCATGGATAGTTTTTTCCATTAGACAACTAACTGAGCAGGTCACATTCGTCTTGCATGACCCGGAAGTGATATCGTATGACTGGTACAGTGGGCAGCACTTGACAGTGGCACTTCCGGTAGTGCAGTCCCAGTAGTTGCGGCAATCGACAGACACCGCCCTGCCAGTAGAACATTCATCTGCAAACCAAAACAACAGCATAAATAACCCGGAAGAGAAATACAGACATACCCCTGGCCGAAATCTAAAGATGAAAAGTACGATATGGAACTCTAGACATTGGACGAGATTGTAAATCTGCTTGATCCCCAGTGAAGCTCCTACGTCATTAGCCGCCATTGTTCGAATCTGTTCGAGTAACACTTACAATTTCCCGGTGATTCCTCGCCACTAAACCACTCATGACTTCACGTCACTGAACCAAAACATGACACCCCCCTCCCCGTCACTATACCACCACATGACTCCTTATCACTAAAGCTCCACATGCCTCCTTATCACTAAACCTCCACATGACTCCTTATCACTAAACCTCCACATGACTCCTTATCACTAAACCTCCACATGTCTCCTTATCACGAAACCACCACATGACTCCTTATCACTAAACTACCACATGGCCCCTTATCACTAAACCTCCACATGACTCCTTATCACTAAACTACCACATGACCCCTTATCACTAAACCTCCACATGACTCCTTATCACTAAACTACCACATGACCCCTTATCACTAAACCACCACATGACTCCTTATCATTAAACTACCACATGACTATTTATCACTAAACCACCATATGACTCCTTATCACTATACCTCAACACGACTCCTTATCACTAAACCACCACATGACTCCTTATCATTAAACCACTACGTGACTACTCGTCACTAAACCTCCACATTACTCCTCGTCACTAAACCACCACATGGCTGCTTGTCACTAAATCACCACATGACTCCTCGTCACTAAACCCTTCATGACTCCTGGTTATTAAACCACCACATGATTCCTGCATACTAAGCGTCTTCATGACTCCATGTTACTGAGACTGCACCCACCCTGTACACATTGCACGTTTGCGGGGAAGTCGCACGTCAGGGCTGCCTGGTTCCAGTATAACCCCGGGGAGCACGACCTCTCCGAGGACAGGATGGAGACGTTGTTGTGGTAGCACTGATAGAATCGGGAACAATCTGTGGGATGAGGGGCGTAGCCAACCCCGTTTGTCATGACACACCCTTTACATATGTCCTCAGCTGGAAGAAGATATAGTGATATTTTGAAAGAAACATGAATGACCACTCGCATATACACAAACTACATCAACGATGTCGACAGTTTACCTGTAACGTTTATATATTGCATCAGCAACTGCAGCTGTGAGGAACACATTTTTCCTGTTACCACGCCAACCAACAACGATATGTTTGTATAATCACTTACTTGTTTTAACTCTGGGTGTTGTGTTTGAGGCAGAGGCCGGCAATGGTGTTGTAGCTGCTGTTGTAGTTTTGGTTATTTTTGGTGTGATCGTTGTTGATGTTGCTGCTGTTGTTATTGGTGAGTGTGATGTTGTCGTTGCTGTTGCTGGTGGTGGTGAGTGTGCTGCTGTTGTTAGGAATGAGTTAGACGTTGTCGTTGCTGTTGCTGGTGGTGAGTTTGCTGCTGTTGGTGTTGATAAGGAAGTCGAAGACACAGGTGTAGTTATTCTAACTGTGCTGGTGAATGATGAGGTCATTCTCGCAGAATTCGGTGCTGCAGTCGACGGTGTTGATGATGATGTAGCAACAGATCCTGTAGTTGATGGTGTTGTCGACTCCGTGGTTATTGGCGGATCGGTCAGACTCACGACATGTGAGTCGTTACCTAGAAACAAGTGAACATTTGTATCTTTATGTTTCGAGCTTTAAATATTTTTTCTGTTAGAAATATTCTTTGAAGGCTCCAGTGCCGTTCACCTTCTGCATTTAGCAAACGCTAACTAATGCATGACAATATCAGCTCCCTCTTCTATATATTTCATAGTGCACATTCAGTTCAGTTTTCACAATCATACTTAAGAGATGATCCGGCAACCACGGTTTCTAAGGGATTCCCATGTATCGCAGCTGGGCCTTTAGATGAGGGTCAGATACATGCTGCATGTCACGTGACGCTGGAATTAAAAGTTCATATGGGATCCATTAACTAACGCCCTGCTGTACCTACTGCTGCTAAGATCTGCAACGATTATCGTCCGCGACGAACGTGGCGTAGTAGTTGGATCTTCATTGAAAGGTGGGACGACAGGGATATCGACGGCTGAATCGGCACAGCCCTTATTGTCGTCATCGTCATCGTCATCGTCATCGTCATCATGGCAACCAGCTGTAACAAAGGGAAGAAACAAAAAAATTATAAATAATAAGTAAACCGTGCGTATTTGTACTGTGCGCATTTCAGACAGATATGCCTCATCAAGACGCTGCAAGTGGAAATGTGTACAGATAACAGTCAGAGGAAGTGTTCACTAAAGTTAGATGTGATTGTCAGGCTTGGAGAACACGTGTCTTCAGTTTTGAATTGAATTGCTCAAAGGTCGGACACAATCTCAACTTTAATGGAAATGAGTTCCGGAGGATAGGGGCAGTGCTAGAGATGGATCTAGAGCCAAATGTTTATACTCGACATTCTGGAACTTGGAGGATAGTGTTGTCCCTTGATCGGGGACATCTAGTCAAGAGTTCAAATAGATAGTCTTGACTGGTATTATGGAGGTATAGGTAGGTGATACAGAGAAACTTGGTCTCTATTCTAGCTTTTACTGGCAGGTACTCGAGGTCTCTAAGTACTTGTGTCATGTGTCTTGGTGTTCTTGTCATGGCATTTCGTAACACCTGCAGCTACGACAGCAGGTTCCCACTGATGCCCTAAAGCAAACTGTCACAGTAGTATAGTCTTGATGTTACCAGAACATGGGCAAGTACCTTTGCAACTTCTGTGGCTATTAAGTGACGGATGTTGCCGGTGGATCGGAGATGCAAGTAACATATTCGACTGATGTGGCTAACCTGTTTCTCCATGCAGACGTCTGAGTGCAGATATACTCCTAAATCTTTAAGGCGGTCACTGAGAACTATTTTCGTATCTGCTTTCAGAATGGATTAATCCTCTACTCTGACCAACGCTCGCTTAGTCGCCCGTTCTCACTAATGAGATGTCGTCAGCCATTTGTTCAAAATCCAACAAATATTGTGCCCAGTATTTGCGTTATTCACAAAGTCATATACCCGCCTTACCCATTAAACCCTGTTTCAGGTCTTCTGTCCTAATATTGGCACTGCAGGAAAAGTCAAAGCTGGCAAAACGATAAGTACGTTACTGCCGCCATGTCAGAGACGATTCGCTTTGGTTTCAGATTCAGTATTTCAAGAACAATATACTTATTACGCCGCAGTCACGTGAGAACAAGAGGCTGAGTCATCCAAATCAGTTATAGAGTGTTGGAACGTAGTCGCCAAAACTTGGATACATGCTTTATGTTTCTCTAGATGACCGTGTCGCAAGGTATCTCTCTGTCATTTTGGTGTAAAGTGAATTTATGCTTCCATGTTAATGTTTGGGCACGAAGTTATCGTCGAATAGCATCAGCCTAATTCATAAAACATTCATTTTGATAACTTAAACTAGTTACCACTATCACTACAGTAAAGGGTTCTGACTGCACGCATGGTAAAAGTTCAAAAGGGCTCTTGAGCCTCCTTGACCCCATTCCTGGCACAGCGTGGACAATCCGCCTGGCACTGTGTGGAAAATCCGCTTGGCACTGTGTGGAAAATCCGCCTGGCACTGTGTGGACAATCCGCTTGAAATCTTTACTTTATTTCCAGTGGCTACATAATATTTGCATATAAGGTGTATGATATTAACACTATTTGCTACGTTTACAACCAAGTGATGGAATCATAAGTGGAACATATTGCTTAAATTTGGACGGACTTTTGTTATGGAGCTGCTGCAGCTTATGAGACAGTCAGCGTATCTATAGTAACATCTGGATTAGTCCTGGGTCTTTGTGTTGTGAAAGAGCATAATTACATGGTAGCGTATGTACCGATATGCATTATACATACGTTATTCATTTGTCTCTTATCCCACGTGGGTAAAAGTAGAGAAGAAATTCAGAGAGAAAATCGATAAAGGCAGAACACAAAAGCACCCTCCTTCATGGGAAAGAACGATCGAAGGTACAGTCCTGCATCCTTTTGCCAAATTTATGATGATAAATGTTGAGTTTCTTTATGTGGGACTAAAACAGTAAAGGAAGAAAAGATAAAATATTGTATTCCTGAAGAAAAGGTTGCTGATGTGTTTTAATTGATGTTTTTGGTTAAAAAAGTGTTATTCTTCATGATGAAAATCTTCATTGAAACAATTGAAAGTTGGATTACATACGTTACTGTTTGTACTGCAGATAGTGACTGGTCATTTTCATGAGTTATATGTTCTTGCAACTGACTATCAATCAATAATTTTGTTACACATTTTTCAGTCTAATACGCCCACATGTTATCGGCAAATCTTGTTATCGAGTTTGATTTATGACTGCTTTTTAGCAATTTGTTGGCATTATTTAAAACAATTGTTAGTAAAACGATTAGAAGTCTGTTGACATACACGCTGTTAAATTGTTTAGGGATTAGGATTGGATTAGGGTTAGGTAAGCCTACCCGTGTTGTTATTTGTAAAAGGGTGCTTATAGAAGAAGTGATATGTTACAGACCACATGCCAAACTTTCTGTGTAAAATGTATTTACGCAGATGTTGTGTAGCTGATTTTGGACTTACGGCGCTTTCCCATGTGCACTTCATTAGTGAGAACGGGCGAGGTATCGATCGGCATCTTTTGTGCTTTGCTCCATTTAGTTTCAGCTTATTTGCTGTCAAACATGACTTAGTTGTTGCTGCACAATCAGCGCAGAAAAGACTCCTGACGGTTCTTGACTCTGTATTTGCCCATCACTTGCTTTTCGTCATTACATATATGGTGAAGAAGCGTGAAGTGTTGGTTGATGTTAGCCAGACTTGGCGTCTATAGCGTGAAAGGTATCAGACCTAAAACAGATCCTTGGGGAATACCAAGGTAAATCAAAGTAAATCTGATTTTTCATAGTTGATGATAAGTGCTTGTGTACGATCTTCCAGGTAGGGTGAAAAACACTTGTGGCAGTAACCACGGATGCCAGATTCAGCCAGAAGACGACTTCGTGGTTAATGGTATCAAATGCCGCTGACAGATGGGAATGACAACAACGTTTGCTGTCTGTAACTAGTGTAAAGCTACCAGCAAAGTGTACCTATAGACAACAACGTTTGCTGTCTGTAACTAGTGTAAAGCTACCAGCAAAGTGTACCTATAGACAACAACGTTTGCTGTCTGTAACTAGTGTAAAGCTACCAGCAAAGTGTACCTATAGACAACAACGTTTGCTGTCTGCAACTAGTGTTTGCCTTCCAGCAACGTGTACCTACAGACAACAACCTTTGCTGTTTATAACTAGTGTATGCCTACCAGCAAAGTGTACTTACAGGCAACAGCGTTTACTGTCTGCAACAAGTATAGATTCGGCATCGAGGACAGTGCCTTTGACTGGCTGGTATCCCATCTCTCTGGAAGATTCCAGTCAGTGCAAATCAGGGATAGTATCTCCAGTAAAGTTCCTCTTACATATGGCGTCCCTCAAGGCCCTGTGCTGGGACCGATTCTTTTTACAATTTACACAACCCCTCTTGGTGACATGGCATGAATGCATCATCTGTCATTCCACTTGTTCGCGACAACAATCAGCTTTATCTGGCATTTAAACCATCACAGAGTCTATCAGTCAAGACTGCTTTCACTCGCATGAAGCTATGAAGATATCAAGAGGTGGATGACCACAAACTTTCTCAAGTTGAAGAGTGAGAAGACTGAACTTGTCGTCATGTGTTCAAAGTCTATCAGAAGCACGTTAACCCTTCCAGACCTCATGATTGGAGAATGTCTCATTCCTCCAAGTGACAAAGCGCGCTACCTTGGTTTTATCTTCGACTCATCTCTGAGTGAAGAATCTCAAGTTTCAAAAGTCTGTAAAACAGCATTCTATAACATCAGAAACACCAGCCAAGTAAGACGATTCCTGAATGTAGACTGCTGCCGCTCTAGTCCAGTCCTGTGTGTTGTCCCACCTGGACTACTGCAATACATTGCTGTACGGTATCCCGAAGCGCCTTATCAGGGAGCTTCAGCGATTTCAAAATACAGTCGCCCGACTGGTGACCAAGACAAGAAAGGATCAGCACATTAGTCCAGTTTTAAAGAACTTACACTGGCTCAAGATCGCAGAGAGAATCAAGTACAAGATCCTCACACTAGTGTTCAAGGCGAGACATGGACTGGCACCACCCTATGTACAAGACCTGATAAATGAGTATGAGCCATCCAGCGCTCTCAGATCAAGAGGACATAATCTTCTCAGTGTTCCAAAAACCAGCAAAACACGCTGGCGACCGCAGCTTCTCCAGAGCAGCCCCTATTCCCTGGAACAGCCTTCCACAGGAGATCAGAGCCACCACAGAACTATCTACTTTTCAGTCGAAGTGATAACCCACCTTTTCGCCGAAACATATTGTTAATCTTTGTGCAGGCTCCAAAAGCGCTTCTGCGCAGTTCCTAAACTGGATACTAGCGCCACAGGCAACGTTTGCTGTCTGCAACTAGTATCTGCCTACCAGCAAAGTGTAGCTACATACAGACAATGTTTACTGTCTGCAACTAGTGTTTGCCTGCCAGCAAAGTGTACCTACGGACAACAACCTTTGTTGTCTGTAACTAGTGTCTGCCTACCAGCAAAATGTACCTAAATACAAACATCAGCGTTTACTGTCTGCAACTAGTATCTGCCTACCAGCAAAGTGTACCTACATACAGACAGTGGTGTTTGCTGTCTATAACTAGTGTCTGCCTACGACCAACGTGTACCTACAGACAACAACGTTGGTCTCCACCACCAGCACATTGGTCGGTTCACCTAGTTGACCTCCTACGCTGTTGATGACACTGGCAGTAGCGACGTTCCGGCTCTTGTGAAGCAGGAACAGACAGATACACCACAATGTCCACTCAAGGGGTACCATCATCTGCAACATTACGATGAATACTGTCATGGAAATATACACAACACCACACAAAATGGCTGTATTACCCAGTTTAATAACGTTAGGAAATATACGTTTCGTCCGGCATCCTAATGAACAACTGAAACCTACGTATCATCTGTCAGACTTACAAATGTTTGAAGCGGTGTTAAAATAGGCGAACACCCAACTCTGCCTTTACATGTGTTTCACAGGGGTGTTAATGTGGCCACTGTGTTCATGTGTTTTCTAGCATGTGTAACATATGTAGGACAAGCATTTCAATACCTTTGGAATCTCATATGGCCGTGAAATCTCGTATGAATTAGCGTGAAACCGGCAGATACCTGTGGAAGGAAGTGTTTGCCTTACCCGTAACAACGATGTCCAGTGTCTATGAAGGGATATAATGTGGGTATGAATGACATGTACTTCTATCTTAGCCCGTTTATAATGATACATACCGCGATCTTTCACAATAATCTCTCTGGCTATCAGATTGAGAGTACTTTTTTATACATAGCCGGCATTTCTGGTATTGTGTTTATACAGTAACATTCTTCGAACGCTCTCCTCATACGTCAGTCAGACACACTACCCCTTTCTCAGTTGATGTCTCAAACTATCCCTTTCCCTTTTGATGTCTCAAACAACCCCTTTCTCTGTTGATGTCTTAAACTACCCCTTTCTGTTTTGATGTCTCAAACTACCCCTTTCTCTGTTGATGTCTTAAACTACCCCTTTCTCAGTTGATTCTCAAACTACCCCTTTCTCTGTTGATGTCTCAAACTACCCCTTTCTCAGTTGATTCTCAAACTACCCCTTTCTCTGTTGATGTCTCAAACTACCCCTTTCTCAGTTGATGTCTCACACTACCCCTTTCTCTGTTGTTGTCTCAAACAACCCCTTTCTGTTTTGATGTCTCAAACTATCCCTTTCTCTGTTGATGTCTCACACTACCCCTTTCTCAGTTGATGACTCAAACTACCCCTTTCTCTGTTGATGTCTCAAACGACTCGAAGAATCCTGGTCAAGTGGAAAGGTCTTGAGACAATTCCCAACAATTCTGTAACTTTTCACATTGTACCTTAAATGGATAGAGCTTCCCTTTTGTGACATTTGTCTTAGTTTATTGATCGCCAGTTTAAACAGGACAATCAAGACGAATGTCACAAAGGGCACGGAATTCCAACATACCTATAGTATGCCCAGAGAGCTCACCCCCGTGCTATCCGATCATAATAGCTACACGATAAAAACGATGTTTATTTCAAGTCTCACCGGATATATAATTTAATACGGCTTTGTTTGTTGGGATAGCTAGGGACACTGGCGAGGGCAAAGGTGTTGAGTCCCATCTGCGATTCCAACCCACATCCTAAGAGGTGTGTACTTCAGCACAACACACTACGCTAGTGACCACCAGGCACGCGTACTTCAGCACAACACGTGACCTTGGTGACCTTATGACGCATGCACTTCACCACAACTTGAGCATGAATTGTGATCTAAGTGATCACAGTGTATATCTACTTGATAATGACCTGTGATCTCAGTCATCACAATGTATAGCTACTTGAGCATGACCTGTGATCTTAATGATCACAATATGTAGCTACTTGAGCATGACCTGTGATCTTAATGATCACAATATGTAGCTACTTGAGCATGACCTGTGATCTTAATGATCACAATATGTAGCTACTTGAGCATGACCTGTGATCTTGTTGATCACCAATCATGAGTATGTGTTGTCAGTGAACACATCACACGAGTACTCTGTTCGGTTTCATTGTTAACCTGGCCTAGACAGGCTATCACTCACTGTCACACCGACACACCTGCATGTGTGTAGTTGCTTACCAACACTCAGTACGTTTACTGTCAATCATCTATCATCAGTTCCTTGACATATCTCTCATATATATAGGTATCCAGATCAAATATTATGTATAGCACAGTGGCAGATACATATAGCCTGATTCGACTGTACCGATACTGCAGCAAAATGTTATTGAAATAAAGGTACTGTCATCGCAATACTATTTCAATATAGGTACATTCGTTTCGTTTCGTGCACTATTGATAATTTGACTGTCACTACAGAAATGGAACTTGTGTAGCACCTGGTGCAGACTGCACGTACACGCACGGATTCAGTGCCCCCGGCTGATGCCACCTTGTGATCACACTGTCTTGCACACATAAGGAAGTTTCACCTGGACAATAAACAGACAACACCTTGTCGTAAATACGGGAGATTGATTGCAGTAATATTGTAACAGCAAGAGAGTCTCATACATCAACATCCATTAGCAGTTGTGAAAACAATGCTAGAAACACAAACCCAACTTTCTACATTCCAGCTGACGCCCAGTTTCATCATACCTTACAGCACAATTTGTTTGTTGTGTGGGAAACATCAGTAACAGTATTGGGACACATCAGTAACAATACCGGGAAACACCAGTACCTCAGTAACAATATCTGAAAACTCAGGAACTCAGTAACAATATCGGGAAACTCAGTAACTCAGAAACAATTCTTTGAAGGGCATTTAGACGTGAAATACATAAGAATGAAGATTTTTATGGATATCAACTTCTTTATTATGAGAACACAACGTTTCGGAGTTACTGCTTACTCCTTCATCAGTAACAATATGGGAAACTCAGTAACTCAGTAACAATATTGAGAAACTCAATAACTCAGTAAAAAATCGGGAAACTCAGTAACTCAGTAACAATATTGGGAAACTCAGTAACTCAGTAACAATATGGGGAAACTCAGTAACTCAGACACAATATCGGGGAAACTCAGTAACAATATCGGGAAAGTAAGTAACTCAGAAACAATATCGTGGAAGTACCTTCATGACTTCATTGCAATCATGTATAATTGCATCAGCGTACAGTTGGTGTTGTGTTGTCCATAAGTGGCGTGACAATTTGTTCTCAGCAATTGGTGTCCACACATCACTTGTTTAATAAACCCCATAGATCTACAAATATGTTGACAGAACTATTTATGTCTACGAAGTTATATAGTACCATGCACTGTAGCGGAAACATCACTTTGCTATTGTCTGACAAGCAGGTTATGTGAATAGATGTGATCCTTTCATTCGTTTTATTCTCATGAAATCGATGCCAAAAGCCGGGCTTACGGGTCACAGTATGACGCGAGGGTGGTTTATGGATCCCTACTAAAACAAGCACTGATACGATACGTAAACCACCAGGTGTTACACACTCCAGTTTCTGGTTCCAAAGATCTGTCTGACAGTCAAGTTACAATGAAGAAAGGCTACAATCACCACCCTGCATTTGCAATTCTATGATACTGCGCATATCTTGTTTCGAGCTATATTCTGATGACGGTGAACACCGACACCAGCGATAAAACGTGTTGTGTTTCCAGAAACACTTACCTTTGTGCATCTATCAAACAGATCCTTCACAGGAGCACTGTGGGTACCCAATGACTATATAGGACCATTCTAGCCACGTAACAGTTACACTACTGACTCACACGGGCGGAGTTCGTCACGACATCGACCACGGTTCAGTGATCGCGAGATGGAAAGTCTAATTGTTGTGTACATGCAGATGTATAATCAAAACACCCGACGGATGACCCCGGAGTTGACCCTCGCCTGCCCTATCCCCCACCCGTCGGGAAATGATACATCGTAACACGCCAGGATGCATGCCGCGTGATGGATGTTCCGCCAAATGATTAAATTCAGCAACAATTGTGCAACAGCTTCGTTACTCCACAAAACATTGACCTGTGGGTGAGGTCAGTGTGAAGCACGGAACTTGTACGATTGATGGAGGCGAGGTTAACCATGATCAACTTGTCGTTTGCCTACATTACGATCGGTATTGTGCTGGAGATTGTGTCAGCAACAGTGGTGCATGTATAGCGAGACTTGTAAGCTGTACTCCCCACCGTGAAATGCAGGGCATGAACTCTGAACATTGACGATTATTTCGATAGTGCTAAGTTCTACGTGAAAATACTGGAAATCAGCCTTTAAAGCGCATACGTAAAACCAACACACAAGAATGAAATGCGATGTAATTCATAACTGTTCTGTATTAGTAAATGAGGTTCACCTGTGAAATACAGGTCAAAACAAAGGCATCACTACGGCAATGTAAAACAGTGTGACAGAGATATTGCAGAGGAAATACAAGGTAATAGCAGTGTCTATAGCAATAGAGACCGTGATGGTATAAACACCTGTCCACAATGGCAACCAAAGTTGCAGCCAGTGCTAGGCTGGACATTGTCTTTGTACATGTTGGTCCTCCGGTTACTTGAGATGGAGTGTGAGATGAGACAATAAATAGTTCTTTTATATACACAAAGTTGCAAGAAATGTCTACGCTAGGTCAGATCTCTATAATATTCTGAGCAGCAGAGGAAGTTTCAAGTACATTCCAGTACTCTGTCAAAATGTAGTACAAGTCCAATTACAGCACACCTCAGCAATGTCACTTTGAATAACATGCGTTACACCTAATTAAAGACACTCAATAGTTTTGAATTGGATAACATTGAACGTAAACTGGTACACAAGTACTGATCCCCAAAGTGCAGAGATATCCATAAGAATTTTCCGCTGACGACAGCCACCAACTGATAACGACGACAGAGTGTTTTATTAATTTTCTGTGATCTATTTGCAACATCACTATTGTCTTGATGACGCGAAGATCTGGCAGAAACGTGTGGAGGGAGGGTCACTTTTGTGATGAGTAGTGATTAGGAATCCAAGTGACGTCACTCATTCATAACGTTGTGTTCTGTATTATTACGCAGCAACGATAAGAAAGTATGACATTTGAATCTATCCGACCATAAAATGGTGCGATTTTATGGTGTGTAAGAAACAGATTAGTGTACTCGTGTCTGTCAGATAACATTTATCGTACAAAGACTTGTTTCAAAACGTATTTAACGAGCTAAAGCGACAGACACTCTTTTCGTAATCTCTGTCCCTCACTAATTCTACAGATACAATGTATAACAGGTGACTCGTTGCTGCACTACGTATAACACTGCCTCAGTATAACACTGCCTTAGTATAACACTGCCTCAATTCGACACTTCAATCACTGAAACTGAATAGTATCTCCATACGGGTCACCCAGGCAGCCCCTGGCAGTGGCTCATATTGATACGTCCGTGTGAAGAGCGTGGTACACGTTATATATTGTTCAGTCTAGACGGTCATGTGACAGATATTAATAGTTTGTGAGGTTATTGCCGGTATAGGTCGTGAGATGAAGCAGGGCTAACGTCGTTCTTAAGAATACTTGGCCCATATGACGACGTCACAGGCCTTTGTGTGTGGCACAGACTTTAGCTGGATTTACAGAGCAAGCTCACTGAGATACCATGGCACAAGAATGAATACCCTACTCAGACACATAATACTGACTCCAAGCTTACCAGTCCTTGTCGTACCCATTAATACCAAGGGCCAGACAGGGACCAACAAGTACCATATCATATACTAGTTTCCATTATTGAAGGGTCAAGATTCGATGTAGCAATATAGAGGATTATATGTTAAGATTTCGTCCTTTTTGAAGATACCGATAAATTTATTTTTGATCCATACAAACAACTGTTCACCAAACACACAGACAAAATATTTTGAAATGTATCAGAATCAAGACCTTCAGGCTATGCATGAACGTACTGCCATGCTCCCATTTTTCAGGGTGATAATGCATGACTACACGGGGCGCAGCTTATCTGCAACAGAAGGTATTGACCACATGGACTGACCAGCATGTTCTCCTCATCTCAGTCTAATGGAACATGCATGGGACGAGGTGGGTAGTGCACCGGTGACGTCACCAAGGACTGTCCAGGAGCTCCAACGACTCTTAAAGAATGAATGGCCGCAGATTCCACAAGCCTCTTCATGAACTTGATACAGAGCATGGGGTCACGGTGTCGTAGTGTCCATGACCAAAGGGGTGGTTACACAAGATACTGGTCATCTTAGGGGACTCTCTTTAATGACCTGTAAACTCGTACATCGTTCATTTAATGTGAGGAATAATGCTTTACACATGGTTTCCTACATAAAAGATGTTATTTAAACTGGAAGCTGTTGTTTACTAATACAACGTAACTGTTAGAAGGCTTAAGACAACTTAACAACTTAGCCACTCCATCACAGAGGCGCAATACACATACGTAACATGTGGTGTTATTGGCCTTCTAGGTGTGCATGTGGTAGACATTAGTACCATGTGCTGTTATTGACTCTCTCGGTGTGAATGTGGTAGGCATTAGTAGTATGTGATGTTATTGATCCTGTCGGTGTGAATGTGGTAGACATTAGTAGTATGTGATGTTATTGATCCTGTCGGTGTGAATGTGGTAGACATTAGTAGTATGTGATGTTATTGATCCTCTCGGTGTGAATGTGGTAGACATTAGTAGTATGTGATGTGACTGACACTCTCGGTGTGAATGTGGTAGACATTAGTAGTATGTGATGTTATTGATCCTGTCGGTGTGAATGTGGTAGACATTAGTAGTATGTGGTGTTATTGATCCTGTCGGTGTGAATGTGGTAGACATTAGTAGTATGTGATGTGACTGACACTCTAGGTGTGCATGTGGTAGACATTAGTACCATGTGATGTTATTGACTCTCTCGGTGTGAATGTGGTAGACATTAGTAGTATGTGATGTTATTGATCCTGTCGGTGTGAATGTGGTAGACATTAGTAGTATGTGGTGTTATTGATCCTGTCGGTGTGAATGTGGTAGACATTAGTAGTATGTGATGTTATTGATCCTCTCGGTGTGAATGTGGTAGACATTAGTAGTATGTGATGTTATTGATCCTCTCGGTGTGAATGTGGTAGACATTAGTACCATGTGATGTTATTGACTCTCTCGGTGTGAATGTGGTAGACATTAGTAGTATGTGATGTTATTGATCCTGTCGGTGTGAATGTGGTAGACATTAGTAGTATGTGATGTTATTGATCCTCTCGGTGTGAATGTGGTAGACATTAGTAGTATGTGATGTTATTGACCCTCTCGGTGTGAATGTGGTAGACATTAGTACTATGTGATGTTATTGACCCTCTAGGTGTGAATGTGGTAGACATTAGTAGTATGTGATGTTATTGATCCTGTCGGTGTGAATGTGGTAGACATTAGTAGTATGTGGTGTTATTGATCCTGTCGGTGTGAATGTGGTAGACATTAGTAGTATGTGATGTTATTGATCCTCTCGGTGTGAATGTGGTAGACATTAGTACCATGTGATGTTATTGACTCTCTCGGTGTGAATGTGGTAGACATTAGTAGTATGTGATGTTATTGATCCTGTCGGTGTGAATGTGGTAGACATTAGTAGTATGTGGTGTTATTGATCCTGTCGGTGTGAATGTGGTAGACATTAGTAGTATGTGATGTTATTGATCCTCTCGGTGTGAATGTGGTAGACATTAGTAGTATGTGATGTTATTGATCCTCTCGGTGTGAATGTGGTAGACATTAGTACCATGTGATGTTATTGACTCTCTCGGTGTGAATGTGGTAGACATTAGTAGTATGTGATGTTATTGATCCTGTCGGTGTGAATGTGGTAGACATTAGTACTATGTGATGTTATGGACCCTCTCGGTGTGAATGTGGTAGACATTAGTACTATGTGATGTTATTGACCCTCTCGGTGTGAATGTGGTAGACATTAGTAGTATGTGATGTTATGGACCCTCTAGGTGTGAATGTGGTAGACATTAGTACTATGTGATGTTATTGACCCTCTAGGTGTGCATGTGGTAGACATTAGTACTATGTGATGTTATTGACCCTCTCGGTGTGAATGTGGTAGACATTAGTAGTATGTGATGTTATGGACCCTCTAGGTGTGAATGTGGTAGACATTAGTAGTATGTGATGTTATTGATCCTCTCGGTGTGAATGTGGTAGACATTAGTACCATGTGATGTTATTGACTCTCTCGGTGTGAATGTGGTAGACATTAGTAGTATGTGATGTTATTGATCCTGTCGGTGTGAATGTGGTAGACATTAGTAGTATGTGATGTTATTGATCCTCTCGGTGTGAATGTGGTAGACATTAGTAGTATGTGATGTTATTGACCCTCTCGGTGTGAATGTGGTAGACATTAGTACTATGTGATGTTATTGACCCTCTAGGTGTGCATGTGGTAGACATTAGTACTATGTGCTGTTATTGACTCTCTCGGTGTGAATGTGGTAGACATTAGTAGTATGTGATGTTATGGACCCTCTAGGTGTGAATGTGGTAGACATTAGTAGTATGTGATGTTATAGACATTCTCGACCTGAATGTGGTAGACATTAGTGGTATGTGATGTTATTGACTCTCTCGGTGTAATTGTGGTAGACATTATTAGAATGTGATGTTTTTGCAAGTCCAGACTAAATGTGACCTGGTCACTTCAATACCCGCATTTGATTGTGAAATCAGCAATGAAGGTGACCCACTAAGAAGTAGTTGGTGTAAAAAACAGTCACATGACACGATAGCCAGTCAGAAGATGCAGAATATAAAACACACACGCGCGCACACACACACACGCACACACACACTTTCACTTACACAATCACACTCACTTACTCGCTCACTCACACACACAGAGAAAGAGAGAGAGACTAGCACTAACACACACACACACAAGAAGCTGACATCCTTAAATCTTGCTTTTCTTATGCACTCCATTTCTAAATGTCCTCGAAAGATGCTAACACACTCACTTACTCACTCACACACTCATTTACTCACTCACACACTCACACTTTGAAATCAGTGTAACCTAGCTTTTTGTTTTTCTGTCTGTCGATCTCTGGAGCCTAAATCGTTTATCTGTGGATTCGCTAGGGATTTTAAAATGTCAGTAGCTCCAACAATACTTTTTGTCAAATACATTATGAAGACTGTCAATATTATACGTCCGCTTCCTGTGGTTCACTTGTAACGTTGTACATTAAATGTCGGGGTTAAGTAGCGCCCTCTAACCTAAGAAATACATTATCGATAACTCTCAGAAAGAGTTAAATGTGTGTGTCCGATTATAGCTCCAAACTTGAAGTTGTTGACGCCAAAGCTAGGAGCTGTTGGGATATTCGTATAGGTCAAGAATTAAGCTGACTTTAGCATCACTGCATGAAAATTGTCTTCGACAGTCTTCTGTTAAACGTCATGCTTCTTGAACATTCTTTTTCTTCACGGTAAGGCGTAAGTTTCCTTGACCTCATGGACCCGTGAAGGTCCCTGGGTAGAATAGGCCTAAAAGGTGACTAAACTCACTCACTCACTCACTCACTCACTCTATGACCTCATGACAAGGTGTTGTGCAGGCCGTGCTACTTGAAGTACATACTGACTTCCTAGGCACGTGTTGAGTGCTGTCGGAAGTGAGGGGCACGCTTACCTTTTTTGCAAACACCTGGTGACATCACTGTTTTTCAGTGATCTATGCTTATGTTTCCCTCTGGGTATTTCTTTTCTGTGTAATCGCTTGTACGTTTTAGGCCATGAATAGGCGATCCTGATTCCATGGAGTTTCTGGTTTGAAGAAACACGGGAATAATAGGCCTTTTGTCTGTTCCAGTGATAGCTAGAAATCTCCTTCTAAAATAAATTAGGTTACCATTTCTGGATTCCAAACTTTCATAAACAGAGATCCAAGTGGCATGATGGCAGCTGTAACACAAGGCTTTGAGTGCTTGAAGGCGTTTATTGTGTCATCTGATTACTACGGTGTATATCCCTGTGAAGGTGTGGGTTCCTTGAAGATCTGGGGTCAAGTAGAATGCATGGTCACGGCAGGGTACATGGTCACGGCAGGGGTGTGGCTGGGGTCAGCTGTTGCACATTAGTGAAACTATCAGGGTTACATTTCCAGATCTGAAACTGAAACACAACTCGTGACTATTATGACACACCAAAGAAACTATATATCACAGGTTAGCTTCAGTGTGATGGTACGATCTGATCACGGTTAACAAACACGCCAGTATCTAACATGGCTGCAGTTGCATGCATAGCCGTGTGAATAACTAGAAAACTTACATTCCACAGCAAACCCAAGTAGTTTACTCTCTTGTATCCAGTCCCAATAGCCAGAGGGCACTTCGTCAGCTTGACAGTACCTGAAACATATCAGTACCTGAAACATATCCGGTCAGTAGGACTCCGTTGGAGACGTAGTAGGTTCAAGTCTTTAAGACCATCAACTTGTACTTGAACCACAAATAGGACAATATGTGTTAACTACAATTTATATAATACCATTGCACGGACTGTCCAAGATACAATGCATAAATATACACAAGTACATCATACCCACGTACACAGTACGTAAATATACACAAGTACATCATACCCACTTATACTCTACGCGGAGAACGCTACGCAGGTATATGCGACACAAGTATACGCTATATAAAAAAAACACGGCACTATTAGTGTAAACCGGTGAGAAATGAATACGTTCAAAGTATACTCACCAGTGATTGGTATACTGCTGGCGTGTAGGCCGTTTACGAGTATCAGTTGTCCGTTGTGAACCTTCACCGTTACCGGCACATAGGGGAGGTTTGGCGGTGGGCTGCCCTGACAGAACAAGATTGCATATTGTAAAAGATTGCCTCCATTTCCTTCAGTAAATGAAGCAAACCAAAAATGAAAAAGACTTATTCCCTTACGCCATGACCATTGGCAAGTGTTTAGCGACAGATTTGTCAGTTTGGGTGGATCTGGTGTAAGTAACAAATGTCAAAATCCAATGTCAGCGTCACTATTCGATATTAAACATTGCCGAATGACTGTTTCACTATGCAATATTAGAATATAGGCGAATCCAGAGAAGGGGTACAGGGATGCGCACCCCTTTTTGTCCTTGTTGTTGGGTTGTTTTTATGTATGACCATTTAAACTCGGGTGGAAATGAAGTGTGACACACACTCCACCCCATCCCCTAACCCCACGTTTTCTGTGCTGTGCAGTCTGACTGCTGAGGGCCCTACACAACTAAAACTTTACAGGGAGAATACCTCGACATGCTTACTGTATTGCTGGAGCACAGAGTGAAGGTGTTCGTGTTGGTTTCAATGTTGACACAAACTGTATCCTGACTATGGATCACCTCCAAGGTCGGGGAGATAGAGTCACAGACGCTGTTGCTGACAAGGACGCGATTCCCCGTGGAACCTGTTTGAGATCTGTAGTTGAACTTTATGGTCCAGTTGTCCCCTAAATCGTTGTTCTTGAAAAAAGGGACACTGAGGTCAGCACTTCCATCAAAGCTGCAAGCGCTGAAACTCCTACCCGGGACAGTGGCGAGAGTGACGTCAGTATTGGCCACCCAAAGCCAGTTACCGGAGTGGTCGTTCGTGTCCACAGCACAGGGAATGTACAGCTCATCCATGCAGGCTATCAAATATCACATACACTACAGGGAACAGAGTGCTCATCATTTAAAAGCAGGATATGTTATGAAACTCAATAGAGATATTTATATGTGTAATAGTGTATTATAGTTATGGAACTAGTTTATATTTGACGCAAGCTATGTATGAAGCGAAAGTGCAGATGGGATTCACGTGAACACTGCAGCTGATATATATACTCTTCCAAAAAGAAACGCATAATTCATTACCGAAGAAAGTAGTGTAAGAGCAATTACTTTGCGCAATGTCGATGAGAAGTTACAAATTCAGACGTCCATAGATAAAGAATTAGCCAACACAACAGCAGAAGTGGCAAGGTAGCAGGCCGTGATGTATGTCGAGTAACTGGAACAATGTGACGTGCAAGGACTTCGTTGATGCAATAGGGGTAAAAGGTTCGATTCACCACCGATGTACACTCGCCTCCAGTTTCTAAGGTTCCGGACTCTACGACGCCACTGCAAGCGACTGCGTCGACGGAAGTCTTTCAAAATAGGGGCGGCATCTGTCCTTCTTAATGGAATACCCAGGCAATGGATTCCACAGTTTGTCTGGAACTTCTCTTTAAATCATTGATACGCGCTGTTCTCGCCGTTCTCGAGCGACCTTGAGCGGATTTGGTCTGCAGAAAACGGTGCCAAAATGCAAGATATGGTGCTCACTGCAGACAACGACTCCATAGCTTCAAGACGGCGTATGGCGATGTTCCGATTTGCGGCACTCAATCACAGTATGATAATGTACTCTCTTCCCGGGAAAACAAATGATAAAATTAAACACACCGTCCTGCCATATATAGTGATCGATACCGCATGTGATTCCACTTAGACATGGGAAAGGTAAACTTGCCGAGTGTTGGTGCTGAAGCCGTTTGCAGTCACAAAAAGATGACGTTTCGGAACGGAACAATTTACATTTGAATTCTTTTTGACGCAACTACATGAATCCAATGTTCTCAAAATCACATATGCGTTTCTTTTTAAAGAAAGAGAGCGAGAGAGAGAGAGTATATCAATCCCTTACGTGGGAGCGAGGCGGTTGTGGGTATGTCACATTTACAAGTGGTTGCGTTGTAGACAGTTCCTGGTGCGCAGTTCATGTTGAACACCTGGCCGTTGAATGTTACAACGAAACCAGCTGGGTTGCTTGGGTCCACACTGTTGACAAGACACGGATCTGTTGAACAAATACAAGTTGAGAGCATCATATAAATATAAGTGTCATTTAGTGAAGTGCTGCATAGTGTGGTCTGGTGGTTCTGGCACAGTCTGACTGGGATGGATCACCATCACCTCGGGTAGCCCAGCCGCAACCCAGACAACAATCGTCACTTCTCCCGGGACTAGCTGCCAAAGGTTACCAACCAAGAAGTTAACTGAGAATATAAAGACTGTCCTACATACTTCCTTCGTCATTACCCATAGTGTCAGAAGAATAGGGCTCCCGGTGGGAAACGCAGACACTCTTCTTATCTTCTAGGCGTCGTCGGCTGGATAGCTATTGTGTTCATATATAACCAGCCCTAAAGTTTGACTTGAAACATATCTTTTTGAAATCACCCTTCATAAAAAATAGTTTTCTTATCAATAGCAACATGGCTATTATAACATATATGATCAGACAAAAAGTCTGGAAAATCATCAGGTCTAATTTTAATTGAAAAATCATAAAAAAACATTGAAAAGATCAATCCAGAAAGGGTGTTTTAGATTTCTGACATTTGTTTTTCAAAAACGTCCTTGCCATTCTTATAAAATTCCCTACAGTCCCTTATTTCCCCTTGGGATCTTTAGGAAGTAGTTTTCTCATCCAAGGCAACTCCAAACCTCTGACATACATGTATTCAAATATATCAGTCATGTCCAGTCCACCATCCTTAGCTGGTTCACACATGGTTTCTCTTTATCCTGCCAGGTTCTGCATGCTGTGAAATCACAGACTCTCTATCGCTTCTATGCGAGCCTTTTGTATCCTTGTTTTCATGTACCATGCCATGTTTTCCACACACAGCAGAAACATATACGGCGACAAGGGTTTCCCTGTCTACAGTCCTTTAAAACGTCAAAGGAGGAGGACATTTTGACATTTATACCAGTACAAGATTAATATCCTTATAAAAACCACTAATCCATCTTCTGATGACATGTTCAAAACCTAGTAAAATGTCCATGAAACGGAATGACATAGCAACATCAATTCTTCACACCATACCTGGGATATTTTGCTATTCTGTACAACCTACAGTGTCATAAAAGAATCTTATGTTGTCACCAATACGGTAGACAATATTTATTCCGACATCTGTACATTCCAAATTCCGACACCATTTTCTATTCCACTGACAATCAGGACAATCCGACATCGTCACCCCATACGGCTAAAAGCCAATCAGCCTGTCAATGGCCAATTGACCACTAACACCCTGTCCCTGGTAATCTCTTTGGCCCCCGCACTTGCTAATTGGGAGTTAATTAACAGTGTGAGAACGCAAGGACCTTTACTTTTACAAACCCATGTGAGGAGCCAATGTTTTGAAAGCTGAAACCGAGAACTTTGCACTGAAGTCAACAATGAAGAAACCCAAGCTACAATGAAGACATTTTAATGAAAGTGTGAAAACTGTTGTGATAGCACTACAGAGTTACATGCCCAAATTAACACTAAGGAAGTAAGTTTGCGTTATGGATAGCAACTTGTTTATTACATATGCTGCGACGTTTCGCATCTTACGTTCTTATTACTCATCGATCAATGATTACCAAACAAACTAATTCTAATCAACACTGTCAAGCAACACAACAGCTGAGAAAAATTTAGGTAATTATCAAACTGCTTTGTGAAATTCGACAACTAACTGTGAATACTACTTTATATGAGACTAGAGCATATTTATATAGCATGGGTCGGGCCTTTTTCACATCCGATGATTAGCCATTGTACACGTACACCCCGTACACCTCCAGCTCTGGTGTACCCTGCAGACTGACTCTCTGTGCTGTGCTATTCTCTATACACCACATCTTGTCCTCTTCCATTGAGAGATATGTGGAGGTTTGTGCTGGTACTGAGCCTGCTGAGTTTGATTTACTGACTGGTGAAAATGTTGGTTTAGATTATCTAGGGATATAACTATCAAAGATGACATTAGAGAAAGCTGACATTCACGAGCTCTGAGAGGACATAAACAATGGTAAACAAGAGTAGGCTGTGATGAAACTGACACCGAGGCTTTGAATGACTGGGTCGTCACTATCGAGAAGTATTTGGAAGAATTAGATACTAAATTCGAGGATCAAGAGCAAGTAACAGACGAAACAAAGTTATGCTATATAACGAGCGTGAAGAGCGGTGAAAGAGAGACATACTCTGAGAGTAAGGAAAAAGTTTTGACAGCTCTCAATAAGGCCAGAGTAGTGAAGAATCTCCCACCATTTGTCCCGAGGTATATAGGCAGCTAGTGAACACAGAGTTTCTAATAAGAGTGGGGACAAGATTAGGCCCATTAATCTCGGGTGAGTCATTGAGAACATAAGTGGCAAACGGGGAAATGAAGAGTCTTTTGAAGGATCAGGGTACAGGGGCGACTGGATTGCTAACGACCCCTTTCCGGTGGGATATTGGTCTTGACACGTGATCAATTTCATAAATATTCGAAATTGTCAAAAATAAGAGAAAGCTCTGCTCTGATATTATTTGATCGTCCATGATTTGGTTTGGATAGAGATCTCCTCTATTCAGACCCCCAAAGTAATTGATGGAATTACGGCAAATTTGAAGCAATTGCATCGCAAATGTAAACAAACGCAGCCCTCTCGCGAAACAATTGCAGCGATATCGGTAGTTTAGCTGTAATAACATAAACACAACGCCCCTATCGGAAACAATGTCGGTAATACTTGAAACACGCTCGGCCATCTTCGGAGATTTCTCGGCTCCGTTCCGTGATTTGTCGGTTGCGTCCTGAAACTCACACATCAAAACATGGCGTAACTAGGAAGACCACCCGTCTCTGTGAGTTTTGTATTTAGTGTTTACTGTTATCATTTTTATAATTATCCATCTTTGATCACTCGTGTTCAATGCGTTTAGGTATGAGGTGTTGTCAGAGCTGTAGGTTATATTTGTAGGAAAAGATCGTCACTGCAAAAGAGCGTCATAAGTCATGTCCCCGGAGGCTTCCGATGTTCAGACGTAAACAACCTCCAGGGGCATAACTTATGACACTCATTTGCAGTGATGATCTTTCCCTACAAAAAATAATCTATGGCTCTGATAACTCCTCATTGAAAATTGAACACTTCTACCGTAGCGAAAAAACAGCATTAGTATGAACAAGTGGCATCGACATTTTAGAAAGCGTTTCTATTTAGAAACAGATAATAATACCGATGACTTTGTTGACGATATTATATTAATGTCTCCTGACCCTAATTTTGCGCTAACAGTACATTTTGAAAGGTATTAAATGCTAAACAAAAAACCAATAAACCACCAGTCGTTAACGACATAATACCCGAGTTGATTAAGAATTCGAGAGATATTTTAGCACCATATTTAGAATTATTATTCAGTGTAATATTAGAAAGTGGTATTTTTCCAGCTAGTTGGATAATCGGTATTATTGGGTCGCTAAATAACAAGGCAATAAATAATCCAAATAATTACAGAGGCATTAGTCTTTTTAGTATTTTTAGTGAGGTTTTCACTTCTATCATTAACGAAAGATTAGTAACTTGGGGGAGGCTTTCAAAAAAAATAAATGAATCCCACGCAGAATTTACACATGGATATACGACTACTGACAATATGTCTATATTACAAAGTATTATACCTCAACACCAAAGGGACAAACGTTATACACTTTTCGTTGATTTCGAAAAAGAAAATTATTCAGTTGACAGACAAAAGCTGTAGTCTATTTTTAGTACCCATGATCTAAGTCCTAAAATGAAAAATTATGATTTATAACATGTATGAAAATGTTAAAGCTTGTGTTAAGAATAACAATGAATTCTCATACGCTTTTGATCTGCAACTTGAGGTAAGACAAGGTTGTATACTTAGCCCATTTTTATTCTCATTTTTCATAAATGAACTAGCAAGCCAAATTGAAAGAAATTATGAGCATCAAATAATGTTACACCCTGACCTAGTGCAAATTTTCTTTTGCTTTTTGCAGACGATATCGTGCCATTCTCAAGCCCCGATGCATGTTTACAAAATCTTATACAAGAACTTGAGTTATTGTGACAAATACAAATTGATTATAAATAGAAATAAAACTAAAGTAGTAGTTTTTTAAAAAGGGGGACGTTTATTTAAAAAACGAGAAATTTTTATATAAAGTTAAAGAATAAGAATGCACCAGTTCGAACAAATATTTGAGAATGTTCTTTAGTAATTGCTTATCTTGGACAGCACATGTTCATTGCGCTTGTTTGCAAACATACAAAGTTGTGATAGGTATCCTTAAACAATTAAGTGTACATGGAGATGTTTATATAACTTCATATCTTAAAATATTTGATGCCAAAATTAAGCCAATTTTGTTGCATGGAGCCGAAATATGAGGTTTGAATTATTGCAGTAACATCGATTGAGTTCAATTATGAAAGCATGCACAAGATTTCTTGGTGTTAAATCCAATACGAGGAATCAATGGTGTATGGGGGATGTAGTAAACACCTCATGCACTTGTTTACAAATATCAGAGTTATTAAATACTTGGTTAGAATTATTGAAAATGCATTCTTATAGGCTTCCAAAGAAATGGTACAATATGATTATGCTATTGGATAAAAATGGACATATAAATTGGGTTTCTTCTGTTATACATTTTCTATTCACAAAAGGGTTTGGCTTTGTAAGGGAGATCAGTATGCTCATTCTGAGGGTACGTTTATTTTAGAACTAATACAAAGATTAAAAGATATTTATTTGCAAGAATGGTTTGAAAAGATATCACTCTCCAGTAAATGTATGTGTTAAAAGATGTTCAAATGTACTTTTGACGAAATGTACATTGTCGAAATATATCTTTCATGTCTAAACGTTAAAACAGTATAGTATAGCGTAGAGCAGATTGAGATGTTCTTCACATGATTTATTTATGGAAAGTGGAAGATTTAAAAATGTCATAAAAGAGAATAGAACTTGCAAACTATGTGATCTTAACCAAACAGAAGACGAATATCATTTTCTCTTAATTTGCCTGCTTATCATTCCACGAGACAGGTGTATATCAATGTATGTATGTACGTACGTAGGTATGTGTATGTGTGTGTGTGTATGTATAACACGTCGATATATTATGTCAGTAAACAAAATACACACACAGAGTTACACACACACACACGAGCATAATGTATGAACGCTTTACACTGTCGATAATAAACCCATTGACATACATATACATGCAAATACAGAATTTGTTTTTCTTTTTCCTGTATTTACCAAGAACATAACTATGACGCATTAATCCCATGACATAAGCCAGTTACAATATATGGTATTGTCTGAAAAGTATTTAAGCAAGGAGACATTGACGTATCCGACACTCGGTACAATCTGACGTGACTTTCCCTGTCCCAGTGAGTGTCGGATTGTACAGAGTCCTCTGTATATGCTGGAAATAGAGTCAGTTTGGCCGTTATTATTTAGAATTGGGAGAGCCTTTCTGCAATGTCGGAAAAGCCATTTTGTAAACTACATTAAGCAAGGAATTGGTCCTCCAGTTTGTAATACAACGCTTAGGTTTATCACCCTTAGGAATACTAGTAATGACATCCCTACCAGGATACATACAAATATACCGACAGAAGACCTGTTCTGTCCCTACTAACTACCAGGACATAAAGATATACCGATAGAATACCTGTTCTGCCCTTACTAACTACCAGGACTTCAGTCGGCCAATAGACGAGTGGTTAGACGTTACTTACTTGGCGTGGTGGTGGGAGACGCTGAAACAACAAATGTACCACGTATATTATTTCATCATGTTATTTACTTTACATTCTAAAAGGCGTTCTTCATGGCATGCAGTCTGGTTAGGGTGAAGAGAATTGTTTGCAATGTAGATTGAATATCCTTTATGAAGATATTCTACATTTGCATATACGTACTGTACAAGGATGTATTTTACACATGCATGCGTCCTACACTTCTATATACTTGAGTGTATTCTGCACTTTCATATATTTAGTATACATGTGTGTACAGTTGTCACAGTGGGGTGCTAAGGCAAGAGTGAAATGTACACACAGACTAAGATCACGGTCTTCAAACTAACTTAAGCTGGTACTTAATTGTTGAGAAATATCCTTAGCATAGCTATAAATGTGTACACATTCACATTGGCAGAATTTAAATGTCTTACTAGTGTAGGCGCAGGACGTGTCAACTACACAGGACCAGATCTGGTCGTTCCAGGTCATCCCCGAGGGACAGTGTAGGAGGGTGTACTCTCGGGTGGTGTTGTCACATTCGTAAAAGGCATAGCAGATAGTTGGGTGCTTCACGTAGCCGGCTCCTCCTTTGTACACACAGTCACCACACACACTTGTAAAGCCTGTAACAAAGGACGCAGTCACTACACATACTTGTAAATTCTGTAACAAAGGACAGTCACTGCACACAGTTGTAAAGCCTGTAATAAGGAAAATCACTATAGACAGTTGTAAAGCCTGTAACAAAGGACAGTCACCACACGCAGTTGTAAAGCCTGTAACAAAGGACCCAGTCACCAAACGCAGTTGTAAAGCCTGTAACAAAGGACCCAGTCACCACACACAGATGTAAAGTCTGTAACAAAGGACACAGTAACCACACACAAATGTAAAGTCTGTAACAAAGGACAGTCACTACACAGTTGTAAAGCCTGTAACAAAGGACCCAGTTACCACACACAAATGTAAAGTCTGTAACAAAGGACACAGTCACCACACACAGATGTAAAGTCGGTAACAAAGGACGCAGTCACCACATACAGATGTAAAGTATGTAACAAAGGACACAGTCACCACACACAGATGTAAAATCTGTAATAAAGGACACAGTCACTAAACACAAATGTAAATTCTGTAACAAAGGACAGTCATCACACACAGATGTAAAATCTGTAACAAAGGACACAGTCACCACACACAGTTGTAAAGCCTGTAACAAAGGACAGTCACCACACACAGATGTGAAATCTGTAACAAAGGACAGTCACCACACACCGTCGTAAAGCCGGTAACAACAAAGAACATAGTCACCACACACAGTTGTAAAGCCTGTAACAAAGGACACAGAACTTAACTGACAAAAACAAAAAGACAAAAAGAATTCTGTGCTAAAACAGAATTGACGGTGAACCAAAGAGCAACACATTAGCATATGATTTATCATAAAATAAGACAACCATATGATATCTAGCTTTACTACATCTAGCAACATCACACGGACATAGACACATACCTGTTGCGTTGATCGACCAGCAAAGTGTAACCAACACCATCAGACCTAACGCCCGTCCTGACATGTATCTTGTCATCTGGAAACAAGATGCTAATTTATAATATAAATGCAGTACACACGCAGCACCAAACGCAAACAATAACTTTATCCAGCAAAGGTTCAGGTGTTAAAAAACAAAAACAGAAGGATACAACAGATGGTGATAGTTTTTAACTGAACGCAGAGTCGATTTTACATTATTTGTTACAGCAGTATTACAGCTGTATAATGTTTGTAAACAAGTCGAATCTGGACCCGACAATTCAGTGATTGTCACCAGGCGATACGATGACAGAATACGTGTTTATAAAATCATGATGACACCGGGTGTTCGCGTAAAGATGGGCATACCATATCCTGAAATAATTTATTTCCGAGATGTTTGGCACAAGAAAACTAGAGAATTGCATCGTGTAGTAAGTGTTGGAAATGTCCCCGTATATCTACCATGAAACGTTTTCAAAGTTCTGCTGATTCAATGAAAGTTGTTGCTTTCATCAATCAACTTCTGTGCAAGGGTGGCATGACGCTCTTTGAAATCTTGGTGAGAGGAGCCTGCTCAGTTTTGTGTAATGTGAACACCAAAGGCCGGACGGTGTTGCTGGAATATTGCTGGAAATGGACGGAAAGTTGACTCATGGCAAGTTGAAATCAAATCTTTCGTCATACACTCTTTTGGATAGTTTTTTTTTCACTCTGAATCTTCATGTATAGATCTAAATATGGAACACTTGATGTGATTTCAATGTTGTGTCCTTAATTTTCAAGTTCATTCGGGTAAATCAGAGGAATTGGCCGGCTGTTCGATGGCTAGTGAATGATATACCTGTAATGTAAGGTCTTTGTCAAACTGCCTTGGTTTGCTAACTTAAGCACAAATTCTTATTTATGTACACACAGAAACTGACCAGCAAAGAGGGGAACACAACTGGCGCCCATGGTGATGCCTTCGACTTGTCGACTGATTTTACCTCCAAATTGTATCAACGAGAACACATTTCATATATTGATTTCTCAATAAACCTAAAACGACATTTGCTTTCATCTTTTACAAATCGTCCCGAACCTCCGAGGATTGATATATAAGTTTGTGTATCTGGGTCCACCACGTCTGTTTGCTCAATGCCACCTAGATGAAGGTTTTCCTTAAGTCTGGCATGTAGGACAATAATACGCAACGTTCAAAATCAACTGATCACAAATGTCTTGTAGAAGTTAATACTGTAAATCTGTAATATACCCATGAACTAGCAGGAAGTTCATAACATAAATCTACACCCCTGCCCTTCCTTGACGCGAGAGACAAAGCTCTTGTCCGCCTAGAAGGAAATTATAGACAATTATGAATTACCCAGAGAATAGGATCAAACATGGACATTTGTGGTGATTACTTTTAAAAAAATTCTGATTTTTCCTTGCCAGCATAGGATAACCTACGTTCCTGACATGTAACATATATAAAGAGGCAAAGAAAACAACCAACCTTGGATGTCCCTGCGTTCCGTCGGCAGGACAATTGCAGTCCGTTGAGTTTATATATATAGCTTGGCATCTTAAGTATTTTTTAAATGAATGATTCATGCGTATTTTACTCTCGAAATATCCATTTTATCTCCGAACTATTTCACATAAGTAATGCACATCACATGGGAACATAGCCTGGAACATCGAGACCCCCAGTCAATCTCGTCTATCAGTTAATGTTGTGATACCATCTCTGTGTTCACTGAATGTTTATTATGTAGTAGCCCCGAGTAATGCATCATGGACCCTGACTGTCTGCACAAGAAGCAAACATTGCATAACGCGCATGTTTAATACTTGAAATGATACATAACAACGTGTTTCGTGTATGTCAGGTAAACGCATGTTTCACCTTTGGTTGTACATATC
Organism: Haliotis asinina; assembly: GCF_037392515.1. Lineage (NCBI taxonomy): Eukaryota > Metazoa > Mollusca > Gastropoda > Lepetellida > Haliotidae > Haliotis > Haliotis asinina. The sequence goes on along the minus strand of NC_090293.1, from coordinate 55,455,939 downwards.
AGATAATGACAGGATGCATCTTGTGTTGTGTATGTCACATAAATAAATGGTGTACCTTTGGTTGTGTATTCCAGGTAAATACATGATGCACGTTTGGTTGTGTATGTCAGGTAAATGCGTGATGCAGCTTTGGCTGTACATGTCAGATACATACATGATGCATGTATGGGTGTGCATATTAGGTAAGTATATGAGGCAGGTGTGGATGTGCATGGCAGATACATATATGATGCGTCCTTGTTTGTGCAGTTTGTGCAGATCAATACATGATGCACTTTTGATTGTGTAATGCCAGACAAATGCATGATGCACCCATTGCAGATATGACAGGTAAATAAATACATCTTTGGTTTAGCTTGTAAGGTCAATGCAAGATGCAACTTTGGTTGTGAGTGTCAGGTAAATATGTGATACATCTTTGGTTGTGCATGTTAGGTAAATACATGATGCACCATTGGTTGTGAATGTCAGGTAAATGCATAAGTTGTTTCAAAGGCATTTAGAAGTTGGTGGGGTCAAACTAAAAATGCTGTATGGTTCAACATTTATTTATTATACAGGTCACAACGTTTCGAGACAGTTCCTAGTCTCTTCTTCAGGTGAAGTAAGGGTAAAACTGAAGGGATGTAGTTTATAGAAGAAGAAGAAGGGTTTATTTGTATAGAGGCCATACAACCCATAGAACAAGATGGTACAATAGTGATCTTGGTTACCAGTTTCATGAAACAACGCTAACAGGAGCAGAATAAACATGTTCTAAGTACTTGACAAAGTTATTTATGCTATTAATGTCTGATGATGTACATATGCTATGGAGGGAATAATAGTATCCATGGACCGTTTTTTGGAATGTAACGCCGACGCATATCCTCATAGCGACATACAAATATAAACAATATGAATTTCATCCTCGATACTTTTACAGTGTTTACATAACACGATGTCGTCATTGCAAGAGGCAATACTTCGTCTAGTATATTTGATACCAAGTGCACTAGATCCTGATCTGAATAACGTGAAAAGACGTTTAAGTTTATTACTTATGTTCAGTGATAGATATTTTTCACAGGTCAGAAGCGATTTATGTGATTTGTAAAACGACAGCGAAGGAGCATCTAGGGAAAGATGCCGCTCTTGCATGGAGCAGTTGTTAATTTTTTCGGTAAACATATATAGAAACATTTTTGCATCGCCAACATCTTGGGGAATCCAAGCAGTACCAAAACCATAATGAAATAACAAATCACTGACGTGACGAGCCCATGTTGCACGTTTCCTGAATTCAACAGATAATAGGAATTGATAACATTGATATGGATATCTACTTGGATGCATTCTTAATAATCTCAGCCAGTATTTAATACATTTGACATAATAAACATTGCTTAAGGGTGCCCTCCCACATTCCCCATATGCAACAGCATTAGATGATCTGTAACTAATCTGAAGTAAGAATTTGCAAAATTTTCGATGGATAATTTCAATCCTTTCTCTCTTTTTAAAACCCCATATCTCGGCACCATATGTTAGAATTGGTACAATTTTTTATCGAAGATGTACAATCCTTCTGAGGGTGACATGTCGTATCGTCTTATAAATGACTTGATCGGCCACAGTGCCTTATTAGCTTGATCGGATAATGTTTTACATGCCCTAGTCCAAATCAGTTTTGGAGTTATCATAAGTCCTAAATACTTATAAATATTGACAGTTTCCATCTGGGTACCATTATAAAACCATTTTTCATGTTTGGACAATGGGCCACCCATTTTAAAGACAATAATTTTACTTTTATCAGTATTAATATCCATGCCCCATTGATGTGAATATATATGTAAGGCGTCAAGGCGACGCTGTAATCTTACGACAGTATCGGCAATCAAAACCAAATCATCTGCAAATAAGAGAGCAATGATATTCAACATATTGTCAGAGACAAATATACCATCATCAAACTTGGTTTCTAATATCGATACAAGTTCATTGATATATAAAGAGAATAGTACAGGACTGAGGACACAGCCTTGCCAAACCCCACAGGCGCTACCAAAATATTCAGTTAATTTCTTACCGTACTCACAGATTACAGTGGCCTTGACATTAATATACATATTTTCGATTCAATCAACTTGAAAAATTTACCGTGGATCCCATTGTGCAAAAGAACATACAATAGTTTAAACCTATTCACCATATCAAAGGCCTTACGAAAATCTATGAATGCAACGTATATCTTCCCATTTTTGCGTGTTAAATATTTCTGAATGATTGTATGGAGAATAAAGATATTGTCCAAAGTCGAATGGTCAGTCTTAAATCCACCCTGATATTCTCCAGTTATCTCATGAAGTTCCACGAAGTACTCCAGTCGTTTGTTTAGAACCGAAACAAAAATTTTGCTCATTACATTTAGAAGAGAGATTCCCCTATAGTTATTCGGGTCAGATCTACTACCTTTCTTCTATAGTGGGATGATAATACCAGCTGACCAGGAATTTGGCCAAACACCGGATGAAAGAATTTTGTTGAACAGTAGTACTAAATAAGGAACAATTATATGTTCAGAATATTTGAAAAACTCTGCGGGTATACCATCATCGCCAGGGGATTTGTTATCTTTCAGATGTCTGATAGCATCTCATGAACTGTAAAGTCACATGATAGAATATCATCGTCATTAATACAGTCAACACATGTATTGAAGTCATGTTTATCAATGTATGATTTGACATCTTCTGAAAAGTTGCCATCTTCTGGCAGCGTCGGGTTCAACAAGTCCTTAAAGTATGCAGCCCATGTTGATGGCGTTACACGTTCTTCCATGGCACAGTTTGTGGTATATTTTTTCACAAGTCTCCAAAATGCTGAGCAGTCTCTAGAACAAGCTGCATCATGTATTTTTTTTGTAATCGAACGATTATAGCTATCTTTTTTTGGTTTTACAGGTCTGTTTGAACTTGGATCTAATGTCTTTGTATCTATTCAAATTGTCAAATGTTGTTGTTTTTCTAAACATATTAAGTAATTTGTACTTTTCACGTTTAAGAGTCTGACACTGTTGATCAAACCATTCTTGCTGTTGATTAGAGTCGATGGTTTTGGCATGTCTGCATTTCATATCTCGCCCACAGCTTTGCAGAATGCGCTGCAGTATGTTTACTGCTTTATCAGTGTTGACATGTAGACTGTTCATAAAGTCCTGGAACAAATTACTTGTATCAGCATTTTGCAGGTTATCAAGATATGATTGTGATTTTTCATTATTCCATTTAAATTTACATCTGTTAATACGAAGAAAATACTTATCATCGACTAGCCTGCCAACAGCGAACAGGGATGAGATTATAGTTGTGAGTGGGAGATGATCTGACTCCGTGCGAGAGACGCTCTTTAAGTCCTCCACATAACGGTACAACGATGCTGACACTGCAATGTAGTCTGGTGTGCTACAACCAGTTGGGCCAATATATGTATAGTCCCCCTCGTCTGAGAATCTGCCATTCAACAGGTACCATCCAAACGTTTTGCATAAGTCTAGTAATTCTCTACCATAGTTATTTCAACCAGATCTTTGTTTTTACGATTTGGGTACACAGGTGGGGCATCAAATTCCTCGTATGTGTCTTCGTCCAAGGGTAAAAAGTCCACACTATTATATTTTCATTCAATTCTCATCATTTATGAAATTTCATATCAGCTCTCTGACGGTCACCTGACATCCCCTTGATGTCTTTGGGTCTAGACTTCCGAGGGGATTCATATTTGTAATGTCTACAGTGTAAAAATATTTAGTGATTTTTAACTCTCAACGCCTATAGCTTATGTGATGCGTCAATGTATGAAATACTATGGAAGTACAAGTCAAGCTGTCTGCTCAAGCACTACAGCCAGGTGTAGTATATATACACATAACAATAGATAGATAAGAATGGGTAACAAGATATACAGGTTTCTATTAATTGATGTACAGGCTTCGATTGATTGATGTACAGGCTTCAACTGATGTACAGGCTTCAACTGATTGACGTGCAGGCTTGTAGTGATTAGGTTAACGAGTTACAGGTAAAGATGTTTGGATAAAGGTTAGTCACTGAGGATAAGGCATGATGCATGATAAGACATGAGTAAATGCATGATGCATGATAAGACATGAGTAAATGCATGATGCATGATAAGACATGAGTAAATGCATGATGCACTTTTGGCTGTGCATATCAGGTAAATAAATGATTCACCATTGGTTGTGTATGTCAGCTAAATACATGAAACTTCCGATGTGAATCATTGTATCTTGCTTTCTGTTCAATACGAAAATACATTGTATTGAAAATTCAGACACAAAACACTTTTCGGTGTTATATTTTGCTTGTTCTGAGGGTATTTCGTACACCTTTTGTCACGGCAAATTATTCACCGTAACAATATCATGAATAAGTGATAACTGTGTTCTAATTATGTTTGATTTTGTTTTATTTTTTGTTGCATGTGACCGCTAAGTATGAGTTTTGAATTGAGTTAGAGTTTCTACTCAAATTTTACGCGATAGTAACCTCATAAACAGTAAACAGTCTGAATTTGGTGAATAGAATGAATTGTTTGAACATTTTTATCTTAAAAATGCTGCTGAGTTGAAAAGTCAGCTGTTTCAAACTGTCAAACTATTTCGTGAAATCGGGTGTTCGCAATTAATGTGAGCACAGGCCAGGTAAGGAGGGAAGCGTCCAGTGTTTTGAGTTGCTTGTGGAGCAAAGGTAAGGAGGGAAGCGTCCAATGTTTTGAGTTGCTTGTGGATCACAGGTGAGGAGGGAAGCGTCCAATGTTTTGAGTTGTTTGTGGATCACAAGTAAGGACGGAAGCGTCCAATGTTTTGAGCTGCTTGTGGATCACAGGTAAGAATGGAGGCGTCCAATGTTTTGAGTTGCTTGTGGATCACAGGTAAGGAGGGAAACGTCCAATGTTTTGAGTTGCTTGAGGATCACAGGTAAGGAGGGAAGCGTCCAATGTTTTGAGTTGCTTGTGGATCACAGGTAAGGATGGAGGCGTCCAGTGTTTTCAGTCGCTTGTGGATCACAGGTGAGGATGGAAGCGTCCACTGTTTTGAGTTGCTTGTGGATCACAGGTGAGGATGGAAGCGTCCAATGTTTTGAGTTGCTTGTGGATCACAGGTAAGGAGGGAAGCGTCCAATCTTTTGAGTTGTTTGTGGACCACAGGTAAGGAGGGACGCGTCCAGAGCTTGAACTAAAATGTTAGAACTAATTAAGTGAAGTCAAACTTGTGTGCCTGTTTGTATTTTGCTGTACGTTGGCAGTAAACCAAGTAGATGGAAATGAAGACATGATTCAATAATAATGCACGTGACCAGTTAAAACAAAACTGTTCAAAGTACCTTTGATCATCAATTTATAACACAATGTCCTTATTTCATCAATGTTCTGGTTATATTTTAATTGTGTTTTGTTGTAAGATTTTATTAGCTTCCCCTAGAACGAATTTTTGGTGTTGTAATTAGGCAGGACTAAAGATAACCTTCTACAGGTTAAAATAGATGAAAAGGTTATTATATTTGTCAGGTGTGTTTACGTAATGAGAAACAGCGAGTGTCATGAGAAACTTAAACTTGATTTCTGAATATCTACAACAGACGTACATGGCTGCATACTGATGTGCTTTGTAATCACCATTACAATATCCACAAGGAATATAAGCCATCAGTATGCAGACAGCCACACATGTACAGTCAGTGCAGACACCCTTCAGGGACCTAAGGATTTCTCACGCAAAACAAAACTAACCGGATCTGTCCACGTGCTGTGGGGCTTTCACGTGACATGTTATTTCCGATTTCTTCCTCTAACAACCCCCGATGAATTAGCGTATACTGATATGTATGCACAAAGGCATGACTACCTGGCCTTCTATCTCTACATTACTCAACGAGGTGATCGCGCGGAGATTCATCAGTATTTTTATATAACCGTTTTGATTGTATCAGTGACAGCAATCGCTGCGAGATTTGCTGACTGGTGTTTTCTTTGAAAACGTCCATAAGTTGTAGTGGTGACGTAAAGACTGAGAGAAACTGCACCATCTTACCTCCGCACTGTAAGGGTTCTCACACAAGACACGGTGTACTCTTTGTCCATGCAAGTGAAAGACAAAATCTAGCAAACCATATGAAAACACACCAGGCAGCTACTATACACGACACTATTAAACATATGAAAACACACCAGGCAGCTACTATACACGACACTATTAAACATATGAAAACACACCAGGCAGCTACTATACATGACACTATTAAACATGACACTGTTAAACATATGAAAACACACCAGGCAGCTACTATACATGACACTATTAAATATATGAAAACACACCAGGCAGCTACTATACATGACACTATTAAACATATGAAAACACACCAGGCAGCTACTATACATGACTCTATTAAACATATGAAAACACACCAGGTAGCTACTATACATGACACTATTAAACATGACACTGTTAAACATATGAAAACACACCAGGCAGCTACTATACATGACACTATTAAATATACGAAAACACACCAGGCAGCTACTATACATGACACTATTAAACATTTGAAAACACACCAGGCAGCTACTATACATGACGCCAATAAACATATGAAAACACACCAGGCAGCTACTATACATTACTCTATTAAACATATGAAAACACACCAGGCAGCTACTATACATGACACTATTAAACATATGAAAACACACCAGGCAGCTACTATACACGACACTATTAAACATATGAAAACACACCAGGCAGCTACTATACATGACACTATTAAAGATATGAAAACACACCAGGCGGCTACTATACATGACACTATTAAACATGACACTGTTAAACATATGAAAACACACCAGGCAGCTACTATACATGACACTATTAAATATATAAAAACACACCAGGCAGCTACTATACATGACACTATTAAACATATGAAAACACACCAGGCAGCTACTATACATTACTCTATTAAACATATGAAAACACACCAGGCAGCTACTATACATGACACTATTAAACATATGAAAACACACCAGGCAGCTACTATACATTACTCTATTAAACATATGAAAACACACCAGGCAGCTACTATACACGACACTATTAAACATATGAAAACACACCAGGCAGCTACTATACATGACTCTATTAAACATATGAAAACACACCAGGCAGCTACTATACACGACACTATTAAACATATGAAAACACACCAGGCAGCTACTATACATGACACTATTAAATATATGAAAACACACCAGGCAGCTACTATACATGACTCTATTAAACATGACACTGTTAAACATATGAAAACACACCAGGCAGCTACTATACATGACTCTATTAAACATATGAAAACACACCAGGCAGCTACTATAGACGACACTATTAAACATATCAAAACACACCAGGCAGCTACTATACATGACTCTATTAAACATATGAAAACACACCAGGCAGCTACTATACACGACACTATTAAACATATGAAAACACACCAGGCAGCTACTATACATGACACTATTAAACATATGAAAACACACCAGGCAGCTACTATACACGACACTATTAAACATATGAAAACACACCAGGCAGCTACTATACATGGCATAATAAACATATGAAAACACACCAGGCAGCTACTATACATGACTCTATTAAACATATGAAAACACACCAGCCAGCTACTATACACGACACTATTAAACATATGAAAACACACCAGGCAGCTACTATGCATGACACTGTTAAACATATGAAAACACACCAGGCGGCTACTATACATGACACTAATAAACATATGAAAACACACCAGGCAGCTACTATACATGACACTATTAAAGATATGAAAACACACCAGGCAGCTACTATACATGGCATAATAAACATATGAAAACACACCAGCCAGCTACTGTGCTCTTGGAAAAATGTAAGAAAACCCAACTTGGACAGGGTCATTTGACTAACAGGTCGTGCTGCCCACCCTACAACGTCTTTGGTGCATGTTTTCCAGATTTATGGTAATCATCTTCTCGAGTTATCCCAAAACTGACAGAGGAATATGGTCCGAGTTTCGCGAGACCAGTCGTATTAAATGACAGAATTCCAAACCGGGTAGGTGCGGTAACTAAAGTGTCATGGTGAGCAGTAAAACACATGAACTAAATTTATGTAGTCAAGGCATATGTTAATTCTTTGCAATTATTCACTTCATGCTAAATCCATTCTTAATACTCTCTTTTAATTCATGACCTTGTGTGGATGTGTATACGTGTATATCTAGATGTGTGAGTGAGTTACGTTTTACGCTTTTACGCCGTGTTTAGCAATTTCCCATCACTACTGGGGACACCAGAAATGGACTCCACAAGCTGTGTTCAGACGACAGAAAGCTATGAAAACTAGGTTTCTGACCCGCCTCACATCCAGATGGCAGCTGTTGGTTGTGTGGATGTGTATATCTTGATGGCAGCTGTTGGTTATGGCTGTATATATATATTTTGATGACAAAAATTGGTTGTGGATATGTATATCTAGATGGCAGCCGTTGGTTGTGTGGATGTGTATAAATAGACGGCAGTTGTTAGTTGTATGGATGTGTATATCTAGACGACAGCTGTTGGTTGTGGATGTGTATATCTTGATGGCACCTATTGGTTGTGGATGTGTTTATCTAGGTGGCAGCTGTTTGTTGTGTGGATGTGCATATCTTGATGGCAGCTGTTGGTTGTGGTTGTGTATATCTTGATGGCAGGTGCTGGTTGTGGATGTGTATATATAGATGACAGTTGTTGGTTGTTCAGACGTGTATATATGGATGGAAGTTGTTGATTGTGTGGATGTGTATCTGTAGATGGCAGCTATTGATTGTTGTGGATGTGTATATCTTGATGGCAGCTGTTGGTTTTATGGATGTAATGACTGCGGGTTGTTGTGCGAGTATACATCTACCGAACGTTTACTGGCACACGTTTAACGGTAGGCAATAACTAGCGCACCCCTGATGCAGTGGGATACTGTCTAGACACTGTCTACTGTCAGATACTGGTGTGACACACGAGATAGTTGTCATTAATCACGCAGTAAACCATGCTGAGAAACATATATTTGTCGTGCATCAATCTTCAAAATGCTAATACGATCAACTAGGAGGAGATATAGAAACAAGAGAAGAGGGTGGGAGCTAGTCTCCGGTAGCGTCAACAGCTTACTGCGCGTTCAGCATTTCCTTGCCAAACTGGTATAACCTAGTAGATGTCCACTGTCGGGGAAACAAAGTGCATGTGACAGAAAGCAGTAGAGAAGGATATGGCGTGGGATAGGGCGGGAGGGGTGGTCCACTGTCATGGAAACCAGATGTAGGTGACAGAAAGCAGTAGAGATGAATAGTGTGTAGGCTGAGGTGAGATGGGTGGTCCACCGTCGTTGAAAACAGGTGCAGGTGACAGGAAGCTGTACAGAAGATTACAGTGTTAGGTTGAGAGAGGTGGTCCACTGTCAGGCTCAGAAGGTGCAACATGTATTTTTTTGTAAACAAGTAGGACGTAAGCATACAGAGACCACGTGGGAAAGACACCAGTGGACTGGAGATGCATCACGCAGGACGTAAAGAGAGGGCACCAAGGCAAGAGACAGATTGGCTTTAGATGCATCACGCAGGACGTATACAGAGGGCACTAAGGCAGGAGACAGATTGGCTCTAGATGCTACACACAGGCAGTACACAGAGGGCACTAAGGCAAGAGACAGACTGGCTCTAGATGCAGCACACAGGAAGTATACACAGGACAGCAGTAAGAGACGACTGGAGATGTATTGCACAGCAAGTAAGTATAAAGAAGCTACTACAAGAAGAAGGGAAATGGCTAGAGATGTAATGCTCAAGAAATGTGTATACAGCTGACACGAAGTTCAGACAAGAAGTTCAGACACGTGGTAGGATTGTCCCATACCTTTATGACCTCACAGCTTGTTTAATGTGCATTCCAGAAGTTGGTGAATCAAAAATGAAATATACCGCTTTATGGGTTACTACTTCTTGTGTATTACGGTGAGCGACGTTTCGATGTAGATTCTGACATCGTTCTCATTTCATTCATGACGTTTAACTAGAAAACGATGTAAGAATCTAGATCGAAACGTCGCTCAAAGTAATAAACAAGACGTTATAATCCATAAAGCTGTATTTTTCATGTATTACCTCACAGGTTGGGGACATGTGGTTTCGACAAGGGAATTACTGACTCCTCCTTCTCTGATAAGGGCAGAGGCGTTGTGGAAGAGATGAGGATTGGACTGCACCCAACGCGTACGTACATCACAAACTGAAATGAAGTACGTCACAGTGTATACACACCACTACACTACAACTTATGGAGAAAACACCAGCTCCCTGCCTGCTCGGACGTAGAATAGCGTTCTTAATTCAGTTTTCGCAGTATCAAAGTTATCAGAAACGATGAGACCATAGTCAAAACACAGAAAGAAGTTGAGACAGGTTGCGCTGAGAGGGAGAGAATTAGCAACAAGATAGTGAGAGCCACAATAAATGTCGTAAACAGTGTTTGATAAAATAATGAAGGTGAAACGGAAAGTTTTATGTCAGAGGAAGTCACATCTGTGTGGGGAGTCAGACAGATCACTAGAAGTATGGGAATGGCGACGGAGACTCCATTGATGGGGACACCTTTGTCAAACAGTAAACGTCTTGCGTTGTGTCGCCTGACCTACTTACCGGACATGGAACACACATGACATTTTTTTTTTCTGTAGTTGTTTATGACATGGAAACAGAAGCCGTCGAGGACCACGATGATGTAAATGGTGGCTTCTTCACCATCGCACAATGAGTTGCTTACAACGACGCCGGTGGCGTTGTCAGCACGGAAGTATTAAAGGGATATGGTCAGCTCATCACCATAGTAACCGTTCCTGAAGAATGGCATGCCGAGAAAACTACTGCCGTCCCTCGCTGCTGCAGGGATGTCGCAGTGGATGTAGACGCCGTGGTTGTCCACTTGGTGAATGTGAGCGAAGTCTTTGGTGTTCGGTAGATACAGAGCGGGTTCACAGCCTACAACATCATTGTGTACGTTTTGACACAGATCAGGCTCAAGACATACAACATCATTTTATCTTACCTCACACATAAATGTCTGTATTGGCTAAGCGCTCATCTGTTATTTTCAGTATACCCATTTTGTATACATTGAAATGTACCCCGCTGCCGATGGCAACTCATTGGGAACTTCTTGGTAGTACTTTCTTTTTATCTCGAATAACACTGAATCACGCATGATGGACTGCAATTACCGATGTCTTGCGAATTCAAATCGATGGAGGGAAGATAACCCTAAATTGTTTTTCTTGTGTCGTCTGAAAAATGTAACGATGGCTCTGAAAAGATTTTGTCCTCGCATTCCAATAAATACACTTTGACAAAGCATTCAAATGTAGTTCCTGTGAATATTAAGAAGGGGAACTACACAAGGGCGATTTTTCCAAGACAATAACTGGTAAAGAACAGCAAACTGTAAGATTCGCAACGGTTGATCTATACCCATGCCTTAAACACTTCAAAAGTAGCAGTGACGTTGTTCACTGGTCCCTCGAGGTACATCAACCAATGCCCCCTTGTGACCAATAATGTACATCTTCACACAGATCAGACCCACAATCAACAACAGCATCATGTACATCTTCACACAGAACGGGCTTACAACCAACAACGGTCAGCGAACACCACGGGATTAAACACCTGTCTGGAATGAAGGACACGATGTAACACCTGGCTCAAATGTAGGACACTAACACCTCAGTGGACTGTAGAGCACGATCTAACACATGTCTGGACACTATATAACACCTCCCTGGAATGTAAGACACTATCTAAGACCTACCTGGAATGAAAGACACTACGAGGGGATGTCAAAACGTTTTGAGCCTCGTCCTGAAAAAGCAAGATTTTGGAATTCATACTGGTTTATATTTCTACATAGTCCCCTTCCAAGTTCACACACTTCTCCCATCTGGTTTGCCAATTGCTGATTCCTGATCTGAAGAACTCCACATCTTGGTCCCCTAAAAAACCCTCCACAGCAGCGATAAGCTCATCATCATCCTGAAATTTCTGGCCCCGGATGTGTTTTTCAGTCGAGGAGTCGGGGCTAGGTCTTGTGAATAGGGTGAGGGAAAAATTTCTTACCAGCACTCGCGCGCAGTTTCCATTGCAGCTCGGCTAGTGTGGACTGGCGCATTGTCCTGGTGAAGAAGAATCCCTCGCCGGATCTTTCCTCGCCGCTTCTCTTTAATGGACTGGAGCACCTGCTTCAGGTTAGCATAGTACTCTCCATTCATTGTCGTACCATGAGGCAAGTAGTCGATGTGGACACCTTTACTGTCCCAAAATAAAGTTGCCATAACCTTCGTTGGGGACCTGGTCGATTTGAGCTTCTTTGTCCTTGGAGAGGTGACATGTTTCCATTCCATTGACTCCTGCTTGCTCTCAGGGCCATAATGATGAAGCCAGGTTTCATCACAGGTTACAATTCTAAAATGAAAATCTTCTGGGGTGGCATGGTAACGAGTTAGCATCGCGCCACTGATGTTGACCCGAGAAAGCTTCATGTAATCAGAAAGCATTCATCTTGCACACAGTGGACATGTGGAGATTGTCATGGAGTATGCTGTGAATGGATCCACATGAGAGCCCGGTATCGTGCAGGGTGATACGACGATTTCCCATCACTAGCTGATGCACAGTGTCAAAATTTGCTTGGGTTGAGGGTCGTCCTGGACGGGGGTCATCATCTAAGCTCTCTCTTCCTCGCTGAAACTCTTTCACCCAACGTTTGATGGTTGCAGCAGAAGGGGAAGACACCTTGTAAACAGCAGTGAGGCGTTCTTCAACCTGCTTGGCTGTGTTGCCCCCCAGGACAAGAAACTTTGTCCATTTTTCACATTCATTAGGGGGTATATCTCTTTTACAAGGCACCGCCAAAAAATGCATCCAGCTATGTGATCCTACCGGGAATATGTAGCTATTACACTAATATACGTTAGGTGCCCTGCCCATTACTATTTGTGAAGTATAAATATGCAAGGCTCAAAACCTTTTGATATCCTCTCGTATCTACACCTGTCTGGAATGTACGACACCATCTAACACCCGCCTGGAATGTAGAACAACATCTAACATCTGCTTGGAATGTAGGACACTATATAACACCTGCCTGGAATGTAATAATATGTGCATTTATACTGCGCCAAACTAAATTCATGAGGTGAATGCTCAACATTCAAAGCGGGCATATTATTACCCGGATAACCAAAGCTGCCTGTTAGGTGCTGGAAGGCTATAGTCACATGACTTATCCCACCGGGTACCCATTTTCTGCTGGGTGAACAGGCAAGTTTGAACAAACTCACTTGCCTAAGGTGAGACCACATGTGTCATGTGCTTCATTGTGGGTCAAGACTGAAGTCCTAGAAACGCTCAGCTGTCGGTCACCCATCCGAACATGGTCCGCGTCCATCGTTTCTTACCTGAGCTTTTTGCACAGGATCACACGCCACCACGTGCTAAGACACCACGTGCTAAGACACTATATAACACCTGTCTGGAATGCTGGACAGGTATAGTGTACGTCGCAGTTACAGGAGTGTTCGCTGTAAGCCGTTCTTTGTGGACACGGGCGCACGATCTACTTATAGTTAACATATTGCAGGTACATGTGCTTGTTGGCTGGTAGCAAGCGTCTGAATTTCATGTATAAACAGCTTTTAACTCTATTGTCATCATTGGGAAATGAAGGTGGGGAGTCCATCCTTCATCCTTCATCCTCAATCGTCAATGCCTAAATTGGCTGAGGAAATGTGTGAGACAGATTGGCATGGAGCATGCCAAAAGCACAGGACAATGGTATGTTACCCTCTATACAGAACAATGGTATGTAACCCACTATACAGGACAATGGTATGTCACCCGCCGCACAGGACAATGGTATGTTACCCACCACACAGGACAATGGTATGTCACCCACCACACAGAACCAGCCCATGAGACTTACCGGCCACACAGGTGCAGGTTATGGGATTGTAGATCTGCCAGAATGGGAACATCCTCATGATCATTACCCATATCCCACTGACGTACAGCTTGTAGCCCCTTGAGTTTCACTGGTCGTAGTCCTTGTTGAAACACGGATCCTGTACACACGTGCATGTGTGATGGGCATACATCTCTACGACTGAACAAGTCTAGAATGGCCATTTTCCTGAGGTGAGCAGCTTGTAACCGTAGAGGTTGTGTGGGTCCGGGGCCATGAACTCACATGGGTCTGTCAAACACACCGCAGATGTACACATGTGTACGAGGGGATGTCAGTCAAGAAGTAGTGCTTCTCACCAGGACAATGATGTAAATGCAGGTGTTTTTCATGTTCTGTTTTATGTTCCACATAAAATATGTCAAACTTAAGCGAATTTGTTTGCTATGTTCCAGACTCACGATCCCCGTTTTGTTTCACTTTTTATCTTCGTACCCCCTAAAACACAAAATTTGCGATAAATGCAATACAAACTTCAGAAAACATATGCAAGAAACATTTTATGTGTTTCAGGTAAGTAGAAGTTCGCTAAAATCAAACTATGTTTAAATATATTAAAGTGCGTAAAAAAATTGAAACTACAATCTCTCGTTAATGTAAGTGCCCCCTCCTGTTTACTGAACGAGCTTGTTTAATTTTGGGGACACTACCCGCCCTCTACCAGATGACTTCACCATAAGGACATAACTGACTGTTCATAATGTTTTCACTATTCTTACATGATGCCAACGGTTTAAGCTAAATGATGAATGGTCACACAAGTCTCAACTCCCAATATGTTGGAAACAGTCCCAGCTTGACTATCTCGACACAATATTTGTGTGAGATCAAAGAAGGGGTGTCCTTAAAAAACTGCCCCTGTCTAAATCAAGCAATCCGAATCTTTAACTAATGATTATGACGGGAATGCCATTCTGAACATGTTTCATATCATATTATCTGAGGGCATATCTTTATCCAAGAGGTACCAAATGACATCGTTTTCTTTTACTGCAATTATAATATATTTTATTTTACTTATATCATACCTCATATCTCGTGAACCACATTACCCACATTTGTGACACTCTGGACATGGCCTTGCTAATGATCCCTCCACAATAAAATGGAAACTTTGCAAGCATTGGACATCGAGAATATAATTAGACTCGCTATATTTTTACTGGTATCACATGGGTTTATCAGCCACGCTGTAGGCAGACACAGTAGTTATACAGATGATATCACATGGTTCTGCCAACCACACACTAGACGTCCAGATGATATCACATGTGTATTTCAACCATACAGTAGGCATGCCGATGATATTAGATAGGTCTGTGAACCACACAACAGATGTACAGATGATAACATGAATCTGTCAACCTGTAGGTAGACACGGTACTTATACAGATAATATCACATGGGTCAGTCAGCCATACAGCGGGGATACAGATATTACATGTGTCCTGTCCACCACATAGTGGAGAGCCACATGAACACAAACTGGCCTGATAGTGATCTGACAAGATCCTGAAATCCAGCCAGCCACGGTATGACTGATTACAGGTAAGAACAATAACTTTACTGACTCTGACACTGGTGAACTCGTGAGTACCGCAGACTACTGTAAGAGACCAAGTGCTAGATTTGGATATTTAGCCGTTGAATTTAGCATTGTAGTGCCTCATTGTACTCATTGTATCACCTACTGATAACAATCGACATAGAGAGATAGAGTATCACCTACTGACAACAGTCGACATAGAGGGATGGAGTAACACCTACTGACAACAGTCGACATAGAGAGATAGAGTATCACCTACTGACAACAGTCGACATAGAGGGATGGAGTAACACCTACTGACAACAGTCGACATAGAGGGATGGAGTAACACCTACTGACAACAGTCGACATAGAGAGATAGAGTATCACCTACTGACAACAGTCGACATAGAGGGATGGAGTAACACCTACTGACAACAGTCGACATAGAGGGATGGAGTAATACCTTCTGACAACAGTCGACATAGAGAGATAGAGTATCACCTACTGACAACAGTCGACATAGAGGGGTGGAGTAACACCTACTGACAACAGTCGACATAGAGGGATGGAGTAATACCTACTGACAACAGTCGACACAGAGAGATGGAGTAACACCTGCTGATAACAGCTAACACAGAGGGATGGAGTAACACCAACTGACAACAGCTAAGACAAATGGAGAAAATACATGCAATATACTGCAGTCATAGAGGAGATGCGGCCAGTTGCAGATCAGAGCCTGGTTGTTCCACACAAGACCATGGAAGCAGTGAAATGTGCAGTCGTGTGGATCTCTCACGTAGCCATAGCCTTTGTTGTCGTCGCATTTATTGCATACGACTTGGAAAGTGTCAGCAACTCTCATGCTGTCAACAAAGTGCATGTTTCAGAAGACTTGTAGAAGTAATAATCACTCTGATGGAGGAGTGTAACGAAGTAATAACGGTAAACTTCATGTCATCATCAATGCGCGATGACGTCTCGTGGTGGTGTAGCTTGTTTTGACAATGGAGGATTAGTCTCACATTTGTTGATTGCCAAACCAAGGCAGTGATTCCTTTGGATTACCTTGTCCTGTTCTTGGTACTTCATAACCTTCACTTGGTACCCCACTATGTCACACCTTTCATCTGACACCCTACAACTCTTAACCATCCACTGACTACCACACCATCCTACACACCACCTGCCACCACATCTTACATCTGACACCCTACAACTCTTCCCCATTCACTGGCTACCTCACCATCCTACACACCACCTGCCACCACATCTTTCATCTGACACCCTACAACTCTTCCCCATTCACTGGCTACCACACCATCCTACCCACCACCTGCTACCACACTATCTTACCTACCACATCCTACCACACCATCCTACATGCTACCACACCATCTTACCTTCCACATCCTCCCACACCATCTTACTCACCACCTGCTACCACACCATCGTACCTACCACATCCACCACACCATCCTACCCACCACCTGCTACCACACCATCTTACCTTCCACATCGTTCCACACCATCCTACCCAACACATGCTACACTGTCACTAGTTACCATCCTTTAGCCCCGCCATGTGTAAACTCACCTGCTCCGACAGCTGAAACTAAACTAATCCTGTATCAACGGTAGTTGTAAGCTCCTGGAAGCATCACTATATCATAGCAACAGACAAATATTAGTAATATATATTTCGGAACAGTTGACAAGGTGCACAATAGCATCTGGACTTCACTGAAATGATCAGTAAAAGAGTTCATGTATAACTCCAGTCGTCACGGGTGTAAGGAGCGATTGTTTGCAGTGACGTCATTGGTAACCAGTCCTATAACTACTAAACTGTGACATTTCTCTACCACACCTTATCCCTGTCCTTTGGTTACCAGCCACATGTTACCACACCCCATTTCTATCCATTGGTTACCAGCCACTTGTTACCACACCCCATTTCTATCCATTGGTTACCAACCACATGTCACCACATCTTATCCCTATCCTTTGGTTACCAGCCACATGTTACCACATCTTATCCCTAACCATTGGTTACCAGTCACTTGTTACCACACCCCATTTCTATCCATTGGTTACCAGCCACTTGTTACCACTCCTTATTCCTATTCATTTGTTACCCAGTCACTTGTTACCACAACAGGTAACCAGTCACCTATTACCATGCCTTTTTCCCCATGTCGACTCAGACTATTGTTACCATCTCTCTCATCAACACTGGTTGCCCAGACATTTGTTTGGTTACCCAACGACCTGTCTCCCAAACACTGGCTACCCTGGTTACCAAGACACCCAGTGATGATATACAACTAAGTCTTGTTTCAATCGTTAAACCACCTACTTGGGTACTACCTACTTGGTACAAGTACCACCTACTTGGGTACTACCTACTTGGTACAAGTACAACCTACTTGGATACTACCTACTTGGTACAAGTACCACCTACTTGGGTACTACCTACTTGGTACAAGTACCACCTACTTGGGTACTACCTACTTGGTACAAGTACAACCTACTTGGGTACTACCTACTTGGTACAAGTACAACCTACTTGGGTACTACCTACTTGGTACAAGTACAACCTACTTGGATACTACCTACTTGGTACAAGTACCACCTACTTGGGTACTACCTACTTGGTACAAGTACCACCTACTTGGGTACTACCTACTTGCTACAAGTACCACCTACTTGGGTACTACCTACTTGGTACAAGTACCACCTACTTGGGTACTACCTACTTGGTACAAGTACCACCTACTTGGGTACTACCTACTTGGTACAAGTACAACCTACTTGGGCTGATGAAACTGTATGAGGAGATAATTATATCCATACTGATATGTCCGTTCTTGATGCAGATGTTCATAGATTTACTCGTGAAGATATTCTGAGTAGATTTACTCGTGAAGATATTCTGTGTACATTTACTCGTGAAGATATTCTGTCTAGATTTACTCGTGAAGATATTCTGTGTAGATTTACTCGTGAAGATTTTCTGAGTAGATTTACTCGTGAAGATATTCTGAGTAGATTTACTCGTGAAAATATTCTGTGTAGATTTTACTCGTGAAGATATTCTGTGTAGATTTACTCGTGAAGATATTCTGTGTAGATTTACTCATGAAGATATTCTGTGTAGATTTACTCGTGAAGATATTCTGTGTACATTTACTCGTGAAGATATTCTGTGTAGATTTACTCGTGAAGATATTCTGAGTAGATTTACTCGTGAAGATATTCTGTGTAGATTTTACTCGTGAAGATATTCTGTGTAGATTTACTCGTGAAGATATTCTGTGTACATTTACTCGTGAAGATATTCTGAGTAGATTTACTCGTGAAGATATTCTGTGTACATTTTACTCGTGAAGATATTCTGTGTACATTTTACTCGTGAAGATATTCTGTGTAAATTTACTCGTGAAGATATTCTGAGTAGATTTACTCGTGAAGATATTCTGTGTACATTTACTCGTGAAGATATTCTGAGTAGATTTACTCGTGGTGATATTCGTGAAGCGATCTGTGTATCTAAGAAGATGACACTCGTGTCGTGGTAAATAATAAGCAACCAGTATTTACTGCAAGTGAATCTACAGCGGAATTAAGTGGTTGTTGTTTGATTCAAGCGCTCCCCAGTAAACTCGACGTATGGTTTTGTTCTACCAGTACTTTCTACCACTACATATCTTCTCTGCTCCAGTGGCTTGTTACCCAGTGACAAGTCGCGGTTTGTTTGGCTGGAGAACCCAGCTGGCTGGGTGGCTGAAACAACGCGCACATTATCCATCTGGACAGGTTGTGGTTGATATTTTAAGCAATTGTACAGAAATGAACTTGGTCCCTGATTCGTCAAACTAAAACAAGAGAATATTGTTCGAGGACTCCTACTGAAGTTCTACTTCACGTTGTCTGTTCGTCAGTATTTCAGCCTTATTGACTGCTGACTTGATGAGTAGGAACTAGGACCAAATTGCGACTACTTGTGGTGACATTGTGCGTACACGCAGATAGAAGATGCATCCAGTATTTTGTCTGTTGTACTAGTATGACAAATGATACGACTACACTTAATCTTGGTATAATGACCATCAAAAGTTATCAATTTAGCATTCAATAGATAATGGATGCTATTAAACAAACTTACTGCTTTACACAAACAGCGAAAAGATTATGTGCCTCTTCGAGACTAAAGATAGATACGTGAAGCTAGATTGAAGTATGATCCGACTCACTGTTTTGAGACTTCATTGACTTTCAGTGGGGATAGAAAGTGCCTGATTCAAGAACATTCTAACTTTATTACCCCCATTAACAGCTCAGTAACTGCTTTAATTACTCGTCTGAGTGGGATCAGACATTCAACAGCGCTGCCACTGCATTCGTTA
Organism: Haliotis asinina; assembly: GCF_037392515.1. Lineage (NCBI taxonomy): Eukaryota > Metazoa > Mollusca > Gastropoda > Lepetellida > Haliotidae > Haliotis > Haliotis asinina. Next base: position 55,435,842 of record NC_090293.1, on the reverse strand, counting down.
CATCGTCAGTATAGACCAGACATTCCTCTAAGGCACAACTAAATTAGTGACTCACGTAGTCAGCTTTAGATCAGACATTCACCTCTGAGACAACTACTTTAGTGACTCACATCGCCAGTATCGATCAGACATTCAGCTCTGAGACAACGACTTGAGTGACTCACATCGCCAGCTTTAGATCAGACATTAACTCTGAGAGAGTTACTTTCGTAGAGTGTGTCCAGTGAAACAGCTACTTTAGTGACTCACATCGCCAGTATAGATCATACATTAACTCTGAGAGAGTTACTTTCGTAGAGTGTGTCCGGTCAAACAGCTGTTTTGATGTTCGTAGTGCATGGTTAGAGAGGCGCGCGTGTCTCCTCACGCACACACAACTTAACTGACAAAGGAAGAAATTCAAACTGCCGCCCAAATTTCCAGCACAGTGTTCCACCGATCAATCTGTTTAACTTTTCAAAGCTTGTTTCCTGCCCTGGACAAACGCGTGTTTTCTATTTCAAAAACAGTTGACACGGAAAGAGGTGTGGTGCTGACTGGTTTGTGTGTAGCAAACTGCTTCGCGGAGTGGCAGTTATCCAGTCTACTAACTCTCTCTCCTGTGTCAGAGCCTACCCGCAGGTGACAGACATTAAGTAGTCACAACCATATATTGGAATCAACTGTGTTGTGAGAACCGACACGTGAACCAATGCACAAGCTTGTATTTGCAGTTGTAGTCTTGTCGTTATAATGGTTATGCTCTGTGTATATTCGTAGCATTAACGTGAGTGGAGACGCCCTGTGTGCTGCCATGAACTGTAATTGTTGGTATCAGTGTTATGCTCCAGTATCAACCATCGACTGTCTAGTATCGACTGTTAGTGTAATTAACAGCCCCAGTGTTCAGAAACAGCATCGGTTGAGGGTTAGGGTTAGCCCTATGACGTTACGGCAGACCTGCACAGCCTGGGGTGTTTTCACCAGTACGCTTGCCCAGACCTGCACAGCCTGGGGTGTTTTCACCAGAACGCTTGCCCAGACCTGCACAGCCTGGGGTGTTTTCACCAGTACAGACAAAGATTAGACTAGTGTCTGTAGATGGGAACTGTCACGAAACAAAGAGTAGACATGTGTCTGTAGATTTGACCTGTGACAGTTCAAAGACTAGACTTGTGTCTGTAGATGTGACATTTGTGATTAGTACTTCTCATCTACAAGGTCTAAGAAAACAACGAGACAAAATATTTGCAACATGATTTTATAGGTATCTTATTCCAAAAACAAAACTGTTTTTCGTGCCGACAGTAGGATATAAAAAGTAAGAAACTGTAAACAAAAGCAGTGGTTGCTATAACAACACGCGGTCTCGTCGCAGTCAGGCTCTCGCTAAACCACACAAGACGAAATATACGAAATATGCATGACCGGAGATAAAGACAATTCATTCTTACAAAATTTGGTTGTGTTCTAGAGCCAGCCTATATACACGAACATTTACACACACTGGACAGTGGGGCTTCTCGCACATACGGTGCAGAGACGGGCATCTTCAAACAGACCACATCTATAGGTGGTCTAGTAACTTACTACTCGTCACTGTACAATAAATATTAGCGTCTTGAAATAAATAAGAGACAGATATTTATATTAAACAGTAAGTAGTCAAGCATCCCTACAGTCTACGAGCTATATACACGTAACGTTCCTACAACACCTATCCTACTTGGACTAGAAACGGGCGAATGGAATTCAAAGATGTGATCAGAGTGGATTGTAGGTCTCCAGGCGGTCACGGCCGACACAGGTAGATGGTAACCTGAAAGACAAACACAAAAGTACTACTTCTGTAAATACACCACAAACAGTGAGAAAGTTTTGCCAGCATTAAACGCCGTAAACACATCACAAACAGTGAGAGTAATCGACTAGTATTCTACTTCCGTATTTAGCACATCCAAGTTGCATGAGGTGGGAAGACAACCTGTCCCGTCACTCACTGTACGTACTGTGACATGTCACACTGGTGTGTTTCCTACAGACATGAAACGGTGCCCATGAAACAAGCACACAACAACCGCACTTGATGCACGCTCCAGATACAAAACACGAGGTACATACTATGTCAACTTACATTGTCTATGTAACCTCGGAAATTAGCAAAATTTGTTCCTCTTCCGATCTGCAGGGCGCAGTTGGCTCTCTGGATATTACCTGGAGAACAAACAGGGGAGGTAAGTCACAACAGGGACAAGCTATCACACATGTACCGTTTTGTCAGTGGCATGTACCATCAGTTAAACGTGACATATCACTCCACCCAATGACAGAAATGAAGTTGAAAGAGACTGCCACACTGTTTGCATAGAAAGAGCAGGTCGTGCCTCGCCAGTACCTACCAAGGAAGGCTGTTTGTTTGGCAGAAGATCCAACGCTACCACTCAGCATCCCACCGTCCAGCTTAAAGAAAGCCTCGTTCCACCCATTAGTCTGCAACACGTGACACGTACATAAGTAAATACAGCTGGAGCTTTCTGTTGAACTCAAAACAAGAAAACATACCAGTGACCAGTGACGTACTTGACACAATTAATGACTTTTGATGAATAATGGTGAGAAAGTATCTGTTGACTGCCGACATATACTGGTTACGACTGACATATACTGACTGTTGACTCATATCCAGTGACTGTTGACTTTTGCTCACAAACAAAATATCGACTTTCATATAGCTGTTGATCGTCACCCAGACAATGAAATGTGTGCTAAGTATCTAGTGCAGATATAAAATCCCTGTCGGACCTGGAGACTCACCGAACTGCTGACGGACACGCTGGCGGACTTGCCAGCTCCAGAGCGGACGCCGAAATACGTTGACGCTGGTCCCCTAGCAACGGAGATAGATGCATCCTTGCCGCAGTCGCCATTGGACAGCAGCGCCTGTTTCCTGGTGGCCGAGCCCTCTCCTCGGTACCTGATCCTTATGTACACAGTACTGCCTAGCTCCGCGTTGGCGAACCTGGGGATCCGCAGACCACTCTTCCCGTCAAAGTAGCCCACGCCGTTCTGGACCTTCACGCCATCGTTCTGGATGTAGACGCCGCTGTCGGACTTGTCGCCGACGTCGTCAGTGAAGGATAGATACACGTCCGGTTTGCAAGCTGGCAAGATATGGTAAAATGACATGAGAACTGCGGTACTTCCGGCTGTGCGATGCCGTGGTGGTGTGGGTAAATGTTTCAAATGAATGAGAGGACGGGTCTATTTCTGGGAAGCAGAAGGGAGGTATGTACATATGGGGCCATGAGAAAAGCAGAAGGGAAGTATCTTCGCATGGGGCCATATTGTGTTGTGTGTTAAGGAAACACGAGAGTATCTGACAGGTGTTCAAGGGAAATAACTTGACACTTACTGTCAGGAGAAACGACCCCGCCCTGTATGGAACACCTGCATTCAGTAGAGTTATAGCTGCTTCCGGGGGCACAGGTCATGGTGATCCATCCGTGACCTTTAGCGAACTGTTGGAACCGGGTTCTGTCCCCTGATATTGGTCGTTTGTCGCATGTATCTGAAAGCAAAGGCGACTTTAACACAGGGGGATAATGTCTGAGTCTTGGGTAGGATTCCAGACACCTGCGATTAGCAAGTTATGATAATATCAGACCCGGACATCTACTTCTGACTCAAGATGTTGGTGATACATACCCTGACCCCCGTCCACCTCGCAGGGAGTTGTGCACGTGGTGCTTGGGACGCAGTAGCCGGCGATGCTGTAGGCCTGACCCGCAGGGCAACACCTGCCCTTGGACACGCCTCCAACACACTCCCAGTAGCCACTACAGGTCGTAGCGCTGGGGTAGGTGGTCGTCATGGGGTCGTTGCACCGCTCTGAAGACACAAGTTTGATACGTAATGAGCTAGTAGTTCGGACACTTCCTACACATGTTCTACAAATCTTTTAACTTTTTCACGCATCTATGAATATATCACACAAGATAATGCACGGACGACGTCTATACCCACAACCTTCCAACTGTGTCCCATGTGTTGTTACACTGAAGCTAGGTCATGCTGGCATTAGCAGGAGCTAGGTATGTCATACCTACAGTAGCAGGTGCTACATACGTCATACAGACATTAGTGTCAAGTGTTAACTGTGTCAGACTGACAGTAGTATCAAGTGCTATCTGTGTCATCTTGACATTAGTGTCAGGTGCTACCTATGTCATAATGACATACGTGTCAGGTGCTGCCTTTGTTTTAATGATGACTTATCACTTACCAGCAGGACAGCTGACTTCCTCGGGTCTGTTGCAAGTCAGTTTATCCTGGTCCCAATATAAGCCATGAGGACATTCCATCTCCTCGACCTTGATCAGCTGGTTGTTGTCGAACATGCACTGAATATACTTGTTGCAGTCGCTGGGGTGGGGGTTGTAGCCGATGCCGTTGTCCATCTTGCAGTCGTTGCAGAGGCCTGGGGACATATAGACATAAAGTTTTGTTTAAAAAAACGTTTTCTGTGTAGTAAACACAATACCAGTTTACATCATCCGTGTAGGTAGTAAACACGTTGTTTATGCAATTAGTAGAGATTGTACACACACTGTTGCTTGAGTACTCAAGTAAGTTCACGCAATCAGTGTAGGTAGTTAAGACACCGTTGTTTATAAAATCAATTTATATACAGTAAACACACTGTTGCTCATGCAATCAATATAGGTAGTAAACACACGGTTGTTTATAAAATACCCATAGGTATTAAACAGTGTTGTTTATGTAATCAATATAGGTAGTAAACACTGTGTTTTATGTATTCAATGTAGGAAGTAAACACATACCCAGATCTGGCTTCTCTGTAGTCGTCACTGGAAAAGAAAACGTACAATTTATTATTGATGGTTTTATTCTATCAAAACTTAAATCTAGTTTAGTGCTTTGGAAGAATCTCTGATGGTGGCATTACACTGCAAATGTATACACACGGCAACTCAACATTGTGTTTGTTCTCTCTAGGGTACTCAGGGTATACACATTACAACATGTGCATGAAGGAAGTTCCACTATTGCTTAATACACTGCATGGTAACTATGACAAATTGTGCTGAACGTTTACGGTCCTTTCATGAACAGACTGTTTCAGATCAGGGATACTGGATCTCATAAAACGTTCCGCTAGAATATAAAACAGCCTTTCACGTGGAGCATACAGCACTACACACTCTGTACACGAACTAGCCAAAAATTACACTGATCTCGAGGAACAGGCAGGAAGTCGCACTTTTGCTATTACAGATCAGTGGGGTTTAGTTCTTGTACAAATCAGTGGGCTTTAGTTCTTGTACAGATCAGTGGGGTTTAGTTCTTGTACAAATCAGTGGGCTTTAGTGCCAGTGTAGTAGGGATGACGCACCTGGGCATAGCTGTGTGTTGCAAGCACGGGTGATGACCTCCCTGGGTTCTCCCACACAGTCGCTGCCACCGGAGCTAGGGGCGGGGTTAGTGCAGCTTCTCATCCTCACGACTGTCTGACTTCCTCCGCCACAGGTCAACGAACAAGTACCTGCTGCCTCCTCCCACTCCGTCCAGGCACCGTCCACTGCAGACAACAGTCATCATGAGTATCACACCATCAGGCATGTCAGTTCAATACACGGTGATAATTTTGAGGTAGAAATTAAAATCTTTTTTTGAAATGGGTACCTGGACATCCCTGGGTGTTACATGCTTGTGTGAATGTAGATCTGTCATCTCCAACACAGTACTGGCCGTTATAGGCAGGGGCGGGGTTTGTACAGGTTCTGGTTCTAGTCACAAGTTGAGTTCCTCCACCACAGGACACAGAACATTGAGCTACCTCGTCCGTCCACAGACTCCAACCTCCGTCAACTGAGGACCAAGTATTACCTTCTTTTTCATCCATTACTGAATATTTGCAGTTTATAGTTCATCAGTATGTTTAGGTCAAGGCATGTTTTTACTTGAAGGGGCACGTGTCTCACACAGAGTGTTGTTTCTCAAAAGTGTAAAGATGAAGGCTTTAGGGTGGACAGGCACATCCCCTGTTACATCAGATGCCACTTATGTATGCTCACAGTACGTAGGACTCTTTGGGAATTATGGATCGGACAAAAAACTACAATAAGTTTATTGTGTTAGGTACCTGGACATCCTTGGGTGTTACATGCTTGTGTGAATGTAGTTCTGTCATCTCCAACACAGTACTGGCCGTTATAGGCAGGGGCGGGGTTTGTACAGGTTCTGGTTCTAGTCACAAGTTGAGTTCCTCCACCACAGGACACAGAACACTGAGCTACAGTGTCCGTCCACAGACTCCAACCTCCGTCAACTGGTTACAAATAGGCCACATTCAGATACTGGGCAAGAATATTTACTAAATGATCATATTGGTAGTTTGGTGCAAGGATTAATGTCCAGTTTGTAAAGGAGTTAATGGCAAGGCTAGCTTCGTCCTGCTTTCCCTTCAAATTTATAGGTGAATATTTCGAACATGACAATTGATCCAAATTCAAAGGCAATTTAACTTTGTATGGTCTCACTAAAATGTTTACTGATTGCAATAGCTCGATCTTACTGTATTCCCAAGAACACAGTCGACAACACAATACCTGGGCATCCTTGGGTGTTGCACGCCTTGGTGGATGTAGTTCTGTCATCTCCAACACAGTATTGTCCGTTATAAGCAGGGGCGGGGTTTGTACAAGTTCTGGTGCTGGTGACAACCAGAGTTCCTCCACCACAGGACACAGAACACGCACTTTCAGTGTCCGTCCACATACTCCAACCTCCGTGAACTGGGGACAAAGAAAATCCACACTGTATACGTTCACAGGTTTCACTAATGGACTTCAACTGATTTGTCATCTGGTAATGTTACGTTTCTGAATTCCAAATATACGTGTTCTCTGTGCATTACAGCGTTCAAGTGACAAGCAATGAAATAAACGGCATGACCCCAAATACATGCAACATTATTTCTGTAAAGTATATAGGTCCAACGTTAGATATCTTATATCGTAATATGTAGTGACGAATGTTTCTGCTTTCACTTGTAGTGACGAATGTTTCTACTGCTATTTGTGACGATGTTTTTCCTGTAACATATAGTGACGAATGTTTTTCCTGTAACATATAGTGACGAATGTTTTTCCTGTAACATATAGTGACGAATGTTTTTCCTGTAACATATAGTGACGAATGTTTTTCCTGTAACATATAGTGACGGATGTTTTTCCTGTAACATATAGTGACGATGTTTTTCCTGTAACATATAGTGACGGATGTTTTACTAAGTGACGATGCAGGTACCACTATGTGTATCTCTCCTATGCCACGCTTCGCATCCAACTAAGAGGGATGCGTTCAACCCCTGGAGCATACACAATGCCGGCACCCATCTGGGCACCCCAGGGCATTACACGAGGAAAGACTCTACAGTAAGTTTATTTAGATACCTGGGCATCCTTGGGTGTTACATGCTTGTGTGAATGTAGTTCTGTCATCTCCAACACAGTACTGGCCGTTATAGGCAGGGGCGGGGTTTGTACAGGTTCTGGTTCTAGTCACAAGTTGAGTTCCTCCACCACAGGACACAGAACACTGAGCTACCTCGTCCGACCACAGACTCCAACCTCCGTCAACTGGGGACAAGACGTCATGGAGGCAAACGTGAGGAATTTATTACCATAAGATGTAAAACACTTACGATTTCGTGTTCAGCTGAGATATTTGAATTTTTGTATCAAAAGCGTTATCTATAATATGGAAAACATCCCTTTAGACATGTTTGGTCATAGGCATAAAGTGTGTGACGTTTTGTTTCAAAAGTAAGATACCTGGGCATCCTTGGGTGTTACATGCTTGTGTGAATGTAGATCTGTCATCTCCAACACAATACTGGCCATTATAGGCAGGGGTGGGGTTTGTACAGGTTCTGGTTCTAGTCACAAGTTGAGTTCCTCCACCACAGGACACAGAACATTGAGCTACCTCGTCCGTCCACAGACTCCAACCTCCGTCAACTGTACAAAGAGGCAACACCTTATAGATGCAATCTTATATTCAATGGATGATTTCTGTCTATCAGTACATGCGCTCGTAGGCGCCATTCTAACTGGTAAGCTAAAAAGTTCGTGGAGAATGTATCAGCAGCGCAAGGTTAGACATGCAGTGTATCATGATAGAGACAGTCCCAAAACCCTCACCCCAACCATGTCCCAGAAGAATATACATATATCAGCACAGAATATACAAGACACAATACCGAGCATCTAGCGCGATGTGTCTGGCACATGAGAATTGTTTCTCCCGTTTTCAACAGTGTGTTTACAAGTTACTGTCGGTGATTGGAACACGACGGCTTGTGCTGCTTCAGCGGCCCAAAGCATTGCCGCCAAATGGACTAGAGACACATCTGAATGTGTTTGTTGGTATATCATGTCACATGCAGTCTGTGTGGACTTTTCTTTGGTCGAGTGCCATCCGAGATTCGACCCCACCCCCTGAGAGTAAGTCAGGGGTACAAGAAGTCCGTGGTCTAGACTACCACTTGCCCTACTTCCACTCTTGTAAAAGCCCTTGTGACTGAGTGGGTTAGATGGCTAACTTTGACTGCTAGCAATCAGGTGCCTGACTCTGAGGGTGTGGGTTCGAATCACGGATGTGACTTAACACAAGCAGTACCAGGATCTAACATAAAAATGTGTTACATGAGTGTGTTGATAACACGTATGCAGGTATCTGACCTCAACAATCTATACACATTTATAACATGAAAGCAAAATGTTATGTTGTGTTACCAGTGAAAACATAACGAACCTGGACATCCATGTGTGTTACATGCAGATGTTTGCTATATCCACACATCTGCAACAAGTACCTGGACATCCATGTGTGTTACACGCAGGTGTTTGCTACATTCACACATCTGCAACAAGTACCTGGACATCCATGTGTGTTACACGCAGGTGTTTGCTACATTCACACATCTGCAACAAGTACCTGGACATCCATGTGTGTTACACGCAGGTGTTTGCTACATTCACACATCTGCAACAAGTACCTGGACATCCATGTGTGTTACACGCAGGTGTTTGCTACATTCACACATCTGCAACAAGTACCTGGACATCCATGTGTGTTACACGCAGGTGTTTGCTACATTCACACATCTGCAACAAGTACCTGGACATCCATGTGTGTTACACGCAGGTGTTTGCTACATTCACACATCTGCAACAAGTACCTGGACATCCATGTGTGTTACACGCAGGTGTTTGCTACATTCACACATCTGCAACAAGTACCTGGACATCCATGTGTGTTACACGCCTTGCTGGATGTAGTTCTATCATCTCCAACACAGTATTGGCCGTTATAGGCAGGGGCGGGGTTTGTACAGGTTCTAGTGCTTGTGACAACCAGAGTTCCTCCACCGCAGGACACAGAACACTCACTTTCAGTGTCCGTCCACACACTCCAACCTCCATCAACTGGGGACACAAAAAATAGAATAAATGCAAAACAAATCCAAGACAAAAGGTGTAAATGCGACATGATCGATTGTGTTCGTGAATATCGCGGAGGTGGTACGCTCAGGAACGCCATACCATATACAACTGTGAACATCAATGATAGAGAGAATCAAGAATACGAGCATTTTACATTTTAACTGACATCATTAAAGGAGACTATGCAAACCTGAATGATAGCATAGGTTTGGCAAATATGCTCCATATTATTTTATACCTGGGCATCCATGTGTGTTACATGCTTGTGTGAATGTAGTTCTGTCGTCTCCAACACAATACTGGCCATTATAGGCAGGGGCGGGGTTGGTACAGGTTCTGGTTCTAGTCACAAGTTGAGTTCCTCCACCACAGGACACAGAACACTGGGCTACCTCGTCCGTCCACAGACTCCAACCTCCGTCAACTGGGGACACAAGGGGAACATTCACATGAAGGCAATCAGACACGGAACAGAACGTGTAATGATCTCATAAATGTTGATGGTAGCAATGTAACCATCTGTGCCAAGAAGAAAACAAAATGTCGGATATTTGCTTGTAATGTTCGTCTGAAAGTTGCGGACTGTCTGATGTCTGCGTTTAGTGTTCATGAATGTTGCGGACTGTCTGATATTTGCGTGTGGTGTTTGTATGAACGTTTAGGCCTGGCACTGACAATATGTAACGTGGCGCCACATCACTGAAGTCTGCACGCTGTGACAAAATACATGTGCGATAGGAATTATGATGACATGTTTGGAATCAAGTATCAGGCTATACACGTAACAATATGTACCCATGTAGACGTGACAGAAGGTGAAACGCTAGACGATAAGGGTGGTTGTTTGTGATGTAGCCTGCACGTCACGGTGAGACAGTCTTATGTACCTGGGCATCCTTGGGTGTTACATGCTTGTGTGAATGTAGTTCTGTCATCTCCAACACAATACTGGCCATTATAGGCAGGGGTGGGGTTTGAACAGGTTCTGGTTCTAGTCACAAGTTGAGTTCCTCCACCACAGGACACAGAACATTGAGTAACCTCGTCCGTCCACAGACTCCAACCTCCGTCAACTGGGGACACAAGAAGGTTAGCGGTGCAGATACATCACTACAGGAAGCAGCTCTCTACACACGTTAGTGCTGAGAGTCCATTAACACATGGTATACATTGACACAGATTTTAGGATCTATAAGCATGCCAGGTGTGTTATGACGACAATGGTGACAATATATATCAATACATTGTGAATATATCATGCATGGATATCTATGAATATATGTGTTTTCGGAAATGTTCAAAATAGTTTCTAAATTTGGCTAACCCTACCTGCTAGCTATGCCTGAAAGTTACTTGCCCACAAAATACTTTACTAGCCCGAACTTTGAACGTATGAATTAAGTAAAATAGTAGAAAATTAGCTGAGAATAATGATGACATGACCCAGACTTCATCAGTATGCTGGTCATGTTACGAATATTTTTATCAGGCCGCATTCCTGCATAATTAGAAAGCGTATTGTGAACAAGTCGGAGAGAGTGATTTATTTACAGAATGACTCCATGAAAATTCACTAGCCAGTCGGACCTGTGACAGAGGATTTACTGGTCCGATTTGTGTTTTACTAGCCGCTGACTAGCGGGCAAGTGGTTATTTCGCACTCTGGATGTTAGACACTACTGGCCGTGGCACAGACATAACAGAGGGAGTGACTTGCCAGATTAGTCCATGAAGAGTGAGAGAAGTATTCTTCTGAAGCGGAGAGAGATCGTATGTATTATATATTGCATGGCATTTACTTGGGTAACCCTAACCCTGGATGTTAGACACTACTGGCCGTGGCACAGACATAACAGAGGGAGTGACTTGCCAGATTAGTCCATGCAGAATGAGAGAAGTATTCTTCTGAAGCGGAGAGAGATCGTATGTATTATATATTGCATGGCATTTACTTGGGTAACCCTAACCCTAACCCTAACCCTAACCCTAACCCTGGGGTGGTGAAACGACACTGAATGTCGGGTTGGGAAGATCCCCTTCCTAAGTTTCAAGTTTTCCTGGTTGTAAACCAAGTGGCGAGGTAGGGATGCACAGCCACACTCCCTGTAACATCAGATGCCACTCGTATGCTCACAGTAAGTGGGATTCTTTCGGAAATATGAATCTACAATAAGTTTATTGTGTTAGGTACCTGGACATCCCTGGGTGTTACATGCTTGTGTGAATGTAGTTCTGTCATCTCCAACACAGTACTGGCCGTTATAGGCAGGGGCGGGGTTTGTACAGGTTCTGGTTCTAGTCACAAGTTGAGTTCCTCCACCACAGGACACAGAACACTGAGCTACAGTGTCCGTCCACAGACTCCAACCTCCGTCAACTGGTTACAAATAGGCCACATTCAGATACTGGGCAAGAATATTTACTAAATGATCATATTGGTAGTTTGGTGCAAGGATTAATGTCCAGTTTGTATAGGAGTTAATGGCAAGGCTAGCTACGTCCTGCTTTCCCTTCAAATTTATAGGTGAATATTTTGAATATGACAACTGATTCAAATTCAAAGGCAATTTAACTCTGTATAGTCTCACTACTAATGTTTACTGATTGCAATAGCTCGATCTTACTGTATTCCCAAGAACACAGTCGACAACACAATACCTGGGCATCCTTGGGTGTTACATGCTTGTGTGAATGTAGTTCTGTCAACTCCAACACAGTATTGGCCGTTATAGGCAGGGGCGGGGTTTGTACAGGTTCTGGTTCTAGTCACAAGTTGAGTTCCTCCACCACAGGACACAGAACACTGAGCTACCTCGTCCGTCCACAGACTCCAACCTCCGTCAACTGGGGACAAGGGTAGTTCAAGGACGATGAGGGGCACTATCCACGTGACTAATACCTAAATCATCGTCGTCGTCGTCGTCGTGACAGTCACGTCAGTCAGCTCATGGACTATATACATCACTAGATATCGTTTTAGGCATTACTAGATATGATTGACTTAATATGTCTGCTATTTATAACTGGATATTGCTGCTATACGTCACTATATAGGATGTTGCACATCACTAGATGGATGTTGTATTCACTGGATATTGCTGTTATACATCATAAGATACGGCCGCCATATTCACTAGATATTGCTGTTATACGTCACTAGAGATATGGCTATACGTTTTAGATATGGATGCTATATTCGCTGGATATTGATGCTATTAATCATTAGAATAGATGCTATAAATCACTAGACATGGATGCTAATAACGAGATATATGTTGTAGATATATGTTGGACACATACCTGGACACCCCTGTGTGTTGCAGTCGACTGTCAAGGTCACCATGGCGTCACCGACGCAGTACAGGCCGCCATTTGCAGGGGAAGGGTTGGTACACGTTCTGGTACGCGTAATGATCTGTGATCCACCTCCACAAGACACTGAGCATGCGCCGTAAGAATCGGCCCAGTGGGTCCATCCTCCTTGAACTGATACAGAAAATCAGACAGATAACAACCTCCAGGCACTGTGCCCCTGTTGAACAGAAGGCAAGGCAAGCACTTTACACCTATACATCCAGACGTGCACTTTCCACCAGCTTTCCACCTACAAGTCACTCACACGAGCGGTTCATGCATCAAGCAGCACTATGAGAGCTTTATGACAGCAGGCAAATGTACAATGACGTGCATTGACTGGTGGGTTCAGGCTATGGCGGCACGCGCTCACAAAAACACCTACGTACGTCAGCGTGACGACAGACGATGAGGGAGGAGATATGACAATTTAACACAGTACACTGCAGTTATATATGTAAAACGTAATTAGGCCGTCCACCGAAACAGCTTACTGACAGCACAGGTTTGTCAACTGACAGCACAGGATTGTCAACTGACATTTATGGGAAATATATCACTTGTTTATTGTGCCCGCGATACCTTGTTCACATGTATACATTTCATGAAACTATTTCAGGAAAAGATCATATGATGACACGAACTAATCACAGTAACAATCGATATAGATGAACCCACCATGTCCACTAAAGAAGAGCTAGCATGGCGGGCTTTACTGACATATTCTATGAAACAGCGGTAAAAGGAACGTGCCAATAAACGGTTTTCTCCCTCCAGTACACACCAACAGTACACCCCTCCAGTACACCCCTCAAGTACATCCCTCAAGTACATCCTTCAGTACACCCCTCTCCTGTACATCCCTCCAGTACACCCTTCTCCTGTACACCCCCGTCCTGTACATCACTCGTATTCCCGGACACGAGAAAATCTTTGATGTCGTCACGTGAATCACGAGTTACTAATTATAGGAGAGGTCACGTGACGTCTATCCTGATCCCCCTTTTTGAGATCACGACCAGGGCATGGGTCATCTATCACCCCGTTGCTGTGATGGCCACCTTCATCCATTACACGTGTCATGCGCAACGCTACAAAGAACCTTAGAGGTTCGGCTGACATCGCATCAGTTTGAAATAAGAATTTAATCCATGTGGTCTGTGACCCCCGTCTAATTGTCTGATTGTTAGGTAAGAAGTTGATTCTTTGTTCTGCCTGAGAAAGTCGAACCCTTCACACACTGACGCCTCGGAATATATCAGTATTTACGTCCCTATAAGGCAGCAAAGCATTTCAGCACAAAGCACTTACGGACCAGCACTAGAGCTCTCATAACTCCTGTACTTTACGTCTACCTCTTATGGCGCAGCGCTATAGCTCTCATAACTCCTGTACTTTACATCTACCTCTTATGGCCCAGCACTATAGCTGTCATAACTCCTGTACTTTACATCTACCTCTGATGGCCCAGCACTATAGCTCTCATAACTCCTGTACTTAACATCTCCCTCTGATGGCTCAGCACTTTAGTTGTCATAACTCCTGTACTTTACATCTACCTCTGATGACCCAGCACTATAGCTCTCATAACTCCTGTACTTTACATCTACCTCTGATGGCCCAGCACTATAGTTGTCATAACTCCTTTACTTTACATCTCCCTCTGATGGTTCAGCACTATAGCTCTCATAACTCCTGTACTTTACATCTACCTCTGATGGCCCAGCACTATAGCTGTCATAACTCCTGTACTTTACATCTACCTCTGATGGCCCAGACCTATAGCTGTCATAACTCCTGCACTTTACATCTCTCTCTTATGGCTCAGCACTTTAGTTGTCATAACTCCTGTACTTTACATCTCTCTCTGATGGCCCAGCACTATAGCTCTCATAACTCCTGCACTTTACATCTACCTCTGATGGCCCAGAACTATAGCTGTCATAACTCCTGCACTTTACATCTCTCTCTTATGGCTCAGCACTTTAGTTGTCATAACTCCTGTACTTTACATCTCCCTCTGATGGCCCAGAACTATAGCTGTCATAACTCCTGCACTTTACATCTCTCTGTGATGGCCCAGAACTATAGCTGTCATAACTCCTGCACTTTACATCTCTCTGTGATGGCCCACAACTATAGCTGTCATAACTCCTGTACTTAACATCTCCCTCTGATGGCCCAGAACTATTGCTGTAGTTTGACCTACCGGGACACACTCGCTTGAACAGCTGCCTCATCAGTCCGTCCAGTTGCTGGAACTGTGCGACCGTCAGCACATGATCTGAACCGGAAGCGATTGACTGAAGTTCCATGATGTCTGTGCTCAATCCGACGCCAACAGCAAACATGTTGACTCCAAGCAGCTTTGACACTCTGGCCGCCTGGGCGGTGGCGCCAGGGTTCTTCGACATCCCATCGGTTATGACCACTGCCACCTTGGGGACGCCTGGTCGTGCATACTGCTGCAACATGACGTTCATGGCGCTGATGCCGTCAGCCGTGTTTGTGCCGTCACGGGGATGGCCCAGCTGACTAATCTGACGTCTCAGATAGACCCTGTCCCCGCTCAGATTGATGACAGCGGAGATGTTGGTGCTGTACAGGACGACACCGAAACGTTGATTGTTGTCGTTGATGTTCAACTGGTCGACCATTGAGAGGAGGGTCTGCTTCAGCGTCTGGAAGTCGATGGTGGAGATGCTGTCCGAGCCGTCGACAACGGCTACAATCTCTAAGAGCTCCTGGCAGTCTGGAATGACAAGATGCCAACATTAAACAACTGATTCCAGTAAACTGATTAAAAGATGCAATGTGTCACTTCCATGAAGCTTCAGAATCTCTGACAATGACAAATATATAGATATGTGGCTGGCGCGTACCTCGGCTTGTGCTAATCTTCAACTCATAAGACTCTGTAAGAACGATTCATGAGCCATGTAACACTCACAATTAACGGACTCTGTTTCTGACAAACGCAACCAAATGTTATAGGATAAGTGAGACTTGAACAAGCTAGGACTTCGACACACTATCTGCAAAACCAACTCACTCACTCACTCACCTGATGGAGTCAGATTGATTCCGCCGCCGAGGACAGTCTCCGCAGAGTTATCACCGTCACCAACAACTGTCTCCCCAGGGTAGATAACTCTGACTTGATTTTCTCCACTGTCTCCAGAGTCGCCTCCCACTACTCCGATCGTGGGTGAAGGTACATTTTCCCTGCTGTCGCCGGAGTCTCCCCCTGTTGTTACGGAAACAGGCACTTGTTCCTCGTCAGAATCGTCAGACTCACGTCCTGTTGTTGCAGTCGAGAGGGCATTTTCCACGCTGTCATACGAGTCTCCCCCGGTAGTGGCTGTGGACGGCACATGTTCGTCACTATAATCATAGTAGTCAGCGACCGGCGATACATGGTGTTCCTCGCTAGACGCCCGGGTGGGTAGCGGGTAGACGACAGCTGGCTGCTCCACGGAACTGTCTCCACCGGACATAAAGCTGCCAGTCCTCTGATCCGTGTACTGGTACAAGTTGGGGGACACGCCACCCGAGACGAAAGTGTTGGTAGGGTGTACGCCCTGGTACCAGCCACCCTGTACTCCGCTCATCTCCTGGCTTGATCGCCCTCCTGATAACCCGGGATACATGGGGTAACCTTGGTTACCTACGTTCCCATAGTTAGCAGGGTAACCTTGAATAAGCGGGTTTCCGTAATTGACAGGGTAACCCTGGTAATTTCCCGATTGTCCGGTTTGGCCAGTGCCGTAGTACATGTTCCCTTGGTAACCGAACCCGCCAGGCACCTCTCCGCTGTCGCCTCCACCTGCGATCAAAGAACGCTCGTCAGCAACATCAAAGCATTCCATCCCTATATATATTCTGTAATATGGACCCTGCGCGATTACCATGCCTTGGCCTGTCGGGAATTTCATAATCTACAGATGAATATTATTAATGGTATGCCTAATTCACAAAGTGCATTTACTTTGTGTCTGTTCGAGCCATTCCAAAGTGACTTGACAACAATACTCAATATTACCCATGGTTGGTATGAACTGTCTGCAAACACGCCAATACATCTACCTTACATTACTTACTTCCAAGCTACTCAGGACAGTATTGTCCATCGCGGGAGTTAGTGGGATTAGGTTTTGTTGTCACCATCCGTCACGACAATCCGCTACAGCATCTCAACATGTTACTACCTGCGACCTCAGAGGCCCCAAGTCAACTACTGACCGTCGATGAAGACGAACACAACACTCTCCATCACGTCGAGGATGCAGTAAAGAAATTAGGGTTACTTAGTTCTAGCCGAAATGGCAGTGTCATCAACTGGGAATAGTTGCTGAGGCATGTGGGGGTTTGTGGGAACCTGGTGCATGCAGTGACGCAGTAACTGACTTGGGAGGAGGGGGTTTAGATGCTGAGTATGATGACCTCCCAAATGCAGTTGATGCAATGGTGTGTGTGAAACTTTCTAAATATAATGGCCAGTTTGATACACTGGATGTGACTGGTGAGCAGGGCTTTTTCAGGCCATCTAGATGTGAAAGTAAAGTAGGTAAGTTAGGATACTTTAACCGTACTCGGCTGAAAAGCGAATAAATTTTCCTAACGACCCAAGGAGGAATAAGAATCAAACCTACAACTGTCGCCATGTTCCATAGTAAAACAGTTTCATTATTCAAACATTTCGTTGACTTAATAAACAATGATTCAGTCTTCATATAAGCATGTTTGGCGAAAGTAAGTACGGCACAGTCTTACGTAACATTATTCGGGAATTATAGAGAAGAACATTAAAGAATATAAGTCACATTCCTCTCAGTAAGACGCAACGTTTTCCTGATACAAGACATATTTCAGAAAGAACATGTAGAAGTGTGACCCAATGTGGAGACCTGCTGTAAGTGTCAGCTGTATGTCTGCGGGCGACACATGACACCACGTCACAACACGTTATACCACACAGCAGAAGTATGTGGAACTCATAGCAGTCGAGACCAATGCCAGGATAAATTTCTCATGCCCAAACACGTTTCTATATGACAATGTATGTACAATTGTCATCGCTAACACTGCAGTGTGTCTATTTCTGACCAATACTCAATATTCTCAGCTTCAAAGGCCTGCCCCACATCGGACTCCAGCATAAACTGACACGAGAAGTTGGTGTAACTAGAATATTGTTCACATTTGCGTCAAAAACACTCACTAACTCAATATGTTCTTGCTATCTACTGAACATGTCATTGCCTGCTTGTAGTGACTACCATGTATCTTTAAGCACTTCCAAGACAACGAATCCGAAAGGTTCTGTCGTTCAGACAGTCGGGAGTTTCCCTGAGGAGGCAGACATTCCTGCTCATCCTTATCAAGCGCATAATCTGAGCATAATGATATGTTTCATATTCCTGCTGATTTTGAGTGTTTTCTTCAGTTAAACGTAATTTACGAAATGATTCCACTGTGTGCTCCATCATATATTCATGGACGTTGACGAGAGGGGTCGTCCATTCAGCGGTGTAAGGCTACCAGTACGACTGGAGGAGCCGGTTAGACCCGCTCAATCCCAGATCGTGTTGTCTAGCTCTGTGATATCACATGAACCATCTATCACATCACAAACTGTCACAGTTGATACTGCAGCAAGCCACGACATGCAACAGATGCACTTCCTACTGGTCAGCGTTTCTTCAAATGGAGAAAATTGCAGGTGTTTCTATGTCAGTTATTAGTGAGCAGTACTGACTTATGTCGAGAATATTTAAACCATATATTGACGGGTCAGCTAAGTTTCTATAGAATGATTCAATGTTTTAGTTTTACCTTTCTGTGACCATGACGAACCCCACATCGAAAGTCCCTCGTCATCATCTGCGACAGCTCCACATATGTTCAACATCAACAGCGACGACAGTAGCAGCCTCATTTTATTTATTTCTGTTTGTAGAGGAATAAGCACCATGTTATATCTTTGAAGAAATATATAGTTATTTGGAATGGCTTTTCTGAACAGTTAAGCAAATATTTGTGATTTAATGCGCATTTAGTTGCAGCTTCTATTTTGTTTTTGCAAAGAAAAATAGTTTTTGAAAATACATGAACGTATTGCAATTTGTGTTTGTTCTTACCAGTTGTTGTTCCTCCCCCTGTGCTTGTTTCCCCGAATAATTAAAGCAGATGGGATCCCCTGCTCGCACCAACACTTATATACACGTCCCTCATGTAGGTATGACAGTGAGGTCACGTGGTGTGACGTCATCAACGGCTGGGCAACCCACCAGGCGGACTGTGATTGGCGGTCACTCCTGTTTGCATCTAAATATTAATCCTTTGTTTTGCTAAATTAAATCATCAAATATTTCATGATCATCGCAAGACGTACGTCATAATGAAGGAAGGAAGATCAGGAAGTACATTATTTTATGTTCCATCGAATGACAGGTACATTTCACTCGTAAGACGCTTTTTACGCCACAAGGTTTATACAAAAATAGCCAAGCGCTATACTTATCAAGTGCACATCATCACTTTCTGTGTAGTGCCTTCGGAGTCGTTGTATTCCATCAGATAGTATCAGCATCCTCAATACACTGACCAGCAGAACTAACCATCTGGTTTATTCTTGTTTAGATGTACTTATCATGCTCAGTTATAAATGTCGACGTGCTTACGTCACTAAATAGTAGTAATAGTAGCAGCAACAGCAGAGAAAGAGAGGAGAGAGTAGTAGTAGTAGTAGTAGTAGTAGTAGTAGTAGTAGTAGTAGTAGTAGTAGTAGAAGTAGTAGTAGTTCGCGACCACGAACACTAGAAATGTGGCATTAATCCCTAACATGTTTTTCTGTTATAAATGCTGAGACGATTAGCATTATAATCCTGACTTGTTATGTAGTTTTACTGTGTTCCACTTGTCAGCACCGATCTGTTTGACGAAGTATATTAAAACAAACAGTACTGAGTCTTGCATTAAGCATACAGGTATGCTTTTAATAAATCACATGCATTTTCCATGAATGACACATTCATAAGTGTGACATTCATCACAAGACAAACAGGATCAAGGAAATGTCAGTCTCCGTGCCTCACTAACCACACTCCCTCCGCACCCGTAAGCATTCTCACCATGTCGGCCTGCAACCAGTCACGTGTTACAGGGGGCCACGGTCTCCAAGCTGATACAGGGAGGAATCCAGTGCTGGTTCCAGTGATAATACGTTTGCATGGACGTTTGTGACAAGGTTCTTGTAGAGTAAGGTTTAACAAAGAAACCTATTACTAAATCAGTAATAGCTGAGCGGATCGTCTGAATATATTATCAGCATTGATGCTTTGATGAATCTAGAGTGAAGATGCCACCCCGTCCCCGACCAATGTACAGGCAAACTATGGCATTGGCCTCACGTGTCCAAGATCCTTCAATTTAACAAATGTCCGTAACATGTACCCAGAAAAAGGTTTACTAAGACCTGGAATGCTGTAGTCGACCAACATTTGAAGAGAGGTTTACATAGTTAGAAAATGATTGATTGTACGAAGAACATTGAGACATATAATAATCAGACCTGGGGCCCGTTTCACAAAACTCTCGTAAGCCAAAGATCTCGTAAGTTTTCTCGTAGCCATTATGCCTCCTACACTGTAGCATGAGATACGGATGCTACGAGAATAGTTATGAGATCTTAGGCTTACGAGAGCTTTGTGAAACGGGGCCCTGGAGCTAAGGGAACATTGCTTGCAGGGAATGTTGAAATATGAATTATGAAATAGATGAACCATGTTCCGTTCCAAGTTGTAGTTTTTCTAAGGAATGGCTATTTGACATGGGTTATTCATGGGTTATAAACAATATCAGGTTATCCATAGATGTTGAGCTCCAGTTAAACGTCTTGCAAAATCCGATTGACAAAGTGTTATTTCGTGTGAAGCAAGCAATAGAATCCTGTTAAATTTGGAGACACGTCATACTGTTATCGGGCGATGCTGGTCTATATAATCAACTGATTATGCATCTAAAGTATAAACGGCTAAATTCCAAACATGTGGTTTTCTTGGTTCAGAGTTGTTCCATAGAGATTATGGATAGCTGTATCCCAGAATGTCAGCTCAGACTTACTTCAAATGGTAGCCTTCCAAAATAGCAAACTATTGCTAAAAGATGTTCAGGTAAATATTCATATGTTTGAATTATAATCATACAATACTATAAAAGAAGAATGTGCAAGTTATTTATTTATAGGTCAACATTTGTTCTTAGTGTGTGCACTTTGGGTGGATATACCTGCAGAAGCAAATGTTGCTCCCTGGTGTCACTGCGTACGTGACTTGTTTATTTTCGTTACTATTGCTACTTTGTGTGAGTGTAATTATCAAGATATATTAATCACTCCATGCAACCAGCGTCATGTGTGTTGTGTGAGATATATTTGTGATAAAGAGTAAAACAGATTGGTATTGTATTGTGCAGTTCTCGGAACAATTGTGATTTCTGCACGAGCTTGCAATTCATTTTTGAATATTTATGTCAAATGTTGCAGGGTGATTTGTTTTCCTGTCCTATACCGACAGTAGAACAGTCCTCACCCCGACCAGTATTAGGTGTTGAAAGCCGGCCACACATGTTTGGGCCAGTAGATTTTAGTTAGGACGTGGTTGATGTGCCTCTAACGTAAGTGGGGGATACAGGTTGATACCGCCTGCTGTCAAACAATGGAATAGCGTATCAAGACATTATTGTCGAATTTAAACATATGGCAAGTCATATAATAAGCACGTTTTTAATTGGGCTGAAGGGTTTGCTATAAAAGAACGTAAAATTTGGAATGGAAGGACACGAAAGAAGTTTTACGATACTGGTTTAGGGTTATTTGTTAAATGTTTGAGCTATGTGCAAAATGTGTGTATGATGACTTTGTTGGAAGTGTAAGTTATATAGGATAGAGGGACAATGCTCTCTTAACAAACCCAGAGTTTATTAGTGTCTTAAACAAGATCATAGAACAGGAATGCATTTTAAGGAAACTTCCAAAAGGTTACAGGTCGCGTCTTGCCACGTTTCGATTTGTGGTTCCAGTTAAACTTTAAACAGATCCATATTAATGCATCCCTGTACAAAATAAAAATTCATTTTATTGAGAGATTTGTAGAAGATGAAGCTGATGTTTTATTTCACTGCATATTATCTGACGATATCGAGGTGAATGAATGCATTGTTAAATGTAGGAGTTGTTTAAATGTTGGGACTTTTAGTTTTATATTCATTGATGGTAACGTCGGTGTTTTAGTTGCCAAATTTGGCTGTATAATACTAAAACACAGATAGCATCTTTTACAGGAATAATATATAGTGTTTATGGTATTTTACTGTTGTGATATTATCTTAAAATAACTTGTCTCTCATACCTCTTAAGATTGGTTAATTGTGATTGGATTTGATTGCGATTGGTTAATCCTAGTCATTCGGAGTTAAATATCACTTTATGTACCTCTGATTTTCCAACACAGCTTATATCAATTTGTTTAAACTCTTAATAACGAGGTTAAGATAGAATGGAGATAAACATACTGTGTTGGAAAATAACTCTAAATTTGATTTTAACCGTAGCGCTGCGTGAGGTTGTAAAGAAAACATTAAGCTCATGTTATTTCGTTATATACCTCTGATTGTCCAACACAGAATGATTATCTTCTAATTCTCCTATTACATGTGCGGGCTTCCGTGTGTATTTATATGGGAAGTGATATACAGAAATAGTTTTGTGATACTGAGAATGAAAACGACACAGAGCGCAATTTGTCTTGCAATGAAACGTCATATTAATTGACGCGGCAGTTTGTGACTGTTCTTGGCGTCTTGGTTATGATGACGATGCAAAGTTGGTACCTTCATGTTGTGTAGGATTTGAAATATAGAGCATTAGTCTTCAAGTGGTGCAGCACAATTAAACGTTACGGAGAATTGTCTATCTTGTGGTATGGGATATGAAAATGTTATTCGAAGCTTTATATATATATACATATATATTTCTTTCATATATCTTTCTTGTGGTATATGATATGTAAAATCGGTGCATGGATGTCCTCCCAATATCACTGGCGATAATCGTGTAGTGTGGATGCAACGGTAGCTCCCAGGGCGGGGTGTCCTGCATATGTCGGTGCTGCGGATGTCGTCATGGTCGTCACGGGGTCACAAGCAGGTGTGGGAACATATTGTTCAGCCCTATGCGTATGTAGGGTCACAATTCCAGGACAGATGATCTAATGTAACACCGGTCATCCATCACTTGGGCGAGGGAGGGACACATATGATAACCCCTGGCTCTGTGTTTATCTGTGTTACACTTGTGCTGTATCAATATAAGACGTGTACACTACATCGGTGCTAGAATCTCCATATTAATGTACCCACCCTCCATCTTCCAATCCCAACATAATGCTTACATAGTAGTTCAGTGCAGGGGACACTAGTGTATATCCCATCAGTCAACAGCAGCTCTTTCCATGTAAAACCAAGATATTCCACCAGGATGATTTGGTGAAAGACAGATTTATCGGAGAAATAAATCACTGTGAAGTGCATGAACAGACGATTGGAAAAGGCATCTGAATCTTCAGAATAGTAATTTATCGATAACGCGTCAGGTTCATTGAACTTTGGTCACAATGGTCATACTGCTACAGGAAAGTCGGGACATGTATCTTTTTTTCAGTCTGTGTCTGGGCCGGGAGACACTTCATGGACTTATCTTTGTTGTCTCTGTTGTAACAAAAATACAGTTGGGGATTTATGTGAAAGGAGTAGAATGTTCTGTTTTCAACTTACAGATGATAGAAATTTCTCGTTCTACAGAACAGAGACCATAAGAAGTCATGAAGACTCTTTAAGAATTTGCAATTTCTCAGGGCTAATTATGACTAATCCTCAGCAATTTGCCTTGAATCCCAAACCGGTTCATCTGATAAACAGTCGCCTCATAAACCTCTTTACTGGTCCAGGGACACTCATAATTTAATGCACAACTTGATATCCAGGAAAGATGCCAAGTTCAAAGAGTTCTAACAACAAACTCTTTCGCGTCAAGAATTTATTGATCAAACACAATTATGAATTTTTTACACGTTTTGAAAGGCTGAACATGAAGCAATGCAACATATTTTCTTCACTTGTTCGTGATAAATTGAGTGCACTCTTGACATGCTTCCGTAATGGCATACATCTCTTACAAGTGTAAATACTGATGTCTGTATTAGGGCGGTTATCCTTGGGGTCCCCGATTATCCTTGGGGTCCCCGATTATTCTGGGGTTCCCTAATAAGACTATTCGTCATGTCTTTTTGAAAATAAAAGAATGTATTTATATTAGTCATTGCAGAAAACCCTTTTTCACAATTAAATCTCATTAGGGTTAGGGTTAGGGTTAGGGTTAGGGTTAGGGTTAGGGTTATTTTTCACAATTAAATCTCCTCATTGAAAGAATACCATGTTATTGTCGAATAGAAACAAATAGTTTTCAAGAAAGAGTCTCACATATACAGAAATGGTCCATACTGCATGTTGATTGATAAGAATTAAATTTAACTGTTTTCTCTTCAATAGCTTAGCCTTGACAGGTGTCTATCCTAATTCAAGGCATGTGTATATTACTTTTTACTCGAAGAATCTTTCATCCTTAACGACGTGGAAGTGTACGGAACACTATAAAGAATGAAGAAAGATAACACTAACATACTCCGCCAGGATATAATTTACCCCACATCGTCAACTCTCTCCATGGTAACACTAACCCACACCACCTGGATAGGATTTACCCCACGTCGTCAACTGTCTCCATGGTAACACTAACCCACACCACCTGGATAGGATTTACCCCACGTCGTCAACTGTCTCCATGGTAACACTAACCCACACCACCTGGATAGGATTTACCCCACGTCGTCAACTGTCTCCATGGTAACACTAACCCACACCACCTGGATAGGATTTACCCCACATCGTCAACTGTCTCCATGGTAACACTAACCCACACCACCTGGATAGGTTTTACCCCACATCGTCAACTGTCTCCATGGTAACACTAACCCACACCACCTGGATAGGATTTACCCCACGTCGTCAACTGTCTCCATGGTAACACTAACCCACACCACCTGGATAGGATTTACCCCACATCGTCAACTGTCTCCATGGTAACACTAACCCACACCACCTGGATAGGTTTTACCCCACATCGTCAACTGTCTCCATGGTAACACTAACCCACACCACTGGGATATGATTTACCCCACATCGTCAACAGTTTCCATGCTAACATTAACCCACACCACCAGGATAGGTTTTATCCCACATCGTCAACTCTCTCCATAGTAACACTAACCCACACCACCAGGATAGGATTTACCCACCATCGTCCTATCTGCACACATCCCTCATACCGTCTCCATGTTTACACCTCCACATACTTGTATATTACATCCTACAAGGTATCTGCCACGTTGCATCAGGTTTACTATGACAAGTATCGAAAGGAACATATTATGGCTGCATCTCTACAAACGTTTTGACAAAACTGATGACTCCGTGGACGAACAGCTGAGACAAGATGCGGAGTTTTGTATGGGAGTGGTAAGTTACACTGACACCACGGTTGCAGAAGCCTCGTGTTGTCCTCGCTGGTCAACACGGATGACCTGAACAGTCAAATGCCTCTTAACATCTTCATCATTCATCCATTACCACATGTGGGCGGACAGAGTATCCTGACGAGATAACTATCCAGGCAGCACTCGTCCACGCTCTCATCTAACAACATACTTTCGCAGGGGTTTGTGGGTAGGTGTATGGAGATGGGGATGAAGGACCAATGTAAAAGCAGTAGTAGAAGTGATGCTGTCGTCATTCTAAATGTATCAGATGATGTTGCAGTGTCAATGCTCGTCAGTAACGCTGTTGTCATCTTGAATGTAGTCAAAGTAGTTGACGTCATCGCAAATGTATCCCCTCACGTATAGTCGGATTCAGGGTAGTCCTATACATGTGAAATATACGACGGAGGGGTGTTCATGAACAGCACATCCGGGTACTCTACTAATGCCATTTTCAGACGGGGTTGTGTTCCTGACTGCACATCCGGTTACTCTCCTAATGCCATTATCATAAGGGGTATGTTCCTAACAGCACATCCGGTTACTCTCCTGATGTCATTGTTTTAAGGTGTGTGTTCGTGACAGCACATCCAGGTGCTCTCCTAATGTCATTGTCAAAAGAGGTGTGTTCGTGACAGCACATCTGGGTACTTTCCTAATGTCAGTGGTATAAGAGTATGTTCTTGACAGCACATTCGGTTACTCTCCTGATGTCATTGTCAGAAGGTGTGTGTTCGTGACAGCACATCCGGGTGCTCTCCTAATGCCAATGTCAGAAGGGCAATGTTCCTGATGGTACACACGTGTCCTCTCCCAGCCTGCGAAAGGCAAGGAGAACAAAGGGGAGTATAACGACATGGTAGACGTGATGCTAGTGTGACAGTTTTGTGATCGAGGTCCGCATATCTCCCGTTTTCGTTCCTGAGACTTGTCAATCACAGCGGTGTCAATAGAGACTGGGAAAGCGATGACACATGTGGCTGTTATACTAGATTTGTCGAAAAAGTCAAGATTATGTTTGTCGGCTTGAATACTTCTGAGGCTGCAAAATTATCATTTTCCATGGTGCTCTGTACATATACATGATGTCCAAGAATGAACCTTGGAGACAAATCTACGAGCAAAGGGCTGGTAAAGGGCTGTGAACATCTCGTCATTATAGAGTGAGCGATTTAGGTTTTCCGCTGCTTTTAGCAGTATTCCAGCGGGGGTCACTAGAAATAGTTAAAATGGAAAAAGTGTAATTGTGTTGTTGCTGTTGTCGGCGATGGTGTTGCTGTTGTCGGCGATGGTGTTAATAGTGTCGTGATTATGAATCCTGACGCATGTCGAATACATACACCGATATTCTGTGGCGTTGTTTCAAATCCAACTTAACAACAATAATACCAAAATCAATGTTCAACAACAGATCCTATCATATGTCCTATGTTCCAAACATAAGTTATACAGATTAAGTCAGCATATGTACGTCAAATGAAAAGATTCTACTTCTGACTGAATTGGCAAAGTTTGCTGTATTTGAAATGTTGATCCTTCATTAAGCATCGATATTTGATGACAGAATCCATGCGTTGAAGACCACTTGAATCAATGAATCGCGTCTGTAGTCAACTGGTGACCAAGTTCCTGACTTTTTGTAGCTTGCAGTAGCTGTTTTGTGCCAGTCAATCCTAGTGTGTACGAGTATGCGGAACGGTGTCTGTCCCACGTGGCGTTAGTTACGTCAACAATGTTTAATTGTGTCAACACTCTCATAACTAATAAACCTAGGCGTCAATGCCCAAACAATCCCAGGCTGAGTATTAAGCTTCTTTAGTGTATTTTGTTGTAACAAGCTTGTCTTTGTGACGGCAGCCCCACCTCTCCCACTAGATGACCTCGCGGAAACGACGACTCGCTAGCACCAGCAGCACGGTGTAGGGGCAATTAATGACCTGTCTGAAATCTGCCCCGGGCACTCCTTGTCGTCATCAATCGTAAGCTGCTTACATCTGTCCATTGGTAGACCGGCCTGCTTCACACAACATCAACTTTATGATACCTACAAACAATCTAATTATACCAGAAACCTGTTTGGATGGATAAGGGCCAATATTATTTCAATTACACTATCTTGCAGTTTCCGTCCACTGGTCTCATTCGTTAAACATTTTAAAAGTGGATATCTGTCTCTGCCCCTAGTAGGCCTGGACAATTGGCTTGTATCAGCAGTAAGTCCAGCGTGGACAGTGGCTTTACACGTATATCCCTGTAAGTCCGTTGGAGGCAACGGACTGTTCGTCTGTAAATTAAGTGTGGCGTGAACGGAGGATATAAATGTCTATAACAATAAATCCTGTCTAGACAGTAGACATAAAAAGGTATAAATATTACCCGATCTACACAGTGGACATGAATGTCCATCCCAATAGGCCCGGTGTGGACAGATTTACATCTGTTCACATTGTCCCCAAGAGAAGTGACGATAGTTGAGCTTGTACGACCGAGATGAAAGCAGCATAGCGGCATGTTGATACGGAGGGATGTCAAACAGTAGTGAACCTCACCACGACAATGACATAACTGGAGCTGATATTATGTTTGATTTTTCTACATAATTTCTGTCAACTCAAGCAAACTGATTTGCTGTGCACCTGCCTCACGATTCCCATTTTGGTTGACTTTAGAACCGGGTACTACTCTTATAAAACCGGGTACTACTACTTTAAAACCGGGTACTACTACTTTAAAACCGGATACTACTACTTTAAAACCGGGTACTACTCCCAAAATCAAAAAGCGCAAAATCGACAATAAATGCATCACAAATTACAGGAAACAAAGTATGCATGAAACATTATGTGTGTTTTAGGTAGGTAGAAGTCCGCTTAAAGCAACCTTATGGATTATACTAAAGCGATTTGAAACTATAATCTCTTGTTACAGTGAGTCCCCGCTTCATGTTTACTGAAAGAGCTTGTTTTGGAGACACTACCCGCCATCTTCCAGATGACTTCACTATAAGGACATAACTGACTGTACATAATGTTTTCACTATTCTTACATGGTGCCAACGGTTCAAGCTAAATACTAAATGGTCAGCTCCTAATATACTGCAAACATTGCAAGCTTCAATATCTGGTCATAACAGTGTTTCTGAAAGATTAGAGCGTGAGTGTCCTTAAAAATACGGCCCCTGTCTAAATCTAAATCAAGCATTGCTGTAATCCAAATATTTGTCTGCTGATTATGACGGGAATAAATTCAATATCATTCTGAACATATGATATCATCTGAAGACATATCATTATTCAAGAGGTACCAAATGACATCGTTTTCTTTACCTGGAATTATTTTATTTTAATAATATCATACCCCAATGTGTGATGAGGTAGGTAGAAGTTCGCTAAAATCAAACTATATTTAAATATATTAATGTGCATAAAAAAGCAATTTGAAACTACAATCTCTCGTTAATGTGAGCGCCCCTTCATGTACATTGAAACATAACAGTGTTTCTGAAAGATTAGAGCATGAGTGTCCTTAAAAATACGACCCCTGTCTAAATCTAAATCAAGCATTGCTGTAATCCAAATATTTGTCTGCTGATTATGACGGGAATAAATTCAATATCATTCTGAACATATGATATCATCTGAAGACATATCATTATTCAAGAGGTACCAAATGACATCGTTTTCTTTACCTGGAATTAATTTATTTTAATAATATCATACCCCAGTGTGTGATGAGGTAGGTAGAAGTTCGCTAAAATCAAACTATATTTAAATATATTAATGTGCATAAAAAAGCAATTTGAAACTACAATCTCTCGTTAATGTGAGCGCCCCTTCATGTACATTGAAACATAACAGTGTTTCTGAAAGATTAGAGCGTGAGTGTCCTTAAAAATACGACCCCTGTCTAAATCCAAATCAAACATTGCTGTAATCCAAATGTTTGTCTGTTGATTATGACGGGAATAAATTCAACATCATTCTGAACATATGATATCATCTGAAGACATATCATTATTCAAGAGGTAATAAAATGACATATCGTTTTCATTTAATGCATTTATTTGACAAATATTATTATCTCGCGAACCACATTACCTACATAAATTTATGTGAAACTTTGAATATGGCTTTCCTATTGATACCTGCACAATAAACGGAAACTTTTCAAACATTAAACATCGGGAATATAGTTAGGCTAACTACTTTCTGACATCACCTCGTATCAGCGACTAAAGGACTGTTTGTGAACCAGCGCTAACAATCATACCTACTTAGGTCGGTGTACTTCATTGCCGAAAGCAAATAGATTGTTGATACACACACGAGACCTTTTCCTAATCTCTGCACAGTCGCTTTACTGTACACACGTTTACAATCTCACTTTACCATCCATAGATATTTTAACACATTTCGAATTTAAGTTTGGAACATTAGGATTGTAGTATAATAATAGATGAGTCTCTCAGGGGAAACCGTTGTCTCCTCTTCATCTGCTGAATATACACACACCAGCAGCTCAGGCCTAGGATTGGCAGGAGGATCGATCAATGGACAGTTTTGTTGACCTGGGAACAACTGTGATTGGCTGGCTGACCAATGATCAGCTGCCAGTGGCACTGATTAATCACTGCGATTTGCCCTCAGATCGGTGAGCTATTGTGAGTCCCCGAAAAATGTATATGCCGCAGTGGCTATCTGTTAATGCCTGTGATTGGGCAGTTATGTAACCCAGGTAACGGCGCCACTAGGCGTCCAGCACTACGGTTGATGCAAATTGGATACAGTCAACACTAGGGTCGGTGCGTGTAATGCAGAGCTGTATGGGGCTGTAGATCTAGATCGAAGTGACCATCCAATCAACGCTAGTGAATGGCCAAGTCCGATATTCAGTTCAGACTCCACAAGTCCCATATGGAAGACTCCACGCTACAAACGCGACTTTCGAACTTCAAAACACAAGAGGCAACCGCCAGAAAACACCGGATGTGACGTCACATACAATATCTTAACCAGCAGATAATGATGCGAAATACCTATATTCATTACGGTTATTCACCATCTGGTTACCTTACCGTGGTCTTCTGATGCGAGCATGTCTCAACAACACAAGGGGAGACTACCACGACACGTCTGCAAAACACCCGGCGCGTACATATACAGGCATGTCCGAAACGGACATGACGACTGCTAGGCAACACTACTTAGACGAAACACACAAGTACTGCACATGCATACTGTACCTACGAGTGCAGTGGCGTACACATGTTTCTATATACACAGTAACATGTAGCTCTAGTACGGCTAGTATATACACTGGCAACCTCCGTGCTTGTCTATCAACCCTGACAATTAGTCGTCAGAGTTATTCCCCTTCCTGCAGGGGTTTGTGGCATAGAGGCGTTAGGTCAGATAGTCGGGGTCACACTGGTAGATGTCCAGCTGCAAGAACATGGAAGCAGAACATTCAGTAAGTATACTACAAGTTTCCACAGTGAAAGCAAAAGTGCATATTAAAGTAAACTCTTAAGCAGAGTGGGAAATTATGACAGAAAGTTGTAGGCCCATAGCTACAACAATAGCAAACTTATATTAACCTTTCAGTTGAAAGAAGTAAACCTATCTAGGTCTATTTTCACTACATACATATCACGGCCATGTAGGTTTGTCTACACACATACCATGGTGATTTCGCCCATGAAGTTCCTAGTTCGCGTGAGGTCAGTACCAAGGGTCACCCCACACTCCATGATGCTACTCTTGGGAGCTGAAAAAACAAAAAATGGTTTTGTTTCATATTGTTTAGATCCGATAACTCGTAAACGAGATATTTTAACACGAGTCGTGTAAAAACATAAAAAACACATTAGCCATGTTTAATAACGTCCAAACACATTAGCCAAGTTTGATATCTGACAAACACATTAGCCAAGTGTGATATCCGACAAGCACATTAGCCAAGTTTGATATCTGACAAACACAATAGCCAAGTTTGATATCCGACAAACACATTAGCCAAGTTTGAGATGCGACAAACACATTAGTCAAGTGTGATATCCGACAAACACATTAGCCAAGTTTGAGATGCGACAAACACATTAGCCAAGTGAGATATCCGACAAACACATTAGCCAAGCGTGATATCCGACAAACACATTAGCCAAGTGTGAGATCCGACAAACAGATCAGCCAAGTTTGAGATCCGTCAAACACATTAGCCAAGTGTGATATCCGACAAACACATTAGCCAAGGTTGAGATCCGACAAACACATTAGCCATGTCAGTGACATTACGTATGTTTGAAACTGCTAGAGAAGTGGTTTGTACAGGACGCCGAACTGTGTGTACTTTTGTGAAGTTGTACAAAAATACGAAGGCAGAAAAGAAATACCGATCTTAAAAATGAGATTATATAGCACTATAAACAGACAAGCTACGGCGTAGGAACTAAGTCAGCGGGCGGATATAACAACATACATAGACAGGCTTGGGTGTAGGATCGAAGTTAGTGGACGGACAAAACAACATACATAGACAGACTTGGGTGTAGGATCGAAGTTAGTGGACGGATATAACAACATACATAGACAGACTTGGGTGTTGGATCGAAGTTAGTGGATGGATATGTCAACATACATAGACAGACTTGGGTGTTGGATCGAAGTAAGTGGGTGGACATAACAACATACATAGACAGTCTAGGCTGTAGGATCGAAGTAAGTGGGTGGACATAACAACATACATGACAGTCTAGGGTATAGGATCGAAGTAAGTGGGTGGACATAATAACATACATAGACAGACTAGGCTGTAGGTCAGGGTGTGTTAAATTTAGGACGGTGCAAGTCTTAAACATTCAGTCAGATGACTATTATGCACATCAGTCCTTCACACACGTCCTGACACTCAGTAACTCACTAACTTACTCACTCACTCACCCAATGTATGGCTGAAGAACCTGGTCTTGTCCGACTTGATGATGCCGACCATTGTGTTGCCGTTGTACATCAGGATCACATCCTTCCAGTCTGAGAGAGGGAACCCCTGCAGGATTGACCCACGTGTATAACTACCACATCTTACAGTAGAAACCGCAACAGCCATCATGTGTAAATTATTGGAAGGTCTTTATATTCAGTTCAGTAATGTAATGACAGGTTTTGATTGTGATACTTGTGACTGAGGTCTTGGAATTGGTGATGGTGACGAGCACTCCTTATACTGACAGGACAGACGACACAAATGACTTACATCATGATTTTACTTGGCACCAACAAGGTTACATTATTTGATTTGATTACTGGAAGCTCTTTCAACTGGGAAAGGCATACAGAAAAGTGCGGTATAAATGTGTTCTTACTGACAACTAATGTAAACGTTCCTGTATCTAAAACACAAAATATCTGGGCATTACCTGCAAGGTTACATTGAATACTTAATATTTGCAATTGTGATTTTTAAGAACTTCTTTAGAAGGTTAAGAAAACCAAACATAGTTACCCTTATTTGTGAAGTACCAGTTTTTAAATAACAATATAACAATATTAGAAGCTCCACTCGGTTGTTGGGGAAAAGATAATTCATTGTGTACGTGGTGTAACTCGTCTTGTGCTGACGGTGAATTTCACAATCTATTTCGTTCTCAAACCTCTACTATGCTCAGTTCAAGCGTGGGTTCATTTTACAACTTGTCAATAACCTTGCATTTGTGCAACTCGAGTATATTGAACATCGTGGAAGTAACAACCGTGTCAGATATCAACAAGAATGTATTGACATAACTGTCAAATATTTTCACGTAGTACTGCTAACAGTCATGGCTGCAGTTAGAGGACATTCGGAATACTGGGGACATGGTGGGAGAGCCGTCTAAAGCGCCAGGTTAGTGATCCAGCCAGCTTGGTGACAGAGTCGAGCTCACCCTTGACCGGGTATATAAACCTAAAGTGTGCTTCTCACTATATATTAGGTCATCTCTTGTTTTCCCAGAATAACCGCATTTGAGGCTTTTGTTGTGGGGGACAGGCTTTACTTTTCGTTAGTAAGACCGCTTCCCAGGTTTTACTTTTCCTAACTTTATATGAACATCAACATTCAAATGAGTGTTTGAAATCAACTGAAAAATATCGTTCAAGATTAAACTCACAATATAAATGTTTTCACTAGCGGGATCCGCAAATCACACATCCGTAGGCAGACTGTCTACCGCACGGCCACCGGGGAGAAAGTGGTAGAGTTAAATTATCTACTTACAGTTACTGTCATTAAATTGATTTTACGCGCGCTTCAGTTATTGTTATGTAGCTTCATTAAATATACTACCGACAAGAAATAAGGGAACTAATGAAATAATAGCGACTTTGAAACTGCTTGAAATATCCACTAAATCAATTTTAGGCGTCAAGTTCAATATCTGGTGTGTCCACCATGTTGGGCAACACATTCACGGCACCTTGATGGCATGCTGTTAATCAATTTCCGGATGGTTGCCCGTGGTATTGCCCGCCATTCCTCTTGGAGAGCTGCACCTAGCTGGGCCAGGTTGGCGGGTCCTGGGTCCCTGGCGTACACCCTTCGACCAAGAACGTCCCAGAGATGTTCAATTGGGGACAGGTCTGGGGACTTAGAGGGCCAGTCCAATGTCTGGATACCTTCTTATGGAAGATAAGCGGAGACATTTCGGGCCCGATGTGGTCTGGCATTATCATCTTGGAATACAAAATTTCGGCCGATAACTCTAGCCAATGCAGCCACAACAGGACGCAATATTTGGTCAACGTATCGCTGACCAGTCATGGCTCCGTTAATGATGACCAAATCTGATCGTCTGTCATGTGTAATCCCACCCCACACCATGACACACATATACCTCCATATCGATCATGGTCAAGAATTGCTGCTCTGGCATATCGCTCCCCGCTCCGACGCCAACAACGTTTTCTGCCATCTGTGAATCATCAGAGAACATGGTGTAACGCCAGTGGCGCATAGCCCGCCCCTGATGCTGCATAGCCCATGCCAATCTTTGGCGCTTATGGTGAGCTGGAAGGGTGACACCCTTAAAAGTCCGTCTTGCTTTCAGACGAGCTTGATAGAGTCGGTTTTTAACGGTTGAGGTTGAAATGCGTCTTCCAGTGAGTGTGCAGAATTCTCAATTGATGGCAGGGGCCGATTTAAACCTATCGCGTAGAGCAATTAACGTAATGAGACGATCCTGTCGTGGTGTCGTTGATTTTGGTCTACCACGCCCAGGTCTCGTTGCAACCCCACCCGTTTGACGGTACTTATCCCACAGGCGTGAAATTACACTTTTTGATTTACCAATCTGCCGGGCAACTTCACATAATGAGTCCACCCAGCTGTGAAGGGGTACCTCTTAAGGATGGGAAAGCCACATTGTATGATCCCCAGGGGGTTGAGATTGATAACTGACATTGATTGATCGACGAGAAGGTGATCTGGATATTGGCGGTATGTAAATAAAAATAACAATTAACTCAGCAGTTTTGTGCGCAATGCCCAAACACCATCGTACTTGGTACACAGCTTCCACATCTAATTGTGTGGTGTTTCAAACGTTTTCCTGTCCACAGTATCTTGTTTCAGGTTCTTTCAGTAAACTTCAGATCACATCCTTTTCTAAATGCATTTGAGATTTCTGATACCTACTCTTTAGGATTCACAGGTGATTACTGAGGTAACTATCAGGGAGCCGAGTGAGTTAGGTGTGGGCACCTCATATCGGCATGTATGTTTATATCATCCGTGAAAGACGTGAGCGGTATGTATGTATGTATGTCCGTGTATACCATTTGGAAACCGGCGGAGTAGCGTGTAGGCGCTATGGGCGTTATGGACTTCTGTTCTAAAACTTACCTGTGTTGCCATGGTAACTGAGTGCGTAGTTCCTACCCATGACGTTATTTCAAACACCAGGTGTCTATTCTCCAGGGCTATTACTAGGTTTTCTTTGCCGTTACAGTCGGTGCCGGAGACAAGCACTTGTCTGGTAGGGTCCATCTGGGCGGCCTCCCTGTACCTCAGAAACAACACCTGTGGGTTTTGTGGAGTCGCAGCTGCTGTGGTCAAGTCAACATCAATCCGGCCCTGGCCAAACTGGGCGATGCCGCCTTGAAACCTCATGTTAGAAGCTCTGACCCAAGAAGTAGAATTGATGAAGGCTTCATCAAATACCACAAACGCTTGAGGACTGCAGTCTGAAAGGAGTTGGGAGGAGATTCAGAGGCTGGTCCGAGGGGAGGGGTAGAGGTGGCATGTAATCGGGACAACGAGGGACTGTGACACAGTGAAAATGTTAAGAGCAATGATTCGAGACAAAAGTCAAAATAGACAGCACGAAGGTTGTTACCATGGTTTCGTCGCTTCATGCATGCACATTCCAGGATGCTGAATTCTGTTCCGTTTGGACAATCGGCGGAGAGCCATCCATTCTGACCTCCATCTATCTGGAACTTGGAGGAGTCACCCCACACTGGCAGCTTGTCACAGACCCCTGTCGCAGAATATACAGCGTTAATATCTGCCACACACACCCATTTCTCACAGCCATCTGCCACAGAACACTCTTCAATAACATCTTCATATCTGCCACACAGACCCGTGTCACAGGACACAACCATAATACCTTCATATCTGAAACACAACCCCATCTCTCACAGCCACCTGTCACAGGACACACAACGATAATACCTTCATATCTGACACACAGATCCATCTCTCACAGCCACCTGTCACAGGACACACAACGATAATACCTTCATAACTGACACACAGATCCATCTCTCACAGACACCTGCCACAGGACACACAACGATAATACCTTCATATCTGACACACAGACCCATCTCTCACAGACACCTGTCACAGGACACACAACGATAATACCTTCATATCTGATACACAGACCCATCTCTCACAGACATCTGTCACAGGACACACAACGATAATACCTTCATATCTGACACACAGACCCATCTCTCACAGACACCTGTCACAGGACACACAACGATAATATCTTCATATCTGACACACAGACCTATCTCTCACAGACACCTGTCACAGGACACACAACGATAATACCTTCATATCTGACACACAGACCCATCTCTCACAGACACCTGTCACAGGACACACAACGATAATACCTTCATATCTGACACACAGACCCATCTCTCACAGACACCTGTCAAAGGACACACAACGATAATATCTTCATATCTGACACACAGACCCATCTCTCACAGCCACCTGTCACAGGACACACAACGATAATATCTTCATATCTGACACACAGACCCATCTCTCACAGCCACCTGTCACAGGACACACAACGTTAATATCTTCATATCTGCCACATACACAAGTACACACCACACGTTCCAGATGGTTCACTTGCCGGTATCATCAACATGTATATACATGACTTACCTGTTCCGAAGCAGGATGAAGGACAGTGGTCCTGGCAGTTGAAATCCGGCTTGCAACCTCGGGTAGTGTATCTGTACCCTTCTGGACAGCATTCCGCCGCCGCCCTTCCGTTGGAGTCACAGGACCAGAAGCCACGACAGTTTCCGTCCATGGCATAACTCAGCACGTTCCCCGACCGACATTTCTCTGAAACACAGAGACACACCACATAAAGACAAGACACTATATCTGTAATATACCAGGACACCACACCAGTAACATGCCACAACAGCATATCGGTAACATACCAGGACAAAGCATCAGTAACACACCAGAACAAAACATCAGTAACATACCAGGACAAAACATCAGTAACATACCAGGACACCACATCAGTAACATACCACGACAAAACATCAGAAACGTACCAGGACACCACATCAGTAACATACCAGGACACCACACCAGTAACATACCAGGACAAAACATCAGCAACATACCAGGACAAAACATCAGTAACATACCAGGACACCACACCAGTAACATACCAGGACACCACATCAGTAACATACCAGGACAAAACATCAGTAACATACCAGGACACCACATCAGTAACATACCAGGACAAAACATCAGTAACATACCAGGACACCACATAAGTAACATACCAGGACACCACACCAGAAACATACCAGGACACCACATCAGCAACATACCAGGACAAAACATCAGTAACATACCAGGACACCACATCAGTAACATACCAGGACAAAACATCAGTAACATACCAGGACACCACATCAGTAACATACCAGGACACCACATCAGTAACATACCAGGACACCACATCAGTAACATACCAGGACACCACATCAGAAAAGTATCAGGACACCACACCAGTAACATGCCACAACAGCATATCGGCAACATACCAGGACAAAACATCAGTAACATACCAGGACAAAACATCAGTAACATACCAGGACAAAACACCAGTAACATACCAGGACACCACATCAGTAACATACCAGGACACCACATCAGTAACAAACCAAGACAAAACATCAGTAACATACCAGGACACCACATCAGGAACATACCAGGACAAACATCAGTAACATACCACGACACCACATCAGTAACATACCAGGACACCACATCAGCAACAAACCAGGACAAAACATCAGTAACATACCAGGACACCACCTCAGTAACATACCAGGACAAAACATCAGTAACATACCAGCACACCACATCAGAAACGTACCAAGACACCACACCAGCAACATGCCATAACAGCACACCGGTAACATACCAGGACAAAACATCAGTAACATACCAGGACAACACATCAGTGACATCCCAGGACATCACACCAAGAACATACCACAACAGCATATCGGTAACATACCAGGACACCACATCAGTAACAAACCAGGACACCACAAAAGTAACATACCAGGACACCACATCAGCAACATACCAGGACAAAACATCAGTGACATACCAGGACAAAACATCAGCAACATACCAGGACAAAACATCAGTAACATACCAGGACACCACATCAGAAACATACCAGGACAAAACATCAGTAACATACCAGGACAAAACATCTGTAACATACCAGGACACCACATCAGTAACATACCAGGACAAAACATCAGTAACATACCAGGACACCACACCAGCAACATGCCACAACAGCATATCGGCAACATACCAGGACAAAACATCAGTAACATACCAGGACAACACATCAGTAACATACCAGGACACCACATCAGTAACACACCAAGACAAAACATCAGTAACATACCAGGATACCACGTCAGGAACATACCAGGACAAAACATCAGTAACATACCAGGACACCACATCAGGAATACCAGGAGAAAACATCAGTAACATACCAGGACACCACATCAGTAACATACCAGGACACCACATCACGAACGTACCAGGACACCACACCAGTAAACATGCTACAACAGCATATCGGTAACATACCAGGACAAAACATCAGTAACACACCAGGACAAGACATCAGTAACATACCAGGACACCACATCAGCAACATACCAGGACAAAACATCAGTAACATACCAGGACAAAACATCAGGAACATGCCACAACAGCATATCGGTAACATACCAGGACAAAACATCAGTAACACACCAGAACAAAACATCAGTAACATACCAGGACACCACACCAGTAACGTACCAGGACACCACACCAGTGACATGCCACAACAGCATATCGGTTACATACCAGGACAAAACGTCAGTAACATACCAGGACACCACATCAGTAACAAACCAGGACACCACACCAGTAACATACCAGGACACCACATCAGAAACGTACCAGGACACCACATCAGTAACATACCAGGACACCACACCTGTAACGTACCAGGACACCACACCAGTGACATGCCACAACAGCATATCGGTAACATACCAGGACAAAACATCAGTAACATACCAGGACACCACATCAGAAACATACCAGGACACCACATCAGTAACATTCCAGGACAAAAAATCAGCAACATACCAGGACACCACATCAGTTATGTTACTGATCAGTAACATACCAGGACAAAACATCAGCAACATACCAGGACACCACATCAGTAACATACCAGGACAAAACATCAGTAACATTCCAGGACAAAACATCAGTAACATACCAGGACACCACATCAGCAACATACCAGGACACCACATCAGTAACATACCAGGACACCACATCAGTAACATACCAGGACACCATATCAGTAACATACCAGGACACCACATCAGAAACGTACCAGGACACCACACCAGTAACATGCCACAACAGCATATCGGTAACATACCAGGACAAAACATCAGTAACAAACCAGGACACCACACCAGTAACATACCAGGACACCACATCAGAAACGTACCAGGACACCACATCAGTAACATACCAGGACACCACACCTGTAACGTACCAGGACACCACACCAGTGACATGCCACAACAGCATATCGGTAACATACCAGGACAAAACATCAGTAACATACCAGGACACCACATCAGAAACATACCAGGACACCACATCAGTAACATTCCAGGACAAAAAATCAGCAACATACCAGGACACCACATCAGTTATGTTACTGATCAGTAACATACCAGGACAAAACATCAGCAACATACCAGGACACCACATCAGTAACATACCAGGACAAAACATCAGTAACATTCCAGGACAAAACATCAGTAACATACCAGGACACCACATCAGCAACATACCAGGACACCACACCAGTAACATACCAGGACACCACATCAGTAACATACCAGGACACCATATCAGTAACATACCAGCACACCACATCAGAAACGTACCAAGACACCACACCAGCAACATGCCATAACAGCACACCGGTAACATACCAGGACAAAACATCAGTAACATACCAGGACAACACATCAGTGACATCCCAGGACATCACACCAAGAACATACCACAACAGCATATCGGTAACATACCAGGACACCACATCAGTAACAAACCAGGACACCACAAAAGTAACATACCAGGACACCACATCAGCAACATACCAGGACAAAACATCAGTGACATACCAGGACAAAACATCAGCAACATACCAGGACAAAACATCAGTAACATACCAGGACACCACATCAGAAACATACCAGGACAAAACATCAGTAACATACCAGGACAAAACATC
Source organism: Haliotis asinina (assembly GCF_037392515.1). NCBI lineage: Eukaryota > Metazoa > Mollusca > Gastropoda > Lepetellida > Haliotidae > Haliotis > Haliotis asinina. Next base: position 55,395,163 of record NC_090293.1, on the reverse strand, counting down.
TGTAACATACCAGGACACCACATCAGTAACATACCAGGACAAAACATCAGTAACATACCAGGACACCACACCAGCAACATGCCACAACAGCATATCGGCAACATACCAGGACAAAACATCAGTAACATACCAGGACAACACATCAGTAACATACCAGGACACCACATCAGTAACACACCAAGACAAAACATCAGTAACATACCAGGATACCACGTCAGGAACATACCAGGACAAAACATCAGTAACATACCAGGACACCACATCAGGAATACCAGGAGAAAACATCAGTAACATACCAGGACACCACATCAGTAACATACCAGGACACCACATCACGAACGTACCAGGACACCACACCAGTAAACATGCTACAACAGCATATCGGTAACATACCAGGACAAAACATCAGTAACACACCAGGACAAGACATCAGTAACATACCAGGACACCACATCAGCAACATACCAGGACAAAACATCAGTAACATACCAGGACAAAACATCAGGAACATGCCACAACAGCATATCGGTAACATACCAGGACAAAACATCAGTAACACACCAGAACAAAACATCAGTAACATACCAGGACACCACACCAGTAACGTACCAGGACACCACACCAGTGACATGCCACAACAGCATATCGGTTACATACCAGGACAAAACGTCAGTAACATACCAGGACACCACATCAGTAACAAACCAGGACACCACACCAGTAACATACCAGGACACCACATCAGAAACGTACCAGGACACCACATCAGTAACATACCAGGACACCACACCTGTAACGTACCAGGACACCACACCAGTGACATGCCACAACAGCATATCGGTAACATACCAGGACAAAACATCAGTAACATACCAGGACACCACATCAGAAACATACCAGGACACCACATCAGTAACATTCCAGGACAAAAAATCAGCAACATACCAGGACACCACATCAGTTATGTTACTGATCAGTAACATACCAGGACAAAACATCAGCAACATACCAGGACACCACATCAGTAACATACCAGGACAAAACATCAGTAACATTCCAGGACAAAACATCAGTAACATACCAGGACACCACATCAGCAACATACCAGGACACCACATCAGTAACATACCAGGACACCACATCAGTAACATACCAGGACACCATATCAGTAACATACCAGGACACCACATCAGAAACGTACCAGGACACCACACCAGTAACATGCCACAACAGCATATCGGTAACATACCAGGACAAAACATCAGTAACAAACCAGGACACCACACCAGTAACATACCAGGACACCACATCAGAAACGTACCAGGACACCACATCAGTAACATACCAGGACACCACACCTGTAACGTACCAGGACACCACACCAGTGACATGCCACAACAGCATATCGGTAACATACCAGGACAAAACATCAGTAACATACCAGGACACCACATCAGAAACATACCAGGACACCACATCAGTAACATTCCAGGACAAAAAATCAGCAACATACCAGGACACCACATCAGTTATGTTACTGATCAGTAACATACCAGGACAAAACATCAGCAACATACCAGGACACCACATCAGTAACATACCAGGACAAAACATCAGTAACATTCCAGGACAAAACATCAGTAACATACCAGGACACCACATCAGCAACATACCAGGACACCACACCAGTAACATACCAGGACACCACATCAGTAACATACCAGGACACCATATCAGTAACATACCAGGACACCACATCAGAAACGTACCAGGACACCACACCAGTAACATGCCACAACAGCATATCGGTAACATACCAGGACAAAACATCAGTAACATACCAGGACACCACATCAGTAACATACCAGGACACCACATCAGTAACATACCAGGACACCACATCAGTAACATACCAGGACAAAACATCAGTAACATACCAGGACACCACATCAGAAACGTACCAGGACACCACACCAGTGACATGCCACAACAGCATATCGGTAACATACCAGGACAAAACATCAGTAACATACCAGGACACCACATCAGTAACATACCAGGACAAAACATCAGTAACATACCAGGACAACACATCAGTCACATATAAGGACACCACATCAGTAACATACCAGGACACCACATCAGAAACGTACAAAGACACCACACCAGCAACATGCCACAACAGCATACCGGTAACATACCAGGACAAAACATCAGTAACATGCCGAGACACATCAGTAACATACCAGGACAAATCAATAACATGCCAGGACACCACATCAGTAACGTACCAGGACACCATTTTTGTAATTTACCATGACGCCATATCTGTAATATACCAGTACACCATACAAGTAACATACCAGGTCACGATACTAGGAACATAGCAGGACACAATACCAGTAACATAACAAGACACAATACCAGTAACATAACAAGACACAATACCAGTAACATAACAGGACACAATACCAGTAACATAACAGGACACCATGCCAGTAACGTACCAGGTCACGATACCAGTAACATACCAGGACACAATACAGTAACATACGAGTGTTGGCTGAAAAGTTCTCAGCCTTAGTGGTTTTTCCCCACCAGGCAGAGACAGGTGTTTGCCACCAATGAGGACAATCATTTAGTGAATCATAGACACAAGAACTACAAACATACTAATAGTTTTATCTCAACTACAGCTCTTTTGGTAAACCTACCCTCTGAAATCATCAGAAATGGACAAAACTGAATACAGGGCAGTCATCAAGTACTTGCAAAAGAAAGGGATGTCCCCAACACAGATACATGCTGACATGGTCTCCACTCTAGGGGATCATGCTCCTTCATTTCCACAGTAAAGAAGTGGGCTGCAGAATTTAAGCGTGGCAGACAAAGCCTTGATGATGACCTACGCTCAGGAAGGCCTTCAACAGCAACCACTCCAGAAAACATCACGCGAGTGCTCGATATGTTGATGGATGATCGACGATTGACTACTCGACATATTGTTAGTGTAGTGGGCATCTCTCATGAGAGGGTTGAGCATATTATCACCAACGAATTAGGAATGACTAAAGTTTTTGCAAGATGGGTGTCAAAGCTCTTGACAGCAGAACAGAAACGTGTCAGATTCCAGATGTCCGTTGACAATTTGCGTCGTTTTGAAGCAGATCCCGATGATTTTGTGGCACGATTTGTAACCATGCATGAGACCTGGATACATCACTTTCAACCAGAAACAAAACTACAGTCAAAACAGTGGAAGCATCCTGATTCACCAGCTCCGAAGAAAGCCAAGTCTGTTCCTTCAGCTGGAAAGGTGATGGCATCAGTCTTTTGGGATTCCAGGGGTATTCTGCTCATTGATTATCTTGAAAAAGGTCAAACTATCAACGGCAGATACTATGCTGATCTACTGAACCAGTTGCGAGAAGCAATCAAAGCCAAACGACGAGGGATGATCGCTAAAGGTGTCCTCTTCCACCAAGACAATGCGCCTGTTCACAAATCTGTGGTGGCCATGTCAACAATCCGCGATTGTGGCTTTGAACTCATTGACCATCCTCCCTATTCACCTGATTTGGCTCCTTCTGACTTCCACCTGTTCCCCCAAATGAAAAAGGAACTCGCCGGTCGCCATTTTGCAAGTAATGATGACGTCATTTCCGCTGTGACTGATTTTTTTTAGGGTAGCTGAAGAAGATTTCTTCCTGACCGGGATTCGGGCCTTGCAGCATCGCTGGCAAAAGTGTGTGAACTTGGAAGGGGACTATGTAGAAAAATAAATTACAAACGTGGACTTTGTAACTTTTTTTCACAGTGAGGCTTAGAACTTTTCAGCCAAGGCTCGTAACAGGGCACCATACCAGTAACATACCAGGAAACCATTTTAGTAACATACCAGGACACCACATTAGTAGCCTATCAGAACACCACATCAGTAACAACCCAGGGTATAATTTTAGTAACATAGCAGGAGACCATACCTGTAATACACCAGGACACCACATCAGTAACATACCAGGACACCATTTTAGTAACATACGAGACGACAATATCTGTAATATACTAGCACACCATACCAGTAACATAACAGGACACCATATCTCTAACATACCAGGGCACCATTCCATTAATATACCGTTACACAACCACACATCACTCTTTCTCTAGTCCATATAGGGTCGTGTGATCCTCATACTGTTACGGGACGGAAAGGCTTATGCTGGACTGCTCCATAAGATGGGTTAATGTCTGTTGTGCAAAACTGACAAACCTTGTGGATAACAGCTTCTTTATTACGAGTGTGCGACGTTTCGATACGGATTCTTGTAGCGTGGTCAAGCAGGAATGTCACACTCTCGTAATAAAGAAGCTGGTATCCATAAAGTCTGTCAATTTTGTACTTCCCAGCGTCTAAAACGCCACTCAGAGACGTTGCCTGTAGTGCAGCTTGGAACCTAGCTTCATGACAGGACTGGTCACACAAGGGACAGAGACACATCAGCTCTCTATACATGGACTACTTACCCATAGGACAGTCAACCTCCCAGACGTTGTTGCATCTACGGGTGAGCTGGTCCCAGTGATGTCCGAAGGGGCAGGTGCGATAAAGACCCCTCACCTCACCACCTGGACCATAGTAACACTGCAGGTACTTGTCACATGCAGTAGGGTGGTAGCGATACCCCACTCCACTTGCGTTGAAGACGTCGCTACAGAGCCCAACTGTTAGTAAGAACAAAATAGCATCAGACATGACACGGCCACTGATGTTGTTCGGGCAGGCTGTACAGGACCACAACCCACTCAGTGACTTACTACCTGGGTACTACCAGTGGAAAGATTCCATATTTCTGCGTTGCTAGGCTATCAGGTTAATATTTTCTGTGCATTGTTCCAGGCAGCGACTTATGATGGTTACCAGTTACTATGCCGTCTTGTTTCCATTGATGGATCATTATCCCTGTGTCTTCAAAATACGTTAGTATTAATGCTGTATTCTGAGGGAAGAAATTCATGACGTTTGTATTTTTTATGGTTGTGATCTAAGCTGAACTTGCAAGCTTTTCTATGAAATTAGGCTATTACTCCTCTGTAACCAGGGTCACATGTAGCATGTGTCTTTGTAGGTTAACGGATGATTATGTACTTTGCGTCTGACCGCATCACTTCAGTGATGAATTGACAGTAGGTGAATAACGCCTTTGTTAACACATGTGTGTGCCAGTCTGGGCCTACTCGTGTCTGTATGTGTGCCAGTCTGGGCCTACTCGTGTCTGTGTGTGCCATTCTGGGCCTACTCGTGTCTGTATGTGTGCCAGTCTGGGCCTACTCGTGTCTGTGTGTGTGCCAGTCTGGGCTTACTCGTGTCTGTGTGTGTGCCAGTCTGGGCCTACTCGTGTCTGTATGTGTGCCATTCTGGGCCTACTCGTGTCTGTGTGTGCCATTCTGGGCCTACTCGTGTCTGTGTGTGTGCCAGTCTGGGCCTACTCGTGTCTGTGTGTGCCATCCTGGGCCTACTCGTGTCTGTGTGTGTGCCATTCTGGGCCTACTCGTGTCTGTATGTGTGCCAGTCTGGGCCTACTCGTGTCTGTGAGTGCCATTCTGGGCCTACTCTAGTCTGTGTGTGTGCCATTCTGGGCCTACTCATGTCTGTGTGTGCCATTCTGGGCCTACTCGTGTCTGTGTGTGTGCCAGTCTGGGCCTACTCGTGTCTGTGTGTGTGCCAGTCTGGGCCTACTCGTGTCAGTATGTGTGCCATTCTGGGCCTACTCGTGTCTGTGTGTGTGCCAGTCTGGGCCTACTCGTGTCTGTGTGTGCCATTCTGGGCCTACTCGTGTCTGCTTATGTGTCTCTGTGTGTGCCCTACTATAACTGGGTGTGTCTGTTCTTGCTTTTCTCAGTGGGATCGTGTGTGTGTGCCTGCATGGGTCGGTGTGTGTGTGTCTGCATGTATGTGTGCCTGCATGTGTTGCTGTGTGCCCAAGTACGCCTGCATGTGTTGGTGTGTGCCCATGTGTGCCTGCCAAAGTGGGTTTGTGCCTTCTTGTGTCTGGGTGTATTACTACCTCACCTTGTGATAAAGGGCATGCCGGGACAGAGCAGGGGCTGTCTTTGATTTCAAAGGATTTCCCAAAACACGGTAATCCATTACCGGTCGGTCGGGGGTTGTCACAGCGCCGTTCCCTCCTCACAGTCCCCGTCACCAGTTCACCACAGGACGCTGAACAGCTCTCTCTGGTCCAGTTGCCCCACACACCCCAACCACCATTGACTGTACCTAGAAGACATGTCACCAATCATTATCTACATATCACCTACCAACAACTGCGTGATGTCAGCTATCAGTAGCTATATGTCAACCATCAACAGCTGCAAGATGTCAGCTATCAGTAGTTACGTGTCACATATCAACAGCTGCAAGATGTCAGCTATCAGTAGTTACTTGTCACCTACCAACAACTGCGTGATGTCAGCTATCAGAAGTTACGTGTCAATCATCAACAGCTGCAAGATGTCAGCTATCAGTAGCTACGTGTCACCCATCAACAGCTGCAAGATGTCAGCTATCAGTAGTTACGTGTCACCTACAAACAACTGCGTGATGTCAGCTATCAGAAGTTACGTGTCAATCATCAACAGCTGCAAGATGTCAGCTATCAGTAGTTACGCGTCACCCATCAACAGCTGCAAGATGTCAGCTATAAGTAGTTACTTGTCACCTACCAACAACTGCGTGATGTCAGCTATCAGAAGTGACGTGTCAATCATCAACAGCTGCAAGATGTCAGCTATCAGTAGTTACGTGTCACCCATCAACAGCTGCAAGATGTCAGCTATCAGTAGTTACTTGTCACCTATCAGCAGCTGCAAGATGTCAGCTATCAGAAGTGACGTGTCACCCATCAACAGCTGCAAGATGTCAGCTATCAGAAGTTACGTGTCACACATCAACAGCTGCAAGATGTCAGCTATCAGAAGTGACGTGTCACCCATCAACAGCTGCAAGATGTCAGCTATCAGTAGTTACGTGTCACCCATCAACAGCTGCAAGATGTCAGCTATCAGTAGTTACGTGTCACCCATCAACAGCTGCAAGATGTCAGCTATCAGTAGTTACTTGTCACCCATCAACAGCTGCAAGATGTCAGCTATCAGTAGTTACGTGTCACCCATCAACAGCTGCAAGATGTCAGCTATCAGTAGTTACGTGTCACCCATCAACAGCTGCAAGATGTCAGCTATCAGTAGTTACGTGTCACCCATCAACAGCTGCAAGATGTCAGCTATCAGAAGTGACGTGTCACCCATCAACAGCTGCAAGATGTCAGCTATCAGTAGTTACGTGTCACCCATCAACAGCTGCAAGATGTCAGCTATCAGAAGTGACGTGTCACCCATCAACAGCTGCAAGATGTCAGCTATCAGTAGTTACGTGTCACCCATCAACAGCTGCAAGATGTCAGCTATCAGTAGTTACTTGTCACCCATCAACAGCTGCAAGATGTCAGCTATCAGTAGTTACGTGTCACCCATCAACAGCTGCAAGATGTCAGCTATCAGTAACTACATGTCATTCATAACCAGTTGTCAAAGTTGAGCGTGTCATATTCTTAGACGCTGGAAAGATTAACATTACTATTAAAACCACGGCGTAGTGACTTACCATTGCATGACGATGGTGTGGGGCAGACATAGTCTCTCTGTTCAAACCCACGTCCACTACAGCTCGTTGTTGTGCATGTTCGTCGGCGAAACTGTGACAATGTCGCTGCTGCACAGCTCCCTGTGCACTGCGGCGTCCATGACGACCACTGGCCCCATTCTCCCCCTACAGTGAAAAGTGGCACAAATAACATGCAGGCGCATGTTTTGTCTTCTTTGTTCGCTCGTTATACTTTCAATGTGGTGTTCCGAAACAAGAATAGCTCCGGAACAACAAAAGTCCAGGGACACCTGTCATCAGAATAGCACGATGACAGTCACAGCCGGAATACCTGTGCTACCAGTGGATCAGGCAGTGTAACAGGTGTGGTACATGGCTATACTGCACGTGTATCACACACAGATCTCACACCTGCTTGTACAATCCAGATAATACAACAATCACTTGCCTGAAGGTGGCGCAACAATATATGTATCGGCGAGTGATATCACAATCACTCCTACCAGATCGTGATACAACAATCACACATAACTGGAGGTTTTACAATAATCACACATTCCTGAAGGGGATACAGCAAAACACGTACCTGGAGGTGATACCTGGAGGAGATACCTGGAGGAGATACAACAATCACATCTATCTGGAGGAGGTATATCAGTCACACCTACCTGTACACGGGTCGAGGGTGCAGACTGCATTTCTCTGTTCACTCGACTCCCCCGTGCAGGGCTGGGTCAGACACACTCGGGTTCTGTTCTCTACACCAAAGACTTGCCCTCCACACGTGGCTGAGCAGTACCGTCTCCAGAATGACCATTCTCCCCAACCTGCACCTGCAGTGATGCAATAATGATATCAACCAGTTTCTGGTTCAACAATCAACTGTCAATCGTGCCTGAACAATTAAACATGTCTGGTGCTGAAACAATCACTACCTATACATCCATACGTACTGGGAAGTGATACAGCAATCACACGTACATGCAGGTGATACAACAATACAAGTACCTTGAGGTTATATAACAATCATACATACTGGAGGATATACAACAATTACATATACCTGCAGGTGATACATCAATCACACCTACCCGCAGGTAATACAATCATATATACAATCCTGGAGGTAATACAACAATCACGCCTACCTGCAAGTGATACAACACTCACACACACAGGGGTGACACAACAATCACACATACCTGGAGATAATACAACAATCACACATACCTGCAGGTGATACAACAGTCACACATACCTGCAGGTGATACAACAATCAGACATACCTGCAGGTGATACAACAGTCTCACATACCTGGAGGTGGTACAACAACCACATGTACCTGGATATGATACAACAATACACATACATTGTGATGATAAAACAATCACACATACCTGCAGGTGATAAAACAATCACGCGTAGTAAGATGATACAACAATCACGCATACTGGAGGTGATGCAACAATCACACATGCTGGAGGTGATACAACAATCAGACATACCTGCAGGTGATACAACAGTCTTACATACCTGGAGGTGATACAACAGTCTTACATACCTGGAGGTGGTACAACAACCACATGTACCTGGATATGATACAATACACATACATTGTGATGATACAGCAATCACACGTACATGCAGGTGATACAACAATACAAGTACCTTGAGGTTATATAACAATCATACATACTGGAGGATATACAACAATTACATATACCTGCAGGTGATACATCAATCACACCTACCCGCAGGTAATACAATCATATATACAATCCTGGAGGTAATACAACAATCACGCCTACCTGCAAGTGATACAACACTCACACACACAGGGGTGACACAACAATCACACATACCTGGAGATAATACAACAATCACACATACCTGCAGGTGATACAACAGTCACACATACCTGCAGGTGATACAACAATCAGACATACCTGCAGGTGATACAACAGTCTCACATACCTGGAGGTGGTACAACAACCACATGTACCTGGATATGATACAACAATACACATACATTGTGATGATAAAACAATCACACATACCTGCAGGTGATAAAACAATCACGCGTAGTAAGATGATACAACAATCACGCATACTGGAGGTGATGCAACAATCACACATGCTGGAGGTGATACAACAATCAGACATACCTGCAGGTGATACAACAGTCTTACATACCTGGAGGTGATACAACAGTCTTACATACCTGGAGGTGGTACAACAACCACATGTACCTGGATATGATACAACAATACACATACATTGTGATGATAAAACAATCACACATACCTGCAGGTGATAAAACAATCACGCGTAGTAAGATGATACAACAATCACGCATACTGGAGGTGATGCAACAATCACACATGCTGGAGGTGATACAACAATCACACATATCTGCAGGTGATACAACAGTCACACATATCTGCAGGTGATACAACAATCAGACATACCTGCAGGTGATACAACAGTCTCACATACCTGGAGGTGGTACAACAACCACATGTACCTGGATTTGATACAACAATACACATACATTGTGATGATACAACAATCACACATACCTGCAGGTGATAAAACAATCACGCGTAGTAAGATGATGCAACAATCACACATACTAGAGGTGATGCAACAATCACACATGCTGGACGTGATGCAAAAATCACACATACTGGACGTGATGCAACAATCACACATACTGGACGTGATGCAACAACCACGCATACTGGAGGTGATGCCACAACCACACATACTGGAGGTGATGCAACAACCACACATACTGGAGGAGATGCAACAACCACACATACTGGAGGTGATGCAACAATCACACATACTGCAGGTGATGCAACAATCACACATACTGGAGGTGATGCAATAATCACACATACTGGACGTGATGCAACAATCACACATACTGGAGGTGATGCAATAATCACACATACTGGAGGTGATGCAACAATCACACATACTGGAGGTGATGCAACAACCACACGTGCTGAAGGTAATACAACAATCACACGTGCTGAAGGTAATACAACAATTACACATACCTTGAGGTAACATAACAATCACATGCACCTTGGAGTGATACAACAATCGCACATATCTGGAGGTAATATAACAATCACATGCACCTGGAAGTGATGCAACAATCGCATATATCTGGAGGTAATATAACAATCACATGCACCTGGAAGTGATGCAATAATCATCAGTACTGGATGTGATGTAACAGTACAATTACATTGTGATGGCACAAAAATCACACATTTCTGGAAGTGAAGTGAGTGAGTGAGTGAGTTTAGTTTTACGCCGCACTCAGCAATATTCCAGCTATATGGCGGCGGTCTGAAAATAATCGAGCCTGGACCAGACTATCCAGTGATCAACAACATGACCATCGATCTGCGCAATTGGAAACCGATGACATGTGTCAACCAAGTCAGCGAGCCTGACCACCCGATCCCGTTAGTCGCCTCTTACGAGAAGCTGAGTCGCCTTTTATGGCAAGCATGGGTTGCTGAAGGCCTATTCTACCCCGGGACCTTCACGGGTCTCTGGAAGTGAAACATCAGACATACTGGAGGTAATACAACAATCACGCTTAGTAAGATGATACAGCAATCACACATAGTGGAGGTGATACAACAATCACACGTTCCTGAATGTGATACAACAACCACACGCATTGGAGGTGATCCAACAATCATCCATAACTGGAAGCCATGCATCGATCACACATACTTTGAGGTGATACAACAATTAGTGGAGGTAAGACAACATTCACGTTGAGGTGATACAACACTATGCGCACCTTATGGTGATAAAATAAGTATACGTACCTGGAGGCGGTACAAAATTCACGTGAGGTGATGCAACTAAACACTTAATTGCAGGTGATGGAACAATCACATGTACCTACAGATGATAGTACAATCACAGTTATCTGCAGGTGGTACAAGTATCATACATACATCCTATCTGGAGGAGGTATATCAGTCACACCTACCAGTACACGGGTCGAGGGTGCAGACTGCATTTCTCTGTTCACTCGACTCCCCCGTGCAGGGCTGGGTCAGACACACTCGGGTTCTGTTCTCTACACCAAAGACTTGCCCTCCACACGTGGCTGAGCAGTACCGTCTCCAGAATGACCATTCTCCCCAACCTGCACCTGCAGTGATGCAACAATGATTGGACAGAAGGTCCGAACGAACACAAAACATTCGAACGAACGCACCACTTGAACACGGTGGCCAGCGATTCGTAAAAAACGTGCATCACGCGCAGACGCCTGCATCGGTGTATACGGCCACTGAGCAGGGAGAGTTTTAGATATGTTTTCGTTGGGGCAGCCACGCCATCGGTGACTGTCTCGCATACAGTGCCAAATCAGAGCACAAGTATTAGAAGTCAAATAAGGACTTCAATTTTATACCACAAGATGGTTCAGTAGTCACATAAGGACCGTTGTCTATATCGTGTCGTGTGTCGTGTCAAATCAGGACATGTTGGGGAATATAGTGACGTTGGAATATTTCGTCGATTCAAAGGTATGCAAGTAACACTACATGAGCTTTGAAAATTGTTGAATTATTTTTAAGTCTTCCACTGCTGCACAACAATGATATCAACCAGCTTCTGGTTCAACAGTCAATAGTGCCTGAACAATTAAACATGTCTGGTGCTGAAACAATCACTACCTATACATCCATACCTACTGGGAAGTGATACAGCAATCACACGTACATGCAGGTGATACAACAATACAAGTACCTTGAGGTTATATAACAATCACACATACTGGAGGTGACAGTACAATACACGTACTTTGAGGTGGTACAACAATCACATGTCCTGTAATTAATACAGCAATCACACATGCTGTGGGTAATACAACAATCAACAACAATACACGTATCTGGGCGTGGTACAATAACCTACCGTGCAGATACAACAGCCACATGTACCTGGAGGCGATACATCAATACACGTGTACCTGGAGGCGATACATCAATACACGTGTACCTGGAGAGAAGACAACAATCATGCCTATCTGGAGGAGGTATATCAGTCACACCTACCTGTACACGGGTCGAGGGTGCAGGTTGCATTTCTCTGTTCACTCGACTCCCCCGTGCAGGGCTGCATCAGACACACTCGGGTTCTGTTCTCTACACCAGAGACTTGCCCTCCACACGTGGCTGAACAGTACCGTCTCCAGAATGACCATTCTCCCCAACCTGACATAAGAAGATATGAAGATGATAATCCGCACACCGTGAAGGTTAATGGGTCATTGCAGTTTGAGGTGTCCGGACATTTGTGTAGGTTTGTGTATATTGTCCGACACTGGAAATGGAGGATCTGCTTCTTGTACCAGCGAAAAGTGTTGGTGAAAAACTGACGTATGTGTCTGCTACCTAGAACACGAACCATGTCTGTGGCTCTACTACCTGCAACATGAAACATATCTGTGTCTAGCCTCTTGAGTATGAAACATATCTGTGTCTAGCCTCTTGGGTATGAAACATATCTGTGTCTAGCCCCTTGAGTATGAAACATATCTGTGTCTGGCCCCTTGAGTATGAAACATATCTGTGTCTAGTCCCTTGAGTATGGAACATATCTGTGTATCTTGTACCTACGACACGAAATTTTCGTTTTGTACCTAAACCACGAAACACATGTCTACTACTTCGGGCATGAAACGTCTGTTTGTCTACTACCTAGAACATGAATCATATATGTGTCTACAATCTATATGAATCAAAAACATATCTGTGTATCTACTACCAAGGACACGAAACATATCTGTATATACTGCCTAGAACACGGAACCAACCTGTGTGTCTGCAGCCTAGAACACGAAACATACCTATGTGTCAACTGCTTAGAACACGAAACAAACCTGTGTGTAAATTCCCTAGAACACGAAACGTACCTTAGCGTCCGCTGCCTAGAACACGAAACAGACCAGTGTGTCCACTGCCTAGAAAACGAAACAGACATGTGTGTCTGCTGCCTAGAACACTAAACATATCTTTGCGTCAACTGCCTAGAACACGAAACCGACCTGTGTGTCTGCTGCCTAGTACATGAAACAGACCTGTGTGTAAATTCCCAGAACACAAAACATCCCTTTGCGTCAACTGCCTAGAACACGAAACAGACCTGTGTCTATTACCTTGAACACAGACCATACCCGTGTGTCTACTGTCTACAACACGAAACAGACCTGTGTGTCTACTGCCTAGAACACGAAATAGACCTGTGTCTATTACCTTGAATACGAAACATACCCGTGTGACTACTGCCTAGAACAGGAAACAGACCTGTTTGTCTACTGCCTAGAACAGGAAACAGGCATGTGTCTATTACCTTGAACATGGAACATACCCGTGTGTCTACTGTCTAGAACACGAAACAGACCTGTGTCAACTGTCTAGAACACTAAACAGACCTGTGTGTCTCCTGCCTAGAACACCAATGGTGACAAGATGGTGACGTGTGTGTGAAGATATATAGTCAACACCTGGTGCTGACAAGATGGTGACAAGATGGTGACGTGTGTAGGAGGGTATGTAGTATATAGACAGGTATGTAGTAAATAGATAGGTCCCCAGTACCTGGTGGTCATAAGATGATGACAAGACAGTGACGTGTGTGTGAAGGTAAATAGGATATAGACAAGTACGTAGGACATATACAGGTCCACAGTACCTGGTGGTCATAAGATGGTGACGTGTATGTGAAGGTACTGGTGGTCATAAGATGGTGACGTGTGTGTGAAGTCTATGCTAAGGTCTGTGTTACCTAATTGATTTGAAGTGTCGCAGAGGCAAGTGATGGGATTGAATAAGTTCCCTCCCGGACAGTTAACACGGTAGGTGGCGCTGCTGGTCCTCAGTATGTAACCAAACGCGTTGTCTGGGTCTGGGCTGTTGGTACTGCATGGACCTGGAAATACAATCGTCAAAGCCATTCCATCAAAATAGACATTTTAACAATTTCACTTTGACTCAAATACTCAGACGTGTATGCATCACCACCAGCAAGGTAGATAGGACAAGGCAAACGGGAGTATGACAAAGTGAGTGTGACAAGGCAAATGTGACAAGGTCAGCATGACAACGTGAGTGTGACATGGCCAGCGTGAGAAGGTGAGCATGACAACGTGAGCATCACAAAGGGAACGGGACAAGGTCAGCGTGAAAAGGTGAGTGTGACAAGATGAATGTGACAAGATGAACGTGATAAGGTGAGCGTATTATGATCCATGTGGGGCATCCGTCACAAACACTTGCAAGATAGACAGGAAGCCACGGGAACCAGTGATGTAAGACAGCTTGTGGAATTGTATCGGATCCCTACTTACATACAACACACAACATACAACTTTACAGATGTCGACTTCTTATTTATGACACGTAAACGTTGTATGCAACAAGAAGAAGTTGTCATCCATAAAGTTATATATTTCGACGCAACTTCTAAACGACTAGGACGTCTACTTTTCTGCCATCATTGGATCTCCTTTGAAATCGTTTACAGAGTATCCTTCTTAACACCTCAAACGGAGTGGCGGGTACTCTTAACCGCATACTGAGACATGGACAGCACGTGTGCAGGTTGGTAGTCTCACAATGAAGACGTGCACAACGCGTGGACAAGTTCGTAGCCTCACACTGACACATGCACAAAAGGTGGACAAGTTCACAGCCTCATACTGAGACATGGACAACACGTGGGCATGTTCACAGCCTCATATTGAGACATGGACAACACATGGGCATGTTCACAGCCTCATACTGAGACATGGACAACACGTGGGCATGTTCACAGCCTCATATTGAGACATGGACAACACATAGGCATGTTCACAGCCTCATACTGAGACATGGACAACACGTGGGCATGTTCACAGCCTCATACTGAGACGTGGACAACACGTGGGCATGTTCACAGCCTCATACTGAGACATGGACAACACGTGGGCATGTTCACAGCCTCATACTGAGACATGGACAACACGTGGGCATGTTCACAGCCTCATACTGAGACATGGACAACACATGGGCATGTTCACAGCCTCATACTGAGACATGGACAACACGTGGGCATGTTCACAGCCTCATACTGAGACATGGACAACACGTGGGCATGTTCGTATTCCCAAGCAGAGATATGGAAAACACTTTGCCACGTTCGTAGCCTCACACTGAAACCTCGACAATACTTCGACAAATTCATATCCTCATTCTGAGGCGTGACTGGTCGAAGTTTACGTTGAGACAGGTATTAAAAGCAATTGGTGGCAGCCTCAACAACAATCACACATGCCTGGACGTGGTACAAGAATTACTCACATACCTGCACTTGGTACAACAATTACACTCACATGGAGGTGGTACAACAATCACATGCAGACGATACAGCAATCACACATCCAGGAATTAATATAACAATCACACCTACCTGTACACGGGTCGAGGGTGCAGACTGCATTTCTCTGTTCACTCGGCTCCCCCGTGCAGGGCTGGGTCAGACACACTCGGGTTCTGTTCTCTACACCAAAGACTTGCCCTCCACACGTGGCTGAACAGTACCGTCTCCAGAATGACCATTCTCCCCAACCTGACAATAGAGACAAGACAGTGTTACAGTCTTCCTAAAGTAAAGATTTAGTCTTGCAGAATTGGTACAGAATGTTCAAAGACATCAAAGATTCAGTTTATTGGCTACCTGTTGTTGAAAATCCTTACAACCGTGGTAGCTGGTGGCAGATACAGGAGTAGTAAATACTCCCCACGGGTTACAGTGGTTTGCGTTGGTGACATGAAGGCGTGACATGAGATCGGTGATTGAAGGGGCGACATCAGGTCGCCCACTATGGGTAGTGAAATGAGGCGGGAGGCTTTACATCGACGCACACCTGCACATGCACGTGTACGCAAATGATCACGCGCACAGCCAAGCATACATCAAAACACTCTCGCACATATGCATTTAAAAATATGGCTCACACGCGCACACATCTGCGTAAACATTAACAAACACTGAGGTGATGGGTCTTTTTGAACAGATTAACATCAAGTTTCACCTCACGTCAGAGGTTCGGATATGAGACACGAGACGTTTTAACAGTTTTCTATTGTTAATAATCAAAAGAGCCTGAGAGACAGAAAGGCTGGCGCTCAGTCCTGTTTCACATCAAAACAATCATGTAGAATGTCCTGCAAGGTGCAATAACTAAGAAATATTCCAGCAATTTAATTGACTGACATGTGCAAGGCAAGTCACTGAGTCTTACAATCCCATTCGGGGAGGACGCTGTTGCAAACCATCTTCCAGGGAGTTACCTGTACTTTGAGGTACTGACAAAAATATAGACAGTTTGTTATCAAGAACATAAAATTTGAACGTTATATCAACATAAAGGTAACACTCTTTCCTTGGACATTATGTCATCACACAGGTAACACGTCTTACCTGTACGTGATGGCATGACAGGCATGACATGGTAACACATCTTACCATTGTCACATGTAGGTACTTGACAGGTTACGATCTGAGTGTCCAGTGGGTTTCCAGAACAGGCCCTGCCGCCATTCACTGGAACGGGGTTGGTACATGTCCGTGTCCTCGTGTCCGTCCCATTCACAGACTGACCACACGTGGCACTGCACGCCCTCGTCACCGACGACCACTCACTCCAGCCTCCGTTAACTGTGGCAGCAATCGACAATATATAATGAGACGCTGGGTGGGGCAAGATGGAAATAGCTGGCCATACTCTAACATCCAATCGATTCCTGTAATGACCTTACACTACACCTAACACAGA
The DNA here is from genome assembly GCF_037392515.1 of Haliotis asinina. NCBI lineage: Eukaryota > Metazoa > Mollusca > Gastropoda > Lepetellida > Haliotidae > Haliotis > Haliotis asinina. The sequence goes on along the minus strand of NC_090293.1, from coordinate 55,377,635 downwards.
TAGGCTACGTACCATACACTGTCACCGATCCATCCGATGTTGCCCCTCCCGCGATGAAGGTATAGTTGCCGGTGTCGGAAACGGCAGCCTGGAGTCTGGTCAAGCGGTAGACGTTTCCGTTTCGTGTCATCACGTTCCGAGAATCCTGGGACACGGGAACGCCGTCCTTCAGCCACTGCCAGTTGGTTTCGACTGGTTGATTTAGCTCCGCAGACAACACGATAGGACCTCCTGCTTCAACCTGAGTGTCGCTCACACCGGAAACTATGGCAACCTGACCTGGAGATGTAGAAATGGGAAAAGACCATTTAACATGGAAACCGACACAACAAGCAAGTGCTTCTTTATTGCAATACTGTTATACGTGAAATTAAGAATACATATCAATCTGGACTATCACGTGACTTACTTGAACACGGTGTCAGGGAACACGTGACAACTGCCTGATCTACGGATTCGCCTGCACATTGAGCACCGCCATTACGAGGAGGTGGGTTATTGCATTCCCTAGTTCTGTTCTGAATGCCGGAAACAGATCCGCAAGTCCCAGAGCAGTATCTCCTGAATGCAGACCATGGTCCCCAGCCGCCGTTCACTACGGGATTAATACCGGTATGAATGTCAGGAGCCACTGAGCTGGACCAAACACTAACTGTATTTGTACTCTTACTATGTGTATGTGTTAATTCTTGGTGTACGTTAACCACAGGGATAAAGGGTGTGTATTATTACTTTATTCAATATGCATGAAAGAACGTCAGAAATAAACACAAACGATTAAGTAACGTAACCTTTACATTTTACTGATGCACTATGTCTAGGGAGACCAAGCTCTGCTGGGTAGCATGCTTGATCTTGTCAACCCTCAGGTTCGTAGAGAACATTACCTCGGTCACACAGACAACTGGTGGGGTTGAAGGAGGTCCCGGCAGTACAGGACAATTTCTGGCTGATGTTGCCCACTGTCACGATGAAGCCTTCAGGGTTGTCTGGGTCAGGGCTGACAAACCCGCAGGAATCTAAACAATTAGAACACGAGAATTTAAAACTGATTTCAATTTTTCCTTGTCCATATATGCAAGCACCCTCCGTGGCAGCCGTATAATGGCATTATCAACATCAGCTGTGTTTACTAAGGCTCTGATACCTCTGTACAGGTAGTGTCAACATCAGCTGTGTTTACTAAGGCTCTGATACCTCTGTACAGGTAATGTCAACATCAGCTGTGTTTACCAAGGCTCTGATACCTCTGTACAGAGAGTATCAACATCAGCTGTGTTTACTAAGGCTGTAATACCTCTGTACAGGTAGTGTCAACATCAGCTGTGTTTACTAAGGCTCTGATACCTCTGTACAGGTAATGTCAACATCAGCTGTGTTTACCAAGGCTCTGATACCTCTGTACAGAGAGTATCAACATCAGCTGTGTTTACTAAGGCTGTAATACCTCTGTACAGGTAGTGTCAACATCAGCTGTGTTTAGTAGGGCTGTGATACCTCTGTACAAGTAGTGTCGACATCAGCTGTGTTTACTAAGGCTCTGATACCTCTGTACAAGTAGTGTCAACATCACCTGTGTTTAGTAGAGCTGTGATACCTCTGTACAAGTAGTGTCAACATAATCTGTGTTTAGTAAGGCTGTGATACCTCTGTAAGGTAATGTCAACATCAGCTGTGTTTAGTAGAGCTGTGATACCTCTGTACAAGTAGTGTCAACATCAGCTGTGTTTAGTGGGGCTGTGATACCTCTGTAGAAGTAATGTCAACATCACCTGTGTTTAGTAAGGCTGTGATACCTATGTAAAGGTAGTGTCAATATCAACTGCACATGTTATAGCTGAGATGTGTGTGTAAATGTCTTCTATCATTAACTGCACTTTTTTTAAAGAAGGTAACTTTTTACTTGAGTGTTCTGTTGGAGACGATGTTACTTACTCTCACATGTAGGTACTTGACAGGTTACTATCTGAGTGTCCAGTGGGTTTCCAGAACAGACCCTGCCGCCATTCACTGGAACGGGGTTGGTACATGTCCGTGTCCTCGTGTCCGTCCCATTCACAGACTGGCCACACGTGGCACTGCACGCCCTCGTCACCGACGACCACTCACTCCAGCCTCCGTTAACTGTGGCAGCAAACGACAATATATAATGAGACGCTGGGTGGGGCAAGATGGAAATAGCTGGCCATACTCTAACATCCAACCGATTCCTGTAACGACATTACACTACACCTAACACAGACAGGCTACGTACCATACACCGTCACCGATCCATCCGATGTTGCCCCTCCCGCGATGAAGGTATAGTTGCCGGTGTCGGAAACGGCAGCCTGGAGTCTGGTCAAGCGGTAGACGTTTCCGTTTCGTGTCATCACGTTCCGAGAATCCTGGGACACGGGAACGCCGTCCTTCAGCCACTGCCAGTTGGTTTCGACTGGTTGATTTAGCTCCGCAGACAACACGATAGGACCTCCTGCTTCAACCTGAGTGTCGCTCACACCGGAAACTATGGCAACCTGACCTGGAGATGTAGAAATGGGAAAAGACCATTTAACATGGAAACCGACACAACAAGCAAGTGCTTCTTTATTGCAATACTGTTATACGTGAAATTAAGAATACATATCAATCTGGACTATCACGTGACTTACTTGAACACGGTGTCAGGGAACACGTGACAACTGCCTGATCTACGGATTCGCCTGCACATTGAGCACCGCCATTACGAGGAGGTGGGTTATTGCATTCCCTAGTTCTGTTCTGAATGCCGGAAACAGATCCGCAAGTCCCAGAGCAGTATCTCCTGAATGCAGACCATGGTCCCCAGCCGCCGTTCACTACGGGATTAATACCGGTATGAATGTCAGGAGCCACTGAGCTGGACCAAACACTAACTGTATTTGTACTCTTACTATGTGTATGTGTTAATTCTTGGTGTACGTTAACCACAGGGATAAAGGGTGTGTATTATTACTTTATTCAATATGCATGAAAGAACGTCAGAAATAAACACAAACGATTAAGTAACGTAACCTTTACATTTTACTGATGCACTATGTCTAGGGAGACCAAGCTCTGCTGGGTAGCATGCTTGATCTTGTCAACCCTCAGGTTCGTAGAGAACATTACCTCGGTCACACAGACAACTGGTGGGGTTGAAGGAGGTCCCGGCAGTACAGGACAATTTCTGGCTGATGTTGCCCACTGTCACGATGAAGCCTTCAGGGTTGTCTGGGTCAGGGCTGACAAACCCGCAGGAATCTAAACAATTAGAACACGAGAATTTAAAACTGATTTCAATTTTTCCTTGTCCATATATGCAAGCACCCTCCGTGGCAGCCGTATAATGGCATTGTCAACATCAGCTGTGTTTACTAAGGCTCTGATACCTCTGTACAGGTAGTATCAATATCAGCTGTGTTTACTAAGGCTGTAATACCTCTGTACAAGTAGTATCAACATCAGCTGTGTTAACTAAGGCTGTAATACCTCTGTACAGAGAGTGTCAATATCAGCTGTGTTTACTAAGGCTGTAATACCTCTGTACAAGTAGTATCAACATCAGCTGTGTTTACTAAGGCTCTGATACCTCTGTACAGGTAATGTCAACATCAGCTGTGTTAACTAAGGCTGTAATACCTCTGTACAGAGAGTATCAATATCAGCTGTGTTTACTAAGGCTGTAATACCTCTGTACAAGTAGTATCAACATCAGCTGTGTTTACTAAGGCTGTAGTACCTCTGTACAGGTAGTGTCAACATCAGCTGTGTTTACTAAGGCTCTGATACCTCTGTACAGGTAGTATCAACATCAGCTGTGTTTACTAAGACTGTAATACCTCTGTACAAGTAGTGTCAAGATCAGCTGTGTTTACTAAGGCTCTGATACCTCTGTACAGGTAGTATCAACATCAGCTGTGTTTACTAAGGCTGTAATACCTCTGTACAAGAAGTGTCAACATCAGCTGTGTTTACTAAGGCTGTATTACCTCTGTACAGGTAGTATCAATATCAGCTGTGTTTACTAAGGCTCTGATACCTCTGTACAAGTAGTATCAACATCAGCTGTGTTTACTATGGCTGTAATACCTCTGTACAAGTAGTGTCAATATCAGCTGTGTTTAGTAAGGCTGTGATACCTCTGTACAGGTAATGTCAACATCAGCTGTGTTTACTAAGGCTCTGATACCTCTGTACAGGTAGTATCAACATCAGCTGTGTTTACTAAGGCTGTAATACCTCTGTACAGGTAGTATCAATATCAGGTGTGTTCACTAAGGCTGTAATACCGCTGTAAGGTAGTGTCAACATCAGCTGTGTTTACTAAGGCTCTGAGGCACCCGTGTTCCTGTTGCTCAACACACCACTTCGACCCTTACTTCACCTAGACGGGTGGTAGAATCGGCCCGATTCTATCAATCGGCTGGTCACGCCAAGCCCTGTGTATGGACTTGTACGTCACTCATGTACGTTAAACATGTACGTTTAATTTGAAAATGTTTTACATTTGGACTCGGTACATTTATACATATCAGATGTCAATGATTTGCAATGTGATGTTTTGCTCTTTGCCTAGAGTCTTATGCCAGAAGGCGGTGGCTCATGGGCCAATCTGGTGGATTAGCTATTTATAACTTTTCTGCTGGAGTATATCATCCGAGTATCCTTGGTGCTGCAAGTTGGAGACCCACTTGTTTTTAACATTGTCCTTGTGATACTCCGTGGTGGGTGGGGAGCTCGGATGATGAATCTTAAAACACTAACTATGGCTTACGAAACCCCTATGACCAAGAAAAAACGTCCTCTTGACACGGATCCTGATGTTAATGATCAAAGACCGTCCACATCTATTGACTATTGGCCACGTTTTATAGTACTTGAGACTGTTGACAAGACTCCCTTGAAGCTGAACCCTTTTGCTGTTTCAAAAGGCGTACAAGGCATATAGCAGGAGATGTTAAAAATGTTAGACGTTTGCGTACAGGTTCATTTCTTATTGAATGTAGTAAGAGACAACAGGCAAATAACCTCCTGTCAACTAAATCTTTTGTTGGCATTCCCATATCAGTCTCTGCCCACCGAACGCTTAACACCAGCAAAGGCATAGTGAGAGACCGAGACCGCCTTTTTGCTGATATGCTGGAAATTGATATTGCCTCAGAGATGAAGGAACAAGGTGTGTTGTATGTAAAACGTTTCACTACCCGTTAACACAATGAGATCCAACAAACAAACACCTATTTGTTTTCTTTCTCTACTCCGACTGCTCCTAAATCGATAAAGGCTGGTTACTGTCATATCAAAGTGGAAACATATATTCCGAATCCACCGAGATGTTTCAAGTGCCAGAAGTATGGGCATGGCGTCAATACTTGCACATTGTCTGTTGTGTGTGCTCACTGTGGTGAGAAGACACACACAACAGAAGATTGTGACAGTAGTTATAAGAAATGCACTAACTGTTCAGGAGACCATTCCTCTTTTTCAAAAGAGTGTCCAGTATGGAAGCAGCAGATGGAGATCAACAAACTGAAATTTACTCAAAATATTAGTTTTTCAGAGGCAAAACAGCTTGTTCAGAGATCTGAATTAACAGAAACATATGCTTCAAAAACTAAGACATCATCTGAGGCGACGAATAAAGCAACCAGATCAACTTCAGGCTGTCAAACAGATTTGACGTGGGTGAACACTGATTCCCCACAGACTTTAGTACCTGCAATATCTACACAAACTGCTGAGCCACTTCCTGGCACGTCTCAAAGTCAGCCAGAGCCAGATCGTGATCAAAATTTGTTATCTCAGTCTACCACAAGGTCTCAGTTGTTGTGTAACGTGCAACAAACTGCTAAAGGCAAAGGTAAAGGCATTATGTTCTTTGTATGTGTCACCGTCTACAACTCTTCAGAGGACCGACCTTCAAACCCTCTACGATCAACTCCCCAAACCGTGTATTATTATGGGAGATTTGAATGGCCACAACCCACTCTGGGGCGGTACAACTACGAATACTAAAGGTAAACTATTAGAAGAGTTCTGTTCAGATAACGATTTATGCTTATATAATGACGGTTCAAACACATATTTACACCCTGGTACAGGAATTTATTCTGCTCTCGACTTGTCACTTACAAATTCAGAACTACTAAATGAATTTGAATGGTCAGTTCACGATGACCTCTGTGGAAGTGACCATTTTCCTACTATCCTAAAGTCTGTAACTCCATCTGATGTTCCTCCATCATCAAGGCGGAATTTTAAAAAGGCTAACTGGGTTTTATATGAAACACTGTGTGCTGAAAAACTTAAACCCGAACGGTTTATTGACGTTCCTGATGCTATTAAATGCTTTTCTGATGCATTGAATTCCATAGCTGATGAGTGTATACCAACGTCCTCTGCAGTTCCACATATTCGAAAACCATGGTTCAACGATGACTGCAAACAAGCTAGGAAGGCAAGGAAAAAGGCAGAACATTATTTCCGTCGCCATCCTATGGTGCATAATTTAAATAAATTTAAAATTTTAAATGCTAAAGCACGGCGTACTTTTAAACAGAACAAACGCCAATCTTGGCAAAATTATGTATCTAAAATAAATTCTCGGACACCCATGTCCAAGGTATGGAACATGGTCCAAAAAATTAAAGGTAGAGGCACTAAATCTACTGTCCATCATCTTAAACATGGAGATCAGTTACTTACTGATAAATCAGATATCGCAAATAAACTGGGCGAAACCCTCGCTAAACACTCTTCCTCTTCTAATTATTTACCTAAATTCCAGCAGTATCAAAAACAGCAAGAAAAGAAAACTATTAATTTCAATTCTGATAATGGGGAAGATTATAATGAAACGTTTTCTATTCATGAACTCCATACTGCTCTTGATCAGGCTCATGACACTGCTACTGGAGCTGATAACATACATTATCAACTCCTGAAGCATTTACCAGAATCCTGCCTAGAAACTCTCCTAAATATTTTTGATGATATTTGGACATCGGGTAACTTTCCTCCGTCATGGCGTGACGCCATAGTAGTACCAATACCTAAACCTGGACGTGATCATACGGATCCGTCCAATTATCGTCCGATTTCATTAACAAGCTGTGTTTGCAAGACCATGGAACGCATGATAAATAATCGACTTGTTTGGTATTTGGAAACTAATAACCTTATCACAGATATACAATGTGGTTTCCGTAAAAACAGAAGTACTGTCGATCACTTAGTGCGTTTAGACTCATTTGTTAAAAACGCACTAATTAACAAACAACACGCTGTGTCTATCTTTTTTGATCTCGAGAAGGCATACGACACAACCTGGAAATATGGCATTTTGAGAGATTTACATGATTTCGGTTTGCGAGGTCGTTTGCCTGAATTCATATGCAAATTTTTAAATAACAGACAATTTCAAGTCCGCGTGGGTTCTACCCTGTCTGATCATTACAATCAGGATCAGGGTGTTCCACAAGGCAGTATTTTGTCAGTCACACTTTTTAGTATCAAGATAAACAGTTTATCAAAAGTTTTAAACGATTCAATTGATGGATCATTATTTGTGGATGATTTTAATATTTCTTGTCGTGGTAAAAATATGAATACCATTGAACGACAACTACAGTTATGTTTAAACAAGATTAATAAATGGTGTCTTGAAAACGGCTTTAAATTTTCTAAATCGAAAACTAATTGTATACATTTTTGTCGTAAATATAAACCACATAAAGACCCTGAACTATCTCTAGATGGCACACCAATTAAAGTTGTGAAGGAAGCTAAGTTCTTGGGTCTCATTTTTGACTCACACTTAACGTTTTTACCGCATATTAAATCACTTAAAACTAAATGCCTGAAAGCACTTGACTTGTTGAAAGTGGTTTCAAATTCAAAATGGGGAGGGGATCAAGCTACCCTTCTCCATCTATATCGATCTCTCGTGCGTTCGAAACTCGATTATGGCTCCATTGTTTATGGTGGAGCCTGCAAAAGCAACTTAAAATTATTAGATTCAGTCCATCATCAAGGTCTAAGACTTTGTCTTGGCTCCTTTAGAACTTCACCTCTTGACAGCCTGTATGTCGAGGCTGACGAACCATCTCTTGAGCAGCGACGTATAAAATTAGCTTTACAGTATGTAACAAAACTATATTCAAATGAGTCTAACCCTGCATATAACTGTGTTTTCAATCCCCTGTATGAGGATTTATACAAAAAGAAATCTTCTTTCGTTCCGCCTCTTGGTTTAAGAATAAAACCACTTATTTCTGCTGCCAGTATTGAACTGGAAAACATAGCTCCTTCCCGTCTTCTTTCTTCTCCTCCTTGGCAGTTTGTTAGGCCACAAGTTGACCTAACATTAACGACTTTTAAAAAATCAGAAACGAATGAATTACAGTATAAACAAGAATATAATCAACTGAAACATAAATATAGCAATTATAAATCCTTATTTACAGATGGGTCCAAGGACGGTGGCGCAGTGGCTTGTGCCACTGTCACTGGATCCAGAACAATATCATCTCGATTACCAGATAACAGTTCTATTTTTACAGCTGAAGCTAACGCCATACTAACAGCTCTTAAATATATTCAAAGACACCCTAAACGTAAACAATATATAATCTATTCCGACTCTCTTTCTTGCCTTCAGGCTATTAAAAATATATCTTGTAAACATCCACTTTTAATAGAAATTATTGAATTGTATAATAATCTTGCCACTGGCCAATACGACATCGTCTTTTGTTGGTTACCCAGCCACGTAGGTATTTCCTGTAACGCAATGTCCTCCATAGATACATTGTTTTAGGTCTATTCACTAGTTTTATATTCTATTCTGTGATATTCTAGTCAGTTTTACTGTCCTTCGTTGACAGGGTTTTACAATGTCCGTGCTAGTAATTCATTTGTATTTTTATAATTAATCGTTCTCGTCACGATATGGCTGCAATACTGCCGATGTGACGTTAAATACTAACTCACTCACTCACTCACCCGCTGTGTTTTGTAAGGCTGTAATACCTCTGTAAGGCTGTAATACCTCTGTACAAGTAGTGTCAACATCAGCTGTGTTTACTAAGGCTCTGATACCTCTGTACAGGTAGTGTCAACATCAGCTGTGTTTACTAAGGCTCTGATACCTCTGCACAAGTAGTGTCAACATCAGCTGTGTTTACTCAGGCTCTGATACCTCTGTACAGGTAGTATCAACATCAGCTGTGTTTACTAAGGCTGTAATACCTCTGTACAAGTAGTGTCAACATCAGCTGTGTTTACTAAGGCTCTGATACCTCTGTACAGGTAGTGTCAACATCAGCTGTGTTTACTAAGGCTCTGATACCTCTGTACAGGTAGTATCAACATCAGCTGTGTTTACTAAGGCTGTAATACCTCTGTACAAGTAGTGTCAACATCAGCTGTGTTTACTAAGGCTCTGATACCTCTGTACAGGTAGTATCAACATCAGCTGTGTTTACTAACGCTCTGATACTTATGTACCGGTAGTATCAATATCAGCTGTGTTTACTAAGGCTGTAATACCTCTGTACAAGTAGTGTCAACATCAGCTGTGTTTACTAAGGCTCTGATACCTCTGTACAGGTAGTATCAACATCAGCTGTGTTTACTAAGGCTCTGATACCTCTGTACAGGTAGTATCAACATCAGCTGTGTTTACTCAGGCTCTGATACCTCTGTACAGGTAGTATCAACATCAGCTGTGTTTACTAAGGCTGTAATACCTCTGTACAAGTAGTGTCAACATCAGCTGTGTTTACTAAGGCTCTGATACCTCTGTACAGGTAGTATCAACATCAGCTGTGTTTACTAAGGCTCTGATACCTCTGTACAGGTAGTATCAACATCAGCTGTGTTTACTAACGCTCTGATACTTATGTACCGGTAGTATCAATATCAGCTGTGTTTACTAAGGCTGTAATACCTCTGTACAAGTAGTGTCAACATCAGCTGTGTTTACTGAGGCTGTAATACCTCTGTACAGGTAATGTCAACATCAGCTGTGATTACTAAGGCTGTAATACCTCTGTACAGGTAGTATCAATATCAGCTGTGTTTACTAAGGCTGTAATACCTCTGTAAGGTAATGTCAACATCAGCTGTGTTTACTAAGGCTGTAATACCTCTGTACAAGTAGTGTCAACATCAGCTGTGTTTACTGAGGCTGCAATACCTCTGTACAGGTAATGTCAACATCAGCTGTGATTACTAAGGCTGTAATACCTCTGTACAGGTAGTATCAATATCAGCTGTGTTTACTAAGGCTGTAATACCTCTGTAAGGTAATGTCAACATCAGCTGTGTTTACTAAGGCTGTAATACCTCTGTACAGGTAATGTCAACATCAGCTGTGTTTAGTAAGGCTGTAATACCTCTGTACAAGTAGTGTCAACATCAGCTGTGTTTACTAAGGCTGTAGTACCTCTGTACAGGTAGTGTGAACATCAGCTGTGTTTACTAAGGCTGTAATACCTCTGTACAGGTAGTGTCAACATCAGCTGTGTTTACTAAGGCTGTAATACCTCTGTACAAGTAGTGTCAACATCAGCTGTGTTTACTAAGGCTGTAATACCTCTGTACAGGTAGTGTCAACATCAGCTGTGTTTACTAAGGCTGTAATACCTCTGTACAGGTAGTGTCAACATCAGCTGTGTTTACTAAGGCTATAATACCTCTGTACAAGTAGTGTCAACATCAGCTGTGTTTACTAAGGCTGTAGTACCTCTGTACAAGTAGTGTCAACATCAGCTGTGTTTACTAAGGCTGTAATACCTCTGTACAGGTAGTGTCAACATCAGCTGTGTTTACTAAGGCTGTAATACCTCTGTACAGGTAGTGTCAACATCAGCTGTGTTTACTAAGGCTATAATACCTCTGTACAAGTAGTGTCAACATCAGCTGTGTTTACTAAGGCTGTAGTACCTCTGTACAAGTAGTGTCAACATCAGCTGTGTTTACTAAGGCTGTGATACCTCTGTACAGGTAGTGTCAACATCAGCTGTGTTTAGTAAGGCTGTGATACATCCGTACAAGTAGTGTCAACATCAGCTGTGTTTGGTAAGGCTGTGATACATCTGTACAGGCAGTGTCAACATCAACTGGGTGTGATATAACTGGGATGTGTGTGTAGTATAGGAGAAAACACACCTCCGAGGTTTGGTAGACAACGTAAAACCGGAGAGGGGGGGATTTCCCGACCCCAATAGTTTTACATTGTCTTTCAAAACCGAGGAGAAGTGTTTTCTCTAACATATAAAGCGTCAATGATTCATAATTACAATGTAGATGATCATTTAATGAAGCTACATGACAATAACTGAAGCGCGCGTAAAATCAATATAATGACAGTAACTATAAGTAGATAATTTAACCCCTCCACTCGCAGGTGGCCGTGCGTTAGAGCGTCTGCCTACGGATGGGGGAATTGCGGTTCTAATCCCGCTTCGGAAAACCTTCGTATTGTGACTTTAATCTTGAACGATACGTTCCAGTTGATTTCAAACACTCATGTATCATTTGAATGTTGATGTTCATATAAAGTTAGGAAAAGTAAAACCTGGGAAGCGGTCTTACTAACGAAAAGTAAACCCTGGGAAGCGGTCTTACTAACGAAAAGTAAACCCTGGGAAGCGGTCTTACTAACGAAAAGTAAACCCTGGGAAGCGGTCTTACTAACGAAAAGTAAAACCCGTCTCTCCAGAACAAAAGCCTCAAATGTTGTTATTCTGGGAAAACAAGAGATGACCCAATATATCGTGAGATGCACACTTTAGGTTTATATAATGTCTTCTATCATTAACTACATTTTAAAGAGGGTAACTTTTTACTTGAGTGTTCTGTTGAAAACGATGTTACTTACTCTCACATGTAGGTACTTGACAGGTTACTATCTGAGTGTCCAGTGGGTTTCCAGAACAGACCCTGCCGCCATTCACTGGAACGGGGTTGGTACATGTCCGTGTCCTCGTGTCCGTCCCATTCACAGACTGGCCACACGTGGCACTGCACGCCCTCGTCACCGACGACCACTCACTCCAGCCTCCGTTAACTGTGGCAGCAAACGACAATATATAATGAGACGCTGGGTGGGGCAAGATGGAAATAGCTGGCCATACTCTAACATCCAACCGATTCCTGTAACGACATTACACTACACCTAACACAGACAGGCTACGTACCATACACCGTCACCGATCCATCCGATGTTGCCCCTCCCGCGATGAAGGTATAGTTGCCGGTGTCGGAAACGGCAGCCTGGAGTCTGGTCAAGCGGTAGACGTTTCCGTTTCGTGTCATCACGTTCCGAGAATCCTGGGACACGGGAACGCCGTCCTTCAGCCACTGCCAGTTGGTTTCGACTGGTTGATTTAGCTCCGCAGACAACACGATAGGACCTCCTGCTTCAACCTGAGTGTCGCTCACACCGGAAACTATGGCAACCTGACCTGGAGATGTAGAAATGGTAACTGACCATTTAATTCAGACTTTTGGAAAAACTTAGAAATTTGAGTGTCCATTCAACTTTCGACTCACTCAACAATGTCCAACACGACCCGTGAAGATCAGGGTTACAATTGATCTTCAGCAACCCCTGATTGTCGTAAGAGTCGACTAACGGGATCGGGTGGTCAGGTTCGATGACTTTGTTGACTTGTCATCTTGTACCATTTACGTATAACGATGTTCATGCTGTTAATTACTGGATTGCCTGGTCCAGACTCGATTATTTACAGACCGCCGCCATGTAGCTGGAACATTGCTGAGTGTGGCGTTAAACAACAAGAAAACCAAACATAGCGCTAATGAACATTCACTTGTCTTCAGTCGCTTAAAGAAACTATAGACGCGTCCAACACACATCAATAGAGGTCAGTACAATTACTTTTTCCACGTGGACAGTACCGTTCCGTACGCAATCTCTAACCCACTAGATTGTAACCTTGTTTGTGTGCTTAGCTTTTCGGTTCTTGCCCTTGTCGGTTCTGTTTTTTAACACCTGTCAAAAAGTCTTACCACCGTATTCCCACGTATCAAAGCTTTAACCGCTAGTTTCTTACTCAAAGTTTACATCACATATTACGTTGTCGGTCTTTTTGTCTGGAACTAGGGTAAGTACAACTCCTTACCTGGATATTTTGTCATGACAGGGTAACACATCTTACCTGTACGTGATGGCATGACAGGCATGACAGGGTAACACATCTTACCTGTACGTGATGGCATGACAGGCATGACAGGGTAACACATCTTACCTGTACGTGATGGCATGACAGGCATGACAGGGTAACACATCTTACCATTGTCACATGTAGGTACTTGACAGGTTACTATCTGAGTGTCCAGTGGGTTTCCAGAACAGACCCTGCCGCCATTCACTGGAACGGGGTTGGTACATGTCCGTGTCCTCGTGTCCGTCCCATTCACAGACTGACCACACGTGGCACTGCACGCCCTCGTCGCCGACGACCACTCACTCCAGCCTCCGTTAACTGTGGCAGCAATCGACAATATATAATGAGACACTGGGTGGGGCAAGATGGAAATAGCTGGCCATACTTAAAAAGCAGCCGATTTTCTTACCTCGACACAGGTAACACTCCCAGCAAAGACATTATGTCATGACACAGGTAACGCTGTCATGACACAGGTAACAGTTCATACCTGGAAATCTTTTTCATGGCAGTGGTTAAACAAGGACAGATTTGCCGACTTCGTTGATACATGTCATCGTATGCCATTTGTGTAGGTCGATGCTCATGCTGTTGATCACTGTGGTATCTGGTTCAGACTTGATAATTTTCCGACTGCCGCTATGTAGCTGGAATATTGCTGATAGCGGCGTTAACGACAACCCAACTTACTTCAATACGGTCCCCAGGGAAACAGATATCCATGGTTGTCAACAATCTTGTCACAAACTACAGGGAAATAGATACCCTTCGCCAGAGTCAGTTTTGATCTTCAGTGCGGATATGAAATACCTTACTGACTAAAACATACGAGAAATTAGAAAACATTATTGATACAGCCGCAGCTGTGTGTCTATTTATCATCCTGAAAATTATAAGACCAACCTGTACCAATGCACGCGTCGAGGTGACACACTTGGTATCTCCTCTGTATGTAACCACCAGAACACGGTCTGCCACTGGTACTCGGCGGGGGGTTGTCACATGTGCGAGTTCGGTTTGCTTCTCCGTTGACAGAACCGCAGGATCCGGCGCAGACAACAACCCACTCGCCCCACTCACTCCAGCCTCCATCAACTGTACACACAGAGGGCAGTAATTACTGTACACAGACACAATGTCACTGTCACCAGCACCAAGTTCGGTCACACACACCCAGTAAGCGTAACACACACACACATACACACACACACACACACACACACACACACACACACACACACACACACACACACACACACTGAGTAAGTGTCAGTGTCACAGACGCACACAGACTGAGTGTCAGTGTCACACACACACACACACACACACACACACACACACACACACACACACACACACACACACACACACACACAATAAGCGTGACTGTCATAGTGCTACCTGTAGTGGGTCATGGTACTACTTGTGTTGGGTTATGTTGTACCTGTATAGGATCATTCAGTTACATGTACTGGGGCAAGTGCTACTTGTGTTGGGTTATGTTGTTACCTGTATAGAATCATTCTGTTACATGTACTGGGACAAGGAGCTACTTGTGTTGGGTTATGTTGTTACCTGTATAGGATCATTCAGTTACATGTACTGGGGCAAGTGCTACTTGTGTTGGGTTATGTTGTTACCTGTATAGGATCATTCAGTTACATGAACTGGGGCAAGTGCAACTTGTGTTGGGTTATGTTGTTACCTGTATAGGATCATTCAGTTACATGTACTGGGGCAAGTGCTACTTGTGTTGGGTTATGTTGTTACCTGTATAGGATCATTCTGTTACATGTACTGGGACAAGGAGCTACTTGTGTTGGGTATGGTGTTACCTGTATGGGATCATTCAGTTACATGTACTGGGAAGAAGGAGCTCCCTGTGTTGGGTTATGTTGTTACCTGTATGGGATCATTCTGTTACATGTACTGGGACAAGGAGCTACTTGTGTTGGGTTATGTTGTTACCTGTATAGGATCATTCAGTTACATGTACTGGGGCAAGTGCTACTTGTGTTGGGTTATGTTGTTACCTGTATAGGATCATTCAGTTACATGTACTGGGGCAAGTGCTACTTGTGTTGGATTATGTTTTTACCTGTATAGGATCATTCTGTTACATGTACTGGGACAAGGAGCTACTTATGTTGGATTATGCTGTTACCTGTATAGGATCATTCAGTTACATGTACTGGGGCAAGTGCTACTTGTGTTGGGTTATGTTGTTACCTGTATAGGATCATTCAGTTACATGTACTGGGGCAAGTGCTACTTGTGTTGGGTTATGTTGTTACCTGTATAGGATCATTCTGCTACATGTACTGGGACAAGGAGCTACTTGTGTTGGATTATGTTGTTTCCTGTATAGGATCATTCAGTTACATGTACTGGGGCAAGTGCTACTTGTGTTGGGTTATGTTGTTACCTGTATAGGATCATTCTGTTACATGTACTGGGACAAGGAGCTACTTGTGTTGGGTTATGTTGTTACCTGTATAGGATCATTCTGTTACATGTACTGGGGCAAGTGCTACTTGTGTTGGGTTATGTTGTTACCTGTATGGGATCATTCAGTTACATGTACTGGGGCAAGTGCTACTTGTGTCGGATTATGTTGTTACCTGTATAGGATCATTTTGTTACATGTACTGGGACAAGGAGCTACTTGTATTGGATTATGTTGTTACCTGTATAGGATCATTCAGTTACATTTACTGTGACAAGGTGCTGCCTGTAGAGGAGCATCATGCTTCCTGTAGTATTCACAGTGCTACCTGTACCAGGGCATGACGTTACCTATATTGGGACAAGGTGGCAGCACACACTGTGCATCTTTGCTGTCAACTGCCTTTCCTGGACACGCAGCCCCACCGTTGGAAGGAGCAGGGTTGTTACACGCACGTGTTCTATTGTCAACACCATCAGCAACTCCACATGAAGCAAAGCAGAACCTCCGCCATGATCCCCAATTCGACCAGCTGCCGTCAGCTGTAGATACAATGTAGAACGTGGTGCTAAAAAACAACCCCCAACATATACCATACACAATTTGCAACCAGCAAACTCCAATACTCCATCAATACATTACATGCAACAAAGGCAGGTGTGTGGGTGTGTGGGTGCAAGAAACCCAATACTCTACCAATGCCTGACCAAACATGCAACCAGCTAACCAGACATGTACGAAGTCGCTGCCAACGCTTGATCTGCATAGCCACCGTCAGACCACTCGCTGTGTTACATTCTGCATAACTGTTTTTCTCTCGCACTAAGACTTTGGTGGGTTGCTATATATATTTTATGACCCATTGCCTTAGATTTTGTTTCATTTGTATTGTATTTGAAATCGGCAGTGTGAAATTGACTTGTGACTTTGTATACCTTACTCTCTTTGCTAAATAATACAATATTTGAATATTTTAGACTTGTCTTTGTTCTGTTTTGATGGTTCACAGGAGATTTCTTACACCCTTTGACACGGCACAATTCTTAAAAAACCGTAACAATACCCAACCAATACCATACGAAACAGACCCACTATGGGGTAGTGTGCATACAAGCAATAAAGGAAGGTTACTTGAAGAGTTCATTTCAAATAATGATTTATGCATCTATAACGATGTCTCTCACACTTATCTACATACTGGGAATGGTACTTATTCTAGTCTTGATTTATCTGTCACTGACTCAATCCTCCTGAATGAATTTGAATGGTCCGTCCATGACGACCTTTGTGGAAGTGATCACTTTCCTACAGTTCTAACACCTGTAACCCCTTCTGATATTCCTCCGTCATCCAGATGGAATTTTAAGAAGGCTAACTGACCTTTATATGAAACTCTCTGTGCTGACAAACTTAAACCTGAACTTTTCACTGATGTTGCTGACGCTATAAAGTGTTTTACTGATGAGGTGAACAACAAAGCCAATGAGTGTATCCCTAAGTCCTCCGCAACTCCACATATTAGAAAACCGTGGTTCAACGATGATTGCAAACAGGCTCGGAAGGCACGGAAAAAAGCTGAACATTATTTCCGCCGCCATCCTATGGTCCACAATTTGAACAAATATAAAATTCTTAATGCTAAAGCTCGGCGTACTTTTAAGCAAAGTAAACGCCATTCTTGGCGAACGTATGTATCAAAGATCAATGCACGTACGCCGATATCAAAAGTATGGAACATGATTCAGAAAATCAAGGGTAAGGGCACTAAATCCAGCATTCAACACCTTCAAGATGGTGATCAGCTACTGACAAACAAATCCGATATCGCAAATAAACTAGGTGAAACCCTCGCCAAACACTCCTCTTCTTCAAATTATGTGCCTGAATTTCAGAAATATAAAAGTCAGCAAGAAAAGAAAGCTATAAATTTCAGTTCAAATAATGGTGAAGATTATAATGAAATATTCTCTATTCATGAGCTTCATACTGCTCTTGAACAAGCTCATGATACTGCTACAGGAGCTGATCATATACATTATCAACTCCTGAAACACTTACCAGAATCTTGCTTAGAAACCCTTTTAAATATATTTGATGACATTTGGACTTCGGGAAAATTTCCGTCTTCGTGGCGAGATGCTATTGTAGTCCCAATCCCTAAACCTGGACGTGATCATACTGATCCTTCAAATTATCGACCAATTTCTCTCACAAGCTGTGTTTGCAAAACCATGGAACGAATGATAAACAATAGACTAGTTTGGTACTTAGAGACCAATAACCTCATAACAGATATTCAGTGTGGTTTTCGTAAAAACAGAAGTACCATTGATCACTTAGTGCGTTTAGAATCATTTGTTAAAAACGCTATAATTAATAAACAACATGCAGTCTCTATATTTTTTTATTTAGAAAAAGCCTATGACACTACATGGAAATGTGGCATTTTGAAAGATTTGCATGACTTTGGACTGCGAGGCCGACTGCCTCAATTTATTTCCAACTTTTTAAATGACAGACAATTTCAAGTCCGAGTGGGTTCTACCCTGTCTGATCATTATAATCAGGATCAGGGTGTTCCACAAGGCAGTATTTTATCTGTCACTTTATTTAGCATTAAAATCAACAGTTTATCTAAGGTTTTAAATGATTCGATTGATGGATCACTTTTTGTTGATGATTTTAATATTTCTTGTCGCGGTAAAAATATGCGTACTATTGAAAGACAACTGCAGTTGTGTTTAAACAAAATTAACAAGTGGTGTCTTGAAAACGGTTTTAAATTTTCTAAATCGAAAACTAATTGTATACATTTTTGTAGAAGATATAAACTACATAAGGACCCTGAACTATTTCTCAATGGCACTCCCATCAAAGTGGTAAAGGAAGCTAAGTTCTTAGGTATAGTTTTTGACTCGCATTTAACCTTTTTACCGCATATTAAGTCCCTTAAAACTAAATGCTTGAAGGCCCTTGACTTGTTGAAAGTCATTTCTAATTGTAAGTGGGGAGGGAATCAAGCTACCCTCCTGCAACTTTATCGATCATTGATACGTTCAAAACTTGATTACGGCTGCATCGTCTATGGCGGAGCCTGCAAAAGCAACCTAAAACTTTTAGATTCTGTTCACAATCAAGGTCTAAGACTTTGTCTTGACTCATTTCGAACTTCACCCGTCGACAGCCTGTACGTTGAGGTTGATGAACCATCTCTTAAACAACGCCGTATAAAATTATCTTTACAGTATATAACCAAATTATATTCCAGCGAGTCAAACCCTGCATTTAACTGTGTCTTTAAGCCTCTGTATGAGGATTTGTATAACAAGAAGTCTTCCCTTGTTCCGCCTCTTGGACTAAGAGTGAAACCTTTCCTTTCTGCTGCTGGCATAGAGTTAGACAACATAGCTCCCTCCCGTCTGATTAGTTGGTTAGGCCACAAGTAGACCTTACACTGACTACATTTAAAAAATCAGAAACTAATGAATTACAATATAAACAAGAATATAATCAACTAAAAAATAAATATTGCAATTACAAATCCTTATTTACAGACGGATCCAAGGACGGTGGCGCAGTGGCTTGTGCTACTGTCATTGGATCTAAAACAATATCTTCTAGATTACCCGATAGCAGTTCAATTTTCACGGCTGAAGCAAACGCCATATTGACGGCTCTTAAATATATTCAAAGACACCCTAAACATCAACAATATATAATCTATTCAGACTCTCTTTCTTGCCTTGAGGCTATTAAAAACGTATCATGTAAACATCCACTTTTAATAGAAATTATTCAATTATATAATGATCTTGCTACTGGCCAGTACGACATCGTCTTTTGTTGGTTACCCAGCCACGTTGGTATTACTGGGAACACAATGGCCGATCGTGCTGCAAAGGTAGCACTCAACAAATCTGTGACACCACTTCTTATCCCCTACTCTGATTATAAAGCTGTTATCAGATCTTATATCCAGGATATCATGCAGAAGAGGTGGGACACTCAAGTAGGTATCAATAAATTACATGCGGTAAAACCCTATGTTGGTTACACCTACTTGGGTTGTCAGTCCAGATTTGAGGAGGTCATCATCCGACGATGCCGTATTGGCCACACCAGGTATACACATCAATACCTATTGAAAGGTGAAGATCCTCCGTTTTGTATCCCTTGTGATGAACGAATCACGGTCAAGCATCTCTTGCTTGACTGTGTTGAGTATTCCATCACAAGGGATAAATATTTTACATCACAAACTTTGCAGGATCTTTTTATTAATCATAGTTCTCATTTAATTATTGCTTTTTTAAAAGAGTCAGATTTGTTGTCTGAGCTGTAAATAGATAAATATTTTACGACTGGAAGTTTCAATTAGTAACTGACATTGTTAGTGGCAGTATCCTCAAGGGGGGTTAAAGTACAGTAAAATTATTGTCCTCCCGAGAGGGTACGTAAGCTCCATAACATTCGAAGTAAATTAAAGCTCTCCACTGTTTTACTCGTAGCATACGTGTAGTTTTAATATATGGCTAGATATGACGAAATTGCTAACGGCTGAAGGGATGATGTAAATCCAGCTAGGGTCCATGCAGGTAGCAAAAGTACTGTAAGTCCCCATGGTCCCTAGTATGGTGATCTACCTTCAGTTGTTGGCAATCTATAGCCCGTTTTTATATTGTAGTGTTCTCAGTAATTAAACTGTTTTAGATATCATTACTAGATTTAAATGAATGTCTGTGATATACTAGTGATTTTGCTGTTCTTTGTCAACAGAGTTTAGATTGTTTCAAGTATTATTGATATATATCATGTTTTTTGTATTGTTCTCGTCACAATATGGCTGAGATACTGCAGATGTGACGATAAATATTAACTCACTCACTCATACGAAACAGGCAAGCAATAAAGCCGAAGCCCAACTAGTGCCACACACTGTCATCATTACAAACATCTTACCAAACACTGTGACAGTTGCCTCCGACTTCTTTCCGCCGACGGTGAAGGTATACGTCCCTGAGTCGGCAACTCCTGCCCCAGTTATAGTTAGCCCGTATGAATCCCCGTTTTCGGAAAACTTGACATTGTCCTTCTCAGTGAGAGCTACCCCGTCCTTCTGCCAGGTCCACCCCGTGTGGCCGGCGGTGGTCAACGCCGCTGTCAATGCTACAGTTTCCCCAATAGGGACGCGGACATCTTGCAAGCCTTGCCTGAAAACAACTGAAAATAATACCCGAATATTAGAAAGGGAGTCACACAGACCCTTCTCCTTTTGATAGCAACGCCTAACATATCTTACTCAGTCATTCAGACAACCACAGGTAACACATCTAACCAGGACATTCTGGATACAGACAAGCAACGTTATAAAACCTGACCAATCTGTCAATACTGTTGTCTGGACAATCTGGAAGCAATCAAAAGGTCTTACCTGGACATTCTTGAACCTGACAGGTGATGCTGTTTATCTGGGTTCTCTCCCCCTCACATGGTCTGCCTGTACCAGCTGGAACAGGATTGGTACACGTCCGCGACCTCGTGTCTGTCCCGCTGACCGCTACACCACAGTCGGCGTCACAGACCCTAGCCCATGTCGTCCACAAGCTCCACCCACCGTTCACTGCAACATACCAAGTGTGATACTCCAGGACTCCTGGAAGATGGATGTTACCTGGCACTGACGTGGTGGATGCAGCAGCCGTGTTAGATCTCATGGAGGCAGATAGACGCACACACGTACACACAAACACACACAGCAGACACACATACAAACGCGCAATGTCAGACTCAAACAGAACCCCAAGACAGTGGGGCCACCACATTAATTTCAGCTGATATCATTGATGATATGGAAAGACGGTTTTCCAAACCTGGACATATTATATCAGGACAGGTAACAGTTTGAGTGTCATCTGAAGCTCCGACACATTGACTTCCGGTGCCACTGGGAACAGGGTTGGTACATGTCCGTGTTCTCGTATCCGTCCCACTGACGGACTGACCACAGGTAGCACTGCAGGCCCTCGTCGCCGACGACCACTCACTCCAGCCTCCGTTAACTGTGGCAGATTCAAGATATGAAAATTGAAGAGCACAAAAGAGGAGCGTCATATATTTACAGTCGCTGTTAAAGATAAACGGTAAAGATAAAGAGAAATGTACATTTGTTGCTACAAACTCTCCACATTTAAAACAAAGAAACACAACTTGTCATCCACATACTCGAGTACATCACCACCCAAACATGACCTGTTGCCTCTCTACTGGAGTACATCACCACCCAAACACGACCTGTTGCCTCTCTACTGGAGTACATCACCACCCAAACACGACCTGTTGCCTCTCTACTGGAGTACATCACCACCCAAACACGACCTGCTGCCTCTCTACTGGAGTACATCACCACCCAAACACGACCTGTTGCCTCTCTACTGGAGTACATCACCACCCAAACACGACCTGTTGCCTCTCTACTGGAGTACATCACCACCCAAACACGACCTGTTGCCTCTCTACTGCAGTACATCACCACCCAAACACGACCTGCTGCCTCTCTACTGGAGTACATCACCACCCAAACACGACCTGTTGCCTCTCTACTGGAGTACATCACCACCCAAACACGACCTGCTGCCTCTCTACTGGAGTACATCACCACCCAAACACGACCTGTTGCCTCTCTACTGGAGTACATCACCACCCAAAGACGACCTGTCGCCTCTCTACTGGAGTACATCACCACCCAAACACGACCTGTCCCCTCTCTACTGGAGTACATCACCACCCAAACACGACCTGCTGCCTCTCTACTGCAGTACATCACCACCCAAACACGACCTGTCGCCTCTCTACTGGAGTACATCACCACCCAAACACGACATGTTGCCTCTCTACTGGAGTACATCACCACCCAAACACGACCTGCTGCCTCTCTACTGGAGTACATCACCACCCAAACACGACCTGCTGCCTCTCTACTGGAGTACATCACCACCCAAACACGACCTGTTGCCTCTCTACTGGAGTACATCACCACCCAAACACGACCTGTTGCCTCTCTACTGGAGTACATCACCACCCAAACACGACCTGTTGCCTCTCTACTGGACTACATCACCACCCAAACACGACCTGCTGCCTCTCTACTGGAGTACATCACCACCCAAACACGACCTGTTGCCTCTCTACTGGAGTACATCACCACCCAAACACGACCTGCTGCCTCTCTACTGGAGTACATCACCATCTAAACACGACCTGTTGCCTCTCTACTGGAGTACATCACCACCCAAACACGACCTGTTGCCTCTCTACTGGAGTACATCACCACCCAAACACGACCTGTTGCCTCTCTACTGGAGTACATCACCACCCAAACACGACCTGTTGCCTCTCTACTGGAGTACATCACCACCCAAACACGACCTGTTGCCTCTCTACTGGACTACATCACCACCCAAACACGACCTGTTGCCTCTCTACTGGAGTACATCACCACCCAAACACGACCTGTTGCCTCTCTACTGGAGTACATCACCACCCAAACACGACCTGTTGCCTCTCTACTGGAGTACATCACCACCCAAACACGACCTGTTGCCTCTCTACTGGAGTACATCACCACCCAAACACGACCTGTTGCCTCTCTACTGGAGTACATCACCACCCAAACACGACCTGTCGCCTCTCTACTGGAGTACATCACCACCCAAACACGACCTGTCGCCTCTCTACTGGAGTACATCACCACCCAAACACGACCTGTTGCCTCTCTACTGGAGTACATCACCACCCAAACACGACCTGTCGCCTCTCTACTGGAGTACATCACCACCCAAACACGACCTGCTGCCTCTCTACTGGAGTACATCACCACCCAAAGACGACCTGTCGCCTCTCTACTGGAGTACATCACCACCCAAACACGACCTGTTGCCTCTCTACTGGAGTACATCACCACCCAAACACGACCTGTTGCCTCTCTACTGGAGTACATCACCACCCAAACACGACCTGTTGCCTCTCTACTGCAGTATATCACCACCCAAACACGACCTGTCGCCTCTCTACTGCAGTACATCACCACCCAAACACGACCTGCTGCCTCTCTACTGGAGTACATCACCACCCAAACACGACCTGTTGCCTCTCTACTGCAGTACATCACCACCCAAACACGACCTGTTGCCTCTCTACTGGAGTACATCACCACCCAAACACGACCTGCTGCCTCTCTACTGGAGTACATCACCACCCAAACACGACCTGTTGCCTCTCTACCGGAGTACATCACCACCCAAACACGACCTGTTGCCTCTCTACTGGAGTACATCACCACCCAAACACGACCTGTTGCCTCTCTACTGCAGTATATCACCACCCAAAGACGACCTGTCGCCTCTCTACTGCAGTACATCACCACCCAAACACGACCTGCTGCCTCTCTACTGCAGTACATCACCACCCAAACACGACCTGTTGCCTCTCTACTGCAGTACATCACCACCCAAACACGACCTGTTGCCTCTCTACTGGAGTACATCACCACCCAAACACGACCTGCTGCCTCTCTACTGCAGTACATCACCACCCAAACACGACCTGTTGCCTCTCTACTGCAGTACATCACCACCCAAACACGACCTGCTGCCTCTCTACTGGAGTACATCACCACCCAAACACGACCTGTTGCCTCTCTACTGGAGTACATCACCACCCAAACACGACCTGTTGCCTCTCTACTGGAGTACATCACCACCCAAACACGACCTGTTGCCTCTCTACTGCAGTATATCACCACCCAAAGACGACCTGTCGCCTCTCTACTGCAGTACATCACCACCCAAACACGACCTGCTGCCTCTCTACTGCAGTACATCACCACCCAAACACGACCTGTTGCCTCTCTACTGCAGTACATCACCACCCAAACACGACCTGTTGCCTCTCTACTGGAGTACATCACCACCCAAACACGACCTGCTGCCTCTCTACTGGAGTACATCACCACCCAAACACGACCTGCTGCCTCTCTACTGGAGTACATCACCACTCAAACACGACCTGTTGCCTCTCTACGGGAGTACGAGTAAACCTGCAGACTGAGATCTACCGAGGAAACCACAGTTACCCACAATCTCACCTACTGCTGGGATCTACTGAAATACACAGTCACCCTCAAAGACACCTACTATTGGGATCTACCAAAACCAAAGTCATCTAAAAAGGCAGCTACTATTGAGATCTACTGACATACAGCCACCCAAAACGTGACCTACCATGGGGATCTACTGAGATACAGTCACTCGAAATACCAACACAGGGCGGCACATCACATGGTAATGTAACCTACTACAAGGAACACATGGTAGTGTAACCTACTACAAGGAACACATGGTAATGTCACCCATTACAGGGAACAAAGGGCGGCACGTCACATTGTAATGTCACCCATTACAGGGAACAAAGGGCGGCATGTCACATGGTAATGTCACCAACTACAAGGTACACAGGGCGGCACGTCACATGGGATTATGTCACCTACTATTGGGAACAAAGGGCGGCACGTCACATGGTTGTGTCACCCACTACAAGGAACACAGGGCGGCACGTCACATGGTAATGTAACCTACTACAAGGAACACATTGTAATGTCACCCATTACAGGGAACAAAGGGCGGCACGTCACATGGTAATGTCACCAACTACAAGGTACACAGGGCGGCATGTCACATGGTAATGTAACCTACTACAAGGAACACATGGTAATGTCACCCATTACAGGGAACAAAGGGCGGCACGTCACATTGTAATGTCACCCATTACAGGGAACAAAGGGCGGCATGTCACATGGTAATGTCACCAACTACAAGGTACACAGGGCGGCACGTCACATGGGATTATGTCACCTACTATTGGGAACAAAGGGCGGCACGTCACATGGTTGTGTCACCCACTACAAGGAACACAGGGCGGCACGTCACATGGTAATGTAACCTACTACAAGGAACACATGGTAATGTCACCCATTACAGGGAACAAAGGGCGGCACGTCACATGGTAATGTCACCAACTACAAGGTACACAGGGCGGCACGTCACATGGGATTATGTCACCTACTATTGGGAACACAGGGCGGCACGTCACATGGTGTTGTTGTCTCCTCTGTTGCATCGCCAGCGCAGTCGTTCCCACCACTTGCAGGTGTGGGGTTGTCACAGGTTCTGTTCCTCTTCCTCTGCACTGTGATGTTGTTCCCACAGGTAACAGTACACGACCCCACCCACTCCGTCCAGGCACCCCAACCGCCGTCCACTGAACATACAAATATCACAGGGGTTAAAGTACTGGAACTTCAGGTTATATATGCATATACATGTGATATATTCTAGTATATTGTTTAACGATGAAAGCAGCTATTTCCTTCATGACTGCGATCTGTGTATCGGTCTACGAGATTAAGATACATGGACATGCTTCAAGTCAGAGAGTCTGGCGACCCGGCCCCGTTACCCGTCCACGACATGCGGATGTTCACAGTGGCCATAGAATACAAGAACATCGTCACGGACGTACCCACCATATATTGAGCCGGGTGTGAGTGAGTGAGTGACTTTCGCTTTACGCCGCTTTTACCAATATTCCAGCAATGTATCGATAATGACGTAAGAAGTGGGTGTCACACATTGTACCCATGTGGGGAATCGAACCCGGGACTTGGGGATGACAAGCGAACGCTTTAACCCCTAGTATACCCCACCCACCCCCGGGTGATAGACACACTAAGTATCAGCTCACAGTTATACGGTACACATGTTCACGAGTGTAAATATAACGACTACAGTAGTGGTTACAATCACGTGACGTCATGTTTTACCAATCACTGTGACGTAACCCGCCGACGTATGGCCTTCAATTCTGAACGTGTAGGCTCCGCTGTCGGCGTCGGTAACTTGATCTACAGTAATCGTGTTGTTGCCCTTGTCGTGGTAGATCTTCACTCTTGTGTCGGGGTGAAGAGCTTTGCCCTTCTGGAGCCATTCCGCCTTGGAGTGGACGCTCTCGTCCACGTCAGCAGTCAAGGTTAATTTCTCCCCAGACCGAAGCGTTACGTTCTTTGGCCCAACCAGAACTGCGGGAACAAAAACATTTGTTTCTCTTATTTGACACAAGTTTGTCTGTCGACATCGATATTTCATGACATTTATAGTTACGAACGTCTGCATGCTACCTCATTGACATTGTGTCCCGACACTGGTACGTGTTAGTCAACGGAATGGAGAGGCAACGGCTGGCGTAAAGTCACTTCAGTTTGCATCAACAAATTATTCACTTGACTTCAGAAAACACAGCTTCTGTCTCACTAGGTTGTAAATAGTGTACTCACTTAAACATTTGGGCAACGTGGAACAGATTGTCGTATTGGTCTGCACTCGCTCCCCGACGCACTCGGCCCCGCCGTTGCGTGGCCTCGGATGGTCGCAGTACCGGACACGTCGTAATTCACCGGCAACGTTGACACCACAGGTTGCCGAACACGACGTGGTGCGCCAGCTCGTCCATTCATCCCAGCCTCCATCGACAGGTCCTGTATTTAATGACTGGTGTATAACATGGTGATAAGAGAAGTGTCTATAGGAGACTACCGCTTAGCACATTGATACCTTCTACCGTCTACAGTGGACTGCCGCTTAGCACAAGGATACCCTCTCCCGTCTACACTAAATTGCCGCATTGCACAGGGATACCCTCTACCGTCCACTGTAGACCGCCGCTTAGCACGTTCATGCCCCTACTGTATACAGCAGACTGTCGCTTACAACAGGGATACCCTCTACCGTCTACAGTAAGCTACCGCTTAGAACAGGGATAATTCTACCGTCTACAGTAAGCTACCGCTTAGCACGTTCATGCTCCTACTGTATACAGGAGACTGGCGCTTGGACCAGGGATACTCTCTACCGTCTACAGTAGACTGCCGCTTAGTACGTTCATACACCTACCGTCTACATCAGACTGTCGCTTAGAACAGGGATACCCTCTCCTGTCTACTGTGGACCGCCGCTTAGCACGTTCATGCCCCTACTGTATACAGCAGAGTGCCGCTTAGAACAGGGATACCCTCTACCGTCTACAGTACACTGCCGCTTAGTACATTGATAATCCTAACGTCTACAGTTGACTGTCGCTTAGCACGTTCATGCTCCTACTGTCTACAATAGACTGCCGCTTAGCGCAGGCATACCCCTATCGTATACAGTAGAATGCCACACAGAACACATGAAACTGACACTCAGTACATGGATACGCATACCGTTTCCAGTAAGCAGACACTCAGTACCCTGGATATAGATACCGTCTACAGTAAACTGCCGCTCAGTACAGGAGTGCCTGCTTTGATTTCAATGATACAAAATCTCTATACCACATATCGTTTTTGTTTTTTTTTGTGATTCGTGACCGTCTAACATGCATCTGTTAATAGATGTGTCTGTATTTGATGTTATCTCTAAACTGCAAGTGGTGCCTAAAATTTGTCAGATTACATTTACAGTTGACGTACAGACTATAAGTTTGGACACTGTTGGTACCTACCAGTTTCACAAGATCCCAGGTTGCACACCGCAGTGATGTTTTCCGACGCGCTTCCATCACAGTCATTGCCGCCATTAGCTGGTGCCGGATTGTCACAGGTCCGATTTCTGGCCCGCGTCCCTGGGAGGTTGTTCCCACAGGTGGCGCTACAAGTTCTCTTCCAGCTGGTCCACACGCTCCAGCCGCCGTCAGCTGTGGTAGTAGTTAGTGGTTGTATTGCATACATATATCAACTTGTTTACAGAGGCAGTATTGTATACGGGGTCTCTGTCATGTACCACCAGTCAAACGTTTAGACTCACTTTAAACCCTCACTTTATGTTATGTAGCTATATATGGTTACATCGAAGATGATTTTCTCATCTAACTTGAGAGAATTAACAAACATTCTGTAGATGAACTGTCCTTGGATAAAAAAATAAGCCATATATTCTAGAAGTACATATAGATAATATTGTGCATAAGGCTATTCAGAACGGCCATAATGAAGATGTTAGTGAATACTGATGATGTTGATGATGATGGCGACGTTGACGTTGTTGACAGTGATGACAGGGAGGAGGATATTGTAAATATTCTTGTACACAAGGCTACTCGTCATAATGCAATTTCTGATGAAGCACGCTCTTTCAAAAACCTTGAAATTTTAGAGAAAATTCATTAAAATTCTTAAGACTCATTACGGGATTAAGAAACTCCATCAAATTATACAACCCAATGGCTGGTCTCAAAAGTTGAACACATTTTATCCAGTTTATCCAAAACTGACACAATGACATTATTTCTAGCCCCAAGGGACTTTACTATCAACATCTAAAGCCGTTTCCTACTCTTGATGCATATGTCCCATTTCCAAAACGTGTTTTATTGCCATTGTTGATATTAGATACTTAGATTATACACCCACAATCTAACCTCTTTTCCCGATGAACAAAGTTCACGAAAATATTATCTGTAAAACCTTCTTAAGATGTAATGAGTCATACCACATTCTACGTCAATCATCTCTTGTCAGAAAAAAGATGTTAAATATGTTGTTTTCCTGCCATGTTGAGTTTGAATCTGATTTTGTATTTGCATATTAGTTTACAATACATGCTCTTGTACCACCACAGTGGTTTATGAGAATTTAATTCAGTTGAATTGACAATGCGTCGAATTGCTGAAAAGCATGTGCAAATGTTTTGGGTTTTTTAAAGACTTCAACAATATTCACCACGTTTCATCATTTACTGAAGTCAGAAAAAATAACAATCTTTCCACGTTACGAATTTGTTTAACAATATCATCACATCAGGTCATCATCATGACATCAAGTCATCATCACATCAGGTCATCATCATGACATCAGGTCATCATCACGACATCAGGTCATCATCATGACATCAGGTCATCATCACGACATCAGGTCATCATCACGACATCACATCAGGTCATCATCACGACCTCAGGTCATCATCATGACATCAGGTCATCATCACGACATCAGGTCACCATCACGACATCACATCAGGTCATCATCACGACATCAGGTCATCATCACGACATCAGGTCATCATCATGACATCAGGTCATCATCACGACATCACATCACGTCATCATCATGACATCAGCTCATCATCACGACATCAGGTCATCATCACGACATCAGGTCATCATCATGACATCACATCATCATCATGACATCACATCATCATCATGACATCAGGTCATCATCACGACATCAGGTCATCATCACGACATCAGGTCATCATCACGACATCAGGTCACCATCACGACATCACATCAGGTCATCATCACGACATCAGGTCATCATCACGACATCAGGTCATCATCACGACATCAGGTCATCATCATGACATCACATCATCATCATGACATCAGGTCATCATCACGACATCAGGTCATCATCACGACATCAGGTCATCATCACGACATCAGGTCATCATCACGACATCAGGTCATCATCACGACATCAGGTCATCATCACGACATCACATCACGTCATCATCATGACATCAGCTCATCATCACGACATCAGGTCATCATCACGACATCAGGTCATCATCATGACATCACATCATCATCATGACATCAGGTCATCATCACGACATCAGGTCATCATCACGACATCACATCAGGTCATCATCACGACCTCAGGTCATCATCATGACATCAGGTCATCATCACGACATCAGGTCACCATCACGACATCACATCAGGTCATCATCACGACATCAGGTCATCATCACGACATCAGGTCATCATCATGACATCAGGTCATCATCACGACATCACATCACGTCATCATCATGACATCAGCTCATCATCACGACATCAGGTCATCATCACGACATCAGGTCATCATCATGACATCACATCATCATCATGACATCACATCATCATCATGACATCAGGTCATCATCACGACATCAGGTCATCATCACGACATCAGGTCATCATCACGACATCAGGTCACCATCACGACATCACATCAGGTCATCATCACGACATCAGGTCATCATCACGACATCAGGTCATCATCACGACATCAGGTCATCATCATGACATCACATCATCATCATGACATCAGGTCATCATCACGACATCAGGTCATCATCACGACATCAGGTCATCATCACGACATCAGGTCATCATCATGACATCAGGTCATCATCACGACATCAGGTCACCATCACGACATCACATCAGGTCATCATCACGACATCAGGTCATCATCACGACATCAGGTCATCATCACGACATCAGGTCATCATCACGACATCAGGTCATCATCACGACATCACATCAGGTCATCATCATGACATCAGCTCATCATCACGACATCAGGTCATCATCACGACATCAGGTCATCATCATGACATCACATCATCATCATGACATCAGGTCATCATCACGACATCAGGTCATCATCACGACATCAGGTCATCATCATGACATCACATCATCATCATGACATCAGGTCATCATCACGACATCAGGTCATCATCACGACATCACATCAGGTCATCATCACGACATCAGGTCATCATCACGACATCAGGTCATCATCATGACATCAGGTCATCATCACGACATCAGGTCATCATCACGACATCAGGTCATCATCATGACATCACATCATCATCATGACATCAGGTCATCATCACGACATCAGGTCATCATCACGACATCAGGTCATCATCATGACATCACATCATCATCATGACATCAGTTCATCATCACGACATCAGGTCATCATCACGACATCACATCAGGTCATCATCACGACATCAGGTCATCATCACGACATCAGGTCATCATCACGACATCAGGTCATCATCACGACATCACATCAGGTCATCATCACGACATCAGGTCATCATCACGACATCAGGTCATCATCATGACATCAGGTCATCATCACGACATCACATCAGGTCATCATCACGACATCAGGTCATCATCACGACATCAGGTCATCATCATGACATCAGGTCATCATCACGACATCAGGTGATGTGTAAACAGTACTTTTAAAACGAACATCTACACTGGTAAGTCTAAACTTTTGATTGGTGTTATATACAGGGTCGGTATCGTTTTCTGGGTTGTGCTACATATAATGCAGGTGTGTTTTAGCCTACACAGGCTGTGTTGTATATCCAGTAACTATGGCGCCATGTCACACACATCACGCCTTCTAGTACATCCTGTCACGCACTTCACATTACTCTCATTAAGGACATAAATCGGTGTTGTGACGATATGCCTTACCTACAACCACCAAGTGTCCCTCGGCTGTCTGTCCCTCTATGCTAAATGTGTATGCGCCGGTGTCACCAACTGTGAGGTCGCGTAGGGTCAGTGTGTGGTTGGCGTTGTCTTTGACGATGCCCACTCTGCTACTTTCATGGAGAAGATGGCCGTGGCGGTACCACTCTGCCGCTCCCGTCACTGACGCTTTGGTGACGGCGTTCATTGTCATCACCTCACCGGCTCGCAGTGTAAGGTTCTGAAGCCCGCTAAGAACTGGAAAGGCACAACATATATCTGGAAGCTTTGAGGCAGCCATTGTGTAACCGATTAACCGTCTGACAAGTCATGGTATAACGAGGTGTTCTTTGGTAGAAGTGAGTCACTACCAAACAGTGTTGTTGTTGTAGCAGGGACGTCATACATTTGTACAGTCACAAGTGTTGTTGTACTAGGTACGTCATACATTTGTATAGTCACAAGTGTTCTACTAGGTACGACATACATTTGTACAGACACAAGTGTTGTTGTACTAGATACTTCATACATTTGTACAGTCACAAGTGTTCTACTAGGTACGACATACATTTGTACAGACACAAGTGTTGTTGTACTAGGTACGACATACATTTGTACAGTCACAAGTGTTGTTCTACTAGGTACGACATACATTTGTACAGACACAAGTGTTGTTGTACTAGGTACGTCATACATTTGTACAGTCACAAGTGTTCTACTAGGTACGACATACATTTGTACAGTCATAAGTGTTGTTCTACTAGGTACGACATACATTTGTACAGACACAAGTGTTGTTCTACTAGGTACGTCATACATTTGTACAGTCACAAGTGTTGTACTAGGTACGACATACATTTGTACAGTCACAAGTGTTGTTCTACAAGGTACGACATACATTTGTACAGTCACAAGTGTTGTTGTACTAGGTACGTCATACATTTGTACAGTCACAAGTGTTGTACTAGGTACGACATACATTTGTACAGACACAAGTGTTGTTGTACTAGGTACGACATACATTTGTACAGTCATAAGTGTTCTACTAGGTACGACATACATTTGTACAGTCACAAGTGTTGTTGTACTAGGTACGACATACATTTGTACAGTCACAAGTGTTGTACTAGGTACGACATACATTTGTACAGTCATAAGTGTTGTTGTACTAGGTACGTCATACACGTTGTGCAGACACATGTTTGTCAGCTGACACGTACTGATACACTCGGGCAGTTCGCACGTGGTGGCGTTTCTCTCCACTCTTTCCCCTTCACAGTCTTTCCCGCCATTTCTTGGAGTTGGTTTGTCACAGTAACGGACACGTCTTGACACTCCGGCCACGTTCACGCCGCACGTGGCTGAGCAGCTGACTATATGCCAGGTGGTCCAAGCGTCCCAGCCGCCGTCGACTAAAACAAATAAACATACATGATGAATATATTACTGAACAGCAGGAGAAATATGACACAATGATGATTGGTACTGACAATCTGGTGTATGGAGGGGAACAGAAGTGTGTAGCTGGCACCAGGAAAAATAGGTGGCCACGCTCTGCCTTCGAAGAATACTCCGGAATCCCGTCGCCTCAGACGTCTGTGTCACCAGTCCCCGCCTGCCCGTATCCTAGCGTCAGACATAAATTAGACATGGCTGTAAAAACTCATTGAAGAACGTAACCTGATATCGGAACTCACCTACTACTGTGACTGTGCCTTTTGTGGATTTTCCTCCAATAGTGAACGTGTATTCTCCGTCGTCTGCGTAGGTCGCCCCGGTAACACCCAGTGTATATTTCCCGGAACCATCTTGTCCAAACTTCATCCTGTCACTCTCCGCTAGAACTCTGCCGTCCAGCGACCACTCTCCGGCCGATGAAGTTGTTCCGCTGACTTCGGCGGTCAGAGTGAAGTCGCCTCCACTCTGGACAGTGACGTTGTTCAGCTGCGTGGTGAAGCTCACTGTAAACACATATTATACTGAGGTGGTCAAAGGTTTGAAATGTTTCTGCTTGTCGAACATCAGATGTCATGAATTCATATCTTGTGACACTGCTTGGTAAGCTGGATTATGCGTCTGGTGTCTGATGTCTGGTGTCTGATGACTGGTGTCTGATGTCTGGTGCATGATGACTGGTGTTTGATGTCTGGTGTCTGGAGTCTGATGTCTGGTGTCTGATGTCTGGCGTCTGGTGTCTGATGTCTGCTAACTAATGTGTACCGCCCTAACATTCCGCCCTACAGATTACTAGTGGCGGTCTCTGCCCCCATGCACGCTCGAGTCCATCAGTATTATGTACTACTGGCAATGTGCGGCACTACACATCTGGCTGTATGTACCGACCGCCAGCACCAAATAGTTTGCATCACTGTGTATACTGAAGAAACATCACCTTGGTTAAATCAGTATGATGAAGATGTATAGCATGAACTATGTGTAATAAACTGGTGCACTTCAATGTGCTAAAAGTGTATATCGTCATACATAATGTGTGAGAACATGGTGAAAAGGTGAGAGCAACCTGTCTCACCGTTTCGCCTGTCGCAAACATTGTACAGGAAAGTCACTTGTTCACAATAAGGTGAACACGTATCTTAAAGTAACATTTATACCAAGCTTTCATACCTTTCAAAGTAACCCGCATTTAACACATCTCAGTCTGACGTATCATAAAGTTACATGTATCTCAAAGTGACACGGATCTAAAAGTGGAACACATTTCAAACTCACACGTGTCATAAAGTAACACGTTGCTGGAAATAACAGATAGTATAAGCATGATGAAGCTTTCCACGTGTTGAGCCCCACAAAGTACGAAGTAAGGAGACGACGGTAACAACGTGTCAGTTACAATGTGACGGTGCTAATGTCAGTAACAAACGTGTCAGTAACAATGTGAATGTAACAATGTATCAGCAGCAGTGTGTCAGTAGCAAAGTGTCAGCAACAATGTGTCAGGAACAATATGTCAATCGTATGTACTGGTGATATTATGCCAGTAGCAATGTACTATTAACAATATGTTGGTAACAATCTGTCAGTGACATTGTGTCGGTGGCAGTATGTCAGTAACAATGTGTCCGCGACATGTCACTAACAGTGTGTCAGTGACATGTCAGTAACTATGTGTTGGTAACAACGTGTCGGTGACGTGTCAGTAACAATGTGTCGGTAACAATATTTCAGCAAAAATGTCTTGGTGACGTTATGTCGGTAACAATGATTGTTGGTAGTCACCACAGGTGGAAGTGTCACACTGAACGGTTCTCTGGTCTTCAGCGTTCCCAGAACAAGTGCTTCCGTTATTGACAGGGGCTGGATTGCTGCAGGTCCTGGACCTCGTGTCCGTGGCGGTGGCCGAACTGCAGTCGGACGAGCAGCCCAGCGTCCATGCCGCCCACTCACTCCATCCACCATCAACTGAAAAATGTATCAAAATTTTAACAGTATGGTCTTAAGTCGCTTTTAGCCTTGCAGGAACATTGCCATGGTAACGCGAGCAGGCATGGGCTAGACATACATTGCCTATGTAGTGAAGAACCTGGCTAGGGGGTTCACACCCTGGTTGTTGATGAGAACGTATTTGCAGCTTCTTAACTCACCATACACAGTGACTGTTCCCTCGGAGGTCTTCCTGGCGACTATGAAGGAGTATTTCCCGGAGTCGGCCAGTCTCGCTCCAATGACTTCCATTCTGTAGGAACTATCACCACTGCCGAACTTGATCCGGTCATTCTCCGTAATGGCCACCCCGTCCTTCATCCAGCGCCACCCCGAGTACCCACTGCCCACCAGAAGGACAGCCTGGCTGATGTTATCCCCCTGGCGAACTCGGATGTCTTTCAGGCCGTCCAAAATCTCAGCTGTAATGAGAGACGTGGAATTACTGAAGGGAAAAAATTATCAATGATGAGGGGTGTGTACTGGGTGACTGTGAGGTCAACAGGGTGGTGAGAATTGATCAACATCCCCGGTGACGTATTTCGATAGAGATCCTCACCTAACGATGTGTGATAAGCTAGTTAGGTGTACAATAGGAACACCGCGTGCTTTCTCACCTGTCACTGTGACGTAGCCCTTTGTAGATTTGCCTCCAATGGAGAATGTATATTCCCCTTCGTCTGCTGTCTCAGCTCCGATCACATTCAGAGAATATTTCCCGGAACCATCTTGCACAAACTTGATCCTGCCACTCTCTGTGAGCACAGTGCCTCCCTTTGACCACTGCCAGTCTGTCTTGTCTGTGTCGCTGACCGTTGCGGTCAACGTAAAGTCGTCTCCACCGCGAACCGTCACGTTATTTAACTCTGTGGTGAAGCTGACTGCAAGGACAAGGTGTCTGACTCAATGCTATACTCCGGGCCGCCATGTAATGATCAGAAATATTTCTAGCTGAAATACATGTTTGACTGATGATCGGCGTGATTGTTACAGCTGTTTGAGGGTGTGTGGCAGGAACTATGTCAACGGTTGTCTTTTGTCGATAGTTTATGCAAGGTAGTTTGTATATCATGCATCTGACGCCTAATGCTATCAGTGTAGATTAAATATTACATCTGATGCTCTATTTGTATACAGCGTCTAATGTCTGATGTTGTCTATGGATATCGCATCTAATGTCTGATGCTCTCCGTAAATAGAGCATCTAATGTCTGATGCTGTCTGTGGATGTGGCATCTAATGTCTGATGCTCTCTGTAAATAGAGCGTCTAATGTCTGATGTTTCTGTGGATATGGCATCTAATGTCTGATGCTTTCTATAAATAGAGCATCTAATGTCTGATGCTCTTTGTGGATACAGCGTCTAATGTCTGATGATCTCTGTGGATATAGCATCTAATGTCTAATGCTATCAGTGAACATTAAATTTGCATCTGATGGTCTCTGTGGATATAGCATCTAATGTCTAATGCTCACTGTGGATATAGCATCTTATGTCTGATGTTTTCTGTGGGTATAGCATCTAATGTCTGATGTTTTCTGTGGGTATAGCATCTAATGTCTGATGATCTCTGTGGATATAGCATCTAATGTCTGATGATCTCTGTGGATATAGCATCTAATGTCTGATGATCTCTGTGGATATAGCATCTAATGTCTGATGCTCTCTGTGGATATAGCATCTAATGTCTGATGCTGTATGTGGATATAGCATCTAATGTCTGATGCTGTATGTGGATATAGCATCTAATGTCTGATGATCTCTGTGGATATAGCATCTAATGTCTGATGCTCTCTGTGGTTATAGCATCTAATGTCTGATGCCCTCTGTGAATATAGCGACTAATGTATGATATTGTGGTTGGGTATTCTGCCTGACGTCTAATGTATGGTATTGTGGTTGGGTATTCTGCCTGACGTCTAATGTATGGTATTGTGGTTGGGTATTCTGCCTGACGTCTAATGTATGGTATTGTGGTTGGGCATTCTGCCTGACGTCTAATGTATGGTATTGTGGTTGGACATTCTGTCTGACGTGTAATGTATGGTATTGTGGTTGGACATTCTGTCTGACGTCTAATGTATGGTATTGTGGTTGGGCATTCTGCCTGACGTCTAATGTATGATATTGTGGTTGGGCATTCTGCCTGACGTCTAATGTATGGTATTGTGGTTGGACATTCTGCCTGACGTCTAATGTATGGTATTGTGGTTGGGCATTCTGCCTGACGTCTAATGTATGGTATTGTGGTTGGGCATTCTGCCTGACGTCTAATGTATGGTATTGTGGTTGGGCATTCTGCCTGACGTCTAATGTATGATATTGTGGTTGGGTATTCTGCCTGACGTCTAATGTATGGTATTGTGGTTGGACATTCTGTCTGACGTCTTATGTATGGTATTGTGGTTGGGTATTCTGCCTGACGTTTAATGTATGGTATTGTGGTTGGGCATTCTGCCTGACGTCTAATGTATGGTATTGTGGTTGGGCATTCTGCCTGACGTCTAATGTATGGTATTGTGGTTGGGCATTCTGCCTGACGTCTAATGTATGGTATTGTGGTTGGGTATTCTGCCTGACGTCTAATGTATGGTATTGTGGTTGGACATTCTGCCTGACGTCTAATGTATGGTATTGTGGTTGGACATTCTGTCTGACGTCTAATGTATGGTATTGTGGTTGGGCATTCTGCCTGGCGTCTAATGTATTGTATTGTGGTTAGGCATTCTGCCTGACGTCCAATGTTGTTTGTGGATGTCTGCCAGTGTTGTCATATAGCACAAATAAGAGAGATGACACACATAGTGTATTCTCTTGTATTGTATCTGTAGCATTTGTTTGTATTCATTCATTACTGTTCTAATGTAAGCTTTCTGTGAAAATAGGTTTGTCAGACAAAACATTTTGGCTGGAGGCTTCTAGTAATGTAGACCCGTGAAGATTCTGGTCAGAACTGATCTTCAGTGATCCATGCTTGTTGTAAGACGCGACTAACGAGATCGGAGGGTCAGGCTCGCTGGCTTGGTTGACACACGTCATCGATTATCAGTAGTGTAAATCAATTCTTATGCTGTTGATCACTGAATAGTCTAGTTCAGACTCGTATATTTACAGACCGTCGCCATATAGTTGAAATAGTGCTGAGTGCAGCATAAAACTAAACTCACTCACTTACTCGCCCTAACATGGTAATATAAATCTTGAACCTTGAAAATAATGAACAGCACAGCAAGCTTACCATCGCAGGGAGCGACTGATGTACACGCCCCAGTCTCCGTTTCACTGTTGTTTCCTACACATTCCGGCTTTTCACATGTGCGCGTGCGCTCTCTGTCTCCAATGATATTGACTCCGCAGGTTGCTCGACATCGGAGTTGACTCCACTCTGACCAGTCGCTCCAACGCTCTGTGCCGAGAATCAAAATCTACAGTCAAAAACTGAAAACCCTTAATCCAGACTAATATATTGACCTGATTCCTGACAGTAGTACTCAGTCGACAGAACATGATAAATGAGCTAAACACCTCGAGGTTCAATGTATAACGTGGTTCTGACTACCATTGTGTTTGGGCTTTTCTGATGTCTCATCCCTTCTCCACAAGATTATCAAATAAGGAGTAGTAAAACATGTCACTAACTTTCAGTAACGGTCCAGTGTAGAATGGCCGTTCAGCAACACATGCT
Organism: Haliotis asinina; assembly: GCF_037392515.1. Classification (NCBI taxonomy): domain Eukaryota; kingdom Metazoa; phylum Mollusca; class Gastropoda; order Lepetellida; family Haliotidae; genus Haliotis; species Haliotis asinina. Next base: position 55,338,498 of record NC_090293.1, on the reverse strand, counting down.
TGCCGTTAAAGGCGACTATGATTGTCGTTAGAAGAGACTAACGAGATCGGGTGGTCAGGCTCGCTGACTTGGTTGACACATGTCATCGGTTCTTAGTTGCGCAGATCGATGCTCATGTTGTTGATCACTGGTTTGTCTGGTCCAGACTCGATTATTTACAGACCGCCGTCATATAGCTGGAATACTGCTGAGTGCAGCGTAAAACTGAACTCACTTAGGGCCCCTAACAGATAGATACTTACATGTGACGGAGGTCTAACTTTCAGTTTTTACAAACACATGACGTTAGAGGACTTATTGGCATCTCTCATAAATGTAGCTGTTGGAACTACAGCCAGTTGGAACTAAACTCAGCCAAATTTAAAACTTCACACCTGTTTGACAGTCGTTAGTTAGAACATATGAGTAAAGGATGCATTGACTAAGGTATTGTTTAATTCTGAGCACCCCATTGGCAAAGTACCCTAGATATCAGGTCCATCGTGTGACCATTCCGACCAGAACAGTCATCCAATCGTCTAAGACTTAATATTGTAATTCACAACTTGGACACCGTCCCCAGAGCTGAATGCCTACAACGCGTATGCCCCTTGCGTGCGTTTACAACTCCGATGCATCGTCCCCTCATGGAGTGACTGGTGCGCCGAAACACGCCATGATGGATAGGACGCCATTACTGCATGGAACCAAGTTCCTGTAAATTCTGTTGGGGGTTCGATACTTGGCGGAGACGTCTGCCAAGCACATCTCAGGCGTGTTTGATGGGATTCATGTAAGAAGAGCGTCATGAGGGCCATTCCATAACATCGATACTCGTTACATCGTTCCGGAAGCAATACGAGGCCTGGCGTTATCGTGTTGAAAGACCAGGCCTAGGCCATGACCTGCTATCATGGGTAGAAGCTCCGGAGTTAGCATTTCGTCACCATATCCTGCACATTTAAGGTTTCCCTGTATAGCAAGCAGTCGGGAACGGGCATGTCCACACAATGCACCCCAAGTCATAACACTTCCGCCTCCAACGCAACACTGGGCATGACGTTCACCATGTCCCTTCCATACTCTGATCCTGCCATCAAATAATCGTAGGGAAAATCTGGATTCATCAGTAATTGCACCCCTATTCCACGTCATCTGAGTCCATCCGTTCAGAGCTGCCGTTGACGTCGGTGTATGGGTGTCAAATAGGTCCATAATATGGTCGCTGTACAGAAACATGTGCTACTCGCAGGTTTGCGCAAACACACGACCTTGGGACAATTCATTTCTGGTGGATGGTGCAGCGACAAATCCATTGCGAAGTTGAGACAACTCAATATGGCGGATTTCTGATCGTGACGTCACACGTGATATACCAGGACGGGGACAGACTGTACGGCAACTGCATCCCATCACCCTCGCAACGTCAGCTACGGACGTACCCGTGTACACCATGCCAACGGAACGTTGACACTGAACATTTGACAGTCGTGGCATTGAAATTCAAGGTATCAGTCTTTGTTTGGACTCGTTTTCCTGGTTTTCACTCTACCGTGCGTAAGTCAGCACGAAAGCACGTGTCTCATGTGGTCACGTGACAAGTGGCACGTGAAACACACCACTGGTTCAAAACTCGTTCGCATGATACAGATAGGTGAATTGATGTGCGGCGTGTCGTCTTTGACAATGTCTTTGCCGCCAATATTCATGACAACTGTCGGCAAATTTCAAAACATATTTTTACTAATTTCTGTGTGTGAAATTTTTACTTTGACTGAGAATATATGGACTGGTGTCACTGTCAACCTGGTTCCACTGTCCACATGGTTCTACTGCCGGTACCCACCGCAATTTTAATTACTTAACATTGTGACCCCTGAAATGTCCTATGTCAGTGACTTAACATTGTGACCCCTGTAATGTCCTAAGTCAGTGACTGACCACTGTGAACCCTGTAATGTCATATGTCAATGACTTAACATTGTGAACTCTAGCATCCCTTCTAATGCCTTTCTTTCACTGGTACTGCTATTCTGTTACACTATTTCATTTGTCCTTATTTGATTTGCCACACGACTCTTCGTGGTTTTGTTGCAAAGCGTTAAAGAAACTCACTGAGAACAGTGACGAAGCCGTGTGCTGTCTGCCCCCCAGCTGTGAAGGTGTAGTTCCCGGCGTCAGACAACTGCGCTCCCTGTACGTAGAATGAAAGGAAAGAGCCATTCTTGGAGATGCTGTAGCGTCCCCCCGCATTAAGGAGCTTCCCGTTCTGGCTCCAGTTGCCCCCAACCACGGCGATATGACTCATCTCGGCCGTCAGGTTGAATCTCTCCCCCTCGTACACAGTCAGGTTCTGGAGACCCGTCAAGACCTCAGCTGAAGGGACAGATGGACATTTAGTAGGAAAGAGGAACAGTGTGCGATCTGGGGATCTGTGTCTGTGACAGTTGCAGAGTTGGGGATCTGTGTCTGTGACAGTTGCAGAGTTGGGGATCTGTGTCTGTGACAGTTGCAGAGTTGGGGATCTGTGTCTGTGACAGTTGGGAGTATTTCTGACGAACTTACGGGCTTCTTTTGGAGATTATACGTGCGTTTTCGAGCATATTTAGGAAATAATCTTATAAATCGCTACGACCTTCAAAACAATAAAATTTTATCTCTATGTAACTAAGCAACTTTAATCTGTAACACTGGACTAGATTTCCTATGTTGGGGTATTTTAGACTGACTTTTGGGGGGTCATTTATATGATTTTCAGTCTATTCATTTTAAAACTCTACCAGGGCAGCAAGGTTATATGTTCAATTTGAGAAATATGTTCACTTTTTTATATCTGCCTTAAGATTTAATATAGCTGGGGTTTTTTAACAAAAAAAGCAATACGATACACGAGTGCACAGGTGGTCTTAAGTAACATAGAGTTATCGTTCTTTCTAAGAGCAGTTCTTATGTTGATGCGCCAGCGTGAAATCCATCTAGGATGGCACGGGTCGATATTCGGCTTGTCCAGGAATAGCACGAGTTGTCACGAATGGGTGTTGGGGTGAAAACTGTACAGTAGGATGCATGTTAGTGTGAACGTGGGTAGGTGTGTAATAAGAAAGTGAAATCCCAAATATGACATATGTTGTAAGTGTGCTTGGTTGAGTGTGGGTGTTTGTGGATGGTGTAATGGTTTTATTGTGTCCATAAAACAAGAGTGGGTATGGTATTGTTTAAAGACAGGCTTGAAATAACTAGAAGACCACATACCAATTACAGCACAGAATTTCTCTGCGAGTTCTGGGGCAGTGTCCTCGAACGTTTGGAAATCTGACAGGTGTATCACGTGACCTTCGTCTGACGCAATACTCTCTAGCTCACTTTGATATCGAGCCAAGATGCCGGCGTTTCGTTTAACATAAAATTCTATTCCAACTGTATAGATGGTGATGCTGCTGTCTTTAGCCCTTTGTGCCGCTTCCAGTGTCCTCTCAGGACGTGTGGAGAGACCGTCTGTGACTACAATCATGATGCGGGGCACGACCTTCCTGCCCTGTGTCAGCAGCATATCGGTCGCCGAGTCGATGCCGTGGTCCGTGAACGTGGATCGGGCAGGGTACGACATGTTCTCGATCTTGTTGTCCAAGAACCGCCAGTCATGAGTCATGTTCACGGTTTCTGTGACCGCCGTGCTGTACAACACAACGCCCACGTGAACGTCCTCGTTCGTCTGCAGCGTGGTGTTTATGAACTCCATCAGGGCTCGCTTCACGGTGATGAAGTTACTGGCACCAATACTCTCGGATCCGTCAACAACCAGCACAGCATCATAGATGGAGTGACAATCTGCAACAGAAAATCATGTTGTATTGTAAGGCAGGAACAATCTGCAACAGATTACCGTGTTGTATTGTGAGGTAGTGACAATCTGCAACAGATTACCGTGTTGTATTGTAAGGCAGGAACAATCTGCAACAGAATATCATGTTGTATTGTAAGGCAGGAACAATCTGCAACAGAATATCATGTTGTATTGTAAGGCAGGAACAATCTGCAACAGATTACCGTGGTCTATTGTGAGGTAGTGACATTCTGCAACGGAAAATCGTGTTGTATTGTAAGGCAGTAATAATCTGCAACAGAATATCATGTTGTATTGTAAGGAAGTAACACTCTGCAACAGAATATCATGTTGTATTGTAAGGAAGTAACATTCTGCAACAGAATATCATGTTGTATTGTAAGGAAGTTACACTCTGCAACAGAATGTCATGTTTTATTGTAAGGCAGGAACAATCTGCAACAGATTACCGTGGTCTATTGTGAGGTAGTGACATTCTGCAACGGAAAATCGTGTTGTATTGTAAGGCAGTAATAATCTGCAACAGAACATCATGTTGTATTGTAAGGAAGTAACATTCTGCAACAGAATATCATGTTGTATTGTAAGGAAGTAACATTCTGCAACAGAACATCATCTTGTATTGTAAGGAAGTTACACTCTGCAACAGAATGTCATGTTGTATTGTAAGGTAGTAACATTCTGCAACAGAATATCATGTTGTATTGTAAGGCAGAAATAATCTGCAACAGAATATCATGTTGTATTGTAAGGAAGTAACAATCTCCAACAGAATATCATGTTATATTGTAAGGTAGTAACATTCTGCAACAGAATATCATGTTATATTGTAAGGTAGTAACATTCTGCAACAGAATATCATGTTATATTGTAAGGAAGTAACACTCTACAACAGAATATCATGTTGTATTGTAAGTCAGTAACAATCTCTAACAGAAAATCATGTTGTATTGTAAGGTGGAAACAATCTGCAACAGAATATCATCTTGTATTGTAAGGAAGTAACAATCTGCAACAGAATATCATGTTGTATTGTATGGAAGTAACATTTTGCAACAAAATATCATGTATTGTAAGGAAGCAACATTCTGCAACAGAATATCATGTTGTATTGTAAGGAAGTAACATTCTGCAACAGAATATCATGTTGTATTGTAAGGCAGATATAATCTGCAACAGAATATCATGTTATATTGTAAGGTAGTAACATTCTGCAACAGAATATCATGTTATACTGTAAGGTAGTAACACTCTACAACAGAATATCATGTTGTATTGTAAGGTGGAAACAATCTGCAACAGAATATCGTCTTGTATTGTAAGGAAGTAACACTCTGCAACAGAATATCGTGTTGTATTGTAAGGAAGTAACATTCTGCAACAGAATATCATGTTGTATTGTAAGGTGGAAACAATCTGCAACAGAATATCGTCTTGTATTGTAAGGAAGTAACACTCTGCAACAGAATATCGTGTTGTATTGTAAGGAAGTAACATTCTGCAAAAGAATATCATGTTGTATTGTAAGGAAGTAACACTCTGCAACAGAATATCATGTTGTATTGTAAGGAATTAACACTCTGCAACAGAACATCATGTTGTATTGTAAGGAAGTAACAATCTGCAAAAGAATGTCATGTTGTATTGTATGGAAGTAACATTCTGCAACAGAATATCATGTTGTATTGTAAGGAAGTAACATTCTGCAACAGAATATCATGTTGTATTGTAAGGAATTAACACTCTGCAATAGAAACATCATGTTGTATTGTAAAGAAGTAACACTCTGCAACAGAATATCATGTTTTATTGTAAGGTGGAAATAATCTGCAACAGAATATCATGTTGTATTGTAAGGAAGTAACACTCTGCAACAGAATATCATGTTATATTGTAAGGTAGTAACATTCTGCAACAGAATATCATGTTGTATTGTAAGTCAGTAACAATCTCCATGAGAATATCATGTTGTATTGTAAGGAAGTAACACTCTGCAACAGAATACCATGTTGTATTGTAAGGAAGTAACATTGTGCAACAGAATATCATGTTGTATTGTAAGGAAGTAACAATCTGCAACAGAATATCATGTTGTATTGTAAGGAAGTAACATTCTGCAACAGAATATCATGTTATATTGTAAGGTAGTAACATTCTGCAACAGAATATCATGTTGTATTGTAAGGTGGAAACAATCTGCAACAGAATAACGTTTTGTATTGTAAGGAAGTAACAATCTCCAACAGAATATCATGTTGTATTGTAAGGAAGTAACACTCTGCAACAGAATATCATGTTGTTTTGTAAGGAAGTAACATTCTGCAACAGAATATCATGTTGTATTGTAAGGAAGTAACACTCTGCAACAGAACATCATGTTGTTTTGTAAGGAAGTAACGCTCTGCAACAGAATATCATGTTGTATTGTAAGGAAGTAACATTCTGCAACAGAATATCATGTATTGAAAGGAAGTAACACTCTACAACAGAAAATCATGTTGTATTGTAAGGAAGTAAGACTCTGCAACAGAATATCATGTTGTATTGTAAGGTGGAAACAATCTGCAACAGAATATCGTTTTGTATTGTAAGGAAGTAACAATCTCCAACAGAATATCATGTTGTATTGTAAGGAAGTAACATTGTGCAACAGAATATCATGTTGTATTGTAAGGAAGTAACAATCTGCAACAGAATATCATGTTGTATTGTATGGAAGTAACACTCTGCAACAGAATATCATGTTGTATTGTAAGGTAGTAACATTCTGCAACAGAATATCATGTTGTATTGTAAGGAAGTAACAATCTCCAACAGAATATCATGTTGTATTGTAAGGAAGTAACGCTCTGCAACAGAATACCATGTTGTATTGTAAGGAAGTAACATTGTGCAACAGAATATCATGTTGTATTGTAAGGAAGTAACAATCTGCAACAGAATATCATGTTGTATTGTAAGGAAGTAACATTCTGCAACAGAATATCATGTTATATTGTAAGGTAGTAACATTCTGCAACAGAATATCATGTTGTATTGTAAGGAAGTTACACTCTGCAACAGAATATCATGCATTGAAAGGAAGTAACACTCTACAACAGAATATCATGTTGTATTGTAAGGAAGTAAGACTCTGCAACAGAATATCATGTTGTATTGTAAGGTGGAAACAATCTGCAACAGAATATCGTTTTGTATTGTAAGGAAGTAACAATCTGCAACAGAATACCATGTTGTATTGTAAGGAAGTAACACTCTGCAACAGAAAATCATGTTGTTTTGTAAGGAAGTAACGCTCTGCAACAGAATATCATGTTGTATTGTAAGGAAGTAACATTCTGCAACAGAATATCATGCATTGAAAGGAAGTAACACTCTACAACAGAATATCATGTTGTATTGTAAGGAAGTAAGACTCTGCAACAGAATATCATGTTGTATTGTAAGGTGGAAACAATCTGCAACAGAATATCGTTTTGTATTGTAAGGAAGTAACAATCTCCAACAGAATATCATGTTATATTGTAAGGTAGTAACATTCTGCAACAGAATATCATGTTGTATTGTAAGGAAGTAACAATCTCCAACAGAATATCATGTTGTATTGTAAGGAAGTAACACTCTGCAACAGAATATCATGTTGTATTGTAAGGTAGTAACATTGTGCAACAGAATATCATGTTATATTGTAAGTCAGTAACAATCTCCAACAGAATATCATGTTGTATTGTAAGTCAGTAACAGTCTGCAACAGAGTATCATGTTGCATTGTAAGGTGGAAACAGAATATGATGTGAGTTGGAAACAACATAAGCTGTAAGGAACTGTAGTATACCAGTGCATTTTGATTGTTGAATCACTCTCATAACTTGGCGATCACAAGCCGAAAACTATGTCTTGCTTTTAAGAACCCAAATTCGACAGTCATATCATATCTGTGTTACAGTATATCATTATATGAGGACAGACAACCAGCCCCTAAACACACCCCTCCCTTGGAATGTTGTGTAACAAGAGTCGCGTCTCTGAATTGTCGAGATGATTACCATTACAAATACCGTTTCTTTGCCACACCTTACAACATGGCTCGTCTACGACTGTCAGTTAACAGAATTACTTGCCGTCTTTTGGGGAACTACAACGTGCCTGTGTAGGGGACTGCCACATGCCATGTGTGGGGGGTGGGGGGTGGGGGGTGGAGGGGGGTGTACAACATGCCGTGTGTAGAGGCACTACAACATGCCGTGTGTAGAGGGACTACTACGTGTCGTGTGTATGGGGTACTACTACTTGTGTTTATGGGGTACTACTACTTGTCGTGTTTATGGGGTACTACTACGTGTCGTGTTTATGGTGTGTATGGGGTACTACTACGTGTCGTGTTTATGGGGTACTACTGCGTGTCGTGTGTATGGGGTACTACTACGTGTCGTGTGTATGGGTACTACTACGTGTCGTGTGTATGGGGTACTACTGCGTGTCGTGTGTATGGGGTACTAATACGTGTCGTGTGTATGGGGTACTACTGCGTGTCGTGTGTATGGGGTACTACTACGTGTCGTGTGTATGGGGTACTACTCCGTGTCGTGTGTATGGGGTACTACTACGTATCGTGTGTATGGTGTGTATGGGGTACTACTACGTGTCGTGTGTATGGGGTACTACTACTTGTGTTTATGGGGTACTACTACTTGTCGTGTTTATGGGGTACTACTACGTGTCGTGTTTATGGGGTACTACTGCGGGTCGTGTGTATGGGGTACTACTACGTGTCGTGTGTATGGGGGACTACTGCGTGTCGTGTTTATGGGGTACTACTACGTTTCGTGTGTATGGGGTACTACTACGTGTCGTGTGTATGGGGTACTACTACGTGTCGTGTGTATGGGGTACTACTACGTGTGGTGTGTAGGGGGTACTACAACATGCCATGTCTAGGGGGACTACAACATGCCGTTTGTAGGGGGACTACTAAACGCCGTGTGTGGGGAGAACTACACACGGCACGAAACACGAAGTCCGTAAGCGTTGTTTTATTTGACAGAAATTTATTCTCTTCTGTGTATAGGAAATAATTTGAGCTGTAATCAAGTGTAGTATGCCAGTGTAATCAAGTGTAGTATACCAGTGTAATCGGGTTGTTAAACCGCACTCATCATTTGGCGATCACACACCGAAAATATGTCTCGTCATCACCATAGTATCTCAAAGACCTGCATAAACTGTACCAGCCCACAAGACCTCTCAGATCCTCAACCATGTAATAACTCTCTATCCCATCCCCGTCTACTCAACTCGCTGTAAATGCCTTCTCTGAGTCTGCTCCTCGACTCTGCAACTCCATCCCAGTGGACATCAAATCTGTCGACTCTGTTCAAGCCTTCAAAAAGGTTCTAAAACTTGTTTTGTATATCCAGTAACATTCGTCTACTGCTTTCCTGAAAAGCGCTGTTGAACAGGCCTAGCCTGGAACTTAGGCGCTGTACAAGTTAATTACTATTATATGATTATATTGCGAGTGATGTGTCGCACTGTGCACTGCTAATGTCTGTTTTTCTAGTGTATTTTGTGTTTTATTGCCAGGAACAGTTTTCCCCTTGGAGACCAATTCTCCGCTCGACCCGGTCAGCAGTTACCGAGATATACCTACCCTTTACGAGATGGGGAACACGTCCGTTTACAAAACATGTGTTGAAATAGGCTCTATCAGAGCGACGCAAGATGAAACTTATGTGTAAGGTACACCAAGCCACGTGAAATTATAGACCCGCATGGTTTCATATCCGGCCCTCTCCGACACGCCGTCTACATTCAGCCTCCCGCAACATTTCGGCTTGGTATGTGTAAGGTACACCTAGCCACGTGAAATTATAGACCCGCATGGTTTCATATCCGGCCCTCTCCGACACGCCGTCTACATTCAGCCTCCCGCAACATTTCGGCTTGGTATGTGTAAGGTACACCTAGCCACGTGAAATTATAGACCCGCATGGTTTCATATCCGGCCCTCTCCGACACGCCGTCTACATTCAGCCTCCCGCAACATTTCGGCTTGGTATACTAGGAGTACATTTCCAGTACATTTCCAACGACCAGATAATTAGTTCACAAAACACAACGATAAATTATTCCGCTCTGATGGCCTGACTGGACAACCCATTGAAACACGAAACCCTGGTCACTTGTCCCGCATCTTATTTGTACTTGTTATAACAGTATGTATTCTACATGAAGGTAGGTTATAACAGTATATGATTTGCATGTCTGTAGGTTGTAATAGTATGTATTCTCCATTTCTGTAGGTTATAAAAGTATATCTTCTGCATGTCTGTAGGTTATAAGGAGTATATATTCTGCATGTCTGTAGGTTATTACAATATGTATTCTGCATGAATCTCTGTAGGTTATAACAGTATATATTCTGGATCTCTGTAGGTCATAACATTATGTACTCTGCGTATCTGTAGGTCATAACAGTATATATTCTGCATGTCTGTAGGTCATAACAGTATATATTCTGCATGTCTGCGGGTCATAACAGTATATATTCTACAGGGCTGTAGGTCATAACAGTATATATTCTGCGTATCTGTAGGTCATAACAGTATATATTCTGGATGTCTATAGGTTATAACATTATATATTGTAAACCAAAAGTCACTGTGTTCTTGAGTCATCAACAGTGGTGACGTCATTCAAATCATATTGTGACGTAAAGTTGGAATGACGTCACAAATGAGCAACTCCAGACGCTACCATGGGAACCAGCTGAAACGGCCTACTGATGACACTTTACTGCTGTACCAGTACTCGATGTAAACGAGTGCAGACAGTAAAACCCTTTTGTTTACTTTTGTGTTTACAATGTCGATAAGCATCATGTGTTTATATATATTGAGTATTTATTCTGGATCTCTATGGGCTATAACAGTATGTATTCTGCACGCCTGTCCTTCTTAACAGTACATTCGAGCAGCGTTGACTCGATATTCAAGGGACCATTAAACCCTGTAGAATTAACTCGACGTCCACCGACCTGGGCATGTCATCCCATACCACAAATTGATTCGAAACCATGATCCGCTATCAGTAGCTGTTAGTTGTAACAGTGAGTATTTCCCAATTAACTCCATCTTAATCCATCCTAATTTAATAACAAACAAGTGACTCCGTCAACTCGATCAGTCCTAGTTAGTTGACACTAGCGTATCTCTTTGATTCATGCCCCACTGTGTGAAAACGTCTGGAAACAAACAATGTTCAGAGGAAAACTTGCCCACGAAAGGTAGGTGAATATCGAGTTTCTTTGTAAATATAAAACTAAAAGGGTTGTTTTGTTTGTTGGGACTATCAAATTATATTGGGACATCCGAAATATCGAGACACCCATATCGAGTTATAGCAACTTGAATAATGATAAATCATGGAGGATTTTACCGGGACCGAGATGTTATATCGAAACCGAGATACCGACTTATCAAAGTTCGATACAAGGATGCTCGACTGTATATATTCTGCATTTCTGTAGGATATACATAGAACCTCACACAAATGTCTACTGATATCAAATATATCAACACGAGTTGATAAAGTAATGAAAAATGTACATCTCTGAACACAACACTGGCATTTGATTTGCAGTGCAATGATGCCAGAGTATTGTGACATCATCAAGTTCATGACGTCATAGCATTGTTAAAGCTTGTTGCAAAATCTACTGTCAAAGCAATATCTCAAAGGAGATCTGATCTCACACAAGCGATATCTCCTGTGGAACACAGTTTTGGATGATAAAACAATCTGTATTCGACAAGCCTGCTGGTAATAAAGGTATGTATTCTGCATGGTTATAACAGTATGTATTATGCATATCTGTAGATTATATAAGCTGATATAGTATGTATCCTACACCCGTGTATGTTAATATGGTTGTATCCTACATCATCGTATGCTAGTATAGTATGTATCCTACACCGATGTATGTTGATGTGGTTATATCCTACATCATCGTATGCTAGTATAGTATGTATCATACACCGATGTATGTTAATATGGTTGTATCCTACACCCGTGTATGTTAATATGGTTGTATCCTACACCCGTGTATGTTAATATGGTTGTATCCTACATCACCGTATGCTAGTATAGTATGTATCCTACACCCGTGTATGTTAATATGGTTGTATCCTACATCATCGTATGCTAGTATAGTATGTATCCTACACCGATGTATGTTAATATGGTTGTATCCTACACCCGTGTATGTTAATATGGTTGTATCTTACACCGATGTATGTTAATGTGGTTATATCCTACACCATCGTATGCTAGTATAGTATGTATCCTACACCGATGTATGTTAATGTGGTTATATCCTACACCATCGTATGCTAGTATAGTATGTATCCTACACCGATGTATGTTAATATGGTTGTATCCTACATCATCGTATGCTAGTATAGTATGTATCCTACACCGATGTATGTTAATATGGTTGTATCCTACACCCGTGTATGTTAATATGGTTGTATCTTACACCGATGTATGTTAATATGGTTGTATCCTACACCGGTGTATGTTAATATGGTTGTATCCTACACCCGTGTATGTTAATATGGTTGTATCCTACATCATCGTATGCTAGTATAGTATGTATCCTACACCGATGTATGTTAATATGGTTGTATCCTGCACCCGTGTATGTTAATATGGTTGTATCCTACACCGATGTATCTTAATATGGTTGTATCCTACACCCGTGTATGTTAATATGGTTGTATCCTACACCCGTGTATGTTAATATGGTTGTATCCTACACCCGTGTATGTTAATATGGTTGTATCCTACACCGATGTATGTTAATATGGTTGCATCCTACACCCGTGTATGTTAATATGGTTGTATCCTACATCATCGTATGCTAGTATAGCATGTATCCTACACCGATATATGTCAATATGGTTGTATCCTACACCCGTGTATGTTAATATGGTTGTATCCTACACCGATGTATGTTAATATGGTTGTATCCTACACCCGTGTATGTTAATATGGTTGTATCCTACACCGATGTATGTTAATATGGTTGTATCCTACATCATCGTATGCTAGTATAGTATGTATCCTACACCGATATATGTTAATATGGTTGTATCCTACACCCGTGTATGTTAATATGGTTGTATCCTACATCATCGTATGCTAGTATAGTATGTATCCTACACCGATGTATGTTAATATGGTTGTATCCTACACCCGTGTATGTTAATATGGTTGTATCCTACACCCGTGTATGTTAATATGGTTGTATCCTACATCATCGTATGCTAGTAAAGTATGTATCCTACACCGATGTATGTTAATGTGGTTATATCCTAAACCATCGTATGCTAGTATAGTGTGTATCCTACACCGATGTATGTTAATATGGTTGTATCCTACATCATCGTATGCTAGTATAGTATGTATCCTACACCGATGTATGTTAATATGGTTGGATCCTACACCGGTGTATGTTAATATGGTTGTATCCTACACCCGTGCATGTTAACATGGTTGTATCCTACATCATCGTATGCTAGTATAGTATGTATCCTACACCGATGTATGTTAATGTGGTTATATCCTAAACCATCGTATGCTAGTATAGTGTGTATCCTACACCGATGTATGTTAATATGGTTGTATCCTACACCGATGTATGTTAATATGGTTGTATCCTACACCCGTGTATGTTAATATGGTTGTATCCTACACCCGTGTATGTTAATATGGTTGTATCCTACACCGATGTATGTTAATATGGTTGTATCCTACATCCGTGTATGTTAATATGGTTGTATCCTACACCCGTGTATGTTAATATGGTTGTATCCTACACCGATGTATGTTAATATGGTTGTATCCTACACCCGTGTATGTTAATATGGTTGTATCCTACACCCGTGTATGTTAATATGGTTGTATCCTACACCCGTGTATGTTAATATGGTTGTATCCTACACCCGTGTATGTTAATATGGTTGTATCCTACACCGATGTATGTTAATATGGTTGCATCCTACACCCGTGTATGTTAATATGGTTGTATCCTACATCATCGTATGCTAGTATAGCATGTATCCTACACCGATATATGTCAATATGGTTGTATCCTACACCCGTGTATGTTAATATGGTTGTATCCTACACCGATGTATGTTAATATGGTTGTATCCTACACCCGTGTATGTTAATATGGTTGTATCCTACACCGATGTATGTTAATATGGTTGTATCCTACATCATCGTATGCTAGTATAGTATGTATCCTACACCGATATATGTTAATATGGTTGTATCCTACACCCGTGTATGTTAATATGGTTGTATCCTACATCATCGTATGCTAGTATAGTATGTATCCTACACCGATGTATGTTAATATGGTTGTATCCTACACCCGTGTATGTTAATATGGTTGTATCCTACACCCGTGTATGTTAATATGGTTGTATCCTACATCATCGTATGCTAGTAAAGTATGTATCCTACACCGATGTATGTTAATGTGGTTATATCCTAAACCATCGTATGCTAGTATAGTGTGTATCCTACACCGATGTATGTTAATATGGTTGTATCCTACATCATCGTATGCTAGTATAGTATGTATCCTACACCGATGTATGTTAATATGGTTGGATCCTACACCGGTGTATGTTAATATGGTTGTATCCTACACCCGTGCATGTTAACATGGTTGTATCCTACATCATCGTATGCTAGTATAGTATGTATCCTACACCGATGTATGTTAATGTGGTTATATCCTAAACCATCGTATGCTAGTATAGTGTGTATCCTACACCGATGTATGTTAATATGGTTGTATCCTACACCGATGTATGTTAATATGGTTGTATCCTACACCCGTGTATGTTAATATGGTTGTATCCTACACCCGTGTATGTTAATATGGTTGTATCCTACACCGATGTATGTTAATATGGTTGTATCCTACATCCGTGTATGTTAATATGGTTGTATCCTACACCCGTGTATGTTAATATGGTTGTATCCTACACCGATGTATGTTAATATGGTTGTATCCTACACCCGTGTATGTTAATATGGTTGTATCCTACACCCGTGTATGTTAATATGGTTGTATCCTACACCGATGTATGTTAATATGTTTGTATCCTACACCCGTGTATGTTAATATGGTTGTATCCTACACCCGTGTATCTTAATATGTTTGTATCCTACACCGATGTATGTTAATATGGTTGTATCCTACACCCGTGTATGTTAATATGGTTGTATCCTACACCCGTGTATGTTAATATGGTTGTATCCTACACCCGTGTATGTTAATATGGTTGTATCCTACACCGATGTATGTTAATATGGTTGTATCCTACACCCGTGTATGTTAATATGGTTGTATCCTACACCCGTGTATGTTAATATGGTTGTATCCTACACCGGTGTATGTTAATATGGTTGTATCCTACACCCGTGTATGTTAATATGGTTGTATCCTACACCGATGTATGTTAATATGTTTGTATCCTACACCCGTGTATGTTAATATGGTTGTATCCTACACCGATGTATGTTAATATGGTTGTATCCTACACCCGTGTATGTTAATATGGTTGTATCCTACACCCGTGTATGTTAATATGGTTGTGTCCTACACCCGTGTATGTTAATTTGGTTGTATCCTACACCGATGTATGTTAATATGTTTGTATCCTACACCCGTGTATGTTAATATGGTCGTATCCTACACCCGTGTATGTTAATATGTTTGTATCCTACACCGATGTATGTTAATATGGTTGTATCCTACACCCGTGTATGTTAATATGGTTGTATCCTACACCCGTGTATGTTAATATGGTTGTATCCTACACCGATGTATGTTAATATGGTTGTATCCTACACCCGTGTATGTTAATATGGTTGTATCCTACACCCGTGTATGTTAATATGGTTGTATCCTACACCCGTGTATGTTAATATGGTTGTATCCTACACCCGTGTATGTTAATATGGTTGTATCCTAATATTTATTTACATAGTAGCAGGATGTATCGTACGACCGTGTTGCTTACAACGCTGTTTGTGAGAACCTCCCGTTCTCACTCCCGTTCTTCTCGTTAAGACGTGACACCAGGAGCTAGCAACAGGGCCGCCCTACATGAAACACTCACCTCTGTTGAGGGCCGACAGATTGGTCTGGGCTGCAGCATTCGAGGCCAGGATGGCCAACAACAGGTATATCAACATCGTACCCGGTGACTCTGGGGAAACACAGTGACACAAATATAAGACACACTTACAAGGGAGGAACAAGACATGTGAGTCAAACACAGGTACAACAATTTTGTTCAAGACAGGAATAAGCACAGGAAAACAATACAGGTATAAGATACAGGTACAAAACGGGAGGTAGAGCATACAAGATGGTAACAAGACAAAAACAGAACATACAGGAACAAGACAGAAAAAGACACAGACAGAACATACATGTACAAGACGGTAACAGGACACAGGTAGAACAGACAGGTACAAGACGGTAACAGGACACAGGTAGAACAGACAGGTACAAGACGGTAACAAGACTCAGGTAGGACATACATGTACATGACAGGAACTAGACACAGGTAGAACTTACATGTACATGACAGGAACTAGACACAGGTAGAACATACACGTACAAGATGGTAAAAGGACAAAGGTAGAACATACATGCACACGATGGTAGCAGGACACAGGTAGAACATACATGTACAAGACGGTAACAAGACACAGGTAGAATAGACAGGCACAAGACCGTAACAAGACTCAGGTAGAACATACATGTAAAAGACTCGAACAAGACAAAGAAACTGGACACAAGAACAAAACAGGTTTTCGATCCAGTGAGTTTTGAGCATTATCTAACGTGTTTGTTGTCTAGGTGGGGTCCGTGATGTCATAGGTATTACTTTCTATCCTTTATTGCAATACATGTCAACAATGAAAACATTGAACTATGTGTATTCTGTAATGAAATACACCTAATGATAATATGTTATGCAAAAGAGAAATGCCGTATTCTTTAAAAGTCTTTCAGAGCAAAAGGAAAATCCACCATTGATGATTGCTTCTTTGTTTGTGACATACCCGGGGAGATTCATTTTGGGCTAGGGTCGTATCTTGACTCTAAACCTCGAACATTTCCTTCTGGGCCCTGTGTTAGTAGATAGTTAGTAGATAGTTTATTTCGGTAGTTGGGCCATAGGCCCATGTACAACACATAACATAAGAACTGTATGTGTATATTGCAAACTGGGGCAATTTGCAAGCATAACGATCGTATGTGTAAACATTGCTTTAAATATTTTGCAAAATTCGTAAGTACATCAGTCCTTTTACAGTTTAACAAACATTTATTACAGAATACAGTAGGTTTTATATAATACTGGGCTGATATATATTTGTCTTAACACTGCAGATTGAGGGCAAACTAATAGTAAATGTTGCTCATCTCAACATAGTTACAGTTACAGACTCTGCATGAGCAGTCAGCTGAATCAGTTCCATTTCTACGGCCTAAAGTAGACTGGATGGGCAGCACGCCCAGTCTACGTAAACACAGTAATATTCTATATTTCCTACATCTGATATTCGTGATATAATATTCAGTATCGTTGAAAATTTTAATTTGTGAATAATATGTCAACCTGGACGATTCAAAACGTTTTCCAATATTTTTCAGTGTGTTACGATCACGAAGGCGTTGCCTAAATAACTTCAGAAAAAAGTCTAAAATACCAATATCTTGACGTAGCCAGACATCACCGAAACCATAGCTATATAGTAAATATTTGACATTAGTTGCCCAGGTTATTCTCCCAACCTCACCAAGCATTCTCATCAGCAAATAACAGTGTTTAGGGGTACCTGCCACTGTTCACATATAAAAGTTTACACCAGTATTTTTATACACTTCACATCTCCCAAACTCAGTTAATATGGCAGGCAGTACTAGATACATATTTTCCTGCTTCTAGCACATACTAACAAAATTTAGAATGAAACGATTTTAAAGTTGGGTGTAGCTGGAATCCCCACACTTCGGTCCCATTCAATATTACGGGTTTAACTTAAGTATCGAATACTTTTAACATTATATTAAAAACGACATTTGTAAAAGTAAACTGTAATTTCTTAATGCCAGACAGTGCCTTACTTGCCTTGGCTACGAGTACATAATACACCCAGATAATTGTAATACGTTGACCTACCATCAATATACCACTTGTCATATAGTGCCGTGAAATGCCACCATTTCTAAAACACTCAACTTCTGTATTTGTCATATTGACTTGTAAACCCCACTGCTTACAAAAGCTACCAAAGAACATCAATTTTCCTTTGTAACCTCACCCCAGAATCATCAACTAAACATACATCATGAGTACTAGTAACATTTCCATAAAGAGATATCCCACGTAAATTTGAATCTAGCTCTGGTTCTGACAAATACCTACATTCCTCTAGTTTTCACTCTAGGATTCTATCAATGAACTATTTCAGCAAGTATTTCAGCAAGTATTTCAGCAAGTATTTCGAATGTTGCTGAATTCCCACTCTACAACAAATTTATTAAACTTCTACTAAAACCTGACAGATAATAAAGTCCTAGAACACGCATTCTGCTCAGATATAAACAAAGTTCAAGAACTGCATACTTTAAGAGGAACGAATTGTTCACCGTGTAGTTACAAAGAAACAAAATCATTAACAGTGTTGGTAATTAAAGAGAATATGATTGTTTAATCACATATTCTTATCAAAAGACAGACCAAAGCCGTACCTGTATCCTAATGATTACTTAAACATCGAATAAATATTTTAAGGTAAAAGAAATTAAATGAGTAAGAAATCAATAATGCTAGACCAAATCACTAACTGTGTACCTAAAGACAAACAAAATCCCAAATGTGTGCATAAAGATTATCGCCGGTTTTTATTTCCAATGGCGTGTTGCCTGATGAACGTGACATACCACGATATACACCCTGCACTCTCTTTGTAAAACATGCTGAAAGATCTTTACACTGGGTATTCTGTCAGGTTGGACTACATGCATAGTTAGCGATAGCCATTGAATGGTCTAGCCTGTGATCCACAAAACGGCACTGAAATAAACGGGTTTTTTTCCAATTTCTCTTCCTAGTGTGACTGAATTTAGCTGTGTTAAAAGTATTCAATAAGTGTGGATGTATATGTGTGTTGTGTGTGTGTGTGTGTGTGTGTGTGTGTGTGTGTGTGTGTGTGTGTGTGTGTGTGTGTGTGTGTGTGTGTGTGTGTGTGTGTGTGTGTGTGTGTGTGTGTGTGTGTGTGTGTGTGTGTGTGTGTGTGTGTGTGTGTGTGTGTGTGTATTGTTCTTGGCAGTAATATAATGTTTCTACGGACAAATATCTTTCATACGTATAGACGCGAGTACCTGTGTTAGAAGTATTAGCTGGCCATTTAGGAAAGTTACTTCACTGAAGAAGTCATTATTATTATTATTGTGCAATATGTTGTTTCGTGGAACCAAATATTAAAAAGCGTTTCATAATGTCCCAGCGCCAATGGTGCCACAACACTGAAGTCGAAACGAAGAGAATCAAAGTCAAACTGAACTTGCGATAACTAGGAAACGTCATTCGGCATTTTCATTTTTGATACCACAACACGGTAAATCGTGAATGTCTTTAACAGTGTAGCTTACGGTGGCACTTGAAACATACAATTAGACATTGTATTAGACATTATAACAAATGGTGTGTGAAAAAAACGTACTAAAAAGACCATAACAGGAGCTTACACACTTACCAGCTACGCCAAGCTCAGAAGTTATACTCGGTGACTATATAGACGCAACACAGCTCTCAGACGGTATGCATTTGTAGTACATAAAGTTAGTCCTTTCACTGATCACACTGTCGAGGCGTTGTATTGATACACACCATGATATAACTGCATACCTATAAACCCCCAGATCGTGGGAAGGATCTGCTACACAGAACTGTCAATGGTCTAATTGAGATTTTATTACGGCGTGAATGTTGCCTTGCGCCATGTTCTACTACTCTGACAAAACACGTCCCCGATATACAAAGTTGTTTTGTTCACCCGACTCAGTGAGGTGAAACGACGGCACGAGTTGTTACTGGTCCTGTGGAGAAGCAAGGTGTGGCGATGGCACATTCTTACACATGACCATTTCCGTGAACTAACACGTCGAACTAACAAACTTATTCAATCTGTTTATGGTGTTTACAACACGTGCACTTGCCTAGCTGACTCACTGTTTATTTAGAAGCACGTTATATCATTTGTTTATAGCAATCCTAATGCCTACATTTGTAAAAGCTTTTCTGAGCGTGATGAAGCCCTTGTCACACTGATCATGTACGCATAAGGCGTGTGTGATGAAACCCTTGTCACACAGATCATGTACGCATAAGGCATGTGTGATGAAACCCTTGTCACACAGATCATGTACGCATAAGGCATGAGTGATGAAACCCTTGTCACACAGATCAAGTACGCATAACGCGAGCATGATGAAGCTCTTGTCATACAAATCATGTACGCATAAGGCGTGTGTGATGAAACCCTTGTCACACAGATCATGTACGCATAAGGCGTGTGTGATGAAACCCTTGTCACACAGATCATGTACGCATAAGGCGAGCATGATGAAACCCGGCCTTGTCACACAGATCATGTACGCATAAGGCGTGTGTGATGAAACCCTTGTCACACAGATCAAGTACGCATAAGGCGAGCATGATGAAGCTCTTGTCACACAAATCATGTACGCATAAGGCGTGTGTGATGAAACCCTTGTCACACAGATCATGTACGCATAACGCGAGCATGATGAAACCCTTGTCACACAGATCATGTACGCATATGGCGAGCATGATGAAGCTCTTGTCACACAGATCATGTACGCATAAGGCGTGTGTGATGAAACCCTTGTCAGACAAGACAAGACAAAGATATTTATTGTACTTAAGGCCTCCGGCCCATATACAAGTAATACAAGTACATTGTTAGCACATGTTACAGACATTTCACGGAAGAACTTACAGTGCAGATAAAATATTGCTTCTAAGGTTAACAGCATGTTTCACATAGAGGGCAAGATTACGTATTACATTTTCATTTTTGGAGGACAGAATGGAAGTAAATGCAGTTGATGGATATTTCAACAGGTAGTTATTTGGGATATATTTTTTTCTTAAATCAGTGTAATGTGGACACACAAAAGCGAAGTGGATTTCGTCTTCTATGGCCGAGTTACATAATGGACATAACCTTAAATGTCTCTCTATTGAAAGTCGTCTGCCCTTATTGACTGATAAGTCTAATAGGCCCAATCGAAAATTAACAAATATACGTCTGATATTTCTAGATCTCAATACAGACAGATATAATTCTGGTTGGATTAAGCTCTTAAAAGATCTATACAACTGATATCTCGAACTGTTGTCTAGACAGAAATGCCATTCTTGATAATACATATTTACAGATTGATCTCGAAATTGTTTAAGAAATAGACTGATATTACCAACTGTTTGATTTAGCCAAACAAATCCAAAGCCATGAGAAAACAAGAGATTTCTAATATAGGAAGCCCATGTTGTCTTACCCCTAGCGTCTAAAAATACAAGCATATTATAAGCTAGTTTTGGGATTCTTTGTTCATGCATTCCAAGAATCTTTAACCAATATTTTAGACATCTGATTTGAGAATTTATATAGATCGGATATCTACCGCATTCTCCATAAACCATACAAGATGGTGTTGCTTGCGCTACATTTAAAAATCTTTTGCATGCTAAAAGGTGCAGTTTCTCCAGGCATTCATAACGTTGAAATCCCCAAATTTCAGAACCATAGAGCATAATCGGTTGAATTTGTGCATCAAACAATTTAAAATATATTTTCGGGGTTAAAATTCCAATATTTTGGGAGACTGACATAACGTTAATCAGAGCCTTCTTAGCACGTGATTTCAAATCTATAACACTCTTTTTAAAGTTCATGGTATGAGAAAACACTAGTCCGAGATAGGTATAGTGGTTAACAACAGATAGAGGTTTGCCATTCAAAAACCATTTTTCTTTAGAGGCCACAGGGCCCCCTCTTCTAAAGATAACTATGTTTGTTTTTTCAAAATTTACAGATAATTTCCATTCATTTGTATAACATTCCAAAATATTCAGTTGGTTTTGTAGACCAAGAATAGTATCTGACACTAAAATTACATCATCGGCAAAAAGGAGGATAAAAATTTCAATAATATCTGGAACCATTTGCACACCATGTTTGCCTGAATTAGAAATATCATAATACAGTTCGCTTATAAAGAAGGAGAACAATATTGGACTTAAAATACACCCTTGCCGAACTCCCATGGGGCAGTCAAAAAAATCGGTGACATCATCACCACAACGAACACATGATTTTATATTCAAGTACATAGATTTTAAAATAGTGTACATTTTCCCCTGTAAACCAGATTTTCGTAAGCAGTACCATAATTTAGAACGATCCACAGAGTCAAAGGCTTTCTTAAAGTCAACAAATGCTACATAGAGTTTGTTTTTATTACGCGACAGACATTTTTGTATTATCGCATATAATGTAAAGATATGATCAATGGCTGAATATTGTTTTCTAAAAGCCGCCTGGCATTCAGGAATTAAGTTTCTCATATTTGACCAGTTTGAAATTCTTTTGTTTAAAACAGTTGTAAATATTTTCCCAATAACACTCATTAAAGATATGCCTCTGTAATTATCTGGATTGCCTTGAGTCCCTTTTTTATGTATAGGTATAATGACTGAACGAGACCAACTTTCGGGAAACGAACCACTTTCGAATACAGTATTAAAACACTTATGGATGAAGGGCATTAACACGGCTTGAGAACATTTAACCATTTCGATTATAATGTTATCGGGACCAGCTGCTTTTCCGCTCTTTAAGCTACTTATAGCATTCTTAATCTCATCAACTGAAATGTGCGTTTCCAAAATCATTTGATCAACAGTGTCAAATTCATTCGAAGGGAAGTTATCATCATCGAATGTGTAACCATCACTTGAAAAAACGGCATCATTAGAAAAAACCCTCATGAAATGCGTCATCCATTCACTTTTTGAAATATTACTTTTTGGATTTGATCTCTTTCTAAATGAACGAATTTGTTTCCAGAACATAGTAGTATTGTTGATAGAATCATTCAATCTGTTCAGTCTTTTATTACACAGGTTAGATTTGAATTTTCTGCATGAAGCTTTGTACATGTTCCTCATTTTACAAAAATAATATCTGTTGCTCTCCGAGGGTCTACACCGAAAACGTCTAAGTGCTTTACGCGCGTCTCGTCGTGCAGTTTTACACTCGTCATTTAAGGGTGCTTTATGGTTTTGCTTAAAAGGCTTAATCTTTTTCTTCATACAATCTGCTGAAACTAATATGACATGGACAAACTCATCTAGAGCTCCCTTTAGATCGAACTCGAGCTGTGATAAGAGACGGTCATTATAAAGTAATAATTTACTTTTCAAATTATCTAGAAATGTTTCGCAGAAGGCGTCGTTCCAAACAATCTTTTCTTTATAATCATCAATATGGCTATTGTTATCCGAGCTGTTCATATTGGGAAACTGGCAAGTCAGTTCTAATGGTAAATGGTCGGAGTCTACTCTGTCTCCAATATTTAACGAGTTAATACATTGAAAGAAATCTGGTGAACCAATAAAATAGTCATTGACACTTGATCCATGTTGCCCATGAAACGTATATTCGCCTTGCGAGTCTCCGTATACTCTACCGTTCGCTATGAAAAGGTTGAAGGAATAGCATAAGTCTAATAACAAATTACCAAAGTTATTAACAACACTGTCGTGAGAATTCCGATCATCGATAGGATAGATGTCACTATCAGCGCTCGCTTGAAATATATGATTCATATTATCATCATCATCAAGACTAAGGCACACATTGTTTTGTTTTCCTGTGCGGGCATTCAGATCTCCACAGATAACAGTGTGACTTTCAGCAAAGTCAGGGAGATTCGCTAGTAGATATTGCTCCAGTTGTTCAATGTTACATTTGCGATTCGTATGCTTATAATATGTTGAACCAATAGGAGGGATGTAAGTGCACATTTAATTCAAATCTTTATCAAGTGAAAACAATTCCTTTAAGAATTTGATACAGATGAAATTATCGATATCAGATGCTAATTGTCTATACATATTTCTGAGCGAATGGTGAATACAAATACAAACACCACCTGACAGTCTACCGTGATCTGACAACTTGACGGCAGGGCTATAAAACACATCATACCCATCCAGCCAACTGAAGGAGATGCTGGTTACAAATGTCTCAGTCAAACATATAATATGAAATTTACCAATGTAATAAAAAAAACTAATGTCATCAATCTTTTCAGTAAGCCCATTTATGATCCAACACAGAAAGTGGGTTCTCTCACTAACAGATTCAATCCGAGTGAAGCAATGATTATAATCACCGGTGTCATTGCTAAGAGGACCCGGTGAAATAAAGTCCGGGCCTTGGCCGCCGTCCTATTCAGATATAGTACTTGCAAGTGGTTGACGGTCGTCACGAACGGTACGTGGCTGGCGTCTACGGTGTGTAATACGCATATGGGGACGGGACTGAGTGTGTGTATGTTCACTCGGTACCACTACGAGTTCGCCGTTCTTATAGTAACCAAACTGGCCAGTTTCCTTCAGATCCTGAAGTTTTTGACGTTGGCGTGTTGTCAGGTCACTCGAGATACCATATCCATTTTCCTTCAATACAGACCTGGATTTAAGTGCTCTAACTTTGTCATCTGACATTAGCATCTTGACAATTATCGGGCGTGACTTAGTTGAATCAGCACGTTTGCGCCCAAGGCGATGGGCTCTGATTACGTCAGTTGGTTGCCACGTTTTGAACGTTAGGAACTTTGTGAACAGTTTTAAAATAGTTTCTTTGCACGCTATTGATTTTTCATCTTCGGTTTCCGGTACACCATGTATGATGACGTTGTCGCGACGGCTAAAGGATTCCAACTTATCTAGTTCATCATCTATCATGGTCAAACGTTCATCAAATCCATTAACCTTTTCGTCCATGGCGTCCAGATCAGAGTACATGATGCCGTACTCATGTTTGGAGGTGGCGATGTCTGATTTGATATCTACCACCGCCTTCTCTAATTGATCACATCTCGATCCGATTGATATTATTTCAGTTTTCAAGGCGGTGATCTGTGATGACAGATCTAATTTGACGTCACGTATTTCAGCTATTAAGCAGTCTCTCACTTCTTCCAAAGTCAGGGGGCCGGGGTTAGTTTCAATGTCATTTGCACACATCAGAATATGCTTCACAACACCCACGGGCGGCACGTTACCACCCAGAAAGCAAATCCCACGTGCAATTGGAGTGGTATGCATAGCCAAAACTGGGTCACAATTGACAGTAGTGACGTCACATGATGTACAAAGGTAGATGTTTTCTTTCGGCACAAATCGCTCAAAATGGACATTTTCAAGTGCATCTATCAAGAGGTATGATGAGGTAAGATGCACAGCGGTGAGAAATGTACAAATTATCAGCCTAAAGTGAAGATCTGTCCCCGACACGAATGGTGAGTACTCACTCTCTTGTTTGTGCAACGTCACTTGTCGTGTTCCCTTCGGGTGAGAGAAACTGCCGATTCTGGCTCGATAGACATCAATCGAAACCATTTCGTCCTCCAGATGTGTAGACTACACTACATATAACTTCACCGTCCAATGATCGTTCCCTGGGAAGGTCTCTTAATCCATATTTCAAAGAAAAAACCCTCCCTCGATGGAAAACATGTTGCCCTCGGAAAGGGACGTAACTCACACACATCATGTACGCATAAGGCGTGTGTGATGAAACCCTTGTCACACAGATCATGTACGCATAAGGCATCTGTGATGAAACCCTTGTCACACTGATCATGTACGCATAAGGCATGAGTGATGAAACCCTTGTCACACAGATCAAGTACGCATAACGCGAGCATGATGAAACCCTTGTCACACAGATCATGTACGCATAACGCGAGCATGATGAAACCCTTGTCACACAGATCATCTACGCATAAGGCGAGCATGATGAAGCCCTTGTCACACAGATCATGTACGCATAAGGCGTGTGTGATGAAACCCTTGTCACACAGATCATGTACGCATAAGGCGAGCATGATGAAACCCTTGTCACACAGATCATGTACGCATAAGGCGAGCATGATGAAACCCTTGTCACACAGATCATGTACGCATAAGGCGTGTGTGATGAAACCCTTGTCACACAGATCATGTACGCATAAGACGAGCATGATGAAGCTCTTGTCACACAGATCATGTACGCATAAGGCGAGCATGATGAAACCCTTGTCACACAGATCATGTACGCATAAGGCATGTGTGATGAAACCCTTGTCACACAGATCATCTACGCATAAGGGGAGAATGATGGAACCCTTGTCACACAGATCATGTACGCATAAGGCGAGCATGATGAAACCCTTGTCACACAGATCATGTACGCATAAGGCGAGCATGATGAAACCCTTGTCACACAGATCATGTACGCATAAGGCGTGTGTGATGAAACCCTTGTCACACAGATCATGTACGCATAAGGCGAGCATGATGAAACCCTTGTCACACAGATCATGTACGCATAAGGCGAGCATGATGAAACCCTTGTCACACAGATCATGTACGCATAAGGCATGTGTGATGAAACCCTTGTCACACAGATCAAGTACGCATAAGGCGAGCATGATGAAGCTCTTGTCACACAGATCATCTACGCATAAGGCGTGTGTGATGAAACCCTTGTCACACAGATCATGTACGCATAAGGCGAGCATGATGAAACCCTTGTCACACAGATCATGTACGCATAAGGCGTGTGTGATGAAACCCTTGTCACACAGATCATGTACGCATAAGGCGAGCATGATGAAACCCTTGTCACACAGATCATGTACGCATAAGGCGAGCATGATGAAACCCTTGTCACACAGATCATGTACGCATAAGGCGAGCATGATGAAACCCTTGTCACACAGATCATGTACGCATAACGCGAGCATGATGAAGTTCTTGTCACACAGATCATGTACGCATAAGGCGTGTGTGATGAAACCCTTGTCACACAGATCAAGTACGCATAAGGCGAGCATGATGAAACCCTTGTCACACAGATCATGTACGCATAAGGCATGTGTGATGAAACCATTGTCACACAGATCATGTACGCATAAGGGGAGCATGATGAAACCCTTGTCACACAGATCAAGTACGCATAAGGCGAGCATGATGAAGCTCTTGTCACACTGATCATGTACGCATAAGGCGTGTGTGATGAAACCCTTGTCACACAGATCATGTACGCATAAGGCGAGCATGATGAAACCCTTGTCACACAGATCATCTACGCATAAGGCGAGCATGATGGAACCCTTGTCACACAGATCATGTACGCATAAGGCGAGCATGATGGAACCCTTGTCACACAGATCATGTACGCATAAGGCGAGCATGATGAAACCCTTGTCACACAGATGATCTACGCATAAGGGGAGCATGATGAAACCCTTGTCACACAGATCATGTACGCATAAGGCGAGCATGATGGAAACCTTGTCACACAGATCATGTACGCATAAGGCGAGCATGATGGAACCCTTGTCACACAGATCATGTACGCATAAGGCGAGCATGATGAAACCCTTGTCACACAGATCATGTACGCATAAGGCGTGTGTGATGAAACCCTTGTCACACAGATCATCTACGCATAAGGCGAGCATGATGAAGCCCTTGTCACACAGATCATGTACGCATAAGGCGAGCATGATGAAACCCTTGTCACACAGATCATGTACGCATAAGGCATGAGTGATGAAACCCTTGTCACACAGATCAAGTACGCATAACGCGAGCATGATGAAACCCTTGTCACACAGATCATGTACGCATAACGCGAGCATGATGAAACCCTTGTCACACAGATCATCTACGCATAAGGCGAGCATGATGAAGCCCTTGTCACACAGATCATGTACGCATAAGGCGTGTGTGATGAAACCCTTGTCACACAGATCATGTACGCATAAGGCGAGCATGATGAAACCCTTGTCACACAGATCATGTACGCATAAGGCGAGCATGATGAAACCCTTGTCACACAGATCATGTACGCATAAGGCGTGTGTGATGAAACCCTTGTCACACAGATCATGTACGCATAAGGCGAGCATGATGAAACCCTTGTCACACAGATCATGTACGCATAAGGCGAGCATGATGAAACCCTTGTCACACAGATCATGTACGCATAAGGCATGTGTGATGAAACCCTTGTCACACAGATCATGTACGCATAAGGGGAGAATCATGAAACCCTTATCACACAGATCATGTACGCATAAGGCGTGTGTGATGAAACCCTTGTCACACAGATCATGTACGCATAAGGCGAGCATGATGAAACCCTTGTCACACAGATCATGTACGCATAAGGCGAGCATGATGAAACCCTTGTCACACAGATCATGTACGCATAAGGCATGTGTGATGAAACCCTTGTCACACAGATCAAGTACGCATAAGGCGAGCATGATGAAGCTCTTGTCACACAGATCATCTACGCATAAGGCGTGTGTGATGAAACCCTTGTCACACAGATCATGTACGCATAAGGCGAGCATGATGAAACCCTTGTCACACAGATCATGTACGCATAAGGCGTGTGTGATGAAACCCTTGTCACACAGATCATGTACGCATAAGGCGAGCATGATGAAACCCTTGTCACACAGATCATGTACGCATAAGGCGAGCATGATGAAACCCTTGTCACACAGATCATGTACGCATAAGGCGAGCATGATGAAACCCTTGTCACACAGATCATGTACGCATAAGGCGAGCATGATGAAGTTCTTGTCACACAGATCATGTACGCATAAGGCGTGTGTGATGAAACCCTTGTCACACAGATCAAGTACGCATAAGGCATGTGTGATGAAACCCTTGTCACACAGATCATGTACGCATAAGGCATGTGTGATGAAACCCTTGTCACACAGATCATCTACGCATAAGGGGAGCATGATGAAACCCTTGTCACACAGATCAAGTACGCATAAGGCGAGCATGATGAAGCTCTTGTCACACTGATCATGTACGCATAAGGCGTGTGTGATGAAACCCTTGTCACACAGATCATGTACGCATAAGGCGAGCATGATGAAACCCTTGTCACACAGATCATGTACGCATAAGGGGAGCATGATGGAACCCTTGTCACACAGATCATGTACGCATAAGGCGACCATGATGGAACCCTTGTCACACAGATCATGTACGCATAAGGCGAGCATGATGAAACCCTTGTCACACAGATGATCTACGCATAAGGGGACCATGATGAAACCCTTGTCACACAGATCATGTACGCATAAGGCGAGCATGATGGAACCCTTGTCACACAGATCATGTACGCATAAGGCGAGCATGATGGAACCCTTGTCACACAGATCATGTACGCATAAGGCGAGCATGATGAAACCCTTGTCACACAGATGATCTACGCATAAGGGGAGCATGATGAAACCCTTGTCACACAGATCATGTACGCATAAGGCGTGTGTGATGAAACCCTTGTCACACAGATCATCTACGCATAAGGCGAGCATGATGAAGCCCTTGTCACACAGATCATCTACGCATAAGGCGAGCATGATGAAACCCTTGTCACACAGATCATGTACGCATAAGGCATGAGTGATGAAACCCTTGTCACACAGATCAAGTACGCAAAACGCCAGCATGATGAAACCCTTGTCACACAGATCATGTACGCATAACGCGAGCATGATGAAACCCTTGTCACACAGATCATCTACGCATAAGGCGAGCATGATGAAGCCCTTGTCACACAGATCATGTACGCATACGGGGAGAATGATGGAACCCTTGTCACACAGATCATGTACGCATAAGGCGAGCATGATGAAACCCTTGTCACACAGATCATGTACGCATAAGGCGTGTGTGATGAAACCCTTGTCACACAGATCATGTACGCATAAGGCGAGCATGATGAAACCCTTGTCACACAGATCATGTACGCATAAGGCGAGCATGATGAAACCCTTGTCACACAGATCATGTACGCATAAGGCATCTGTGATGAAACCCTTGTCACACAGATCAAGTACGCATAAGGCGAGCATGACGAAGCTCTTGTCACACAGATCATCTACGCATAAGGCGTGTGTGATGAAACCCTTGTCACACAGATCATGTACGCATAAGGCGAGCATGATGAAACCCTTGTCACACAGATCATGTACGCATAAGGCGTGTGTGATGAAACCCTTGTCACACAGATCATGTACGCATAAGGCGAGCATGATGAAACCCTTGTCACACAGATCATGTACGCATAAGGCGAGCATGATGAAACCCTTGTCACACAGATCATGTACGCATAAGGCGTGTGTGATGAAACCCTTGTCACACAGATCATGTACGCATAAGGCGAGCATGATGAAACCCTTGTCACACAGATCATGTACGCATAAGGCGAGCATGATGAAGTTCTTGTCACACAGATCATGTACGCATAAGGCGTGTGTGATGAAACCCTTGTCACACAGATCAAGTACGCATAAGGCGAGCATGATGAAACCCTTGTCACACAGATCATGTATGCATAAGGGGAGCATGATGAAACCCTTGTCACACAGATCAAGTACGCATAAGGCGAGCATGATGAAGCTCTTGTCACACTGATTATGTACGCATAAGGCGTGTGTGATGAAACCCTTGTCACACAGATCATGTACGCATAAGGCGAGCATGATGAAGCCCTTGTCACACAGATCATGTACGCATAAGGGGAGAATGATGGAACCCTTGTCACACAGATCATGTACGCATAAGGCGAGCATGATGAAACCCTTGTCACACAGATCATGTACGCATAAGGCGTGTGTGATGAAACCCTTGTCACACAGATCATGTACGCATAAGGCGAGCATGATGAAACCCTTGTCACACAGATCATCTACGCATAAGGCGAGCATGATGAAACCCTTGTCACACAGATCATGTACGCATAAGGCATGTGTGATGAAACCCTTGTCACACAGATCAAGTACGCATAAGGCGAGCATGATGAAGCTCTTGTCACACAGATCATCTACGCATATGGCGTGTGTGATGAAACCCTTGTCACACAGATCATGTACGCATAAGGCGAGCATGATGAAACCCTTGTCACACAGATCATGTACGCATAAGGCGAGCATGATGAAACCCTTGTCACACAGATCATGTACGCATAAGGCATGTGTGATGAAACCCTTGTCACACAGATCATGTACGCATAAGGCGAGCATGATGAAGCTCTTGTCACACAGATCATGTACGCATAAGGCGTGTGTGATGAAACCCTTGTCACACAGATCATGTACGCATAAGGCGAGCATGATGAAACCCTTCTCACACAGATCATGTACGCATAAGGCGTGTGTGATGAAACCCTTCTCACACAGATCAAGTGCGCATAAGGCGAGCATGATGAAGCCCTTGTCACACAGATCATGTACGCATAAGGCGTGTGTGATGAAACCCTTGTCACACAGATCATGTACGCATAAGGCGAGCATGATGAAACCCTTGTCACACAGATCATGTACGCATAAGGCGTGTGTGATGAAACCCTTGTCACACAGATCATGTACGCATAAGGCGAGCATGATGAAACCCTTGTCACACAGATCATGTACGCATAAGGCGAGCATGATGAAACCCTTGTCACACAGATCATGTACGCATAAGGCATGTGTGATGAAACCCTTGTCACACAGATCAAGTACGCATAAGGCGAGCATGATGAAGCTCTTGTCACACAGATCATGTACGCATAAGGCGTGTGTGATGAAACCCTTGTCACACAGATCATGTACGCATAAGGCGAGCATGATGAAACCCTTGTCACACAGATCATGTACGCATAAGGCGAGCATGATGAAACCCTTGTCACACAGATCATGTACGCATAAGGCGTGTGTGATGAAACCCTTGTCACACAGATCATGTACGCATAAGGCGAGCATGATGAAGCTCTTGTCACACAGATCATGTACGCATAAGGCGTGTGTGATGAAACCCTTGTCACACAGATCATGTACGCATAAGGCGAGCATGATGAAACCCTTCTCACACAGATCATGTACGCATAAGGCGTGTGTGATGAAACCCTTGTCACACAGATCAAGTGCGCATAAGGCGAGCATGATGAAGCCCTTGTCACACAGATCATGTACGCATAAGGCGTGTGTGATGAAACCCTTGTCACACAGATCATGTACGCATAAGGCGAGCATGATGAAACCCTTGTCACACAGATCAAGTACGCATAAGGCGAGCATGATGAAGCTCTTGTCACACTGATCATGTACGCATAAGGCGTGTGTGATGAAACCCTTGTCACACAGATCATGTACGCATAAGGCGAGCATGATGAAACCCTTGTCACACAGATCATGTACGCATAAGGCATGAGTGATGAAACCCTTGTCACACAGATCAAGTACGCATAACGCGAGCATGATGAAACCCTTGTCACACAGATCATGTACGCATAACGCGAGCATGATGAAACCCTTGTCACACAGATCATCTACGCATAAGGCGAGCATGATGAAGCCCTTGTCACACAGATCATGTACGCATAAGGCGTGTGTGATGAAACCCTTGTCACACAGATCATGTACGCATAAGGCGAGCATGATGAAACCCTTGTCACACAGATCATGTACCCATAAGGCGAGCATGATGAAGCCCTTGTCACACAGATCATGTACGCATAAGGCGTGTGTGATGAAACCCTTGTCACACAGATCATGTACGCATAAGGCGTGTGTGATGAAACCCTTGTCACACAGATCATGTACGCATAAGGCGAGCATGATGAAACCCTTGTCACACAGATCATGTACGCATAAGGCGTGTGTGATGAAACCCTTGTCACACAGATCATGTACGCATAAGGCGAGCATGATGAAGCTCTTGTCACACAGATCATGTACGCATAAGGCGAGCATGATGAAACCCTTGTCACACAGATCATGTACGCATAAGGCATGTGTGATGAAACCCTTGTCACACAGATCATCTACGCATATGGGGAGAATGATGGAACCCTTGTCACACAGATCATGTACGCATAAGGCGAGCATGATGAAACCCTTGTCACACAGATCATGTACGCATAAGGCGAGCATGATGAAACCCTTGTCACACAGATCATGTACGCATAAGGCGTGTGTGATGAAACCCTTGTCACACAGATCATGTACGCATAAGGCGAGCATGATGAAACCCTTGTCACACAGATCATGTACGCATAAGGCGAGCATGATGAAACCCTTGTCACACAGATCATGTACGCATAAGGCATGTGTGATGAAACCCTTGTCACACAGATCAAGTACGCATAAGGCGAGCATGATGAAGCTCTTGTCACACAGATCATCTACGCATAAGGCGTGTGTGATGAAACCCTTGTCACACAGATCATGTACGCATAAGGCGAGCATGATGAAACCCTTGTCACACAGATCATGTACGCATAAGGCGTGTGTGATGAAACCCTTGTCACACAGATCATGTACGCATAAGGCGAGCATGATGAAACCCTTGTCACACAGATCATGTACGCATAAGGCGAGCATGATGAAACCCTTGTCACACAGATCATGTACGCATAAGGCGAGCATGATGAAACCCTTGTCACATAGATCATGTACGCATAAGGCGAGCATGATGAAGTTCTTGTCACACAGATCATGTACGCATAAGGCGTGTGTGATGAAACCCTTGTCACACAGATCATGTACGCATAAGGCATGTGTGATGAAACCCTTGTCACACAGATCATGTACGCATAAGGCATGTGTGATGAAACCCTTGTCACACAGATCATGTACGCATAAGGCGAGCATGATGAAACCCTTGTCACACAGATCAAGTACGCATAAGGCGAGCATGATGAAGCTCTTGTCACACTGATCATGTACGCATATGGCGTGTGTGATGAAACCCTTGTCACACAGATCATGTACGCATAAGGCGAGCATGATGAAACCCTTGTCACACAGATCATCTACGCATAAGGCGAGCATGATGGAACCCTTGTCACACAGATCATGTACGCATAAGGCGAGCATGATGGAACTCTTGTCACACAGATCATGTACGCATAAGGCGAGCATGATGAAACCCTTGTCACACAGATGATCTACGCATAAGGGGAGCATGATGAAACCCTTGTCACACAGATCATGTACGCATAAGGCGAGCATGATGGAACCCTTGTCACACAGATCATGTACGCATAAGGCGAGCATGATGGAACCCTTGTCACACAGATCATGTACGCATAAGGCGAGCATGATGAAACCCTTGTCACACAAATGATCTACGCATAAGGCGAGCATGATGAAACCCTTGTCACACAGATCATGTACGCATAAGGCGTGTGTGATGAAACCCTTGTCACACAGATCATCTACGCATAAGGCGAGCATGATGAAGCCCTTGTCACACAGATCATGTACGCATAAGGCGAGCATGATGAAACCCTTGTCACACAGATCATGTACGCATAAGGCATGAGTGATGAAACCCTTGTCACACAGATCAAGTACGCATAACGCCAGCATGATGAAACCCTTGTCACACAGATCATGTACGCATAACGCGAGCATGATGAAACCCTTGTCACACAGATCATCTACGCATAAGGCGAGCATGATGAAGCCCTTGTCACACAGATCATGTGCGCATAAGGGGAGAATGATGGAACCCTTGTCACACAGATCATGTACGCATAAGGCGAGCATGATGAAACCCTTGTCACACAGATCATGTACGCATAAGGCGTGTGTGATGAAACCCTTGTCACACAGATCATGTACGCATAAGGCGAGCATAATGAAACCCTTGTCACACAGATCATGTACGCATAAGGCGAGCATGATGAAACCCTTGTCACACAGATCATGTACGCATAAGGCATGTGTGATGAAACCCTTGTCACACAGATCAAGTACGCATAAGGCGAGCATGATGAAGCTCTTGTCACACAGATCATCTACGCATAAGGCGTGTGTGATGAAACCCTTGTCACACAGATCATGTACGCATAAGGCGAGCATGATGAAACCCTTGTCACACAGATCATGTACGCATAAGGCGTGTGTGATGAAACCCTTGTCACACAGATCATGTACGCATAAGGCGAGCATGATGAAGCCCTTGTCACACAGATCATGTACGCATAAGGCGAGCATGATGAAACCCTTGTCACACAGATCATGTACGCATAAGGCGTGTGTGATGAAACCCTTGTCACACAGATCATGTACGCATAAGGCGAGCATGATGAAACCCTTGTCACACAGATCATCTACGCATAAGGCGAGCATGATGAAACCCTTGTCACACAGATCATGTACGCATAAGGCGAGCATGATGAAGCCCTTGTCACACAGATCATGTACGCATAAGGCGAGCATGATGAAACCCTTGTCACACAGATCATGTATGCATAAGGCGTGTGTGATGAAACCCTTGTCACACAGATCATGTACGCATAAGGCGAGCATGATGAAACCCTTGTCACACAGATCATGTACGCATAAGGCGTGTGTGATGAAACCCTTGTCACACAGATCAAGTACGCATAAGGCGAGCATGATGAAACCCTTGTCACACAGATCATGTACGCATAAGGGGAGCATGATGAAACCCTTGTCACACAGATCATGTACGCATAAGGCGAGCATGATGAAACCCTTGTCACATAGATCATGTACGCATAAGGCGAGCATGATGAAGTTCTTGTCACACAGATCATGTACGCATAAGGCGTGTGTGATGAAACCCTTGTCACACAGATCAAGTACGCATAAGGCGAGCATGATGAAACCCTTGTCACACAGATCATGTACGCATAAGGCATGTGTGATGAAACCCTTGTCACACAGATCATGTACGCATAAGGGGAGCATGATGAAACCCTTGTCACACAGATCAAGTACGCATAAGGCGAGCATGATGAAGCTCTTGTCACACTGATCATGTACGCATATGGCGTGTGTGATGAAACCCTTGTCACACAGATCATGTACGCATAAGGCGAGCATGATGAAACCCTTGTCACACAGACCATCTACGCATAAGGCGAGCATGATGGAACCCTTGTCACACAGATCATGTACGCATAAGGCGAGCATGATGGAACCCTTGTCACACAGATCATGTACGCATAAGGCGAGCATGATGAAACCCTTGTCACACAGATGATCTACGCATAAGGGGAGCATGATGAAACCCTTGTCACACAGATCATGTACGCATAAGGCGAGCATGATGGAACCCTTGTCACACAGATCATGTACGCATAAGGCGAGCATGATGGAACCCTTGTCACACAGATCATGTACGCATAAGGCGAGCATGATGAAACCCTTGTCACACAGATGATCTACGCATAAGGCGAGCATGATGAAACCCTTGTCACACAGATCATGTATGCATAAGGCGTGTGTGATGAAACCCTTGTCACACAGATCATCTACGCATAAGGCACGCATGATGAAGCCCTTGTCACACAGATCATGTACGCATAAGGCGAGCATGATGAAACCCTTGTCACACAGATCATGTACGCATAAGGCATGAGTGATGAAACCCTTGTCACACAGATCAAGTACGCATAACGCCAGCATGATGAAACCCTTGTCACACAGATCATGTACGCATAACGCGAGCATGATGAAACCCTTGTCACACAGATCATCTACGCATAAGGCGAGCATGATGAAGCCCTTGTCACACAGATCATGTGCGCATAAGGGGAGAATGATGGAACCCTTGTCACACAGATCATGTACGCATAAGGCGAGCATGATGAAACCCTTGTCACACAGATCATGTACGCATAAGGCGTGTGTGATGAAACCCTTGTCACACAGATCATGTACGCATAAGGCGAGCATGATGAAACCCTTGTCACACAGATCATGTACGCATAAGGCGAGCATGATGAAACCCTTGTCACACAGATCATGTACGCATAAGGCATGTGTGATGAAACCCTTGTCACACAGATCAAGTACGCATAAGGCGAGCATGATGAAGCTCTTGTCACACAGATCATCTACGCATAAGGCGTGTGTGATGAAACCCTTGTCACACAGATCATGTACGCATAAGGCGAGCATGATGAAACCCTTGTCACACAGATCATGTACGCATAAGGCGTGTGTGATGAAACCCTTGTCACACAGATCATGTACGCATAAGGCGAGCATGATGAAACCCTTGTCACACAGATCATGTACGCATAAGGCGAGCATGATGAAACCCTTGTCACACAGATCATGTACGCATAAGGCGTGTGTGATGAAACCCTTGTCACACAGATCATGTACGCATAAGGCGAGCATGATGAATCCCTTGTCACACAGATCATGTACGCATAAGGCGAGCATGATGAAACCCTTGTCACACAGATCATGTACGCATAAGGCGTGTGTGATGAAACCCTTGTCACACAGATCAAGTACGCATAAGGCGAGCATGATGAAACCCTTGTCACACAGATCATGTACGCATAAGGGGAGCATGATGAAACCCTTGTCACACAGATCATGTACGCATAAGGCGAGCATGATGTAACCCTTGTCACACAGATCAAGTACGCATAAGGCGAGCATGATGAAGCTCTTGTCACACAGATCATGTACGCATAAGGGGAGCATGATGAAACCCTTGTCACACAGATCATGTACGCATAAGGCGTGTGTGATGAAACCCTTGTCACACAGATCAAGTACGCATAAGGCGAGCATGATGAAGCTCTTGTCACACTGATCATGTACGCATAAGGCGTGTGTGATGAAACCCTTGTCACACAGATCATGTACGCATAAGGCGAGCATGATGAAGCCCTTGTCACACAGATCATGTACGCATAAGGGGAGAATGATGGAACCCTTGTCACACAGATCATGTACGCATAAGGCGAGCATGATGAAACCCTTGTCACACAGATCATGTACGCATAAGGCGTGTGTGATGAAACCCTTGTCACACAGATCATGTACGCATAAGGCGAGCATGATGAAACCCTTGTCACACAGATCAAGTACGCATAAGGCGTGTGTGATGAAACCCTTGTCACACAGATCATGTACGCATAAGGCATGTGTGATGAAACCCTTGTCACACAGATCAAGTACGCATAAGGCGAGCATGATGAAGCTCTTGTCACACAGATCATCTACGCATATGGCGTGTGTGATGAAACCCTTGTCACACAGATCATGTACGCATAAGGCGAGCATGATGAAACCCTTCTCACACAGATCATGTACGCATAAAGCATGTGTGATGAAACCCTTGTCACACAGATCATGTACGCATAAGGCGAGCATGATGAAGCTCTTGTCACACAGATCATGTACGCATAAGGCGTGTGTGATGAAACCCTTGTCACACAGATCATGTACGCATAAGGCGAGCATGATGAAACCCTTCTCACACAGATCATGTACGCATAAGGCGTGTGTGATGAAACCCTTGTCACACAGATCAAGTGCGCATAAGGCGAGCATGATGAAGCCCTTGTCACACAGATCATGTACGCATAAGGCGTGTGTGATGAAACCCTTGTCACACAGATCATGTACGCATAAGGCGAGCATGATGAAACCCTTGTCACACAGATCAAGTACGCATAAGGCGAGCATGATGAAGCTCTTGTCACACTGATCATGTACGCATAAGGCGTGTGTGATGAAACCCTTGTCACACAGATCATGTACGCATAAGGCGAGCATGATGAAACCCTTGTCACACAGATCATCTACGCATAAGGCGAGCATGATGAAACCCTTGTCACACAGATCATGTACGCATAAGGCGAGCATGATGGAACCCTTGTCACACAGATCATGTACGCATAAGGCGAGCATGATGAAACCCTTGTCACACAGATGATCTACGCATAAGGGGAGCATGATGAAACCCTTGTCACACAGATCATGTACGCATAAGGCGAGCATGATGGAACCCTTGTCACACAGATCATCTACGCATAAGGCGAGCATGATGGAACCCTTGTCACACAGATCATGTACGCATAAGGCGAGCATGATGAAACCCTTGTCACACAGATCATCTACGCATAAGGCGAGCATGATGAAACCCTTGTCACACAGATCATGTACGCATAAGGCGAGCATGATGAAACCCTTGTCACACAGATCATGTACGCATAAGGCGAGCATGATGGAACCCTTGTCACACAGATCATGTACGCATAAGGCGAGCATGATGAAACCCTTGTCACACAGATCATGTACGCATAAGGCGAGCATGATGAAACCCTTGTCACACAGATCATGTACGCATAAGGCGAGCATGATGAAACCCTTCTCACACAGATCATGTACGCATAAGGGGAGAATGATGGAACCCTTGTCACACAGATCATGTACGCATAAGGCGAGCATGATGAAACCCTTGTCACACAGATCATGTACGCATAAGGCGTGTGTGATGAAACCCTTGTCACACAGATCATGTACGCATAAGGCATGTGTGATGAAACCCTTGTCACACAGATCAAGTACGCATAAGGCGAGCATGATGAAGCTCTTGTCACACAGATCATCTACGCATATGGCGTGTGTGATGAAACCCTTGTCACACAGATCATGTACGCATAAGGCGAGCATGATGAAACCCTTCTCACACAGATCATGTACGCATAAAGCATGTGTGATGAAACCCTTGTCACACAGATCATGTACGCATAAGGCGAGCATGATGAAGCTCTTGTCACACAGATCATGTACGCATAAGGCGTGTGTGATGAAACCCTTGTCACACAGATCATGTACGCATAAGGCGAGCATGATGAAACCCTTCTCACACAGATCATGTACGCATAAGGCGTGTGTGATGAAACCCTTGTCACACAGATCAAGTGCGCATAAGGCGAGCATGATGAAGCCCTTGTCACACAGATCATGTACGCATAAGGCGTGTGTGATGAAACCCTTGTCACACAGATCATGTACGCATAAGGCGAGCATGATGAAACCCTTGTCACACAGATCAAGTACGCATAAGGCGAGCATGATGAAGCTCTTGTCACACTGATCATGTACGCATAAGGCGTGTGTGATGAAACCCTTGTCACACAGATCATGTACGCATAAGGCGAGCATGATGAAACCCTTGTCACACAGATCATCTACGCATAAGGCGAGCATGATGAAACCCTTGTCACACAGATCATGTACGCATAAGGCGAGCATGATGGAACCCTTGTCACACAGATCATGTACGCATAAGGCGAGCATGATGAAACCCTTGTCACACAGATGATCTACGCATAAGGGGAGCATGATGAAACCCTTGTCACACAGATCATGTACGCATAAGGCGAGCATGATGGAACCCTTGTCACACAGATCATCTACGCATAAGGCGAGCATGATGGAACCCTTGTCACACAGATCATGTACGCATAAGGCGAGCATGATGAAACCCTTGTCACACAGATCATCTACGCATAAGGCGAGCATGATGAAACCCTTGTCACACAGATCATGTACGCATAAGGCGAGCATGATGAAACCCTTGTCACACAGATCATGTACGCATAAGGCGAGCATGATGGAACCCTTGTCACACAGATCATGTACGCATAAGGCGAGCATGATGAAACCCTTGTCACACAGATCATGTACGCATAAGGCGAGCATGATGAAACCCTTGTCACACAGATCATGTACGCATAAGGCGAGCATGATGAAACCCTTGTCACACAGATCATGTACGCATAAGGCGAGCATGATGGAACCCTTGTCACACAGATCATGTACGCATAAGGCGAGCATGATGAAACCCTTGTCACACAGATCATGTACGCATAAGGCGTGTGTGATGAAACCCTTGTCACACTGATCATGTACGCATAAGGCGAGCATGATGAAACCCTTGTCACACAGATCATGTACGCATAAGGCGAGCATGATGAAGCTCTTGTCACACAGATCATGTACGCATAAGGCGAGCATGATGAAGCTCTTGTCACACAGATCATGTACGCATAAGGCGTGTGTGATGAAACCCTTGTCACACAGATCATGTACGCATAAGGCGAGCATGATGAAGCTCTTGTCACACAGATCATGTACTCATAAGGCGTGTGTGATGAAACCCTTGTCACACAGATCATGTACGCATAAGGCGAGCATGATGAAGTTCTTGTCACACAGATCATGTACGCATAAGGCGTGTGTGATGAAACCCTTGTCACACAGATCATGTACGCATAAGGCGAGCATGATGGAGCCCTTGTCACTCAGATCATGTACGCATAAGGCGTGTGTGGTGAAACCCTTGTCACACAGATCATGTACGCATAAGGCGTGTGTGATGAAACCCTTGTCACACAGATCATGTACGCATAAGGCGAGCATGATGAAGCTCTTGTCACACAGATCATGTACGCATAAGGCGTGTGTGGTGAAACCCTTGTCACACAGATCAAGTACGCATAAGGCGAGATGGTGAAGCCGTAAACATGAGGCCAGTCTGTTGTACTGGAGAGGTGAAGTATGATGAGTCGTTTATCATCAATGATCTGTATCAACATTTTGGTCGATGTTGACAGGACGGCTGCAGAAGAGGTCGTGAAACTTCATCTCGAGATCTCTATGAATGAAGGTTGCCCAAACAATAACTGCACTCTGTCACTTCAACTTAACTTAGTTGTTTGTACAGGTTCGACTTACTTTATATTAACAATGAAATTTGTATGCAGAGGTACGACTTACTTTATATTACCAAAGACAGGTGCATGGGAAGGTACGAATTAACAGTTGAGCTGAGTTTTACGTCGCACGGGCATTCTTTCAGCAATATAGAGACGAGACAAAGTCTTTATGCAGACATTTGAGTACAAAGCTTAAATGATTTTATTTTTTAAAAAGAATATTGTTCATTTCAGTATTAATGACAAACAAATATCATAGCACCAAATATCATAGCTACTTGACATTACCAAATTCAGATGTATGTAGAGATACAACTCACTTGATATGAGAAAGACAGATGTATGAAGAGGTCTGACTCACTTGATATTAGGACAGTAGGTTTTAATTAATCATAGCAAATAAGTAGCTATAGTTTTTTTATGTTCAGAAAAAGCCAACGAACCGAAGTATTAATCCGACATTTTGCCATCTACTAAATCTTATGTGTCAACTATTTATGAAGACGATTGGAGAGCGTTGACAGCAACGGACACTTGTGCACCTATTCGCTCGCCACAACCCTACACCGTACACAACACTGCTACACATGGAGTTAGTCACACAACCCTACAACGTCCCGTGTGGCACACACTGTACAGTATCTGCTACAGAGGGAGTCGGTCACACAACCCTACAACGTCCCGTGTGACACACACTGTAAAGTATCTGCTACAGAGGAAGTTGCTCACACAACCCTGCAACGTACGTCCCGTGTGACACACACTGTACAGTATCTGCTTCAGAGGGAGTCGGTCACACAACCCTACAACGTCCCGTGTGACACACTGTACAGTATCTGCTACAGAGGGAGTCGGTCACACAACCCTACAACGTCCCGTGTGACACACTGTACATGACACACTGTACAGTATTTGCTACAAAGGGAGTCGGTCACACAACCCTGCAACGTCCCGTGTGACACACTGTACAGTATCTGCTAGAGGGAGTCGGTCACACAACCCTACAACGTCCCGTGTGGCACACTGTACAGTATCTGCTACAGAGGGAGTCGGTCACACAACCCTACAACGTCCCGTGTGACACACTGTACAGTATCTACTACAAAGGGAGTCGGTCACACAACCCTGCAACGTCCCGTGTGACACACTGTACAGTATCTGCTACAGAGGGAGTTGGTCACACGGTCAGGGGGTCAATGTCTGACAACTTGTTAGTCTCCAACAACACTTGTCTTCTCTCCGCAGATCGAATGAGGTCACACAGATACATATGTATGGGATTCGCCACCATTCAGATCGCGGGGCGAAAAGAATGGCATGTGTTCCAAATTCTAATGCGCTTTCAACCTCAAGCAGTCATAGTCGACGCCTTTTAACGGAGAGACAGATTATGAGTAATAATCTCCTCTAGATGAGTGATTTTGGCAAGGAGTGGTTTTATGACTTATGGTAATGTGAAATGCGTTCGGTCCAAACCTAAGGTGTAGTTACTGATAGGAAATACCCGATTTACAGAAATATGAAAACCTGCTTTATCTGCAGCCAAAAGGTCCATTGTGGTATCGCTGAGTATTTATGGGGGCCTACTCAGGACGGTCACCATTCCAAAATGGGTAAACTCGATGCAATCTTATCTTGAAGGGGTCAACAAGATCTAAGTGGTTCATTGTCATCCTAATTTGTTTGAAATAAAACTTCTACAGTTACCATATTAATAAGATGTTCGATATCATGGCGATCTAGTTTACAGATTTACAACCATATTTCCATTAAGAAACAATAGTTTTCAATAGCTCTGGAAATATCACAGTGACTTGTTTAACAACTGACCCGTCTCTATGTACTGTACTAGGCTGTTGCCAGGTAACAAGATGGTAGGGTGGTATATCATACCAACGTTGTCTGTGATCGTGTCCGCCACACAACACTGACAGGGAATGCGTCAACAGATGCTTGTAGCACAATATTCGCACTTTCTTTAAACTTGCTCGGTGTTAAGAGTGAGTGAGTAAGGGAGTTTAGTTTTAGCATCGATCTACGCAAGTGGGAATCGATGACAAGTGTCAACCAAGTTAGTGAGCCCTGACCACCTGATACCGTTACCTTTTGTAGTAAGCATAGGTTGCTGAAAACCTGTTGTATCCCGGATTTTCACGGGTATTCAGTGTTCTGACTGAACACAAACTGACCCCAACTTTGGCAGCTGTCACTGACGTCAATGTGCCTTGTGTCAATGGCCTGATCTCGGTCAAAACATATTTATTTCATTTTACCGTGGATGTTTTCTATGATCTGCTGCCATGACATTACAGAGGTTCTCAGGGGCACTCATGCACCATCTGATCTCCATGTGCTGCTCACCAAGGCTCCTGGACGAGGAAGAGACCCAAACTTAGCGTCAGGGCGTTTTTCTGAAGGGGTAAACTACAGTATGATAGCACATAGTAGTGATCACAAATGAACGTTGGTTGGTTGATGAAAACCTACGGTTTGTATTGAAACATTCTCCTCTCATGTTATCAGCAGATAAATGGACGGGTCAAAACCGCGCCGCTGCTGCGCTACAAGCCGCTCATCGCGGTGTCATGGAATCTTTCGGAGAAAGATATGACGTGGTTACATGGAACATACCCTATAACACGAGAGAACACATATAACGGGTAACACGTGCTATATTTCGGATCAAACTTCCTCAGTCAAGTGCAGATTCTAGTACTTTAAGAGATGGGGCCCATCCGGGATTCAGGCCCACACTATCAGAGTCAGGTATTTAATCGCACGTTCACTTTCTAAGCGATCTAACCTACTTCTGCCATTCTGGTTTCGACAACACTGAAAGTCGGACGCCTGACAGTTCAGATAACAACTTTGTTTACTCCTCTGACAAGAAAGTGTACACGCAAACCCCCCAGCATAGGCGTCTTCCCAAAGAGCCTACAGTCCCAATCTGCCTACACCTGGAAACAACATATGGTTCAGTGGCCAGGACATGTGGTTAATGAGCTGACCTGTTCTACCCCGGTTAAAATGGACATGACCACATAGTTGCTGAATGAACCTACCCCTGTAACTTATTGTGATATTCCCACTGTTTTTTTTTTATTGTTCAGAGAATTTCATTCATTT
Source organism: Haliotis asinina (assembly GCF_037392515.1). NCBI lineage: Eukaryota > Metazoa > Mollusca > Gastropoda > Lepetellida > Haliotidae > Haliotis > Haliotis asinina. The sequence goes on along the minus strand of NC_090293.1, from coordinate 55,293,554 downwards.
TCACATGGAAACAGTGATAATACATAATAAACAATGATATAAATAATAATGATGTAGTATAACAGTTTTTACTGTTTCATTTTTAACACTGGTCAGTAACTTTTACACTGGTTTCAGAGTTAACTTGGATAGTACCTCAATGAGGCAACTTGATAAGATGTCCTGTAGCATCCAGATATTGAAGAGGTGATTTTCTGCCGTTTGGGGCAAGTTGAAAAATTCTCCTACTCTGTCGATAGCTACAGCATTCAACAGTGTGAAGAGTCTGACATAAGTAGCCCTTGTACGATTATGCAGTGGTACATATACACATGGGTACATATCTCCATTAACCATACAGTGAATAACATACAACTGGTCCCATAAGGCAGGTAGAAGGTTCCATCCATATACCACTTATCAGCGTTGTGAAGCATGTCTTGCATTTTCCATGAAGCAAAGGTCAGTATCTTGTCGTCGTCACCATCATTAATGCACAGGAATTCCTCTCAATCTTTAGTGTGTGTCCATGGTCCTTCAAGTTGAACTTCAGCCAGTGACTTTGGTAGATTTGGCAGGACTTTGCTTCTGTGTCGGTACAGAGACGACTTGACACTCGAGTACGACCGGTCAGATCCTGGGTCAGCAAACCTCGGCCAGTTCCTCTTCGTACAGCTGGTGGATGGATGTGACGTCTTCCTGTGCGCCCTGACGTAGTCTGCTAAGGAGTCAAACCTCGTCCTCAGATTCCACCGGTGGATGGTTACGTCACCATCATGGTTGATGAAGTCCCCAGTTGCACTCACTTCCAGTGTGTTGTGGTCTGTCGTCTTATGTTGAGGCGATAGCGGTACCCAGCAAACAAAACCTGTTGTCCTCCTGCTTGTGAAGTTACAAATTCAACACGCTGAACATTTGCCAATGCACGATGGATGCAGTTGGGTCACCTCTTTATTTATAAACAGGTAAATTAATTGAGAAGATGGGATGTTATCAACAATGTTTTCCCTACTATATTTTTAGGCATAATCTCACCTTTAACACCATGATGTAAAAGGTAATTTGTAACAACATACTTAATAGAAGCCTACTCAACGATTAGGACTAATCTAATCTTGTTTTGAAGATTACAATACAAACATATTACTTAGAACACTGAAAAAAAGAGACCCTTACTCCAATCAACACACCCGTCATCCATTGATAATTGGGCTGTTCCATTACTTCACAGGGTTCAAAAAATTTTCCAAAGTCCCTACAATAGTTTTGTTGGCAGATTAGGATGTAGGCAGATTGGGACTGTAGGCACTATGGGACGTAACCCATTACACCGCCTGCAGGCTCGTGACTGAATATTTTGGAAGTCCCTCCGATCTCTAAGTAGTAGCCATTGTCTGATTGGTTAAATATATTTAACCATCACGCTGTTGATTGGACAATCATAGGTGGCTCAAAGGTCACCTGACGCGACCCTCTACTAGGGTTTGCTAGCCTCGATGGCATGGTTGAGTGTAACGAATAACACAGAGTCTAGGTTTACTTACACTGTAATAGTCTGGACATCATATTTTCAGGAACTGTGTTTAAAGGGGCACTGATGCGGACCGAATAATGTTTCTCACCAACGGTCTAATTACGAAATGAAGCAGCGAATTGGTCAGCACCCGCTCTCTCGACCGTGACGGACAGAATTTCTTCACCCTAAAAATTGAGGAGGCCGGATGCCCATCACATGCCGTTATTTAAAAATATCCACAGTATTCCTACGTATTCTGATTGCAACAAATTATCCCAGCAGTGTATTTTTTCTGATGCCTGGATGGTATAGTGACTGATCCAATTTGATCCTATTTCTGTATTCTTTACCTCGATATTTAATCATGTCATGTGAAAATACAATGTATGATGTCTACGTACACGTTGCAAGCCATTTGTTTCATATAAGTCGGAAAGATTGCAAATCTTTATATTTAGACAGTTTTGAGGGTTGGCCCATCTGTCATAGCAAACATCGTACATAAATTACCTGGTTTATAATCTATGATAAAACAACTAATAACGACGACTTTGCCATTGGTAGAGAAATCTAAAAATTTTCTTACGTAAAAAAACCCTGATTATACCAATTTACCCAAGTACACAGTAAATACCTATGTGCATTTCTCATGTAACAACGAAGTTCCGTTGGTATCCTCAAAACAGTTTCCGCCCACAAGTGCTTTCAGAGATTCCTTGCTGTAACTCGCGTTTGATGGAATAAACCTACATGTGTTATTTGTCATCATTCACTTGATGGTCAGTTAATGAATGTATAATGGGTATAAATAGAGGTAACACCTCTAAAATTACTCGACATAGGTTCCCATTGGGCATTTCTCCTGTCTGGAGTAAATGCTCAACATTATGTCTGTAATGGCAAATATATTGTATGTTATGTAATATGTGCATGTAAGTGATGCAAGAGGATTTATCGGCTGAGTTACAAAAACAAACATCAATCAAAGGATTAACCGATAACACAATGATTGATTAATTACTTCCACAGCGGATTTGTCAAAAAGGCAGTGTTTATGAGTGTAGACTTAGGAATCTATACTGAATACATCCTGTCATAAAGTATGAGTGTAAAAACATCATGCAGATGAATGGAATATCATTCTTTTATGTTGATATTGATGGATACATTCCTGAACGAGGTAATAGCCTGACATTGTTGCTATAACATTCGTCTGTCTCACATTTAATATTTGCATTTTGTTTTAATTTATTTCTTGTAGCATTCAGCAGAATTTGTATTACAGAAAACATGCACTAGGTCAGGAATAGGGTGTGTGTGAAATATGATTCACGTTAGCAATCTATACAATGTTTAGATATTAAAATCATGTTAGAAATTCACTGTAAGTATAAGCAGACCGTGTGTGTTTTTTTAATTAACTTTCAAAATGCATACAAATGTGACACAAACTGGGTTTATAAGACAAAATATAAAGACCTACACTGACTTTGTGATTTTTCAGTCCTAACATGTTTTTTTTATATCACTTGCAGATAAGTAAATTTCAAGGTGTTCGATTTGTTTTCATAATAACGAAGTAAAATGTTGATCAGTCTACACATAAACTATGAACTGCGCACATGGGAGGCATAGCAGAGATCACGAACCAGTCACGAATTCTGGGATATCATCAGGGTACTCATGGGAGAAAAACAACAACGAAAGAAACCACCAGTCCACGGAAATTGTTCCGCATCAGTGCCCCTTTAAGAAAACATAAACACAATGAAAGAACATTTTATTGCTCAGAAAGTCAGCAGTGAAAAGGAAAATAAGTTTCAATTTGAGCATCATGACTTAATTTGAATGAATATAGTTTCATGCCCACTCCACACTTTTCCAGTGGAGCCTCTGTCAGTTGGGGACGAGCAGGTCAGGCTGATCACTGACAACCAGGCAGCAACAGCCAACAAGTCCCCAGTCAGCTCCAACAAGAAACAAGTTTAGGCTGCAACTGGCACAGTACCCCTTTTCATATATCAAGAATCAGATGATATACTGGAGAAAGCACAAAGCTGCTGATAGATCTTGAATTGCTCCAGTTATATATCTTGAAGAATCTCGTGTATCTGAACACCTAGATAATGTGATGTGACAGATGGTGGTGGCACAATGCAGACACAGGTTGATGTTAGAGAGTGACACACTGAAGCAGCCCACCATCAGGTTCCACTCTTGTCTTGGACAGGGGAGTCAGACTTGGGCTGCATCACATGGAAGCCATGTTTCTGCCACAACTCTACAGCATCACTCACAAGCTTGTCACCACAGTCCTCAGGGATCTACACGGTACAGAAACAAACAGACATGTAAAATACATCGCCTACACATAGCAGATCACACAACTTACACACTGCAGATCACACCATCTACAAAATGCAGACCACAAACCACCTGCCTACAGATACACCATATACACACAGATCACATACACACTGCAGATCACACACCACCTACAGACAGATCACACCCACAAACTGACAGATCACACTACACACTGCACATCATACACCACCTACACACTGTAGACCACACCTACACACTGCAGATCACCCAACACCCATAAACTGCAAATCATACACCACCTACACAATGATCACACCATATACACATTGCAGATCACACACACCTACACACTGAGGATCACACCATCTAAACACTACAGAACACACATCTATGCACTGAAGATCACACAAACCTACACACTGGGGATCACACCATCTAAACACTGATCACACACACCTACACACTGCAGATCACAAACACCAACAAACTGAAGATCACAAACGTATACACTTCAAATCACACACCACCTACACACTGAAGCTCATACCATCTACTCACTGCAGATCACAGCTACACAATGCAGATCACAGCTACACAATGCAAATCACACCACCAACACAAGGATCAAATCTTCTTCACATCGCACATCAGGTCATCAATCTACTGAATATCAGATACCATATCTCAGCCTACTTACCCACCAGATGACTACCTACCTCCCAGAGATACATGACCATATCTCAGCCTACCTACCCACCAGATGACAACCTACCTTCCAGAGATATAAGACCATATCTCACATGACAACCTACCTTCCAGAGATACATGACCACATCTCACAAAAATAAAAAAGTCACATGACAACCTACCTTCCAGAGATACACAACCATATCTCACATGACAACCTACCTTCCAGAGATACACAACCATATCTCATAAGGCAAACTACCTTCCAGAGATACACAACCATATCTCACATGACAACCTACCTTCCAGAGATACACGACCATATCTCACATGACAACCTACCTTCCAGAGATACACGACCATATCTCATATGACAAACTACCTTCCAGAGATGCACGACCATATCTCACATGACAACCTACCTTTCAGAGATACATAACATGACAACATGACAACGTACCTTCCTGAGATAGGCAACCATTTCATCTGTAGTGTTCATACTTAGCAAAGGTCGTCTGAAGGTGAGGAATATGGCAACTGCTACAAACACCAGGATTGATGGGGATCCCCCCAGCACTTTGTCCCATACCCTGAAGGCAGAGGTATTGCTGGTAACTCACACAATACTGCTGTACAATGTAGAAACCTGTGAGTGAGCACTGATGCCTATAGTGATACTACTAATAAGACTGTAACATGGGTTTTTTCACAGGCCTGAGATAAGATACTCACATGTGACTAGGGCAGCATTTATCTGTGACAAGGGGAGCATTTACTTGATACTTGGGAAGCATTTATCCAATACAAGATGATCTTTTACCTGAGACAAAGACAGCATTTACTTGAGACAATGGAAGCATTTACATGGGCAAAGGAGAGCACTGACCTGAGATAAGGTGAGCTTTTACCTGAGACAAGGTGCGCATTTATCTGAGACTAAGGAACCATTTACACAGGACAAGGAGAGTATTTACCCAAGACAACGGGTGCACTGACCTGAGACAAGGGGAGCTTTTACCTGAGACTAAGGAACCATTTACACAGGACAAGGAGAGTATTTACCCAAGACAATGGGTGCACTGACCTGAGACAAGGTGCGCATTTATCTGAGACTAAGGAACCATTTACACAGGACAAGGAGAGTATTTACCCAAGACAACGGGTGCACTGACCTGAGACAAGGGGAGCTTTTACCTGAGACTAAGGAACCATTTACACAGGACAAGGAGAGTATTTACCCAAGACAATGGGTGCACTGACCTGAGACAAGGTGCGCATTTATCTGAGACTAAGGAACCATTTACACAGGACAAGGAGAGTATTTACCCAAGACAACGGGTGCACTGACCTGAGACAAGGGGAGCTTTTACCTGAGACTAAGGAACCATTTACACAGGACAAGGAGAGTATTTACCCAAGACAACAGGTGCACTGACCTGAGACAAGGGGAGCATTTACCTGAGAATGGGAGCATATAAGTAACTGAGACAAGGAGAGCATTTACCCAAGACAACGGGTGCACTGACCTGAGACAAGGGGAGCTTTTACCTGAGACAAGGTGCGCATTTATCTGAGACTAAGGAACCATTTACACAGGACAAGGAGAGTATTTACCCAAGACAACGGGTGCACTGACCTGAGACAAGGGGAGCATTTATCTGAGACTAAGGAACCATTTACACAGGACAAGGAGAGTATTTACCCAAGACAACGGGTGCACTGACCTGAGACAAGGGGAGCTTTTACCTGAGACAAGGTGCGCATTTATCTGAGACTAAGGAACCATTTACACAGGACAAGGAGAGTATTTACCCAAGACAACGGGTGCACTGACCTGAGACAAGGGGAGCTTTTACCTGAGACAAGGTGCACATTTATCTGAGACTAAGGAACCATTTACACAGGACAAAGAGAGTATTTACCCAAGACAACGGGTGCACTGACCTGAGACAAGGGGAGCATTTACCTGAGAATGGGAGCATACAAGTAACTGAGACAAGGAGAGCATTTACCCGAAACAAGGGAAGAATTTACCTGGGACAAGGTGAGCATATACCTGACATGAGGAGGACAGTTTCCCAAGACAAGGGAAGAATATACCAGGGACAAGGTGAGCATATACCTGACATGAGGAGGACAGTTTCCCAAGACAAGGGAAGAATATACCAGGGACAAGGTGAGCATATACCTGACATGAGGAGGGCTTTTACCAGGGACAAGGGAAGAATATACCAGGGACAAGGTGAGCATATACCTGACATGAGGAGGGCAGTTTCCCAAGACAAGGGAAGAATATACCTGGGACAAGGTGAGCATATACCTGACATGAGGAGGGCAGTTTCCCAAGACAAGGGAAGAATATACCAGGGACAAGGTGAGCATATACCTGACATGAGGAGGACAGTTTCCCAAGACAAGGGAAGAATATACCAGGGACAAGGTGAGCATATACCTGACATGAGGAGGACAGTTTCCCAAGACAAGGGAAGAATATACCAGGGACAAGGTGAGCATATACCTGACATGAGGAGGGCAGTTTCCCAAGACAAGGGAAGAATATACCAGGGACAAGGTGAGCATATACCTGACATGAGGAGGGCTTTTACCTGGGACAAGGGGAGCATTTACCTGAGACATGGGGAGTATTTACCTGAGACATGGGGAGCATTTACCTCAGCAAAGGTGCGAATTCACCTGAGGAAAAAGACAATCACCTAGGACAAGGAGAGCATTTACCTGAGACAAGGAGAGCATTTTCCAGAGAAAAGGGGCACACTGACCTGAGACAAGGGGTGCATTTACTTGAGACAAGGAGGGCATTTTCCTGAGACAAGGGAAGCATTTGTCTGAGACAAGGTGAGAATTTAACTGAGACAAGAAGTGTTTTGACAGTAGTAACAGTAAGTATTCACCAAGGACAAGTTATTTCTTCAAGAGACAAATAATACAAACCAGTCAAGGACTGTATGTACTAGTGAGAATGGAAGCATTTACCTTTCAAATGAAATGTCCGGAAGAACACCTGCAAAACAGCACCTGAACCAGTCCATCAAAGGGAGAGAACTCAGTACATTGTTCTCCTGCAGATGAAGGAGCAGTCTCTTGTCAACATCTTCCTTCCTCAGACAGAGGACCGTCTTCTCCGGCTGGAACAAGGAATTATTGTACAGGGAAGTTTTGTAATAAACAAAACTGTGTCATACAGAGGACTGTTTTCTCAGGCAGGAAGAACAAGGAATTATTGTAGTATTGTAGAGGGAAGTTTTGTAATAAACAAGACGGTGTCAGGCAGGATGGTCAACACAGTGCTTAAAATTTGTGACAAGAGGAATACAGGTTGAAACAGTGCATAAAGTCAGTAACATACGCTGCTGCACTTGTTCACAAGCTCACCATGAGAGGAAGGTTGTCGCTAAACTTGAGGAAGTATTTGTAGAAGCGCGATGTGATCCAGTATCTGTCGATGTCAGCATCAGCAACATTACTAACAGCGCCGGCCATCAACATGAACGCAACATATGCTGGATCTGTGTGCTGCACAAAACCAAGCACCAGTAACATGGTTACCATGGCTAAAACAAATTATTCAAAATCTGATGACAGCAAAACAAAATGAAGAGAATAGTCTCAGATGAACGAACAAACAACTATGTTTCTTTACTCCTAATATACATACTAGATTCTTTTCTTCAAATGGCAAGTTTCCTTCTTCTAAAAGATACAGTTTAAGGAAGACTTCTTCAGTGGGTGTGTCCTCATTTACTCTGCGTAGCACCGTGAGACAACGGAGTCCATCCTGGTACATCGCCCGGTGCTGCTGACTGACGTATGTGTGGGACGGCTGGTGGGAGGGCAACACACCTATAGACAACAAATCACTGACAGTGTTGAAACAACATATAAACAACACCAGAAAGAGGGCTGGTGTATGGATACTCACCTCAATATCAAACCAGCAGTTGAAATTCACAGATTACCCCTAAACAAAACTTCCAGTTTGAATTTATATTCAAGTATTTTTGGCATATGTACAAAAGAAAAAGTAAGAAATGATTTCGAAGGTATGCCATGAAAAGAACATGTCAGAATTGAGGTCCTTCAGTGAGACAATTTCGAAAGCTGGTTACGTAATCTGAATCCATTCTAAGATAATTCTGTTAAAAAACAAGAAAGAGAAGCAGCCTGCTAAATCCATAGGGTCTATCCCGCTTCTTGGCAATTCTTCAGGTGGCGTAGTTCAGCCAGAGCTAAGCCCGCTAAACGACGGTTAGCTAGCTGAACTACCGGAGGTGGTCTGTTTATGATGTAGGTTTTAACATTGTTGACTTTCTCAAAGTATTTAACAAACTACATATTGTTTGGTACTTTACCGAGGAGAATTTTCCAAACATAATGTCTGTATTTAGTGGGCACTGGAAATCGGAGACAAAACTGCGACAGTTTTTCCACGTCCATCGGCTGCTCTTTCAACAAGATTTCAATGGATTTCTTTTCCTCAACAGCTCGAAATCCGCATTTGTCGTAGTAACATGATCTAAAATTTCGTTCCTCCGTCATGCCGGGAAATGTCAGTTCTTGTTTCGAGGTCTAACACAGTTGATATGATAGTGCTAATCGACTTCGTGTGTCACAAACTAACGGAAGTACAACGTTACTGGTTTCACAGTTGATACACGTATCTGGTTGTGCGCTATTACCAATTACCGCTAGAAAGGAGCCAAGTCTGTTGTCAGCCAGTGCACGTTTAAATTGAAAGCCAAACTTCGGCGTGGTTAAATGCGGAAGGTGGCGTTTTTAGTTTTTTCTTTCATTTTGTTTTTCATCCAAAATATATAAAAGCATAACACGCTCAGGGGCGGATATATATTTTTTTTAGAAAGGGTGGAGTGGGTAGTGGTACACACTTCATATTCACCCGTTTCCATGATCATTTAACAAATTTTATAACAATTACTAGTAATAGCAGGCAGTAGCAGCAGCAGCAGTAGCAGCAGCAGCAGTAGCAGGAGCAGCAGCAGTAGCAGCAGTAGCAGTAGCAGCAGCAGGGGCAGCAGTACTAGTAACAGTAGCAGCAGCAGCAGGAGCAGCAGCAGCAGCAGCAGTAGCAGTAGTAGCAGTAGCAGCAGCAGGGGCAGCAGTACTAGTAGCAGTAGCAGCAGCAGGAGCAGCAGTAGCAGTAACAGTAGCAGCAGCAGCAGCAGGAGCAGCAGTAACAGTAGCAGCAGCAGCAGCAGGGGCAGCAGTAACAGTAGCAGTAGTAGCAGCAGCAGCAGGAGCAGCAGTAACAGTAGCAGTAGCAGCAGCAGGGGCAGCAGTAACAGTAGCAGTAGCAGTAGTAGCAGCAGCAGCAGGAGGAGCAGCAGTAACAGTAGCAGTAGCAGCAGCAGGAGGAGCAGCAGTAACAGTAGCAGTAGCAGCAGCAGCAGGAGCAGCAGTAGCAATATCAGCAGCAGCAGCAGTAGCAGTAGCAGCAGCAGTAGCAGTAGCAGTAGCAGTAGTATGGCCATTATGGAGTATGGCCGCTCCTTTTCCTCACACTCGTGCATATTTTCAGAAGTCAAACAATATTATGAAGCACGGATAACCCAAGCTGTCTTGGCACTTGAGTTCGTTATAGCTCCGTGTGTTCGTATGTGTGCGTGCGCGCGCGAGTGTGATTTTCAAAATGATCCAACAAAAACAGCAAAATGGCCATACATTATTTTACTATTGTTCAATACTCATGACAATTGTATTATTTGATATCAAAGTGTAAACATGAGAAGATAAGTTATATCAGACAAAACTTGATGTTTATTACACATGCACAAATCATTTTAATCAAATAACAAATATATATGTATTTTCTCTATTCATGCACAAGCACCTTTTACTGTTTATTTTTAAAGTTACACAATGTACGTAATCATCGAGTCAATTAGAGAATAATAATCTTAATAAAAATCGCATAATACATTATAATGTTTATATTATATTTGCAACATTACATTACATTACAAAGTATATCCACAGTGATGAAGTACTACAACGATTTACCATTATTTACTAGATAATACATATTTACATGTCATATATATAAGAACAGGGGAATACTTTTTGGACACAGGTGAATCCACGGGACTCCATCAGTAGAGGTTTCCCCTTCTGGGAAAGGGCTAACTTTTATTCCACCCCAGTGACAATCTCAAAGTATCAGTTCGGAAAGTACTTCGGTACTATACACCAAGTTTTGTGTGATACAACTTCTCTCATTTTTACACTTTGGTATCAAATAATACAAATGTCATGAGTATTGAAAAATACTAAAATAATGTATGGCCATTTTGACGTTTTGGTATGGCCATTTTGACGTTTTGGTATGGCCCTTTTGACTATAGGGGTTGAGGCCATTTTTACTTTTTTTTGGTGGCCATTTTGACTGATAAAAGATTTATGTTAAATTCGAGAGATTCGAGAGTGGCATTCTAGAAGTTGGGGAGTGCAAGACTGACAAACTTTATGGATCACAACGTCTTTATTACGATAGTGCACACTCCATCCGTCTCTGGCTCCGTCTATGTGAGTACTGTACGTAGTTATGTAAATGTACGTGTCCGTGGACTGACCAGAACCTTGCGCACCTCTGCACCCTTCTCTGGATTCACCTATGGTATTTCTGGAAGATTTCGCGAAATGTTTTGGGGATGTTTCCATTACGTTTTCTTTTCCTGTTAGATGGGGTACGTTCGTGTAACTACTTAATCAGTGTTAATGTATCTGGTTAAAGAGGAGACACAAAATATAGCTGAGATCACCATGGACGATCTAACAAATACCAAGGCGATGCACTGATCAGCAGTGTGACAATGACTCAGCCAAACTGTGACACACATGAGTATATTGTACGTAAGCTTCGATAGATATACAGGCGAACATCGCAGGGCAGTTGACACTTAATTGCCACCAGGTGGCGTTGACATTGAAAACGTCTAGCATGGCGGACCAGTCTGAGGTACGGATCTTGAACGGGGACAAACCCCCGGACAGTACGACATTATCAGCCAATGACCTTGCAAAAAAGTTGCAGAAGACTATGCTAAGGTGAGTTATTTATTTATATGTGTGATTTCGTTAGTAAATCTTCATTACAGAGGTTAAACGCTAACTAAGAATAGAATGTCAACAAACAAGGTTCTTTCACCTCACCTGTAGTGCACGGTAGATGAGTGCAGATGGGTACTAAAGGTACTGTGTATTGCTCAGATTCCACGTACTCTTGGTACTGTATTTCCACATGACTGCTCCTACCAAGCAATATGTATGTGACAATTTTCAGTTACCAAACTATTATTGGGAAGGGTACGGGCAGAACTCTTACCTAGTAATTAAGTTTCAAACCAGATGTCAGTTATGTTCTTGTACGTTGGCTAACTATTTAACTAGTTCATCAGGCTTGTACTAGCTCAATCCTGTTCATTTTGACTATGTACTCTTTCAGGACATATAAATAGAAAAGGATTGTAGTGGTAAATTATGCAGTGATATACCAATGCCAGTTCTACAGACATTCCTGACTTAGTGAGACTCAGAGCGTCAGGCGACCATCACAACTATCTGTGATCACAGCAGGACCAGATAACCATATATGACATATTAACACTGTGGAGTTAATGGTGGTGCTTTGACATTTTCTACTGTAATAACAGAGCATATTTGTGTTGGGTGGACAAGCCTTCCTCCTGACACCTGCCGTGACCCTTGATTAATGAGAGAATCAACATCAGTATTTACTTGGCACAATTTTGTGTTATGTATACCAAAGTCATTCATCAAGTAGCGCTGGTGAAAAAACATGTCTCTCCAAACTCTGTTTTATTCACACCACAATATTATAATACATATAAGAAATGAATTCTATAAAAAGTATAATATACCTGGCTAAAACAATGTTGGACATTTGTAATATATTTACCAAACATGTTCTTCATAGGCTGGTACAGTGCCTGGTGAAAACAATGTTGGACATTTATGATATATTTACCAAACATGTTATACATATATCTGATTAGAAGTAATAGAACAATGTTGGACATTTCGTTTTGGAAATGCAGTGAGCCTTCATTCAGTCACAGAATGTTTTGAACTATTGAATATGTTGCTAATCACCATTTAGATACTATACATACATGAAATCCTTTTTTATGATGGATTGATAGTTGTGAAACATACAGCCTGGGACATTGGTTGTGTACAGAAATAGGATGTGTGAAACCGGTTTGGTTTGAGTCCTTTGGGCTTCACATGCTCTTTACTGGCACCGCTTCAGTGGTGTAGTGGTTAGAGCGTCTGCCAACAGAGCAAAAGGTCACGGGTTCGATCCTGGCTGCATCATACCAAAAGACTTTAAAATATGGTACTTGTTGGTCCCTGTCTGGTGCTCAGCAATAATGGGTACAACGAGGACTGGTCAGCTAGGAGCAGCATTCAAAATAATCGCCTGCCCGAAAGCCCAGCACTGGTTGTTATTGTTATCGGGCTGGCATTTTCAAATATTTGCAATATTTGTGGCCTTCAGTAAATTAACTTTAATAACTTCCATATTTGTTTCCTTGTTAATGTTTCGGAATGATCCATGATCCTTCATTTTACGATAACTTACAGTTTAATTTCCTGGTATCTCAACATTTTGGACATGGGTGTGTCAGCACCAGTCTTCAACAGATAAAAACCTCTCTGTCCTACAGGCTTCACAGACTGGTTGTGTAGAAACTGTATACAGTATAGTCTATTTTGGTTTGATGTCAACAAATTAGGCCCAGACATATCATTTGGGGCCTGTAAATTTTAAAGTCTGCATGCAGCAGCAGGCCGTGATAGCCAAATGCAAAATAACGTGTTGCAGACAGTGGCTAGGAGTCAGTATAGTGTGTGTGAGTTGGATGTTCAAATGATTCATGCTCAACTGTACCATGGTATCTCAGTGACAGCATGGTATCTCAGTGAGCTAGCACTAAAAAACCAGCTAAGGTCTGGGGTGGTACAAACAGCCACACGTACACATCAAGCACATCGTCTTATGAGTGAAATATTTTGAAGTGTGTCTAAACCCCATTTTATCTGACCTCTTGCTGACCTTCATACTTGCACACTAATAGAGAGGGCTACGTCACCTTTCTGGAATCAGGTGACTTAACTTAAAAGGTCACATGCAACCAAAAAATCAAACATAATTAAAACACAGTTATGACTTATTCATGTATGTAAAATGCATTGCTGATTAAGAAAAAAATTAACAAAATTATAAGCGTACATAATCGCAAATCAAAAGAGAAATATTTTATACTTGGGTTTACCTTCCTTGAAATGAAGCGGGTGCAATACCAAACAAAGTCAGAGCCGGTGGATGTGCACTCAAGTGTAGTGAAGCCTTTTCACTGGCCTCTAGTTCAATTGCAGATATGCTTAGCCGGCTCATTGTTTATGGCTTATAAGCATGATAGGTGTAAATTTCAAACTGCATGTGGTCAATGATTGAGGTTGTGCATTGCAAATTGTCATTAGCAGACAGACAGGCAGGCATATAGGTGTCAATATGCCAGACACTGACTCTGTGACTAAAGTCTGCTTATCACAATCAACATGGTTTTTTGTTGTTGTTGTTGTTGTTGTTGTTTTTATGTAGCGAGTAGATTATTTACTTGTTTGTGTACACAACCAAGATTAGACTACTGCTCACAACCTCATACTAGTGCAGGCATGCTGTTTCAAGCTCCGCAAACCTATTCACTGTGCATGTGTTATGAATGATTGCAGCATAGCTGCTGAAACTTTTTTCCCTTAGCACTGGTGGAAAATTAATGAATAGTTTCAGCTCCTGTTTCGCAGGCTTTTTTTCACATTTCACATTTTCTTTTTCAACTTAATAGGCTGAATTGGCATTTTGTTTCTGTAAGAGCATATCAAAAGGTATGAGAATCTGCAAAGTTGTGTTTGATGTTTCATGTGTCTTTTAACAAAGAAAGGTACAGGTTGCAAAACAGATACATGCACACAGCTCTTTATCCCAGTAAGACCAGATTCCTGATTTGACTTTTACCAAACATTGGAATAGTGTAGTGAATAATGGAAGTAATGTCTAGATGCTGAGTTTGGGATTGTGCTTCAATACAAGAACATCTGCAACACTCCATATATTTCCATGTATGAAACTGTACATTACATTGTTTCTGAATGATTGATTGCTACAGGATGTCTGTATTTATGGAAATGATAAGGCTTTATTTGATCTGTATTGATATGAATTCTATTCTATAAATTGTTGTATCTTTCCCTGCTGGCCCAACTTCTAAATTTATGCTTCTCGGAGAGTTAACACTTGGAAACCATTATCCCTAATTCGATTTGATATTTATTTTTATATTTTAATGATCTGTTTGAATTATTTTCACACAAAGAGAACTTAATTTTGACTCCAACTCAAGCAGTTTTGAGTGCTGAGAAACCTGATTGTTTGACACATGGCTAAGAATGTCAACACTGATAGCTAAATGAAACCTGATGTTTTTACCTGTGTGAAGAATCAAATCGAAAATAATGAAATCAAGGGTCCAGTATCAAAAATGGAATGGAATTGAGGGGTTGATGAATCACTGCAGACCTAATGGGAACTAACAAGGACAATTCATGTTTGTTGAAATAAGTACAGCTTCATGCTTCACTGGTGGGAAACTTACGACAGAACAGATCCACAATTCCTGCTGGTAGGTTGTCTGTATATGTTGCTGCCTGAATTGCTGTTGCAGGTTGAAGGGGGATTTCATGACGGGGGAGGGCCGTGGCGTCAACTACACCGATCTTGCCAAGAGTGATGTTTTCAAAGAATATAAGACTCAGACTGCGCTCCTGCACAACGTGAGTCTGGACACTCTATCACAAAATCAATTAAAGGCTTTCTTCATCAGTATCCTTCTCATCTTCTGGTCACATCTCGGCAGTACACAGGCGGTATTGTTCTTCAGGTACTGTGTCAGATGGATGTAGAATTATGTTATACTTCACCGTTCCTGCATTTGAAGAAGAAATACACTGCCCATCTTAAGTATTAAATCAAAAGCTTTCACTATTCTTCAGATTTAAGGGCCCTAAACATGATGACACGACCTATTATGTTACTGCATGTTTTAGAACAGCCAGAGTTTGGGCACAACATGTTTCACCTGAATTGTTTGTTTGATCAGTGATAAGAAATGTACTTCAGTGTTTATTGTATCATAACTCACAGTTCACAGTCCAGGTCAAAGTTTGATCTGTGCTGGTACGTCCATGTGCCATTCAGTGGAAGGTCACCCTTTATGTGAAACTGATGTTGCAGCCTGCTGTTGCAGCCTGTTGTTGTAGCCTGCTGTTGCAACCTGCTGTTGTAGCTTGCTGTTATCACATAACTTCCCAGTTAGAGTTGCTTGGTTGGTTGGTTGGTTGTGTAACACTGCACTCAGCAATATTGGTCAGTTAGGGCTAGGTAATAACCTGTGGGAAATACTGCACATGATTTTTCCAAAGATTTTTCTGTGAGTGCGTTGAGCATACTATGTAATTCCAGGACTCTGGTTAACTTACACTCTCTTCCCAGATCTTTTCCTCTGGTTCTGAACCATGAAGATCTGGGTTTGAGTTGATCACCAGTAATCAATTCTTGTTGGAAGAGGCAACTAATGGGATCAGGTGGTCATACTTGCTGACTTGGTTGACCTCGTCATCATATCCCAATTGCATAAATCAATGCTCATGCTGTTGATCACTGGATTGTCTAGTTCAGACTCAATTATTGACAGACCGCCACCATATAGCTGGAATATTGCTGACTGTGGCATCAAACTAAACTCACTCTGTCACTGTTGTGATACAGGTGTATTAGTAGTTACACTGTGTTCGGAAACGGTTGACATTACTGTAAGACCCTTGTAAATTCCGTAATTCCTGAGGCACAGCCAGTTTGAACACCATGGCAAATCCACCTACATGGTTTTGTATGCTTTGGCTATTAACCAATCAGTTTTTGACAAATGAATAAAATAAAAGTAATAAATTGTGACACAGGAATATATACTCTGATGCAGGCATCTGTGATACATTGTGGACTGATATGTTTGACACTGATGGTACATGCAGGTCCTACTTCACTAACTGTAGTAACTTAACTATCTGTCTGCAGTGATCCACAGTGAAGACCTGTGTAGGTCACGGGGTAGAATAGGCCTTCAGCAACCCATGCTTGCCATAAAAGGCGACTATGCTTTTTATAAGAGGCGATTAACGGTATTGGGTGCTCAGGCTCATTGACTTGGTTGACACATGTCATCGGTTCCCAATTGCGCAGATCGATGCTCATGTTGTTGATCACTGGATTGTCTGGTCCAGACTCTATTATTTACTGACCGCCACCATATAGCTGGAATATTGGAGACTGGCGTAAATCTAAACTCACTCATTCACTCCACCACAGTGAAGGAGTGGCCTACCATGGTAACACCTGAAGTAAACCACCACAGTGAGGCAGTGGCCATACTGGTTAGATAAGTCACACACCTGCAGTGACCCACCACAGTGAGTGAGTGGCCTACCATGGCTACACCTGCAGTGATCCACCACAGTGAGTGAGTGGCCTACCATTGTTACAAAAGTCACACACTTGCAGTGATCCACCACAGTGAGTGAGTGGCCTACCATGGCTACACCTGCAGTGATCCACCACAGTGAGTGAGTGGCCTACCATTGTTACATAAGTCACACACCTACAGCGATCCGTCACAGTGAGTGAGTGGCCTACCATTGTTACATAAGTCACACATCTGCAGTGATCAACCACCAGGGAGGAGTGGCCTACCGTGGTTATGTAAGTCACACACCTGCAGTGTAACATCAGTGGCTCATTGTGATAACCCAACAGAGAGAAATACATGCAGCCCACTAACACTGTTCACAACTGTTAACAGGCCAGAGGAGTTTACTTAACAGTCGACCATTGCTGCAATATCTGAAATATATGACTGTAGGACTGTGTTTGGGATTGAGGGTTCCATGAACAAGTAAAAACAGTGTATAACCAGCCTCACATAAATCAGAGCACCTGTTTGCTTGTTATCTGGATTTTATGACAGCCCTAGGCTATTACTTCTGAGTATGCTACACTTCACACAAAATCATAAAGATTTTGTGTCAGCAAATTGGTATTGCTGTCACCCAGTTCCCATGAAATATATGTGTATATGTACCTGCTTTAGAATTATGAAAACTGATCATCAAATGATATTCAGACTATAGATTGGTTATGCTGTGCACTGTGATTCCATCAAATAAATCATTTGAAATCCTCACAAACTTAGCTTCCAATACTTGACCTAAAGTCAAAAGCGTGGCATTCCAATGGTACACATTCATTTGAAATAAATCACTGTTGAAAGTTATAAGGTGCTGTTGCACCAGTCAGTATTGTCCTTGGAATGGCAGTCAGTATTGTCCTTGGAATGTTAGTATGGCTTTTGGAATGTTAGTGTGGTCCTTGGAATGTTACTCAGTATGACCCATGGAATGTTAGTGTGGTCCTTGGAATGTTACTCAGTATGGACCATGGACTGTTTATTTTGAATAGTCCTTGAAATGTTAGTATAATCCTTGGAATGTCACCATGGTCTATGGAATGTCAGTATGGTCCTTGGGATATTAGTATGGTCTTTGGAATGTTAGTAGGGTCCACTGAATTTTTGTGTGGTCCTTAGGGTGTTAGTCAGTATTGCCCTTGGTATGTCCATCTGTATTATTTGTGCACATGATATTTTAGCAATATTCATACATATTCAAAATCACTCAAGTCACCTTAAGCTCAGAATGAATGGAACAACACACCTGCAGGACATACAGGCTCTGTCGCAAAGACTGTCCATCCTCACATCCATGTTCTGGTTCTTTTAATGTGTGATTGTTGTAGTTCTTCTCACTTTGGGGGGTTGGTAGGATAGATGACAGGATGTTTTAGGCATTAGGCTATCCTACTGAACCCACTAAAGTTAGAAGAACTAGAACAATCAGACTGTAAAAGAACCAAAACAAGAATGTGAGGAGGACAGTCTTTGAAATGACAATAACCGCCAGCTTCTGACATTTCTTGCAGACATAGCATGTGCTATTTGTGAATCAGGAGCAAGCGAACAACCTTGCCACAGAGCCTGTATGTCCTGCATGTATGTTGCTCCGTGAAGGTCCCGGGTTAGAATAGGCCTTCAGCAACCCATGTTTGCCATAAAAGGCGACTCAGCTTGTCGTAAGAGGCGACTAACGGGATCGGGTGGTCAGGCTCGCTGACTTGGTTGACACATGTCATCGGTTCCCAATTGCGCAGATCGATGCTCATGTTGTTGATCACTGGATTGTCTGGTCCAGACTCGATTATTTACAGACCACCGCCATATAGCTGGAATATTGCTGAGTGCGGCGTAAAACTAAACTCACTCACTCACTCACTCCAACAATAGTGTCCTGTGTATCTACCCTGACACAGTGTCCTGTGTATCTACCCTGACAACAGTGTCCTGTATATTTACCCTGATGATGGTGATGCTGTGAGGCCGACAGTTGACAGATAGGAAACTTCTTATCTCTCCTGTCTTGCCACGTAAACATTGAATGTGGCCCTGACTTTACATCTTCTTCTGGGGACAGTTGAATGTTATCTCCCAGAAGTCGGTCAGGGAATCATATGAAGGAGACAGTGACACTACTGAGGAAGTAGATCTGCTTCAGGAAGGAATTTGATCTAGGAATATGAAGAACACTGTCATCTCTTTACTTTGTCTATGTGGCTTACTGAATTTATGAGATGCCAGGCTGTGATCGTATGACACTTCAGGAAGATGATCCTCACTCTCATCATTGTTATGTGTGTGTTAGAGCAGATTACATCTCAGTGAGTTCCTGTCTATGCTCACTGACTCATCACTTACACAGCATTGTATTGCCTGCATGTTCTGTCTTCTATTGCTGACAGACCCCCGAGGCAATCAGTGCCCTTCATCATCCATTATTCACACTGATGAGGCTGAATGTACTGGAGATGGTGTATAACCTTAAGTCTATCCAGTGAATGTCACAGTGTGTAATTGATCTTCACGCAAAATGAATATTTAGTTCAAGGTGATACAACCTATTTCATGTTGGTTGGTTGGTTGGGGCAGTTTAGCAAGCAAACAAATGCCGTGTGTTTTTAGATTGTTCCTTGCATATGCTGTTCTCTGTATTTTCCTCATGTCAGACACAGTTTGCTACTGTTTGAGTACGATCCATTGGGATTGGTAAACAAGCAGTATGTTGGTACTGTGTTGGTTCCTGAATACAAATAACTTATACATGACAGTCGTGAGGAGGAAAGCATGCTAGTAACAAACAATGAAAAATAGCTTTCTGAAAATATAACAATCAAAACTTGTTAACATAGCCGCCTATAACTTTAGAATCATTAGTTCGGAAGATACTTGATTGTAGGTTCAATTGCATTTTTAGTAATTTTACTATTACAACACGTATCTGCCTGAGAGTACAATGAAAGAATGGATAGATTCTAATGATTTAAGATTATATGTAGCAGATCCATTAAAGTGGCCGTATATTATTGATTTGATGTCACATCCTTTAATATAGAAGTGCATTTATGTCTTATATCTGTGTAATAAATGCATGAAGAGAAGTAGTGAACTGGATCTTTGTAAGAGTAGCCACAAGAACATGATGGATTTGAAGATAAAAATTGGTGATGTTTATGTGCATTTAAATCACTGCATTGGAGTCTGAGGCGTAATGGAGAATCTGACGGAATCATGATCCAGAGTTTAAATTAAAGTAGTTTTGACTATTGTTATTTGACACATTATTTTGTTTCTTAAAACTACCAAGAGTAGCTGATTCTCTATGATCAGTAGACAAAGAATTCCACAGTCTTAGTGTATCTGGGAGCAAATGGCAGCATTGCACTTTTGCTATCAATAGTTTGCAGCTTCAAATGGTCAAGGAAACTGTAGTTTGCAGTGTCAGATATCTTAGGCAGGATGAGATTGCTCAAATATTTTGGAGTTAAATCATTAACCATTTCATTGAAAAATATTAGTTTTTTAATGTGTCTCCAAGTACATCATGGTGTGAAATGCTTGCTGCTTGCTACAGTTGTCCCAGACGTGACAACAATAGTCAAAAATATACAAAATAAATTGTTTGTTAAGTTTTCCATGAGAGACAGTGTTTAAAACCTCTAAAACAGTTTATAATGGGTGCAACCCCTTTTGGTGATACAGTTAATATGGTCAGTCTTAAGCAATCTTGCTGTAGAGTAAGTCCCAAATGTTTATTGTCATTAACACCTGTGATTAACGTTACTATCCTCCATTGTTAATTTTAGTTTTGGACTGGACCGCACTTTACCAGAGAGTTGTATAGAATCTGTTTTGTTAGGATTAAATGTAACTTGCCATTTGATTTGTTTGATTTGCATTATTAGAAGCTCGAGAGTAATAAGAGGGTTAGATTCTTTATGGATAACAACTTCTTTATTACATATGATGCAACATTTCGGTATGGATCCTTATACCATTGTCAAGCAAGAGGGTGCACTCCTTTTCAACAAGTTCCCCCCAATACCATAATGCCTCAACTTATATATAATACCTTTATGCCAGACCTTGTCAAAAGCCTTACTCATGTCACAAAATACACAAAATACATCTGAACGAATTTTGGGAATATCCCTATTAAGAGCAGCTACTCTTGCCTGATCTGCAAAGAAAACATTCATAATGTTTGCTGTTTCAGCACTATCATCATATAGTTTGTCATTATTTATTATCGAAGAAAAAGTGCTAATATTGGTGGTAAGTTTACTTTTTATATAATCCTTAACTAGATGCCCCCATGTCTTTGTACCATGTTTATTGTTTATTTGTTCATCTATTTCATTCATGTCCTTCCTCCTTGCATTTCTTACTGCAGATATAACATTATTTCAGATATAGTCAGATGATGATTTAGACATTTTAGTGATTTTATGATGGCGATGGCATTTACAAATCAATTTACGTACTTCACAACTCATCCAAGGAGTGTCCCAGGGCCATATCGTAATGACTTTATTTCGAATATAAATATTGCATAAATCAAGAATTGCACCAGTCAAGTAATGTGCAATATGGTTAATATTTTCAGAGGCAAAGATAGCGTGACAATCAAGAGTATATAGGGCATTTTAATCCTGTCAAAATTAGCTAGAGTACAATTGTATGTTTTTCTCTTGTAATTAATCAATTTTGCAATCGACTCATTGATACTGACATATACAGTTGTGTTTTATAACTTGTGTCTGTAAGAAGATCAATGTTAAAATCACCATGGAAATTTTCATCTGTAACAGGAAAGGCAACAGTGTAAAACAAAACAACATAGAACATCATCTGATCACTGAACCAGCATGGTGACCCATCTTAATCTCGGCCCTGCATGTTGCTCAGGGTACACGAGCGTCTGTTATATAACACAAATGTGTTGGATGGATTGAACTTGACAAAATATTTTACAAGAGAGACAGTGTGACAAATATTAGCAAGGGACAATGGTATGTGACAAGTATTAGCAAGGGACAATGGCATGTGACAAGTATTAGCAAGGGACCTATATAGTTTGGATATCATTTTTTTGTTGGGGTAAGTTACTCTTTATGAATTATGACAGTTACACATAGAATTCTTTCATCAGGATTGAATACACAATACAGAATTAATCCTTTGGAAGTTTCATAGCATTTGCTCAACGGAAGTTGCACTTGAGTTCCACATGCTGCCTGCACAAACGAACATATATAGATATACACATACATATACACATATATGCATATGCACGCTTACACATACATACACATGCACCTATATACACACATGTGTACATGTACGTGACTTCCACAGGTTGGTCTACGCAGGTTGACTTCCACAAGTAGATCTCCTCCATAGGTTGGCCTCCATGGGTTGACCTCCACAGGTTGATTTTCATTTATATTAACTTGATTAGCTGTTGAGGTCCAAGCTGTTGTTTTGGTGTAGATCAGATATGTAGCGTATCTAGGCATTATAGGTAGACAAATATATCAGATGTTTGTCATATCCGGCCTTTATGGGTAGGCAAATAGATCAGATGTTTAGCATATCTAGGCATTATGGGTAGACAAATAGACAAATAGATCAAGTGTGTTGCATGTCCGGGCATTATGGGTAGACAGATAGTGCAATAGTATTTATATTTGATCACAGATGAAATATTTACTCTAATGACAAGAGCACTGAACAATCCAGACCCTTTGTGTTCCTTAGAGGCAAGAACAAACATATGCAGATAAGTGGATCAGTCACTGTGAATAATGGCTGTATTGGGCCACCCATGCACGTATTAGCATTTAAATGGACATTTTATTGCCAAGCTTTAAATTAGCTGAAGTTGTGTATATTTATGTGGACAGTCTTTGACAAACCACAGAGTCAGTAACCTGGGAGGCAGCTGTAATTGGGTCTACTGCTGGAACAGCTATATATCCATTTACATGTCATGCTTCAATGGGTCTGAGTAGAGAGCTAGTGTGCATGAAGACCCACAGTGCAGGGAGTGGTGGTGATTGGGGCCATGTCATTTATCACACCTACCAACCTTGCAGTCTATTAGAGATAGGGCCCTCAATAAGGAATAAATAAACAATGCTGTTTTTTCTAAATATCAAAGCTACTGGTTTCTTGAATATATATATGTCATTTATCACACCTACCAACCTTGCAGTCTATTAGAGATAGGGCCCTCAATAAGGAATAAATAAACAATGCTGTTTTTTCTAAATATCAAAGCTACTGGTTTCTTGAATATATAAAGATGTCATTTATCACACCTACCAACCTTGCAGTCTATTAGCGATAGGGCACGCAATAAGGAATAAATAAACAATGCTTTTTTTCTAAATATCAAAGCTACTGGTTTCTTGAATATATATATGTCATTTATCACACCTACCAACCTTGCAGTCTATTAGAGATAGGGCATGCAATAAGGAATAAATAAACAATGCTTTTTTTCTAAATATCAAAGCTACTGGTTTCTTGAATATATAAAGATGTCATTTATCACACCTACCAACCTTGCAGTCTATTAGAGATAGGGCATGCAATAAGGAATAAATAAACAATGCTATTTTTTTTCTAAATATCAAAGCTACTGGTTTCTTGAATATATATATGTCATTTATCACACCTACCAACCTTGCAGTCTATTAGAGATAGGGCATGCAATAAGGAATAAATAAACAATGCTTTTTTTCTAAATATCAAAGCTACTGGTTTCTTGAATATATATATGTCATTTATCACACCTACCAACCTTGCAGTCTATTAGCGATAGGGCCCTCAATAAGGAATAAATAAACAATGCTTTTTTTCTAAATATCAAAGCTACTGGTTTCTTGAATATATATATGTCATTTATCACACCTACCAACCTTGCAGTCTATTAGAGATAGGGCCCTCAATAAGGAATAAATAAACAATGCTGTTTTTTCTAAATATCAAAGCTACTGGTTTCTTGAATATATAAAGATGTCATTTATCACACCTACCAACCTTGCAGTCTATTAGAGATAGGGCATGCAATAAGGAATAAATAAACAATGCTTTTTTTCTAAATATCAAAGCTACTGGTTTCTTGAATATATATATGTCATTTATCACACCTACCAACCTTGCAGTCTATTAGAGATAGGGCATGCAATAAGGAATAAATAAACAATGCTTTTTTTCTAAATATCAAAGCTACTGGTTTCTTGAATATATATATGTCATTTATCACACCTACCAACCTTGCAGTCTATTAGAGATAGGGCCCTCAATAAGGAATAAATAAACAATGCTATTTTTTTTCTAAATATCAAAGCTACTGGTTTCTTGAATATATATATGTCATTTATCACACCTACCAACCTTGCAGTCTATTAGAGATAGGGCATGCAATAAGGAATAAATAAACAATGCTATTTTTTTTCTAAATATCAAAGCTACTGGTTTCTTGAATATCTATATGTCATTTATCACACCTACCAACCTTGCAGTCTATTAGAGATAGGGCATGCAATAAGGAATAAATAAACAATGCTTTTTTTTTCTAAATATCAAAGCTACTGGTTTCTTGAATATATATATGTCATTTATCACACCTACCAACCTTGCAGTCTATTAGAGATAGGGCACGCAATAAGGAATAAATAAACAATGCTTTTTTTTCTAAATATCAAAACTACTGGTTTCTTGAATATATATGTGTCATTTATCACACCTACCAACCTTGCAGTCTATTAGAGATAGGGCATGCAATAAGGAATAAATAAACAATGCTGTTTTTTCTAAATATCAAAGCTACTGGTTTCTTGAATATATATATGTCATTTATCACACCTACCAACCTTGCAGTCTATTAGAGATAGGGCCCTCAATAAGGAATAAATAAACAATGCTGTTTTTTCTAAATATCAAAGCTACTGGTTTCTTGAATATATAAAGATGTCATTTATCACACCTACCAACCTTGCAGTCTATTAGCGATAGGGCACGCAATAAGGAATAAATAAACAATGCTTTTTTTCTAAATATCAAAGCTACTGGTTTCTTGAATATATATATGTCATTTATCACACCTACCAACCTTGCAGTCTATTAGAGATAGGGCATGCAATAAGGAATAAATAAACAATGCTTTTTTTCTAAATATCAAAGCTACTGGTTTCTTGAATATATAAAGATGTCATTTATCACACCTACCAACCTTGCAGTCTATTAGAGATAGGGCATGCAATAAGGAATAAATAAACAATGCTATTTTTTTTCTAAATATCAAAGCTACTGGTTTCTTGAATATATATATGTCATTTATCACACCTACCAACCTTGCAGTCTATTAGAGATAGGGCATGCAATAAGGAATAAATAAACAATGCTTTTTTTCTAAATATCAAAGCTACTGGTTTCTTGAATATATATATGTCATTTATCACACCTACCAACCTTGCAGTCTATTAGCGATAGGGCCCTCAATAAGGAATAAATAAACAATGCTTTTTTTCTAAATATCAAAGCTACTGGTTTCTTGAATATATATATGTCATTTATCACACCTACCAACCTTGCAGTCTATTAGAGATAGGGCCCTCAATAAGGAATAAATAAACAATGCTGTTTTTTCTAAATATCAAAGCTACTGGTTTCTTGAATATATAAAGATGTCATTTATCACACCTACCAACCTTGCAGTCTATTAGAGATAGGGCATGCAATAAGGAATAAATAAACAATGCTTTTTTTCTAAATATCAAAGCTACTGGTTTCTTGAATATATATATGTCATTTATCACACCTACCAACCTTGCAGTCTATTAGAGATAGGGCATGCAATAAGGAATAAATAAACAATGCTTTTTTTCTAAATATCAAAGCTACTGGTTTCTTGAATATATATATGTCATTTATCACACCTACCAACCTTGCAGTCTATTAGAGATAGGGCCCGCAATAAGGAATAAATAAACAATGCTATTTTTTTTCTAAATATCAAAGCTACTGGTTTCTTGAATATATATATGTCATTTATCACACCTACCAACCTTGCAGTCTATTAGAGATAGGGCATGCAATAAGGAATAAATAAACAATACTATTTTTTTTCTAAATATCAAAGCTACTGGTTTCTTGAATATCTATATGTCATTTATCACACCTACCAACCTTGCAGTCTATTAGAGATAGGGCATGCAATAAGGAATAAATAAACAATGCTTTTTTTTTCTAAATATCAAAGCTACTGGTTTCTTGAATATATATATGTCATTTATCACACCTACCAACCTTGCAGTCTATTAGAGATAGGGCACGCAATAAGGAATAAATAAACAATGCTTTTTTTTCTAAATATCAAAACTACTGGTTTCTTGAATATATATATGTGTCATTTATCACACCTACCAACCTTGCAGTCTATTAGAGATAGGGCATGCAATAAGGAATAAATAAACAATGCTTTTTTTTTCTAAATATCAAAGCTACTGGTTTCTTGAATATATATGTGTCATTTATCACACCTACCAACCTTGCAGTCTATTAGCGATAGGGCATGCAATAAGGAATAAATAAACAATGCTATTTTTTTTCTAAATATCAAAGCTACTGGTTTCTTGAATATCTATATATGTCATTTATCACACCTACCAACCTTGCAGTCTATTAGCGATAGGGCATGCAATAAGGAATAAATAAACAATGCTTTTTTTTCTAAATATCAAAGCTACTGGTTTCTTGAATATATATATGTCATTTATCACACCTACCAACCTTGCAGTCTATTAGAGATAGGGCATGCAATAAGGAATAAATAAACAATGCTTTTTTTTTCTAAATATCAAAGCTACTGGTTTCTTGAATATATATATGTGTCATTTATCACACCTACCAACCGTGCAGTCTATTAGAGATAGGGCCCGCAATAAGGAATAAATGAACAATGTTTTTTTTCTAAATATCAAAGCTACTGGTTTCTTGAATATATAAAGATGTCATTTATCACACCTACCAACCTTGCAGTCTATTAGCGATAGGGCATGCAATAAGGAATAAATAAACAATGCTTTTTTTTTCTAAATATCAAAGCTACTGGTTTCTTGAATATATATATGTCATTTATCACACCTACCAACCTTGCAGTCTATTAGAGATAGGGCATGCAATAAGGAATAAATAAACAATGCTTTTTTTTCTAAATATCAAAACTACTGGTTTCTTGAATATATATATGTGTCATTTATCACACCTACCAACCTTGCAGTCTATTAGAGATAGGGCATGCAATAAGGAATAAATAAACAATGCTTTTTTTTTCTAAATATCAAAACTACTGGTTTCTTGAATATATATATGTCATTTATCACACCTACCAACCTTGCAGTCTATTAGAGATAGGGCATGCAATAAGGAATAAATAAACAATGCTATTTTTTTTCTAAATATCAAAGCTACTGGTTTCTTGAATATATATATGTCATTTATCACACCTACCAACCTTGCAGTCTATTAGAGATAGGGCATGCAATAAGGAATGAATAAACAATGCTTTTTTTTTCTAAATATCAAAACTACTGGTTTCTTGAATATATATATGTCATTTATCACACCTACCAACCTTGCAGTCTATTAGAGATAGGGCATGCAATAAGGAATAAATAAACAATGCTATTTTTTTTCTAAATATCAAAGCTACTGGTTTCTTGAATATATATATGTCATTTATCACACCTACCAACCTTGCAGTCTATTAGAGATAGGGCCCGCAATAAGGAATAAATAAACAATGCTATTTTTTTTCTAAATATCAAAGCTACTGGTTTCTTGAATATATATATGTCATTTATCACACCTACCAACCTTGCAGTCTATTAGAGATAGGGCATGCAATAAGGAATAAATAAACAATGCTTTTTTTTCTAAATATCAAAGCTACTGGTTTCTTGAATATATATATGTCATTTATCACACCTACCAACCTTGCAGTCTATTAGAGATAGGGCATGCAATAAGGAATAAGTAAACAATGCTTTTTTTCTAAATATCAAAGCTACTGGTTTCTTGATCTGCAGTGGATACCCATTATCATCATACATAGTGTTGGGTACAACATCTGTGGTACTTTTTTTTTTCTTTTTTTTTATGGACCATTATAAATATTTGTAATTGTGAAAGAAAAAACAGCGATTTCAACACTTTTTATTTTGACCTGTTGTGTGAGATCTAAATGTGTCATGATCCAAGTGTATGGCTGTATCAGTAAATACTACCAAACACTAGGATGGCCTTTAGATGAATTGTTTATTGTTATGGCTGGGTGTTTCAAACTGCTTGGTGGTTGTAAACATCAGTTATGTTTTTTATACTCAGACCACTATAAATCGGTTTAGCGTCAAGTTTGGGGATTGAGCTTTGTGGATGGGCGGACAGACACATCAATGCGTATTGTGAAGTACTGTGTAGACTGTGATCCTCTGCCACTTTGTGGATGGGTGGACAGACACATCAATGCGTATTGTGAAGTACTGTGTAGACTGTGATCCTCTGCCACTTTGTGGATGGGCGGACAGACACATCAATGCGTATTGTGAAGTACTGTGTAGACTGTGATCCTCTGCCACTTTGTGGATGGGCGGACAGACACATCAATGCGTATTGTGAAGTACTGTGTAGACTGTGATCCTCTGCCACTTTGTGGATGGGCGGACAGACACATCAATGCGTATTGTGAAGTACTGTGTAGACTGTGATCCTCTGCCACTTTGTGGATGGGCGGACAGACACATCAATGCGTATTGTGAAGTACTGTGTAGACTGTGATCCTCTGCCACTTTGTGGATGGGTGGACAGACACATCAATGCGTATTGTGAAGTACTGTGTAGACTGTGATCCTCTGCCACTTTGTGGATGGGTGGACAGACACATCAATGCGTATTGTGAAGTACTGTGTAGACTGTGATCCTCTGCCACTTTGTGGATGGGCGGACAGACACATCAATGCGTATTGTGAAGTACTGTGTAGACTGTGATCCTCTGCCACTTTGTGGATGGGCGGACAGACACATCAATGCGTATTGTGAAGTACTGTGTAGACTGTGATCCTCTGCCACTTTGTGGATGGGCGGACAGACACATCAATGCGTATTGTGAAGTACTGTGTAGACTGTGATCCTCTGCCACTTTGTGGATGGGCGGACAGACACATCAATGCGTATTGTGAAGTACTGTGTAGACTGTGATCCTCTGCCACTTTGTGGATGGGTGGACAGACACATCAATGCGTATTGTGAAGTACTGTGTAGACTGTGATCCTCTGCCACTTTGTGGATGGGTGGACAGACACATCAATGCGTATTGTGAAGTACTGTGTAGACTGTGATCCTCTGCCACTTTGTGGATGGGCGGACAGACACATCAATGCGTATTGTGAAGTACTGTGTAGACTGTGATCCTCTGCCACTTTGTGGATGGGCGGACAGACACATCAATGCGTATTGTGAAGTACTGTGTAGACTGTGATCCTCTGCCACTTTGTGGATGGGCGGACAGACACATCAATGCGTATTGTGAAGTACTGTGTAGACTGTGATCCTCTGCCACTTTGTGGATGGGCGGACAGACACATCAATGCGTATTGTGAAGTACTGTGTAGACTGTGATCCTCTGCCACTTTGTGGATGGGCGGACAGACACATCAATGCGTATTGTGAAGTACTGTGTAGACTGTGATCCTCTGCCACTTTGTGGATGGGTGGACAGACACATCAATGCGTATTGTGAAGTACTGTGTAGACTGTGATCCTCTGCCACTTTGTGGATGGGTGGACAGACACATCAATGCGTATTGTGAAGTACTGTGTAGACTGTGATCCTCTGCCACTTTGTGGATGGGTGGACAGACACATCAATGCGTATTGTGAAGTACTGTGTAGACTGTGATCCTCTGCCACTTTGTGGATGGGCGGACAGACACATCAATGCGTATTGTGAAGTACTGTGTAGACAGTGATCCTCTGCCACCTTGTGGATGGGTGGACAGACACATCAATGCGTATTGTGAAGTACTGTGTAGACTGTGATCCTCTGCCACTTTGTGGATGGGCGGACAGACACATCAATGCGTATTGTGAAGTACTGTGTAGACTGTGATCCTATGCCACTTTGTGGATGGGTGGACAGACACATCAATGCGTATTGTGAAGTACTGTGTAGACTGTGATCCTCTGCCACTTTGTGGATGGGTGGACAGACACATCAATGCGTATTGTGAAGTACTGTGTAGACTGTGATCCTATGCCACTTTGTGGATGGGTGGACAGACACATCAATGCGTATTGTGAAGTACTGTGTAGACTGTGATCCTATGCCACTTTGTGGATGGGTGGACAGACACATCAATGCGTATTGTGAAGTACTGTGTAGACTGTGATCCTCTGCCACTTTGTGGATGGGTGGACAGACACATCAATGCGTATTGTGAAGTACTGTGTAGACTGTGATCCTCTGCCACTTTGTGGATGGGTGGACAGACACATCAATGCGTATTGTGAAGTACTGTGTAGACTGTGATCCTATGCCACTTTGTGGATGGGTGGACAGACACATCAATGCGTATTGTGAAGTACTGTGTAGACTGTGATCCTCTGCCACTTTGTGGATGGGTGGACAGACACATCAATGCGTATTGTGAAGTACTGTGTAGACTGTGATCCTATGCCACTTTGTGGATGGGCGGACAGACACATCAATGCGTATTGTGAAGTACTGTGTAGACTGTGATCCTATGCCACTTCCTTGCATCGATTTCACTCATATATTTTTTTGTTTGTTTTTGATTGCTAACACAACACTCAGAAATTCCTGCCAGGTGACAGGACATACATAACTAAATCTGAACCAAATAATCCAGTGACTGACATCATGAGCATGCATGTACACAATCTGGAGACAGTGACATGCATCAGCCCACCCACTAAGTCTGAAAATTCAATCCAGTCCATCGCCTCTTGTGATGAACATGGAGTGTTGAAGAACAGTTGGAAAAAATACATGATTTCAAAGACACCACTGACTTCAACATAAAGGCCTCATGTATTTCATGTGTGCTCTCTCTACATTATGGTCAGCTCTACCTTGTATAAATCCAGCCATTGTCTCCTCTAGACCCAGAGAGGTATTGCTATCACCACACTCATGTTATTATGTCATCTAGGATTATCTGAAAGAGTTGTTTAAACATAGACCAGGGTTATTACAGAATCTCAGTGTCCCAACACATCATCTGAAATTATCCATTGTCCAAAGTAGGCTCTATGAGACTTGTGGAAACATCTGAACGTGATACATATGTGTTGTTTTAGAGTAAGTGAGATCAACAGGATGTATATGTCATGTTTTATGAACATACTTGAAATTCTTGGTGATATCAGTGACTTTTTTTTGCCAGTTAGTATACTAGTAATCAGTAATTATAGCATGTCTTATGAAGTGTGACAGATTTATAGACCTAGGATTACAAAACATAGGCAGCATGTGAACACCAGTCAGACGTGTCACCAAGAACCACTCTTTTTACTAAATTACTAATCCATGACACCGATTATACCGCATGCTCTGTACTTCCTGAGGCTGGTGTCTCTGCCCCAATAAGTGACAATGGCTGAACTTTGCAGCGTAAGAACATAACCCTTATCCCTGCTCCAAGGCTTTGCTATATGATGAGTTCATGCATGTGTACTAATTATTTCCTTAAGTTGGCAGGTCTTGAAGGATGCCAGGCTTTTATGGGGACAACTTGTTCTTATTATTGATGTAATCTTGATTGAAATTGAAATAATTATAGTATTGTGGACAGTGCAAGTGGTTTGGGACATTGTTGGTTAATTGCAAGTCATTCCAAGCAATTCAGCTCGTATTTTAATGGGGATGTACATTGTCGTGATTGAGGAACTGCAGAGCCTGTGGATTCAAATGGCCCTGTTTGTATGAGGCTTTGATTTATCTGCAATAAACAGTGGGTTTGAGATAAATATAACTTCAGGCATTTCATGCTTCTTTGGCTTGGATGACCTGGTTACACTGTCGGTATAACTAAACAACATTTCATGTGTCTTGTGAACAATAATGCATCTGTCATTAAGTTAATAGAAAATATGAAAATCTTCATGTCACAAGATGATAGACACATCTTATTTAACTACATTCATCACAGGGGCGTTGGGGTAGCCTAGTGGTTAAAGCGTTTGCTCGTCATGCCGAAGACCCTGGTTCAATTCCCCACGTATGTGCAATGTGTGAAACCCATTTTCAATGACATCAACGCTTACAATATCATCAAATGATCCCTTTGTTCAAAAGCAAATGTCAAGACTTAGTGCTGGCACATAGGATTCCCAAACTTACAGGGCGTGTCGAGAGAAGGAGAAAATTTTGATTGAGAAAAATCAGCTGTTTACTGTGTCAATATGCTTAAATACAGGTCATGACAAGTGTCAGTCAAGTAAAATGACATCACTTCAAAATTATTTAATAAATATGTTCACTCAAGCATCCTTACTCCAGCTGACAATTTATTATCACAGGGCTGTCATTACACAGATAACTACACTTTCCTCTAAGTCAGTCACACTAATTATGTAATAAATATGTTCATTCACTGCACCGATAACTACACTTTCCTCTAAGTCAGTCACACTAATTGTGTAATAAATATGTTTATTCACTGCGGAGATAACTACACTTTTCTCTAAGTCAGTCACACTAATTGTGTAATAAATATCTTCACTCAGGCATCCTTACTCCAACTCATGGTACATCAGACCAATCTTCCTCTCCATTCCCCCTTCCAGCTTCTAGTTATATGGAGTGAAGGATTAGGAGGGTATTATTCCATATGGAATACTTACAGTTACCTCCCCTGCTTTATTGGGGTTTTTCTTATGTAGAGTAAATGGAACGAAAATTCTAACAATAGCGACAACAGATAAGACAAAGAAACTCCAACGGGTTCATGATAAAAATTAGGCAATATGGTATTTCTTTTATCTTCTGCTTAATCTTGTTCCCTCACTTAGTTCAAGGAGATATCAGGGGTAATGGAGGATGATCTGAACACATGTGGCGCTTAAAATGTTGAATAAAACATTTCAAGTGAGTAATTATTAAACAAGGGGTAGGAAATCTGAGAGCACAACCAAGTGAGGAAATATGAGTGTACCTTTGATGGTGGCAATATTTTATTTGGACATGAAAAATATTTTACGATCCGAAACGAGGGAAGTTCGTTGCCAACCTTTGCTCGCTTTGCTTGCATATAAGAGGACTTGTCATATTCTCTATGCTGCACAAGACGATTTGCGCTACAGTTTGCCTGTGGTCCATGTTATTTCAGATATTGCTACAGTCATGTCTGTCTGTTTGTCATCTACAGCTTGAAACACTAAACAGATTCAGTAATTCAGTCCCATGAAACTTCAACACATTGTATTCAATGTTTAGTGTAACTTTAATTTCAGAATTTTAGTCATTGTATATGTTTATCAGATAGTAGGTACACATGCTTGTACTGGACCCATTGCTATCAAACTTATTCATGCCTCTCTAAACAGGGACACATATCTCCACTTTCCTTGTAGCTTGTAATCTCTGTTGTTGAGCTGCTGCTGTAGGCGTTGGCTGATTTATCTAACACATTAGAGGCATCTCATATCACAGTCTAAGTAAACTTATCCTCAGTACTTTTCATTACACTCCACTACTGAGTCTAACCTTTGAGATTGACCAATCAGAACAGAGCTTACCAAATGGCGAAAGTGGACATTCGCACATACCGTTTAAACTTTTTATCTCAAAAAGGTTCGTACCCAAATGATTCCGAGTGCTGTATAGCGTACGCTCGCTTACAGGTGATGCCCAAGGTTTACGTACAACCATGACAACTGTGATTAAACAGTCGCTGAAAATGGTGTTTTTGGCAGTGTTCAAGGATGTCATCTTGCGGAAATATTAGCAAATGGTAACCATGTCAACAGAAAACCATAAGCGTATATACTGCAGGTCAAATAACTGTGTTATATGTGGATTAAATCTATTTAACCATCTCATGTTTGACT
The DNA here is from genome assembly GCF_037392515.1 of Haliotis asinina. Taxonomy (NCBI): domain Eukaryota; kingdom Metazoa; phylum Mollusca; class Gastropoda; order Lepetellida; family Haliotidae; genus Haliotis; species Haliotis asinina. Next base: position 55,259,291 of record NC_090293.1, on the reverse strand, counting down.
CCACGGTCATTGGTCGCTCAAAGGTTACCTGACGTGACCTTCTACTAGGTTTTGTTAGACTCAGCGGTGGAGTGTAACGAAATACACTGAGACTAAGTATAATTAGACTGCCTCATATCACAAAGTGATTGTGGATTAATGGGAACTAAATTTACAGCACCACCACACAAACTGGTAATGAGTGGATAGGATCTGAATTTACAGTTGCTAGATATTAAATTAGTTATGTTGATATTTGTAGTTTCTGAGCACCTCTCCTGTGTAAAGAAACAGAAAGCTGAATTTGAAATGATCCACAAGTTCATCATCGCCATGATCATTGTGGATAAACCTCATTAGTGACATGTTTTATTAAAGTAAAGATTTTCACTTTGTGGAATACTGTGCATTCATCTAAATATAGCTTCCCGCATGGAATATATCAATAATTTCTTGAGATGAAATATTAAAATTCATTACTTATTATTATCTATTATTTCTTCCAATGATAAACTTTGCCTTTAGTATGACAGCACCCATTATGGTTGTTGAGCAGTTGATTTGTTCACATCACAAGCCGTAATTACCTCGTCTACATGGGCTCATTGAGTGTGAAGGACAAGATTGAATATACATTCAGGCAGCAGCTGTGACAGCCTTTTGTCCTTTAACTTAGTAATACTTCAGTTGTTAATATGTCTTTAGAACAGACGGCCTACAACTACTACAGACAGCCTACAGCTACTACTGACAGTCTAGAACTACTACAGACAGCCTGTACCTACAAACAACCTACAACTACTACAGACAGCCTACAGCTACTGCTGACAATCTAAAACTACTACAGACAGCCTCTACCTACAAACAGCCTACAACTACAGACAGCCTACAACTACTACAGACAGCCTGTAACTACAGACAGCCTACAACTACTACAGACAGCCTACAACTACTACAGACAGCCTACAACTACTACAAAAGAGCCCACTACTACAGACAGCCTATAACTACAGACAGCCCACAGCTACTACAGACAGCCTGTGACTACAGACAGCCTATAACTACTACAGACAGCCTACAGCTACTACAGACAGCCTACAGCTACTACCCACAGTCTAGAACTACTACAGACAGCCTGTACCTACAAACAACCTACAACTACTACAGACAGCCTACAGCTACTGCTGACAGTGTAAAACTACTACAGACAGCCTCTACCTACAAACAGCCTACAACTACTGCAAATGGCCTACAACTACAGACAGCCTACAACTACTACAGACAGCCTATACCTACAGACAGCCTGAAACTACTACAGTCAACCTACAACTACAGACAGCCTACAACTACTATAGACCGCCTGTAACTACAGACAGCCTACAACTACTACAAAAGAGCCTACTACTACAGACAGCCTAAACCTACTACAGACAGCCTACAACTACTACAGATAGCCTACAACTATATAGACAGTCTACAACTACAGACAAAAGAGCATACTACTACAGACAGCCTATAGGTACTACATACAGCCTACAACTACTACAGACAGCCTGTAACTACAGACAGCCTACAACTACTACAAACAGCCTACAACTACTACAAACAGCCTAAAACTACTACAGACAGCCTGTAACTACAGACAGTCTGTAACTACAGACAGCCTACAACTACTACAGACAGCCTGTAACTACAGACAGCCTATAACTACTACAGACAGCCTGTAACTATTACAGACAACCAACAACTACTACAAACAGCCTACAACTACAGGCAGCCTATGACTACTGCAGACAGCGTATAACTACAGACAGCCTATAACTACTACCGACAACCTGTAACTGCTGCAGACAGCCTACAACTACTACAGACAGCCAACAACTACTACAGACAGCTTACAACTACTACAGACAGCCAACAACTGCTACAGACAGCCTGTAACTACAGACAGCCAACAACTACTACAGACAGCCTACAACTACTACAGACAACCAACAACTACTACAAACAGCCTACAACTACAGGCAGCCTATAACTACTACAGACAGCCTGTAACTACAGACAGCTTACAAGTACAGACACCCTACAACCACTACAGACAACATGCAACTACTACAGACAGCCTGTAACTACAGATAGCCTACAACTACTACATACAGCCTACAACTACTATAGACAGCCTACAACTACTATGGACAGACTGTAACTATAGACACGTCCTGACATTTCAGATTAAGGTGTGATTTCATAGTTCTTTACTACATTTGCTGCAAAAATATTGCATCATATTACAACACTGTACATTAACATTACAATTAATAGTTTGTATATTCTCGACATTTTGTGACGACATGTTGCACTTAACTGTGGTTTACGATTGTGTATTATCATGATGCTGTGAAGGTTTTTTTTTAAGTAGTTAAGTATTTCAATCCTATTGGAACTTCAAATGATATATACGCATGAAGATCCTGATTAAAATTGATCTTTAGTAACAAATGCTTGATTAATGGGATTGGGTGGTCAGGCTTACTGACACTTGTCATCCTATCCCAGTTGTGAAGATCGGTCCTCGTGCTTTTGATCACTGGATTGTCTGGTCCAGACTTGAATATTCACAGACAACTGCCATATATTTTGCATATTGCTCAGTGCTGCGTCAATCTATACTCACTCACTTTATTGATAAAATGACTAAATAATCAGGCTTGTAATTGGTGTCAGTTGTTCATTACAATGTGCATTACAGGCAGTTTCAATTTGTTGGCAGGAAATATTGTGATCAAGGAGGTCAGGTCGTAATATTGTTCTTTTTGTAAATATATCACACCTCATATACTTTGGTCAGCATGGATATCAACTCAGTAGAGGTGTCTGCTGGAGGGACCCTGAAACCTCAGCGCAAGGTGTGACACAGGCATTGAAGTGGGGCTGTCATCGGGGCATGTCTGAATGTGTATGCATATTCCCAACTGTAAAGGCATATCTTGCACCCCCCACCTTACTGCACCCTCTCCAGCATTCCTCACCTGCAGTCCCCCCAATCAGCCTCATCCTCACCTGCACTTCCTAGAGACCCTGTCCTCACCTGCAACCACACTCCAACTCCCCTTTCGCTCTACCCCCTTCTTTCTCCTCGTCTGCCCTCCAGCCCCACCTCCCCACATCATCCTCATCTTTTTCCTCACCTGCAGTCCCCAGATACCTCACCCTCACTTACAGCCCCCACTGACCTCATCCTCACCTGTGGTCCCCACAGACCTTGTCCTCACTGGCCTTGTTCTCATTTGAATCCAAAGTGTGCAGACACCTTCCTCTTGGGGATTGAGGAATTATCTTGCCTCACATGTCAGCTGATGCAGAACTAACTGAATTGAACTCAGTATAATACAGACCATTTAATCAGTGTTGTCTTATCGTTAACATGGGATTTTACTTGTTACGTACACCTTGACTATTCTCCCAGACATATATAATGCTTTAACCATCCATGGCTTAGCAGAGGAATCAGTGCTGCCTGACTCGGTGCTAAAAGTGAATCAGTTTTGGAGGACCACAGCTTACAAGATTGCAGGACTGGTCTTTACCCTGGACGACATTGAACATGGGGTGCTGAGAGGTAGGTCTTGACCCTGGATGACACTGAGCATGAGGTACTGGCTGAGGGGTAGGTCTTTCCTCTGGATGACATTAAACATGGGGCGCTGCCTGAGAGATAGGTCTTTACCTTGGACAACATTGAAGATGGGGTGCTGAGAGATAGGTCTTTGCCCTGGACAACATTGAAGATGGGGTGCTGAGAGGTAGGTCTTATTCTGGACAACGTTGAACATGGTGTGCTGGCTGAGGGGTCTTTGCTCTGGATGACAATGAACATGGTTGCGAGTGGTAGGTCTTTACCCTGGATGACTTTGAACATGGATTGCTGAGGGGTAGGTCTTTACACTGGATGACATTGAACATGGGGTGCTGGCTGAGAGCCACGGTCTTTACTCTGGACAACACTGTGCATGGATTTTTAGAGATAGGTCTTTACTCTGGACAACACTGAACATGGGTTGCAAGAGGTAGCTCTTCACCCAGGATGACATAGAACATGGGATGCTGGCTGAGAGAAAGTTCTTTACTCTGGGTGACATTGAACATAGGAAGCTGAAAGGTATGTCTTTACCCTGGATGACACTGAACATGGGGTGCTGACTGAGAGATAGGTCTTTACTCATAACACTGATCATGTGCCCAAGAAGGAAGAAGGTTTATGTGTATTTTTGTGTAATTGATATATGAAGTTGAATATTCTAATACCCTGAATTTAACAAAATTGTTATTTAATATATAATGTTTTTCCTTGCTTTGACTGCCAAGGTTGAGAACACTGCAAGAATCTTCATGACTGAATCATTCCATCGTAATGCAGGAGCCTGCTATCAGTTTAATGTAGTAAACATTTCATTTAACAGATGTACCTCTACAAAGTGTGATAAGAGTGATAGTGGTTGATTTCTTGCCAGGCAACAAGGCGCATCCTGCCTCCACAGAACTACCGTTTGGTCCAAACGATCCCCGCTTGAAGTACAAAATGTTGACAACTGACCCACGCATACACTTTGCATTAGTGTGTGGGGCTAAGGTAGGTAACTCTTGACAGACTTTCTTTTAGGAAACATCAGGGAGATGAACTTAATTCCCACATATCCTGATAAATTGACCAGCCGGAGTTATACATGTGGTGTTTGTCAAGCGGAGTTAACTGACTTTTGTGTTACAGTCTTCAGGTGTAGAGAGAAACAGTAACTGAATATTCTGTTGCAGTCATGCCCAGCTATCCAGGTGTACGGAGAGGACAACCTGGAACAGGCACTGGAGGGAGCCAGTAAGAACTTCTGTAAACAAGAAGTGTCAATGTTCACGGAGACTGATGAGATCTGGTTGTCCAAGCTCTTTCAGTGGTATAGAGAGGACTTTGGCAAGATTGACACAGATGTCATCAGGTAGGGATACAAGGATTGTGTTAGTAGCTGGTGTTGTAGTAGTGGTAGTAGTAGTTGGTGGACCTTCTGGTTTGTAGTAGGTGGTGGACCTTCTAGTCTGTAGCAGGCAGTGGACTTTTAGGTAAAGGACTTTCTGGTCTCCAGTAGGTGCAGAACCTTTTGGCCTGTAGTAGGTGGTGGACCTGGTCTTTAGTAGATGGAGGACCTTCTGGTCTGTAGTTGTTTTTTTTTCTTTTTTATTTCCCCATAGATATAATGTGCAGTATGGAGTGCACAGCAGTGTGCAGTATGGTGCAGTATGGAGTGCACAGCAGTGTGCAGTATGGAGTGCACAGCAGTGTGCAGTATGGTGCATTATGGAGTGCACAGCAGTGTGCAGTATGGATTGCACAGTAGTGTGCAGTATGGAGTGCACAGCGGTGTGCAGTATGGCACAGTATGGAGTGCACAGCAGTGTGCAGTCTTTAACAGTATTGAAATATGACAGGGCAAAGTTTGTACTTTGCATGGTAAAGCGATGAGTTTTGTAGTACGAAGTCCATCACATGATGTAATAAAAGTACAGTTTCATGTAGCATGAAAGATATTGTATAACACAGTAGAGTATAGAGTGTTTACGGTATAGAGTACTTCACATGACACAGCAATGTATACAGTTCTTTACAGTATGCATCACCTTGCACAGAAGTCTATACAGCTCAAGTAAAGAAACATCACAAGACATAGTATTGTAAAAAAACGAAAAAAGAACACAATGCCTTACAGTATGAAACACAACGCAAAAGTAGAAGCGATGACCACAATTATTACTGTACAAAGTACATCACATGCTGTATTAAAACACACAGTTCCCACAGTATGAAGTAATCTCATGGCATATCAGTGTACACAGTTTCTGTAGTATGAGATACATCACACTGCATAACAGTCTAGTGCAACCCTTGTAAGGAATACACCGGACATGGTCTGTAGTTGTTATTGGACCTTCTTGTCTGTAGTCATTGGTGGACGTTCTGGACTTTCTGGTCTGGAGTTTTGGGTGAACCTTTTGGTTTGTAGTAGGTGGTGGACATGGTCTGTAGTTGTTAATGGACCTTCTTGTCTGTAGTCATTGGTGGACGTTCTGGACTTTCTGGTCTGGAGTTGTGGGTGAACCTTTTGGTTTGTAGTAGGTGGTGGACATGGTCTGTAGTTGTTAATGGACCTTCTTGTCTGTAGTCATTGGTGGACGTTCTGGACTTTCTGGTCTGGAGTTGTGGGTGAACCTTTTGGTGTGTAGTAGTTCAGGACGGGACCTTGTTGTCTTTAGTAGTTGTCAGAGCTTCTGGTCTGTTGTAGATGGTAGACCTTCAAGTCTGTCGTAGGCTGTAAATCTTCTTGTCTGTAGTATTTGATGCTCCTTCTGGTCTGCAGTAGGTGCAGAACCTTTTGGTTTGTAGTAGGTGGTGGACATGGTCTGTAGTTGTTAATGGACCTTCTTGTCTGTAGTTGTTGGTGGACCTTCTAGTCTGTTGTAGTCGGTACACTTTCTGGTCTGGAGTTGTGGGTGGACTTTCTGGTCTGTAGTAGTTGATGGACCTTCTCATCTTTAGTAGGTGTCAGATCCTCTGGTCTATTGTAGATGGGAGACCTTCAAGTCTGTTGTAGGTTGTAAACTTTCTTTCTGTAGTAGGTGAAGGAACATCTGGCCTGTAGTAGTTTGTGGACCTTGTGATGCGCAGTATGTGGTGGACCATCTGGTCTGTGGTAGTTTGTGGACCTTGTGATGTGCAGTATGTGGTGGACCATCTGGTCTGTAGTAGTTTGTGGACCTTGCGATGTGCAGTATGTGGTGGACCATCTGGTCTGTAGTAGTTTGTGGACCTTGTGATGCGCAGTATGTGGTGGACCATCTTGTCTGTAGTAGTTTGTGGACCTTGTGATGCGCAGTATGTGGTGGACCATCTGGTCTGTGGTAGGGGGTGGACCTACCATTTGTAGTCCTAGGATTCTAATTTAAAAATTAAACGAGACTTACCTGTAAGGTGAAGTTTGATTTAAATTCCACTGACCTATGAAGTACTGAGGGATCACATGAGATGCGCGCAATGCTCAGACGAATCAGTTTTTAACGTAAAAATATGGTACTGAATTATTCTTGGGTGTGGAGAAAGGGTGGGCATGTGATCCCTCAGTACTTCATAGGTCAGTGGAATTTAAATCAAACTTCACCTTACAGGTAAGTCTCGTTTAAATTCCACCTCCCTGCTCCGTACTTCCGGAACCGCATGAGATATTTAGAGTCAGGACCATATTTTTAACCAACGGATACAGTTTATATGCAAATTTATTAGAATACACGTGTCTACTAAATATGCTAAAACATCATCACAAATCGCAAACAACTTTGTTTGCTCAGTTACTAGTTTCTACAGATTCTGTAATGAGTTTCCACACCCTAAGTGGTATGGCACAAATTCAAAATGGATTGCCCAAATTGGCCATGATTCATCACCGGTTTGTTGTAATATTGTCTGAAGACACAGTCTTTACTCCAACCTGCTGTTCTTAAGATTGTCTCCAAGGGCACCTTAGATGATGCAGCTGCACTTGTTGCAGCTGATCGCACACTATGTGGGTTAAAGATATTTAGATGCATGCCGCTTGTAACACAGTCTTAATCCATCTGGCTATAGTATCTGTAGTGGCTCTTTTGTGTGGCTTTTGAATGGTGACGAACAATTTCGTCTCCTCTAATGTGGCCAGTTCTCTTCAAATAGTTCCTTAGTAAAGTCACTACACAGAGATTTGGGTCTGTGAAACCTGACAAAGTTATTTCTGCTTGATGGTATGCAGGTCGGGATTGTTTCAGTAAATCTCCAAATCTTATTTTCACTAGATTATCTCTAAGCTCTACATTTCTGTAGTCGATCATATGAAGAAACTGCACTCTCTGTCCAGACAGCAGCAGCAATAACATACACAGTTTGTGGGTCACTGTCTTAAGATCATCACCCATCATGCTTTGCAAATGTCTCAACACTGCTGAAACATCCCAAGTGACATTGTACTTTGGCAATGAAGGGCGCAAATTATAAATTCCCTTCTTAAAACGAATTACCAATGGGTGTTGTCCAAAACTGACATTCTTGAATTTCACTACTGCAGATAGGGCTGAACGAGCCGAGTTAATAGCCGAGTAGCTTAATCCTTGTCTGTACAGCCCTTCCAGGAATGCAAGTGCCTCATTCACAGCTGGTGACAAGGGATTGACATTCCTCTGATGACAAAAACACATCCATCTCTTGAAATATGTCCCATATTGCTTGTGGGTAGAATCCTTCCATGACTGCAGGATGATGTTAGCAACTGGTTCCTGAATGGCTTGACTTTTGAGCGCTTTCCTGATAACTTGAATGCTGATAGTTTCAATTTTGGATAGAGGGGATGGATGGCTTGTGGTTGACTTGTCAGCGATAGGAGAGATTTGGACTTGGGAAGCAACTTGAGACAATCTATGGACAATTCCAACAGCTTGCTGAACCAGTTCTGGGTTGGCCAAATGGGACCAATCATCAATGCTTCGTCCACTTCTTCTACTTGAAGCTTCTGCACCACTTTCCCAATTACCCTGAATGGACAGAAAATGTAATTGTAAGTCTCTCTCCATGACATATAAAAAGCATTCACAGCATCTGCACCTGGGTCAGGAAACCAGGAAACATATCTAGTCAATTGATGATTCAGTCGTGAGGCAAATAAATCTATATTAGGTGTGCCAAACACTTCAGTGACTTTCTGACATACTCCAGGATCTAACATCCATTCTTTATCATCGGTACTATTACGAGAATACCGGACTGCTTCACTATTATCTACTCCTGGCAAATAAACTGCTGTCAACCAAATGTTCCTATCCTTCCAGATCTCCTCGAGATACTTTCACAATTCTGTGGTCGTTTAAAACATTTCCATGACCTCCTTCAGTTTGGTCATGTTTGGTGGTTGGCGCAAACCAGTGTTTACTGTTGTTGCCAAGTCGTCTCTCACCCCGTCAGTTGTTTCTTCGTCATGACCGAAGAAATCTTGAAGCTGAATAACCATTTGGTTGACCACACTCATGTCATCCTCTTGTGCAGTGTCTTCTTTCGAGCATTTGTTAACCAAAGATTCAAAACAATCTTCGTCATCCGTATCGTCGCCATTTTGATTTGTCTCACTTTGTTTACTTGTGTTCGGGAAACTCCATGCCTCTTCGGAACTTCCGGAACTCGATGACTGGCCGCTAAATTTAGCCAGGGTCGAGCTCAGTTGCTGCATGATGCTGTAAGCATGCGATTACATAACTGACCTGATTAAAGCTTCCAGCGGGACTGGGATTGACCCACTGTCCAAGGGCTTGTTTGCCATGTCAGCAGAATTATCACTTAATATGTCATCCAAGGCCATTTCAGAATTGTCACAAGCCCTTGTAATCAAAGGGGGAGCCGTGGTGTCTTGGTCTCCCACAGTCTCTGTCAGACTTTCAAATACATTTAGGCGATGCGAAGTGTTGGCGGTGCCAGTCTCACTTCTGTTTTCAATCCCCCGTGGGGCAAATTCTCGAGGGGTAGCCATTTTGCTCACCACGGCCAGTGGCCGTATATGTGTCCCAAAGTCTTAAACTTGTTCTCTGCTGACAGTCACAATGACGAATTCGTCAGTTTGACTGGTGATCTTTCCTACAAGTGTTCAACACAACGATGAAACCGTAAATCCAGTATAGATTGTGAAATAGAGCGAATTCTTCTGCACAGTTGTCACACATCTTACCAATTCCAAAGCGCTAGCGTATTGATTCGTCTGAGCGTCGCGCGCATCTCATGTGGTTCCGGAAGTACGGAATAGGGAGGTGGAATTCTGAATCAGCCTTTGTCTATTTTGTTTGGTGTATTCTTTTAAAAGGGTGCACTGAATGTGTAATCTCAGAGTAGATGGGTAATCCTGTTTGTATTCTCACAGATGTGTGATCCGTTGTGTATTGTCCATATGTGGGTGATCCTACGTGTAGTCTCCTTGTACCTGGGTGATTCATATGTGTTCTCATACATTTTGGTCTGTGGGATTTCTGTTCTTATGTTAGTGATCCCATGTGTATACCCCATGTAGATAGGTTATCTTGTGTGTTCTGTTTTCAGATGGGTGATGCCCTACTTGGAGCCCAGCATTCAAGACAGAGCCAACATCCTGCTTTTCAAGCTGGAGACGCAAGGAACAGTTGCCATCAAGTTCAATGATTATGATTGGTCACTCAACCGTTCATGATAGTACATCTCTGAGTGGTTCCATCTCTGCATTTTGTCCCAACCAATTATGTTTTAAAGTCAGCAATATCTGTGATTTCTGCCTACAGTTGCCTTTGCATAACTTCCTGTATGCTTGTTCCCATGGTCTTTCCGTCAAAACCTTAATCTTAAGTGTGAGGTGACCCATCTAGGCTAGCTAACATTCATAGCCCTACAAACTTTTTAAGCCCATTCTTAACGCATTGGCTTCGATCAAAGTTAAGAATTCTTAGGGATACAAACTTTTCAAGAATTAAGGGCACAAGTTGGGAACTTCACCAGTGTGGGTTGTCTTAAAGGCTAAGATTACTTTCAGCATATAAGGATAGAGTACATGTAGTTGCTATTGTGGCTGGCATGTGTCTTGTGTCCACATACGTCAGCCATGCTGTATCAGGATGATAGATTCATGACCACAGCAGGCAACAGTACCAGGCATGGGTATCAATGACAGGGTCATGCAAGCATTGTCTTGTTTCAGTGTCAGTAACAGATCAGGACTGCTGGTAGTGCAGGCAGTATTGACAAAGCTATTCGTTGATGGGCTCTTTTTGAATGTCTTAGGTGGATTTAACAGGGCATGACAAGTTCCAGGTCATTAGATGGAAATATATCACATTTCATCTGACTTTTTCAGAAAGTATTTAATCCTTAACCTGCTTGTAATTATACCTTTTAAGACCGGTTCCAGTTAGAAAATGTTTTATGGTTTATGGAATGCACTATTATCTTGTGGTCAGCTGCCAGATAACCAAACATCAAAGTTGATATTGTTGTGTATCTTGGCACATCCTACAACATGAAGTACTAGGGCTTGTCTATCTAAGGTCAGGTCATCCTTGAAGTTACTATGAAACACGTCACATGCTTGTATTACCAGTTACTGACTACTTTTGAGCTGCTACTTGTAGGGATCATTGCGGTTTGATTATGTTACTGCAAGTGTCTACAAACACATGGCTGATAAGTATTCAACATTCAGTCAGACATAGACATCAGAATATTATGTTGTAAACTGTATTCACTTCCTACAGGTATGGCTCAGTATTTCATTATTTCTTTCTTTCAGACAAATCTTGCTTATCACACACAACAGATCACTCGTCAGTATTGGACACTGCCATGCTGGCTTCCACAATTATCTGTCACCATGGCAACTGTTGCGGAGTAAATTGGAAATGGGATGGTTCATGTTCTCTTCCTGTGACATAATTAACATTCATTTTATTAAAGTAGCAAGCATCAATTGTTCAGAATTTTAATTCCATGTCTCTCTGGTCTGAACAAAAGTATTAAAGAAACATCATTTATCATTTCATCTTTGAGATTGTAAATCCAAATATTCTGCCCCAGTGCTGGGGGAAAATTAGTGAATCGTTTGAACTTTGATTTCACAGGCTTTTCTTCATCATGGTTTTGTTTTTCAACTTTATAGGTTGAATTGGCATTTTTGATGATTTGTTCTGCAAAGTTATGTGTTACTTTGCATGTGACCTTTAAAGACAACTAAACACTTACCAAATCTTGAGGTATTTTCATTTCTGGACATTAAACATTAATTCAGTAGAGGTGAGCCACTGTATTCTAGCATTTAGATCATGTTACCGCCCTGTTAGCGACAGACAGGATGTATGTGTGATTCAAGTATTGATGTTGAGTGCATCTTCAGCCCCTGGAATGTGCACCTGCTGTTGTAAGGTAAGGGCAAGGTAGTCATGGGAAAATGTTTCCCACTATGTTATATTACAAATGTAGGACTTCAGCTTACATAGACAGGTCCCTTCAATGTACAGTGACCTGCTGATGAGGTATTTGAATTCCCAACATACTGATATAGCAGAAAAACAATGGGGTAGCCTTGCAGTTGTCATTCTGAAGACCTGTGTTCCCCACGTCAGTCTAATGTGTAAAGCCCATTTCTGGTGTCCCCCACCATGGTATTGATAAAAAGCAGCATAAAACCATACTCACTTACTCACTCACTTAAATTCCGCCAAAGTTGAACAATTCTTACCAAATACTTGCAATGTGTGAATATGATACAGTCATACAGCCAAATGAATCGCTGCACAGGTTATCTCCCCTTCTCCTTGAGTCCTCAAAGTTCAATAATCTTGATGCTGTGAAGATTGTCCAGCTTGTGCAAGGAACAGTAGCACTTCATCAGTGTTCAGTGCTAATATGGCATTCATTTCACGTATAGTTTACTCAGTGTTAAGAACTGAAATATTCAAGCACATGGAGCTAAGAATGTGGATTATTGTCACTTCAATTTTAAGGGAAGAGGTCTTTCATGATTGTACTAGTTGTTGAGATGTACTGTTTTTGTCGATTGTCATTGGGGCTGGGATATTGTCTATATATATTAAAGCTTCATTTTGTTATGTTTTTATTTTTATATATTGGTCTGTATCATGCATTTTATGTAATCTATGTTTAAGCTCTGTTCACACTTTTATATATGCATTGTTCCAGTTGCTATCAACACTTTAGGTGTGGTGGCAAGGTCACAGTTTTCTTACTGCCACTGTCATAAGGCGACAGGTTAAACTATGTACAAGACCACATCTGAAGGTATTGGGATGATGTGGAGGATCTGGACCACTTCCTATCTAAGGGCACTATGGTTGATTAAGCATTTATTGGCACTGTGTGGAAGTCTTCCTGCTTCCTGGTGTGTACTAACATGCAGTACAATCACTTGATGCCTGTGTGATCATGTGATTCATATATATTCAAGCACAGACTTGCTGAGACAATAATCACCTCAAAAGATAATAAATATCTGCCTATAATAGCCTTTACACTATGCTTGATCATTGTGCCGATTCCATTTCAGATGGCTGGAGGCACTTTCCATCTCCCTCACACTGAGTACAGAGGTTCAGTGTTTCTTATTTATTTATTTATATTTTTTTTCGTAAAAAGTCACTTGCCAAAGGGCGTGTGACTTAAAGTAACTTGTCCTAATATTCCACTTGCACTGATTTTATGACATAATCATGAGGAAGTTATGAAAGAAAAATCATGGTATTTGATGTGAATGTTTCCTGAACTAATCATCTAATAAGTCATAAACAGAGGGAAAGATAACTCTACTTTTTATCATTGCGAAATTTAATAGCTACATTTTGAGCAGATATAAAATTAAATCCAAGTTTATTTGCAGTTTGAAACCATAAGCGACAATTATGTAGTAGGTGACAGACAAGGAAGATACCATTATTTTATTGCCTGAAATGAAAACTGACTTATCCCGGGCATCAGGCAATAGGATTTTTTAACCCTTGCGAGTAGTTCGGCTACAATTCTAAACATGATTCAACAGAATACGAAAATACCAGATCACTAGTATATCTTTAAAAAAACCTCAATGTTAAGAGTTTCAAGTGTGACATGCTGCTAAAACACCAGTGTCATAGTACCCAGCTACTGATAGTGAGATCAACTCATGAGAAAACTCTGATCTCTTCCATGGTAATGTACCCATGAAGATCTGGGTTAGAATTGATCTTCAGAAACCCATGTTTGTCATAAGAGGTGACTAACAAGACTCTGTGGTCATGCTTGCTGACTAGGTTAACACGTCATTGTATGCCAGTTGTGTAGATCTGTGCTCATGCTGAAATGTTTGGTCCATACTTGATTATCTACAGACTGCCACCATAGAGCTGGAATACTGCTCAGTGAGGCATAAAACTACAGAAATCACTCAATCCGTGGTAATGTTACTTTCTGAAGATTCTGGGGGCTGAGCCACTCTCATATACATGAAGGTTTTGTGTCACGGGCTAACAATATGGGGTTAATGAACAACAGAGTCACAAGAAGTGATATTTGACATAGCATAAGTTTATTGTTGTATATGTACATCTCCAGCATACAGCCTGGGGCAGCCTCACTCCACCCACACAGGACCGGGGACAACACTGGCAATCAGTATGGAACATAGCAGATGATTGGCTCAAACCTCTCTATCACATGGTTCACGAGCCAATCACTGTAAGATTTTAGCACTCTTTTGATTGGCTGAGATCAAACCCAATGAAACCCTTTCTCTGATACCAAGCACAGGGTGAAACACTCACACAACAATTCTGTCCTTAGTAACCTTGTCCAAGGACAACATCTTAAGAAATAAAATATACAGTGCCCAACATTCAGTAAGGATGATGTATTACAGACTTCTATTAAGTCAGGACACAACTCGTACCAATTGTTGCAGCACGGTCTGGCACCACCAGGCTGATGAGACACATTTGTGTACCCTATCTGAATTCCACCAAGACAAGCAGGTAGGTTCTAACACAGTGAATGGCAGTCATATAACACTTTTGTCATCCTTCAGAAAATATGACTGAAAAGAATGAAATGAATTGTTTTGAAATATGATATGATATTTTAGCACTTTTTGATAATGACACATTATTCAAACAATGACTCGACTCACTTTGTAGTAGCACCTCCCTCCCTCTTACCCTTCAAATATGGTTCATGGCAAAACCTTTTTAATTTAACAATTTTCGTAAATGTATCTTATAAATAATTTCAAACTTTTGCTTGAGAAAGTGTATGAGGTCCAGAGTGCCGTATATGCTAAGGGCCTGTTTTCCAACAACAAAATCCCACTTCAAGTTAGGAACAGACAAAATGTTAATTGCTCATCCTACAAACTGACTCAGCAATAGTACCATGCACAACTAAACACCAGACAGCATTATGAAAACAGCAGGTTACAACACAGCACATACTGTCTACACAGGCCACCATCACAGGGCAGCACAGCTCACCAACACAGAAACAGAAGTACTCGGGACTGCTCTAAACAAATGTCTTGCTTAACCTTTGTTTAAGTCCTTCCACAGGAAATGCTTACAACATTGAGTCCTGCAGTACAGGACACAATGTTGGCACAAACATCCTGACATCCTCAATGTTCACCTGCACCCACGCAAGAGCCTTCACTGTCTGAAAAAACATCCCAGCCTGTACAGGTTTACGACAGCTCTCCAACACAACCACCCATAAGCTATTACTGCCTACATCCTGTACCCTGTCCACCACACCAGCATTCCATGATCTTGCCTACCATCAGAACACATAAGATGTATTTCCAGTAGGTGAAATAATAATGATCCTATAACAGGCACTAGTTGAGGCATTACCTGCAATTATTGATCCTAGATTACAATCCATACATACACCTGTAACAACAATAACTCAACAATGTAATCACTACAATGATAATTTCACACACAGGCAGCAGGGAAGAGGAAACCCCTCCCAGACATCCAGTCGGCACTCATATGGCAATCTTACATTGGGGAACTCACTGACACCTAACTGCCCTGTTTCCTTAACCCTTGTCTAGAGGACATACTGGATTAATGTTTTGGCTAATTCAGTCATAGACATCTGGTTCATTATCACCAACAGTTTTCAGTTGATTGTATGATTTACGAACCAAAATGAACAGTCAAAAGGTATTGGCAGATATTTTCCAAATAATGTTTTTAAAAAATGTGGTCAAGGAAGTTGATACACTTTGTGAGGTAATGGGTTAGGTGGTCAGTTGGCAGGCCACAAAAGGAAGGTAATGGCTATTGTGGAGCTATGACTGACCTACCAAATGCCAGTTTAGACAAGGGTTGAAACTGGGCTGTCAGTCAACGCCTGTGTCTGGGCAGATGTAGTGTCTGTCGTCCATGATGCTCCAATCTCAGGATGTGTCTGAGTTGAGATTGCAGTGACACACTCAATGACTCAGTTCATATCTCAATATCAAGCCTTTGATATTATGAAACAACATGGTACATAAAAACCAGATGTTTGATTGTAAAAGGACAATTTCCAGCAAAAGAAATAGACAGTACCCAAACTAAAACATTCAACATACAATAGTGGCTTCAGCCACTGAAAATGTATTGAACTATTTTGTTGTATACCATTTTATCCCTGTATATATTTCTATCACTGGGTGTTGATACAGGAAGCTGAGAGATGCATCATGGCACCAAGCATACACACTGGGATAACCACAGCCACTACAGAAGGAACCACAGTTCTCTAGGCACTCAGCTTGTAGGGAAACAATGCTTTTCCTACACTGCACAAGCAGGGAACAAAAGACAAAAGTGGAAAGTGCAATGTACACATAACATTATGAGCTGCAGTAAATGCCGAGTCCAAGGTTACCTCATTATTTTTCCACGGGAGTCTCACTATAGAGTCAGGTCTCACTATAGAATTACGTCTCACCATTAGTTAGATCACACCAAATAGAGAAGTCTCACCATAAAGTCAGATCTCGCCACAATAGAAGGTCTCATCATAAAGTCAGATCTGATCACAATATTTTGGTTTCGCTAGCAATATTCCATCAGAAACAAAGCTCCTTGTTCATAGAATACGTTTAAAATGTTTTTGTCAGAACTCTTAATTTTTCAAGCAATTTGCTATTTACTTCCATGAACGTTTATGAATAAGTAATTGCAATTTTTGAGGAGTAAATATCATTTTGTATAACCTGACTTGTTAAAATAATTAACTCTCCCATATATATATATATATATATATATATATATATATATATATATATATATGCATCTCCTTAGCAAATGTTTCTAGCAATTGTCATATTGCCATACATTTCTAAATATTCAGCATGGAGGTCATGTGACTATAAGAGCAAACCCCGGGCAGTGGCTAAAATTATAATAGTATATGTATACATAGGCATTGATACTATTAGTTAATGCTGTTGCAGCATTTGTGTGCCACGATGAATCATACACTAGCTACTTTATTTAACAGAGTAACATATGCAAGGCATTACAGACATATTGGTTTATAAGTGATTCTTGTACTCCCAGATTTGTAATTAATTCAGTAATTGTGATTTTTTATTGGGCAAAATACGCAAATACGCACCTTATCTGGAGCAGTGTTTCTATAAAATGATGTGAGCTTACATGTTGCCAATGCATCGCAGTCACCTGCGTGCACACATCACATGGTGACATGAACATCCCAGACACCTACACACCTGCATCACTGACACCTGCAGACACAAAAGAAAACCAAGTGCTATGGTGTTAGAACCTACGCCAAAATGTCTCACACTCAATGCAATAAGGAAGTTGACTATTCACATAACTTGGTTTTCCTTCATCTTTACTTCTAAAATGCCTCTCAAAGAACCAGTACACACACAATGTGCACACATGCATCATCTTGCAAAGGTGACACAATAACATCCTTGTATGCGACTTGGGTGTTTCTCCATCATGATGCTTCAGTGAACCCAGGCTAATCACTACAACAGTTGATCAGGTCTAGGAGGGTCCCTTGCCGTTTCATACCCTGTTTCAACAAAGATGAAAAGCAAGACCAGTGAAGAAAGCCGAGACAAGCTGTAACAGGTGATACTGCAGGCCACCAAACATGAACACAGGACAGTTGTCTTACAGCCACAGGACTACACACACCCAAACAGAATACTCAGTAAACCCCAATTATTTCTGCTAACAATGGTTTGAGCACTCTTTTACATAAAATCAGAAAACAGAAATTTCATTATACCATGTAACATACCTTCTTGCAGATGCATTGTCATGTATAGATATATAGCCTCTATACACACAGCCTTTCAGTACAAGCACCTCACCTTGACATTGTCATGTATAGATATATAGCCTCTATACACACAGCCTTTCCGTACAAGCACCTCACCTTGACATTGTCATGTATAGATATATAGCCTCTATACACACAGCCTTTCAGTACAAGCACCTCACCTTGGCACCGTCATGATACAAGCACCTCACCTTGTCACCGTCATGATACAAACACCTCACCTTGACACTGTCGTGCTAGAAATATCTCACCACGACAGTGTCCAGATACAAGTATCACACTGTGACAGAGTGTCGTGACAAAAATATCTCACAATGAAACAGTGCCATGACACAAATATCTCGCCATGACACAGTGTCAGGATACAAAATATCTCACCGTGGCTCACAATGTCATGATACAAGTATCTCACCATGGTACAATCATCTCAACGTGGCACAGTGTCATGATACAAGTATCTCACCATGGTACAGTGTCATGACAAGTATCTCACCATGGCACAGTGTCAAGAAGCAAGTATCTCATCGTGGCACAGTGTCAAAAAGCAAGTATCTCATCATGGCACAGTGTCAAGAAGCAAGTATCTCATTGTGGCACAGTGTCAAGAAACAAGTATCATACCACAACCCAGTCCTACAGTGCATCGTTAGTCTATACAGCTTGAGAGACACTGTGTAATACTTGAGAAGATAATATGCTGTCAACTGCAGGGGCCTGCACAAGTGAGTCATCAACGCCTGTCCCTCCCACCCACCAACCCATCAAATCCCACCATCCATACTGAGTGACCACTCTCAGACCCTGTGTCCTCATGAAAACAACTGATATTTTGGTTAGCAAGTTGTACATGTCATTATGGGAATAACACCACAGCCTGCCGCCTCCAACGAGTAGACACAGCCTAACAAGTCAACACTGGTCCAAGGGAGACAATTTGCACTTTCCAAGGGGAAATAATCACAGATTTCTTCACATTTCCTGGAGAGTCTTGCCAACATGAAACATAAGCTTTGGGTATAGGACCACCAAGTGGTAGGACCAACAAGTGGTGTTGGCCAGCAGTCAATATTGAATTGCCCCGTATACACAGTGACCAACACAGCCTCTCCACCAGCTCCATGTGCTGTTCCTGGGTCAGTTGTTATGGGCAGTATGGACCCTGAAGTTTCAGGTACTGTGGACAGATATAAACCCTCATAAGACATGTCATCTCAACACAGCACAGTAATTCAATGAGGCAAATGGATTATCATTATTATTAATAATTATCACTGACAATGTCATGTGATGTCAACGTGAATCTGGATGCGGTCAGGAATATAGTTGTTGACTTTGAAGTGAATATTAATGTGGCTGTGGATGTCCATGAGAATGTGATTGAGGACGTCCATGTAAATGTGGTTATGGTCGTGGACTTGAGTGAGGGTGTGGTTGAGGACGTCCATGTAAATGTGGTTATGGTCGTGGACTTGAGTGAGGGTGTGGCTGAGGACGTCCACGTAAATGTGGTTATGGTCGTGGACTTGAGTGAGGGTGTGGCTGAGGACGTCCACGTAAATGTGGTTATGGTCGTGGACTTGAGCGAAGGTGTGGTTGAGGACGTCCACGTAAATGTGGTTATGGTCGTGGACTTGAGTGAGGGTGTGGTTGAGGACGTCCACGTAAATGTGGTTATGGTCGAGGACTTGAGCGCGGGTGTGGCTGAGGACGTCCACGTAAATGTGGTTATGGTCATGGACTTGAGTGAGGGTATGTTTGAGGACGTCCACGTAAATGTGGTTATGGTCATGGACTTGAGCGAAGGTGTGGTTGAGGACGTCCACGTAAATGTGGTTATGGTCGTCGACTTGAGTGAGGGTATGGTTGAGGACGTCCACGTAAATGTGGTTATGGTCATGGACTTGAGCGAAGGTGTGGTTGAGGACGTCCACGTAAATGTGGTTATGGTCATGGACTTGAGGGAGGGTGTGGCTGAGGACGTCCACGTAAATGTGGTTATGGTCGTGGACTTGAGTGAGGGTGTGGTTGAGGACGTCCACGTAAATGTGGTTATGGTCGTGGACTTGAGTGAGGGTGTGGCTGAGGACGTCCACGTAAATGTGGTTATGGTCGTGGACTTGAGCGAGGGTGTGGTTGAGGACGTCCACGTAAATGTGGTTATGGTCGTGGACTTGAGCGAGGGTGTGGCTGAGGACGTCCACGTAAATGTGGTTATGGTCGTGGACTTGAGCGAGGGTGTGGCTGAGGACGTCCACGTAAATGTGGTTATGGTCGTGGACTTGAGTGAGGGTGTGGTTGAGGACGTCCACGTAAATGTGGTTATGGTCGTGGACTTGAGCGAAGGTGTGGCTGAGGACGTCCACGTAAATGTGGTTATGGTCGTGGACTTGAGCGAGGGTGTGGCTGAGGACGTCCACGTAAATGTGGTTATGGTCGTGGACTTGAGCGAAGGTGTGGTTGAGGACGTCCACGTAAATGTGGTTATGGTCGTGGACTTGAGCGAGGGTGTGGCTGAGGACGTCCACGTAAATGTGGTTATGGTCGTGGACTTGAGCGAGGGTGTGGCTGAGGACGTCCACGTAAATGTGGTTATGGTCGTGGACTTGAGCGAAGGTGTGGTTGAGGACGTCCACGTAAATGTGGTTATGGTCGTGGACTTGAGCGAAGGTGTGGTTGAGGACGTCCATGTAAATGTGGTTATGGTCGTGGACTTGAGTGAAGGTGTGGTTGAGGACGTCCATGTAAATGTGGTTATGGTCGTGGACTTGAGTGAGGGTATCGTTGAGGACGTCCATGTAAATGTGGTTATGGTCATGGACTTAAGAGGGTGTGGTTGAGGACGTCCACATAATTGTGGTTATGGTCGTGGACTTGAGTGAGGGTGTGGCTGAGGACGTCCACGTAAATGTGGTTATGGTCGTGGACTTGAGCGAGGGTGTGGTTGAGGACGTCCACGTAAATGTGGTTATGGTCGTGGACTTGAGCGAAGGTGTGGTTGAGGACGTCCACGTAAATGTGGTTATGGTCGTGGACTTGAGTGAGGGTGTGGCTGAGGACGTCCACGTAAATGTGGTTATGGTCGTGGACTTGAGCGAGGGTGTGGCTGAGGACGTCCACGTAAATGTGGTTATGGTCGTGGACTTGAGCGAAGGTGTGGTTGAGGACGTCCACGTAAATGTGGTTATGGTCGTGGAATTGAGCGAAGGTGTGGTTGAGGACGTCCATGTAAATGTGGTTATGGTCGTGGACTTGAGTGAGGGTGTGGTTGAGGACGTCCACGTAAATGTGGTTATGGTTGTGGACTTGAGCGAGGGTGTGGCTGAGGACGTCCACGTAAATGTGGTTATGGTCGTGGACTTGAGCGAGGGTGTGGCTGAGGACGTCCACGTAAATGTGGTTATGGTCGTGGACTTGAGCGAAGGTGTGGTTGAGGACGTCCACGTAAATGTGGTTATGGTCGTGGACTTGAGCGAAGGTGTGGTTGAGGACGTCCATGTAAATGTGGTTATGGTCGTGGACTTGAGTGAGGGTGTGGTTGAGGACGTCCATGTAAATGTGGTTATGGTCGTGGACTTGAGTGAGGGTGTGGTTGAGGACGTCCACGTAAATGTGGTTATGGTTGTGGACTTGAGTGAGGGTGTGGTTATGGTCATGGACTTGAGTGAGGGTGTGGTTGAGGACGTCCACGTAAATGTGGTTATGGTCGTCGACTTGAGTGAGGGTGTGGTTGACAACGTCCATGTAAATGTGGTTATGGTCGTGGACTTGAGTGAGGGTGTGGTTGAGGACGTCCACGTAAATGTGGCTATGGTCGTGGACTTGAGTGAGGAAGTGGTTGAGGACGTCCATGTAAATGTGGTTATGGTTGTGGACTTGAGTGAGGGTGTGGTTGAGGACGTCCACGTAAATGTGGTTATGGTCGTGGACTTGAGCGAGGGTGTGGTTGAGGACGTCCATGTAAATGTGGTTATGGTTGTGGACTTGAGTGAGGGTGTGGTTGAGGACGTCCACGTAAATGTGGTTATGGTCGTGGACTTGAGTGAGGGTGTGGTTGAGGACGTCCATGTAAATGTGGTTATGGTCGTGGACTTGAGTGAGGGTGTGGCTGAGGACGTCCATGTAAATGTGGTTATGGTCATGGACTTGAGTGAGGGTGTGGTTGAGGACGTCCATGTAAATGTGGTTATGGTCGTGGACTTGAGTGAGGGTGTGGCTGAGGACGTCCACGTAAATGTGGTTCTGGTCGTGGACTTGAGCGAGGGTGTGGTTGAGGACGTCCACATAATTGTGGTTATGGTCGTGGACTCGAGTGAGGGTGTGGCTGAGGACGTCCACGTAAATGTGGTTATGGTCGTGGACTTGAGCGAAGGTGTGGTTGAGGACGTCCACGTAAATGTGGTTATGGTCGTGGACTTGAGCGAGGGTGTGGTTGAGGACGTCCACGTAAATGTGGTTATGGTCGTGGACTTGAGCGAGGGTGTGGTTGAGGACGTCCACGTAAATGTGGTTATGGTTGTGGACTTGAGTGAGGAAGTGGTTGAGGACGTCCATGTAAATGAGGCTATGGTCGTGGACTTGAGTGAGGATGTGGTTGAGGACGTCCATGTGGTTGTGTGTATGAAACGTCACCGCAGACTGACCTGTATTACAAGAGAGGGGCCTCTGGCAACTATTTCCGCTGGGATCTGACTGAGGGGGCAGTTCTCAATGCTCATGATCTGCAAGTTGGCACAGTATGCCAGGTCATACGGCAGACTGTGCAACTCCGGGTTGTCATTTATGTACAGGGATTCTAAACTCTCTAATGTACCTGCAAGGTAACAGATTCAGTTGAACACACAGTATCTTGAAGAGGAGTCGAGCACTCATCAGAGTACCTAAACATCACTTTGTCACAAAGTCAAGAAGAGGAGTTGAGCATTCATCAGAGTAATTAATCATCACTTTATCACACAGTGTTTATAGGAGTTGAGCATTCATCAGAGTATATAATCATCACTCTATCACACAGTATCTATAAGAGTTGAGCATTCATCAGAGTATATAATCATCACTTTATCACACAGTGTCTATAAGAGTTGAGCATTCATCAGAGTATATAATCATCACTTTATCACACAGTGTCTATAAGAGTTGAGCATTCATCAGAGTATATAATCATCACTCTATCACACAGTGTCTATAAGAGTTGAGCATTCATCAGAGTATATAATCATCACTCTATCACACAGTATCCATAAGAGTTGAGCATTCATCAGAGTATATAATCATCACTTTATCACACAGTGTCTATAGGAGTTGAGCATTCATCACGATGTATCGTAGTATCAATGACCGTGATACTTTATCGGACACTAAATATATCGATACATTTTTTCACACTAGAAACTGATGATCATGTCAAAATTTACACTGCTACTTGATATCAGAATATACATTTCTAAAGAAAATAAAGACAGCACATCGTGACGTGCATTGAATCGAATCGTTCCAAGATATCGTTATACGTATCATATCGTGAATTTTCTGTATTGTAACACCTCTAGTAACTAATCATCACTATATCACACAGTGTCCTTAACAATTGTCAGGAAGTCAAAGTAACTGGCAACAAAATCATTTATCCTAACAACACAAGCCTGGAACCACTCACCTATCTCATTTGGTAAGGATGTAAGGTTGTTTTCTCCAGAACCAAGATACTGCAAGTTCTTCAGGAACCTGCCACCAAAAGACCACATGCAGGTGAGAACATTGTAAACACTCTCTGGAAGAGTCTTCATGACATATTTTACGTAGTTGCAGAACATTTCATTACTTGGACGAGGTAACAGCTATAGCCATGGACGAACATCCGCATGTGAAAACGGTCTCAGCATGTTCCCATGAGGGAAGGTCTGATTTCAGAATGGTGCCAATTGTCATTAGATGTTAGATGTTACAGATGTACCAATTCACTCAAATCTTACAGCTTCCAGTTCACTGCCTGTATAGTACATAATCAACGCTCAATATGTATTTTTCTGAATAAAATTGATATTTTATACTTATCCTGACTCATGCTTATTATGCTTTTCTCCCCCCTCTATATGAAGATAGTGGAAGACTTGAACTCCCATGAAGTTCCCTTCTAGTGTCTAGTGCAACTGTATGTGAAGATTTCAATCAAGACCAGTCAAGACAATTCTTCATGTATAAGTATCTTCATTACAAGTGCTGGGTCATAATCACTCATGATAGCCTGTTGAAAACGTGCACATGGACTTTCAACCACTATACTCTGCAGAGCGTCTTGGTCTCAACAAGTCACATGATAAAAGGGTGAGTGAAACTCAGCACCTTTGTGAAACCGTTAGTTGTGCAACAAGTGGCCAAAATTGGGGAATGCCAATGACATCATCAGCGGCGATGTCCCGTACGTAGTGGTTGGCAAACACCAAATTTGATTTCCAAAAGCAGCCCTCCATAATAAATGTTAGCAAGCAGTTTTCATGTAGAGCAAGTGTCAATGCCAAGGCTCTCACTTCGTATGGATTGAAAGCTCATAGAGGTTCAAGTCCTCCTGCTTTGTAGGCCCTCAGTATGTTGGTTCTCATCCATACTGAGACAGTGTTGCGGGATACTTTAGTAGCTATCTCAGAAGATAATGGGATGAATGGGTGTTTCAGTTTGCTAGAGATGTACTTTCAATGCTCTGACTGGGCAGAGACTATTATGATAAATCCTGTGTATCACATGGCCCGAGGACTGTAGATAAATCTGGGATGTGGAATTATCTGTCTGTCAAGACAATGTCAAAAGGATGAAAGGTCAGCTGTAGCAGTGTCTGTTCGTGTCAATCCTTGCTTGTTTATGTAGAACGCTACTGTGGAGTTGTCAGGGTGAACCATCAGTAGTCAATGCTGTCGACCAATGATGTATATGCTGAATGCGTTCGCTGCTCATCCAGATTCCTGCCACCACCTCGGTGTCTAGGTGAGCACTCCAACCTCGTAGAGACGCATCTACGTAGAGATGGTTGTTGGGGACCACCTCCAGCAAATAAGTCACTGCGCAGATTGGTGAGTCCACAATAGTAGATATGGTCTCAAGTTGTCTGGCAGAGCTATCCGATGTGAAGTGTTGAGGTGCTGAAACAGGACCCATTGTAATGGGCATAGCTGTAGACATCGTCCTGCACTGAAGTGAGCAGACCGAGTAGATACTGCCATTGTCATAGTGGTAATGGAGAGAGTAGAGCTTGAATTTTGATCCAGGAATTGAAGATCTTGCTGCGGTTTTAATTCCAATTTCCATAGATTCACAAGTCATCTGAATTGAGTTAGCAGCCTGGTGGTGAAGTATAACTGTAGTCTGACTTGACTTGTCATGATGAGCTTGAATGCCATCATCCAGGAAAAAGGTGCTGCAAAGTCCCCGCTGATGTGGGTAGGTGATGATTGGCTCTGTGACCCAAGTAAAAGGCCACAGGGCCAAAGATATTCCAAATGGTAAAACAGTTCACGGTAGTGCTGACTGTTGAATAGGAAGAGCAGATATTTCCTGGAGTCCGAAACATGCAGTGTATCGGAATGTACAGGTAGGCGACTTGTAGATCAATAATCTGTTGGGTGGATGTGATGCCTCAAGCTGTGGTAGATGGATCATTCTGAACTGTTCTGGTTTCAGTAGATAATCTAAGTTGAACTCCTTCATGTTGTATACACGTCGAAACTTTCCTTTGGAGTTTTTCTTGGTGATAGTCAATCCAGGTGTAGTACTTCAACTTGTTTGTCTTGTTAATCCCTGGCGTACATGAAGAATGCTGGGTCTCTTGTAAACAGTGGTGTTGCTTGTAGCCAGGATCTTGTAGCCATCTCGCAGGATGCTCATGATGTAATTGTCATTGAGAAGTCCCCAATTCCTTCAGTACAGTTGCAGATGTCCTCCCACTCATGAAGGTTGTATGGCAACAGCAGAGGAGGAAGACTCCAGTCATTCCAAACATGATCCTAAGCGCTTTCCTCCATTAGCACCCTGGCAGGATGTCCTGTTCCATGGGTCTGCCTGCTTCCTCCAATTGAGTGATGAAAAGAGCGCTTGCATTGTACTTCTTATCTCTCACTCTCTGGGTCTGGGAGAACTTTGACTTGTGGAAGAAACGCTGTGATGTCTGCTTGAGGACAGTAGTCAAAGTGTCTATCGACTTTATATCATCATTACTTCCTTAGAGTCCTGGGTGACAGACATAGCGACATCCTCGATTCTGCCATCAAATACGGTAGATGCTGCCCCAAGATGACGCTGATAATAATCCTTGACAATGCAGTAGATTCAATCCCGCAGACGTAGACGCTAAATGCTCCGAGAATTGTTGATCCTTCCTCTGAATGGCGAGTGCAGAGAGGATCATCCTTTTTTCTCCAGTCTCTGGGTTGCTGAACTGAGTCGTAGAAGAGGGCTTCCTCTGGTGATGTAGATTGGCACCGTCTATCTCTGTTCATCGAATCCTCTCTTCATTCATGAATGGGGAACATTGTCCATGCAGCGAATGTCAGTGTGATCCTCCTGTCTGTGTATGTCTGTCATTCCAAAAATGCCTTCGTCTATCTGCTTTATTTAATTCAAGAAAACTTTAAAGGACTGGTCTGATTTTACAGTGGGTCTGGTGTGTCCTGAAAGTTATCAACCCTGAGATCTGGTACAAACCTTTATCATACATTGACATGATACAGTTCCAGTTCTGATAGTCTGTAATAAGATTCTTAGCCTAACTGTAAATTATCTTGACAAAAGCACTGCCCACACAGTGACTGGCCAGACAGACTTACCCGATAGTCCGTGGCAGACATGTCAACTGATTAGACTGCACGATGAGTCGCTGGAGATCACGCAGGTTACCTGCAACGTGAAATGTCAACCTAAAACATGATGCTCCTCTACCACCATATATTTTTGATGCCGTTAGGTCAAGCTATAGAGCTGACTGCTGAATGTTGTTGGACGGTGCATAAAAGTTTACTCACTCGCGTAACATCCACATCTCACATGATTCCACTTCTCTCTAACCTACTTCACATAAACACCTCACACACACGAACCCTCTTCACATACAGTCACTGATTGGTTCCACAGAAAACTTGACGGGTTCGTAAGAAGCTGTCTCGGTCTGAAATGTGTGTGGTTATTTAGATGCAAACTATGGATATATTTCATAGTTTGGTAGAGTTTCATTTGTTTAAGTGGGACACACCCAAGGCCAACCATAGGCCTTATATTATAAGCTCATGGCCCACCTCACCCCATTCACCCTGACTCACTCATTCCAACTAATCCATCACATCCCACCTCATCCATCACATCCCAACTCAACTATCACATCCCAGTCCAACTGGCCCAATGCAGCACAACTTATCCATCCAACACCAACTCACCCATTCCACCATGACTCACCCATCCAAGCTCAACATACCAATCGAAGCATAACTATCCCCATCCCACCTGGCTCATCCATCCCACCCTGACTCATCCATCCCACCCTGACTCACCCATCCCAGCACAACTCCCCCACCCCAATTGGCTCATCCATTACACCCCAAAGCACCCATCCCAGCACAACACACCCATCCCAACAGAACTCACCATCCAACAATACTCACCAATTTCAGGAGGTAGCTGCTCCAGTCTGTTCTCCTCAAGGTCCAACACTCGTAGCTTCTGCAGGCTTCCAATGGCTGATGTTAATCTCTGGCGATTGAAAATACATCAATACTGAAAATTTTGGCTTTGCAACATTCACCTAAGACAGCGTCAACATAGTAACAGGGTGGGACATATACCCACAGACACAGTAACAGGGTGGGACACCTACCCTCAGACAGTTGTTGCTGAGGATGAGGACCTCAAGTTTCTGGAGGTTTTGGATGTCATCAGGGATCTTTGACAGCTGGTTGGTTCCCAAGTTCAACTCGACCATGTTCGTCCATGTTCCAAGGTCTAAAAGATAAGTAACTCATATCTCAATTCAGGGACACTGTAAGGTTCTTTATCAACAGAATTTTACCCTCGTTATCTATTTAGATGTGTTTGAGGCTTGACTCACACAACTAAGGCAGACTAAGGCAGGCTAAAGACAGGAGGGGTTATAAAAGATATACCCCAGACAGTCAGGTCCAGACAAAACAATTTAGGATTAGAGAGAGTTGGTTGGACAAACACAGGGATAGACAAGAAACCTTGACATATGACAGGGTTAGATATATATTAAAAAACTGTCTCCATGACAGGGTTAAACAGCCATATTAAACCTGAATATATGACAGGGTTAGAGAGCCATATTAAACCTGAATGTATGACAGGGTTAGACAGCCATATTAAACTTGAATATATGACAGGGTTAGACAGCCATATTAAACCTGAATATATGACAGGGTTAGACAGCCATACTAAACTTACCTAGTGGGAGAGATGTGAGTTGATTGTCTTTCATGTTCAGCTTGGTCAGTGAAGTGGCGCGGGAGAAGATGCCGAACTGAATCTTGTTTATCTGGTTGTGCTCCATGTTGATTGCCTAAAATCAAACATCTTACTGATAGGTCATCTCTGTACATGTGACACTACAAAAGGTGGACAATACCCTGCACGGAGGATGACACCCTGTGCGGAGGGCGACACACAGCACTGAACACTACTCACTGAAATGTCTAGGGAGCCATACAGCAGACATTGCCTGAGACCTCAATGACTGTTAACAAGGTGAATGACAGGCTACCCGTCTCTTTAGTCGCCTACATTACAAACTGGTTATGGTCAGTTTGGTATTCACTGAACATCTTGTGAAGTTAACACAGGTGAATCCAGGTACATCCCTTTTTTGTTCTCAAGGTTTATTAAATGACCACTGAAAACAAGTGAAAATGATGTATGCGCTCCCTCTTTCTCAGGAGTGTGCCCACTTCTCCACCTTTTCTCAAAAGCCTGTACCCGGCTAAAGTGGTGCACCATTAACAATTCTTCACTGATCAGTAAATATGTCAACTAGAGACACTGTCTGGAAACGTACTCCCGCAAGAGAAGGATGAGTTACAGGTTATGCTACCCTTGATCAGAATCAATCACAAACAAGCAGTTTTCATAGGTCAATGATCTTACAAGTGTGAATGGATTATTTTGTGTAGGCCTCCTATGTTTTTCAAACATACAACTATCAAGCAACAAAACCCAGGTCTGTCTAGTGTCCTGTACTCCAGTAAATGTTTCATGATTTTACACTTCACACATGTAACAGATCTTAAGGGTTTAGTTAACTTTCTCCAACCACAGAAGACAGTTTCAAATGTGTGGCGTTGTATCAGCTAAAATAACAGCCATGTCAACTCACATAAACTGAACAGAACTGTGATGGTCCCCCAGATGGGTATGACTGGAACGCATTTCTGGACAGTGTGATGCTTGTCAGGTTTGTCAGACTAGACAACAGCCCTTCCTGTAACAAACACAAATTTTCATTGTTAAATTTGCACAGAATTAAGTTATTCCCAATGATGATTGCTCAACAAATATCTGCACATAAACCCCCCTATATCTACAGACATATCACTACCACGTCATAATGCAATTAAATGTCCAATCATCTAAGGTTGCCTCCCTTTCATAATGCACAGGACTGCAGCAGTACACAGACTAAGCAGGTGATGTCAGGAGATAATGCTGAGCATTTCTTCAAGCCACTATGACATACATAGAAGCGATTAAAAAGTACCAAATGATGTATGAACAAACACAAAATGAGGACTATCCACACTTGGAAATTTATGTTCTCACAAGCAAGCAACACAATCCACCCTCACCGTTCCCAACACAACCCATCCCAATGCACATGAAGAAAGACGTATTACAGACAGCAAGTGCTGAGGCAGTATTAATACTGCACTATTACAGATCCTACAACAATACATAGTAAAAATACTCACTGGTAAGCTTGATATGTTGTTGCCCTCAACATTGAACTCGTCCATGTGTACACAGTGGGCCAGGGACCGGGGAATAGAGGTCAACCTGTTGTACCTGAGACACAATCATCATCATCATTATCATCATCATCATCATCATCCAACCTCTTTCCATATTGCAACATGTCGCAGTGTTGCTAGTTGGAAATATTTATGTTAGGGAGTGCTCCAAATTTTTGGATACTTAGTCTGGAGTCAACCCATCATGTTTTGTCTTATTTCAGCACTTGTTACTACTTAAGTTGAAGTCAAAATTATGTTCCAACTGCGTGGTAATAATTTTAACAGATAATCAAATGTTGAATCAAAATAGTGATAATGGTTATTACAAATAGCAACTAAGGTGTCAGTTTTGATATCTGATGAAACAAACTGAATCGTTGCATGAACTTGGATATCCCCCAGGAAGAGCATGTGGTGGCGAGTGGTCCTGTGCATGAAGCTCAGGTCACAATTAGGTGAAGTTAAGCAAAGATCGGTGGGGACAGTGCTCAGATGGGTGACCAGCAGCTTAACTCTTGAGAGTTTCTAGGACTTCAGTCCTGCCTTCTCCTGCAATTATCTCACAGTTAAAGTTCTCCTGCCATTATTCCACAGTAAAAGTTCTCCTGACGTTATCCCACAGTAAAAATTCTCCTGCAGTTATCCTACAGAAAAAGTTCTCCCTCAGTTATCCCACAGTGAACACTGTCCTGCAGTTATCCCACAGTAAAAGTTCTCCTGACGTTATCCCACAGTAAAAATTCTCCTGCATTTATCCTACAGAAAAAGTTCTCCCTCAGTTATCCCACAGTGAACACTGTCCTGCAGTTATCCCACAGTAAAAGTTCTCCCAAAGTTATCCCACCATAAAAATTCTCCTGCAGTTATCCCCAAGTAAAAGTTCTCCCTCAGTTATCCTACAGTAAAAGTCCTCCTGCAGTTGTCCCACAGTAAAAGTCTTCCCTCAGTTGTCCCACAGTAACAACCTTGTTATTCCACAATAAAACCCAACAATTATCATTCAGTCACATCTGACAGTCAACCCATCCTCATATCAACAGTCATCTGGAGTAACCCAAGTGTTACCCTGTACCTTAACCCGAGTCGTGTGAGGAGTCGCAGCTTCCCGATCCTCTCTGGGATGTCCAGCAGCTCATTGTGCTGCAGATCCAGGGAGTTCAGATTTGTACAGTGACAAATTTCTGAAAAAAAGCAAACAGCACTGAATTTATGTCCATATTTATCAGATATGAAAGAGTATTCAACACACTATTTATATAGTGTTTACTCGCAAAACCATCACCTTCACAACAATGTTACATAGCAGATGTTTGTTGGTCAATTATATGCCTGACAAAACAGTGATCGTCAGTGTGGCTCTACGCCATGGATGGTCCTTCCTATCATGTAACAAGTGGCTATGTCAACAGTCTTACCCTCGGGTAGGTGCTCCAGGTGATTGTGGGAGATGTCAAAGGTCACCAGGTTCTCAAGCTGACCAATCCCTTGAGGCAAGTCTCGAATTCTGTTTTCCCTTAAACTAAACTTGGTTAATTTCTGTAAAACAAATAAACTTGCTATTTCAGGTATCATTACAAAATAATGAAGTGTCTCTTCATATTAAAAATACACCTTTTTTCTTGCTAAATTTCTCTTCCCTGTTGATATCCAAATTATTTATGCCTGACTGTATAAAATGTCATTCAAAAGCAATTTGCTGCAAACGCATTCTTTGCATGAATATGGACATGTATTAAAACTGTATCTAACATGCTTTATGCTCGCTGCAGTACAGCCTTGTGAAGTACCTGTTTAGTTCAATAAGAACCCAAGAAAAATAATGCCCCTTTTGGTCATAAAAGCACCGACAGTATTGTAAGTCAAGACGCTGTACAACTACACGGTAACCTCAAAGACCTTCTGTTGTCAAAGAAAACTTGGTAAAACGTTTGACAGGTACAATTCCTTCTTTACTGCATTTATCAAAAGAAATTACTGTGTGGCTCAGAGCTATGTGAATGATAGTGTTTCAACAGGAAGTCTGGGTTTGGGTTTCTCAAGGCTGTGACTACTTGGCTAGCTAGTGTTTAACTAAATGTCCAACTCACAGTCAGCTGGCTGATCTCTTCATCTACATGCTTGATTCTGTTGTATCGAAGGAACAGGGTTGTCACCGAGTGCAACTTGTACACCACTTTAGGTATCTGCAGAGAAGACACTTCATACTTTAGAGCTATCAAACAGTTAAACTCCTAAACATCAACTTCTTGTCCATAATTTAGCCTTTATAAAAAGAAGGTGTAGGTACTTGTCCATAAGGAAGGCAGTTCCGCCACTTCTAATCCCATCCTCACACTGCTAATCCCATTCTGCTGCTGCTAATCCCATTCTGAGACTGCTAATCCCATTCTCGCACTGCCAATACTGTTCTGACATTGCTGATCATGTTCTGACATTGCTATTCCCGTTCTCCAATTTCTATTCAAGTTCTCACAATGCTAATTCTGTTCTAACACTGCTCATCATGTACTGACACTGATCAGCCTGTTTCGTTAGTGCTTATCCTTTTCTCAGTGTTTATCCCGTTCACGCTTCTAATCCCATTCTCACAGTGCTAATCCCATTCTGACACCGCTAATCCCATTCTGACATTGCTAATCTCATTCTGACACTTTCAATCCTTTTCTGACACTGCTAATCCCAATCTGACACTGCTGATTCTTGTCTGACACTGCTAATTCCATTCTCTCACTCCAAATTCCACACTGACACTGCTAAATACCTTCTCACAATGCAAATCCCAATCAGATACTGCTAATCCCGTTCTGACCATGCTAATCCTGTTTCTGACATTGCTAATCCCATTCAGACACTTCTAATTCCATTGTTACACTACTAATCCCTGCAAAAAACATTTTCAATCTGCTAATCTCACTTTAACAGTGCTGATTCCACACTAACACAGCTAATTCTCCTCTCACAGTGTTAATCCCTTCTGACACTGCTAGTTCCATTGTGACACTGTTTAGCCCATTGTGGCACTGTTTATCACATTTTGACACTGTTTATCCCATTATGACACTGTTTATCCCATGGCGGCACTGTTTATCCCATTGTGACACTTTTTAGCCCATTGTGGCACTGTTTATCCCATTATGACACCGTTTAGCCCATTGTATCACTGTTAAGCCCATTGTGGCACTGTTTACCCCATTCTAATAATGATAATAGAGATTATACTGCGCTAAACTCCACACCAAAGTGTGTGCAATGCACTAAAGAGTATATATACATATCACATGTTTACAGTCAATTTCTGTGGAAAAGGTAGGTCTTAAGATACTTCTTGAAGCAAGTTAAAAGGAGTTGATTTCACATCAAATGGGAGAGCATTCCATTCAATGGCAGCATTATATGCAAAGGAACTTCTGCCAATGTCTTGAGCCTGGTGTTGGGGCCCTTTACTAGGAGTTGATCATTAGAACGGACATTGTTTATCCCATTATGACGCTGTTAATCCCGTTCTGACACTGTCTATTCCTTCTGACACTGTTTATCCTGTTCTGAAACTGTCTATACCTTCTGACACTGTTTATCCACGTCACTCACCTCTTGTAGTTTATTATGTCTGAGATCCAGGACCCTGAGGTCACGTAGGTATTCCAGTGAGTCCGGCAGACTGGTGATGGAATTCTCACTCAAGGCCAATGTCTGGAGGTTTGTTAAATTTCCTATCTCTGGCGGAAGCACAGTCAGACGGTTGCCGTAGAGATACACCTCAACAAGCTGTGTCAACTGCAAGGGAACAGAAGATAGGTCCTAACTGACCATTCATCACAGCGCAGTGTGATTTTTATGAAATATGGAATAGCATGTACTATGTGATTCACACACCCACACACACACCCACAATACTTATGAACGAAGTAAATGAGCCTTCTGCATGTCATGTCTTATGTTCAGGTGTTCATAATCAATGACCCCACTCCCCTTCTCTTAATTTTATTTTCTAACATTATTATGTCCAAAATAGCTGGACTGTAAAATACACAGATCCTGTATATGGATCACCTCAAGACAGGTTTGATGCATTGTAAATACAAGAGCATGAATACACAAACTGTCATCCAAAACCCCAAACCGAGTAATACTTACATCTTTAACACTGCTAGGGAGTGCAGAGATCTGAAACAAACAGATTACCATAAACAATGTAAGGCAGCTACAGATCCTTTTACAAGCATGAAACATTCATCACCATGTTCACAAAAACAAAGCTCACCAAGCTCACAAAGACCCACCTACCAATCTCACAAAGAGCATGGAGAAGACCCATTCATATCACAAGAAGCAAGGTGGAGTCATACTCAACCATCTTATAAAAAACATGTGAAGACATACCCACCCATTTTACAAGAATTGTAAAGTCACACCCATTCATTACCTAGCAAGCATGACGAAGACCCTCCCACCCATTTCACAAGAAGCATGAAGACACACCTAGCCATCTCAAAAGCATGGACACTTATCCATCTCACAACAAGCATAATGAAGACACACCCATCCATCTCACAAGCATACTGAAGACACACCCATGCATCTAACAAGCATAACGAAGTCACACCCACAATGAAGTTACGACCATACATCTCACAAGCATGGCAAAAACACGCCCACCCATCCTACAACAAGCATGAAGACACATCTCGCCATCTCAAAATCATGAAGACATACACCCATCCATCTCACAAGCATAATGAAGACACACCCATCCATCTCACAAGCATAATGAAGACACACCCCTCCATCCAACAAGCTTAATGAAGACACACCCATCCATCTCACAAGCATAATGAAGACACACCCCTCCATCCAACAAGCTTAATGAAGACACACCCACCCATCTCACAAGCATGGGGAAGACACGCCAACATTCTCACACCCATCCATCTCACAACAAGCATGGTGAAGACACACCAACATTCTCACAACCACCCATCTGCACTGATGACACACCCATCCATCTCACAACACACATGAAGACATACCCATTCATCTCACAGGCATGGTGAAAACACCCACCCATGTCACAAGCAAAGACACACCCAGAGAGACAATTGAGAGAGACAATCATTAGGTACTGGTAATCTGGTCTGCAATACATGACATAAGGGAGACAATCATAATGTACTGGTGATCTGGTCACCCTTCATGACCCAAGGGAGACAATCGTAAGGTACTGGTGATCTGGTAATTCCGACATAGGGTACTTACGTCCTCTTCTGCCAATTCATCAAAATGGGGAGACAATAATGGGGCACATGGGACTGATGATCGTTCTGACCGACTCACCTGAGATTTGCTCAGATCAAGCCTCTTCGCTCCCTCTTCTTTGCACTTCTTGAATTCTTTGGCAATATCCTGAAATATGTGCAGAAGTTAACATCAATGGTTTTTTCATTTCATGCCCATCAAGATAAGCATGTCCTAAACAAATTCCCGTTTATATACCTGCCCATGAACTAAAGATTGGAATTGCTAAGACAAAAGCTATGTTTCAATGACACCACCTAGAACAACATAAAACATGTGCTAAATGGTGCTACCGAGGACAATACACTGAAGAGGAATCTATCTAGGATGTTAAGTGCCCATGACAGACAACCTTGGATCAAGTCATAATTTTGTTCAAAACTGAAACTGACATTCCATACAAGGTGCAGAGGTACTCGGGTCTCTTCATGGTTACTGGTCACACTATCAGTGATATCTCACCTTCGCAAAGCAATAACATTAGTCCAACCTATAATATTAATGCATGTGCAAAACATCTGTAGTGATAAATCTACAAATCTACAACTTTCAGTGGGTGATCTCTGCTGAAAAGTAAGGAGTCCTTTTGAAATGGATTTTAAGTCAACCAAGAAGAATGCATCAAGTAATCAAAGAAGAAAGTTTCTCATTTCTGCCATGACAGAGAGTTCCAGGACTCTGAGGTCATAGATGGATCCCATGATTATCATGGAAAACCTCACTTTGTAAACCATTGTAGCTACTGAATATCACACACCATTTGAAATTTTTAATCCTACAGTTCATAAATATGAAATTTATCTTTTATCATATTATTCAAATATTACAACTGCAACTTAAAGGTCACATGCAACATAAAACACAACTTTGCAGATTCTGATACCTTTCGGTATAAACTTACCGAGACAAATTATCAAAAATGCCAATTCAACCTTTAAAGTAAAAAAAGCCCGCGAAACTGGGGTATAAACGATTGACTAACTTTCCCCCAGCGCTGGGCCCCATGACGCATGCGCAGTGAATAGGTTCATGGAGTTTGAAACAGTATGCCTGCCCGGAGTATGAGGTCACAAGCAGTAGTCTAGTCTTGGTTGTGTACACAAACAAGTAAATAATCTACTCGTTACGTTAAAAAACTTGTTGATTGTAGTAAGCAGCCTCTGTCACAGAGAAAGCTCAATGTCTGGTTTATTGACACCCATATGTCTGCTTGCCTGTCTGCTAACGAGAATATGCAATACACAGCTTCAATCTCTGACCACACGCAATTAGAAATTAACACCTATCAGGCTGTATGCATTAAACAAAATAAATTGATTTATGACTCGTGCACCAGAGTCCTGTCTCTGCCACATTATGTAATTAGACAGGTGTGATACTTGTACACATGACATGTTTTTTATGTCTGTGGGTTGCAAACAAACTACGTGTACATCAATTTTTCTCAGATGACTGGATCTGACGGAAACTGGAGCAAACTCTTGGTAGTTTCAAGTACTACCTTGTACTTGGACGAATGACAGTTTCCAGCCACTCAGTAGTTCACCATTTCTACAGAGATGATATTTGATCGAATCAAATTCAGAGAACATGTATCTACAAAAGCCGACATCTCTATATACATTCTTTATGGATAACAACTTCTTCTAGTGTATATGATTTTGTTTGACAACGATATATGAATCCATACTGAAACGACGCAGCAAGTACAATAAAAGAAGTTGTTATCCATAAAGAATCTTACTTTCTTGTGACTCGGCATACTTCTAAAATGCTCGTCAAACTTATCATTTTTCTGTACACACAATGAGCCCTCAGCGTATCAGCAAATGAACCAGCCAATCGGAAGCCATTGTTACACTTGAGTGCACATCCACCCTCTATGACTGGGTTTGGTCTCCCGAAGGCTTGTTTCGAGGGAAGTAAGCCCAAGCACAAAATATTGCACTTCGAATCGCGATTGTACGCTTATAATTTTGTTTATTTATTTCTTACAAGCAGCAATGTATATTATATGTCATGAACAATTGATAATTGTATTTTAATTATGTTTGATTTTTTGGTTGCATGTGACCTTTAAATAAGTTAATTTTGTGCAACTGTTACGTCCGAATAAACCATGAAGGAAGCACAAAATACGGTGACGTTTTCCACTTGTAACATGTCATAGCAGTCCTTAACTTTCCAGTTTCATTTTTGTTTCACTTTTACATAGAGCTAATCTGGAAATTAGAGCAGAAACAGTTCTGAAATAGATATTAGTGCCTTTCCACTCTGTAACATGATACAACAGCCAAAAGTACCTCTGTTTTCAACGCCTAATATGAATAACATGTGAGACGACAATGGGTGTCTGAACATCAACAGTTTATCACTGTACACTTGCCAAAACAATTTTCAAATTTTCATGCGTATTTTATGCAGGACTGCATCTGCTTCAGCATCAATTCCAAACAATGACTTCTATTCAGGTCCAGAAAAAAAAATACAAACAAAATGAATGCTGCAAAAGGAAGCACTGTTTAATATATAATGATCTAAATATTATACCTTTGCTATAATTTCTTTACTTATTTGAAAACAACTGACGAGGAATTTCACAAAATGGTCATTTCATTAATGACTTCATATTCAGTGTTGTAAACACCAAGCTTGTCTGATGCTGAAATTATGTTAACCCTGTGGTTGATTATCTTGATAACCAAACTGAATTACCAAAAGTCTCAGTATGGTATAATCAAACATTCACCACTTTGAGAATTCTATGAATACATCAACTGATTGGTATATAACTGTACCAAGTGCACAATGGATCTATAGAAACTTATAAATGTGGCTCACCAGGTCTGCCTTGACTGACGGTCGTGCTGGGACAGTAGGCTTTGCCTTGTTCTGTCCAGTTATCACCATCACCTGCTTCTTGGGGTTTGCTGGCTCCACTGCTATGGAGCCCTGGCTACCCTTCTTCTCCTGAAACAGTGACAGTTTCACAAACATCACAAGTGGGGTCAGAAGTAACTGAGGTGAAGCAAATTAAGCAAGCCATTTCACACGTTTTCACCAATCTTAGTGTAAACAACCAGGTCTTAATGCTTGGAAATAGGACCAAATTTAATCAAAAGTGTTTGCTTGCCGTTTAACATAGTGTGCTTCATCACAGCAAACATCAAAGTACTCAGGTCATGATGTTACATGATAAATTTGTCTCTTGTAAGTTGATATGATGGTCAGCTGATTGTGCAATTAATCTGAAAACCAATAATATGAGGCTATGTACAATGAACATGTTTTACTAGGACCCACATGGAATATCACTAGTTTACAACCCAAGTTCGTATAACAAGGGGGCTTGCACATTACATGAAACACCAAGAACAAGTACAGTTAACGCTATCACATACTGCACATAGATTTGTTTAACTGTTCTACTGCAATTAAACCCTTGTAATACAAACCAACTATTATCCTAAAAGGATTAAAATTCTGAAATTTATATGTCCAATGGACAAGGTAGAATAATGAGGATTCGCAATGCTAATTTCACTTTATTTGATATACATTTTTGTTGAAAGTGAAATTCATCGGCACATATTCCTTGCTAAGAGACTCTAGACTTGACATCAAGAGATAACATAGAATAAACCACAAGCACTACTATGACCTATCTACAGATGGGATATATATGGTACAAAATTACTGTCAACAATGGTCCATTGTACCAAAATGCTTTGCATATTATTCTTTAATACATTTTGCACCTAAAATAACATGTCAGTACTACAATACATTACCTAAACAAGACAAAATTGTGTCAAGGGACACGGATGCCCCCGCAGTTATAGGAAACGTTCCTCGACATTGAGTGTGCCCTGGTGATTAATTCCTGCTCATAAGGTCAATATACATCTATGCAACTATGAGATGCACACTTCGTGAGTCCAAATGAAATGCATGAATAAGCTTAATCAATTCTGTTGAGCAGTTTTGTGGACCAGTGGATAGACTTAATACCCTATTTCACTATCATCGGAGAGAAATTCCACAAAATTTATTTTAAGTTTGAAATGTCTCTAAACATACAAAAAAACACTATAAAATAAAAAAAAAATATGAGTTGTACATCTTTAGAGTCTTTATAAAAGACATATGTAAGCTAACTGAGTTTTGTGAAGTGGTTCTTGAGGAGAAGTGGATAAAGTACAGTCCCTGTTGTATGGGACGAACAGGATGAACAGAACTAAATTCAATATCTGTAGAAGTGACAAAATTATAAACCTGGATGAACAATGTATGACAGTCTCAATGAAACACACATAGTAGATAGACTTCATCCCCTATAACACTATATTCAGAGAGAAATTCAACAAAATTTATGCAAATAAATATTAATAAATAAAATACAAAAACAAAACATGAGATGCACACCTTTAGAGTCCCAATAAAGGACATATGTAATCAAAATTAATTCCATAAAGTAGTTTTTTAGGAGAAGTGGATAACGTTCACCCCCACATTAAATTATCATCACAAAGAAATTCTGCAAAATGTACTTAAGTTCAAATGTCACTATTAAACTTACAAAAAAGCAATAAAACACAAAAGCAGAAATGTGAGATGCACACCATTAGAGTCACAGGAAAACCCATGTATATGTTCACTGAATTCCATAAAGTAGTCATTGAGGAGAAGTGGATAGAGTACATTCCCTGTGCCATATGAACAGACAGACAGACACAGAGTGTAACCCTGTATGCTCCCAGGCATACTATAGCAGGTTCACAAAAATCACTAGATTATTACAGAAGTATTTTCCAATGATTGCATCAAATTTATACTGGGAATGGTTTAATTGAATTGATGATGCAGTGGATCCAAACATGCTCCATGAAATTTCTGGCTTACTTGATTGAACAATGTGCACAATAATCTTGTTCTCTGCATATAAAACAATGCCTAGCAGAAGAATAGGTATACCATGAATGGCAAATTATTGTGTCAAGTGATATTTTATTTCTAATAGCATATTCAAGATACATGTTCGTTGAGATGTGAATTTGCTGAAGGGACATGATTTTTTTTATTAAAATTGAATATCAATACAGGGGTGCTTGTTACACATGGGTATCACTCTAAAGACCACATATACTCAAGGGGGGCACAAATGCATAAATCATTCATAAACAAAGAAATAAATGAAACATTGTCCTTAAAACTACTCATTTCAACATTTCATTACCTGAAATTGATCTTTTTGACAACAGTGCACAATTCTTGCACGACTCCATGACATAATGTGAGGTATACCTATGTGGGCTGCTGTAGCAATTATCTACATTTCCGAGGGTAGCATAGCTTGTTTATAGGTTTGTCTAAACTTGCAGTCGTGACAGCTGTTTTGAAAGCTCCATGTTTTCACCATCTACTGCCATTTAATCTTGTCACCTGCTTCACATATTTTCCCAGATACAACTTGTTTTCGGAGACTTTTCTGGCAAAATCGCTTGTTGTCATAATGTTAATATATTGTTCTTGTAGTTCTGTTACAGTGTCATGCAAAATCATTTAGTCATGATTCAAAAACACATTTAACTATGAGTAGGAAGTAGTTTTGATCTTTTAACTTGAGAAAACAAACCATAATCTAACTGATTCTCAAACCTACTCTAGACCAAGAAGCCACAATTCTAAACAATGGCAGTGTCCATTCATGAACAACCGCCAATCTTGAGTATAAATGCTTTTTAGCACTGTTTTATCTGAACTACTTTGTACTACTAGTAAAATATGTATTTGACAGACAATAGGATTTAGGTTGACATTGCTTAAAACATAACAATTTCTCTCTTGGAAACAAGGAGGGAGTCAATATTATTGTTACTTCGAACACAAACTCACTTCTGAGGAAGAAATTGTTATGCCACAAGGACCTAGGAGCATTTGACAGCAATATAATGACTTGGCATATCTCTGCTGACGTCCGGTAATCAGCAAATTGATTGGCCTATTAGACATTTTATATACAACTAACTGAAAATCCTCCCTCACATGATGTCACTACAGAGCTCTGGCGACAGAGTTTTCAAAGAATAAATTTGGTGTTCTGCTTTAGACTAACCATAAGTCTTTCATATGTAATGGTTAAAAGAGTGCAAAAAATGTGAGTTTATTAGTTCTTTAAAAAAGCAACTGGGACACAGCCAAGTGAGGACAGATGGGGTACACCTGCTTGTCATATACAACTGCTAGTCAAATATTCATTGTTAAAATCCACCATGCGGAAAGTTCCATACACAAAATAGTTTGTTTAAAATCAGTCATGCATTGGTGCCATGCTAAGCTGTGTACAAGACATAGAGATCATCAAAACATCAACATTGGTGTAAACCATAGTTAACAAGACCACATAAGTTTACATTTTCATTTCTCCTTACTATTCCATTACCATCCTACACAAATATACAAAGAGATATATGTATTTCTAATTTTACTTGATTAACACTGATCAACCAGGCAAGGTTGAAATGTCAAATTCTGTATTGTCAGAAATTTCAACTCACAAGCACAGAACAAGATATTTTTACAATTCATCAATTATTCACATTAATCAATGGCCACAAATGTTTTCTGACTTGAGACTAGTAATGTAGCTTGAATCACAAGCCCTGACACACAACTGACAAACTTAACAGGCCTGTACATATCATGTTACACAAACACATACACACCACACCCCCTTCACACATAAAAACAAACCCACACAACATAATCAACCGATTCACACACAACTTGCAGTCAACCCACTCACACACAACTTGCAGTCAACCCACTCACACACAACTTGCAGTCAACCCACTCAAACACAACTTGCAGTCAACCCACTCATACAAAACCTGCAGTCAACCCACTCACACACAACTTGCAGTCAACCCACTCACACACAACCTGCAGTCAACCCACTCAAACAAAACCTGCAGTCAACCAACTCAAACAAAACCTGCAGTCAACACATTCACACACACCCTGCAATCAACCCACTCACACACAACCAGCAGTAGAAAACCCAGTCACACACAGCCTGCAAGGAAAACCCACTCACATAAAACCTTTATAGACAACCCACTCATACACAACCTGCAGTCAACCAACTTACACATAACCTGCAATCAACACATTCACACACACCCTGCAATCAACCCACTCACACACAACCTGCATAGACAACCCACTCACGTACAACCTGCATAGAAATCCCACTCACATGAAACCTTCAGACAACCCACTCACACACAACCTAGTCACACTCACGCACAACACACAACCTACATAGCCAACCCACTCACACACAACCTGCATAGTCAACCCACTCACACACAACCTGCATAGACAACACACTCAGTAACTCACACACAACCTGCATAGTGAACCCCCACATACACAACTTGCTTAGCCAACCCACTCACACACAACCTGCATAGACAACCCACTCACACACAACCTGCAAAGAAAACACACTCACATAAAACCTTCATAGACAACCCACTTACACACAACCAGCACAGGTAACCCACTCACACAACCTGCGTAGTCAACCCACTCACACACAACCTGCACTGACAACACACTCAGTGACTCACACACAACATGCATAGTGAACCCACTCACACACAACCTGCATAGAAAACCCACTCACACACAACCTGCACAGGCAACCCACTCACAAACAACTTGCATAGTCAACCCACTCACACACAACCTGCATAGACAACACACTCACACACAACCTGCATAGTGAACCCCCACATACAACTTGCTTAGTCAACCCACTCACACATAACCTGCATAGACAACCCACTCACACACAACCTGCATAGAGAACCCATTCACACACAACCCTCATAGAGAACCCATTCACACACAACCCTCATAGAGAACCCATTCACACAACTTGCATAGTCAACCCACTCAAAAACCACCTGCCCTGACAACACACTCAGTGACTCACACACAACCTGCATAGACAACCCACTCACAAACAACTTGCATAGAAAACACACTCACACACAACCTGCATAGAAAACCCACTCAAACACAACCTGCATAGAAAACCCACTCACACACAACCTGCATAGTCAACCCACTCACACACAACTTGCATAGTCAACCCACTCACACACAACCTGCACAGACAACCCACTCACACACAACCTGCATAGTCAACCCACTCACACACAACCAGCACAGATAACTCACTCACACACAACTTGCGCAGACAACCCACTCAGTAACTCACACAGAACCTACACAGACAACCCATTCATACACAACCTGCACAGACAACCCACTCTGTGACTCACACACAACCTGCATAAACAACGCACTCACACACAACCTGCATAGACAACCCACTCACACACAACCAGCACAGACAACCCACTCACACACAACCTGCATAGTCAACCCACTCACACACAACCAGCACAGATAACCCACTCAAACACAACTTGTGCAGACAACCCACTCAGTAAATCATACACAACCTACACTGACAACCCATTCATACACAACCTGCACAGACAACCCACTCACACATAACCTGCATAGACAACCCACTCAGTAACTCACACACAAACTGAACAGACAACCCACTCTGTGACTCACACACAACCTGCATAGACAACCCACGTCAGAGATGCCAAGCCTGAATCTAATGAAAGTGAGAGTTGGAGATTGCTCTGAGAGGGGGCTCTGCCATTTTGTTTATGTATATACAGGTTTTGACATATTAGTGGTGTTCTAATTAATAGATTTCATCAATGACTGATAGATAGAAAACAGTAATCAAGGAAACAATCAGTATCTGTGATCAATCATGATTGGTTCATATGTATCTACACATCTGTATCTTTAAGCAAGTTAGTATTTAGACTGTTTTCAAAGTGAATTTCACTCATTTAATACTAATATCACAGCATGTGTACCATCTAGGGTCAAGTAAGTCAGTATCTTGTAATAAAGGCAAGCATATAAGCACACAACAAAGAGCTCCACGATTAGAACGTGTCATGCGACTTCAATATTGAGTGTTTGAAAATGGCTGAAACTCTGTGTAAAAGTACTCAATTCTTAACCAGTAGGTGTATAAAAAATGCTTGTTACTCCCTTAAAAGTGCAATTACTCAAACAGACATGGGAGTAAATACCCAATTGCTTGAAAAACTATCTGGAGCACTTTACATTTTTAAAATAACACATACTAAGATAAACAAAACCCACCACAACAATTACTTGAGAACTCACAAAAATAACTGCAAGCTCAAAAATTAATA
Source organism: Haliotis asinina (assembly GCF_037392515.1). Taxonomy (NCBI): domain Eukaryota; kingdom Metazoa; phylum Mollusca; class Gastropoda; order Lepetellida; family Haliotidae; genus Haliotis; species Haliotis asinina. The sequence continues at coordinate 55,214,772 of NC_090293.1, read as the reverse complement.
ACAATATATAGGGGCTAACCATGTTGAATAACAGCCCTAGACACGGTAATTTTAAAAATATAACAGAGCGAACTCTTTCCAATCTATTAAAAATCCAGTTATGTAACTTCAAAGAACTTTTATGGAATGATCTGAAGAAATAGTACCAAAGACAATAGTTTTACCCAGAAAAACATATTATCTTAACAAAGCTTTTGTTTTATTGCAGCTTTTCTTCAAATGTAAAATAAATATTACATAGGTACTACTTAGACAGGTGTCTCAATACATTTTATCAACGACAATGTCAATGAGCCTTCCCACAGTATATGCCATTTTGAAGGTGAACAACAAAATGTTGACACATAACCGTAAAACTACAACAAATAACACCATAACAAATCACAGTATAACACTGATGATATATGTATCCAGTCTAGTAAGTAACATTCACTAAAATACAGAAATCAGATCACGATTGCTGTGAACAATATTGTAAGGAAACGACAATGACTCCTTTAGAACAGGGTAAGCAGAAGCTGCAAGCATATCACATTCAGTCATGATTTGTTCATATACAATATCCAACGTGTAGATGCAAGATTACGTGGGAAACAATTTCATTTACAGGGACTAATGATTACCTTGTAATTACCCAACAGTATCACTGAGGGAGTTCTTGCGAGGGATGAATACAGGGAAATAAAATATTACCCCAAGGAGATATTAGTTGTCTTTTAAATAACGCATAAATACGGCAGATCATAGTTAAATAACTCAAAGGGTTATAATTTCTCTCACAGACACTGGATAAATAACGACTAGTGTCAGTGGGTATCCCAAATCAGTGGCTTTCTCCCTGATCACAATTGCATGACTAAAATATGAAAATCCCTAACTGAATTACCTTGGGAATTTCTTTGGCTTGAAATTGTTCCCTGATGGAAACATTGTCCATTGATGCGACAACATCATCACAGCCATCATGGCTATACTGTGCTTGGCGGTGACTTTCCAAATCTGGTGAATCGGAGCCGGTACCGTGAGTAGACATGATGGGGATAACACTCTCCCCTCTGTAGTCAGCTAGTCGTTCTGCTGCAACTGAGTTATCTTGGGCCTTGTTGGTTTTCCGAGACATTTGCACAAACTGATAGTATTCACTTCATTTAAAACTGGCATGTGATTTGACAGTATTTAGTCAGGAACAACTGGTCTACCTACTTAAGGTATTATCTCCTGTTTCAGGGGCTGGTCTTTGGTTGTAGCGATGTTATGACAGATCACTGTGTGATACCTGTCAGAGTTACATAATGATCAATATTTTCAAAGTGTTGAATTGTCTTAAATCCGAGCAGTTGTTCTGGAGACAAGTGTCGGCATAAGGGCTGTCATACTCTAGGATGTCTTCAGGACATATTTCAAGCCTGCATGTAACATTTGACAATATTACAAATTGGTCTATTTCCTTTGATGTTCCTTGTAATCTTCATAAGTTCAAATGGATGAAGATTTTACGAGTTCTTAAAAGTCCCCATATCGTAATGTTTAAGAGACTATGTTTCCAATGTTCTTCTCAGACGGTGTGGAGGCAAGTCGCGGTGACACCATTTTAGCTCATCGACACCTGCACAGAAAGAAATAACATTAGCGATCGCGTGCACTCTCGCATGAGGCCAAACGCCCGACAAAAGGGAAGATCAGATTTCAAAGAAACGAATGTCATACCTCAATCGTGGAAAAGAAACTGCACATGGGCAAAGCTCTGACTGAAACCTCACCCTACACACAAAATATTGCCGACTTCACAGTACCTTCTGAACGATGCGCATATTATTGCGCAGAAGTAATACTAGAGCGGAAGTTACGTCAATGATTCAGGGTCAGGGAAGGTTTAAGCCCTTCATTATCTTACATATCTTACGACTTTATAATAATAAATGATTAACTTAGCCTACATCCTGCCAAAGATTTGCCTTGTGTGAATTATTATACCAATTGCGGTTTCTTTCTTTCTTTTTTCTTGAAGCAATCAAATATACACCCACATGATATCTATGAAATACAACAGCAGCCTTTATAGGAGCTCGTGGCCAACTCTTTGAGAGGAAAGTTTTTGATCTAATTTACTGAAACTCACCGTTTACAAAATTGACATTGGTCATTTTGTTTACAAATGAGCCTGTAGGCGATGTCTTACTTCGTTTCATCAAACATTATTGCCGAACGAAGACATGTACAATAGGCATGACGTCATAATATCCAAATGTAGTTGTACAATATGACGTCACAAGAGATACTACAAGCACCTGTTCGTTCACAGGACTGGTCAGCCTTATAGCTATTTTCAGTATGATTACTTCCACAAAGCACCACAAACACAGACAGAATCCAATGGGTAACATTTGTCTGTATTTAGTAGTATTTAGTCTGTCGTACAGACCCTGAAGTATATATAGTCTGGTTCATAATTATTGAGAATTTTTCTTCTTACTTTGAGCTATCCTAACACCTCAACTGATTCACTGATACTTAAAACTAAGTAATGGTATAAGGGAGGTAACTCATCTTGGCCTACTGAGTATAGTACAATTAGAGTTACCTCCCCTGAATTTGTAGCAGACGTCATTTTCCTCAGCACTGTCAACAATCTCTGCTGAAGATAAAAGAAGGTTGATTTTTGAGTTGTGTAATCAAGGAATTGATGATGTAAATACATTGGCAGAGAGAACAGGAACTCCTCTTTCTACTGTGTATAGGATTTGGAAGAATTTCAAAGAGGGAAAGGATTTTGGGCACCAGAAAGGAGCAGGGAGACCCAGAAAATTGGACTTCTCAGATCGCGTCCGGCTGGGAATTTTAGCGTCTAAAAAGCAAAGGGCAAGCATCTCCAACATCAGGTATGAAATGATAGAAAGGGGATCAACAGTTGTATCAAAATCTACAGTTAGAAGAAATTTGATTGATCTTGGATGGGAGAAAAAGACTGGAATTCCTTCTCCTCTCATGAAACAAGAACATAAAGACAGGCGTGTTGAGTGGTGTTTGGCACATGAAAACTTTGACTGGGAAAATGTGATTTTTACTGATGAAAGCTCAATATGGGTATATCTCAATAATGTGAAAATATGGACAAAGTCTGCGTCAGCACCGTTGTATCGACGACCTAAATACAGCCCAAAGTTTCATGTATGGAGAGGGATATCCTTATTAGGAACGACTGCGCTGTGTGTGTTTGAGGGAAATCTGACACGTCAACGCTACACTAACATATTAGATAATTTTCTCCTTCCAAGTGCACATGTGTTTTATGGAAATGACTGGATTTTGCAGCAAGATAATGATCCTAAACACACCGCAAAACATGCCAAGCAGTGGTTTCAGGAGAAAAATGTGACTGCATTACCATTTCCTGCATATAGTCCTGACTTAAATCCCATTGAGAACATTTGGGGGGTGATGAAGGAATGTGTGAATCAAAAGGGTTGACAAAAATTGAAGACATGAAGAGAGAAGTGGTCCGATACTGGGACAGCATAACTCACGAGACACTAACCTCTCTGATAGGAAGTATGCCTACCTGTCTTATACTGTGCCGTGAAGCTCAAGGAGACTTGATAAAATATTAAATTGTTACCTACACAACATGAAAAGGTCAGTTCACTTTCACAATACATTCAATTTTATCTGATTTGTTCTCGTTTAATAATATGAAATGCTTTAGCTATTCTCAATAATTTTGAACCATACTGTATAGCCAAGAGAGCCCAAGTCTAGAAAATGTGGCAAGTCTAGATTTCCATAGCTTCAGGAAATGAAGAAAGTCTCAGGGCTCCATTTCACTATAATATTTTTTTCAGTATGAACGTTTTTTCAGTGAAATATGTTCATTTCAGAGACCAGTCTAAGTAAACTTCGTCGCAGTGTATTTCGTTACACTACACCACTTATGGAGTGTAACGAAAAGTACTGAGGATAAGTTTACTTAGACTGTTTCAGAGACTATAGCTGTTAGTCTAAGTAGTATTATACGAACGTCTGTGTGTTAACTAACCAAACTGTTATTCCGCAGTTGTTATCGGTCATCTTGGTTATTTAACAGGGCTGTAACAATACTCTGAGACCGCGATCGATACGACATCTTTCCGGAAAATACAGGTGTGATACGATTTACAGTACGTCTTTTTCATGAGCTCACATTCTCTATCCTTTTAGAATTATTACCTCACTCACTCAATTTCAGTCGGCGAAAATTTTATTTGATAACGATTACGTACATGACTTGCAGTAAGGTCACTTACTTTCTAAATATATTTATAAATTATGAAAGGTCCCTTTAGCTTCCACTGTGTGTTTTCTTGGATTCTTGCTCTAACCACATCTTGTCAACAGACGACAAAGATCCAGATTGGCGAGAAGAGGGAAACCTTGACTTGTCGAAAACGACACCGTATCGCTATTCGTTAGAGGGTTTACTTGTGTATAAACAGACAGGGTCTTATACGGAATGCAACGACAATGTGTTGAAAGAAGTAACTGTATTTTTAATATCATATCGTATCATGACTGAGGTTATGATAATAATAACTAAAAAAAAACATCCAAAAATTGGGGGTGCATTTCCCCACCCAACCCCACGCCTGTGTGTCTTAAACGTGTAATAAAGTACTGTGTCTGTTTTCTGTGCAAATGCAGGATAACGACATTGAAACAACGTCATTTGACATAAATCAAGATCGCGCGAAGTGGGAGTGTCAATGGGAAATCTGCACGTTCTTCCTTTAATGTTTTTGCACATGACTGTCAGGAATCGGAAATAATATCATTCAGGGGTTGTGTAAAACCGACAGCGTCAATGGTGTATATGTTATATATGAGCAATATTTGTTTTTAACTCTCAGCGGTTCTGTCCCTTAGTTGTCATTGTGTAGGTGGCGCAGTTCTCCTTACTTCCTTTTCCGGCATTCGGCCACCAACACAGGGTCGTTCAAATGTACGTTAATTAGAATCGAAGTTTATCAGCATACCAAAACCACATCCAGTGTTAAAATGGAGTCATCATTTTGCACGATATCACAGCAGGGTTATGTTTTGATTCATTCAAATATATTATGAAATTGTATGCTTGAAACACCTATGAATTCACGCATGCCGTGCCCTCACTGAAATTCTCATGTACTCTTGTCATTTGAGATTCTACGTGATCTTATCGTTTGTTAATGTATTTTTGTCAGGATCAGAGGTTTGGGCATACTCTAAATGGTAAGGAGAGGCGGTTATCAACATACTACGATCTTGTCATCATATAAGATACCAGAAAAATATTTGTTTACCTCCGATAGGCCAAAGTAGCCAAGCCTCTGTGCTTAATAATGTCACTTTAAAACCGTTAAAGTGGTCAATATTCGACCAACTTCTCAGCAGTCAATTTGTAGTAAGTAAGAATGCTGACGTTTCATAATTTTCATCTTTTGTCTTAGACCAGATTATCTTGTTTCTGTTTACTGTTACATATCTAGCAGCACACGATCGTAATATGTGTTCATGCGTATGTGATCTGTCGACCAAACTACTAATAGATTAAATTCCGACAAAAAATCGTTTTAAACTGTAATAATTTGACATGATTCCAATATTGCTTTCACAGCCAGTTGATTCATTTTTAAGTTTCACGGATGACTAGGCATGGCCAGATGTTGCAATGACTTAACAAGGAATAATGCAAATTAGATGTTAAAAGATAATTATAAAGGACTATCAGTCATCGTGACATCTCAGATGGTTAAAAGGTTTCGGACATTTAATTACTGCAGCAGAGAACACCAAGGTCCCCTGATCTGATTTTGAATCTGCTGACTTAGTAAATTATAACAATCTTTCAAGATGTATTATGTAATTGTTCTCTTTGCTTGATAGGCCTTTCAGGTACCAAATACATGTACTATAACAAAATGGACCACAGTACATCATAATCATGTTTTGTTATCTTTACTAAATATTATTTACATTTGTTTCCATTTGTCAGTTGCCTATCTTCAGAAGAATCAAGCAATTTGCAACAATGTAAAGTAGACTGACTAGGCACCAAGTATTGTTTTGTGATTCTGACACAATTATCTTTTATTTAATATAAGTAACAAGAAGTAACTATTTCAGATTACTTTTATTCTTTGAGATTTCTTTTAAATCTTTTATCTGAATATCTCTTGAAAACTGATGTGTATGGACTTGAAACATCCAGATGACCTTGTTCCCCACCTTAATCTATTCTATAACTAGTCAAGTTGTTACCTAGGTAACAATGATACAGGTACATAATTAATATTTTATATTTGTTTTCTTTGTAGACAAGAAAGATGGCGATTCGACCCCTAGTTAAGCACAAGGTTCCTCGAAAGAGGAACAAGAAGTTCATCCGTCATCAGTCCGAGCGGTACATGAGAGTCAAGGTGAGCAATATCACAGATAGTATAGAACAGTGATGGAAATTAACTTGACTTTCAGACAGGCCCTCAGGGCCAGTAGACGTAAAATCTTACTGGCTCAAGCTGTTTTCTACTGGCCTAGTTAAAAAAAATGATGTAGTTAAAAAAAGCCTCATTTTATATTAACCAATTCTAGTGAGGCAAAAACATCTAAATCATGATTATAATGAGACCTTTTCATCAGTTATCAGAATCGGGAATTCAGATGGCAGTCTTTCCATCTTTATGTTCAGCAATGGCACATACCCTTGTCCAGTGGGCGAGCAATAGCATAGTTCTAATTCGCCCGGACAAACTTCTACTCGCCTCGGGCCTGGTGGCAAGTGTTAATTTCTATCACTGTAGAATGCAAGCTCCTCAATGATGGACTTTTATGTTAAATAGTATATAAATTTGGATTAAATGCAACTGTCACACCTACTAACCTGTTAAGTGTGCACAGTGAGGCGAGGTGGACATGCCTCTAGTGTCAGTACTGTATCTGGATAGAGTGGGCCTTCAGCAACACACGCTTGCCATAACAAGCAACTATGCCTCTTGTAAGAGGTGACAAACAGGATCAGGTGGTCGGGCTTGCTGACTCGGTTGACACATCTGTTCCCCATTGCGCAGATCGATGCTTATGCTGTTGATCACTGGATTGTCTGGTCCAGAATGGATTATTTACAGACCAATGCTATATAGCTGGAATATTGCCATGCAGCATAAAACTAAACTCGCTCCAAGTCCTCTCTGCAATGCTAATGCAAGTCAAGATTTCCACCAGCCTAAATCTCTGGTTTCCCTAGGGATCATTTTCAATTTATATGGTTTAGTTTTTTAGTATCAAAATTGTACGTGTTCAGAGACTAAACATTTGTCTAAAGGAAATCAAACCCTCTTGCTCATTCACTCGCAATACGTTAAGCAACTGTGACATAACTTCTGTGTATGAATGAATGGCTCTATAGGAAGAAGGAATGTCAGTCATTCCCAAGTCTTTTCACACAAAAGACATTCAAGATTGTATCTTGTATGTTGGTACAAAAATCTAGAACACATCTGTAAGCCCCATTTCACCAAGATATCCAAGAGTTCCTTGGATATGCAGGGTGTTTCAGAACATACAAATGTACAGAATGGATATTAAGAAGTTCCAGAAGACTCCCAGACAGTATACCTACAGAGCATCAAGTGTAGTAGCATGCCTGACACAACCACTGTCCACACTACCACTGATTCATTTTAGACTGTGAAGTAATTATCTGAACATATGGCAGACTTCAATTTATTAAGACCCTCTCTTTAACAACCATTGGGGATCAGGGTTAGATCTTCATGCTTGTAAAGGATGACTAACAGGATCAAGTGGTCAGACTGGGCTAGGTTGACACATGCACTTCGTATACCAATTGCTTTGATCGATGCTGTTACTATTGATCGCTGGATTATATGGTCCTAACAATATCGTTTACAGGCTGTCCCCATTTAGTTGGAATATGGCTGAGTGTAGTGATTAACAACAAACCAATCTTTAAAGCAGCAAGGACTTGTAAAATTTGTTGCCCTCATTTGTGAGTGGAGGTAATACCTTGGGTCTGTTAGCCTCTATCATCCGTCACTGTACCTGTGCCTGCGAGATCAACTCCTATTTCCATGTGGGATTTTGTTGTAAACCAGCAGTACTGACAACAGTGAGACACTTTATTCATATGTTATTTTTTCTCCACAGCAAGCATGGCGTAAACCCAAGGGTATTGACAACAGAGTGAGACGTCGCTTCAAGGGGCAGTATTTGATGCCAAACATTGGTTACGGAACATGTTACAAAGTGAAGCATGTCTGCCCAGATGGCTTCAAGAAGTTCCTTGTTCACAATGTCAAGGTAGGTTGTGGTCTGTGATACTTTCTCCGGGTAGTCTGCTCTGGTCATATGGTATTTTGGCAGTTGTCTCTGCTTGTGTGATATGTTGGTAGACAGCTCTGGCCATTTGTGTTATGTTGGTAGTCAGCCCTGGTCACGTGTGGTATGTCGGTAGTCTGCTCTGGTGGTGTGTGGTATGTTGGTAGTCCGCTCTGGTCATGTGTGATATGTTGGTAGTCTGCCCTGGTTGTGTGTGTTACATTGGTAGTCAGCTCTGGTCATGTGTGGTGTGTTGGTAGTCAGCCCTGTTCACGTGTGTTATGTTGGTAGTCCGCTCCGGTTGTGTGTGTTACATTGGTAGTCCACTCTGGTCGTGTGTGATATGTTGGTAGTCAGCTTTGGTCACATGTGATACGTTAGTAGTCAGTTCTGGTCATGTGTGATATGTTGGTAATCAGCTCTGGTCATGTGTGATATGTTGGTATAGTCGAACCCTGTTTATCCGGACGTTTTGGTTTCACTTGAAAATCGTCCTGATAGCGAGACGTCCAGTTAACTGGATCAAACAAGCAAAATCGTGAAAATTAAGAGAAAGCAAAGAAAATGTATGTACGCATATCAATAAATCAACAGTCAATAGTAATAAGAGTGAATCATCATGACATATAAGTGTACTGATAATACATGGAAGGTGTAACACGGGTTACAAGTTGTCATGTTGTCTCGGACGTAATCATGTAGCGTGTGGAGCTTCAGGTGGTAAGTTAGATGAAAAACGTAAGTCAATGACGAAAAGTTTCTATTTTGCCAATTACAATTTTTTTTTAATTCTAAATGCCCTAAAAACACATGGAATTGCGTTGAACATATGCTGTCTGCAGAAAGTAAACTTCCAGACGGGATCACATGACTTAGATCATGTGGCAGGCTATTTTTAGCTTGCATCACGACAGATAGTAGGGGTCGATTTATAAGTGTTATATACAGTACAATTACAGAGTAGTTTACCTTAATCGTTCCTGATGAGATGTACTCACTCCCACCAAATCCTAACGAAGAACCCGAGTGACACGCTTCCCTAGTGTTTTGATGGCTAAATAATCAATTCACATCTAATGCCTTCCGATAGATTAACAATGAAATCACATAGTCGTGTGGTAAACGTGACATGACACATACACATGCATGTGTATGTGTCACAAAAATTTGCCGCCCAGGTCCGGAAGCATGGGTCCAATTAAGCATGTACAATTAATGAAGGTAAGTTTTGTTTCACATAAAAATTGTCTTGAAGGTGGGGTTTCCAGAGATGTGGGGTCGGAGTAAACGGGGTTCGCCTTTAGTCAGCACTGGTTGTGCGTGTTACATTGGTAGTCAGCTCTGGTCATGTGTGGTATGTTGGTAGTCAGCTCTGGTCATGTCTACCCTCTTTATCTATAATAGAGGTGCAGTGCTAAGGTTCACCTTAATAAATTTATAAAGAATTATCACAAATTATGTCTCTTGAGCTCAGGAAAAAGTCCAATGTGTTCATCATAAAACTTGAAAGTCATGAGTGAGTGAAAGTTGCCTTACTCAGCATCAATGTTTGCAGCTGTTCTCAGCCTTTCCAAACTTGATACTTCAGCTTGCCTGTAAATAAAGAAGCCATTACCCAGTCCGAAGCAACTGAAACTAAGACAGTTGTGATATGGCTGGAACACTGCTGTCAGCATTGAGACATTGAGAATAGTTGTAGACAGAAGTGAGCGTGAGCTCATGCTTCACATACAGGCAACATCCAGATTGTCATACCTCTGTAGTAACATTGAAGAACCTCTGTCGTGTTGCAGGAACTGGAGGTGTTACTGATGCAAAACAGAACATTCTCAGCTGAGATCGCTCACAATGTCTCATCACGAAAGAGGAAAGAGATCGTTGAGCGTGCCCAGCAGCTCGCAATCAAGGTGACCAACCCCAATGCCAGGCTCAGGTCACAGGAAGACGAGTAAACTGTGAGAAAAAAAAGTAATAAAAAATATATACCCAAGTTCAAGTTTCTGTTGTTTGACTGCAGTCTTATGATTAGTAAGTAAATAACTGCATTAAGACGTCTGGAAGACTGGACTGGATGAGTTCGGAGCTGTTTGTCGGTGTTGGCAAGTTTGTGACTTGCATGGTTACATGTCAACACTTCCTGGTTCATGTATCATGATCTAATAACATTTATATAGTTGGAACATTGCTGATAGTGGTACCATACAACTGGAATATTTCATATCAAAGACATGCTGATTAATGTATTCTTCGTAATGTCCCTGTCTAACTTCAGGAGACATTTGTCCACTACAAGCCCTCTAGGAATGTCCGATCAGCTGACCAAATGCTCTTGACTGTACCTACCAGTATATAAACTGAAATCTTTCAGGGCTCGATCCTTCTCACATGTAGCTACCTCATTATGGAACTCTCTCCCATTTAACCTCAAAAGTGCACCTACGCTATCTGTGTTTAAATTTGGACTAAGAACGTATCTCTTCAAATGCTACGACTAAGTGTACCTACTGTTGTCCCTCCAGTGCATATGCACATATGCAATACGCGCTTTGAGCATGTCCCTCAATGATGTGGAACTAGCGCTCTACAAATACCCTTATTATTATTATTATGTTTTACAGATTAGAAATGAAATGCAGCAGAGAGGGTTTGGGTGATCCTGGCACAGTCAGGCTGGTCAAGCTCATCATCAGCTCAGGGCCCTCACCCCCTCTACACGCAGCCCAGACAGTGAATGGGACTTCTCCCAGGAAACACTGCCTAGTCGAACCCACCAAGAACTTTCCAGAGAATATGGAGGCTCCCCAATACTGCAGCCTTCTGCATTACCCAGATTGTCAGAAGGGCTGTGCTCCCGGTGGAGAACCCGGGCACTCTCCTGATCTGCGCCAAGAGATCAGGAGGTACCAAACCAAGGGCACCGAGAACAATGGGGAGCCTGACGACAGTGTACTTGGGATACAGGCAAGACATTTCAAAAGCGAGGTCCGCATATTTTTCATGCTTTTCCTGAATCTTGCCAATCGCATTGCTGTCAAAAGGGACAGAAAATTCTATGATATAAATAATTTCATTGGCTTTATCAAAAAGGACAAGATCAGGTTTGTTGGCTGGAATTCGTCTCAGGCTGTATATTGGCCTATTCCAGAGAAGTTTAAAAGCATCATTTTCCAGGACGCCCTGGACATGTTCAGGGTTGTACCATGGATGGACCTCGGAGTCAAAGCCACAGGCATGGCGGAGACGATAATAAAAGCAGCGAACCATGCCATCATGTCTTTTAAGATATGCTGTTTGTGCCAAGGAAGGGCATCCACTGACAAGGTGTTGGACAGTCTCCTTGAATTCATTGCAAAGACGACATTTCGTATTGATATTTTCTTGAAGAATAACATTCTGGCGATTGCGAGTGGGAAGTGACTGGTCCTGAGCAGCAAAAACGGAAACCCTCAGTTTCACATTTGAGACCAGCCAACTTCATCCAGGCGAAGGAGTTGGTTGGATGGCTGTTCTGTTCCACACACTGCATGTACACACGATGCTATGGCTTCTCAGACAGCTTCTCCACAAAGGACCGACTCTGAGCAGACTTGGTGAAGGACTTCACCTGGTTTACTCCCATCACTGTACCGTCCAGCAGTACATTGCCATCAACAAAATCAACTTCAAATTTCAGATTGTGTCCCACAACGTTGGCAAGCTTAAAATAACGTTGGCAAGCTTAAAATAGCTGTGGAATTCCTTGCTTTCATTGTGAATCTTGACATGCATCACCAGAGGATCATCTGATTAATAAATATGTGCAAAAGTACACAATAAAATTTTATCATGAAGAGCCTCCACATTAATCAAATCCCATCCTCCCGAATTGATTGGCATATATAAACGATTAAGAGAGGAACGAGGGTGGTGTGCTCGGTTATCTGATATGATCCTTCTAGTCAGGCGGTCAAGACCCTAGATGTCTTGTTTTGTCCAATCAACTACTCCAAAGGAATAGGAGAGAACTGGCACAGCAAAAGCATTGGTGGCTTGACCTTGAGCATTTGGCTCTGACCTCCAGATTTTCTTTAAATGAGATGTATACTCGGCCGGAAGTTTATTTTGAATTTGGGCATTCTGGAGCTTGTCTCAAACTTGCATTCCAAGATAAGTGTAGGCCTGATCTTCCACAAGATGCTCAATAACTTCTCCAGCTTGTAACCTGACCGATCCATCATTGGTTACCTTGCCACGATTCAAATGAAGAGTATTACATTTGTCAAGTCCAAATGTCATGCCAATATCATTAAAGAAGGACTTGACAAGGAGAACCCGTTCTTTCAAATTGGTCTTTCCTTTGGCAAGGAGCTCGATGTCATCCATGTAGATGAGATGAGTAAGAGGTGTTGGGGATCTGTGCTGAGGAGGCCTGGGATGGTAGCCCTCCTCCCTATTGAACAGAAAACTCAAACGATTTAAAGACAGACAAAAGAGCAAAGGACTGAAGGAGTCCCCCTGGAAAATTCACCTTCTGACTGGAATAGAATATTATTAATTCCTCTCCTCTTTCCCCCTTCTGCATACCAGGCTGACAACTAAAGTCTCCTGTACTGCACACCAGGCTGACAACTAAAGCCTCCTGTACTGCATACCAGGCTGACAACTAAAGCCTCCTGTACTGCATACCAGGCTGACAACTAAAGCCTCCTGTACTGCATACCAGGGAAAAAGCATTAAAACAAGTTTGTGTGTCAACAATAAAAACAATTTATTACTCAAATGTTTAGATTTAACAAATACATTATCTATAAATGGCAAGACATTCAAAATAAAAGTCAGACTCTGAAATATTAAGCATGTTCTATTAAATAAAATGCATCTAAAATTATTTCAAAACCAAAAACATGTTTGTATGTGTCTGAAGTAATAACGGCATTGATCATCTGATTTCTCTGTTCTTAAATGAAATGATGAATAATACATAATAAAGAGTAACTAATATATGCAGGAAAATAAGTTTCTTTAATGGACTGGAACTAACTCCCTGTAATGATCATCCCACATCAGATCTGCTGGGAATAAACACTGAGGATACAGCTAATATGCCATAGCACAATCCAAACGTCACCACATAAAATAAATTGTGGAACTGCAACGTGGCAGTTCATTTGATAGACTGTTGTTGTCTGACCATACATGCATGCTAAATGACGTACATTCTTAAAGAATTGTGTTTAAAAAAATACTGGACAATATACTGGTGTATCATAACAGAAACACACGGAAATCCAGTTCAAGGGTATATATAACAAAGTGAACAATATAATATAAAAAAATTCTAATGACTTCAGTCACACTGCCAGCTAAAGATTTTCTAAAAAGTTTTCCACTGAGGTTGGTTAATATCAGTAGATAGACATATACTCATAGGTACAGATGAAAGTACAAGTGTTCCTATATTCTTTCCAAAGTCTGTTTGCATGCTTTGTATGGCAATGTGGGTGAAATTCTGGAAATCAGTAAATGAGCACTTGTGCTTATATGTATTTTCCATAATAATTTCCATGAGTATACTACTACAAGAGCTCACTTCACCTTCATCAGGAGGTAATGGTTGCTGCTTGTAGTGGTCCTGCTATACTGGGAGTTAAACATAGCAGCAGAAAACCATGGTGACTTAATCATCCGAGTGTTCACTGATGCTAAGTAATCACATTTGGCCAGGAAAACACAACTTGTCTTCCTGTTATCACAGCTGCTTCAAACAATAAACTAGAATGTAACAGTGAAAACATACAGCATAAAACACAATATTGCTGTTTCCATCTCTCAATAAAATGTCTCTAGTGGCAACATATTTGTTGCTTTTCATATACAATTTTCAACATCATGTAGTTGGTAAAGCAACATAAAAACAGTAAGACCAAACATGTCACTAGATGTGACTGCTCTAGATGTGTCTTCACTGTGTTGAGTTGGGGACTCGCTCAGCAGTGTACATGACATCGGTCCTGACGGTGTACTTCCTTCCCTCCAACAGTGTGGAGCCTTCGTGTAGCATGTTGTGTTGGAACACTAGGACTGAGCCTGTGGAAAGACACAGATTTCATTATCCATGATGCTATTGCAGAAAAGGTTTACAGTAATTTTAACATTTCGTCTCAATGAAATCTCATGTTAAACAACTCTTGCATGATCACCTGATCACACTTTAATAACATCACGTCACATTACATCATGTCAAGTCATGTCACTTTCTTGTCTGCCAGGTACGGATCCCAGTCAATTGACAGCTTTCACATGAGCATAACTGTTTCTTAAACATGAGTTTGAACAGCCAGCCTTGAATGGAGATAAACAAGTACCAGTGAGATCCACTAAGCTCTATAAAGAGAGTGTGTTTAACACCACACTCAGCACTATTCCAGCTGTATGGCGGTGCCTTATCAAGAGTAGCATTCGGTACCATGCTGTACCATCAAGAAATGTTCTTTTCTACAGATGTGAGGAAATGAAGCCACATTATTTTTGACAACCAACATCTGATTGGCTCATTTGTTAAGATGCCATTGAAGCTGACGTTTTGCTGCACAGGAAACATATACTGAAGTAAAATAATGGACTCAATGTATTAAATCAAGGCTATAGTTTTCCTGGAAAAGTAGTTTGGCATATTTTGATGTTATGTCCACATACAAACCGGATGCCAGTGATCCCTAGATGACATGCACAGAAGGTAATACATTGTTTGTTTGGTATTAACACCACACTCAGCAATCGTACAGTCTATGACAGCAGTCTGTAAATAAACGAGTCTGGACAAGCCAGTCCACAGATCAACATCATGAGCATTGATCTATGCAGTTGGGATGTGATGACGTGTCAACGAGTCTGACCTCGTCATCACCTGATCCCTTTAGTTGCCTTCTATGACAAGCATGGGTTACTGAAGGCAAGTTCTAACCCAGACCTCCATGAGTTTCTAGTAAACAGGATATATCAAATACCGTAAACAGCCAAATTTTCGCGTCCATTAAATTTCGCGTCAGACTTCATGATGCGAGAATAAAAACACACGATAATATTGATATATCATTCACTTTATTCAGACACGTCAACAACATAAAAACAATACAAGTGTAAACTGCTCATTCACGTGTCACTTACTGATACTCTTACTAATAGTTTTCACAAGAGATTAGCCTTTCGCCAACCCCTCAGAACACTGTCTTTCTGCTTGGAGAGCTTGTCAAGACATTTAACAATCCACTGTGCATGTACAAGCTTCATAATGCTGATTCGCAAGTCTATTGTTGCATTGATGTTAGTTTTGCAATTGGCAGCTACCTTCTCTGCATACCACTGTGTACATTTGTTTTTAGATCACTACACAAATCTGTTTATTTTATAACAACTCAATGATCATGCACCTGGGTGTTGTGTAAAAACATTCAGAGACGTCCTCTGTAACAAGATCACTTGCTTGGCATGTGACAGGTCTTTTTCATGGCTGAATGAACGTTTTATCGATCAATATTCCAAATGAAAACCTAGTCATGTAAAGTACCCTTTAGACCTATATATCAGGTATTGCATTTGTCAATACATTTGTCAACCAGCACCTCGCGAAAATAAGAAGGCGCGAAAAGGTTTAGTGACCACCGCTCGCGAAAAAGTAAAGGCGCGGAAACAAGACAGTTAACAGTATTAGTTGTTTAGGACCCCATGTGCTGGCTGCTCTTGTCTGTGATCAGTTCTACCTGTTTTGGGTACCACAGGGATGCTATCCATTGTCCTGTATGAGAAGAATGTTGTGCTTCCCCCTACAAAACCCTGAAACGAAATATTGGAAATGATAAATCTGAAGAATATATCTACTACCACAGTTGCCAACTTCTACATCCCGGACCAGGAATCTGACCCCACCAGGTTCAGGGATGTCATATGTAGCATTTATGTAATGGTATTATGAAATATTTAGCTAGCTACAAGAATAAATATTCTATATCATCCCCAACCACAGCCCCAGTCATGAGGTCACTCGCCAAATCCTCCCACTACAGCTTTACAGTGATGAGTTCACGCATGCACACACGCACACACACACACATGTTAAAGGATACAGCTATACAGACAGTCACACATCCACCCATCCTGCCCCAAGGCTCAACTCATCCACATACTCCTGTACCGTGACGTGGTTGCCTCAACTCATCCACATACTCCTGTACCGTGACGTGGTTGCCTCAACTCATACACATACACCTGTACCGTGACATGACTGCCTCAACTCATCCATGTACGCCTGTACCGTGAGATGATTGCCTCACCGCATCCACGTACACCTGTACCGTGACATGATTGCCTCATCTCGTTCGGGTACACATGTATCGTGACATGACTGCCTCACCTCATCCATGTACACCTGCACAGTGATGTGGTTGCCTCACCTCATTCAAGTACACCTGTAGAGTGGTATGGTTACCTCACCTCATTCAAGTACACCTTTATAGTGATGTGGTTGCCTCACCTCATTCAAGTACACCTTTATAGTGATGTGGTTGCCTCACCTCATTCAAGTACACCTTTATAGTGATGTGGTTACCTCACCTCATTCAAGTACACCTTTATAGTGATGTGGTTGCCTCACCTCATTCAAGTACACCTTTATAGTGATGTGGTTGCCTCACCTCATTCAAGTACACCTTTATAGTGATGTGGTTGCCTCACCTCATTCAAGTACACCTTTATAGTGATGTGGTTGCCTCACCTCATTCAAGTACACCTTTATAGTGATGTGGTTACCTCACCTCATTCAAGTACACCTTTATAGTGATGTGGTTGCCTCACCTCATTCAAGTACACCTTTATAGTGATGTGGTTGCCTCACCTCATTCAAGTACACCTTTATAGTGATGTGGTTGCCTCACCTCATTCAAGTACACCTTTATAGTGATGTGGTTGCCTCACCTCATTCAAGTACACCTTAATAGTGATGTGGTTGCCGCACCTCATTCAAGTACACCTTTATAGTGGTGTGGTTGCCTCACTTCATTCAAGTACACCTTTATAGTGGTGTGGTTGTCTAACCTCATTCAAGTACAACCATACAGTGCTGTAGTCACACATCTCATTTAAGTACACCTGTAGAGTGGTGTGGTTGCCTCACCTCATTCAGGTACACATGTACAGTGATGTAACTCCTTTCCCCGTTGTCTCTCAGATAGACACCATCCTCATGAGGTTTGAAGTATTCTCCCGGGTTGTACCGTAGGAAGCGGAGTCTGAAGTTGTAGATGATCAACATTCTTCACCAGACCCACCGACAGTTCAAAGAGTAATCTTTCACACATACATTTTGAACAATATGTTATATGTGCAGGTTAGTTCGTATAAATAGTCCTGTAGGTTGTGAGTTACTATGACATGATGGAACAGTAGCTTACCTTTCATTTAAACCTATTACCCTTCTCTCGTTAAATACTTCAGGTATAAATTCTTTGATCCTGTCCCAGATTTTTTTGGCCTCTTCTTCTGAGTCCCAGATATGTCGTGAACTGTTTCTGATATCTGTCCTCGTCACCCTGGGACAGGAAATGACCGTTACCTACCGACATATACAACTTACTTCCCTGATTCATTATCTTCACATATACAAAGTATCTCCCTGATTCACATGTCAGATATTTCACATATCCCCATCTCCCATTCTTATGATATTTTCAAACCAAAAAATTATCTCCCCGTATTCACAAGGTTATGCAGTTTTCAAACAATGAAATTATCTCCCCTTATTCACATTGCGTTCCCTTATGTTATATGTGAGGTATTTTCTCAATGACATTGCCATGTCTGCACGAGATAAGATGTAAAAGCTGTCTATGTACATACTGTCCATCCCCAGTGTTGACCTGGGCAAGTGTGTACCCCCTCCTCTCTGTCTCCTCAATGTACCATTGACACTCCTAGGGAAACAACATGAACAGTGCTCCTCAAATGGTGATCATAAAAAAATCATTGGAAAAAAGAAGGCATCAGAAAAATAACTATTACAAAACATCCTGTTCTCCATTATTTGCTTTTTTATACAGTATTTCATGAATATTATTTCACTTTAGCATAAGCCATAAAAACATCCTGTTTATATTGTATTTTACAAAAACTATTTCACTTTCATCGTCAATAAAACTTATTCAACAGAAAAAGTGATGAAAATGTCCTGTCCTCCATTTACTTTCCTTATACTATTTCACTTTCAAGTTAATTATTCCTTTCAATACGATACTGTAAGCCATGTGTACCTTTGCAAAACAGGAGAACTGAAGATTATGTTAGTTATTTAGTTCATAAAAGGATTACAGGATTTATCTAGTGCTACTGCAGATGACAGTGTTGTGATCTGGTAATTCTGTGACTTCACGTATTATACTTGAATAATTACATTATTTTTATGAGATTGGTTCAAATGTGGTTCAGAGAAATTTATGTAATGCTACTAATGTTAAAGAATATATTATCACTACTGACATTTTGGAGACTTTTTTCCTATGACTCTTTCTCCAAGTACCTCTCAAATATGAGTGAAATCACCTAATCACTTCTGATATAATGATGGTATTACCACACAGCCAGTATGTGTATGTTACTGATGTCATGCATTGTATCATCATTACTGAACTGTAGACACGACATATATTTGATTGTCATGTCATCATACTCTAGGCACTCACCTCCGGCGTCAGGACATTTTCTAGGACAAATGCCAGTTTGTGCTTTAAATCATCTGGGAGACTGATTTCCTTATACACTATCTCTGGCTTGTCACCCATCCTGGCCTGAATAAAGGAAAAGAGCATTACAACACTGACATTATAAAGCTGAGAATTTATCTACTTCAACTTCCGTCAAAGAACACCAGACATCTGACAACAAGGTCGACCTGAAAACTGGCATTTTTTGATGCATCAACAAACAGCAGGACCATGCCATCATGAAAGTCGTGTCCAACAACACCTGGTGTTAAGGTAAGTTCCAGGTGCCGTGGAAATCATGAGATCCTAACCACCAATCAACCATGACCAGGTGATACCTGCCTAGAGACTTATTAATTTCATTATGTGTGTATTATGTCTTCACGTGTTACCAATCGGTGATGTTATCCATATAATTTGTATCTGGCATTGTCAAACTATTTACACCTTGATTAATTCCTGGCTTCTGTTTGATCATTGTCACTACTAATCAGAGTCAAACAACTACTGGTTTCCCTTATTAAGTGTCCACCATTGTTATCATATCACTGTTGTTTCACAAGTACGTTGCTGCAGATATCACACATAATCAAACGGTCGAATGTTGACAAGTCATGACATGTGCAGTTACACCATACACAGCCTAATGTTTGTCACTCATTGTGTCACACAGAAAACAAACACGTACTCACCAGGTGTGTGTCGTTGCTACACTGAGGCAAGAAGTAAGCTCACCAGTACCTCTGCCATTACTTCCTGCTTGTCTGGCTGAGGGAATCCCAAAATCTATTTTAAGAATCTTACGCACAAAATATTATACGCAATATGATTCGTCAATGGTGATATCACTGAGCGTGCAACACGCATTTGGCTACATTTGGTCGCGTTACGTTAACACGTCGTTTTGTTGTTGACTTGTGTATACACAAGTTGAAAGGCTGAAGCTCTAAGTTTCAAACAACAGATTAAGGAAGAAAGTAATCGTATTCAACTAATGGAACATGTGATAACAAACTTGGTCAATGACATGTGAAATAATGACGCACAAGATATGGTTTACCATTACAAGAGACCATATCGGAATATGGTCTCTGCCATTACTGCATATTGTTTGTAATAGGCAGAAATTCTTATAAACATTTATATATTAAACTGATTGGTACAATTAATTTACAAGGCATTCGCTTAAAACGGTTCAAACTTAGTCGTACCTTCAACCAATCATTGTTATTATGTACATCTGCATGATAATGAGCAAACGTCTCATAAAACTGAATTACGTTTTCAAAGAAGCTTGCTAGACGTGACATGTCCTTCTAAGAATCCAGTATTAAACGCCTGTTGAGTTTCGACGTAATTTAACTTGCGTTCATATGTTATCTGTGTCATATTTGATTTGTCAGGTGACTATGTTCGCCCTGTCCATGACCGAGTTCATTACACTCAGCAATTCATCCACGCTGAGAGGACCTACCGACGATGTCGTGAACGTTACGCCAATCCTTGAGTCGGACAGCGCGGTATCGATTTGACAGTAGCAATGGACGTCATGGTTTGGGAGCCAAAAGTGCACCGGGATAACCATCATTCGAAACATTCGCCTCGAATAGCGATGATCCGGCTTTAAACGATATATCCACTCACTCATTTAAAACAAATTATATCAACAGACAGATTCATATAACAAGTACTGTACTATATGAGAATACGTGTGATATCAGGAAATAATAATGTATGATGCTTCCTATCCTGCGAGACTGAAGAACCCAGTGTATCCCTCTTCATGGGTGGACCTGGGGGATGCGGGTGTTGTGTAGTGTTTAGGGAGTTTGACACCCCCTTCCCGCCCTCCCATCTCATGAACATGACGTATGACCACATAGATATTTTTCTGTGTATGCAGGGCGAAAGGGGGTTCAGAGGGATCGATCCCATGAAACACACACACGCACCACACACCCACACACGCACGTGTGCACACTTTCAGAATTCCTTGATCCGGCCATTCTAGCTCTTGGCCCCGACGGTTCCATGCTGTTCCATTTGCCGACTTCCCTGTTCAATGCGCCATCACTGGTGCGGCCGCGCAGCAGTCCTAGTGAACCATTCAGAAGAAGGATCGCCATTCCATCTATGGCTTATTGGATACATAAACAAAGTGGGTCAGCTTACTGACACTCTTTAAGACTCGGGAATCTGTCCTACACGAAGAGCACCAGCAGTGCAAAACAGGCTAAACTGACAATATTCTGCGCAGTTGCTGCTATAATTAGAATCGGGATTTCCCAGACGAAAGGCAGTAAAAAAGTGGCACCATACCATATTGAGTGGCACTCGTCATATTGAGGAACATCATGGGAGCAGATCAATCTGTGAGTATCCAGCAGTTGGTTCAGTGTTATGTTGTCAGAGTTCAGCAGTTGGCTTCATCTGTCTACGTTTGTCTGTAGTGTAAAGGTGTGTATGTTCAGCAGTTCGCTCCATCTTTATAGGTCAGTCTCTCGTGACTCAATGTGTTCAGCATGTATGTAAGACATGTAGGCATACACACGTACATCTGTGGTACTAAGTATTCGTGAAGACATGCATACAGTCTTGGAGCTAAATGCTTTGAGATATACAGTCCTGGATCTAAATGTTTGTTGATATATACTGCTTGAAGATATACTGTCCTGAAGCTAATGCTGGAAGATATACTGTCCTGTTGCTAAATGCTTGAAGATATACAGTCTTTGAGCTAAATTCTTGAAGATTTACAGTCTTCAAGCTAAATGCTTGAATATATACAGTCTACGAGCTAAATGCTTGAAGATACACAGCTGTGGGGCTAAATGTTTGAAGATATACTATCCTGGAGCTAAATGCTTGAAGATATACAGCTCTGGAGCTGAATGCTTGAAGATATACAGTCCTGGAGCTAAATGCTTGAAGATATACTCTCTTGGAGCTAAATACTTGAAGATATACAGACCTGGATCTCCCTGTCCTGGAGCTAAATGCTTGAAGATATACTGTCCTGTTGCTGAATGCTTGAAGATATACAGTCTTCGAGACAAATGCTTGAAGATATACTATCTTCAAGCTAAATGTTGAATATATACAGTCTTCAAGCTAAATGCTTGAAGATACACAGCCCTGGAGCTAAATGCTTGAAGGAAAGCACGATTTATGGATATCAACTTCTTTGTTGTGAATACCACAATTGTTTTAGCATATGCTTGTTTCTTCATCAGGTGAATGGTAGGGAGTATCAAGGGGGTATATATACATACATGAGGCACTGTTAATGTTTAACAATGTAATACAAACATGAGGCCAGTAATAAACTTAAAAAAATGGTAATATACTTTATGGGATATAATACAAACATACAGAGGCCATTGTTGCACTAAAACAACATGGTAATGAAGGGGTAAAGAATAAAATGATTCTGTATGAACAGAGGAAGGGTGGCCAGTTATGCAATGCAAACAAGAGACCATTGGGCTGTTAAACTGATAGGCATGGGCGAAGAACATGGGATGAGAAGTGTGCGTTTATATAAGTGAGCCCCAAGCACATGGTAAGTGGATTCATTGTTCACCGTTGATTGCTGGCTGTTGTCGCTGTATATCCATGGCTTCCTGAAGCTTCCAGTGGTGCCAGTTGTTGTTGCTGGACAAGGCTTGGGTGACTTCCCATTTGATGTGGCCCTTGTTCTTGAGGACATGTTCCAATATGGCAGACTTCTGTCCGAGCTTGTTGACGGAGGCCTTTCTGAAACGTTTGTCTCAATTCAGCTTTCATCATCTGTTGGTTCTGGGCTCAACATTAACGTCTCTCCATTTCAATCCAAGAATGCTTGATATTGGACAGGTCCAGAGAAACTACCAGGGTACTACCAGAATGTCCAGCCATCTCAGGAAATCTGTCACAAGACAAGCAACACATATACGGACATTATCTTGCTGAAGCATGAAGTTATGTCTCTGTCCTCAAATGAATGATCTCGTTCCTGTATTGCAGACATGTCAGACTGCCACTGACAGTGACAAGTTGTGTCTGACCAAGAGATAATTCTCCTTAACAATGCATTGTCAACACTGAACAAGGCACTTGTCAGTATAGCATTTGCAAATGGAGGTAATAAATTTATCTGGCAGAGCTGTAGATGCGTCCAGGGTATAGTGGTGACTTATCGGAACGTATACCCTGGAGATATCGAGGATGATCATGCCCGTAAACGAGAAAAAAGAAAAGTGTCTAGTTTATTACCATAATACTGTCTCCCATCTTGCTGAATTTTTGTAATTTTTTAATGATTTTGTTTGTAAGTTTTGTTTTAGAATGTGTAAATTTTGTGCTGTTGTCATCATCACCAATGATAAGTGTATTCCATGTGTTGTCATCAAACTTGTGTGTGGTGCAATATATATACGATCACAACATCTGTAAAATGTAGGACATATGTTTGTTGTAAATACTGAATCACCTCAAAGAGTGGCATTTATTGATAGAGCAACACTTGGATATTTTTTTGAGATGGCCCCTGTTGCTCACAAACATGGTGGGGATTAACAGTTTGTCAGCTGCTGGACAAGTAGCAAGTCACTGTTGTACCAAATTTTGGACGTTACAGAAATCACATTTTCCAGCAAGACAACACTCCTGACAACACTGCCAGAGTAACATTGGACATCCTAAGACAACATGGCATCTCAGTCTTGATTTGAGACCAATAAAACACCTTTGGGATGAGATTCAAAGAAGACTTAATGACATCCACCCCAGGCCGACAACTGCTGGACTTGATCAGACATTTCACAGAGTAAGGACCCAAGTGCCTTTGGCCTTCATCCACGATCTAATTCATTCCATGTACAGATGATGCAATGCTTTCATCTATGCCCATGGTGGACACACACAACCCTGACTTTGGGGTATCTTAATGGTATCATTTTTTTGTGATTTTGGTTGTGTGAACTCCGAATGTGATTCCCCAAAATGTCTTAACCATAATTGTCAAGTTTGAGCTCAATCCTTTGTTTGGATTGTTAATTAAAGTGAATTAAAGCACAGGCTCTAAAATTTCTTTTGTATCTGAGTAAATTTGAAAATAGTAGATTATCATGGCTTACGTAAGACTTTTTTGAGAGGCATTTTAGAAGTTGTAAAGATAAAAGCAAACCAAGTTCTGTGGTTAGTCAACGTCTTTACTGCAATGAGTGTGACAGTTTAGTGCAGGTACCAACACCGTTATCAAGCAAGTGATGCAACAATATGAAACATGGAGAGAATGTATGCATTACTGCTTACTGAGTATATATTAAGTAAGTAAGTAAAAGTAAGTAAGTGAAACTTCTTGACAGATTCCCTCATTAATCATATGAACAACAAACAAATTAGAAAGAAAGAATAAACAGTTGGTGGTGACTGCACCATTATAATTGTGATTAAGTCTGAAGTTTTCAGTGTTCCAAGAAAGTACTTGACAAGTAACACCATGTGAACTTATATAGGAATAACTGGACTCTCAGAAAAGAAACAAGTGCAGTTATGTCTTTTGATTTGTCTACTGTGTATATACTACTAGTCCACAAACTGTTCATCTGATCTTTTGTCACTAAAGATAGGCTTCATACATAATACATACACAAAGTTGAGAAATCAGACATGGAAAGAAGGCACAGTGTGTCACCATACTAGTTGTTAATATTTGTTGTTATTCACAGTGTATTGTTTCAGATTGATGAAAAGCCAGAGGTAGTGTACAGGAAGGTAGATCTGCCTGAGGACTCCAAGCACAAACTGGCATTTGTCCTGGAAAATGTCCTGTCACCAGAGGTACAAAATAAATGTAGTAGGAAACATAATGTAGATCATTAAGCTCACGAAAGCTATACCTAACTGATGCCCCATTTCACAGACACCGTAGTTGTCAGACAGTTGAGGAGGCAGGTCTGAGATCTGTCCAAACAGTAGAACCATATTCTTAACTAACCCTGCTTTCTCCACTAGTCAATGTCTACTTCTATCAAATATCTCACACCCAGTGTTCAAATCCGGCAGATTTGTGGATGGTCCGGTGGAAGTCTAGCCTTTGTGTCTTCCTGTATATTTCACAATAACTTTGACTGACGTTGTCATAGATGACACATCACACTTGCCACACCACTACAACTCTAACAACACCCACTACACTTCTAACAACACCCACTACACCTCTAACAACACCCGCTACACCTCTAACAACACCCACTACACCTCTAACAACACCTGCTACACCTCTAACCACACAGTACAACTCTAACCACATCCACCATACCTCAAACCAAACATGCTACACCTCTAACCACACCCACTACATCTCTAACCACAGCCATTAGACCTCTAACAACACCCACTACACCTCTAACCACACAGTACAGCTCTAACCACATCACTATACCTCTAACAACACCCACTAAAGTTCTAACAACACCCACTACACCTCTAACCACACCCACCATACCTCTAACAACACCCACTACAGCTCTAACCACACCCACCATACCTCTTAACAACATCCACTACAGCTCGAACCACAACCACCATACCTCTAAAAACACCCACTACACCCACTTCACCTCTAACAACACCCACTTCACCTCTAACAACAGCCACTTCACCAATGACAACACCCACCATACCCCTAACAACACCCACCATACCTCTAACAACACACACTTCACCTCTAACCACAAACACTTCACCTCTAACAACACCCATTACACCTCTAACACCCACTACACCTCTAACCACATCCACCATACCTCTAACAACACCCACTACACCTCTAACAACACCCACCATACCTCTAACAACACCCACTACACCTCTAACAACACCCACCATACCTCTAACAACACCCACTACACCTCTAACCACATCCACCATACCTCTAACAACACCCACTACACCTCTAACAACACCCACTACACATCTAACAACACCCACTACACCTATAACAACACCCGCTACAGCTCTAACCACACCCACCATACCTCTAACAACATCCACTAAAGCTCCATCCGCAACCACTTCACCTCTAACAACACCCACTACACCCACCATACCTCTAACAACACCCACTTCACCTCTAACCACAAACACTTCACCTCTAACAACACCCATTACACCTCTAACACCCACTACACCTCTAACCACATCCACCATACCTCTAACAGCACCCACTACACCTCTAACAACACCCACCATACATCTAACAACACCCACTACACCTCTAACAACACCACCTACACCTCTAACCACACCCACCATACATCTAACAACACCCACTACACCTATAACAACACCCGCTACAGCTCTAACCACACCCACCATACCTCTAACAACATCCACTAAAGCTCCATCCGCAACCACTTCACCTCTAACAACACCCACTACACCCACTTCACCTCTAACAACACCCACTTCACCTCTAGCAACACACACTTCACCTCTAACAACACCCACCATACCCCTAACAACACCCGCTTCACCTCTAACAACACCCACTTCACCTCTAACCACACCCACCATACCTCCAACAACATCCACTAAAGCTCGAAACCACACGCAATACATCTCTAACCACACCCACCATACCTCTAACAACACCCACTACATCTCTAACCACACCTACCATACCTCTAACAACACTCACCACACCACTAACAACACCCATTACATCTGTAACAACACCCACTATACCTCAAACAACACCCACTACACCTCTAGCCACACCCACTACACCTCTAACCACACCTACCATACCTCTAACAACACCCACTACATCTCTAACCACACCCACCATACCTCTAACAACACCCACTACACCTCTAACAACACCCACTACACCTCTAACAACACACTATAGCTCTAACCCCATGACATACATTACATTATTTCCGCATACTTCCTATTTCAGGAATGTGACTGGTTTATTGAAAAGACTGAGAAGAAAGGGTATAAGAGAGCTCTAGTCAACAGAGGTGACAGGTATGTTAACTGTCTGCTGTCCTGACAGTGGTACATATATCAGATATGTCACATCACCTGTGGAAAGTCTGACTATTACATGTACTGAAGATGGTAGGTATATCACATATGTCACATCACCCGTGGAACGTCTGACTATTACATGTGCTGAAGATGGTAGGTATATCACATGTCACATCACCTGTGGAAAGTCTGACTATTACATGTGCTGAAGGTGGTAGGTATATCACATATGTCACATCACCTGTGGAACGTCTGACTATTACATGTACTGAAGGTGGTAGGTATATCACATATGTCACATCACCTGTGGAACGTCTGACTATTACATGTACTGAAGATGGTAGGTATATCACATATGTCACATCACCCGTGGAACGTCTGACTATTACATGTACTGAAGGTAGTAGGTATATCAGATATGTCACATCACCTGTGGAACGTCTGACTATTACATGTACTGAAGGTAGTAGGTATATCACATATGTCACATCACCTGTGGAACGTCTGACTATTACATGTACTGAAGGTGGTAGGTATATCACATATGTCACATCACCTGTGGAACGTCTGACTATTACATGTACTGAAGGTAGTAGGTATATCACATATGTCACATCACCTGTGGAACGTCTGACTATTACATGTACTGAACGTGGTAGGTATATCAGATATGTCACATCACCTGTGGAACGTCTGACTATTACATGTACTGAAGGTAGTAGGTAGATCAGATATGTCACATCACCTGTGGAACGTCTGACTATTACATGTACTGAAGATGGTAGGTATATCACATATGTCACATCACCCGTGGAACGTCTGACTATTACATGTACTGAAGATGGTAGGTATATCACATATGTCACATCACCCGTGGAACGTCTGACTATTACATGTACTGAAGGTAGTAGGTATATCAGATATGTCACATCACCTGTGGAACGTCTGACTATTACATGTACTGAAGGTAGTAGGTATATCACATATGTCACATCACCTGTGGAACGTCTGACTATTACATGTACTGAAGGTGGTAGGTATATCAGATATGTCACATCACCTGTGGAACGTCTGACTATTACATGTACTGAAGGTAGTAGGTATATCAGATATGTCACATCACCTGTGGAACGTCTGACTATTACATGTACTGAACGTGGTAGGTATATCACATATGTCACATCACCTGTGGAACGTCTGACTATTACATGTACTGAAGATGGTAGGTATATCACATATGTCACATCACCTGTGGAACGTCTGACTATTACATGTACTGAAGGTGGTAGGTATATCACATATGTCACATCACCCGTGGAACGTCTGACTATTACATGTGCTGAAGATGGTAGGTATATCACATATGTCACATCACCTGTGGAACGTTTGACTATTACATGTACTGAAGGTGGTAGGTATATCAGATATGTCACATCACCTGTAGAACGTCTGACTATTACATGTACTGAAGGTGGTAGGTATATCACATATGTCACATCACCTGTGGAATGTCTGACTATTACATGTACTGAAGATGGTAGGTATATCACATATGTCACATCACCTGTGGAACGTCTGACTATTACATGTACTGAAGATGGTAGGTATATCAGATATGTCACATCACCTGTGGAACGTCTGACTATTACATGTACTGAAGGTGGTGTGTACATCACATATGTCACATCACCTGTGGAACGTCTGACTATTACATGTACTGAAGATGGTAGGTATATCACATATGTCACATCACCTGTGGAATGTCTGACTATTACATGTGCTGAAGGTGGTAGGTATATCACATATGTCACATCACCTGTGGAACGTCTGACTATTACATGTGCTGAAGGTGGTAGGTATATCAGATATGTCACATCACCCGTGGAAAGTCTGACTATTACATGTGCTGAAGGTGGTAGGTATATCAGGTATGTCACATCACCCGTGGAACGTCTGACTATTACATGTGCTGAAGGTGGTAGGTATATCAGATATGTCACATCACCCGTGGAACGTCTGACTATTACGTGTGCTGAAGGTGGTAGGTATATCACATATGTCACATCACCTGTGGAATGTCTGACTATTACATGTACTGAAGGTGGTAGGTATATCACATATGTCACATCACCTGTGGAACGTCTGACTATTACATGTACTGAAGGTGGTAGGTATATCAGATATGTCACATCACCCGTGGAACGTCAGACTATTACATGTACTGAAGGTGGTAGGTATATCACATATGTCACATCACCTGTGGAATGTCTGACTATTACATGTACTGAAGATGGTAGGTATATCACATATGTCACATCACCCGTGGAACGTCTGACTATTACATGTGCTGAAGGTGGTAGGTATATGACATATGTCACATCACCTGTGGAATGTCTGACTATTACATGTACTGAAGGTGGTAGGTATATCAGATATGTCACATCACCTGTGGAATGTCTGACTATTACATGTGCTGAAGGTGGTAGGTATATCACATATGTCACATCACCTGTGGAACGTCTGACTATTACATGTACTGAAGATGGTAGGTATATCAGATGTGTCACATCACCTGTGGAATGTCTGACTATTACATGTGCTGAAGGTGGTAGGTATATCACATATGTCACATCACCTGTGGAACGTCTGACTATTACCTGTGCTGAAGGTGGTAGGTATATCAGATATGTCACATCACCCGTGGAAAGTCTGACTATTACATGTGCTGAAGGTGGTAGGTATATCAGATATCTCACATCACCCGTGGAACGTCTGACTATTACATGTGCTGAAGGTGGCTGGTATATCAGATATGTCACATCACCCGTGGAACGTCTGACTATTACATGTACTGAAGATGGTAGGTATATCAGATATGTCACATCACCTGTGGAAAGTCTGACTATTACATGTACTGAAGATGGTAGGTATATCAGATATGTCACATCACCCGTGGAACGTCTGACTATTACATGTGCTGAAGGTGGTAGGTATATCAGATATGTCACATCACCCGTGGAACGTCTGACTATTACATGTGCTGAAGGTGGTAGGTATATCACATATGTCACATCACCTGTGGAATGTCTGACTATTACATGTACTGAAGGTGGTAGGTATATCACATATGTCACATCACCTGTGGAACGTCTGACTATTACATGTACTGAAGGTGGTAGGTATATCAGATATGTCACATCACCCGTGCAACGTCTGACTATTACATGTACTGAAGGTGGTAGGTATATCACATATGTCACATCACCTGTGGAATGTCTGACTATTACATGTACTGAAGATGGTAGGTATATCACATATGTCACATCACCCGTGGAACGTCTGACTATTACATGTGCTGAAGGTGGTAGGTATATGACATATGTCACATCACCTGTGGAATGTCTGACTATTACATGTACTGAAGGTGGTAGGTATATCAGATATGTCACATCACCTGTGGAATGTCTGACTATTACATGTGCTGAAGGTGGTAGGTATATCACATATGTCACATCACCTGTGGAACGTCTGACTATTACATGTACTGAAGATGGTAGGTATATCAGATATGTCACATCACCTGTGGAATGTCTGACTATTACATGTGCTGAAGGTGGTAGGTATATCAGATATGTCACATCACCTGTGGAACGTCTGAATATTACCTGTGCTGAAGATGGTAGGTATATCAGATATGTCACATCACCCGTGGAAAGTCTGACTATTACATGTGCTGAAGGTGGTAGGTATATCAGATATGTCACATCACCCGTGGAACGTCTGACTATTACATGTACTGAAGGTGGTAGGTATATCAGATATGTCACATCACCTGTGGAATGTCTGACTATTACATGTGCTGAAGGTGGTAGGTATATCAGATATGTCACATCACCTGTGGAACGTCTGAATATTACCTGTGCTGAAGATGGTAGGTATATCAGATATGTCACATCACCCGT
Organism: Haliotis asinina; assembly: GCF_037392515.1. Lineage (NCBI taxonomy): Eukaryota > Metazoa > Mollusca > Gastropoda > Lepetellida > Haliotidae > Haliotis > Haliotis asinina. The sequence continues at coordinate 55,183,712 of NC_090293.1, read as the reverse complement.
GGAAAGTCTGACTATTACATGTGCTGAAGGTGGTAGGTATATCAGATATGTCACATCACCCGTGGAACGTCTGACTATTACATGTACTGAAGGTGGTAGGTATATCAGATATGTCACATCACCTGTGGAACGTCTGACTACTACATGTACTGAAGGAGGTAGGTATATCAGATATGTCACATCACCTGTGGAAAGTCTGACTATTACATGTACTGAAGATGGTAGGTATATCAGATATGTCACATCACCTGTGGAAAGTCTGACTATTACATGTACTGGAGGTGGTAGGTATATCAGATATGTCACATCACCTGTGGAACGTCTGACTATTACATGTGCTGAAGGTGGTAGGTATATCAGATATGTCACATCACCTGTGGAAAGTCTGACTATTACATGTGCTGAAGGTGGTAGGTATATCAGATATGTCACATCACCTGTGGAAAGTCTGACTATTACATGTACTGGAGGTGGTAGGTATCTCAGATATGTCACATCACCTGTGGAACGTCTGACTATTACATGTGCTGAAGGTGGTAGGTATGTCAGATATGTCACATCACCCGTGGAACGTCTGACTATTACATGTGCTGAAGGTGGTAGGTATATCAGATATGTCACATCACCCGTGGAAAGTCTGACTATTACATGTGCTGAAGGTGGTAGGTATATCAGGTATGTCACATCACCCGTGGAACGTCTGACTATTACATGTGCTGAAGGTGGTAGGTATATCAGATATGTCACATCACCCGTGGAACGTCTGACTATTACATGTGCTGAAGGTGGTAGGTATATCACATATGTCACATCACCTGTGGAATGTCTGACTATTACATGTACTGAAGGTGGTAGGTATATCACATATGTCACATCACCTGTGGAACGTCTGACTATTACATGTACTGAAGGTGGTAGGTATATCAGATATGTCACATCACCCGTGGAACGTCAGACTATTACATGTACTGAAGGTGGTAGGTATATCACATATGTCACATCACCTGTGGAATGTCTGACTATTACATGTACTGAAGATGGTAGGTATATCACATATGTCACATCACCCGTGGAACGTCTGACTATTACATGTGCTGAAGGTGGTAGGTATATGACATATGTCACATCACCTGTGGAATGTCTGACTATTACATGTACTGAAGGTGGTAGGTATATCAGATATGTCACATCACCTGTGGAATGTCTGACTATTACATGTGCTGAAGGTGGTAGGTATATCACATATGTCACATCACCTGTGGAACGTCTGACTATTACATGTACTGAAGATGGTAGGTATATCAGATGTGTCACATCACCTGTGGAATGTCTGACTATTACATGTGCTGAAGGTGGTAGGTATATCACATATGTCACATCACCTGTGGAACGTCTGACTATTACCTGTGCTGAAGGTGGTAGGTATATCAGATATGTCACATCACCCGTGGAAAGTCTGACTATTACATGTGCTGAAGGTGGTAGGTATATCAGATATCTCACATCACCCGTGGAACGTCTGACTATTACATGTGCTGAAGGTGGTTGGTATATCAGATATGTCACATCACCCGTGGAACGTCTGACTATTACATGTACTGAAGATGGTAGGTATATCACATATGTCACATCACCTGTGGAATGTCTGACTATTACATGTACTGAAGATGGTAGGTATATCAGATATGTCACATCACCTGTGGAACGTCTGACTATTACATGTACTGAAGATGGTAGGTATATCAGATATGTCACATCACCTGTGGAACGTCTGACTATTACATGTACTGAAGGTGGTAGGTATATCACATATGTCACATCACCTGTGGAATATCTGACTATTACATGTACTGAAGATGGTAGGTATATCAGATATGTCACATCACCTGTGGAATGTCTGACTATTACATGTACTGAAGGTAGTAGGTATATCACATATGTCACATCACCTGTGGAACGTCTGACTATTACATGTACTGAAGGTGGTAGGTATATCACATATGTCACATCACCTGTGGAACGTCTGACTATTACATGTACTGAAGATGGTAGGTATATCAGATATGTCACATCACCTGTGGAAAGTCTGACTATTACATGTACTGAAGATGGTAGGTATATCAGATATGTCACATCACCCGTGGAACGTCTGACTATTACATGTGCTGAAGGTGGTAGGTATATCAGATATGTCACATCACCCGTGGAACGTCTGACTATTACATGTGCTGAAGGTGGTAGGTATATCACATATGTCACATCACCTGTGGAATGTCTGACTATTACATGTACTGAAGGTGGTAGGTATATCACATATGTCACATCACCTGTGGAACGTCTGACTATTACATGTACTGAAGGTGGTAGGTATATGAGATATGTCACATCACCCGTGTAACGTCTGACTATTACATGTACTGAAGGTGGTAGGTATATCACATATGTCACATCACCTGTGGAATGTCTGACTATTACATGTACTGAAGATGGTAGGTATATCACATATGTCACATCACCCGTGGAACGTCTGACTATTACATGTGCTGAAGGTGGTAGGTATATGACATATGTCACATCACCTGTGGAATGTCTGACTATTACATGTACTGAAGGTGGTAGGTATATCAGATATGTCACATCACCTGTGGAATGTCTGACTATTACATGTGCTGAAGGTGGTAGGTATATCACATATGTCACATCACCTGTGGAACGTCTGACTATTACATGTACTGAAGATGGTAGGTATATCAGATATGTCACATCACCTGTGGAATGTCTGACTATTACATGTGCTGAAGGTGGTAGGTATATCACATATGTCACATCACCTGTGGAACGTCTGAATATTACCTGTGCTGAAGATGGTAGGTATATCAGATATGTCACATCACCCGTGGAAAGTCTGACTATTACATGTGCTGAAGGTGGTAGGTATATCAGATATGTCACATCACCCGTGGAACGTCTGACTATTACATGTACTGAAGGTGGTAGGTATATCAGATATGTCACATCACCTGTGGAACGTCTGACTACTACATGTACTGAAGGAGGTAGGTATATCAGATATGTCACATCACCTGTGGAATGTCTGACTATTACATGTGCTGAAGGTGGTAGGTATATCACATATATCACATCACCCGTGGAAAGTCTGACTATTACATGTGCTGAAGGTGGTAGGTATATCAGATATGTCACATCACCCGTGGAACGTCTGACTATTACATGTACTGAAGGTGGTAGGTATATCAGATATGTCACATCACCTGTGGAACGTCTGACTACTACATGTACTGAAGGAGGTAGGTATATCACATATGTCACATCACCTGTGGAATGTCTGACTATTACATGTACTGAAGATGGTAGGTATATCAGATATGTCACATCACCTGTGGAATGTCTGACTATTACATGTACTGAAGGTAGTAGGTATATCACATATGTCACATCACCTGTGGAACGTCTGACTATTACATGTACTGAAGGTGGTAGGTATATCACATATGTCACATCACCTGTGGAACGTCTGACTATTACATGTACTGAAGATGGTAGGTATATCAGATATGTCACATCACCTGTGGAAAGTCTGACTATTACATGTACTGAAGATGGTAGGTATATCAGATATGTCACATCACCTGTGGAACGTCTGACTATTACATGTACTGAAGGTGGTAGGTATATCACATATGTCACATCACCTGTGGAATATCTGACTATTACATGTACTGAAGATGGTAGGTATATCAGATATGTCACATCACCTGTGGAATGTCTGACTATTACATGTACTGAAGGTAGTAGGTATATCACATATGTCACATCACCTGTGGAACGTCTGACTATTACATGTACTGAAGGTGGTAGGTATATCACATATGTCACATCACCTGTGGAACGTCTGACTATTACATGTACTGAAGATGGTAGGTATATCAGATATGTCACATCACCTGTGGAAAGTCTGACTATTACATGTACTGAAGATGGTAGGTATATCAGATATGTCACATCACCCGTGGAACGTCTGACTATTACATGTGCTGAAGGTGGTAGGTATATCAGATATGTCACATCACCCGTGGAACGTCTGACTATTACATGTGCTGAAGGTGGTAGGTATATCACATATGTCACATCACCTGTGGAATGTCTGACTATTACATGTACTGAAGGTGGTAGGTATATCACATATGTCACATCACCTGTGGAACGTCTGACTATTACATGTACTGAAGGTGGTAGGTATATGAGATATGTCACATCACCCGTGTAACGTCTGACTATTACATGTACTGAAGGTGGTAGGTATATCACATATGTCACATCACCTGTGGAATGTCTGACTATTACATGTACTGAAGATGGTAGGTATATCAGATATGTCACATCACCCGTGGAACGTCTGACTATTACATGTGCTGAAGGTGGTAGGTATATGACATATGTCACATCACCTGTGGAATGTCTGACTATTACATGTACTGAAGGTGGTAGGTATATCAGATATGTCACATCACCTGTGGAATGTCTGACTATTACATGTGCTGAAGGTGGTAGGTATATCACATATGTCACATCACCTGTGGAACGTCTGACTATTACATGTACTGAAGATGGTAGGTATATCAGATATGTCACATCACCTGTGGAATGTCTGACTATTACATGTGCTGAAGGTGGTAGGTATATCACATATGTCACATCACCTGTGGAACGTCTGAATATTACCTGTGCTGAAGATGGTAGGTATATCAGATATGTCACATCACCCGTGGAAAGTCTGACTATTACATGTGCTGAAGGTGGTAGGTATATCAGATATGTCACATCACCCGTGGAACGTCTGACTATTACATGTACTGAAGGTGGTAGGTATATGAGATATGTCACATCACCTGTGGAACGTCTGACTACTACATGTACTGAAGGAGGTAGGTATATCAGATATGTCACATCACCTGTGGAATGTCTGACTATTACATGTGCTGAAGGTGGTAGGTATATCACATATATCACATCACCCGTGGAAAGTCTGACTATTACATGTGCTGAAGGTGGTAGGTATATCAGATATGTCACATCACCCGTGGAACGTCTGACTATTACATGTACTGAAGGTGGTAGGTATATCAGATATGTCACATCACCTGTGGAACGTCTGACTACTACATGTACTGAAGGAGGTAGGTATATCACATATGTCACATCACCTGTGGAATGTCTGACTATTACATGTACTGAAGATGGTAGGTATATCAGATATGTCACATCACCTGTGGAATGTCTGACTATTACATGTACTGAAGGTAGTAGGTATATCACATATGTCACATCACCTGTGGAACGTCTGACTATTACATGTACTGAAGGTGGTAGGTATATCACATATGTCACATCACCTGTGGAACGTCTGACTATTACATGTACTGAAGATGGTAGGTATATCAGATATGTCACATCACCTGTGGAAAGTCTGACTATTACATGTACTGAAGATGGTAGGTATATCAGATATGTCACATCACCCGTGGAACGTCTGACTATTACATGTGCTGAAGGTGGTAGGTATATCAGATATGTCACATCACCTGTGGAACGTCTGACTATTACATGTACTGAAGATGGTAGGTATATCAGATATGTCACATCACCTGTGGAAAGTCTGACTATTACATGTACTGAAGATGGTAGGTATATCAGATATGTCACATCACCTGTGGAATGTCTGACTATTACATGTGCTGAAGGTGGTAGGTATATCAGATATGTCACATCACCTGTGGAAAGTCTGACTATTACATGTACTGGAGGTAGTAGGTATATCAGATATGTCACATCACCTGTGGAACGTCTGACTATTACATGTGCTGAAGGTGGTAGGTATATCAGATATGTCACATCACCCGTGGAACGTCTGACTATTACATGTGCTGAAGGTGGTAGGTATATCAGATATGTCACATCACCCGTGGAACGTCTGACTATTACATGTGCTGAAGGTGGTAGGTATATCAGATATGTCACATCACCTGTGGAACGTCTGACTATTACATGTACTGAAGATGGTAGGTATATCACATATGTCACATCACCTGTGGAATGTCTGACTATTACATGTACTGAAGATGGTAGGTATATCAGATATGTCACATCACCTGTGGAAAGTCTGACTATTACATGTACTGGAGGTGGTAGGTATATCACTTATGTCACATCACCTGTGGAAAGTCTGACTATTACATGTACTGAAGATGGTAGGTATATCACATATGTCACATCACCTGTGGAAAGTCTGACTATTACATGTACTGAAGATGGTAGGTATATCAGATATGTCACATCACCTGTGGAAAGTCTGACTATTACATGTACTGGAGGTGGTAGGTATATCAGATATGTCACATCACCTGTGGAACGTCTGACTATTACATGTGCTGAAGGTGGTAGGTATATCAGATATGTCACATCACCTGTGGAAAGTCTGACTATTACATGTGCTGAAGGTGGTAGGTATATCAGATATGTCACATCACCTGTGGAAAGTCTGACTATTACATGTACTGGAGGTGGTAGGTATATCAGATATGTCACATCACCTGTGGAACGTCTGACTATTACATGTGCTGAAGGTGGTAGGTATGTCAGATATGTCACATCACCCGTGGAACGTCTGACTATTACATGTGCTGAAGGTGGTAGGTATATCAGATATGTCACATCACCCGTGGAACGTCTGACTATTACATGTGCTGAAGGTGGTAGGTATATCAGATATGTCACATCACCTGTGGAACGTCTGACTATTACATGTACTGAAGGTGGTAGGTATATCACATATGTCACATCACCTGTGGAATGTCTGACTATTACATGTACTGAAGGTGGTAGGTATGTCAGATTCAGATATGTCACATCAGCTGCAGAACATCGGACTATTACATGTACTGAAGGTGGTGGGTATATCACATATGTCACATCACCTGTGGAACGTCTGACTATTACATGTACTGAAGATGGTAGGTATATCAGATTCAGATATGTCACATCAGCTGCAGAACATCGGACTATTACATGTACTGAAGGTGGTAGATATATCAGATACAACTCACATCACCTGTGGAGCATCAGAGTATATCTTGTTCTGAGGGAAGTAATTCATTTCATCTTATCAGAGATGTGTTCTAATGAATCTTGTATTGCTAAATGTGGATTATGATAAGCATCATATTACATTTTGTAAGAGAGTTCATTCTATACTCCATCAGCCAAGAAGACATACCTGAATTGAGAAACAGTTCCCGCCTGATGTGGGAGTCGAAGAAGGAGTCAGAGAAGTTGTGGAATAGGATAAAGTCGTTTGTCCCTGAAGTTTTCAAAGGGAAGAGGGCTTTAGGTCTGAATGAAAGGTAGATTGTCTTCTGTGTAAATCGTTTCTGTGTTGTCTGTCTGCTGGCTGCTAAGCAAGATGGTATCTTACTTGAACAATACATATTATGTCCTTCTACTGACATATGAAATTTTTATGGACTTGTTTGACCACTATGTAAATGTTGACGATAACCAATATTTCAACTGAATTGGGTTCTCAGTTGACAAGCTGAACCAGTTCCTGTGTTCCATGATGGTGTTTGCAACTATTTAAGAATTAAAATCTATATTTCCAGACTTCGCTTCCTCCGTTACGAGCCTGGAGAATACTTCAGAATCCACAAGGATGGGATATTCACAAGGAAAAACAAGGAACAAAGTTATATCACTGTACAGGTGTATCTGAATGAGGTGAGTGGCTACATCACTGTACAGGTGTATCTGAATGAGATGAGATGGCCACATGACTGTACAGGTGTATCTGAATGAGGTGAGTGGCCACATCACTGTACAGGTGTATGTGAATGAGGTGAGTGGCGACATCACTGTACAGGTGTATCTGAATGAGGTTAGATGGTTACATCACTGTACAGGTGTATCTGAATGAGGTGAGGTGGTTAACTGTACAGGTGTATCTGAATGAGGTGAGGTGGTTAACTGTACAGGTGTATCTGAATGAGGTGAGGTGGTTAACTCTACAGGGGTATCTGAATGAGGTGAGGTGGTTAACTGTACAGGTGTATCTGAATGAGGTGAGGTGGTTAGCTGTACAGGTGTATCTGAATGAGATGAGGTGGCCACATCACTGTACAGGTGTATCTGAATGAGATGAGGTGGTTAACTGTACAGGTTTATCTGAATGAGGTGAGGTGGTTAACTGTACAGGTGTATCTGAATGAGGTGAGATGGCCACATCACTGTACAGGTGTATCTGAATGAGATGAGGTGGTTAACTGTACAGGGGTATCTGAATGAGGTGAGGTGGTTAACTGTACAGGTGTATCTGAATGAGGTGAGATGGCCACATCACTGTACAGGTGTATCTGAATGGGATGAGGTGGTTAACTGTACAGGTGTATCTGAATGAGGTGAGGTGGTTAACTGTACAGGGGTATCTGAATGAGGTGAGGTGGTTAACTGTACAGGTGTATCTGAATGAGGTGAGGTGGTTAACTGTACAGGTGTATCTGAATGAGGTGAGATGGCCACATCACTGTACAGGTGTATCTGAATGAGATGAGGTGGTTAACTGTACAGGTGTATCTGAATGAGGTGAGGTGGTTAACTGTACAGGGGTATCTGAATGAGGTGAGGTGGTTAACTGTACAGGTGTATCTGAATGAGATGAGGTGGTTAACTGTACAGGGGTATCTGAATGAGGTGAGGTGGTTAACTGTACAGGTGTATCTGAATGAGGTGAGATGACCACATCACTGTACAGGTGTATCTGAATGAGATGAGGTGGTTAACTGTACAGGGGTATCTGAATGAGGTGAGGTGGTTAACTCTACAGGTGTATCTGAATAAGGTGAGATGGCCACATCACTGTACAGGTGTATCTGAATGAGATGAGGTGGTTAACTGTACAGGTGTATCTGAATGAGATGAGGTGGTTAACTGTACAGGGGTATCTGAATGAGGTGAGGTGGTTAACTGTACAGGTGTATCTGAATGAGGTGAGATGGCCACATCACTGTACAGGTGTATCTGAATGAGGTGAGATGGCCACATGACTGTACAGGTGTATCTGAATGAGGTGAGTGGCCACATCACTGTACAGGTGTATGTGAATGAGGTGAGTGGCGACATCACTGTACAGGTGTATCTGAATGAGGTTAGATGGTTACATCACTGTACAGGTGTATCTGAATGAGGTGAGGTGGTTAACTGTACAGGTGTATCTGAATGAGGTGAGATGGCCACATCACTGTACAGGTGTATCTGAATGAGATGAGATGGCCACATGACTGTACAGGTGTATCTGAATGAGGTGAGTGGCCACATCACTGTACAGGTGTATGTGAATGAGGTGAGTGGCGACATCACTGTACAGGTGTATCTGAATGAGGTTAGATGGTTACATCACTGTACAGGTGTATCTGAATGAGGTGAGGTGGTTAACTGTACAGGTGTATCTGAATGAGGTGAGGTGGTTAACTCTACAGGGGTATCTGAATGAGGTGAGGTGGTTAACTGTACAGGTGTATCTGAATGAGGTGAGGTGGTTAGCTGTACAGGTGTATCTGAATGAGATGAGGTGGCCACATCACTGTACAGGTGTATCTGAATGAGATGAGGTGGTTAACTGTACAGGTTTATCTGAATGAGGTGAGGTGGTTAACTGTACAGGTGTATCTGAATAAGGTGAGATGGCCACATCACTGTACAGGTGTATCTGAATGAGATGAGGTGGTTAACTGTACAGGTGTATCTGAATGAGATGAGGTGGTTAACTGTACAGGGGTATCTGAATGAGGTGAGGTGGTTAACTGTACAGGTGTATCTGAATGAGGTGAGATGGCCACATCACTGTACAGGTGTATCTGAATGAGGTGAGATGGCCACATGACTGTACAGGTGTATCTGAATGAGGTGAGTGGCCACATCACTGTACAGGTGTATGTGAATGAGGTGAGTGGCGACATCACTGTACAGGTGTATCTGAATGAGGTTAGATGGTTACATCACTGTACAGGTGTATCTGAATGAGGTGAGGTGGTTAACTGTACAGGTGTATCTGAATGAGGTGAGATGGCCACATCACTGTACAGGTGTATCTGAATGAGATGAGATGGCCACATGACTGTACAGGTGTATCTGAATGAGGTGAGTGGCCACATCACTGTACAGGTGTATGTGAATGAGGTGAGTGGCGACATCACTGTACAGGTGTATCTGAATGAGGTTAGATGGTTACATCACTGTACAGGTGTATCTGAATGAGGTGAGGTGGTTAACTGTACAGGTGTATCTGAATGAGGTGAGGTGGTTAACTCTACAGGGGTATCTGAATGAGGTGAGGTGGTTAACTGTACAGGTGTATCTGAATGAGGTGAGGTGGTTAGCTGTACAGGTGTATCTGAATGAGATGAGGTGGCCACATCACTGTACAGGTGTATCTGAATGAGATGAGGTGGTTAACTGTACAGGTTTATCTGAATGAGGTGAGGTGGTTAACTGTACAGGTGTATCTGAATGAGGTGAGATGGCCACATCACTGTACAGGTGTATCTGAATGAGATGAGGTGGTTAACTGTACAGGGGTATCTGAATGAGGTGAGGTGGTTAACTGTACAGGTGTATCTGAATGAGGTGAGATGGCCACATCACTGTACAGGTGTATCTGAATGGGATGAGGTGGTTAACTGTACAGGTGTATCTGAATGAGGTGAGGTGGTTAACTGTACAGGTTTATCTGAATGAGGTGAGGTGGTTAACTGTACAGGTGTATCTGAATGAGGTGAGGTGGTTAACTGTACAGGTGTATCTGAATGAGGTGAGATGGCCACATCACTGTACAGGTGTATCTGAATGAGATGAGGTGGTTAACTGTACAGGTGTATCTGAATGAGATGAGGTGGTTAACTGTACAGGTTTATCTGAATGAGGTGAGGTGGTTAACTCTACAGGGGTATCTGAATGAGGTGAGATGGCCACATCACTGTACAGGTGTATCTGAATGAGATGAGGTGGTTAACTGTACAGGGGTATCTGAATGAGGTGAGGTGGTTAACTGTACAGGTGTATCTGAATGAGGTGAGATGGCCACATCACTGTACAGGTGTATCTGAATGGGATGAGGTGGTTAACTGTACAGGTGTATCTGAATGAGGTGAGGTGGTTAACTGTACAGGTGTATCTGAATGAGGTGAGGTGGTTAACTGTACAGGTGTATCTGAATGAGGTGAGGTGGTTAACTGTACAGGTGTATCTGAATAAGGTGAGATGGCCACATCACTGTACAGGTGTATCTGAATGAGATCAGGTGGTTAACTGTACAGGTGTATCTGAATGAGATGAGGTGGTTAACTGTACAGGGGTATCTGAATGAGGTGAGGTGGTTAACTGTACAGGTGTATCTGAATGAGGTGAGATGGCCACATCACTGTACAGGTGTATCTGAATGAGGTGAGATGGCCACATGACTGTACAGGTGTATCTGAATGAGGTAAGTGGCCACATCACTGTACAGGTGTATGTGAATGAGGTGAGTGGCGACATCACTGTACAGGTGTATCTGAATGAGGTTAGATGGTTACATCACTGTACAGGTGTATCTGAATGAGGTGAGGTGGTTAACTGTACAGGTGTATCTGAATGAGGTGAGATGGCCACATCACTGTACAGGTGTATCTGAATGAGATGAGATGGCCACATGACTGTACAGGTGTATCTGAATGAGGTGAGTGGCCACATCACTGTACAGGTGTATGTGAATGAGGTGAGTGGCGACATCACTGTACAGGTGTATCTGAATGAGGTTAGATGGTTACATCACTGTACAGGTGTATCTGAATGAGGTGAGGTGGTTAACTGTACAGTTGTATCTGAATGAGGTGAGGTGGTTAACTCTACAGGGGTATCTGAATGAGGTGAGGTGTTTAACTGTACAGGTGTATCTGAATGAGGTGAGGTGGTTAGCTGTACAGGTGTATCTGAATGAGATGAGGTGGCCACATCACTGTACAGGTGTATCTGAATGAGATGAGATGGTTAACTGTACAGGTTTATCTGAATGAGGTGAGGTGGTTAACTGTACAGGTGTATCTGAATGAGGTGAGATGGCCACATCACTGTACAGGTGTATCTGAATGAGATGAGGTGGTTAACTGTACAGGGGTATCTGAATGAGGTGAGGTGGTTAACTGTACAGGTGTATCTGAATGAGGTGAGATGGCCACATCACTGTACAGGTGTATCTGAATGGGATGAGGTGGTTAACTGTACAGGTGTATCTGAATGAGGTGAGGTGGTTAACTGTACAGGTTTATCTGAATGAGGTGAGGTGGTTAACTGTACAGGTGTATCTGAATGAGGTGAGGTGGTTAACTGTACAGGTGTATCTGAATGAGGTGAGATGGCCACATCACTGTACAGGTGTATCTGAATGAGATGAGGTGGTTAACTGTACAGGTGTATCTGAATGAGATGAGGTGGTTAACTGTACAGGTTTATCTGAATGAGGTGAGGTGGTTAACTCTACAGGGGTATCTGAATGAGGTGAGATGGCCACATCACTGTACAGGTGTATCTGAATGAGATGAGGTGGTTAACTGTACAGGGGTATCTGAATGAGGTGAGGTGGTTAACTGTACAGGTGTATCTGAATGAGGTGAGATGGCCACATCACTGTACAGGTGTATCTGAATGGGATGAGGTGGTTAACTGTACAGATGTATCTGAATGAGGTGAGGTGGTTAACTGTACAGGGGTATCTGAATGAGGTGAGGTGGTTAACTGTACAGGTGTATCTGAATGAGGTGAGGTGGTTAACTGTACAGGTGTATCTGAATGAGGTGAGATGGCCACATCACTGTACAGGTGTATCTGAATGAGGTGAGGTGGTTAACTCTACAGGGGTATCTGAATGAGGTGAGGTGGTTAACTGTACAGGTGTATCTGAATGAGATGAGGTGGTTAACTGTACAGGTGTATCTGAATGAGGTGAGGTGGTTAACTGTACAGGTGTATCTGAATGAGATGAGGTGGTTAACTGTACAGGTGTATCTGAATGAGGTGAAGTGGTTAACTGTACAGGTGTATCTGAATGAGGTGAGATGACCACATCAATGTACAGGTGTATCTGAATGAGATGAGGTGGTTAACTGTACAGGGGTATCTGAATGAGGTGAGGTGGTTAACTGTACAGGTGTATCTGAATAAGGTGAGATGGCCACATCACTGTACAGGTGTATCTGAATGAGATGAGGTGGTTAACTGTACAGGTGTATCTGAATGAGATGAGGTGGTTAACTGTACAGGGGTATCTGAATGAGGTGAGGTGGTTAACTGTACAGGTGTATCTGAATGAGGTGAGATGGCCACATCACTGTACAGGTGTATCTGAATGAGGTTAGATGGTTACATCACTGTACAGGTGTATCTGAATTAGGTGAGGTGGTTAACTGTACAGGTGTATCTGAATGAGGTGAGGTGGTTAACTCTACAGGGGTATCTGAATGAGGTGAGGTGGTTAACTGTACAGGTGTATCTGAATGAGGTGAGGTGGTTAGCTGTGCAGGTGTATCTGAATGAGATGAGGTGGCCACATCACTGTACAGGTGTATCTGAATGAGATGAGGTGGTTAACTGTACAGGTTTATCTGAATGAGGTGAGGTGGTTAACTGTACAGGTGTATCTGAATGAGGTGAGATGGCCACATCACTGTACAGGTGTATCTGAATGAGATGAGGTGGTTAACTGTACAGGGGTATCTGAATGAGGTGAGGTGGTTAACTGTACAGGTGTATCTGAATGAGGTGAGATGGCCACATCACTGTACAGGTGTATCTGAATGGGATGAGGTGGTTAACTGTACAGGTGTATCTGAATGAGGTGAGGTGGTTAACTGTACAGGGGTATCTGAATGAGGTGAGGTGGTTAACTGTACAGGTGTATCTGAATGAGGTGAGGTGGTTAACTGTGCAGGTGTATCTGAATGAGGTGAGATGGCCACATCACTGTACAGGTGTATCTGAATGAGATGAGGTGGTTAACTGTACAGGTGTATCTGAATGAGGTGAGGTGGTTAACTCTACAGGGGTATCTGAATGAGGTGAGGTGGTTAACTGTACAGGTGTATCTGAATGAGGTGAGTGACTACATCACTGTACAGGTGTATCTGAATGAGATGAGGTGGTTAACTGTACAGGTGTATCTGAATGAGGTGAGGTGGTTAGCTGTACAGGTGTATCTGAAGGAGATGAGATGCCCACATCACTGTACAGGTGTATCTGAATGAGATGAGGTGGTTAACTGTACAGGTGTATCTGAATGAGATGAGGTGGTTAACTGTACAGGGGTATCTGAATGAGGTGAGGTGGTTAACTGTACAGGTGTATCTGAATGAGGTGAGATGGCCACATCACTGTACAGGTGTATCTGAATGAGGTGAGATGGCCACATCACTGTACAGGTGTATCTGAATGAGATGAGGTGGTTAACTGTACAGGGGTTTCTGAATGAGGTGAGGTGGTTAACTGTACAGGTGTATCTGAATGAGGTGAGGTGGTTAACTGTACAGGTGTATCTGAATGAGGTGAGGTGGTTAACTGTACAGGTGTATCTGAATGTGGTGAGGTGGTTAACTGTACAGGTGTATCTGAATGAGGTGAGGTGGTTAACTGTACAGGTGTATCTGAATGAGGTGAGGTGGTTAACTGTACAGGTGTATCTGAATGAGATGAGGTGGCTAACTGTACAGGTGTATCTGAATGAGATGAGGTGGCCACATCACTGTACAGGTGTATCTGAATGAGGTGAGGTGGTTAACTGTGCAGGTGTATCTGAATGAGATGAGGTGGCCACATCACTGTACAGGTGTATCTGAATGAGATGAGGTGGTTAACTGTACAGGTGTATCTGAATGAGGTGAGGTGGTTAACTCTACAGGGGTATCTGAATGAGGTGAGGTGGTTAACTGTGCAGGTGTATCTGAATGAGGTGAGATGGCCACATCACTGTACAGGTGTATCTGAATGAGGTGAGATGGCCACATCACTGTACAGGTGTATCTGAATGAGGTGAGGTGGTTAACTGTGCAGGTGTATCTGAATGAGATGAGGTGGCCACATCACTGTACAGGTGTATCTGAATGAGATGAGGTGGTTAACTGTACAGGTGTATCTGAATGAGATGAGGTGGTTAACTGTACAGGGGTTTCTGAATGAGGTGAGGTGGTTAACTGTACAGGTGTATCTGAATGAGGTGAGGTGGTTAACTTTCCAGGTGTATCTGAATGAGGTGAGGTGGTTAACTGTACAGGTGTATCTGAATGTGGTGAGGTGGTTAACTGTACAGGTGTATCTGAATGAGGTGAGGTGGTTAACTGTACAGGGGTATCTGAATGAGGTGAGGTGGTTAACTGTACAGGTGTATCTGAATGAGATGAGGTGGCTAACTGTACAGGTGTATCTGAATGAGATGAGGTGGCCACATCACTGTACAGGTGTATCTGAATGAGGTAAGGTGGTTAACTGTGCAGGTGTATCTGAATGAGATGAGGTGGCCACATCACTGTACAGGTGTATCTGAATGAGATGAGGTGGTTAACTGTACAGGTGTATCTGAATGAGATGAGGTGGTTAACTGTACATGGGTATCTGAATGAGGTGGTTAACTGTACAGGTGTATCTGAATGAGGTGGTTAACTGTACAGGTGTATCTGAATGAGGTGAGTGACTACATCACTGTACAGGTGTATCTGAATGAGATGAGGTGGTTAACTGTACAGGTGTATCTGAATGAGGTGGTTAACTGTACAGGTGTATCTGAATGAGGTGAGTGACTACATCACTGTACAGGTGTATCTGAATGAGATGAGGTGGTTAACTGTACAGGGGTATCTGAATGAGATGAGGTGGTTAACTGTACAGGGGTATCTGAATGAGGTGAGGTGGTTTACTGTACAGGTGTATCTGAATGAGGTGAGATGGCCACATCACTGTACAGGTGTATCTGAATGGGATGAGGTGGTTAACTGTACAGATGTATCTGAATGAGGTGAGGTGGTTAACTGTACAGGGGTATCTGAATGAGGTGAGGTGGTTAACTGTACAGGTGTATCTGAATGAGGTGAGGTGGTTAACTGTACAGGTGTATCTGAATGAGGTGAGATGGCCACATCACTGTACAGGTGTATCTGAATGAGGTGAGGTGGTTAACTCTACAGGGGTGTCTGAATGAGGTGAGGTGGTTAACTGTACAGGTGTATCTGAATGAGATGAGGTGGTTAACTGTACAGGTGTATCTGAATGAGGTGAGGTGGTTAACTGTACAGGTGTATCTGAATGAGATGAGGTGGTTAACTGTACAGGTGTATCTGAATGAGGTGAAGTGGTTAACTGTACAGGTGTATCTGAATGAGGTGAGATGACCACATCAATGTACAGGTGTATCTGAATGAGATGAGGTGGTTAACTGTACAGGGGTATCTGAATGAGGTGAGGTGGTTAACTGTACAGGTGTATCTGAATAAGGTGAGATGGCCACATCACTGTACAGGTGTATCTGAATGAGATGAGGTGGTTAACTGTACAGGTGTATCTGAATGAGATGAGGTGGTTAACTGTACAGGGGTATCTGAATGAGGTGAGGTGGTTAACTGTACAGGTGTATCTGAATGAGGTGAGATGGCCACATCACTGTACAGGTGTATCTGAATGAGGTTAGATGGTTACATCACTGTACAGGTGTATCTGAATGAGGTGAGGTGGTTAACTGTACAGGTGTATCTGAATGAGGTGAGGTGGTTAACTCTACAGGGGTATCTGAATGAGGTGAGGTGGTTAACTGTACAGGTGTATCTGAATGAGGTGAGGTGGTTAGCTGTACAGGTGTATCTGAATGAGATGAGGTGGCCACATCACTGTACAGGTGTATCTGAATGAGATGAGGTGGTTAACTGTACAGGTTTATCTGAATGAGGTGAGGTGGTTAACTGTACAGGTGTATCTGAATGAGGTGAGATGGCCACATCACTGTACAGGTGTATCTGAATGAGATGAGGTGGTTAACTGTACAGGGGTATCTGAATGAGGTGAGGTGGTTAACTGTACAGGTGTATCTGAATGAGGTGAGATGGCCACATCACTGTACAGGTGTATCTGAATGAGATGAGGTGGTTAACTGTACAGGTGTATCTGAATGAGGTGAGGTGGTTAACTCTACAGGGGTATCTGAATGAGGTGAGGTGGTTAACTGTACAGGTGTATCTGAATGAGGTGAGTGACTACATCACTGTACAGGTGTATCTGAATGAGATGAGGTGGTTAACTGTACAGGGGTATCTGAATGAGGTGGTTAACTGTACAGGTGTATCTGAATGAGGTGGTTGACTGTACAGGTGTATCTGAATGAGGTGAGATGGCCACATCACTGTACAGGTGTATCTGAATGAGGTGAGGTGGTTAACTGTACAGGTGTATCTGAATGAGGTGAGGTGGTTAACTGTACAGGTGTATCTGAATGAGGTGAGATGGCCACATCACTGTACAGGTGTATCTGAATGAGATGAGGTGGTTAACTGTACAGGTGTATCTGAATGAGGTGAGGTGGTTAACTCTACAGGGGTATCTGAATGAGGTGAGGTGGTTAACTGTACAGGTGTATCTGAATGAGGTGAGTGACTACATCACTGTACAGGTGTATCTGAATGAGATGAGGTGGTTAACTGTACAGGGGTATCTGAATGAGGTGGTTAACTGTACAGGTGTATCTGAATGAGGTGGTTGACTGTACAGGTGTATCTGAATGAGGTGAGTGACTACATCACTGTACAGGTGTATCTGAATGAGATGAGGTGGTTAACTGTACAGGTGTATCTGAATGAGGTGAGGTGGTTAGCTGTACAGTTGTATCTGAAGGAGATGAGATGCCCACATCACTGTACAGGTGTATCTGAATGAGATGAGGTGGTTAACTGTACAGGTGTATCTGAATGAGATGAGGTGGTTAACTGTACAGGGGTATCTGAATGAGGTGAGGTGGTTAACTGTACAGGTGTATCTGAATGAGGTGAGATGGCCACATCACTGTACAGGTGTATCTGAATGAGGTGAGATGGCCACATCACTGTACAGGTGTATCTGAATGAGATGAGGTGGTTAACTGTACAGGGGTTTCTGAATGAGGTGAGGTGGTTAACTGTACAGGTGTATCTGAATGAGGTGAGGTGGTTAACTTTACAGGTGTATCTGAATGAGGTGAGGTGGTTAACTGTACAGGTGTATCTGAATGTGGTGAGGTGGTTAACTGTACAGGTGTATCTGAATGAGGTGAGGTGGTTAACTGTACAGGGGTATCTGAATGAGGTGAGGTGGTTAACTGTACAGGTGTATCTGAATGAGATGAGGTGGCTAACTGTACAGGTGTATCTGAATGAGATGAGGTGGCCACATCACTGTACAGGTGTATCTGAATGAGGTGAGGTGGTTAACTGTGCAGGTGTATCTGAATGAGATGAGGTGGCCACATCACTGTACAGGTGTATCTGAATGAGATGAGGTGGTTAACTGTACAGGTGTATCTGAATGAGGTGAGGTGGTTAACTGTACAGGGGTATCTGAATGAGGTGAGGTGGTTAACTGTACAGGTGTATCTGAATGAGGTGAGATGGCCACATCACTGTACAGGTGTATCTGAATGAGGTGAGATGGCCACATCACTGTACAGGTGTATCTGAATGAGGTGAGGTGGTTAACTGTGCAGGTGTATCTGAATGAGATGAGGTGGCCACATCACTGTACAGGTGTATCTGAATGAGATGAGGTGGTTAACTGTACAGGTGGATCTGAATGAGATGAGGTGGTTAACTGTACAGGGGTTTCTGAATGAGGTGAGGTGGTTAACTGTACAGGTGTATCTGAATGAGGTGAGGTGGTTAACTTTACAGGTGTATCTGAATGAGGTGAGGTGGTTAACTGTACAGGTGTATCTGAATGTGGTGAGGTGGTTAACTGTACAGGTGTATCTGAATGAGGTGAGGTGGTTAACTGTACAGGGGTATCTGAATGAGGTGAGGTGGTTAAATGTACAGGTGTATCTGAATGAGATGAGGTGGCTAACTGTACAGGTGTATCTGAATGAGATGAGGTGGCCACATCACTGTACAGGTGTATCTGAATGAGGTGAGGTGGTTAACTGTGCAGGTGTATCTGAATGAGATGAGGTGGCCACATCACTGTACAGGTGTATCTGAATGAGATGAGGTGGTTAACTGTACAGGTGTATCTGAATGAGATGAGGTGGTTAACTGTACATGGGTATCTGAATGAGGTGGTTAACTGTACAGGTGTATCTGAATGAGGTGGTTAACTGTACAGGTGTATCTGAATGAGGTGAGTGACTACATCACTGTACAGGTGTATCTGAATGAGATGAGGTGGTTAACTGTACAGGTGTATCTGAATGAGGTGGTTAACTGTACAGGTGTATCTGAATGAGGTGAGTGACTACATCACTGTACAGGTGTATCTGAATGAGATGAGGTGGTTAACTGTACAGGGGTATCTGAATGAGGTGGTTAACTGTACAGGTGTATCTGAATGAGGTGGTTGACTGTACAGGTGTATCTGAATGAGGTGAGTGACTACATCTCTGTACAGGTGTATCTGAATGAGATGAGGTGGTTAACTGTACAGGTGTATGTGAATGAGGTGAGGTGGTTAGCTGTACAGGTGTATCTGAAGGAGATGAGATGCCCACATCACTGTACAGGTGTATCTGAATGAGATGAGGTGGTTTACTGTACAGGTGTATCTGAATGAGGTGGTTAACTGTACAGGGGTATCTGAATGAGGTGAGGTGGTTAACTGTACAGGGGTATCTGAATGAGGTGAGGTGGTTAACTGTACAGGTGTATCTGAATGAAATGAGGTGGTTGACTGTGCAGGGGTATCTGAATGAGGTGAGGTGGTTAACTGTACAGGGGTATCTGAATGAGGTGAGGTGGTTAACTGTACAGGTGTATCTGAATGAGATGAGGTGGTTAGCTGTACAGGTGTATCTGAATGAGATGAGTTGGCCACATCACTGTACAGGTGTATCTGAATGAGGTGAGGTGGTTAACTCTACAGGTGTATCTGAATGAGGTGAGGTGGTTAACTGTACAGGTGTATCTGAATGAGATGAGGTGGTTAACTGTGCAGGGGTATCTGAATGAGGTGAGGTGGTTAACTGTACAAGGGTATCTGAATGAGATGAGGTGGTTAACTGTACAGGGGTATCTGAATGAGGTGAGGTGGTTAACTGTACAGGTGTATCTGAATGAGGTGAGGTGGTTAACTGTACAGGTGTATCTGAATGAGATGAGGTGGTTGACTGTGCAGGGGTATCTGAATGAGGTGAGGTGGTTAACTGTACAGGTGTATCTGAATGAGGTGAGGTGGTTAACTGTACAGGTGTATCTGAATGAGATGAGGTGGTTAACTGTACAGGTGTATCTGAATGAGGTGAGGTGGTTAACTGTACAGGTGTATCTGAATGAGGTGAGGTGGTTAACTGTACAGGTGTATCTGAATGAGGTGAGGTGGTTAACTGTACAGGTGTATCTGAATGAGATGAGGTGGTTAACTGTACAGGGGTATCTGAATGAGGTGAGGTGGTTGGCTGTACAGGTGTATCTGAAGGAGATGAGATGCCCACATCACTGTACAGGTGTATCTGAATGAGATGAGGTGGTTTACTGTACAGGTGTATCTGAATGAGGTGGTTAACTGTACAGGGGTATCTGAATTAGGTGAGGTGGTTAACTGTACAGGGGTATCTGAATGAGGTGAGGTGGTTAACTGTACAGGTGTATCTGAATGAAATGAGGTGGTTGACTGTGCAGGGGTATCTGAATGAGGTGAGGTGGTTAACTGTACAGGGGTATCTGAATGAGGTGAGGTGGTTAACTGTACAGGTGTATCTGAATGAGGTGAGGTGGTTAGCTGTACAGGTGTATCTGAATGAGATGAGTTGGCCACATCACTGTACAGGTGTATCTGAATGAGGTGAGGTGGTTAACTGTACAGGTGTATCTGAATGAGGTGAGGTGGTTAACTGTACAGGTGTATCTGAATGAGATGAGGTGGTTAACTGTGCAGGGGTATCTGAATGAGGTGAGGTGGTTAACTGTACAAGGGTATCTGAATGAGATGAGGTGGTTAACTGTACAGGGGTATCTGAATGAGGTGAGGTGGTTAACTGTACAGGTGTATCTGAATGAGGTGAGGTGGTTAACTGTACAGGTGTATCTGAATGAGATGAGGTGGTTGACTGTGCAGGGGTATCTGAATGAGGTGAGGTGGTTAACTGTACAGGTGTATCTGAATGAGGTGAGGTGGTTAACTGTGCAGGTGTATCTGAATGAGATGAGGTGGTTAACTGTACAGGGGTATCTGAATGAGGTGAGGTGGTTAACTGTACAGGGGTATCTGAATGAGGTGAGGTGGTTAACTGTACAGGTGTATCTGAATGAGGTGAGGTGGTTAACTGTACAGGTGTATCTGAATGAGGTGAGGTGGTTAACTGTACAGGTGTATCTGAGTGAGGTGAGGTGGTTAACTGTACAGGTGTATCTGAATGAGATGAGGTGGTTAACTGTACAAGGGTATCTGAATGAGGTGAGGTGGTTAACTGTACAGGTGTATCTGAATGAGATGAGGTGGTTAACTGTACAGGTGTATCTGAATGAGGTGAGGTGGTTAACTGTACAGGTGTATCTGAATGAGATGAGGTGGTTAACTGTGCAGGGGTATCTGAATGAGGTGAGGTGGTTAACTGTACAAGGGTATCTGAATGAGATGAGGTGGTTAACTGTACAGGGGTATCTGAATGAGGTGAGGTGGTTAACTGTACAGGTGTATCTGAATGAGGTGAGGTGGTTAACTGTACAGGTGTATCTGAATGAGATGAGGTGGTTGACTGTGCAGGGGTATCTGAATGAGGTGAGGTGGTTAACTGTACAGGTGTATCTGAATGAGGTGAGGTGGTTAACTGTACAGGTGTATCTGAATGAGATGAGGTGGTTAACTGTACAGGGGTATCTGAATGAGGTGAGGTGGTTAACTGTACAGGGGTATCTGAATGAGATGAGGTGGTTAACTGTACAGGTGTATCTGAATGAGGTGAGGTGGTTAACTGTACAGGTGTATCTGAATGAGATGAGGTGGTTAACTGTACAGGGGTATCTGAATGAGGTGAGGTGGTTAACTGTACAGGTGTATCTGAATGAGATGAGGTGGTTAACTGTACAGGTGTATCTGAATGAGGTGAGGTGGTTAACTGTACAGGTGTATCTGAATGAGATGAGGTGGTTAACTGTGCAGGGGTATCTGAATGAGGTGAGGTGGTTAACTGTACAAGGGTATCTGAATGAGATGAGGTGGTTAACTGTACAGGGGTATCTGAATGAGGTGAGGTGGTTAACTGTACAGGTGTATCTGAATGAGGTGAGGTGGTTAACTGTACAGGTGTATCTGAATGAGATGAGGTGGTTGACTGTGCAGGGGTATCTGAATGAGGTGAGGTGGTTAACTGTACAGGTGTATCTGAATGAGGTGAGGTGGTTAACTGTACAGGTGTATCTGAATGAGATGAGGTGGTTAACTGTACAGGGGTATCTGAATGAGGTGAGGTGGTTAACTGTACAGGGGTATCTGAATGAGATGAGGTGGTTAACTGTACAGGTGTATCTGAATGAGGTGAGGTGGTTAACTGTACAGGTGTATCTGAATGAGGTGAGGTGGTTAACTGTACAGGTGTATCTGAATGAGGTGAGGTGGTTAACTGTACAGGTGTATCTGAATGAGATGAGGTGGTTAACTGTACAAGGGTATCTGAATGAGGTGAGGTGGTTAACTGTACAGGTGTATCTGAATGAGATGAGGTGGTTAACTGTACAGGGGTATCTGAATGAGGTGAGGTGGTTAACTGTACAGGTGTATCTGAATGAGCCTTGTCAAGCCTTGCCATGTGTTGCTTTCAGGGCTTTAAAGGAGGAAGTACAACATTTTTCTCCAGTGATGCTTCACAGAAGGTGCCAGTTGTACCTGTAAAAGGTAATGTTTTCAAGCTTACGATTCATACATATTAGTTTTCAGCACATCTGACCACAAGCTATTATCTACAATTAGAGGATATATCAATAACAAAATACCATCATATCAAGTACATATACAAATGTCCTATATCCTATCCTACCTGTCCCTGACTGCAGACTAAATAGTATCCTCAGTTATTAATTATCAAAAATACTTTTCAGCCGATTACTCCCCTTGAAACCCTCCCCGAATTCTCCTCAATCTGTACAACCACCCCATCAATACACCTTTACCCCTCCCCCTCATCTACCCAGGTTTTCCCTCCACTTAGCCCCTTCCACCCCTATCTCTTCTTCCCATTCTTCCACCCCATCTCTCTATCTGATGCCCTTCATTTATTGCTGTTATTATAACTTTGACCTTGAAGCTGTCACATTCCCAACAGGCTCAGCCCTGATATTCCAACATGACATTCTACATGAGGGGTCAGAGGTGCTGGAGGGAATGAAGTATTCTGTGAGGACTGATGTCATGTACTCAGCAGACCGAATAACAGATGCATCGGATGATGTCCCTGTCGATGAAGTGAACTCACCGACATGATGCAGTAAATTCCCCGACATGATGTAGTAAACTTCCTGACATGATGTAGCAAAACTTCCTGACGTGATGCAGTAAACCCACCCGACATGATGCAGTAAATTCCCTGACATAATGCAGTAAACTCCCTGACATGATGCAGTAAACTCCTGACATGATGTAGTAAGCTTCCCAACATGATGCTGTGAACTTCCCCGACATGATGCGGTAAACCTCTCTGACATGATGCAGTAAACTCCACAAGATGATGCAGTAAACTCCCCGACATGATGCTGTAAACTCTCCAACATGATGCAGTAGCACCCCCACCACCCGACATGATGCAGTAAGCCCCCCCAACATGATGCTGTTAAGTCCCCCCAATGTGATGCAGTAGACCTTCCCGACATGATGCAGTAAGCTTCCCGACATGATGCTGTAAACTCCCCGACATGATGCAGTATCCCCCCCAACATGATGCTGTAAACTCCCTGACATGAAACAGTAAACTCCCTGACATGATGCAGTAACTCCCTGACATGATGCAGTAAGCTTCCCGACATGATGTAGTAAACTCCCTGACATGATGCAGTAAACCCCCCTGATATGATGCTGTAAACCCCTGACATGATGCTGTAAACTTCTCAACATGATGCAGTAAGGTTCCAAACATGATGCAGTAAACTCCCTGACATGATGCAGTAAGCTTCCCAACATGATGTGGTAAACTCCCTGACATGATGCAGTAAACCCCCCTGATATGATGCTGTAAACTCCTGACTTGATGCAGTAAACTCCCTGACATGATGCAGTAAATTCCCGGACATGATGCAGTAAGCTCCCTGACATGATACAGTAAGCTTCCTAACATAATGTAGTAAACTCTCTGACATGATGTAGTAAACTCCAGAAGACATTATTCTAGAGTTGGGAAGCTGTCTCTCCTGGTGTGATGTTACCAGACGGAACCATCGTCATGACAACAACCCAGCCTTCCACTTATTGCAGGACTGTGTTGGATGTCATGCTTTCCTTCAGTAACATCGCCCCTTCTGTTTCCCCTTTGTGTTGCCTGTACTGTATGGGTCAACTATACAGGCACATTGTGATAATCCTTGATACAACTTCTGAATGAGAGATAATACATATGCTGCTGAATATGTGTGATGCTAGAGTTAAACCAGGAGCAGCCATTCTGTGCTGATGTCTTTGATGACGTTTGTGTCTGATGACAGGTATAACGTCTGTCTTATGACAGGTGTAATATATGTGTCTGATAACAGGTTAATGTATGTGTCTGATGACATTTATGGCTGTGTCTGATGACTGATGTAATGCTTTCATCTGATTACAGGAATAATGCCTGTGTCTTATGACAGGTATAATATCCGTGTCAGATGACAGCTATGTTTGAGCTGATGACAGGTATAATATCTGTGTCTGATGACAGCTATGTTTGTGCTGACGACAGGTAAAATATCTATGTTTGATTACAGGTGTAATGTTTGTGTCTTGCCTTGTAACATCTTTATAACATTGTCCCCCACTGAAACACGGAACAGGGATACTATGTATTCAGCAGCATCCGTCTGTCCATATGTACGTCCCATTACTTGTTAACGCCATATCTCATGAACTGCTATACCCAAAGTCTTCAAATTTGGTGACAGCCTACACTGGGAGATTATACAGGAGCCATCAAGTTTGTTGACCTTGTCTTTATTTTCAAGGTCACCATGACTCTTTGACCACTCTTCAAACTCTTGTTAATGCCATATCTCATGAACTGTTTTACCCAATTTCTTCAAATTTGGTGACAGCCTACAATGGGAAATTGCACAGACACCAGTCAAGTTTGTTGACCTTGACCTTATTTTCAAGGTCATCATGAATCTTTGACCACTCTTCAAACTCTTGTTAATGCCATATCTCATGAACTGTTTTACCCAATTTCTTCAAATTTGGTGACAACCTACATTGAGGGAATGCGCAGACACTAGTCAATTTTGTAGACCTTGATCTTATTATCAAGGTAACCACAACTCTCTGACCACTCTTCAAACTCTTGTTAATGTGATACCTCATGAACTGTTGTACTGAATGACTTTATAGTCTGGCAGAAAATGTTTCAGAACGGTGTTAGGTAAATTTACTTTAAAAGTATAAGTGCTATTTGTTTCCAGCTATTCGAGGCTTTATAATTCTTCTACCATTGAGGATTTGAATTGTCATAATTTATCACTCGATAATAAGAAAGTTGTCTATAAGAGCTGTCATTATTTCAAGTCACAACAACACCTCACATGTCAAGGGTGTTGAGCTACTTACCAGAACAGCGACCCGGTCATGCAAATAGGCAGGTCAAATGTCACATTCTTACATTATCTCGGCTGGTCATGTCACATGACTTCAAGCACGTGCATTTTGCATTAGTTAACAATGTCAATACTGGTGTAGGGCAGAAGGGGTTGTCTCAAAATGAAATATGTCACATAATTTATATGATTTTTGAAATTGCTATTGCAATGTCTTTTCATGCACATGTTTATAACAGAGCATTTTGATTGTGAAGTTTCCATGAAAATATTTTGAGCTTGGAAGTAGTTATGGGAAAGGTTTGTTTTCTAGGCATTATTCACAGTCCATTAATGATATTTCTGTAAACTATGCCAGTACACATTACTGAAGTGGGTCTTTCATTTGTATTTTTGGGGTTGATCACTTACCTGTTTTCCTCAAATTTTTCAAGATTTTTCAATCACAAAGCATCTCTTCTTTTTTCTTATTGTTCTCAAGTAATTTATTCTTGATTTTACGATGTCATGCTGTTCACACATGGCAAGTTTTATCCCCTGAACACTTTTACATTTCTAACCAAATTTCAGCAACAATTTGCAAATAGTATAACGAGAGACATCAAGCTGGTGGTCTTGAGCAAGGATTTGGTTCAATCGTTGTACTGACACATGCACATTTTGATGTGTTAGTTTTCTATTTATGTCCCTGACAAGCCTTGATTAAAACTATCCAGTTTTAATTTCCTACCAACTTTTGAGATGGTCCCTAGAATGTCTGTAGATGAGGCATGAATAATTCCACTCAACATGCCCTTTGAGAGATCCAAGGCATGTTGGGTCCGTTTGCGATACTTTTCAGGAGCTACAAATGGACGGCCCCTTTCACTTTCTCGTTTGAAATGATTATATATTTTTCGTATAATGTCTTTTGCATCAGTCAACAAATTGGATGTGGACATTTCTGTATGAGTAGATGTGTGTGCACTTAGTGAAATGCATGTGCTTGAAGTCATGTGACATTATCTGCCAAGCGTAATGTAAGGATTTGACATGTTACCTGCCTATTTGCATGACCGGGTGGCTGTTCTGGTAAGTAGCTCAGTTTTAAAGTAAAGTTAGCAAACACCTTATTTTCAAGGTCAACATGACCCTTTGACCACTCTTCAAAATCTTGTTAATGCGATCTCATGAACTGTTGTACCCAATGTCCTCAAATTTGGTGACAGCGTACATCGGGGGATTATGCAGACATCAGTTGATTTGGGTGAACTTGATTTTATTTTCAGTATGACTACAACACTTTGTCCACTTTTCAAAGTTGTGTTAACACAATATTCCATAGAACATTGCAACCAATGTCCTCAATGCTATTGACAGCGTACATTGGGTGATTATTCAGACAACAGTCATTTCAAGCATCTTGTGTGTGAGCAAAAATTAAAGAGTAGTGAATATGTTATAAATATTTCATTCATCTTTAGCGGCAGGGGTCATTGCCATGTTGGTGGCAAAAACTTGTTACTTGTTGTGTCTGCTCTGTTGTTTACAGTTTATAGTACAATCTGTGATGTACAGCTGTTTTTATTGAGATATATTTACAGACTGCCTTTGTTGACAGTTTATGGTGAAATGTGTCATGTACAAATGTATTTTGTTGAGATATATTTAGTGATTGCCTTTGTTGACAGTTTATAGTGCAATATGTGATGTACATGGGACTGAGAAATGTTTGATAGTATCTGATAAGCACAATCTACTTCAGACATATGTTCTCCTGGAACTGAAGACATAAGGAGATAGAATAAGTGTTCATGTATACGAAGCACAATGTTTTCTTCAGAATGTCCGTCTCCTTCATGCATGTATTTACACATTCATGGCCATCATTTGGATCTGCTGTTATTTTACATTTACCCATGGAAGGTGTGTGTCTGGCTGTGTTGGTTAAACGGTTGTTACCTGACCAGAAGCTGTTGTCATTATAGTATTCAGGTTTGGTTCAAACCACTTTGGTTTTTTATCCATTTATCTCTTTATGGATGTTGTATTTTGTTGCCATTAAACTTTTACTATATGACAGCATTGCTTTACTTTCATGTGGCCTTTAGAAGCACTCCAGGAATGTTATAACATGGTACACCATGCATATACTTGACATTGTGTTTGGACACAGGCCTCCGTCATGATGCGTCAACAGCTGCCACACCGTCGTCATGCTATATATGTGTATGTATAACAAGAGTCATCAGAAGATGACATATTCCTCTGGATCCCACATAAGGACAAATCATATGACGATTACTTGATCAAGTTTGAATCATTTCCGTGGAACTAATGAAAAGTATAAATGCCATATATCTGTAAACAGCAAAAGGCACTATTTCAAGAACTGTCTGATATATCTGCCAAGATCTGTTGAGAAATACCAAATGGTTTTCGAGTTGTACTCTGTAAACGAAGCCCATCCCTCCTTTTTATGACTAAGTCCGCATTGTTTTCATGGAAACTGAGAAAAATAAAAGTGCCAAAATGACTTTTTGCGTAAATAGCAAAAGGCACCACTTTGGGGTCTAAGCTCACATATGTGCCTAGGTTAGATGAAAGATATTAAGAAGATTTTGAGTTGTGCTCCGGAAACGAAGACCATCCCCCACCTTTTGAGACTGGCACCCCTATAGGTTCTGACTGACATGTCTGTCAAGTTTTGCAGATAAGTATTGAATGGAACGTTTTGGTCTTAGTCTAATGGTGGGGTGGGCTTAGTTTCCTGAGCATAACTCATAACCGTCCAATACTTTTCTGAAAAACGTGATAGATATATCAGTCAGAACCGAAAGTGGTGCCTTTTACTATTTACAGGTTTTTGTGATTTATTACTTTCTTGGTTTCCATAGAAACGTTTTGGACTTAGTCTGAAAATGGAGGGATGGGTGTCATTTCCGGAGCATAACTCTAAAACCATTCAATACTTTTCTGCAAAACTTGATAGATATATCAATCCGAACCTAAAGTGGTGCCATTTGCTATTTACAGGTGTTTGTGACTTCTTATTTTCTCGTTTTCCATGGAAACGTTTCGGAGTTAGTATCAAAAGGGATGGGTTCCGTTTCCAGATCAGAACTCAAAAACTTATTAATATCTGTCAGCAAAACCTGGCATATATTGGAGGCAGACCATAAAGTGTTGCCTTTTGCTATTTACAGGTTTTGGTGATTTATGATTTTCCCAATTTCCCTTGTCTCAGTGGGGAGGGATGGACTTCGTGTCCAGAGCACAACTCGAAAAGTTCTTAATATTGTTCAGCAAAACTTGGCAGATATGTGTGGCAGACCCCCAAAATTTACAGATTTTTGTGATTTATCATTTTCCCAGTTTCCATGGAAACGATTCTGACTTAATCTCAAAATGGAGGGCTGGGTTTCATTTCTAGAGCACAACTCGAAAACCATTTGATATCTTTCAATAGTTCTTGGCAGACATATGAGACAGATCTTGAAGTGGTGCATTTTGCTGTTTGCAGATACATGGCATGTATATTTTCCATGACTTCCAAAAGATTCAAACCTAGTCTAGAAAAGCATCAAGTAACTGTCAGATGATTTGTCCTTTCAAATATGTTGGGGGCCGAGCGAAATATGTCGATGATGGTGTATTACAAAGGACACTTTTGAAATGCCCATTTTGAAATTATTCTTACCTACACTGTGAACGATAGTTGACTTATAAACTGATAACCTCCATGCTGAAACTATTGAGGATTAAGCTACCATGGAGTCTCACTGTCACTATTGAAAGTTTGGAGGGGTCGTCTCAAAAGCAAAACCAGAAGATGGATGAGGTTGGCCTGGGAGATGGAGATATCAGCTGAGATATCCTAGTCCGTTAGGGAATTAAAGTGGGGGAAGGACACGACAAGTCATAACAATTTACAAATACTGTCCAGTCCTGTCGATCGAGTGCCCACCTATATGGTTCACGTTTGGCCAGCTGGCTAAGCACAAGGCTAATATTGTGGGGATCCAGCTAGCCAGAGGCGACAGGATCAAGCCAACTTGTGGCCGGGTGTAAAAACCTTGGGAGTCAACTCTGTGTGCACTCTTTCCGTGTTGTCACAGCTCCTAGTGTACAGTACACAACCCTGTACAGTTAACAGAACCCACGAACCTGCTGGTATAAGACCAGACGGTGGTCACATCAATACGTGCAAACACGTAGTTGTGGGTACAACAACTGCTGAGAACCTGGACAAAATGCTTTGACTATATGTCCCAGTCCACCCAGCCGAGAGTGGGTACCTCGTAAGGATGAGAAAGCCATAGTAAACTCAGGCTGTAACAGTTGCATACTCCCAAGGGAGTTGAGATTGATAATACGATGTGCCGTTGAGACTGACATCCAATGACCTTGGGGAAAAATATAAACACATTGATCAAGAACTAGTTGCATGGATATGTGCGCTATCTAAATATCCTATTAACCGAAATCTATTTTGAGACCTTTAATGCAATGGCTGATTTAAGCTTTACTATGGGCATCAGGTATTTTACTTTTTACACATATCTCAACATAAACTTTCTGAGTAAAAGACACCTAAAAAGGTAATCAAGGAGTGATACATCTTCGTCACACAGAAAAAAACCAAAATATCTTTGAGATGACCCCCATGTGCACATGCATTTCTTGCAGTGTGACTCGACGGTCCATCGTCATACCTGGCTGAGCGACCTACTTGTCATATATAGTGTGATCTATTGTTTTCCGCAGACATTCATATATTTCTGTCCGAGTTTACCTGTAAACATGCTTGTCTGGAAATCCTCTTACCATTCCACCGAATGCCCAGCTAGGCCAAAGTCGGTTAGTTCGACAGTATGCTATTTGCAGCTGTGTAAATTTCGGAGTAATAACAGGGACACAGTAACAGCAGGGACACAGAGTAACAACAGAGACACAGAGTAACAGCAGGGACACAGAGTAACAGCAGGGACACAGAGTAACAACAGGGACACAGAGTAACAACAGGGACACAGTAACAGCAGGGACACAGAGTAACAACAGGGACAGAGAGTAACAACAGGGGCACAGAGTAACAACAGGGGCACAGTAACAACAGGGACACACAGTAACAGCAGTAACAACAGGGACACAGAGTAACAGCAGGGACACGCAGCAACAGCAGGGACACACAGCAACAACAGGGACACAGAGTAACAACAGGGACACAGTAACAGCAGGGACACAGAGTAACAGCCTAAACAACACTTCTGACAGTACTTTATTACGTTCAGATATATCCTGGAATAACGGATACATATTGGAATAACGGATACATACTGGAATGACGGATATATACTGGAATAATGGATATACTAAATTGTGATGTGCGTCTGTGTCTTATAACACTAATTGGTGCCACCAAGCAGGTCATTAACTCTTGATGGCAAATCCAGAAGTAGGTCATTAACTCCAGATGATGGTATCAGAAAGTAGATCAGTCAACCAAGTTGGTATCACCCAATAACCCAAACCCTGGTGTCACGATAAAAATGTTGATAACCCTGCTAGTTCAGAGTGCCCGTGAGGTGACAGGAAGCTATGTACATTGAATCAAACGTGTAACAAAAGAAACAGTGAACATTTAGTGAACACGGAAAATCTACCTACTCCTGGTCAATCACTTGAGATTTGTCTTCGAAGAATCATGCAAAAAAGCATTTATTAAACATATTTCACATCATCCCACCAGACTGGGAGACGTATTTCTCCGGAGTGAGTCCACATAGATCCACTCCATGGCACGGTACGGCGCCAACAGTTTGCAGAAGTACATGCCAGCGAATGATGGTGTGGTGTAATCGGCCGCTGTGATTAGAGAGGCAGATGTTACCTCCAGGGCATTCGCTGTTTCTTTCAGGTCCAATGTCTGCCCCGCCCACTGGATACCATGGCTAAGTTGGACATCGTCTTTGAAAACCAGTTTCCTCACTGCACGTTTCTGGTAGCGAGTTTTCGCCACACTAGAGGAAGAACTAAGAGCCAGCTGGAATGCAGCCTGTGGGAAGAGGATCGACAATTAAGTCAAAAACAACAATCTCCATACAGTGTGACACATCGCTTACAGCAACCTCCATATACTGACACACCATGTACAACTATCTCCATGCAATGACATACTCCATACAGTGTGACACACCATGTACAACAACCTCCATATACTGACACACCATGTACAACAATCTCTATACAGTGTGACACACCATGTACAACTCTCTCCATACAATGACATACTCCATACAGTGTGACACACCATGTACAACAATCTGCATACAGTGTGACTTATCGCTTACAACAATCTTCATATACTGACACACCATGTACAACTATCTCCATGCAATGACACACTCCATACAGTGTGACACACCATGTACAACAATCTGCATACAGTGTGATGCACCATGTACAACAATCTCCATGCAGTGACACACTCCATACAGTGTGACACACCATGTACAACAATCTCCATACAGTGACACACTCCATACAGTGTGACACCATGTACAACAATCTCCTACACTGACACACCAAGTACAACAATCTCCTTAGTTACACTGTACAACAATCTCTATACAGTGACACACCATGTACAACAATATCTTCATGTACTGACACGCTATGAACAATCTCCATATAGTGACACACAATATACAGCTACCTCCAGACAGTGACACACAGTTATCTCTTTAACTGACACACAATGTAGAAAAATCTCCATACACTGACACACCAATCTCCACAAACTGACACCAATCTCCATACACTGACACACCAATCTCCACAACCTGACGTTCAGTTGGGGAACAAGTGATGCACACATTTGACACCATGTACAACAATCTCCTACACTGACACACCAAGTACAACAATCTCCTTTGTGACAGTGTACAACAATCTCCATACAGTGACACACCATGTACAACAACCTCCATATACTGACACACCATGTGCAATAATCTCCACACTGTGTGACACATCGCTTACAACAATCTACATATACTGACACACCATGTACAACAATCTCCGTTCAATGACACACTCCATACAGTGTGACACACCATGTACAACAATCTGCATACAATGACATGACACACGCCATACAGTGACAACAATCTCTATACAGTGACACACTCCATGCAGTGTGACACACCATGTACAACAATCTTCATATACTGACACACCATGTACAACTATCTCCACCATGTACAACTATCTCAATCTCCATACACTGACACACCAATCTCCACAAACTGACACACCAATCTCCACAAACTGACATTCAGTTGGGGAACGACAAGTGATGCACGCATGAGGACAGAAGGTTCTTGGTTCGAATCCCAGCACAGGTACATAAGTCTCTCACCTTGTTGATGTCCTTACATGTGATGGTAGGACCAACTCCTGGCTTGGCCCCCGACATAGACTTTACGACTGCTTCGCGTGTCTTCATCTTGGCCTCCAGTTGATCTGGTGAAGCTTTGTTTGTGGAGACATCCAAGGGATTTAGAGGTAGCGACACGTGGGTGACAGTGTCGACGACGTTGGTGACGATGTCTGGACTGGTCTTCAAAAATGCATATTCGTTCTCCTCCTTGTTGGATATCTGTTATACACAGGTACAGACCAGATAACCTTTATGTATTATACACATATGCACAGCAGTTGACCTTTGTGTGTTACACAACAGTTGACCACTTCATTATGTTAAAACTTCTTCGACCTTCGATATTGCCAGCGGCGTGAGAGTCTACATCGAACCGTCGCTCTGTGCAGTGAACAAGAAGTTGTCATCCATGAAGGCGTGTGTTTCGCTATTTACTTACGAGTTTTTTAAAATGCTGACGCAGCATTTACTTTAAAGTAAGGAAAGACATGCATACAGTTGATGACAGCCCGGCTTACCTTTAGTGTCTTAGCGATGTCGCCCAGCAACAGCTTTTGGGCTTGGATGGTCCAACCGGACACATCCTGGTCATTCATGTCCAGAGTCTTGAGGGTAAGCAGCGGCTGCGATGAGAATGGGGGTTGTCATGAATGGGGTACCGTTGGGTCATGTTGTTTGGTGTTTAAGACTGCATTGAGCAATATTCCAGACATATGATGGTGGCCTGTAAATATTCCAGTCTGGACGAGGATTTCCAGCTGCTGACATCATGATCATTGTTGACATTCATCAACCAAATCATCAGCCTGACCATCCAGTACTGTATAACCTTGATGGATACGAAACTCTCTTACTTTCATGATGCGACTAGTAGCGTCATACGCCTGCTTGAGGGCGGCCTTGGCCTTCGTGACGTCGGTCGCCGGCTGCTGAAGCGTTGCAACCAGGAAGTTGTTGCAGTGCTGCGCAATCACTTTGTGCGCTGTTGCTTCACTGACTTCTGCGGGAAGGTCGACCTTGACGACCCCGGAGGGCATGGTGCCGGAAGCGAATTGGGCGTGGTTGATGCCAGACATGATGACGACGGGAGTACGGTACATGGCGTTGGCGTTCTTTGAAACGTCGCTCTGCAACTCTCTGGAATACACGTTGTGCACATGCTGGCGGGGTTTAAACAGGCGTAAGCTGGGTTAATCATATATAAGTTGGCATGAAGGTCAAATGAAGAAACCTGTCATGTGAAGAGATTAGGGGTCGTATTTTCTTTCCGTGATATTATCTACATACTCGTTTGCTGCTGGTGAGGGATACGACAATGAACTGATCCTTAAACTCACTGGAAGCTGTCGGCGATCCTGGTGATGCGAGTATTGCCGTCCAAGTCGCCGGAGATAGTGAGGACAGGAACAGGATACAGGGACAGGGGATTCCCCGTGGTGATGTAGGACGCCAGCAGCAGAATGCCTTTTAACTGATTGGCATGAGACTTTCCATAGTTTCCAACAAGGACCCCTTTCAAGAAAGAGTAATATTTGTCGGCTTTTAAAAAGACGTACAGTCAAATACTGCTTTTACAGCTCTGTTCTGGGAAAACCAATCTTCCGCCCTATTTATTTCACATTTGCTCACAAAACTCGCCATTGTCGACCACAATATGAGATTAAAGTTGGTTTAATGTTCATCCCCTATAAGGAGTTAATGGGTGTTCAACTCTTGATATAATTAGATTCTTCATTCGGTCAAACTGCATAGAAAATGTACTTGCTTAGTTTCGAGTGTTGCTGTTAATTCGGCAAATATGTAAAACATTCTCCGGCGAGTCTGATTATCGTGTTCATACACCTGAGTCTAACACTGACAAAAGCAGATTGACGTAATACCTCCGAGACTGTGTCCTGCCAAGAAGACGTTGTTTGACGTCATTCCGCTCTTCCGGAGCTGCGCAATAGCGTCCGTCACAGCTCCCGACAGCTGTATGGGATTCGGGAGATCTCCGATAAACTCTTCTAGAACAGCTACCCAGAGTTTCATGGGAGACGACCTCTGTATTTCCTGCCCTGTGTTGGACAAACACTAAAGATACTGTCCGTAGAAGTCTGTTATAAACACATTCCCAATAAACTTGTTACGATCAGATCACCAGATCCGTTTGGGGACCAATACATGAAGATCCTCACTACAAACGAACAAAGAGGGGTAATTACCCGACTAAGTGGGCTAATATCACCCCAGTAAGAAACAAGGTGAATACTGCCATATGAGAATTGCTTATTATATAAGTGCTCCTGAAGATAATGCGATATTAGGGTACCAAAATATCCTGTCGACCGAACGATGTCTTGCGAGATGAAAGTTTCCTGCTGTTGTTTTAAGTGATGACTCAAGGAAATCGCTAATGTACAAAATAACCTGGTTGAAGATCAGTCAGATGTAGGAGACTGATATCGAGATCATCCTGGTTGCCAGCTTTTTTCTGACTCCTTCTTAACGAAGATAGAGCTTACTCAAGATGAGACTAGACACATTTTATTACCAGTAGACGGGACAAAAGTAATCAATACAGGTGAGGTAGACAATAAAATCCTCAATTACTCAGCAAACACTTTAGCACCCTTATTCACAACTTATTTGACTGATCTTTCCATCCCGTATTTCCATCGGCATGGCAGTAGGAATCAGTAATATCTATTCATAGGAAAAGTTCAAATGTTCACATTGTGTCCTGTTTCAAACACGTAAGTATTTGAGAAATGTTTACCTGAATACGTATTCAGCTTCCTCAAAGGTAATGATTTGTTAACACACTCACAGGCAGGATAAATGCCAAGAGATTCCTCAGCATGTCAGTTACCGTGACTTTAAAGCCGTTGAAAACGGAAAGGAAATTAAAGCAGTCTTTTGTGATATAAGTAAAGTCTGGAGTGAGTGAGTGAGTGAGTTGAGTTTTACGCCGCATGTGTCAACCAAGTCAGCGATCCTGACCACCCGATCCCGTTAGTCGCCTCTTACGACAAGCTGAGTCGCCTTCTATGGCAAGCATGGGTTGCTGAAGGCCTATTCTACCCCGGGACCTTCACAGGTCGATAAGGTCTGGAGCATAGTTAGAGAATTGTTATTCACAAACAGATACTACACGTCATTCAAGGTTGGAAGGACGCAGGATTCTTTTCTCGGGCCACTGCTGTTTTCTACTGAGATCGACGGCATTGTGTCTGGTACTGACAGTGATATTCGTGTCTTGGCTACCGATACACGGCTGTATATCATGACAGAAGACCCTAGCTACTGTAGATGCTCCTTGTCTTACGATGATTTGCGTCAAATCTCCCACCCGATTCATCAGTTGCAGGTAACATTACGCCCCAATAAAACCGAATGCATACAATTTTGATTTCAAACCAATCCTTCTGTGAAGTACAACCTCCTCATACTTGGAGGGTATAAGCCACATACATGTATATTTAGGAATGCTTTCACAAAGCGACTCATCATATTAGTCGCTAAGCTGATCCAATGATCAGATGTCTGAAGAGTTTTAAATGCCGTCTATCAAGAAACATCCTGGAAACTGTGTATAAATGTTACATCTGTCATAGACTAAATCATTTCAATAAGTTTCCTTAAAACATCATTTATTCAAACAATCTATTTGTTTCAATATAAGTCCAAATCCTCCCTAAGTCGCCTAATCTTACGCATGTACTTGTGCATGGGCCAGTGACCTTGCACAATGTGGCGTAATGGCCCTGTGTATAAAAACCTGGCTGATATGGTCAGTGGACAGACCATCCAGCGAGACCATCCAGGAGACCATCCAGCGAGACCATCCAGTGAGACCATCCAGCGAGACCATCCAGCGAGACCATCCAGCGAGACCAACCATGGAGTCTAGATCATCGACAGAAGTGGGCGGATTGTGCGGGTAGTCGGGGTGTCGGCCAAGGCCGTCGCCCCACCTACGACTACGTCGACGATGAAGAATCGCCGTCGGACTTCTAATATGTGTGTAAGTGACAGAGCGGGTCTCCACATCGGGATCATTGGCCATTCAGTCCTGATGTGCGTTCTGTCACATGTTTACCACTGTATTTTACCATTTTGACCATCCTTCGACCAAACAGTAATAAAACATGGCTGCTGCTGTCTTCATCTCTACAAGTGACTCCTGTCTTCCCTGTCTCTTGTCCACCATCCTAAACTACCACCCGAGAGCGCAAACGACGGACGCTCTTGGACAGATGGTGGAGAATCCGGGTAGCGTGAGTTTGCTGTGACTCACGCACGATTCCCCTACCCTAACTCGCAGCAAAGCAACTGGTAGTTTAGAAATGGTGGTTGACAAGAGCAGCGTCAACGTCGGGCGCCATGTTGGCGGAAGAACGAAGACATCAGACAGACAGCCGACCTGACTATCATCAACGAGACAGCAGTCCATAACCACCAGCCTTCACAAAATCATTGAAAACAACAAGACCTAGCAAAGTCCATTTGTGAATACAACAACTATCAACGTCATCCTTCAAGATCATATCAATACTCAAGATTCTTCATCAAGTGCTTCACGTCGTGCTCGTGTGACAGTGTATGTGAACTCTTGTTCGAACGTTCTCAAAACTTATGTGTTTATACGCTTCTCTCGGACATTCTTGTTCATGCAAGGTATGTGGAATCCTCTCCAAGCGTTCATGTTCATGTGTCTATATATGTCCCCTTTTCATTGATTGAGTATGTATTGCTATCTGTACGTGATGTTATGAGGCGTACTTCTTTATTAGATTAAGTTTTTGAAGTCGGTTAGGCTCTTACTTTACTACATATTCTTGCATATACACATTTAATGCAGATCAACGCTATCTGCGGGTTCCGAGTCGTCCCACTCAAATCAGACTCCCGGTTTCAAGGATTTTTCTAACAATTTGTTCCTCTATAACTTTTACTATAGACATTAGCTTATAATGAGTTATGCAATACTGTAATTACTCTTCGTGAAAACGTCTAAATCTTTTTATGTGGTAATAGCAGTCGTAGAAGTATAATAAGTTTTGTCTCTCCAAGCTTATTTGATGGAGACTGTTTATCCAGTCTACATCCTACTTCTTCGTTTTGCCAACGTGTTTTTGTGCCTAGTTATGATACCGGCGAAAATTTAGTATCCATGTGCATAATACTTTCTATGGTAACTGGCACACAATATACAATTCGCTAAAATATCTACGAGCCAATTGCACTTGAATTAATTTTTCATCAACTTTCGGTTTAGACTTTTGAAGTTGGTTAGGTTTATTTTTTTTCTCATGCCAATTCTACTTTTAGTGCAGATCACATCTACATCTGCTAGCCTTGTCGAGTCTAGGCTCACTAATATAAGACTCCCAATTTCAAAGATCTTACTGTTGTCATGAAAATATCACATTCAAATGCAAACGACGACGCATTACGCACATTCTGTTTTTGTTCCTGTAAGTCATACGTGTACTTATCAGTCAGGTATTCCGACTGTATGGTCGACCGTGAGCAGGATTTTGCCGCTCGGTGGAAACGTCCAATGTTTTATTTGTACGAGCTGGATAGCCGCTCACCTGTGTTTTTGTACGAGCTGGATAGCCGCTCACCTGTGTTTTTGTTAACGGCTGGAATCTCCGCTGACCTGTATTTTGTGTATAAACGTCCGGTATTGTTATTGTTATGTTTCGCCTGACCAATGTTGACAATTCGATTCATTTATTACTTTGACGTTCTTGTATATGCCATTACGATTATGTGACTTATGATCGATGCCTGTGCCAGAATATTGTCAACGCGTCAACGTTTTATGCCATTCACCGTATACATGTACATCCAATATTGTCACTATTCTTAAAAAGCGCTTTTGAGGACAAAAGCTCCACGACGTTCAGGGGTGTTGTCATAGACTAAATCATTTCTACAAGTTTCCTTAAAACTTCATTTATTCAAACGATCTATTTATTTCAACATAAGTCCAGGGTGCACCGAAATTCTATCCCCTTTGTCTATGTAATGTATTCAGCAAACATTCGGTGTATCCCCTCTTATCATAAACCCCCCTCCGGGCAGGACCCTTAATTCTCAAACGCTATCAATACATGTCAATTAACACCTCCCAAAGTCGCCTAATCTTACGCATGTACTTGTGCATGGGCCAGTGACCTTGCACAATGTGGCGTAATGGCCCTGTGTATAAAAACCTGGCTGATATGGTCAGTGGACAGACCATCCAGCGAGACCATCCAGGAGACCATCCAGCGAGACCATCCAGTGAGACCATCCAGCGAGACCATCCAGGAGACCATCCAGCGAGACCATCCAGTGAGACCATCCAGCGAGACCATCCAGCGAGACCATCCAGCGAGACCAACCATGGAGTCTAGATCATCGACAGAAGTGGGCGGATTGTGCGGGTAGTCGGGGTGTCGGCCAAGGCCGTCGCCCCACCTACGACTACGTCGACGATGAAGAATCGCCGTCGGACTTCTAATATGTGTGTAAGTGACAGAGCGGGTCTCCACATCGGGATCATTGGCCATTCAGTCCTGATGTGCGTTCTGTCACATGTTTACCACTGTATTTTACCATTTTGACCATCCTTCGACCAAACAGTAATAAAACATGGCTGCTGCTGTCTTCATCTCTAACGCCGACTCATGTCCTCCCTGTTTCTTGTCCACCATCCTAAACTACCACCCGAGAGCGACCACGACGATCGCTCTTGGACACATCTGACATATCTTTCACTATATTCGCACATTTGGGATAACTGAAGTTCCGAACAATAGTGTATTCTAGAAAACACACTCTTGGACTCTCTCAGAACTATATGTTGTACTGTCATGAAACACTGTATAAATAAACCCAAAACCTAAGACAGTACTGTGATAAACTAATTCTTTTCTATAAAATGCTTGAGCATCTGTCCCGAGGTCATCTTTGCAATGTGATTGTGACCTCGACACTGACCTATACAACAAACACAAATCGAACCGAACATACTGTACCTGAGGATAACACACCCAAAAAGGTTTTGAACTATTTCATCACGCGTGTGAAGTATACACAGATAAGAAGTAACTTATATTTTATTACGTTATTACGTGGGTTATAATCAGGAAACCATTATGGATGGAAACAGAGTCTTACTACTCTCTGATAAGGCTGGGAAACAGTCATCTAGCAGAGGTTTCGACATCAGTCTCGTCCCAGTTTCCGGTGCAATGCTATCTTTAGACTTGTGCTAGATTTAATCGGAAAAATCTGGATAGTGCTACCAGGAGCTGATCCTAGAATCATCCGTCTCAGAGTATGATGTAGAATTTTCTTGCATCTTACTGTTGTGTAGTGTTTGCTTCTCGTCTCACATTTCATCACAATCGACAAGAAGACCAACATTTGTATGTGATGATCATGCATATATAGGGTCACATAGAGAGAAATGTTATGACCTACCTAGAGGGATGTACTGCTGGCCCTTAACGTAAGCCCCGGGCACGATGATTAGGGCAGCCTCAGGGCCGTGTTTACCCTGTGGGGTCAAGATGTGGGGGGTGACTGCGAGGGCCGAGCCTAAAACTGAAGTCAGCACCAAAAGCGTTGTCGTCGTCATGTTGGGAACTGTACCAATTAATGTCGGAGAGGGAGGTGCTCTTTGTTTTTAATGTCTGACTTACGTAAATTGATAAGGCTGGGAAACTGGAATCTGGCAGAGGATACAACATGCTCTAGTCCTAGTTTATCGGCTCTGTGCGTACGTGCTCGTTAACAAACACGATGACCGAACAAAAGGAAACGTCACCCCACCAAACATTTTACCAGATATGTTTCAACTTAATTTTTATTATTTCATTTTCACTTTTTATATGTTAGCTGCACCTGGTTCGTAGCCAATGTTCAAGAAAGTTTCGTTTCTAATTCTGTATTTGATGCAAAAACATGTCGTCAAAACGCAGCTACTAGACCACGTTTTTGTGCGTATGTCATGAAAATGACAATGGTCAGATGTCTGAAGTGTCATCCCTATAAGAACAGCCACCGAATTATTCAGCAGCCACGATTTTCAAGGGAACAGAGGGACCATGCTTTGGGAAGACTGGCTAGACTGCAAGACATGTTGTAAATCATTTTCTGTTCATGTTCGAACAATATACCGTCTGCAGCAACAGTGAATGATTGTCTGCAGCAACAGTGAATGATTGTCTGCAGCAACAGTGAATGATTGTCTACTTGTACGGTCAGACAGATATAGGTAAGTCGAAAACAGTGATTTAAAGACGTCTTTAGTGGTTGCATTTCTGGGGTATAGGGGAAGCGAATTCCAGAATTGTCAGTTGTCGAAAGAGAAAACGTGTTCGAAACGTCCATTTGGTTGGGTCAAGAGAGAGTCACAGGAGGATCTGAGATTCCGCTGAGGTGAGTAAGGGGAGAAAAGTTCTTTGAGATAGGATGGACAGTTTACATTGTAGAGACAGTCGTGAGTGAGGGCGAGGAGTTTGAAAATGACGCTTGCACAGATGGGAAGCCAGTGAAGTGACTGAAGCAGAGAGATATGGTAATAGCGTGAACAACGGCAGATACATCGGGCAGCTGACTTCTGGATTCTTTGAAGTTTCGTAATTGATTTTGATGGCATTTTGGCTTCCTTTCCGGGTCCGATCCTCATTGTTCGATATCGTCGTGCTCGTCTCCATAGGGCCACACACCGCCGTGATCGTCTCCATAGGGCCACACACCGCCGTGATCGTCTCCATAGGGCCACACATCGTCGTGCTCGTCTCCATAGGGCCACACATCGTCGTGCTCGTCTCCGTAGGGCCACACACCGCCGTGATCGTCTCCGTAGGGCCACACATCGTCGTGCTCGTCTCCATAGGGCCACACACCGCCGTGATCGTCTCCATAGGGCCACACATCGTCGTGCTCGTCTCCATAGGGCCACACACCGTCGTGCTCGTCTCCGTAGGGCCACACACCGCCGTGATCGTCTCCGTAGGGCCACACATCGTCGTGCTCGTCTCCGTAGGACCACACATCGTCGTGCTCGTACACGACGCATACAAACTCTACAAATGACTTACCCTCAGTCCAGACTTACACCCGATAGAACGACTTGTGATATGCGACCAAGGTTGAACTCTGCCAGGCATATCACCGAGTCTGGGCGCAAGTGTCTGTGGCCTTCATCAACCTCTGATCCACTCCATGTGCAGACGATGCAACGTTTTCGTCAACGCTCAAGGAGGCCATACACATTATTGACTTTCGGATTGTACTGTCGCCCGCACCTGTTGTCATGGTGACTCGTAATTGTCTGAAATTCGTCTTTAAACATTGATGATCTAAATGTCAGCATAAACAATTATTATGCTATTTACAGGTGTTTGAATTAAACTGATTACCAGTTTCAAAAAGTTAGTGACGTCTTTTTGCCTTTCAGTGTATTATTGCACTGGAAAATAAGTAATCATCAATATTCTCACGTCGTCACTTAGATCTATTGATACATTCCCCTGATCGTCGCCCTAACCTGGATACAAAACTCTTTATTTCACTATTTTTTACAAGTCTTTACTTATGTTTCTGAAAATGATTTACTTCAAAGCGATTTAACCCCAACAGTTATCAAACTTTTATCGCTAATATTAGTCAAGCCTATCACTAGGAGTGTATTATCGGATTTAGATGAGTCACATACTACAGTTGTGTACGTTTTGGCGTGGTCTCGGGAGCGTGGGTGGTGGTAGGACGTCGTTCTATATGTGAACAACGAGTATAGGCCCAGACACAGAAGGCAAGGTTTGAAAGAAGAGAAATCCAAAATACTCTCAAAATTATGATGAACGAAAGATTAAGGCACACGTGAGTCTGTGATGCACGTGAGATCATGATGCACGTAATGGCTATGATGCATATGCGTTTTGAATGCCCCCACATCATGATGGGACTTTAAGCCATGTTTGACTTGTAGCTACGTTAAACACTGTTTGACTTGCACCAATGTTCCATCAGTTTGACCTGAACTTATGTTATGCCACAGTTTAACCTGGACCTGGATTCCACCACTGTTTGACTTGAGCCTATGTTCCACCACTGTTTGACTTGAACCTATGTTCCACCACTGTTTGACTTGAACCAATGTTCCAACACTGTTTGACCTGAACCTATGTTCCACCACTGTCGTTCCACTTGAAGTACAATCTGTGGTCGACTTGAAAGTTTATGAGTCTTCAAGGATGTGAATGTGAAAGTTTGCCAAAAAAACGACGTGTGTCGTTGTGGATCGTATTGTGATCCTGGGCTTGTGGTTTAAGGGAAGTTGGCTTTAAGTCGATGCAACACGTGGTCGGATTGGATTGAAAGAAGGGAGATAATGCATGTTGCCAGATTTTACGAAAACCACTAAATATGGCCGTATTAGAACAGAGGTTAAGAGGGAAGACATGACAGGAGTAACCTCGGTGGGAAAAGAATGGTGTTCTGAAGGTTGTGAAAGATGTGTGTCTCTATGGATCGCATTGTGATCTGGACGTTGTGGGTGAAAGAAAGTGTGTCTTTATGGATCGAATCTGAGGGTTGTGTATGGGAATATGTGTGTCTTTATGAACTGAATTGTGATCTGGAGATTCCCGGTGAAAATGTGTGTGTCTTTATGAATCGGATTGTGATATGGAGGTTGTGGGTAAAAGTGTGTCTGTTTATGGATCGGATTGGTATTTGTATGTTGTCTCGGTTTTGCTCTCTGTATCCGACTGGAAATGTGTATTCTACCTCACAGGTAGGTTCCACTCATCTGTTTACAATTTGTGTCTTGTCGTTAAATTCTTAAACCTGCCGACATTATGTTCCCGGGCTGTGTTCAGTTACATGATTCACCCCACCTTGAAGTCTTCAACAACGCATGTTTGTCATAAGAGGCGACTAACGGGATGGGGTGGTCAGTTTCACTGACTTCGTTGACACATGTCAGTGTCACCAAAACGAAACATGATTCATGTATATAGTCACTTGTAGATCTTGCTCGGTTCGTAATACTCATTGCCTCTTTTAAAACGCAAAAAACATATTAGCGCGTGACGACAATCAGATCCCATCTCGGAGTACAACAGACTTCAGATTTAAAACGACAGAATGTTCCTCGAGAAAACGTGGCTTCTTCTGCACACACAGGGATGTCTGTCAATAAAGAACAAATCTCACACCCTGTAACCAGTGTCTGGTCTTCTGTTGGTCCACACACATCCCGCTTACAGTAATACGCTGTGAAAAAGCGGTTCCAGAAGTACGACATTTACGGATAGTCTACCAGAAACTATGGTTGGCAGTACCAATTAAATGACACAGAGACATCAGAAGCAGGTGATTAACCCTAGTTGTTACCACCAGAAGGTCGTTATTTCTAGTTGGTACCACCAGAAGAAGGTCATATACTCTAGATGGTACCACCAGTAGCAGGTCATTACCCCTAGCTGGTACCACCAGAAGACCATTAACCCTAGCTGGT
This sequence comes from Haliotis asinina, assembly GCF_037392515.1. NCBI lineage: Eukaryota > Metazoa > Mollusca > Gastropoda > Lepetellida > Haliotidae > Haliotis > Haliotis asinina. Next base: position 55,138,762 of record NC_090293.1, on the reverse strand, counting down.
ACCACCAAAGGAAGGTCATTAACCCTAGATGGTACCACCAGGAGGTCATTAACCCTAGATGGAGCCACCAGAAAAAGGCCATTAACCTCGTTGGAGCCACCAGAAGCATGTCATTACCCCTAACTGGTACTACCAGAAGACCATTAACCCTAGTTGGTACCACCAAGAGAAGGTCATTAACCCTAGATGGTGCTACCAGAAGGTCATTAACCCAAATGGTACCACCAGAAGAAGGCCATTAACCTGGTTGGTGCCAGCCACCAGAAGGCCATTAACCTCAGATGGTACCTCCAGGGGGAGACATTAACCCTGTATAGAGCCCGTAGACGCAGATCATTAACCCTGACCCTGATGTCATAATACTGATGGTGTTAACCCTATTAGATCAAGGTGATCGTGATGTGCCGTTGAGAGTGACATCCAGAGATCGAGGGAAAAACAAGTGGCCTTGACCTTCCATTACGAAGGGATAAACTATAGCGTTATATAAATATCCATATAATAATGATAATAATGGGGTCATATTTGTGATGAAGGAAACAGTGAACATTTGTTCGACATAAAAAATGTAACTAATCCTGGTCAATCACTTAAAACCTGTGTTAGAAGAATCAATCAAAAGAGGAAACTCATTCATTATAACATATTAACTTTAAAAGATATTTCAAACACAATTCTCATCATCCTAACAGGCTTGGGGAGGTATTTCTTCGGAGTGAGTCCACATAGATCCACTCCATGGCACGGTACGGCGCCAGCAGCTTGCAGTAGTACATGCCAGCGAAAGATGAGATGAAGGCGTCGGCAGCTGTCACCAAGGAGGCAGAGGTTACCTCCAGGGCATTCGCAGTTTCCTTAAGGTCCAAGTTCCACCCCACCCATTGGATACCAGTGCTAAATTTAACATCGTCTTTGAAAACAAATTTCCTCACTGCACGTTTCTGGTAGCGAGTCCTCGCCACGCTAGAGGAGGAGTTTAGCGCCAGCTGGAATGCAGCCTGTGAACAGAGGATCATCACGTCAACTACAGCATTCTCCGATAAATGACATACCATGTACAACAATCTCCATACAGTAGCACACCATGTACAACAATCTCCATACAGTAACAACCAAATACAACAATCTCCATACAGTTACAGACCATATACAACAATCTCCGTACAGTGGCACACGATGTACAACAATCTCCATACAGTAGCACACCATGTACAACAATCTCCATACAGTAACAACCAAATACAACAATCTCCATACAGTTACAGACCATATACAACAATCTCCGTACAGTGGCACACGATGTACAACAATCTCCAAACAGTGACAGACCATATACAACAATCTCCAGTGAAACACTGGAAAAGTGGCGGTGTTAATGGAGGCGAGGAATGAATTGATATGCCATGAGAGGAGCTTCAAACGCTGAATAAAATACATTATACGTAAACAATTATTAAAGATGTGGTTGGAAACCTGAGCGTACAGCCCTGGGAGGAGATATTAAACACATTTTTCGAACCGATTTTTCGAACGTTGCCAGCCTTTGCTCGCTTGCGCGCATATAGGAGGACAGACCATTTTCTTTATTGCGCTACAGTTTGTCTTTGGCTTAACATTGCTGTCTGCAGGATGAAGACGAATTTAGATTCAGCTATATGGGCGACATGAGATGAACACATGAGGAAAAGTCTCTCACCTCATTGATGTCCTTGCAGGTGATGGTAGGACCAGCTCCGGCCTTGACCCCCGACATAGATTTTACGACTGCTTCGCGTGTCTTCATCTTGGCCTCGAGTTGATCAGGTGAAGCTTTGTTTGTGGATACATCCATAAGGTTGAGAGGCATCGATACATGAGTGACGGTGTCGACGATGTTGGTGCCTGTGTCTGCCCTTGCCAGCAAAAAGGAAGGCTCGCCCTCCTCCTTGTTGGTTACCTGTTTCACATCAGATAACCTTTTCGTGATTCTTACGTTCTCATCTCGCAAATGTGACTCCGCAAGTTGTTACTTTATTGATGACCTACCGACATAGTTAGAAGTGTGAGTCTACATCGAACATACATCGACTTATACATACATACATACATCGACTTATACATCGACCTACCAACATAGTTAGAAGTGTGAGTCTACATCGAACATACATCGACTTATACATACATACATACATCGACTTATACATCGACCTACCAACATAGTTAGAAGTGTGAGTCTACATCGAACATACATCGACTTATACATACATACATACATCGACTTATACATCGACCTACCAACATAGTTAGAAGTGTGAGTCTACATCGAACATACATCGACTTATACATACATACATACATCGACTTATACATCGACCTACCAACATAGTTAGAAGTGTGAGTCTACATCGAACATACATCGACTTATACATACATACATCGACTTATACATCGAACCGCCGCTCTGTGCATTGAACAAGAAGTTGTCATCCAAGAATATGTATTCATCGCCATCGACTCACGAACGTCTGGAACGCTTATGCACTACTGACGTAATTGCCTTACCTTAAGCGTCTTGCCAATGTCGCCTAGCAACATCTTCTGGGCTTGGATGGTCCAACCGGACATATTCTGATCATTTATGTCCAGGATCTTGATGGTGAGCAGCGGCTGCGATAAGAAAAGGGATTATGGGGATAAGGGATACGTTATGCGAATTGCTGAAAAACGCATGTGTTTGTATAACGCATCTGAAACGGCTACGTTTTGGTGTTAAGTTTTCTTAAGAGTTCGCCAAATTTCACAGAGTTTCGTCATTTATTGTACTCCTGGCAATACTCTTTTCAACGTTACGAATTTCATATACAATGCATTAGTTCACATGTAAACAGTACATTTAAACATTGTGGAATATGTTTACAAAACCTAGTTTAGAACAGAAACTGTTGACTGAAGTAAACGGCTTCATTTACAAGAGATTGAACTTCTGATTTGTATAATAAAACAACATAGCTTAGCTTGTCACACATTTACAGGTTGTATGTCTAAACTCTCTTACTTTCATGATGCGACTAGTAGCGTCATACGCCTGCTTGAGGGCGGCCTTGGCCTTCGTGACGTCGGTCGCCGGCTGCTGAAGCGTTGCAACCAGGAAGTTGTTGCAGTGCTGCGCAATCACGTTGTGCGCTGTTGTTTCACTGACTTCTGCGGGAAGGTCGACCTTGACGACCCCGGAGGGCATGGTGCCGGAAGCGAATTGGGCGTGGTTGATGCCAGACATGATGACGACGGGAGTACGGTACATGGCGTTGGCGTTCTTGGCAACGTCGCTCTGCAACTCTCTGGAATACACGTTTCGCACGTAATATTAAACAGGCGTAAGCTGGGTTAGTCAGACCTGCCTAAGTTGACATGAGGCATGTTAAGCAGCCACAAGTAAAATGTGGAAAACTGTGCAAGTGAAGATTATGGATCGTGTCTTCGTGAAGATCATTCCGTGATATTATCTCCATAATCGTTGCTGCAACAACCTTTTGTGAATGGATACGATATGGGACTGAACTTACTGGAAGCTGTCGGCGATCCTGGTAATACGAGTATTGCCGTCCAGGTCGCCGGAGATAGTGAGGACAGGAACAGGATACTGGGACAGGGGATTCCCCTTGGTGATGTAGGACGCCAGCAGCAGGATGCCTTTTAACTGTTTGGCATGAGACTTTCCATAGTTTCCAACAAAGACACCTTTCAAGAGAGAGTATGTGTTTGATTTAGATTTTCAGTTTTGGGTAATCCAATCCCAAGACCTCTGCATGTTCGTTTTGCTCACAAAACTCGAGTTTCAATTTTTCATTAAACAGATACCCCTTACTCAAAGGGAGATGTGTTGACAACATTCAAACTGCATAGAAGGCAGACTTGCTTATTTTAGGGCGCTGCTGTTATTGCTGTGAATATGTAAAACATTTTCCGGCGAGTGTGATTATCGTGTTCATACGCCTGAGTCTAACACTGACAAAAGCAAATTGACGTAATACCTCCGAGACTGTGTCCTGCCAAGAAGACGTTGTCTGACGTCATTCCGCTCTTCCGGAGCTGCGCAATAGCGTCCGTCACAGCTCCCGACAGCTGTATGGGATTCGGGAGATCTCCGATAAACCCTTCTAGAACAGCTACCCAGAGTTTCAGGGGAGACGACCTCTGTATTTCCTGCCCTGTGTTGGACAAAGACGTGGTCTTAATGACATCGTCCCATTAACACTTCGCCTTTACAAAGACCCACATACAACAGTTACTAACTGTCTTTAGAAATGTCATGGTACATAATTGCCCATGCATCCATCTGTCATTACATTAGATCGACCGAGGTACAAAATGATGTCCACCTGAAACAAGAGTATATTTAAGGGCACGTGTATTGGCCTACCCTTAGGATGAGCTACATACATTGGGGCGCATGTAGCGGCACATCACGTGAACACCCAGCATGTACCGGGGCACACGTAGTGGCACATCACATAAACACCCAGCATGTATCGGGGCACACGTAGTGGCACATCACATAAACACCCAGCATGTACCGGGGCACACGTAGTGGCACATCACATAAACACCCAGCATGTATCGGGGCACACGTAGTGGCACATCACATAAACACCCAACATGTATCGGGGCACACGTAGTGGCACATCACATAAACACCCAGCATGTACCGAGGCACACGTAGTGGCACATCACATAAACACCCAGCATGTGTCGGGGCACACGTAGTGGCACATCACATAAAAACCCAGCATGTGTCGGGGCACACGTAGTGGCACATCACATAAACACCCAGCATGTATCGGGGCACACGTAGTGGCACATCACATAAACACCCAGCATGTATCGGGGCACACGTAGTGGCACATCACATAAACACCCAGCATGTATCGGGGCACACGTAGTGGCACATCACATAAACACCCAGCATGTACCGGGGCACACGTAGTGGCACATCACATAAACACCCAACATGTACCGGGGCACACGTAGTGGCACATCACATAAACACCCAGCATGTACCGGGGCACACGTAGTGGCACATCACATAAACACCCAGCATGTACCGAGGCACACGTAGTGGCACATCACATGAACACCCAGCATGTATCGGGGCACATGTAGCAACACACTGCAACAAAAGGGTATATAGGGGCTCATGTAACGACAGAACACCCAGCACGTATTGTGGCACGTCTTGACCTACCTAGAGGGATGTACTGCTGGCCCTTCACATAGGCCCCGGGAACGATGATTAGGGCAGCCTCTGGGGCCTGTTTGGCCTGCGGGGTCAAGATGTGTGGGGTGACTGCGAGGGCCGCGCCCAGGACTGAAGTTAGCAGCAACAGCTTTGTCGCCGTCGTCATGTTGGGAACTGTGGGAGACAAAAGGGTCTTGTCGGAGCGTTTTAATGTCTTACTTATGTAAATTGATAAGGCTGGGAAACTGGAATCTGGCAGAGGTTACAACATGACTTTCGTCCTAGATTTCCACTGTTGTCTGAGTGTACTGGGAACATATAGCTGATCAGCTGATCATCCTGGCACAAAAATATTTGATAACTCTCAGCCTGTCCTCCTATACTTTTGGCATGACTTCATTCCTAGAGTCTCTGAAAATGACCGCTTTCATTTACATATTTGGGTCAAGCGTTTACCATTCCAGATATGTAATGCTAGTCAAGAGTATAAATGGGAGTGTATTATCGGATTAAGACAATGTGAGTCACACGTACTGCCAACTAGGCTTGCTCCATGGTGCTCGTGAATCAATGGTACACGTGAGATTATGATGCACCTAAGACGAAGACTAGCGAGACAATGATGCACGTGAGACTAGGATGCACATCGGTATTTTGTTACACGTGAGACTGTGGTCTATGTTATATCAGGATACATGTGACACTAGGATGCAGGTAAGATTATGATGCACTCGATTCTATAAGAGTACAATACAGGTGAAGTCTCTGTTGCACTCGAGACTATAAGAGTACAATACAGGTGAAGACTCTGCTGCACTCGATTCTATAAGAGTGCAATACAGGTGAAGACTCTGCTGCATTCGAGACTATAAGACTACAATAGAGGTGAAGACTCTGCTGCACTCGAGACTATAAGACTACAGTACAGGTGAAGACTCTGCTGTACTCGAGACTATGATGGACGTTAGAACATGTTGTACTCTAGATTATGATGAACGTGAGACTAAAATGTAATTATGAGACCTGTAGATTATGAGACCAGGATGTACTCTAGATTATGATGCACGGGAGACTGTGATGTACTTCAGATTATGATGCACGTGAGAATAGGATGTACAGTGTTCCCAGAAATTATTGAGAAAATCTTTGTTTTTTTCTAATGATGCTAAGAGTGGAAAAAGGGCTTTCACTATGCACTAAGCATACTAAATAAGGGAGACAACTCTTGAAGGCTTAGAAGGCAGCTCATTACGTCAAGAGTTATCTCCCTTGTCTGAGCAGACGGCTTCCTGTGTTGACATGGCAGAATTTACAGCAAGAGAGAAAAGAAAGCTCATTCTAGATGATTTTGAAAGGGGTGAGGCTGATGCTAAAGTGTTAGCTTATAGACATGGTATTCCTCTGTCTACAGTATACAGAACTTTGAAGAATATTCAAACAGGAACCGGGATAGAGCACAAAGCAGGGGCAGGTCGGCCTAGGAAATTCAGTGTTGTGGATCGCCGAAGACTTGGGCAGATTGTGAGTAGGGGCAAATTGAAAAGTGTTGAGAACATCAGAAATGAAATGATTAGCAGAGGAAGTCCTCAGGTATGCAATGAAACAGTCAGGGAGGAATTACAGAGACTTAATTGGGTGAAAAAACGTGGAATTCCCTCGCCGTTGATGAAAGATGCACAAAAGGAAAAACGTTTAAACTGGTGTCGGGCTCATGAAAATCAAGATTGGGATAATGTTTTCTTTTCGGATGAAAGTTCTGTTTGGCTTTTCCCTAATAATATGGACCAAAGATACTGTCAAACCTATCTACCAGCGACCAAAACATAGCCCGAAGTTTCACATGTGGGGTGGCATATCGGCTCGCGGAGTGACGCCATTGTGTGTTTTCGCGGGAAACTTGACAAAAGAAAGATACGTTGACATTCTAAATGGTCACCTTCTTCCGACAGCACAAACATTGTATGAAGATGATTGGATTTTTGAACATGATAATGACCCAAAACACTGCGCGCTACACAAAACAGTGGTTGTCGGGCGAAAATGTTCAAGTTTTAGACTGGCCCAGTTACAGCCCAGACCTAAACCCAATTGAGAATGTGTGGGGAGTCATGAAGGACAGAATAAACCAAAAGGGACTGAGAAATATTGAAGATATGAAGGCCGAGGTGGTCCAATATTGGGATACCCTGTCACACGATTACCTACAAACTTCGATGGGTAGTGTGGCTAGGCGTATTCAGGCATGCATTGCTGAGCGAGGAGGTCGAACAAAGTACTAAAACAAGATTGAGACTGTAAAAGGATGATGTTTTAACATGTTTATGTAAGTAAAACGCCAGAAGTTAATAAACGTAATGAGTTACATCACGCAACATGATTCTCAATAATTTCTGGGAATACTATAGTTTAGATTGTGATGCACGTGAGACCAGGATGTATTCTAGATTATGATGCACGTAAGACCAGGTTGTACTCTAGATTATGATGCACGTAAGACCAGGATGTACTTTAGATTATGATGCACGGGAGACTGTGATGTACTTCAGATTATGATGCACGTGAGAATAGGATGTAGTTTAGATTGTGATGCACGTGAGACGAGGTTGTACTCTAGATTATGATGCACGTGAGACCAGGTTGTACTCTAGATTATGATGCACGTGAGACCAGGATGTATTCTAGATTATGATGCACGTAAGACCAGGATGTACTCTAGATTATGATGCACGTGAGAATAGGATGTAGTTTAGATTGTGATGCACGTGAGACGAGGTTGTACTCTAGATTATGATGCACGTGAGACCAGGTTGTACTCTAGATTATGATGCACGTAAGACCAGGATGTACTTTAGATTATGATGCACGGGAGACTGTGATGTACTTCAGATTATGATGCACGTGAGAATAGGATGTAGTTTAGATTGTGATGCACGTGAGACGAGGTTGTACTCTAGATTATGATGCACGTGAGACCAGGTTGTACTCTAGATTATGATGCACGTAAGACCAGGATGTACTTTAGATTATGATGCACGGGAGACTGTGATGTACTTCAGATTATGATGCACGTGAGAATAGGATGTAGTTTAGATTGTGATGCACGTGAGACGAGGTTGTACTCTAGATTATGATGCACGTGAGACCAGGATGTACTCTAGATTATGATGCACGTGAGACCAGGATGTACTCTAGATTATGATGCACGTAAGACCAGGATGTACTTTAGATTATGATGCACGGGAGACTGTGATGTACTTCAGATTATGATGCACGTGAGAATAGGATGTAGTTTAGATTGTGATGCACGTGAGACGAGGTTGTACTCTAGATTATGATGCACGTGAGACCAGGTTGTACTCTAGATTATGATGCACGTAAGACCAGGATGTACTCTAGATTATGATGCACGTGAGAATAGGATGTAGTTTAGATTGTGATGCACGTGAGACGAGGTTGTACTCTAGATTATGATGCACGTGAGACCAGGTTGTACTCTAGATTATGATGCACGTAAGACCAGGATGTACTTTAGATTATGATGCACGGGAGACTGTGATGTACTTCAGATTATGATGCACGTGAGAATAGGATGTAGTTTAGATTGTGATGCACGTGAGACGAGGTTGTACTCTAGATTATGATGCACGTGAGACCAGGTTGTACTCTAGATTATGATGCACGTAAGACCAGGATGTACTTTAGATTATGATGCACGGGAGACTGTGATGTACTTCAGATTATGATGCACGTGAGAATAGGATGTAGTTTAGATTGTGATGCACGTGAGACGAGGTTGTACTCTAGATTATGATGCACGTGAGACCAGGATGTACTCTAGATTATGATGCACGTGAGACCAGGATGTACTCTAGATTATGATGCACGTAAGACCAGGATGTACTTTAGATTATGATGCACGGGAGACTGTGATGTACTTCAGATTATGATGCACGTGAGAATAGGATGTAGTTTAGATTGTGATGCACGTGAGACGAGGTTGTACTCTAGATTATGATGCACGTGAGACCAGGTTGTACTCTAGATTATGATGCACGTAAGACCAGGATGTACTTTAGATTATGATGCACGGGAGACTGTGATGTACTTCAGATTATGATGCACGGGAGAATAGGATGTAGTTTAGATTGTGATGCACGTGAGACGAGGTTGTACTCTAGATTATGATGCACGTGAGACCAGGTTGTACTCTAGATTATGATGCACGTGAGACCAGGTTGTACTCTAGATTATGATGCACGTAAGACCAGGATGTACTTTAGATTACGATGCACGTGAGAATAGGATGTAGTTTAGATTGTGATGCACGTGAGACCAGGATGTATTATAGATTATGATGCACTTGACACCAGGATGTAATGACGATTATGATGCACGCGAGACTAGGATGTACTCTAGGTTATGATGCACGTGAGATCAGGATGTACTCTAGATTATGATGCACGTAAGACTAGGATGTAATGGAGATTATGATGCACGTGAGACTAGGATGCAATGGAGATTATGACGCACGTGAGACCAGGATGTCCTCTGGATTATGATACACGTGAGACCAGGATGTAATGGAGATTATGACGCACGTGAGACCAGGATGTGCTCGAGATTATGATGCACGTGAGACCAGGATGTAATGGAGATTATGATGCACGTGTGACTAGGATGCAATCCAGATTATGATGTACGCGAGATGTACTAGTGTGTGACTAGTAGTTGAGTTCCGCCAGTGTTTGACTTGAAAACGTTCCTCTCACGGATGACTTGAAGAATGTGTGTCTTCATTGATCGAATTATGATGTGGTAGACTGGTTGGGTTGGATCAGCAATATTCTACCTATACGACGATGGTCTGTAAATATTCGATTCTGAACCACACAATCCAGCGATCAACATCATGAGCATCGACATGAGTGAACCAAGTTAGTGGGCCTAGTTAGTGGGCCTGATCCGGGGTAGAATTTGTCTTCAATAACCCACGCTTGCCTTAAGGTTCGACTACCGGGACTGGATGGTCAGGCTCGCGGACTTGGTCAACAGAGATCATCGTATCTCCAAAACGAAACACGATCCATGCGACTGCGGTGAAACTTTGGGGTGATTTCCTTTAAAAATTGCGCTTGCATGGATAATATATTGAAGCTTGAATTTGTTATTGATATTGACAACCTTTTGAAGAAAAACGATAAAATTTGTAGATTTCATTGTTGGCATTTCTGAGTCATTGTCTGGAGGTCATCTATATATCAGTTAAATCATTTGTAAAGACATATGCCTATCCTCATGACGTGGGGTTCAGCCCTATTTACTTGTAATTGTTCTAAACATTCTCTTCAAGCTCGCAACCTGAATTATATAGTATTACTATTTAAAAAAGAAACGAATAGGTGATTTTTTATAATCTATTAATTACCTATTGTGTTTAAACAATCATTAAAATAAGTAAAAAAAAAGTGTAGATAACATGATTTTATTGCATTGCACATGTAAGTAATCGATTTTACCTGAAAATGCTGATTTTGATGAGATTTACTACAAGGATGAAAAAGGCATCGCCACAACACAACAGAAATCACCTTCCAGTTGAAATTGTTCAGCAAAGAGCTGTCTGGCAATAAAAATCCAGATTACTTTCAGAAGGGGTTTCGTTTTGAAGGGGTTTCATGGTCAAATCACTACATCACGTCTTGACTCTGCGACACGGAACATCGCCACTGAAAAAATGCATGCTGGAGATTACCAATCTTGAATTGCCAGGCGCCTGAATGTCACTTCAATAGTCTGAGCAAGATATCGTGGCTTGCAGCTTGTTGCAACCAAATAGGTATATCAAATGACTGTCCCCGTCCTGGCAGACCTCGAGTTGCCACTGCAGCCAAAGATCTAGTCTGTCGTACAGACCCTGAAGTCTATATATCCATGAAAGCCCAGGTAAGTCTAGAAAATGTGGCAAGTCTAGATTTCCTTAGCTTCATGAAAATGAAGAAAGTCTCAGGGCTCCATTTCATTATATTTTTTTTTTCACTGTGAACGTTTTTTCAGTAAAATATGTTCATTTCAGAGACTATTTGTTAGTCTAAAATGAAGAAAGCCTCAGGGTCCCACTTCATTATATTATTGTTTTTCACTATCAACGTTTTTTTTTCAGTAAAATATGTTCATTTCAGAGACTAGGTGTTAATCTACCAAAGATCGATTGGCTACTACTGCTAGACACATATTAGGTGATCCTGCGCACTAAACGCATTTGTGACAAGAGAGGCGGTACAACGAATTGGGCGAGTACACTTGGCTGCTACAGGTAGCTTGACGATTATGCACGTGCAATACATGCTAACCGTGACATGAAATCAACACCGCTACTGATTAACACCTGTCTCGCTACTGTGTAACACCAGTCTCGCTACTGGTTTACATCTGTCTCAATACTGTTAAACAGATTTCAGTTGTAGTAAAAAATGTCCAAGTTAGGAAAACATGGGCAAATAGTTCATTCTCAGCTAAGGGAGATAGCAAACAATGTTATCATGTATATGGACAACAATTGTGCAACCAAAGCAGATTCTCTTTTACAAAGTAGCCTTGCTACTGGACTCTCAACGGCAACTTTAAAGCGCATTAAGGCAGAAGGTGGTAGGAGTGGACCTACATTTACCAGTCCCACCACGTTGCGCATACCCAAGACTTGCAGTTACAAACTTGATGATTTCGACCGGTGTGCAGTCCGTCAATTTGTACAAAGTTTATATGGCATAGAAAAACAACTACCCACTCTGGATACGATGTATGATATGGCAAAGTGCCAGTTGAAGTACAAGGGTTCTAAGGAAAGTTTTCGAAAATCTCAAAGACAGGGGGTTTAGGTGGCGAAAAACGCAGTCAGACCGTAAACTTTAAATGGAACGTGAAGACATTGTTTCCAAGCGTTTGCAATACTTGCGTGCAATAAAGAAATACAGAGAAGAAAATCGAACACTCATCTTTATCGATGAAACATGGTTGCATGTACACCACATTGTCCCAAAGTGTTGGCAACTTGAGGGTGAAGTCGTAATAAATGGGGTTCAACCTCCGTCTGGCACCGGACCTCGGCTTATTGTGGTTCCTGCAGGGTGTGAAAACGGTTTTGTTCCAAATGCTTTGCTTGTCTTTGATTCCAAACTCAAATCAGCAGACGAAATCTATCATGACGAGATGAACTTTGATAATTTTTCCAAAGGGCTCCAGGAAAAGTTGATCCCAAACCTTCCACTGCACTCTGTCATCGTTATGGACAATGCACTATATCATAGCAAGCAAGTGGACAAATGTCCGAGAAACGCCAACAGAAAAGATGACATAAAAGCGTAGCTACAAAGGCACAATATCTCATTTGATGAGAAAATGCTTAAAGCCGAACTATTGTTTCTTGCAAAATCCAACAAATCGGGCCCTGTCTACAGAGTAGACACGATGTTGAAGCAACATGGTCATGATGTGCTACGTCTCCCTCCATACCACGCAGAACTAAACCCGATTGAGTTAATTTGGGCAAATGTGAAAAATTATGTCGGTTCACAAAACTTGCAGTTCACAAAAAATTCCTTAAGAGTTGCCATAAATGAAAGGATGTCTGCAATCGGTGCAAAAGAATGGTCGGAATGTTGTAAACATGTTAAAACAATTGAAGATGGTTACTGGCAACGCGAAATCGGAGTAGAAAGGGAAATTGACAGAGTAGTGATTGACTTAGGATTTGCAAGTGATTCAGACACCGAGACTGATTCAGAGAGTGATAATTAAAGCATAAATCAGTAAGTCCGCCCAATTTTCCAGCATTGTTGTGTCTTGTATAATAATTGACACATACTATATCAGGTTTTTACTGTTCCCATACTTTGTCATAAAAAGAGTAATCTTTGGTGAGTTGTCTGTAGTTTATATTTGTTTAGTCACTGATAAATCTACTGAGTCTGGTACGGAGTAATCCCCAAACCGACGAATTTGTGTACAAAGATATTTCTCACGGACTTATCGATGTCAAAAGGTATTTTCAGTTTTCTGTACACAATTTTGGTGACAATAATATAAACATGACAGAAATTTGGAAATATTGTTTGAATACTAACCATTTCTCTGGAACCGGTTATATAAATTTCCAAGACATGTATTCCCGGTCGATCACCAGCGGAATTATGGACGAAAATCAGCCCGTACAGAGAAATAAGAACAAAATTATGGGATAAAATATTTCCCCTTTGCTACTCTGATTTAGCCACCACCATTCAGTGACAGATAACTTTTAACATATTAAAAGGTTAAATGAAACACAAATAACTATATGTAGTTATTATCTATTTAATATTTAGCAGACGAAAAGTCAACTTTACCCATTAAAACAACACCGCATATTCATTCGAATGGTAAAACTGCAATTTCAGGCATAAGATACTGATATTCCACGCTAACCTTTAGTTAAGACGAAGACAAATAGATGATTGGGGCATTGACAAGCATTTTAGATATTCAACAATTTTGTTTAAAAAAGCCCCAGGAAAGTGTCATTTGCTTCGTGAAATGGATCGGTGGTCCTAAACATGTGTGCTCAGTATATTGTGTTGATTCAATTTGTTGGGATTGTACCTGTTCCCAAATCGAGTGTGCTGTAACAATTCATGCGTGAAACGCACGGGGAAAATGAACTTCTCGATATTTATCAGACAACCTGTCTCCCTTTTGTGTCAAGTGGATCGTTCTGTGGGGCGTTCCCAAGTATGCAAATTGGGGTCATTTGTCAGGTCGTGGATCCTCTTATATGTGTTTACCAGTACAGTGATCGTACTGCCCCGGGTGAGAGCACAGCAGCCAGGGTGCCTGGACTTCAGAGGATATCAGGTCAAACTGTACGGAACAGGTTGAAAGAGATTGGTCTGAGTGCCAGGAAAGCCTTCGTCGTCATCATCACGCTCAGCGTCTCCGTTATCTAAAACTATTCACTTGGTTGTATAGACATTATCTTCTTCTAAAGTGGTGTAAAATTTCATGCTCTAAAGTCCATTTGTGGACGAGTTATACATGTTTGAAAATACAACATTTTCGCAACAGATTTCTCGTCTTTGCGTTTCTTGTTTGTGTGGGTTTTTTTTGGATGGTATAATATCTCTGTCCCTAGGGTGTCTGTCCACACGGTTCACTTGGTCATAACGGATGTCACCAATTTGCTGTAAAATAGTGGACAATGTGCATTGAAATCGTTAACAAAGGTCACGTGACTACATTGATGGATGTCACACGTGTTTGTGTTGGTGGTACACAGTTCACTGGCATCAATATCTGCATGGATATTTCAGATTTTTTAATAATGTAATATCAAAATTAAAAACATCTGCATATGCTATATTTCACGTGTATAAAATGTGTATATAATGATCAACTACAACGTGGTCGGTTGCCGTAACATACGTCGATTGTGATGCGTCCGAACTGATAATAGAATTATATGGTTCAGATGTCGCTATAAAGTTATAACAACTGACAGCAAATGAAGGATCACCTTTAATATTGGTTAAATTACAGAATATACACCACTCGTCTGTTCAGTACAACAGTCATGACGTCACAACATAAGCTGAAAACAGTACAAAATTTCACTTTGTGCTAACGTTACTACGACAGTGAGTGAGTGAATGAGTATAGATTTCAGCCGCTTTTAGCAATATTGCAACAAGCTCATGGCGGGGATCTTCTGTCATTCAGTATGAGGCGCTGACACCCGGTGGTTTGAAGAAATATAACTTGAACAGCATCCATCTTTATTAAAATTCAATTGTATGATGAAGGATTCTAATAAAACAATGTAGAGTTCACTATAAAACATAACAAAACAGACGTAACAAAACTGGACACACTTGCAGTTCTATTGAGACCATATCGAGAGACACACGGCTGTTATACATGAAGTAGTGGTGTTGGAGGTACACGGGGGTAGCTGCAACCATACCGGAACACTGGAAGGATGTGTCTCTGGTCAGCGACATCGACGTCCCAGAACAGCATCGACATCAGAGAGTATGGTTCCTGAGCGAGTCCACATAGATCCACTCCATTGCGCGATACGGCGACAACAGTTTGCAGTAGAACACCCCAGCCAGAGAGGAAATAATGAAATCCACTGGTGTTATCAGGGAGGGTGAAGTCACCTCCAGGGCATGATCTGTTTGTGTCAGCTGGAGTTTACTTGGTAGCCATTCCATTCCAGTCTTCATACTGGTGTCGTTCTTCAAAACCACCGGTCGCACAGCTCGTGTCCGATACCGATGCTGTGCTTGGAGGGAGGAGGAACTAACAGCCAGCTTCAGCGCGGCCTGCACTCAGATACATCATGATATTACTGTCATGTTACAGGGACGTTAATATCTGTCTATCATACTGTTTACATATCACACACCTTAATATCATATTAATGAGACGTTAATACCTGACTATCGTACTGTTTAAATACTACACACCTTAATATCATATTAATGAGACGTTAATACCTGACTATCATACTGTTTAAATACTACACACATTAACGTCATGTTACAGAGACGTTAATACATTCTCTTATGCTGTTTACATATTACGCGCCTTAATATCATATTACTGAGACGTTACAACTTGGTTATCATGCTGTTGGCATACTACACACCTTAATGTCACAAATCTGAGGCGTTAATGTCATGCTTCTAAGACGTTACAGCGGTTACTGTGCTGAGAAGACGTTTCTACCTCATTGTCACATTACTTCAGTGTCATTATCACATTACTTGGATGTGTTTAAACAACGTCATTTTGCAGAGATGTTCTGAGCCTTTCTCATCCTATTTAGTCAGCACCATCTGCTTGTCGTGTTAAACTTGAATCTGAGATGCTATAAACATGAGGGGGGGTATCAACTGACACCTGGTGTTTGAATTCCGCTTTACCTCGTTTATCTCCCTGCAACTTCCGACTGAGTCTGTGACTGCCTCGCCACCAGAGGTCGCTGCTCCAGCTATTGCTTCGCGGGACTTCATCTTCACCTCGAGCTGCAGGGCCGAGTCGGGCGTTGTGGAGACGTCCATCGGGTTAGACGGGACGTCCACGTAGGTATACGTTGCTACAGATGCTTCGTCCGACCCTGTCTTGTTTACCTTTGGTCTCGAGAGGCCAAACTCCGCGAAGTCATAGACACTATTGACCACCTTTACAAACACAATGCAGTGAAAACGTTAATGCAACATAAGGTACCAGGTCTTCTGTGGATGTGAGGTACTAGGTCTTCTGGGTGTGTGAAGTGTCAGGTCTTCTGTGGATGTGAGGTACTAGGTCTTCTGGGTGTGTGAAGTGTCAGGTCTTCTGTGGATGCGATGTGTTAGGTCTTCTGTGGGTGTGAAATGTTGGGTCTTCTAGGGGTTGTGAAATCTTAGGCCTTCTGGGGGTGTGAAGTGTCAGGTCTTCTGTGGATGGGATGTGTTAGTTCTTCTGCGGGTGTGAAGTGCCAGGTGTTCTGTGGGTTGTGAAATCTTAGGTCTTCTGTGAGTGTGAAGTGTTGGGTCTTCTGTGGATGCGGTGTGGTAGGTCTTCTGCGGGTGTGAAGTGTTGGGTCTTCTGGGGGTGTGAAGTGTCGGGTCTGTATATGTAAATGGCATAACTTAATGTCGTCATGCCCCGACAGATTGTCTCTCACGTCAACAACAACTGGTGTGTCAGGTATGTTGTGTTATATAGCACGTGTGCCAGTAACAGGATCCGCTGATGTATGTAACCCGGTCATGCTCCCTTGTTTGTGTACACGGTCTGACATACGTAACATTCACCTGGAGGTTGGGCAGCACGTTGTCAGCAAGGATCTTTTGTGCCTGGATGCTCCATCCGGACACCAGGTGGTCATTCTCGTCCAGTGCCTTCATCTGGATCAGAGGCTGGAAGCGAAACAGTACTTAGCATCGGAGAAATATCTACTTTCGATTCACACCAACAATATAACTTCGACCAGAAAACGGATCTGTAATATGCCAAGATGGCTGGGAACAGTTGATGTATTTGTGTACAATGCATCTGAAAAATGCCTGGACCCAAGAAATGTGGTGTTTTTCATAGAACATAGGTTAGTGAATACAGTTATATACTAGTATTGACTAATCTCATCCAACAGTCCTACCTCTGTGATAACGCTGGTGTTCTTGTATGCCGTGGTCAAGGCCTTCTGAGCAGTCATCACCTGACTTGATGGCTGCTTCAAAGTTGCCACCATGAAATCGTTACAGTGCCGAGCTATGATCTCATGCGCAGTCGTCAGGTTCACTTCCGGCTCAAGGTCCTTCTCGAGGACGCTTGGAGTCATTTCACCAGATGCGAACTGGCCGTGGTTTATTCCAGACATGACGATGACGGGGGTGCGGTACATGGCGCTGGTGTTCTTGGCGACATCGCCTTTCAGCTGCCTGCGGACAACGACACATGTGGTCTTTATGCGATAGTGGATATCCTCTAACACAGCGTTCATGCGTCTCGGCTCAGCGGCTTTCCATTTGCCGGAGATATCAATCCAAGAAGGGTTTCTATTACACATCAAGTGTCTGTTTGAATCGGCGGTTTAAATAACATATTTCAGTTACATCACGAATTGCAAATTATTGTAGATTACAGATGTGGAAATATTCAAGCATTATTACAGCGGGGAACACCAGAATAGGTTATTTTGAAACATAGTGAGTCGAGCCCGGGAAGTGTAGACGCTTTGGGAACAGGTTAAAGCAAAGAGACGTTACTTGTGTCGTAGTAGAGCACATAGTGTTACTATCAATACGGTCAGCAATCACTCACTGGAAGCTGTCGGCGATCCTGGTGATGTGGGCCATGCCGTCCAGGTCGCCGGAGATAGTGAGGACAGGAAGAGGATACTGGGACAGGGGATTCCCCTTGGTGAGGTAAGACGCCAACAGCAAGATGCCCTTTAACTCTTGTGCATGAGATTTCCCATACTCACCCACAAAGACACCTGACAAATCACCATACACAAGGATGAATTGCTGAAGTTTATCAGGAGAGTCCTGTCCTTGGTATTCTTGGTCAACAATCAGTTGCGGTCGAGATGAAAACGTGAACAGAGATGGTATCTCTACTCTATTTCTATTGAGTTATACTAAAAAAATTCATTATGAACCGAGAACATAACCATAGCAATATAGCTCTTCATACGGGGTAAGCAGAATGCTAGCAAAAGCTGGACACCGTAAGAAAAACAAAAAGACTGAGAGCAAGGTAAGACGATGTAAGGCAAGTAGATAACATGTACAAGTGGACTGATTTTGAGGTTAACCGATAGAGAGGTCGGTGCTCTTTCACTGGGATATGTTATGGCGTCTGAGATTTTACCTCCTAAACTGTGTCCAGCCAGGAATATGTTATCAGACATCATTCCACGCTTCCGGAGCTGCGCAGTAGCGTTTGCTATGCCCTTGGGCAGCTCTACTGGATTTGGAAGGTCATCGATGAACTCCCCGAGAAGGACGACCCAGAGTTTCAGGTCTGTCGACTGTTGGATCCTAGTTCCTGTAACAAATACAACACCTCTTGTTACTGTCACCGACGTCTACCCCGGCCTCTCCTTCCTCATGATCACAGGAACATCCGTGTCCAAACTCGTCTCCAGCATCACATGCATGTCTCAAACTGCTTGGATCAGTTCTCATCATGTCAATCACTTGATTGTCTGATACAAACTCGGTTATGTACAGAGTTCACAGAGCTATGCCATCAGACAGGAATACTGGTCACGGCCGCGTAAAACACCATTTATTCAACGTCTTACTTAAAAGTATATCAACGTCTTACTTAAAAGTATATCAACGTCTTACTTAAAAGTATATCAACGTCTTACTTAAAAGTATATCAACGTCTTACTTAAAAGTATATCAACGCATATATAAAGCATATCTAGTATATCAAGATTATATTTCTGCAGTTGTATCAACTGATAATTCAAACGTGTTGTGTTATATAGTTGCGGTGTACGCATGGCTTTAAGTTCAGCTTGTCGACGCACACGAACTTACCTAACGGTCCATATACTTCTCCCTTCAGATACGCCCCCGGGGTAATAATAAGTGCTGCTTCTGGTCCTGTTTGGACCAGAGGGGGAAGAATGTGGGGGGTGACCGCTAGGGTACACGTGACCCAGCTAAGAACGGCAGCGACAAAGACAACGTTCCACATCCTGAGCTGCGAAGCGACTGAATGGCGTGGAACTACTCTCACACAAGGCGTGGTCACAATGCCGTTGTAGTAGGTCATAGGAACACGTGACGCAGGTGGTTTGACCGATAAAAAAGTCCTGCTTCTGTATTGGTAAGCATATCCGGACTACAGTGCTGACAATGACAGACCATGGCTCCTTATCTACCTATCATGGCGGCTGGTGCTTGTTCGAATGCCGTCAGACTTTACTGTCAGTAATCATACACAAGGGTTAGTGTGACAGTTGCCGAAGTCCTGATATCTCAGTGAAAAAATCACTATAATCGAACTGAGGTGAAAACATATACCATCACGTGATCCCCACTGTGTATACACGCCCACCACGTGACCCCGATTGTATGTTCACATACATCAGGTAAACTACACTATAAGTACAGAAATTATTTTTGTATTCATAAATTCATATTTAAAATACATAATTTAGTTTGCCTTACACTGGGCAGTGCAGTAGCATTATGGTTCAAACGACCGCACGTCACCCGGTTCGATTCCCACTTGCGGGCTGCCTTTGGACGGAGTGGAATCAGCGACAGTGATTACTGTTTCCTTCAAGGCGGAATATTTTCATTTTTCAAACTTGTAAACAGTTCTGATTTATCTGTTACGTGCATGCCCAGTTCACTATAGTTACCATTAGGAACGGGAGATGTCGAAATGAACCAGATGTTGCTGACTTCGCCGTGACTAGGTTAATGAGGGCAGGCCGGACTGATCACATGGTAGTTTCTTCGGTCCTTAGTGACAATCCGTATGTCTTCTGTATTTTACAACAATCAGACACTGAAACAAATAACACATCTGATCAATCACGTATAGATTTGGTAGGACAGCACCACATGAGAACAATTTGGAAAGAGCATTTTGTCTAATCCTGTGCAACACCCACAAAGCAGCAGCTCATGAAAGAACCTTTGGGAAAAGTTGACAATAGGGTAGTATTAACAGATCTTTTGAAAATAGGTTGGATCGTTCTCCCTGAGGAAATAATAAATAAATAAGTAAATAATAAGACTGGGATCCGTCTCTCGCTACGCAACGTAACAGAACATGGCTGTCAAATGTGGAACTCTTCATTAACGGGGGCCGAAATGTCACAACTTCCGGAGAACGGCGATTTATTCACATGTGTAGTTGTTGTTTTTTTCATTTCAATAAAAGCAAACCTTTCTGTTCAGTAGTGGCCACCCCGTGACTAAATAAATGTAAACTAGGAAAGATATCAGCAGACATAACTCCTTTTGTATATGACAGGCGTACATATCAACTGACGATCCTCGTGACTATAGAGCTTCCAGAATCTTCAGGCGACACCTGGGTGTTTCTACATAAATCTTGTTAAACGCACGCGATTTGTTGAACAAAGTGCGCAGTCGAGGAGGAGCGTGGTATATAGTGAATAAACCTTCACCCGTGTAGAAGTCGGAATCAGTTACTACAGGTGGAACACAACTGAGTATACGAGATGGCCGAACCTGGTGGCAATGATGGTAGCAGAGGCCCCTCCAGAATACCTAAAGACATGAAGGGTCTCCTCCAGTTCTGTGTCCAGGCTACAAAATCAGAGGATCCGACCACTTCGAGTGATTTCACCCAGATGTCAGAAGAGGTAGGAACATGATAAATTATTTTCGCGGGCTTCAGTTGTATAACAACTCTCAATAATTGCATTAATAATGTTAAACTTTCTTGCGTTGGAAACTGAATTTTCGAAGTAAGATGATAGTGTTTAGGGACCGTTCAAAAGTTACGTTTATGGGGATAAGTTCATATGTTACATCCAGTGGTGGGGGAGGATGGTGGGGACATTAAATGATGAGGATTTTATCATGTTTATGGAGGAACGTACAGTGACTCCCTTCTAAAGTTTATTTACAAAGTATATGCTCACAAACATCGCACTCTTCGATGTTTTAAGTACATTTACTCAACTGGATACACTCAAATGCAGCGTCAGAATGAAACTGTATTTAGAACACAGAAATGTACCCATTACACATCATTCATCACAATGTCTCACCAAGATGTGCAGCTATCCATGGACCCATCCTTCGCCAATATGGTGTCGTTTTCGTCAAACGATTTAGGTGCCATTCTGCAGTGGTGCTGTTTTAGCTATAACTATCATAGTTAATTCTGTATTTCTCATCGTCTAACTTTTCCAATAATGGGGTGAGCCGACGGGGGAAAATGAAAAAGGCAAAAACAATATAAAATAAAATAATGATAATAAATACTATCCAATATTCAAATATACATGTATACTCACCAAATGCACTGGCAAAGACAATATAGTTTGCTTTATCAATGTGTGTTCACTGGTGGGGAGCTTGGTTACGGTGAGAGTACGGAGTCTTTGTGATCTTTGTGACAGAAACTTTATGATTTCTGACAGTCTGTGATTTGTCACAGTCTTTGCAATTATGATATGTGTTATACTAAGATAAAATGGTAATCATAACTTTAGTTTGTGATATCAAAGACTATAATTTTCGAATCTACACATGATATCATCTTGCAAGTTCATTATCTACATGTATGACAACAGCATAGAAATTAATTTTATCATAATTTGCAATGAAAGTCATTTTGATGATAAAGATGAGTAAAACATCAAGATTATCAACCCTTGAAAAAAAATAATCATAACAAAGTATTTCAGTTGCCCACATGAACTAGTAATATAATAAGATGATTTATTTATTAACTCAAGGGAAATTTTTTGTGCATCATGTACAGTGCTCAAGTCTATAGAACATTTTGACGAGTACAAGCCAGGGATTGAAAGTCACAATACCATTACCTCCTGAAATGGAACACATAAAATCAGATAGTACAAAGCTCCATTCACAATGGCATAATGCTTAACCCACATAGTCTGTACAACTACAAAGCAAATATTTTCAGAAGAAGACATTGAAGTCAATATTCTGGATGATTTTGATGATGAATATGATGGATGCATTGTCATAGATAATAATTATCAACGCGCTATCTGTCATAATTAGACTTCCAAATATAAATCATTGTCTCATGTAACACAGTAAGTGGATAAACACTACAGACTTGAGGAGCAGACTGTAGTGTTACATCCCTGTTCAAGTGGCAACTCATTGTCATTTTAATCCTACACATGGGTTAATTACATTGGTTTTTACTGGATGTATTTCCTGAATACTGAAGTAAATCTAAGCTTGGAGAAAAGGAGGATATGACAGGTCTACCTTACAGCAATATTCTTGCCAGGAGATTTTCAACCAGTGTGAACCGATCCTGTACAGTTCCATTATGGTAATACACAATATTCACATGATTCATTGTGGCATTAAAAGCTGGGGACAAACATCACCACATTACTCTTGACCACTTATGATGATCTAGCTAAAATTATCCTGTCATGGGACAGATGAGAGATGAAATATGAATTTTTTTCATTCAGTTTAAGTCACCTCAAATTAATGGCTTCATTCATGATATCTTTAAACACCACAGATATATTAATAGAAACATCCAAATCTGGTTCATGAACAAGATTTCAGGAATTGTGTCCCCGAAACCCATTTTTAGATTGTGAATTATCTATGACGAAGAATGAATTTCATTTTACATCAATTTCATAATCAAAAATCTTCAGTCACTGTAGAGCATCTCCTAGTTTCAAATATGTGTCTGCTGTTCGCTTTTCTCAGTATATCATATACATTACAAACAAATTTAGAAATTTTCAGTTTGTGACTTACATGGTTATCAACGGTTTTCTGAGTAATATAGCGATATGTGATCTTCAAAGTAACATGGCATTGAGGGAAACGTGGAATTAATTCCCGTTGTAGCTGACCTTGGATGTCAACGTTTATTGTACCTTACCCTCACCTTGCAGATGCCATATGTAATCACAAAGACTCTGACACAAATCATAAAGTTTCTGTCGCAAAAATCACAAGGACTCTATTCTCACTGTAACAAAGTCTCCTACCAGTGATACACGATACTGTTTAGTTGACCATGCATTTGCATGAAAATGGCGAACTCCTAACATTGTCATAAATAATAGTAAATTATTATAAGTAAATATTATCATTATCATAAATAATAGTGGGTAGCAATCTTAAGTTGTGACAGGGAGTAAAGATGCAAGATTTGCTTTTGTTTTCGTTTTTCAATGAAATTCAATACATTTTAAGCTCATTTTTTATTTTTTTTATTGTGGTGAGGCAATTTCTTTCAGTGGGTGGTGTACAATTGAGAGTGGGCAGCGCAAAGGTTAAAAATAAAAATATATTTTTTATTGTATGGGCGAAAGTGATTTTTACAGATGAGAAACACAGAATTAAGTACGGACACCCTTATGGGTGCTTTGTTATCCCCCGCAATGCATTTTACTGGGGGTATTAAAATGCACCCGTTACGTCCATGCACATTTAACCTTTCCGGAGCAGAACTTCAAAACCATTCAATATGTACATGTCTTCACCAAACTTGGCACATAGATAGATCTGGTGGTGTATTAATGCCATTTGGTAGTTTGGGTATTCGTAATGAAATATTTTCCGCGTTTCCATGAGTTAAACTGAAATTTGAGGTAATGCGGGGGATATTGATGACTCTATCTTCTTGTTGTGATTCTAAAAGATATCATCTATTTGTTTCACATGTTTATATTCCAATTTGTATTTTTTTTTAAAAGGTTAAGGAAAATGAAAACTTTGGTTGACAAAGCAGAGATGCGTAATTTTAACTGTATTTCCTTGTGACTAAGTTTATACTGATACTATCAGTGATAGTGGGGCTCACAGGTTCATAGTCATTTTTACACCGCAGGTCAGGCTTGTTGACCTGGTTGACTCGTGTCTTCATATCATAACTGCACAGATACATTGCCCTGTAGAAATCAGTGTTGATGTAATAGCTTTCACGTAAATTGTTTTGTGCAGGATGAGCCATTAATTTTTATCAGCTGTATTCTAATACTTGTATTAATTATCTGTTTTAAAAGTGCAAAGGCTACTTTTCAGATACAGCATTTTAATTCTGAGAGCCCATATCTTTTCTTTAGGAAAACCTTTGACAAAATGACATGGACATTTTTGTTGCACTGTTTTCTGCGTATGTAGCATGTGTTATTATTGTGAGGATGATGTTTCAGAGAAGGCAATGGCTAGAGAAGGCACTGACCGACATGACCATGAGTCCTGTAGAGAGGATGCAGATCTGCATTGGTGTTGTCAGGATGGAGAAAGATGACGATGATGGGGTGGAGAAGAAGATAACTGCTCTAGAGGAGATTATTGAGTGGGCAGAACAGATTGACTTTGCTATAGGTTCGTATAGACATCTTCGTATTGATCATTGACTTCAGTTTATCTTGGTTACAGAAATGGCTGTTATCATATGGAGCCCCTTCAATTGGATTACCTTGTTGATATCTCTGTAACTTTGTATAAACATGTCTTTATTCAATAATGTGTGTTATAAATCTGCAATTCATTGTTGCAGACTTTCACAAGATAGGAGGGTTTCAAATCCTTCCTGTTCTTCTGAACAGCGATGTTCCTGATTTACGATGGACATGCCTAGATCTGATCGGCACACTGACACAGAACAACCCGTACTGTCAGGCAGCTGTGCTGGAGGCGAATCTCCTCCCCATACTTCTCCAGCTACTGGATACTGACGTTAACACAACTGTCAGGACCAAGGCCCTGTATGCCATCTCATGTGAGTGACACATTCAGCTGGTAGTGGTAGTTGCACAGTGTCACCACCATTTGGTAGTTTGGATCTAGGTGTGAGGAAAGCTGGGAGGGATGCAGGTCTTTGATGTTCACCTATTTGATTCAAACAGGTGTAGAAGGATCAGAACGAGCCAGGATTTCCACTCACGACAGTAGTTCCTGACATGCATATGGAATTCAACTCTCATCATTTATGTATGACACTGGTTTACTTTTATAAGTGAAAAGAAAAATACTAAAGACACAGATGTTGATCTGCCTGGAACGGGGCTGCCATGTGCATGGTACATACCCCCGGTAGACATCACAGTCGTTAAATGAAAGATCTCAGTAAATGAAAGATGCTGATAGCAGGAAACATTAAAGGTCACATGCAACCAAAAAATCAAACATAATTAAAACACATTTATCACTTATTCATGACATATAGTATACATTGCTGCTTTTAAAAAACAAATAAACAAACTTATAAGTGTACAATCGTGATTCAAAAGTGCAGTATTTTGTACTTGGGCTTACTTCCCCCGAAACGAAGCCCTCGGGAGACCGAGCCCAGTTGTAGCGGGTGGATGTGCACTCAAGTGTAACGGCAGCTTCCGATTGGCTGTTTCATTTGCTGATATGCTGAGGGTTCATTGTGTGTACAGAAAGATGATCTGTTTGATGGGCATTTTAGAAGTATGGCGAGTCACAAGAAAGTAAGATTCTTTATGGATAACAACTTCTTTTTGTGTACTTGATGCGTCGTTTCAGTATGGATTCATATACTGTTGTCAAACAGAATCATATACACTAAAAGAAGCTGTTATCCATGAAGAATGTATATAGACATGTTAAGTTTTGAAAATACATGTTCTCTGAATTTGTGTTCAATCAAATCAAAAATCATATCAGTAGAGATGGTAAACTACTGTGTGGCTGGATTCTGTTATTTGTTTAAGTACAAAGTAGGACTTGAAACTGACAAGAGTTTGCACCAATTTCCATCAGATCCAGTTATCCGAGAAAAATGGATGTAGTTTGTTTGCAACCCACAGACATGAAAACATGTCATATGTATCACAACTGCCTAATTACATAATGTGGCAGAGATGGGACTCTCGTGCATGAGTCATAAATCAATTGATTTTGTTTATGTCGTATAGCCTGATACATGTTAAGTTCAAATTGCATGTGGTCAATGATTGAAGCCGTGTATTGCATATTGTCTTCAGCAGACAGGCAGGCAGACATATACGTGTGAATAAACCAGACAACGAGCTTTCTCTGTGACAGAGACTGCTTACCTCAATCAACAATTCTTTTTTATAGAGATCCTCCTTGGGGTACTTATAAGCATTTAAATGTTCTTTAAATTCTTGCGACAGTTGTAACCATATTTTTTAAATAAAAATATGTACAAAACAAAAAACATTGTTTTTGTCTTGTGAGACCACCCCCACAGGGCATCTGGCCCCGTGACAGCCAAGAGAAGGTAACTCTTAGACTATAACCTCAAGCCAAAAACTTCCTTTTCTGTCGCCCGCTTGTGAAGACGTGCTCAGCAGTTCTAGAGATTCTTGCACTACTAGATAAGAGACAGGTTCAAAGATGAGTAACTCAGAGACTCAAACTTTGTGTATGGTTTCTTTATTAAACGCATGGGCACTCTAGGAATCATTTTTTACAGTACACTTGTCTAAATGTTGTTTTTTCTGTCCCTGTCACTTAACCACGTGGTTGGCAAGATGGAGGGCGGTAAGTTTTTTCCCGCCAAAACTTTTAAGTTTCTATGGCGGTCTTTTTAAGTAAACGTTTGTTCAGCTATACTGTTTCACACGTTTTATATATATTATTACCATATTTACTTTAACTTTGTTAGGTTTGTTGTAAATTATGGTGTAGTGGCACTTAGCTCTTAACTTATCTACGTTGCTAGTTCTAGTTAGTTAGCTTCGCGCCCATGCGTGTTTTGTTTCATTATTGTTACATTACACAACACTAGGGGTTATTTGTTGCTTTGCAGTTTAAACCCTGCTCAACATGCACATTGTCTATCCCCGCCAAGGACCTACATGACGCATGCTTGAGGTGCCTTGCTGAGTGTCTTTGCAGGGTTTTTTGTTTTACTCCAACCTGCTTTTTTGGGTGTGGGTGGGGGAGGCTGCGGCCAAGGCTGAGGCTCGGAGAACGCTCCTCCCTCTGGAGCAGCCGCCCTGTGCTTCTGGCACTTTGATGGACTTGCCTAGGGCAGTCAGCCCCAGCTTTACCAGCGTTGCAAGTGGGGCAACGACGCCCAGTGTCAGCGGCTCGACTTCGGTCGTAAGCGCGCCTAGTGCCACAGTGGGCAGGCAGCCTAGCACTGCCCAGCCGCTATGGGCATTGGCACCCCGTCCTATCCCTGGACTGTCGAGTAACCCTCCAGTGGGGGGCTTTTCTCAGGAACCCAGACGGCCTAGTTCGGGCTCTGGCAGGGGCGAACCAAGTGTCTCAGCCCTTCTCAGTCCCTCTGTTCCTTCGGGTTCAATTTCGGTAGCGCCCTCGGCGGGTTTGCTTTATGGCAAGAGTTCCCTGTCCGAGGAGCGTGAAGAGATGGACATGGAGGAGGAGGGGATTGGGGAGGAGTGTGAGACTGAGGTCCCGTACTCGTTTGGTTCGTCGCTGATGCAGGTTCAGGAAAAGATTGCCGAGGTCCTGCCTCAGATGGCGATTCCTGTGTCTGAGCCTGACCCCTTGGAGCTGATCTCCCAGAGATCAGCTGCCGGTATCAGTTAGATTAGGATTCACTGTTCGAACCAACGAAGGTGGACGAGTGTGTGTACGCCTCCATTACCCTGGGGTGGTCCTCCTCCTCTTCCTTGGCAGGCAGGGCCGGCGGCTGCCGCCCTTCTCCACGGCTGCTCCACAGCTGCTGCGAGTAGTGGTCCACTCAGCCTACCTTTCTGCTTTGCAGGGGCAGCTGTTGGATCAAGGGAGCACTGTCGAGAACTCTCCGTCGGCAGTGTTGGGGGAGGAACTTATGGACATGCACTCTCATCTGGCGCGGGATAGCATTATGTGCTGTGCCAGCCAGATGATGGGGGCCGTCATGGGGTTGGGTCAGCTATGGTTGTCTGTAGCCCGGTACTCACCCACTACCCAGCAGGCACTCCTAGTACTGCCCTACAGGTTGGGATCTTCCCTCTTCCTCCCTTTTCCCTGGGGCACTGCAGGTGGTGCGGGAGGCAGCGGAGGCTGTTAACACCTTCAAGGAGCAACCCTCCTCGTCTCGCCAACGGCCTCCCGCTCTTGCTTCAGCTTTCCCTTCGGTGCCAGTGAAGGAGGGTGCTAAGTGGACTGCTCCACTTCTGCACAAACAAAGCAAGAGGGCGAAGGGCAAAGGCAAAGGTCCTGCGTTGCTGCAACCGCAGCAACAGCAGCCTTTTCGGGGCAAAGGGAAGCCTGCCCCGGCTTCCCGTTAAACGTTTGTCCAGAGCCTTTGGTGTCCCCCGCACAAGCAGGCGGAGAACTGCCGACTGTGGGGGTACATTGCCTAGCGCCAGAAGTCCCTGTAGGCGGCAGGCTGTCACTATTCCTTTCAGAATGGCAAGCAGCCACTTCAAATCCCTGGGTCCTGTCCACAGCCAGGGATGGCCATATGCCACAGTGGAAGTAAGACCCTCCACGCTTCTCAGGGATTCGGCACACTCCCATGCCGTTCTCCCGGGAAAAAGCAGAGGTCCTCCGTGCCGAGGTCCAGTCATTACTGGACAAGGCAGCCATCGAGGTGGTTCCGGAAGGTCAACAAGAAGACAGGTTTTATTCCACGTACTTCCTTGTGACCAAGAAGGACGGAGGGTTCAGACCTATCTTGAATATCAAGGGGCTGCACAAGTTCATAGAGGTTCCGTCCTTCAGGATGGAGACACTGCGTTCAGTGATCTCTTCCACGGAGACAGGGGATTGGCTCACATCAATCGATTTTAAGGACGCTCACCTCCATGTTCCGATACACTCCGAGTTCAAGAAATATCTTCGGTTTTCGTTCGACGGGAAGTGTTATCAGTTTCGGGTTCTGCCCTTCGGCATCTCCACGGCGCCGAGGGTGTTCACCAAACTTATGTTGATCCCAGCTCAGCTAGCCAGGTCACAGGGCAGGTGTTGTCACCCCTACCTGGATGATTGGCTTTTGAGGGCCCTCGGCTCCTGTTATCACACGATGCCACACAGCAGGTGATCGACATCCTGTTGAAGCTCGGCTGGATCATCAGTCTCAAGAAATCAGACCTGACCCCCACGCAGGATCTGGTGTTCTTGGGGGCACGGTTCAATACGACGCAGGGGATTGTTTCCCTGGCCCCAGACCGTATCGTGAAAGCTCAGAGGACTGTACTTAGTTCCTCGAGTCCCCCACAGCCACAGCAAGAACTTGGCTTCATTTACTGGGCACTACGGCGGCTACAGTGGACGTGGTCTGGCGTGCAAGGTTGAGGATGCAACCCATTCAACAGGCGTTAGCCCAGTTGTGGTCCCATTCGGAGAGCTATGAGACTGTTCTCAAGACTCCTGATTGGTTGATTCCTCACCTGCGGTGATGGATGGAAGTCGGAAATCTGTCTAGGGGAATCCCCTTAGAGACACTGACACCTTCCCTCTCGATTCAGACGGACACCTCCCTCACGGGCTTGGGGCGCGTCCTAGGTGAACTATCAGTCTCTGGACGTTTGGCCAAGGACGAAGTCACCCTACACATCAATGTGTTGGAATTGAGAGCAGTCCGCCGGGTGTTCGAGAGCTTTGTGGAGCCAGTGCGGAGTCAAGTGGTTCGCCTCGAGATGGACAACCAGACCGCTCTGACGTATATCCTGAAGCAAGGCGGCACAGTGTCTCCGTCCCTCCTGCACGATGCGTGTCAGTTTCTGCTGTGGTGCGACCAGTTCGACATTCAGGTTCTTCCCATCTATCTCCCGGGCATAGACAACTTTCGTTCGGATGCGTTCTCAAGACGTATACTAGCCTCACACGAGTGGATGCTGCATCGTTGGATATTTGGGATTATTTCCCAGTTTTTCGGGTCGTTCCAGGTGGATCTGTTTGCCTCTGGGGCGCCGAATCAAATTCCTGTGTTTTGCTCAAGAATACCAGATCTGAGAGCGATAGCCAACGACGCCTTTCTCCTCGATTGGACAGACAGAGTTCTGTGGGCGTACCTCTGATCTCACGAGTCCTCTCGCAGCTGACCGCACAACCAGCTCGACTACTTGTGCTTCTGGCACCGCTTTGGTCAGCTCAAAGTTGGTTTCTGGTAATTCTCAGGTTTCTGGCTCGGCCTCCTGTACTATTACCCTTTCGACTGGACTTACTATCCCAGAACGGAGCACTGCACCCAAATCCTAGGATTCCGTGGGTGGCCTGGCCGCTGTCCGGAATCACCTCCAAGCGAGAGGAATTCCTGCACCAGCTGCAGACACAATTCTGGCTTCACGGAGGGATTCGACAAACGTTCAGTATGAGGATAGATGGGCCTGTTATGCGCGCTGGTGTGTCGACAGGGGCGATTCTCGATCCCTTTTCTGCAGATCTAGTATCTGTGTTGGAGTTCCTACAATCTAAGCTGGAAGCTGGCCGCTTCTACAGTTAGAGGTTACTCCACGGCAATCTTTGCCTTCCACATTCCTGTTGACGGTGCATTATTGGGGCAGCACCCTCTAGTTCAGTGCTTCAGTGGACAGAATCCGTCTGTCTGTCGGGCAGATTAGTCCCCCGTGGGACTTGCCAGACATACATGCTATGTCCGCCAACCCTGAATTAACGGTGTTTCACAAAGACAGAGTGAGCATTCGATTGCCAGATACTTACCGTCCTAAGAGAGATAACACCTTTCACCTAACGGCGCCTATTGAGCTCCCTGCTTTCATCCACCCTTCGCCGCCTGGTACCTATCTTCGACGTGCTCACGTCTTAGATGTCCGTAAGACCCTTAAGGCTTATATCAAACGAACAAAGGACATTCGGAAGAATGATCAATTGTTCTGCTGCTATGGTGGTGAATCGGCTGGCCTTCAGGCGAACAAGTAGACCATATGTAGGTGGCTCTGCCATTTATATGTCACACACCTCGAAAGGTTGTATACTCCCCAAAGGTTTGAAAGCTCATTTTGTTAGGGCTGTGGCGACGTCTAAGGCATTTGCATCATCCTTGCCCATTGAGGAGATCTGCTCCGCGGCTATTTGGAGCCGACCGAGCACGTTCCTCGAGCGTGCTCGGTTTGGCCAGTCAGTTCTCACCAGTGGGCAGGGCACGAGCGCCCTAGCCGATCGAACTAACCTCACAAATTGATGAACGATCATTTGACTTTATAGCTGCAACAAGTACACATGGTGGTGATGTCTTATCTTGTACTTTCCATCTTTTATCCCGATGATGGGCTCTATTGTGGTTGTGGTATTTTGCTTACTGGTCTAGACTGTCTGAGTCCTTCCCTAGCACCTTGGCCGGTGCCTACGAATCAATCTCAGTGATATCGGTTGCCTGTCCTCTCTCCCGTTTTTCGGTACTAAAAAAAGAGAGGGGGGGCAATTTTTTTAGGCACCCTACGGCTATCTTTCAGAAATAGTAGGGTTAGACCATGTATTAGCCTGGCCCTGGTCCGCACCCCCGCCGCCAGGCACAGACGGTCACATGACCAGGTAAGTGTGATTCCTTGTTACTTTCGTTTCGTAATATAGGTTATCATCTTATGTAAGGTTTACAAGCAGACAGAATGCCTCTCCCGAAGATAGGAGTCTTTAGGAGTCTGTCTTATGCTTATAAGTACCCCAAGGAGGATCTGTATGAAAAAGAGTCGAACAAACCTGTAGAGGTTGCAGATTCCTCCTCCTTGGGGTACGGCCACCCACCTCCCCACATTCTGACTGTATTGGTTACAGAACAGAAGTGTTTGGCTTGAGGTTATAGTCTCACAAGATAAAAATGATGTTTTTTGTTTTGTACATATTTTTATTTAAAAATATGGTTACAACTGTCGCAAGAATTTAAAGAACATTTAAATGCTTATAAGTACCCCAAGGAGGACTCTATTCAAAGAATCTGCAACCTCTATAGGTTTGTTCGAGTTTTTTTACATAACGAGTAGATTATTTACTTGTTTGTGTACACAACCAAGATTAGACTACTGCTCACGACCTCATACTCTGGACATGCATACTGTTTCAAGCTCCACGAACCTATTCACTCCGCATGTGTTAGGGACACAGCGCAGCACAGCTGTCGAAAACCAGTTTTTCCCCCAGCACTGGCGGAAATTTAGTGAAATGTTTGAACTCCGATTTCGCGGGACCTGTGAAGGTCCCGGGGTAGAATAGGCCTTCAGCAACTCATGCTTGCCATAAAAGGTGGCTATGCTTGTGGTAAGAGGAGACTAACGGGATCGTCTGGTCAGACTTGCTGACTTGGTTGGCACATGTCATCGGTTCCCAGTTGCGTAGATCGATGCTCACGTTGTTGATCACTGGATTGTCTGGTCCAGACTCGATTATTTACAGACCGCCGCCATATAGCTGGAATATTGCTGAGTGCGGCGTAAAACTAAACTCACTCACTGATTTCGCTGGCTTTTTTTTTTCATCCCTTTTTTTTCAACTGGATATTTTGAACTGGCATTTTTGATGATTTGTTTCGGTAAGTACATACCAAAAGGTACCAGAATCTGCAAAGTTGTGTTTTACGTTGCATGTGACCTTAAAGTGCACTAACTGTAACTCCATGTAAATGATGTCACATTTTGAGAAATGATATTGAATCACTGTCTCCAAGGTTACTATGATGCAGTATGTTGTATGTGTAGGCTTGAGTCGAGATAACAGTGAAGCACAGAGAGTCTTCGTGGACAAGGATGGCTTCTCTGTGTTGATGCGGGCGATGCAGTCTGATGTGGAGAAGCTCAAGATAAAGTCATCCTTCTTCCTCACCCACATCTGTTCCAACCAACCAGCCTATAAAGGTAACCATGGCAACATCATTGTACTGGACATTTATTGGCATATTAGCTGATAGATGACAAAATTTTGTTCTTCACCCATCCTCTGTGATACTGACCTCTTCTTTTTCAGACTTCCTCTGTAATACTGACTATCTTTTGTTCTTCACCCAACCTCTGTGATATTGACAACCTCTTCTTCTTCAGACTTCCTCTGTAATACTGACTATCTTTTGTTCTTCACCCAACCTCTGTGATACTGACAACCTCTTCTTCTTCAGACTTCCTCTGTAATACTGACTACCTTTTGTTCTTCACCCATCCTCTGTGATACTGACAACCTCTTCTTCTTCAGACTTCCTCTGTAATACTGACTATCTTTTGTTCTTCACCCATCCTCTGTGATACTGACAACCTCTTCTTCTTCAGACTTCCTCTGTAATACTGACTATCTTTTGTTCTTCACCCATCCTCTGTGATACTGACAACCTCTTCTTCTTCAGACTTCCTCTGTAATACTGACTATCTTTTGTTCTTCAGACATCCTCTGTGATACTGACAACCTCTTCTTCTTCAGACTTCCTCTGTAATACTGACTACCTTTTGTTCTTCACCCATCCTCTGTGATACTGACAACCTCTTCTTCTTCAGACTTCCTCTGTAATACTGACTACCTTTTGTTCTTCACCCATCCTCTGTGATACTGACAACCTCTTCTTCTTCAGACTTCCTCTGTAATACTGACTATCTTTTGTTCTTCACCCATCCTCTGTGATACTGACAACCTCTTCTTCTTCAGACTTCCTCTGTAATACTGACTCTCTTTTGTTCTTCAGACATCCTCTGTGATACTGACAACCTCTTCTTCTTCAGACTTCCTCTGTAATACTGACTATCTTTTGTTCTTCACCCATCCTCTGTGATACTGACAACCTCTTCTTCTTCAGACTTCCTCTGTAATACTGACTACCTTTTGTTCTTCACCCATCCTCTGTGATACTGACAACCTCTTCTTCTTCAGACTTCCTCTGTAATACTGACTATCTTTAGTTCTTCACCCATCCTCTGTGATACTGACAACCTCTTCTTCTTCAGACTTCCTCTGTAATACTGACTACCTTTTGTTCTTCAGACATCCTCTGTGATATTGGCATGATTGATCAGTTGATTGGACACCTAGGGGAGGACCACAGTGAGCTACATGAACACCTGATGAGTGCTTTGCTGACAATCATCACAGACCACAGTCGCGCAGTTACAGAATGCCAGAGACCAGAGCTGCAGCTGCACCAGCTGCTGAAAGATAGGATACAGCTGATCAAAGACCAGGAGGAGTTTCAGGTGAGTCCCAAGCTGAAAGATAGGATACAGCTGGTCAAAGACCAGGAGGAGTTTCAGGTGAGTCCCAAGATTAGTCCAGGTCTTTCTGTTAAGCTTGGTCCAGGTGAGTCATTGAGGATGTTGTAGATGATTCATAATCAACGACAGTTGTTTCAGACGATACATTAAGGTTGTTTCAGGTGAGTGTGGTGAATTGTTTCAGATAAAATCCCCCTTTACTTAATATATTCATGGACTTACCTTGCCCTACATTCCATAAAGTATTCAGAATATTGCAGTTTCTGATTGCACACCAATCAAAGTTAGTATCAAGTATACACATACGACTTGGGGAAGAGGGGTAGCCTATTGGTTAAAGTGTTTGCTCATCACGCCAAAGACCAGGGTTCAGTTCCCACATGGGTACGATGTGTGAAGCCCCTTTCTGGTGTTCCCCATCATGACATTGTGTTAAACTACTCACGCTCACTCAATTTCCCCACATGATTACCATGTGTGAAGATCATTTCTGGTGTCCCCCATCATGACATTGTGTTAAACTACTCACGCTCACTCAATTTCCCCACATGATTACCATGTGTGAAGATCATTTCTGGCGTCCCCCATCATGACATTGTGTTAAACTACTCACGCTCACTCAATTTCCCCACATGATTACCATGTGTGAAGATCATTTCTGGCGTCCCCCATCATGACATTGTGTTAAACTACTCACGCTCACTCAATTTCCCCACATGATTACCATGTGTGAAGATCATTTCTGGCGTCCCCCATCATGACATTGTGTTAAACTACTCACGCTCACTCAATTTCCCCACATGATTACCATGTGTGAAGATCATTTCTGGCAACCCATGAGGTGATAGTGCTGGAATGAAGCTAAAAGCAAAGTAAAACTAAACTCACTCATTCACACATGCATGGCTTCCTCTTCTCCACTGTTCACAGTCACAGAATGTGCTGTAAACATGCAGAAATGTTCACTTTGATAAAAATGTAAGTGGTACATTTTTCAAATGGTTCAAGTCCAGGCCATTCATGAAGTGTGTAAGCTTACAGGTTTTGGTTAAAACGCAACTACAAAGATTGGCTAGGGTTAGGGTTTTACCCTAACCCTAACCCTAACCAACTACAAAGATTGGACGGGCGAGCTTGGTGATGTTGTGTACTCCACAGTGAGGTTATTGACTGGAAAACGTACAGCTAGATATTGTTTATTGGGACATTAAACAACATAGAATGTTTCCAATAATTTTTAGACTTTATTTTTAGAATGTAATGGTAAAGTTGTTTTTCACATGCAAGGTAATTGATGTAAATCAGTTGATGTATTACAGGTTTCACTCTGTGTTTCACTGGTGTGTGTTTGTTGCAGGAGGAGAGGCAGTATGCCACACAGCTGCTACACATCATCTCTGGGGGGGACTCCCCGGCAGACTGTGGGGCCAGGTGAAACTGGCCAGCTGCAGGTCTAGAGGTGCCCGGACCAACTGACCAGCCTTCAGCAGCTGTGATGGCTCAGTGAACCTGCACCACTGTCCGTGTTATCTGTGATGTTGGCTCTTGTGGATGCCCACCCATGTTACAGCATGTGCCTTGCTGTTGCTGGACTGTTGCTGAGGATGCTAGAACACATCCCTTGTGCTGGTGATGTGAAACATATGACAATGTGTTGTTTTTGTGAGGTAGAGTGGACCTGCATTGTTACCATGACGATAAGTGGGTGTTTTTGTGCAGCTGACAGGATCTGTTGCATAATGTTTCAAGTACAGACTTCATGTATGTAGATGTTTCCTATGCAGACTTCATTTATGTGATAGCTCCTGTTCCTTCTCAGTCTGCCAATATTTCTACATATGGTTGGAATCTTTTCTTTTACAGTAATGTTTATATATGACAATTTTGTTTCATGTTACCGTAATTTTTATGTATCACAGTTTTGTGCCTGAAATGATGTTTCCACAAGTTATCTTCTGTGATCATCAGGCAGACAGATATTTCAAACACTCTGTTTTCACTAACAAATAACAGAGACATGTGTTGCAAGAAAAAGGGGAGAGAGAAGACATTAGGTCATGTGTGCACAAATGTCTCTTCCGAAAAGTCTTGTGGAGTAAGTTGTCAGCCTATATGAGCAGATGTCTGTTAAGAATAATCTCCGGAATGCAGTCTAGTAAATATATTCTTCACATACAGTACATTAAAATGGCTCATAACACCACCAAGATGAGGTGGCTTTGCAAAGTTGTCGATGAAGCTGTGGTGATAGGATCCTTATCATTGATATCTCGTTGAGAGGTGATGATACAGATTTGTCAGATATGTTAAGGAATGGGCTGCTTTAGGAACAGTCCTGTCAGTGTTTGTCTAAGTACAGGTCAGATTGATAGTTTCACCTGTTCATGCCTTCTGTTTGCTTGTGAGGATCAGACATGCCTCCCAGTGTATACAAGCATGCTGAGGTCAAGATTAAAGTGTCAAGTTATCAGAAATAATGCTTTTGTCTTTGCTGCTGCCAGGGAATTCCTGTGGGTGTCCCCAGGATGGTGGATGTAGTCCACCACTGATAATGTCATGTAAGAACACCTGTGTGAAACAGGAAACTGATAGGACGTGTCACATGCTTGTGATGGCTCTCATCCAATGGAAATGCTGTACATATTGTGTACTCTAACTATGGAAAGTGTCAGTAGTTTGTGTGTCTCATATATTGAACTAAAATAAAAACAATGAAACCTGTAAAAATCAATTGTTTATTACCAGAGAATCGCACAAAGGCAAACAGCACAAATGCATGTGTAGAGAGTGGTAATTCAGACAGCACTTATCAATCTTGTTACCATCTTTAAAATACACATGTTTAACAAATATGTATCAGCTATTCACAAACCAAAAATATTTCTGTATGATCATAAAATATAAACAACATTATTAATCTTTTAAAGGTTCACAACCTGAAGCAAAGTTGGTTGGATGCAGTGATGAAGATTTAAACTCGCACACCATGAAACCTTGGTACGTCAAACCCTGCTTTAACAAAACAGTTGCACTTGCTGGTCTGGCACTACAGATTATCATTGGTGCCTAGCTTGCACAGATTGTCATGCAATGTACCATCTGTTTCCTGGGGTGACAAAGCAACAGGGCTTCAATGTTTTCTATGAAGCATGGAATGTACATGAGTTTGTGAGAATCTTAAAACTACAAAGCAAACAAATTCCTGCATGACAAATGCACAGAAACATGTTCATGTGTCATGTATTCTGCAATGAAATGTATTATTTGAAGATATGAAAAACTCTGCATAAGTGGTTAAACAGTTAGTGAGGACTATTTTCAGACTGCCTAAAATCAGTGCTCTCAGAGTACGATGATAATCGGTGTTAAATATAAAACTTTGTCTGAAGATCTGTCTGGACAAACGCGTACATCGCCTATGGTTTATCCTAGTTTGCAACACTACCAAGTTACTGGAGGACTACGAATCTGAACCATTCCCTCTAAAATTTCACTCTGTCAATTTGAATAGTCTGGTTGCTAAGCAACCCAGCGAGTGTCGGGTAACTTGCAGATGAGAATGCTGCAAGCTGAAAACATAAACTGCAAAAATATTACTATGTGTCAAAAAGATTGACTGCTTAGCTTGGCCTGAAATAATGACAAAGTCATTAACAGAGTACATGTCTGTCTGTCTGTCTACTGCATGTGTTCAAGTGTAAACTGTGTCTGTCTGGATCTGTCTACTGCATGAGTTCAAGTGTAAACTGTGTCAGTCTGGATCTGTCTGTCTGTCTACTGCATGTGTTCAAGTGTAAACTGTGTCAGTCTGGATCTGTCTGTCTGTCTACTGCATGTGTTCAAGTGTAAACTGTGTCAGTCTGGATCTGTCTGTCTGTCTACTGCATGTGTTCAAGTGTAAACTGTGTCAGTCTGGATCTGTCTACTGCATGTGTTCAAGTGTAAACGGTGTCTGTCTGGATCTGTCTACTGCATGAGTTCAAGTGTAAACTGTGTCAGTCTGGATCTGTCTGTCTGTCTACTGCATGTGTTCAAGTGTAAACTGTGTCAGTCTGGATCTGTCTGTCTGTCTACTGCATGTGTTCAAGTGTAAACTGTGTCAGTCTGGATCTGTCTACTGCATGTGTTCAAGTGTAAACTGTGTCTGTCTGGATCTGTCTGTCTGTCTACTGCATGTGTTCAAGTGTAAACTGTGTCAGTCTGGATCTGTCTGTCTGTCTACTGCATGTGTTCAAGTGTAAACTGTGTCAGTCTGGATCTGTCTACTGCATGAGTTCAAGTGTAAACTGTGTCAGTCTGGATCTGTCTGTCTGTCTACTGCATGTGTTCAAGTGTAAACTGTGTCAGTCTGGATCTGTCTGTCTGTCTACTGCATGTGTTCAAGTGTAAACTGTGTCAGTCTGGATCTGTCTACTGCATGAGTTCAAGTGTAAACTGTGTCAGTCTGGAGCTGTCTGTCTGTCTACTGCATGTGATCAAGTGTAAACTGTGTCAGTCTGGATCTGTCTGTCTGTCTACTGCATGTGTTCAAGTGTAAACTGTGTCAGTCTGGATCTGTCTGAAGTGAGACGTTCTATCCACCTGCTGGATATCGTTAATAAAAACCCCACACAGTCAAACCCATGTTCTGGATGTTAGTTACACCCATACACACTTCAGGTGACTCACCAACTATATAGATTTGTCGGTGTGATTTCCATAAGTACATAAACATCCAGACTAACAGTGTTTTAGTGTAGGTTCTTCTCAAATATCTGTTGTCTATATACAACATGTGACACTGCAACATTGCTAAGTCACAATGTTTTCCTGCACCATGGCCATTGCTCCAGGGATGGGGCTTGATGAGCCCATTTAAGTAGTATTAGTCAACACAGCTGTTTAGTACTCTGTCCCTCTTGTAGTCCTGGGAATACCGCTGATCAAACACAAGCTGACCGTCACATTGTCAGGGATTTATATATGATGTACAGATTCACAAGACAATCCATACAGGTAATAGTAAATCTATCCCCACAGAGCAAGGAAGGCAAACGAAGTTCTAGAACAAGCAGCATGGTAGAGCTCTAGATTAGTTCTCCACACCAGATAGATCTCTTTTAGACAAGGAGATCTCTACACCAGATAGATAGGGGGATCTCTACATCAGGTACACATGGAGATCTCTTCACCAGGTAGACAGGGAGATATCTACACCTGGTACACTGGGAGATCTCTTCATCAGGTACACAGATCTCTTCATCAGGTAGACAGGAAGATCTCTACACCAGGTAGACAGGGAGATCTCTACACCTGGAACACTGGGAGATCTCTTCATCAGGTAGACAGGGAGATCTCTACACCAGGTAGACAGGGAGATCTCTACACCTGGTACACTGGGAGATCTCTTCATCAGGTAGACAGGGAGATCTCTACACCAGGTAGACAGGGAGATGTCTACATCAGGTACACAGTGGACATATGCAGTGATGAACAATTAAACAGCTAAAACATTCACAGTTTCACAAACCAATAGAAATCATTATTTGGATGAAAAAAAACAAGATATGAAAATAAGAACAACAATAAATGTATTGCCATAGCGTACCTCTGCAGGTTAAATATTCAACGGTGGTTTAGTCCTGGAATGTTTATGTTGATGAAGATGAAGATGATGATGATGATGATGATGCATCTATGTATTGGAATGTTGCAAGATGAGGACATCTTCACAATCGTACTACACAACAACACACTTTACAACACAACACTGAAGGCCACAGATTGTAACATGGGGGATAACTCTTGAATCAGGAGTCATCAACACTGTCAGCCAGTGTTCACAACACCTTAGTTCCACACAAAATATTCCTTACCTGCTGACATCCCAGAGATCAGGGAAATCAATATACTGCAGACTGCAATGATCCCAACAGAGCTTCACAAACATACAGTGTACATTTCTTCACCAAGCTATGTCTCACGGTATCCTTGAGATACTACCAGATTCCTGAGATCAGCAGACCACCACAGGACATAAGGCATTTATGTTGCAATACATACACTGTACACACAGCCTTGGGCATTTGTAACATCTTATTGCTCTGTTTGCAAAATGTTTACAAAACACTTTTTATATATAGCCTGAAGATGCTATATTTTCACAGGTCCAGATACAGGACCTGCACCATAAATAGAAGATTTGACATAACTGTACACAATAATTTCAGAGTATGATCGACACTACTAACACAAAGGGGGCTGACATGACACGTATAATGGGACATACATCTAAACCAAGTAATCATCTGTCAGGAAGATGCTCCTCAGGGGGCTCAACTATCCAACCCAGAATGTTTATGAAGTAAGTAAAGTGAGGGCAACTGTTACAGGTATTAGATATACCGGTTTGTGAGCAAACACATGTTCCTGACAAACCTAGAAACAAGGTCAAGGTGTATCTGGGATTCGAACTCATCATCAGATTTAGGCACTCCTAAAGGAAGGCAACTCTGATGAGCAACGTAGGTTCCGAGTAGGTCATCACAACATGTGTTTTACGTGTAGGATAAAGCACGACTCCGAGGTTATGGTTGGGGAAGTAAGACCCATGACAGTAGGGTGGTGAGAAGTAAGACTCACAGCACTACATGTTCTCGATCTTACTCCTTTCAACCAGATGGTCAAGAGCTTACTCTCCAAACCATAACTGAGGACGAGTGCTTTATTATACACATAA
This sequence comes from Haliotis asinina, assembly GCF_037392515.1. Lineage (NCBI taxonomy): Eukaryota > Metazoa > Mollusca > Gastropoda > Lepetellida > Haliotidae > Haliotis > Haliotis asinina. The sequence continues at coordinate 55,097,527 of NC_090293.1, read as the reverse complement.
ACCGTGTATGGTGGATAATTGGATGATCATGTAATGAAACCACATAACAGTAACTGAAGTGCCAGTAAAATCAATTTAATGACAGTAGGCTAAACTAGAAATAGATAATTCAACCCATGCATCATTGTCGGCCCATTAGCCGCGAGGTCGAGTGTCCGCTTATTAATCTGAAACTTGCGGATCCAATCCTCCTAGAGAAAACATCTGGAGAGGTCATAAACCTGGGAAATAGGTCTCACTTAGAACTGTAAAACCTGGGAAATAGGTCTCACTTAGAACTGTAAAACCTGGGAAATAGGTCTCACTTAGAACTGTAAAACCTGGGAAATAGGTCTCACTTAGAACTGTAAAACCTGGGAACAAATGAAAACCTCAAATGCGGTTATCCCGGGAAAAGAAGCCATGTCTAGTACATAGTGACAACCAATCTGAAAGTTTACATCATATGATGAATGTCAAACTGTACCTGTGACAACGCCGTTTGTGGACCTACATGAAGCAGGGACTATAAAAATAGTATTTGGTCTCTGGTTACACTATATTGTCATACTACATGAAGAATGTGCTTATTGGAATGTTCAAATCACAACTTCTGTTGTAATATTCCCTTATATTTGTGCTGATTATATGTTCAAATCTCAACCTTTGTTGTAATGGTCCCCTAAGAACGTGCTGATTAGAATGTTTAGATCACAACCTCAGTTGTAGTAGTCCCTTAACAATGTGCTGATTAGAATGTTTAGATCACAACCTCTGTTGTAATAATCCACTGAAAATGTGCAGATTACGTGAGCCATCTCCAATCCTTCTGGAGCTTTTCTTTGAAAGGGTGAATTCACACTGACTGGAGGCCAAGGAAAGGGAAGGTCTGCCTTGCTACAACTGTTGTCATGGTTGTCATGGTCATAGAGAATGTCAAGCTGGGTCATGTGATGGATCATGTTATAGACATGCAATAAGTGAAATATCAAAGGCTTCAGACACAATACACACACCATTCAGCCACGAAAAATGGCTGTTACAATATGTTACAGCATAACCAAACCCATTATTGTTTTAGACATCGTGCCTCTATCTTCCTTGTACACAGCAATATCTGTAGCTGAAGAGCGTCAGCAAAAGGCATGTATCAGTAGGACAATGACACGACAACCAGGTATGTTCAAACGTGACAAAGAGGCCAGCATTTGAGTAACAGCAGCAGTAACCATGACAACACACCAATATAGCCCCTGGATAAACTGCAGGCGGCTCTGTCACAGCAGCAGTAACCATGACAACACACCAATACAGCCCCTGCTCAAACTGTATAGTACTGCACTGTCATAGCAACAGTTACCATGAACACGCCACTACAGCCCCTGCAATCCACACTATCAAGCAAGAACTTCCATAGTGACAGTAACCATGACAACACATCTTCACAACTCCAGCAATATACTCTGAAGCAAGTACTACCACAGCAACAATAACTATGACAAGACAAAAGAGTTATAAAGATCACAGTTCATTGGCCTGATAGCAAACAGGTGCATGCTACTTGTCTTCCGAACTATATAACTTCATTCAACTGTCTCTCTGCTATACGGATTTGTCTGATCTGCCATATTACTTTCATAGAGTTATCATATTATATTCAAGTGAGCAAAATAAATTAATACTTGTGCACAAACATAAAAACAAACCAAGTCCACAGGTTAACAGAAAGCTCTGGCTGTAGCTAAAGTAATCTGCATAACTGCAACAGTGTACCACAATTGCTGAACCAAACTTCAGTGAAACGTTAAGTACTGGAATCTAAGTCACAAAAATACATCCCTCAGACCAAATACTTCCAATCACAAAATCACCATGTAACAGTTGTACCTCCCTTGCCAATAAATCCAGAATACTGTTTTGATGTGACAGTAAAGATACACAGAGCCCAATCCTCCTGCAATATGTTATGTCTTGACATCACTTTTACCATTGAATCAGTTGTACACTTTGTGGGGACTCGCTGCTCCAATCTATGCTTTCATTATTGGAATATTTGTTTTGTTGTTGGTAAATGGAGATGGTGACAGCTGGAGATGATCATAAGTTGAGGTCGTCATCTTCATCATGGTACTCCACCTGGTGGTCTCGTTTGAACGGTGTCCCAGGAGTCTTCTTTACCCGATTCCGCAGACCCAGACACGTGAACAGCACCCCCATCACTAACCCCAGCAGCAGGCAGCCGACAGCAACACCAGCGACAACATCTGCAACATGCACTGATAGTCATGGATGTGGTGGGAGTACCTAGGTGGTGTTAAAATGAAGTTACACTTACCAACATGGTATTAAACTGAAGCTACACTTACCAACATGGTATTAAACTGAAGCTACACTTACTAATATGGGTGTTAAACTAAAGTTACACTAAACAAAATGGCACTAAAACTCGAGCTATACTTACCAGCATGGTGTTAAACTAATGTTACATTTACAAACGTGGTGTTAAACTGAAGCTACACTTAACAACACAGTGTTAAAATGATGTTACACTTACAAACATGGTGTTAAACTCAAGCTATGCTTAGCAACGTGGGACTAAACTGATGTTACACTTACAAGCATGGAACTAAGATAAAGGCACACTTACCAGGATTGCTTTATGATAAAAGTACACTTACCTACATGGTGCTGTGATAAAGGTACACTTACCTACATGGTGCTGTGATAAAGCTACACTTACCTACATGGTGCTGTGATAAAGGTACACTTACCAGGATTGGTTTATCATAAAGGTACACTTACTAGCATGGTGCTCTACCAGGATAGTTTTATGATAAAGGAACACTTACCAGGATGGTGTTATGATAAAGGTACACTTACCAGGACAGTGCTGTGATAAAGGTACACTTACCAGGATGATACTTCACTGGGGGAGGTTGTTTCACTGTTGTCTGTAAAATTCCGTGCAGCACCCAGTTCCACATGCCACCTGTAAATCCCTCATTGGCCGGAGTATGGGACTTTGACAGATCCTCAGCAAAGTAAATAGCAATACCTGAAACAGTAAATAGCAATACCTGAAACAGTGAATAGCAATACCTGACACAGTGAATAGCAATACCTGACACAGTGAATAGCAATACCTGAAACAGTGAATAGTAATACCTGAAACAGTGAATAGCAATACCTGAAACAACTGCAGGTGTGTGTAAACAGAAGGACACAGCATGTGTATCTGAGTGAGTGAGTGAGTTAAGTTTTACACCGCACTCAGCAATATTCCAGCTATATGGCAGTGGTCTGTAAATAATCTAGTCTGGACCAGACAATCCAGTGATCAACAATGTGAGCATCAATCTGCACAATTGGGAACCGATGAATGTGTCAACCAAGTCAGCGAGCCTGACCACCCAATCCCAAATATTCCCATTAGTCGCCTCTTACGACAAGCATAGTTGCTTTTTATGGCAAGCCTGGGTTGCTGAAGGCCTTTTCTACCCCAGGACCTTCATGGGTCACATGTGTATCTGAACAGACTGAAAAATATTATTAAAATCTAAATATTTTAGATATGTAAATACTTACCTTACCATAGGTCTTATGCATATTACCTCAAGCTTCGCTAGAAGAGATCAGACAGTCATTGATTCGCCATACCTCGATGGCTACCTCATGTAATCTACGAATGTAGTCACGGAAGTGACATGATCTCCCCACTCGCGCAAACGCGAACCATCCAAAAATCACTCTTACTGGCAACAGGAAGGTACGAAGAGGTCAGAGTGGGGAGGAGCATCCAGCGTTGGGAGGGAGTCATCGCCCTATGGTAAGGTAAGTATTTAAGTATCTAAAATATTTAGATTTTAATAAATTTTACCTTACCTTACCATAGGTCTTATGCATATGGTTTCGACAGATGGATGGTGGTATTGACTCCGGAGGACCATCCCTCAGCAACCAGTGCACATGCATTAGGAGACCCGGGAGACCCATGCCAACAGTCGCAGGACAAACCTGGAAACAGGACAAAGAGTAACCCAAGGGAACTCCAAAGAAAAACTGACGCACCCTGAGGGTGAGGTTAATCTTAAGACCAATGGTAAGCAAAAGCATTATTACTTAAAGGGCAGACGGCCGGGTAAGTTGCTGGGCAACCACCAACAGATCTAAAAACTGTAGCCCCTCCATGTCCTCAAACACCAAGTCCCTCAGGCAGTGGGAAGCGAAGACGGTCGACGTTTTCCAAAAGCAGCTCTCCATAATCTGCGGCACTGTACAGTTCCTATGGAGAGCCATGGTAGATGCCAATGCTCTAATCTCGTGTGGGTTGTTCGCCACCGGGTGAGGTAGATGCTTGGCATTATAAGCCGCCATGATCGTGGACCAAAGCCATAAGTCGACTGCGTTCCTGTTCACTTACCCTCTGCAGGTAGATGAAAACAGATGATGAACAGTCTTTTACGGGAATGTCTCTTAGAAGCTGTCTTCCTGATGCAGCATTTGAGAGCTCAAAACGGGACATTTGAATGGGACACAACAGCTCCTCCTCCAAGTCATGATGTCCCAGGACTGAAGATAACGGAGGAATGGAGAACAGCCTGTCTGGCTGTCCAGGGAGCTATGACGCTCGCCACGTGCGATGAGTAGCCTTTAGCTCTTAAGGCCATCTGCAAATGACCCAATCGTGCAGATGGAATCTCAGCAGGTCCAGATGAAGCTACCGACTGTGCGGATGTCGAAGCAGATGTGACCTATCTGGGAGCTGGAGCGGCTCTCCGCTGGCGAGATGTTGCAGGTCGGGGAACCATGGCCTGGCTGGCCACCAAGGCGCGACCAAGAGCAGTCGCAGGTTCTGAGTCTGCTTGATCTTGGCGACCACTTCTGAGATAAGGACTGGTGGTGGGAACGCGTAACCATCAGGTCTTCCCACTACAGGGATCGCCCACGCCTGCAGGTCCGGTACAGGAGACACATACTTCGGCAAACTGGTGGTTGAAGTTGGTAACGAAGAGGTCCACAAGGGGTCTCCCACGATGAAGACAGAGCTGGCGAAACACGTCTGGATGGAGCATCCACTCCGTCGGGGATGGCCTACCGGGACATGACAGAGCGTCTGCTAGAATATTCACGCAGCCGGGGATGTGCCGAACCGCGACTACAATTCCGTTGCTGTCAAGAAGATCTGCTAAGTGGAACATCTGGTCCAGAAGTTGTTTGCATCTGGTCGTGCCCTGACGCGACCAGGATTTTGGAGTTTGCTAGAGTCGGTAAGCAGTGACACACTGCCAAGATGACGGTTTGCAGCTCCAAGTTGTTGATGTGCCACTGTTTTTCGGCGCCTGACCACAGCCCTGAGGTTGTCTGAGTCCCGACCAATGGCAGTTTGTAGCCGGACTTCAGGATCTTGCTCACAAACAGGTCCCCCAGGAATGACCAGTTGGCCCAGAAGACCCCTAGTCTTCCACCTACTGGAGTCAGGTGGATCAGTGCGACTGGGGGTGGGAGGTCCCAGTTGTAGAAATCCCTGACTTCAACGTCCAGAGTAGGGGCGCTTGCCCCTGCCTCGCCCGGGCGTTGACGAAGTATCACTGCCTCTGGCTCTGCCACAAAAGGCCAATCCCAATGCCTCAAAGGTTGATAAGGCCACCTCTGTGTTGGTTAATTCCGCATGCTGCTTATATACTGCAGGGATTTTATCATCAAAGAGGAATTTAGAGGTGAAGGGCGCACAAAGTAACTGCCGCTTGAACTCTTTCTGCCAATTACAGGTGTCCAGCAAGCAAGATCGACGTACCATCGTTGTCATAGCCAATGCCGCCCGCAGATGTCCAAGAAGATCGTGCAGCACCTTACCTTGCCAAGCAAAGATTGTAGTAAGGTGGTCAATCCTTGGGGCGTTGTCCTCAGACAAATCCATCACCGCCGCCGAGGTAGCAGAAGCCAGCGCGAAAATCGGCTTAAGCATGCGCTTGAGTTCCGTATCGATGGCTGCCAACTTGGAATCCTGTACCTTGTAAGAGGACTGCAAGGAGCCTGAGAGGCGCTTGAGCGATTCATCCTGGACAGAACCACTGTCCGCGAAATCCAAGCTGTGAATCTTACTATCAGACCTCCTGGACTTAGATGCCTTGATAGTCGGATTTAATGATAGCTTCGCAAAATCCTTATCTAATAGGGCCACAGCGTCCGCCCCCATAGGATGAGGTGGGATGAGCAGCTCTGGGGATAAATGAATAGCAGCGGGTTGCTGGAATCCGGCAAAGGCAAAGGGCAGTCTGGTAGCCTATCAGCGATCCACTCAAAGACTGCCGATAAGGGTAAGTAAGTACCATCATCATCACCGACATCTCCTGCCTCCTTGTCATAATCCAGGCAAAAGAACTGCTCTTCTAGGTCTTCCCAGGACACAGAAGTTGACTCACGCCGCTGAGTAGCAGAGGATGCTGATGCGCGAGCAGCAGACTCCTTAGATGAGACCCGACGTGGCTCAGGCGACCGCAAGCGCCAAGTCCTTGAGGAATGCCGGGGTGATCTGGACCACGAACGCAAATGAGAGAGTCCTCTCCAAAGGGCGTTGTGGGGATCGTGAGCTTGACCAAGGGCGCCGCCGCAGACTGCGTTGTGGGATATGGGATCGCCGATGCCTAGGAGATGTGGAGCGTGATCTCCTCTGGCGTAGATGACGGGGTAGGCGCTGGTCTCGCAGCAGCGCCGGGCTTCAGGAGGGAGCGCAGGAGCCTCTGGACCTCCGGATGAGACAAGGTGTCTGGGTGGGACAAGTCCACGAAGGAGTCCAAGCGAGGTGGTTCCAGGGATGAAGGAACAGGTGTCACCGACGAGGGCCCCATCCCAGGCGTCGGCACAGGCACTGAAAGCGGTGGTAGTTCAGGGTCCTCCGGAAAAGATCCTAAAGATTAGGCTGGAGACGACATCCTTCTCCGTTGTGTGAACCGCTTCCTCCTAACCGCCAGAAACGTCTTGAAGTCTGCCACTGACAACACTTCACAGTACTGGCAGAGTCCATCAATAGAGCAGGCTTTAGACGCACAATCCAGGCACCAAAGGTGAGGATCTTTCGCAGATTTCTGCCCCTTGCAGATAGTGCAAAACTGGCAAGTCATACAGAGTTAACTGCTACAGACAAAACATCCATGGCGAATCAACGACTGTCTGATCTCTTCTAGCGAAGCTTGAGGTAATATGCATAAGACCTATGGTAAGGTAAGTTAAAAATTAGGTGTATCTGAACAGAATGAGTAATACTGGTGTATCTGAACAGACTGAAAAATATAGGTATATCTGAACAGACTGAAGAAAACAGGTGTATCTAAACAGATTGAAGAACACAGGTGTATCTGAAAAGATTGAAGAACACAAGTTTATCTGAACACACGGAAGAATACAGGTGTCTCAGAACACACAGAAGACTACAGGTGTATCAGAGCACACAGACCAAAACGTGTATCTGAAAAATACAGCTGTATCTGAACAGACAGAAGACTATGGGTGTACCTGAAGAGACTGAAGACTATAAGTGTATGTAAAGAGACTGAAGACTATAAGTGTATGTAAAGAGACTGAAGACTACAAGTGTATCTGAAGAGACTGACAAGTGTATGTATACAACAGAAGGACAGCTTGCAGTCAACAGGTGCATCCATACAGGTGTAAGTCTACAGGTGTATCTGTACAGGTGTATGTCTACAGATGTAAGTCCAAAGGTGTATCTATACAGATGGAAGTGCACAGGTGTCTCTTTACAGATGTAAGTCTACAGGTGTATCTGTACAGGTGTAAGTCTAAAGTTGTATGTATACAGATGGAAGTGCACCGGTATCTCTTTACAGATGTAAGTCTACAGGTGTATCTGTACAGGTGTAAGTCTAAAGTTGTATCTATACAGATGCAAGTGCACCGGTATCTCTTTACAGATGTAAGTCTACAGGTGTATCTATACAGGTGTAAGTCTAAAGGTGTATCTATACAGATGCAAGAGCACCGGTATCTCTTTACAGATGTAAGTCTACAGGTGTATCTATACAGATGTAAGTCTAAAGCTGTATCTATACAGATGCAAGTCTACTTGTACATCTATACAGGTGTAAGTCTACAGGTGTAAGTCTACATGTGTACATGCATAGGTTTAAGTCTGCATATGTATCGATTCAGGAATACTACTATAGGTGTAAATCTAGAGGTCTACAGGTGTAAGTCTACAATTGTATCTATACAGGTGTAAGTCTACAGTTGGTTCTATACAGGTATAAGTCTACAATTGTATCTATACAGGTGTAAGTCTACAGTTGGTTCTATACAGGTGTAAGTCTACAAGTGTATCTACACATGTGTAAGTCTACAGGTGTAAGTCTACAGTTGGTTCTATACAGGTGTAAGTCTACAAGTGTATCTACACATGTGTAAGTCTACAGGTGTAAGTCTACAGTTGGTTCTATACAGGTGTAAGTCTACAAGTGTATCTACACATGTGTAAGTCTACAGGTGTAAGTCTACAGTTGGTTCTATACAGGTGTAAGTCTACAAGTGTATCTACACATGTGTAAGTCTACAGGTGTAAGTCTACAGTTGGTTCTATACAGGTGTAAGTCTACAAGTGTATCTACACATGTGTAAGTCTACAGGTGTAAGTCTACAGTTGGTTCTATACAGGTGTAAGTCTACAAGTGTATCTACACATGTGTAAGTCTACAGGTGTATCTACACATGTGTAAGTCTACAGGTGTATCTACACATGTGTAAGTCTACAGGTGTATCTACACATGTGTAAGTCTACAGGTGTATCTATACAGGTGTAAGTCTACAAGTGTATCTACACATGTGTAAGTCTACAGTTGGTTCTATACAGGTGTAAGTCTACAGGTGTATCTACACATGTGTAAGTCTACAGGTGTATCTATACAGGTGTAAGTCTACAAGTGTATCTACACATGTGTAAGTCTACAGTTGGTTCTATACAGGTGTAAGTCTACAGGTGTATCTATACAGGTGTAAGTCTACAGGTGTATCTATACAGGTGTAAGTCTACAGGTGTATCTACACATGTGTAAGTCTACAGGTGTATCTACACATGTGTAAGTCTACAGGTGTATCTATACAGGTGTAAGTCTACAGGTGTATCTACACATGTGTAAGTCTACAGGTGTATCTACACATGTGTAAGTCTACAGGTGTATCTATACAGGTGTAAGTCTACAGGTGTATCTACACATGTGTAAGTCTACAGGTGTATCTACACATGTGTAAGTCTACAGGTGTATCTACACATGTGTAAGTCTACAGGTGTATCTATACAGGTGTAAGTCTACAAGTGTATCTACACATGTGTAAGTCTACAGTTGGTTCTATACAGGTGTAAGTCTACAGGTGTATCTACACATGTGTAAGTCTACAGGTGTATCTATACAGGTGTAAGTCTACAAGTGTATCTACACATGTGTAAGTCTACAGTTGGTTCTATACAGGTGTAAGTCTACAGGTGTATCTATACAGGTGTAAGTCTACAGGTGTATCTATACAGGTGTAAGTCTACAGGTGTATCTACACATGTGTAAGTCTACAGGTGTATCTACACATGTGTAAGTCTACAGGTGTATCTATACAGGTGTAAGTCTACAGGTGTATCTACACATGTGTAAGTCTACAGGTGTATCTACACATGTGTAAGTCTACAAGTGTATCTACACATGTGTAAGTCTACAGGTGTATCTACACATGTGTAAGTCTACAGGTGTATCTACACATGTGTAAGTCTACAGGTGTATCTATACAGGTGTAAGTCTACAGGTGTATCTACACAGGTGTAAGTCTACAAGTGTATCTACACATGTGTAAGTCTACAGGTGTATCTACACATGTGTAAGTCTACAAGTGTATCTACACATGTGTAAGTCTACAGGTGTATCTACACATGTGTAAGTCTACAAGTGTATCTACACATGTGTAAGTCTACAGGTGTATCTATACAGGTGTAAGTCTACAGGTGTATCTACACAGGTGTAAGTCTACAGGTGTATCTACACATGTGTAAGTCTACAGGTGTATCTATACAGGTGTAAGTCTACAGGTGTATCTACACAGGTGTAAGTCTACAAGTGTATCTACACAGGTGTAAGTCTACAGGTGTATCTACACAGGTGTAAGTCTACAGGTGTATCTATACAGGTGTAAGTCTACAGGTGTATCTACACAGGTGTAAGTCTACAGGTGTATCTACACATGTGTAAGTCTACAGGTGTATCTATACAGGTGTAAGTCTACAGGTGTATCTACACAGGTGTAAGTCTACAAGTGTATCTACACAGGTGTAAGTCTACAGGTGTATCTACACAGGTGTAAGTCTACAAGTGTATCTACACATGTGTAAGTCTACAGGTGTATCTACACATGTGTAAGTCTACAAGTGTATCTACACATGTGTAAGTCTACAGGTGTATCTATACAGGTGTAAGTCTACAGGTGTATCTACACAGGTGTAAGTCTACAGGTGTATCTACACATGTGTAAGTCTACAGGTGTATCTATACAGGTGTAAGTCTACAGGTGTATCTACACAGGTGTAAGTCTACAAGTGTATCTACACAGGTGTAAGTCTACAGGTGTATCTACACAGGTGTAAGTCTACAAGTGTATCTACACAGGTGTAAGTCTACAAGTGTATCTACACAGGTGTAAGTCTACAAGTGTATCTACACAGGTGTAAGTCTACAGGTGTATCTACACAGGTGTAAGTCTACAAGTGTATCTACACAGGTGTAAGTCTACAGGTGTATCTACACAGGTGTAAGTCTACAGGTGTATCTATACAGGTGTAAGTCTACAGGTGTATCTACACAGGTGTAAGTCTACAGGTGTATCTACACAGGTGTAAGTCTACAAGTGTATCTACACAGGTGTAAGTCTACAAGTGTATCTACACAGGTGTAAGTCTACAAGTGTATCTACACAGGTGTAAGTCTACAAGTGTATCTACACAGGTGTAAGTCTACAGGTGTATCTATACAGGTGTAAGTCTACAGGTGTATCTACACAGGTGTAAGTCTACAGGTGTATCTACACATGTGTAAGTCTACAGGTGTATCTATACAGGTGTAAGTCTACAGGTGTATCTACACAGGTGTAAGTCTACAAGTGTATCTACACAGGTGTAAGTCTACAGGTGTATCTACACAGGTGTAAGTCTACAAGTGTATCTACACATGTGTAAGTCTACAGGTGTATCTACACATGTGTAAGTCTACAAGTGTATCTACACATGTGTAAGTCTACAGGTGTATCTATACAGGTGTAAGTCTACAGGTGTATCTACACAGGTGTAAGTCTACAGGTGTATCTACACATGTGTAAGTCTACAGGTGTATCTATACAGGTGTAAGTCTACAGGTGTATCTACACAGGTGTAAGTCTACAAGTGTATCTACACAGGTGTAAGTCTACAGGTGTATCTACACAGGTGTAAGTCTACAGGTGTATCTATACAGGTGTAAGTCTACAGGTGTATCTACACAGGTGTAAGTCTACAGGTGTATCTACACATGTGTAAGTCTACAGGTGTATCTATACAGGTGTAAGTCTACAGGTGTATCTACACAGGTGTAAGTCTACAAGTGTATCTACACAGGTGTAAGTCTACAGGTGTATCTACACAGGTGTAAGTCTACAGGTGTATCTACACAGGTGTAAGTCTACAGGTGTATCTGTACAGGTGTAAGTCTACAAGTGTATCTACACATGTGTAAGTCTACAGGTGTATCTACACAGGTGTAAGTCTACAGTTGGTTCTATACAGGTGTAAGTCTACAGGTGTATCTGTACAGGTGTAAGTCTACAGGTGTATCTATACAGGTGTAAGTCTACAGGTGTATCTATACAGGTGTAAGTCTACAGGTGTATCTGTACAGGTGTAAGTCTACAGGTGTATCTACACAGGTGTAAGTCTACAGGTGTATCTACACAGGTGTAAGTCTACAGGTGTATCTACACAGGTGTAAGTCTACAGGTGTATCTGTACAGGTGTAAGTCTACAAGTGTATCTACACATGTGTAAGTCTACAGGTGTATCTACACAGGTGTAAGTCTACAGTTGGTTCTATACAGGTGTAAGTCTACAGGTGTATCTGTACAGGTGTAAGTCTACAGGTGTATCTATACAGGTGTAAGTCTACAGGTGTATCTGCAAGTGAAGAGCTTGATTACCTTTGAGGCCAAAGTCATGGACATATTGATACTTGAGTCTGAGACTTCGGACATTCTCATACCAGTATTGGTGACACTGGGACATGTTGGATATCTGGAACAGACAACTGCAGTAACAGACAGACACTTCAGAAACAACTATACAACCTCACCTAGCAACAATCAACACAACCATACAGCCCCATCAAACAGCTGTCAACACAATTATACAACTCCACCTAGCACCAATCAACACAACCATACAATCTCACATAGCAACAATCAACACAACCATACAACCCCATCAAACAACTGTCAACACAACTCTACAACTCCATCTAGCAGCAATCAACACAACCATACAACCCCACATACCAATTATCAACACAACTATAAAACCCCACCAACCAATTATCAACACAACTATACAACCCCACCTAGCAACAATCAACACAACCATACAACCCCATCAAACAGCTGTCAACACAACTATACAACTCCATCTAGCAAAAATCAACACAACTATACAACTCCACCTAGCAACTAGCAACACAACTACACATATCCACCTAGCAACTACCAACACAACCATACAACCCCCATCTAACAACTAGCTACACAACCATACAATCCCATCAAACAACCGTCAACACAACTATAGAACCCCAGCAAATAACTATCATCACAACTATACAATCCCATCAAACAACTATCAACACAACCATGCAACCCCCATCTAGCAACTATCAACACAACCATGCAACCCCCATCTAGCAACTACCAACGCAGCCATGCAACCCAATTTAGTGACTCTCAACATAACTGTACAACCCCCCTCTAGCAACTATTGATACAACCATACAACCACCTAGCAACTACAAAAAAAACCCATACAACCCAATTAAGCAACAATCAACACAACTATACCACCCCATCTTGAAACTATCAATACAACTGTGCAACCCCATATAGCAACTATCAACACAACCATATAACTCCACCTAGCAATTACCAACACAACCATTCAACCCTCATCTAGCAACAATCAACACAACCATACAACCTCATCAAACAACCATCAACACAACCATACAACCCCATCAACACAACTGTACATCCCAAACAACTATCAACACAATTATACAACCCCATCTAGCAACAATCAACACAACCATACAACCCAATTAAGCAACTCTCTACACAACTACACAACTCCCATCTAGCAACTATCGAAACAACCATACAACCACCTAGCAACTACCAACACAACCATACAACCCAATTAAGCAACTATCAACACAACTATACCAGACCATCTTGAAACTATCAACACAACTATACAACCCCACCAAGCAAGTATCAACACAACTATACCACCCCATCTTGAAACTATCAATACAACTGTGCAACCCCATATAGCAACTATCAACACAACCATATAACTCCACCTAGCAATTACCAACACAACCATTCAACCCTCATCTAGCAACAATCAACACAACCATACAACCTCATCAAACAACCATCAACACAACCATACAACCCCATCAACACAACTGTACATCCCAAACAACTATCAACACAATTATACAACCCCATCTAGCAACAATCAACACAACCATACAACCCAATTAAGCAACTCTCTACACAACTACACAACTCCCATCTAGCAACTATCGAAACAACCATACAACCACCTAGCAACTACCAACACAACCATACAACCCAATTAAGCAACTATCAACACAACTATACCAGACCATCTTGAAACTATCAACACAACTATACAACCCCACCAAGCAAGTATCAACACAACTATACAACTCCATCTAGCAACAATCAACACAACTATACAACCTCACCTAGCAATTATCAACACAACTATACAACTCCATCTAGCAACAATCAACACAACTATACAACCCCACCCCACCAAGCACTATCAACACAACCATACAATCCCACCAAACAACTGTCAACACAACTAAAACCCCACCTAGCAATTATCAACACAACTATACAGTCATGCCCCATTTATCCGAACCTCAGATATCCGGAAAACTCGCCTTCCGAACGAAAATTCCTTAAAAGGGCACTGATACGGAGCGAATAATGTTTCTCGCCAACGGTCTAATTACGAAATCAAACTGCAAATTGGTCAGCGCCCGCTCCCTCGACCGTGATGGACAAAGGGACTGGGCTCCTGTCCATATTAGCAGAATTTCTTTACCTAAACAGTCAAGAGGCCAGATGCCCATCATATGCCAATATTTAAAAATATCTACGGCATTCCTTGTCTGATCGTAACAAAATATCCCAGCAGTGTAGTTTTTTTTCGGAAGCTTGGATGGTATAGTGACTGATCCAATTTGATCCAATTTCTATCCTCGACATTTAATCATGTTATGTTAAAATATGATGTCTACAGGCACGTAGCAAGCCATTTGTTTCAGTCCGAAAGATTGTAAAGCTTTATATTTAGGTAGTTTTGAGTGTTAGTTCAGCTGTGATAGCAAATATCATACCTAAATTTTGGTAGCTATGGTAGCTACCCTGGTTTATTATTTATGATAATAAAAACACACAGTTGATTTATTTGAATTCGTAAACTAAAAATGATGACTTTGCCTTTGGTAGAGAAATCTGAAAATTTTCTTACGTAAAAAAACCCTAATGCCAGCATGTATTCCTTATGTAACAAAGTTTCGTTGGTATCCTCAAAACAGTTTTGGCCCATAGGTGTTTTCAGGCTGCATCTTCCTTGCTGTAACTCGCGTTTGATGGTGTAAACCTACACGTGTTATTTGTCATCATTCTCTGGATGGTCAGTTAATGAATTTATAACTGGTATAATTAGTAGTACCATCACTTCGGTTACTCAACAAAGGTTCCCATTTGGCATTTCTCCTGTCTGGTGTAAATACTCAACATTATAAATTAAGGTCTGCAATGACAAATGCATTGCATGTTATGTAATATGTGCATGTACGTGATGCAAGAGGATTTATCAGCTGAGTTACAAAAACAAACATCGATCAAAGGATTAACCGATAACACACTGATTAAATAATTACTTTTATCTTCTAGCGGATTCGTCAAAAGGCAGTGTGTGTAGATGTACTAATTCATACTGACTACCCCCTGTCGTAAAGTGCGAGTGTTAAAACAACATCCTCCCTTCAAAGAATTAACCACCCTTGCGTTGATTGATTGGTTGCTCATTATTGGTTAACTAAATTACTTAGAATGGCGGACATCATACAATTAGTTGCCAGGTGTGCTATCTTGGGTGACCAATGAGAGGTTTCTCAGTTTTTCACCAATGTGAAAGACGTGAAACGATGTGTTACTTTTTCGCAAATTAGACTGTTGTAAGACACACAACACAAAGCAGGATTATTTACCAGCTGCAGATGAATGGAATACGATTTCTTTTACGTGGATATTGATGAATACATTCCTGAAAAAGGTAGTATCCTGACATTGTTGCTATAAAATTAGTCTGTTTTACATTCATTATTTGCATTTTGTTTTAATTTATTTGTTGTTGCATTCAGCAGAATCTATATGACAGAAAACACACACTAGATCGCGTATGTGTGTGAAATAGGATCCACATTGGCAATCTTTACAATCAGGGAGTCTACATAGAGGTAGGGTATTCCTGATACAATGTATAAATGTTGCTGTCATGTTAGAAATGTACTATAAGTATGAGCAGACCGTGTGTTCTTTTAGTAATTTTCAAAATCATACAAATATACAATAAACTAATTAGGGTTATGAGACAAAATATAGAGACGTACATTGGCTTCGCTATTTTTCCGTCCTAATAGTTTTTTACTATTTCTATCACTGGCAGATGATTAACCTTCAAAGTGTTTCATTTGTTTTCACAATACATTTGTAATGAAGTAAAAATGACTTCACCTTAGTTGATCTGTCTATAATTAAACTATCAATTGCGCATAAGGACTACGCAGCAGAGGTCACGAACCAGTCACGAATTCTGGGATATCATCCGCGTAGTCATGGGAGAAAAACAATAACAAAAGTTTACACCAGTCCACGGAAATTGCTCCGCATTAGTGCCCCTTTAAAACGAATTCACAACATTGTAAAATTACTCACATATCCAGAAATCCGGTTTCCGTAACCATACGGTCATTTTCACAGACAAAACACTAAATTATGTGCATTTTTGTCTCGTATATGCGGATGGCTGAGCACCTGCATGTTTACACACACGATTACTGAGGGCCTTGCGTGCCGTAACAAAGAAGTTGGCGGTCTTTGAAGCGTGAGAAGATTAATTACGTCTGAGTAGCAAGGTGACATTGAGTTAATTGTGAGGCGTGTCAATTTGTTGGTCATCATAATTAATTAATCCGGATGATCAAGCAAGTCTGGACAGCTGTGAGCAAAAAGACAATTGCTAACTGCATTCATCAGGTGGATATTATCCAATCAAATGAGGACCCACAAGTAGACATGGCCTTGTCGGAACTTCGCGATGTACTACGATCCTGTGTAACTGTGACTGTCACTGCCGATGATCTTGTGAATGTCAACAGTGACGAATTGACTGACGAAAGTCCTCTCGCTTTTCTATACAGCCAGTGCAAAAGGCTATGACTGATTTCTTCAAGTGAGCATAACAGCATGAACAGGTATGAGACATTGTACACACTGATATTTGTTTATATGCACCGTAATCAATAAAGATTGTGTCTGATGCCTACTATGTTCGTTTCTGTGTACATTTCTTATACATATGGCCTGTGATTCAGATATCCGAAAATTTCAATAAAAACACAAGTCTTTGGATAAATGGGGCACGACTGTACAACTCCACTTAGCAACAATCAACAAAACTATAAAACTCCATCTGGCAACAATCAACACAACCATACAGAATTACAACCCCATCAAACAGCTGTCAACACAAGTATACAACTCCACCTAGCAACAATCAACACAACAATACAACTCCCATCTAGCAACTATCAAGACAACTATACAACCCAGTCAAACAACTACCAACACAACCATACAACCCAATTAAGCAACTATCAACACAACTATACCACCCCATCTTGAAACTATCAATACAACCCCATCTAGCAACTATCAACACAACCATACAACTCCACCTAGCAACTACCAACACAACCATACAACCCTCATCTAGCAATATTCATCACAACCATACAACCCCATCAAACAAACTATCAACACAGGAACTGCCCACATAACTATAGAACTTACACAATGGTCAAACATGGGAGCTTTGTAGGCTTTGTTCCAGTAACTCTTGGTGAGCTCGTCTGGATGGTTGTCAAGTAATTCTCCGACAGATATCATTTCCCTGGACCCAGCAACATCACAGTGTGGCGTAGTTTGTCCCTCGCTCGTAACTTCCTTGAGAGTGCAGGTACTCAAGCCCATATCCTACCAATAAATCAATTAGTCAGTTTGGGTTAACACAAAAATCAGTCAAGTTTCAGCAGAGTCATCTAATTTATGTCATCATCTGGTTATGTCATTTAGTCATGTCATCATCTGGTCATGTCATTCAGTCATGTCATTATCTAGTCATGTCATTCAGTCATGTCATCATCTGATCATGTCATCATTCAGTCATATCATTATCTGGTCATGTTGTTTAGTCATGTCATCATCCAGTCATGTCATCATCTGGTTATTTAGTCATATTACCATAAAGTCATGTCACCTGGTTGTGTATTCATTCAGTCAGTCTGACAGCTGGACATACAGAGGTTAGTACTACTGCAGTTGCTGATCCACTTACAAATGTGAAGTGTTTACAGTTGTACTTGTAGCCATGCCACGGGATGCCCATGATGATACTCTCCTCATTGATGCCCACTGACGCATATTCATCCACACCTGGTAAAGCAGGAAAGGTCACAGATACTTTTGGTGGCAGGCAAGACAGAAAGCATAAAGGTTTAGAAAATGTCACTACTGGGCCATCCCAACACCTCCCACTGGAGACGCAATGCCTTGAACTACTGGGGCTCACTCAGGATAGCAGGCACACTAAATAACAAGCACTTACCTAGACTGATCATTGTGAAGGGCACAGATGCTCGAGCTTTACACCCGCTTCCTTCATGCTGGTACTCAAAGCTGCTGGGATCAATCATGAGCCAATCACACGAGTGATACAGAGTTCCCTGGGTGAGGCTGCAGTCACCACCGTAGCAAGCCGGCTTCCACGGCACTACACACACCATCTATAAAATACACCACATGCCTGCTGAATTTGTGTTTTTAAGGCACTTGGTAAGGCAGAAGTAGGCTTCCAAGGCTGACTGACAGCAACAACAAGAAAGACCACTATATTGCAGGTTGCTTCTGATACAGTGTACCTACCTCTATGGGATGTCCATAGTGTATCTTTGGAGTGAGCGCTTTCTTGAGATCCATGAGGATTGCTTGTACCTTCGACACTATCGACGCATCCTTGGTCTTCAGGACATCCATCAGTTTCACTGTGACAAAGTCGGCATGGGAGGAGTTCCTCCGGCTGACGACATGGTCAACCCACTCAGGGGAACTGGAGTTAGCAGACTTGTAATCCAGCTGGACTGAAACACAACTGTCTGTGAAACAGGGTCCTAGTGTCTTGTTTCGCTGTACCTACCAAGACAGGCTATAGTTTCATCAATCTGTAAAATCTTATCAAACACACAAAGGTGATCCACCAGAAGACCAAACTATTTGGCAAACCCACATCCAAACAAACAATCCCACTTCCCCATCACAACAAACAACCCCACATCCCCATTACAACAAACAACCCTACATCCCCATCCCAACAAACAACCCCACATCCTCATCCCAACAAACAACCCCACATCCCCATCCCAACAAACAACCCTACATCCCCATTACAACAAACAACCCCACATCCCCATCACAACAAACAACCCCACATCCATATCACAACAAACAACCCCACATCCCCATCCCAACAAACAACCCCACATCCCCATTACAACAAACAACCCCACATCCCCATCACAACAAACAACCCCACATCCATATCACAACAAACAACCCCACATCCCCATCCCAACAAACAACCCTACATCCCCATTACAACAAACAACCCCACATCCCCATCACAACAAACAACCCCACATCCATATCACAACAAACAACCCCACATCCCCATCCCAACAAACAACCCTACATCCCCATTACAACAAACAACCCCACATCCCCATCACAACAAACAACCCCACATCCATATCACAACAAACAACCCTACATCCCCATCCCAACAAACCCCACATCCCCATCACAACAAACAACCCCACATCCATATCACAACAAACAACCCCACATCCCCATCCCAACAAACAACCCCACATCCCCATCCCAACAAACAACCCCACATCCATATCACAACAAACAACCCCACATCCCCATCACAACAAACAACCCCACATCCATATCACAACAAACAACCCCACATCCCCATCCCAACAAACAACCCCACATCCCCATCACAACAAACAACCCCACATCCCCATCCCAACAAACAACCCCACATCCATATCACAACAAACAACCACACATCCCATCCCAACAAAACTTACTTCCCCATACCAACAAACAACCCACATCCCCATCCCAACAAACAACCCCACATCCCCATCACAACAAACAACCCCACATCCCCATCCCAACAAACAACCCCACATCCATATCACAACAAACAACCACACATCCCATCCCAACAAAACTTACTTCCCCATACCAACAAACAACCCACATCCCCATCCCAACAAACAACCCCACATCCCCATCCAAAGAAACAACCCCACTTAACCATCCCAACAAACAACCCCACTTACCCCATACCAACAGACAATCCCTCATCCACATCCCAACAAACAAACCCACCCATCCATCCCAACAAACAAACCCACATCTCCATCCCAACAAACAACCCTGCCCACCCATCCCAACAAACAACCCCACTCACCCACTACGCTGTTCGGTTTTATGTTAGCTGTCACTGGTTATTGAAACATGTTATATTTGGGATTAAATCTTCTTAGTAAAGTAGTTAAGTACATATTCTAGCACTTTTGTTCAGTTAAGTCCCATCAGGGATTCGAACCCACACCTTCTCAGAGTCAGTGTCAGGCACCTTATCACAGCACACAGAGTCACCTACCTAACCTGTTCAGTCACTGATGGAAGTCGGGGGGGCTGAGTGGGTTAAACAGCTGACTTGTGAACTGGTGATGAGGTGCCCGACTCTGAGGGTGTAGTTTCGAGTCCCCAATGGGACTCCACTCAACAAAAGTACTAGAATCTGTACTTTACTAAAGAATCCCAAACATATGATACGTTCCATGGGACCACTTTCTTATATGGCCTGCCTTTTGTAATCACTGGTTACTGAATTGATATTTTCAAGACAAACGTATCAGTGAAACGCACCACCAATCCATACAACATCCGTAACACTTGACATGGAACTACAGTCAGCTCTCGTTTATCTGACACTTGTGGGTGTTGAGAAATATGTCGGATTAATGTATTTGTGTAATAATATCAATGTATCACTGTTTACTAAAATTCATGATTGCCATTCTGTTGCATGCATATCCGAAACACTACATCCAGTTATGTATGTAAAAGTATTAACAGTAATTAAAAATAATGACAATACATTCTTGTTATCATTTATTAACATTCATAGATGGTATAACATACATATAAAATCATATAATCAATCAGATTCATACCTACATTCACATGAATGTCATAACTAAATTGACACAGAACCCACGTTTGTTTCCACACATCAGCAGCCATTATTAACCGGATGTTGAATGTGCTACTGTTTTCGTACAACTGCTTCTACACTAGCATGTGGACGTCTGTTGAACAATAATTTATATTTATTGAAAAAAGTCTTTGACTGTTTTTTGTTGTTCAATTTTTTCGGAGGCCTTCGGCAATTTCGTTTTCAAACTGTCAAGGAAGTCAAGGTCACTAACACCAAACACATCTAAGTGGTGTGTCAGAAATGTTTCCAGTGTGTTCAAAGATGTTTTGACCTGAAATAGCTTGGGAACCACTGGCTCAGTTGTCTGGTCTTCTTCAGTGCTTATTTCCTCATCAGCAGTAAACGTAGGTCAGACAATCTCCATAATTTCATATTCAGTCAAGGCTTCCTCACATGGCAAGTTTGCATCATATTCCAATTACAGGAGCATCCGGGTATAGCTTGTGAAGCGTTTCTTGTAGATCTTGGACATGTTCAGCCGGTTCATCTTTGGAGTCGATTTGGCTGTCAGTGGGTGGGAGGACTTTTGTATGGCGCCAGCAGTTTATGATTGTTGTCTGCTTCACGTCTCTTCACGCTGATCGAATGAACTGTGGGGCTTGTTTTATGTCCAGTGGTAAAGGCGTGTCTGCGCTGGCGTTGTCAAGATGAAATTTCATCTATTGCTTCTTATACAGAAGTTTGAAGTTCTTTGTTATTCCGGCATCTCGGGGCTGAATGTGGGACGTCGTACTGGGAGGCAGAACATGAAGCTTGACATTAGTTAGATGTACAGAGGCATGGGAAGGGGCGTCGTCTACCAGTAATGTCACCTGTCGTCTCTGTGTGCGCATGTGCTTGTCAAATTTCAGTCTTTGAAGATCAGCGCTGTCATCAAAGCCTTCTTGTTTGCATACCAGTGACACACAGAATTAGGATCAAAAGTTCTACCAAAACAACTTGGCTTGTTACATTTCCAAATTACCAGTGGTTTGGGTTTGTCAGTGCCTGATGCGTTCACCACAAGCAAAACAATTAGGCGATCTTTTGATTGTTTCTTACTGGACAAGGGGCAAGTGCTGAGTGTGGAGTTTGGTTCACTTTAGTAAAACAAACCAGTTTCATCACAGTTATAAATGTCACACGGATTGCATTCTGCCAGGATTTGCTGGAATTCTTCTCTTCCTGCATCTACAGCGATCTGAGGGGCTGAGGCTGATTCACCATGAATTTTGTGCATTTTAATTCCATGTCTCTGCTTGAATCTGGTCACCCATCCACTACTGTAGGCAAAATTATTAAAATCTAAATATTTTAGATATTTAAATACTTACCTTACCATAGGTCTATAGCATCTTACCTCAAGTTTCGCTTAACAGAAGATCTGACGGAGATGAATTGCATTCAAACTTGAATGGCTACCTTGCAATCACGACATCAGGATACGGAAGTATCTGGATCTCCTCACTGCGCATGCGCGCCGATTCCTCGAAAACTTCACTTTTACTTCCTGGTCCGAAGAATCTGAAGTGGGGAGGAGCATCCAGCGTTGGGAGGGAGTTACCGCCCTATGGTAAGGTAAATAATTTTATATATCTAAAATATTTAGATTTTAATAAATTTTTTACTTACCTTACCATAGGTCTATAGCATATGGATACAACAGCCTGGACGGTGGTGACGGATTCCCGAGGACCACCAGTGTGCAATAATTCCCACATATGCCTCGGGGTAGACGGACCACTACTGATTCTCTCATGGGATGCATCTACCATCACCTCATCATCAAACGGGAACTGGAACAGAATCAGAATAGCGAGTCACATACTAACCACCGGAGGGGTATGGTATCTTATCTCATGTGAGTACAAGACCCCTATAGACCAAGGTAAGAACAACATACTTTAAAGGGCAATCGGACGAGTAAGTTGCTGAGCAACTACTAGCGGTCTGAATGATTGCAGTCCCTCCATGTCCACTACTGCTAAGTCACGCAGGTAATGACTAGCGAAGACCGACGACGACTTCCAGAAACAACCGGCCATGATATCGGGAACTGAACATTTCTGTGCAGGGCCATGGTCGACACTAATGCCCAGATCTCATGAGGGTTATTAGCTGTCGGGTGAGGGAGACTCTGAGCATCATACGCCGCTAGAATAGTCTGCCTCAACCAGAGCGCTATGGTGTTTCTACTAACTTCCCCTTTAGCCGCCGTCGAGATGGGTAGGAACAATCTCTTCCTAGTACCTCGACGCGGTGCAGACTTTCTAATGTACAGCTTCAACGCCCGGACTGGACACAGTAAGAGTTCTGCTCTATCCTCCGGCCCGACTATAGATGAAATAGGCAGGATAGAAAACAATCTGTCCGGCTGGCCTGGCAGCTGGTTTTCAACCAGGAAATCCCATGAAGTCCTAGGTGTGCTACACCCTGTCTGTTCGAAGCGCACTCTAGTCACGTCCAGGGCGTTTATCTCACTGACCCTAGCTGCCGTAGCTAAGGCCAGTAAGAAAACTGTTTTCCTAGTAAGCAGTTCAAAGGATGTTGACTCCAAGGGTTCATATGGCTGACCTCTCAAATGTTGGAGTACGACATTCAAGTCCCAAGCTGGAGGGCAAAACTTGACTTTCTGGTCCTCCAGCTTAAACGCTTTCAACATCGCCACCAATTCCAGGATCTTAGAGACCCTTCTGTCACCTCACAGCCAGTACTGTTTTTAATGCTGACAAATAGGTACTAATCGTGCTTCCTCTGAGTTTCTTCGAGCAGCGCAAATATCGTAAAAACTATAAACTGGGGCGATGCTGTAAGAGGATCCTGCGACTTCTGGGTGCAAAAACTCTCATAGGTAGACCACTTATCATCATAAAGTGATCTGGTGGAAGGTCTATGCGCCTTGGCAATAATCTTTCCCACTTGCGATGAATAACCCTTGGCTTTTAACGTCCTTTGCAAATGGACCAAGCGCACAGATGAAACCGCGCTGGGTCCGGATGCAGCAGCCAACTGTGAGGATGACGCAACAGTCGGTCCCACTCTGGAACCTGGAACGGGCTTCCTCCTGCGAGATGGCATAACTCCGGAAACCACGTCCAGGTTGGCCACCAGGGCGCAACCAAAAGCAGACGTATCTTCTCTGTCAATTTGAGCTTCGCCACTACCGCTGGCATCAACACGGGGTGGGAGGGCGTAAGCGTCGAACCCCTCCCATGACAGGGATAGAGCGTCAGTCGCCCACGCTGCTGGGTCTGGTACTGGAGACACATAAACCGGGAGTTGTGTGTTGAACTTTGTGGCGAAGAGATCTATTAGTGGACGTCTGTGCTCTCTGCATATGAGATGGAACATCTCCGGGTGGAGCATCCACTCGGTTGGAGACGGTTTTCCTGGACGAGAAAGTGCATCGGTTTGCACATTCCTGCAACCCAGAATGTGTCAGGCTCTTATCTCGATGTTGTTTGCGTCCAACATGCTGGCCAGTAGAAACATCTGATCTAGCAGGGACCTGGATCTTGTCGTACCCTGCTTCCGGATCAGCCATACCACAGTCGAGTTGTCTGATATGATCAGCACATTGGAGTGACCCAGAAGTGGTACCCAATGATCTAAGGCCTGAATTACCGCCTCTAATTCCAGGTTGTTAATGTGCCAACCTGCCTCCACGTCGAACCACGTCTGGTCACCTAAGTGCGCTCCCCAACCTTGGAGTGGACGCAGCATTAGCCGTCCCCTGCGCGTTAGATCCTGCGCTGACATGAGGAGACCCAGGAGCGCCTGCCACTCTCTTAGGCGTAAAGGCTCTGACAAAACGGGAAATCTTCTCCCAACGATCGAGCGGAATCCGAACTCGATCGACCTGCATCTGGATGAGGCCCCTGATGAATAAAAGCTCCTGGGTAGGTTGCAACGGTGACTTCTCCCTGTTTAGCAGCCACCCCAGCTGCTCCAGCAGACGAATGGCAAAGTCCAGATGTCTGCATAGCAACTGAGGTTCGCCATGATTGAGGAGACAGTCGTCGATGTACGGATCGAACTCTGTCTGCCGTAGGTGCAGATAGCGAGTGATGGGAGTCATGATCCTGGTGAATAACCATGGGGTCGTAGATATGCCAAACGGCAGAACTCGCCACTGGTAATGGTGACCCCCGAACACAAACCTGAGAAACTTTCTGTGCGCGGGATGGATCGGGACATGTAGGTAAGCATCTTGAATGTCCAGGCTGCACAACCATGCACCCGGAGCCAACTTGAGTCGTAGCTGTTCCAGGGAGATCATCTTGAAGTGTGGCGGCTCCATCAGATAACAATCGTTGAAAGCCGCCATGTTGTGAATCATTCGGAACTTGTCTTTCTTGGGAACGAGGAAGATCTGCGAGTAGAACCCTGGTGAGAGGTGTGGGGCCGGTACTTCCTCCATGTCGCACTTTCCCAGCAACACTGTGATGTTGTCCCTCAACAGCAGACTTTGCGACTCTGAGTACATCCGTACCTCTGGGCGTGATGTTAACGGCGGGGGTCGAACTAAGGGAAGTTTGTAGCCTCTCTTTAGAATTCCGTTCACATAGTAATCCCCGAGGATAGGCCAGTTCCTCCAGAAGATTCCAAGTCTCCCACCTACTGGTGTTGGGAATACTGGCACGGCTGGTGGCAGGAGGTACCAGTCGTGACAGGTAACGCCCTCAACGTCTTGAATAGGGGCGCTTGCCTCTCCCTCTGCCCCGAGTGGCGGAAGCGTCTCTGTTGATGTCGACAGTTGTGTGGCGTTCCGAGGACACACATTTCTGGCATCGACCTCTGGAAAAGGCTGATCTGACTGATTCCCTCCTAGGGGATGTAGCGCCTTCTGCCCCCTTCTTGTGATCCCAATCTGCCACGAAAGGCAGAAGATAGCGCCTCAAAAGCCGACAATGAGACCTCCGTATTCCTGAGGTCGGCATGTTCTTTATATACCTCCAGTATAGCGTCCCCAAAGAGCACAGCGAAGAAATAGCATCTGCTACCATGGGGTGAGGCGGGATCAACAGTTCCGGCTCAATCCTAATAGCCTTGTCATTGTTAACACCAGACATAGGCGAAGGGCAGTCCGGGAGCCTATCGGCAATCCAATCGAAAACAGCAGATAAAGGCAAGCAGGACCCCTCAGCATCCTCAAGCTGTGTAGGATCCTCCTTGTAGTCAGGGGAAAAACACTGTTCTTCGTCTGCCATCCACGACACAGTAGACTTACGCTCCGGCATGCGCCCCCTGAAGGATGACTGCCTAGGATGTGGCGATCCTGATGTAGACCTAGACTGTCTATCTCTGTGCCTACGATAGGCCGATCTACCACGGCGCTCCAGCGATCTAGACGTTGAGCGTCGGCGTCTGCAAGCACTCGATGAACTACTGCTCCTAGATCACGATCTCCTACCACCAGAAAACTCTGAACATCTCCTATCCCAAGGCACATTGTTAGCGCTACCAAAAGCAAACATCTCCGATCCAGATGACGGTCTGCAGAAGCTACCAAGTCTGATCCAAGCTGAGTTGAGCCAATCAGCGGTGTCACGTTAGATGCGCCTGGCATTAATCCGGGGGTAGGCACCAGGAGCACCCTAAGAATCCTCTATACTTTGGGATGAGCAAGGGCGTCTGACCTCGTCACATCAACCCAACCACCTGCCTGGGTGGAAGGCAAAGGCGTAGGCATAGGCGTAAGCACTGAAAGCTGAATAGATGACGGAGCAGGCGCAGCGCCAGACCTCGGCGCCTGTGACAGCTCAGGCGTCTGACATGCCCCCAGAAGAACAGGCGTTCCCAAACGAGACGAAGGGAAGTCCGATGGTAGATTCTCTGGTGAGCTGGGAAGAGACAGTCTAGAGCCCGCCGATGATGCTGGGGATCTGGACATCTTCCTAAGTTGTTGAGACCTTCTCTTTTTAACAACTACTAAAAAGGTCTTGAAGTCTTTTGGAGAGAGGTCTGCACACACCGAGCACCTCTGACTTAAGGAGCAGGTACCGCCGCACAATCCGGACAAACAGCGTGGGGATCCTTGCCGGATTTATGACTCTTGCAAATCTGACAAAAATGTCGTGTCATACACAACAGCTGTAGCAAACGAAATAACATTCTAATAAAACAGGGTGGAAAACAAACCCCCCTTAACACAAAATGGACCGCGCCACACATCGTGCTACACGTGTGCAATGGACAAGTGAAATGACTATCACCTTAGCTGCACAAAGCAATAGATTGAATAATCCTGACTGAGGAGGGCATCAAAGAAAGAAAATAAATGCCCTAACGTAACAAATAACCATCCGAGAAACACACAGAGGTAAATGCACGGAAAAAATTAAGACATGATGACATGTGTCACGCAAGGTAGCCCGCATGTGTAAAACTTTACAATTACATGTAAAATCGACACAATGATAGAAAGAATACATACCAACTCCAAAACTCTTGGAAAAAAACAAGCAAATATCGAAAAAGTTATGACTTTATTCGATCAAGAAAAAAAAATCTATGCAATCCACAACCGTCTGTCTCAGACAACGCTTGAAGTAAAAGTGAAGTTTTCGAGGAATCCACGCGCATGCGCAGTGAGGAGATCCAGATACTTCCGTATCCTGACGTCGTAATTGTGAGGTAGCCATTCAAGTTTGAATGCAATTCATCTCCGTCAGATTTCCTGTCAAGCGAAGCTTGAGGTAATATGTTTTAGACCTATGATAAGGTAAGTAAAAAATTCAGTAACTCCTAATTTCTCCCCTAGAATCTTAGCCTGTTCTCTTAACAGTTCAACATTCACATGAACTGACCTACTCCTAACATCAGTAAACCACAAAAATAACGCCTTTTCAAGATCCTCCTGCTGGGTTTTTTCAGCTCTTGAAGTATTGGAATCAGTCGTAGATATGCTCAACCACTCAGCAGACTGCTTCAGGATGTCAGATACAGTTGATCGTCCAATCTTCACATCAACCTTCTGCTCGACAAAAGTGATGACTTGTTGTTGTGTTGTCTGGGGTTTGTCTCTCTTCAAAAGTCAGATTTCTTTCTTGATCAATGGCGTAATTTCTACTTGTCCTCGCTTAGCAAGTGGTGTTCCCGTGACAGACATCTTGTCGTGATGAAAAACTCAGGTCGGTTGTAAGCATTTTATACAGCTTGCTCTATTGTTATTTCTTGATTAAATCGTCTCGATTAATTATCTTGTGTTTGTAATTAACAAGTGTGATGTTCACCCACAGTGGTGTCAAGCAGCAGCCAGTAAGGAACATGTTAATTACCACCCATGTGTGACTGTTTGTTTACGGTCAGATTATCTGACCAGCTGTGTTGATTGTTGGATTAACAAATGTTTTTACAATGTATTTAGAATAATCACTTGCTAGCTTGGTGTGTCAGAGTCAGAATGCGAGAATGTCGCATTAAGGAGAGCAATAATCACTGTTTTAAATGGTTCCCTAATTTTTGGTCGGATTAATGTGAATGTCAGATCATTGAGTGTCAGACAGACGAGAGTTGACTGTACTGTTTCGTATGGGAAATACTCCATGAGGAACCAACGGAAGAATGTTTCCCAATGTTCACTACATGCATGTTCCTGTAATAATTACCCATGAAGCCATATTTCTTATGCATCTGGTGAGCAAAACACATGATGTCAGTGTTGACGTTGTCCTCCGTGGCAATGACCGATGTCAGGGAGCCCCATTCCCAGGTCTTGTAGTCTGCACTTCCGTTTGTGACAACAAATACCTGTCAACAATAACCAATGTCATTGCCATGGTTTGAATCATATCATAGACTTAAACAGACCTGACATTTGTCACAACAAACATCTCTACACTGAAAACACTGTACAGCTCTGGCTGGGTTGTCATAGCTGACTCCAAACAGTTGTTTTCAAACCATCAACTACCTGTTTTCCACATCAGTCTTTGGTTTGTTTCCTTTATTTCACATGATAATTCCTGTCTGGCTTATGTCAGTCCAGTGCCATACAGCATTCTGTTCCTTAAAATAATATCACTTTGACAAGTTATAACGTCAATGAACAAACTTCCCTTTAAGCAAACGGTTAACTTGTTAAGAGTTGACTCAACACAAGCAATGACTGACCATAATGAACAAGTACATGGTTTAACTGTCTCTGTCAGACACACTTTGCAGTTTGTTTCCACATTAGAGAATATTTTCAATCCAGGTAGAAATTATTCATCAGGCACAGCAAAACACCCAAATGGACAATCTATAAATCCTTAACATGGTCAACTCTGGCGTAACTCATACTTAGCAAACTTAGATATGATCATGAGGAACACGTTCCTCATTGTTCTAGGCAACTTACTGCAAAAGGTTTACGGATACGGTTCAACAATGTCATAGACTCCAATTCTGCATCAGCATCATTAATATGTTTATGGGTAAAACAAACCTGAAGGTAATCTTGCCAGGCATTATAACTGGGAGCAATCATGACTTAATAACTGTTTTCATTCCTGCTGTCCTAAAGCATTGAACAAAATTTGCTGTTTTCTTTTTACATAAAATGCACAATGTCACATAGGTTATAAACTGGTTTGTTTTTGTGGACTGAAAAGTATTTATTGTTATTTTCATTTATTCAAGAGTTTCTATCCATTTCATTTTGTACCCACTGCAACCTGTCATGGTCATGTGTAAAGTGTAAAAGTAGAACAGAGGCAGGTGACTCATCAGCTGAATGTGCGAATAACTAGTCCACCCACATCAGCATGTACATTCACATTTAGGACAGAAATCTAACATTGTAACCAGTAATCTTCATAGATTCACAGTCACACCGAAATGAAGGTCACATTTATGACAAAGCTATCATGTCAATTAGAATTTAGATACCAAGTTTTCTCAAATATTTGATCATAAATACCAATGAATAAAACGCACACAGACAAACAAACATTTTAAAAACTGAATTTGATTGGCACTAATGACAAAAACATAACAGGGCACCAAATAACGTTACAGATTAGCAATATTCAATCACTAAAGTCTACATCATCTATAAAGTTAAGAGCCGAGGCAAGTCTAGGTTTGACCCCACTTCCGCGTTTTGTCTTTGAACTGGCTTTAATACTCTGAGACACCCTATCACCAAGACTAAATTGCGGAATCGAGATACCAGTACCTCTTTATCTGTAGACTTCATACGGTTTGGACGAACACATCCATTCTTCGTCTTGCAGGGGCACACCACCGCGCCAGCAGATGAACTGATGAGAGCCGACATTCCTATCACCAACAGGTAAGCACAGGTGTACACTGAGGTAAACGCCATCCCTAGTCCTTGTCAACGAATGTAATAAAAAAACGCAAATATGAGAAATGATTATGATGGGTGTGTTTCTGGTTACAGCGATAAATCTCGGCAATCACTCCACGGACCAGGTGTCGCTGTCCATAGGCATGCCAGCCGCCATTCGTGTGAGCGTATACTAGTTCCCCAGCAACTGGTTTCACACCGCAACTGCGCAACGACTGACTGACAGCTTATTCAGAATCTTTCCGTGACAAGCGAGAATCTTTTTTTGTGCTTAGATCTATGTCAGTAAGCGCTGGACTGTTTTCAGCTTACATTCAAGCAGTCAGATATACATATACAACATATTGTTTTAGAGCTAAAGTTTTTTTGGGTTTTTTTTATTATAATGTATCCAAACGACCATATTTATTGACGCATAATAAAGAATACATGGGTAAGTTGTTTTTATAGACGATTAAATACAAGGTGGACAATGCAAGTAGAAGTAACACGCATTGTCACCCGTGTAAGACACGACGCTGTAACCATTGATCGACCGGGACGTATTAAACGAGTGTACAGGTAGCTAGGATCGACTGTCGATGACCTTGCAGCAGAACAAAACAGATCACAGAGGCCAATGGTTTCAAAGAACATTGGCATCAAGCAATGTACTGGGGGGCTTTATATTATTGTGTGAAGAAGATATAACTGGCTCGAGAAAAATACTTTGCCTCAAAAGTACCTAACTAAGCACATGTAAGAATATCTACGTATTTTTCAGTCAATATGTTAATTGGGTGAATTTCCACTTACAAAACAATAAATACTTATCTAATTCACATACTGACTGAGAAATCTATACATTTGTTTCATTTTGATAGCGAATTAAAAGAAATTTATGCACACAATGCCTTTAGTCGGTCACAGAAAAAGGTTAAATGGTTAGTGGTTGAAGAGAAAACGAAAGTACAGTTTTGTTTGATGTTAATTGTTGCTTTTGTTTCTTCTATTCCCTTGTGCAATTGTTTATGGTGATATTTTAGGTCCCTTGATCTTACAATAATCTGTAGCCAGTCTGCATTATAAAAGGACATATTTGGGTCAAGTTGTAAAATCTCCTAAAAGATGTTATTATTTGCGTCAGTTAATTACATTTTACGTAGTGACTGGTTTCACAACTTGACTGCAACACGTTCTCGCACAGTATGATCCCAGTTCATGGTTTCCGCATGTATGCGCTGACCGCCTGTGGAGTATATTATATTCTAGGTAGTATAGAGAGGCACGCCACAAGAGAGTGAAGGTTATTCAAACAACATCTAACACCTTCACTTTACACGCAACGTGAACCTCACCTTGCACTTAGTCATTCGTGATTACATGTAGATTACAGACGTAAGCATGTAACACGGCGGGGATTGTGTGACAAGGGTATTGTATACGTTACAGCATAAGGAGATCAGTTACGGTGACTAGCTGTATAACGCTGCATTTTCTGACGTTCGTTCTGTGTTGAGAGGATACAACCTCAAAAACATACCTGGTACTCTGTGTCCCTTGACTGGAGTATTGAAAAGAGTTGCGTGGAAACACACGATTTATACCATGTACATCACACCATGTCATACTCATCACACCTTTTGTACCATGCACATCACACCATGTCAAACTCATCACATCCTTTGTACCATGCACATCACACCATGTCACACTCACCACACCCTTTATACTATGCACATCACACCATGCCACATTCATCACATCCTTTATACCATGCACGTTACACCATGTCACCCATATCACATCCTTTTTACCGTGTACATCACACCTTGTCACCCGTCTCCGGTGGGCATATCCGTTATTCAGTTTGTGGCATTGCTGATTGACCCCTTCATTTACATTTTAAATGTACAGTTCTGCCGGGTTCTCTTATGATCTCAACATCCACCTTTTCAAGTTTACTTGGAATGTTTTTATACTGTTATATTTTCAAATTTCGAAATGAAGTTTTGAACACAATGTATCTGTTATTATGCTTAGTATGTGTGCACAATCACGGTCCTGTCAGGGAAGGCATATGTATAGGCAGACAGGATGTGTACGTTTTAGATCATGCAAGTCTATGCTGAAGCTGACTGTTTTAATCTCTATATCTGAGGAACCATCTAGTGCTGTTTTATGCTTTACAAATGATGGACGGCCGATCACTGTATGCTTTGCATATGCTATTAGACAGACTGTTGTCTGATTTACGTATGACGAGTGGCCGACTCTTTTTGGCTTACATGTGGCAAGAGACCGACTGATGTGCACTGTACACTCTTTCTAAAAAAGAAACGTATAGGTGTTATTGACTGAAGAAATGTGAAATATGTTTCAAAATATGTGGGCTTTTTCTGTTCTAAATTAAGCCATAATGCTGTTTGGTGTACATGGTACGAATGCACAGCGCATCTTCGGAAGCTAGTTTGAATACTTTGTCGTTGCACGTCATCTCTATGTTGATGAAAGCGTCATGATGTGGGCAGCCATATCCTACAGGCAGAAAAATGGCGTTGTGTTCCTTCAGTGCAATTCAACTGCTACTCGGTACAGAGATGTTACATCAAGATAACGCCAGGCATCACACAGCAGACGCCACTACTACGTAAGTTCAGAATGAGAACATCACAGTGCTTCCATGGCCTCCCAAAGCTACCTACTGCAATAGGTAGGCGTGTGATATGACCTTTGGCCGGGGCGTACATTAACCCTAACCTATGCATTGCAAGGGGAATCGATCAGAATTCCTCAAGGTCGAAGTTAAATGCTGAATTTATATTCCAGTCGATGCCGGGTTTTTAGGAAGACAATGCACAAATGGGAACGAGCTCCTTCACTTACTGAACGTTTGATAAACCATACATGCTAATAGACAATTGATCTTTCATAATGTGAAATTTGGCTGCAGAATTGCATATGCTAAAAGTTAACAGATTACATTCGTGAAAAGACACCTATATGCGTTTCTTCTTGTGGAGAGCATGTGATGGTCGATGGCTGTTCTTGTTACAAGATAAGAGGCTGACTGCTGTGCACAAGGGTCTGTGCTTGGAAGTCCCTGGATAGTTTCTACAGCCGAGATGCATGCCAGTGGATCGGTCAGCCAGATGACCTAGATTACCTGTCGTGGCTGGGTAGCCACACGTACCTGTCCTGCACACACCTGCAAAAACAGGTAATCCACACAGAGGTATTCACTCATTTAGACCGTACAGTCCAAGCTATATACCTGAGTACGCAGGTGAATTGTACAAAGTCCACACAAACACAATAGGAGAGATTAGGTTAATGCGAGACGGACCTGACCGCCCATACCGCGGAGTGAGGGTCACGTGGTCTGTGCTGACTTGAGATGCAGCAGTAGCATGGCGAAGGTCATGTAGATTTATGATCGATAATTACACGCGTTCGTGATCGGTTGACAACCAGTAAACGTGACAAATAAAATAAATCAATAATTCAGGCCACTCTCTGGTTTGGCTCGTTTCCGGGTAGTCAGTGTTTCGGTTGCATTGCTCATATATTGCGTGTAGCTTTGAACCAACTAGTGGGCTATAGTCTGATCATCTAGACTGAAGGGGAGACAACTCATACTGCCGGTGATGTTGAAGTGGTCATCTACCGTCACACACACGTATATACACACGATTACGCACCACACACTTACCACTCATACCCATACACGCTCAAGCTTACCATTGTTGTGTTTTTGATTCATTTTGCAGCTTTTGGGCGATGAATTTCAGCCTAACAATGTTTCATGATATTTGCTGTGGACAAATCATTTCTTATTAGACAAGCGAAGTAAGAATTGATCTTCAGTAACCAGACTTGACGTAAGAGGTCACGGGTGGTTATGTTCGCTGACTTGGTTGGCACATTGTATACCAGTTGTGTAGATCGCTGCTCATGATGTTGATCACTGGATTGTGGCTACTGTGTATCAGATGGACGACGGGGAAGCTAGGTGGTGATGGCGTTAACTCCTCACGTCAAAGAAGCTGCTCCCAGTCCCACATGGGTGCAATGTCTGAAGACCATTTCTTGTATTCCATGTCGCCATACTGAAATATTGATAATAAGCGTCGGAAAACTATATCCACTCACTCGCCCCCTTGTGTAAGAATGTTTTCGTCTACTACAACCAAGGTATCGCTACTTTGTTGTATATGGAACAGTTCATATATTCGGACGGTTATGGGCCGGGAAAGCTGCTTTCTTGATTATAAAGAGGAAAGTAGGGGTAGCTTTACCGGTCATAGAGGATAGATGTAGCTTTACCGGTCATAGAGGATAGATGTAGCTTTACCGGTCATAGAGGATAGATGTAGCTTTACCGGCCATAGAGGATGGGGTGCGTCACAGTATGTGATTACGGAGATGTAGCTTTACCGGTCATAGAGGATGGGGTGCATCACGGTATGTGATACGGAGATGTAGCTTTACCGGTCATAGAGGATGGGGAGCGTCACGGTATGTGATACGGAGATGTAGCTTTACCGGTCATAGAGGATGGGGTGCGTCACGGTATGTGATTACGGAGATGTAGCTTTACCGGTCATAGAGGATGGGGTGCGTCACGGTATGTGATTACGGAGATGTAGCTTTACCGGTCATAGAGGATGGGGTGCGTCACGGTATGTGACTACGGAGATGTAGCTTTACCGGTCATAGAGGATGGGGTGCATCACGGTATGTGATTACGGAGATGTAGCTTTACCGGTCATAGAGGATGGGGTGCGTCACAGTATGTGATACGGAGATGTAGCTTTACCGGTCATAGAGGATGGGGTGCATCACGGTATGTGATTACGGAGATGTAGCTTTACCGGTCATAGAGGATGGGGTGCGTCACAGTATGTGATTACGGAGATGTAGCTTTACCGGTCATAGAGGATGGGGTGCGTCACGGTATGTGATTACGGAGATGTAGCTTTACCGGTCATAGAGGATGGGGTGCATCACGGTATGTGATTACGGAGATGTAGCTTTACCGGTCATAGAGGATGGGGTGCGTCACGGTATGTGATTACGGAGATGTAGCTTTACCGGTCATAGAGGATGGGGTGCGTCACAGTATGTGATTACGGAGATGTAGCTTTACCGGTCATAGAGGATGGGGTGCGTCACGGTATGTGATTACGGAGATGTAGCTTTACCGGTCATAGAGGATGGGGTGCATCACGGTATGTGATACGGAGATGTAGCTTTACCGGTCATAGAGGATGGGGTGCATCACGGTATGTGATTACGGAGATGTAGCTTTACCGGTCATAGAGGATGGGGTGCGTCACGGTATGTGATTACGGAGATGTAGCTTTACCGGTCATAGAGGATGGGGTGCGTCACGGTATGTGACTACGGAGATGTAGCTTTACCGGTCATAGAGGATGGGGTGCATCACGGTATGTGATTACGGAGATGTAGCTTTACCGGTCATAGAGGATGGGGTGCGTCACAGTATGTGATACGGAGATGTAGCTTTACCGGTCATAGAGGATGGGGTGCGTCACGGTATGTGACTACGGAGATGTAGCTTTACCGGTCATAGAGGATGGGGTGCGTCACAGTATGTGATTACGGAGATGTAGCTTTACCGGTCATAGAGGATGGGGTGCGTCACGGTATGTGATTACGGAGATGTAGCTTTACCGGTCATAGAGGATGGGGTGCATCACGGTATGTGATTACGGAGATGTAGCTTTACCGGTCATAGAGGATGGGGTGCGTCACGGTATGTGATTACGGAGATGTAGCTTTACCGGTCATAGAGGATGGGGTGCGTCACAGTATGTGATTACGGAGATGTAGCTTTACCGGTCATAGAGGATGGGGTGCGTCACGGTATGTGATTACGGAGATGTAGCTTTACCGGTCATAGAGGATGGGGTGCATCACGGTATGTGATACGGAGATGTAGCTTTACCGGTCATAGAGGATGGGGTGCATCACGGTATGTGATTACGGAGATGTAGCTTTACCGGTCATAGAGGATGGGGTGCGTCACGGTATGTGATTACGGAGATGTAGCTTTACCGGTCATAGAGGATGGGGTGCGTCACGGTATGTGACTACGGAGATGTAGCTTTACCGGTCATAGAGGATGGGGTGCATCACGGTATGTGATTACGGAGATGTAGCTTTACCGGTCATAGAGGATGGGGTGCGTCACAGTATGTGATACGGAGATGTAGCTTTACCGGTCATAGAGGATGGGGTGCATCACGGTATGTGATTACGGAGATGTAGCTTTACCGGTCATAGAGGATGGGGTGCGTCACGGTATGTGATTACGGAGATGTAGCTTTACCGGTCATAGAGGATGGGGTGCGTCACGGTATGTGATTACGGAGATGTAGCTTTACCGGTCATAGAGGATGGGGTGCATCACGGTATGTGATTACGGAGATGTAGCTTTACCGGTCATAGAGGATGGGGTGCGTCACGGTATGTGATTACGGAGATGTAGCTTTACCGGTCATAGAGGATGGGGTGCGTCACAGTATGTGATTACGGAGATGTAGCTTTACCGGTCATAGAGGATGGGGTGCGTCACGGTATGTGATTACGGAGATGTAGCTTTACCGGTCATAGAGGATGGGGTGCATCACGGTATGTGATTACGGAGATGTAGCTTTACCGGTCATAGAGGATGGGGTGCGTCATGGTATGTGATTACGGAGATGTAGCTTTACCGGTCATAGAGGATGGGGTGCATCACGGTATGTGATTACGGAGATGTAGCTTTACCGGTCATAGAGGATGGGGTGCGTCATGGTATGTGATTACGGAGATGTAGCTTTACCGGTCATAGAGGATGGGGTGCATCACGGTATGTGATTACGGAGATGTAGCTTTACCGGTCATAGAGGATGGGGTGCGTCACAGTATGTGATTACGGAGATGTAGCTTTACCGGTCATAGAGGATGGGGTGCATCACGGTATGTGATATGGAGATGTAGCTTTACCGGTCATAGAGGATGGGGAGCGTCACGGTATGTGATGCGGAGATGTAGCTTTACCGGTCATAGAGGATGGGGTGTGTCACGGTATGTGACTACGGAGATGTAGCTTTACCGGTCATAGAGGATGGGGTGCATCACGGTATGTGATTACGGAGATGTAGCTTTACCGGTCATAGAGGATGGGGTGCGTCACGGTATGTGACTACGGAGATGTAGCTTTACCGGTCATAGAGGATGGGGTGCATCACGGTAAGTGATTACGGAGATGTAGCTTTACCGGTCATAGAGGATGGGGTGCGTCACAGTATGTGATACGGAGATGTAGCTTTACCGGTCATAGAGGATGGGGTGCATCACGGTATGTGATTACGGAGATGTAGCTTTACCGGTCATAGAGGATGGGGTGCGTCACGGTATGTGATTACGGAGATGTAGCTTTACCGGTCATAGAGGATGGGGTGCATCACGGTATGTGATTACGGAGATGTAGCTTTACCGGTCATAGAGGATGGGGTGCGTCACGGTATGTGATTACGGAGATGTAGCTTTACCGGTCATAGAGGATGGGGTGCGTCACAGTATGTGATTACGGAGATGTAGCTTTACCGGTCATAGAGGATGGGGTGCATCACGGTATGTGATTACGGAGATGTAGCTTTACCGGTCATAGAGGATGGGGTGCGTCACGGTATGTGATTACGGAGATGTAGCTTTACCGGTCATAGAGGATGGGGTGCGTCACGGTATGTGACTACGGAGATGTAGCTTTACCGGTCATAGAGGA
Organism: Haliotis asinina; assembly: GCF_037392515.1. NCBI lineage: Eukaryota > Metazoa > Mollusca > Gastropoda > Lepetellida > Haliotidae > Haliotis > Haliotis asinina. Next base: position 55,059,472 of record NC_090293.1, on the reverse strand, counting down.
TGGGGTGCATCACGGTATGTGATTACGGAGATGTAGCTTTACCGGTCATAGAGGATGGGGTGCGTCACAGTATGTGATACGGAGATGTAGCTTTACCGGTCATAGAGGATGGGGTGCATCACGGTATGTGATTACGGAGATGTAGCTTTACCGGTCATAGAGGATGGGGTGCGTCACAATATGTGATTACGGAGATGTAGCTTTACCGGTCATAGAGGATGGGGTGCGTCACGGTATGTGATTACGGAGATGTAGCTTTACCGGTCATAGAGGATGGGGTGCATCACGGTATGTGATTACGGAGATGTAGCTTTACCGGTCATAGAGGATGGGGTGCGTCACGGTATGTGATTACGGAGATGTAGCTTTACCGGTCATAGAGGATGGGGTGCGTCACAGTATGTGATTACGGAGATGTAGCTTTACCGGTCATAGAGGATGGGGTGCGTCACGGTATGTGATTACGGAGATGTAGCTTTACCGGTCATAGAGGATGGGGTGCATCACGGTATGTGATTACGGAGATGTAGCTTTACCGGTCATAGAGGATGGGGTGCATCACGGTATGTGATTACGGAGATGTAGCTTTACCGGTCATAGAGGATGGGGTGCATCACGGTATGTGATTACGGAGATGTAGCTTTACCGGTCATAGAGGATGGGGTGCATCACGGTATGTGATTACGGAGATGTAGCTTTACCGGTCATAGAGGATGGGGTGCATCACGGTATGTGATTACGGAGATGTAGCTTTACCGGTCATAGAGGATGGGGTGCGTCACAGTATGTGATTACGGAGATGTAGCTTTACCGGTCATAGAGGATGGGGTGCATCACGGTATGTGATATGGAGATGTAGCTTTACCGGTCATAGAGGATGGGGAGCGTCACGGTATGTGATGCGGAGATGTAGCTTTACCGGTCATAGAGGATGGGGTGTGTCACGGTATGTGACTACGGAGATGTAGCTTTACCGGTCATAGAGGATGGGGTGCATCACGGTATGTGATTACGGAGATGTAGCTTTACCGGTCATAGAGGATGGGGTGCATCACGGTATGTGATTACGGAGATGTAGCTTTACCGGTCATAGAGGATGGGGTGCATCACGGTATGTGATTACGGAGATGTAGCTTTACCGGTCATAGAGGATGGGGTGCATCACGGTATGTGATTACGGAGATGTAGCTTTACCGGTCATAGAGGATGGGGTGCATCACGGTATGTGATTACGGAGATGTAGCTTTACCGGTCATAGAGGATGGGGTGCGTCACAGTATGTGATACGGAGATGTAGCTTTACCGGTCATAGAGGATGGGGTGCATCACGGTATGTGATTACGGAGATGTAGCTTTACCGGTCATAGAGGATGGGGTGCGTCACAATATGTGATTACGGAGATGTAGCTTTACCGGTCATAGAGGATGGGGTGCGTCACGGTATGTGATTACGGAGATGTAGCTTTACCGGTCATAGAGGATGGGGTGCATCACGGTATGTGATTACGGAGATGTAGCTTTACCGGTCATAGAGGATGGGGTGCGTCACGGTATGTGATTACGGAGATGTAGCTTTACCGGTCATAGAGGATGGGGTGCGTCACAGTATGTGATTACGGAGATGTAGCTTTACCGGTCATAGAGGATGGGGTGCGTCACGGTATGTGATTACGGAGATGTAGCTTTACCGGTCATAGAGGATGGGGTGCATCACGGTATGTGATTACGGAGATGTAGCTTTACCGGTCATAGAGGATGGGGTGCATCACGGTATGTGATTACGGAGATGTAGCTTTACCGGTCATAGAGGATGGGGTGCATCACGGTATGTGATTACGGAGATGTAGCTTTACCGGTCATAGAGGATGGGGTGCATCACGGTATGTGATTACGGAGATGTAGCTTTACCGGTCATAGAGGATGGGGTGCATCACGGTATGTGATTACGGAGATGTAGCTTTACCGGTCATAGAGGATGGGGTGCGTCATGGTATGTGATTACGGAGATGTAGCTTTACCGGTCATAGAGGATGGGGTGCATCACGGTATGTGATACGGAGATGTAGCTTTACCGGTCATAGAGGATGGGGTGCGTCATGGTATGTGATTACGGAGATGTAGCTTTACCGGTCATAGAGGATGGGGTGCATCACGGTATGTGATTACGGAGATGTAGCTTTACCGGTCATAGAGGATGGGGTGCATCACGGTATGTGATACGGAGATGTAGCTTTACCGGTCATAGAGGATGGGGTGCGTCACGGTATGTGATTACGGAGATGTAGCTATACCGGGAATGAAGGCAATAAAAAACTAAGTTACCGTATTCACCATATTTAATTTGTTCGGCCATATATTACAAACAATGTAAATGAAATAAATGTATATACATGTAAAATATAAGTTTACACAAAAATATTCCTGTAAGCAGTTACTGACATTTCATCATTGTAATCCTCACATCACTCCTGTTTTAACAGTTCAGATACACAGTCAACATATTCCATATCATCTATGTCCTGGTTCTGTAGATCTTGACTCAGGGATCTAAGACGACTGTCTATCTGCCGGTAGCGGCATCACCTCTGTGGAGCACTAGGGTAGGCTGTTAGTCGGGCACAGGACACTTCGTTCACTGACTGCTCCCTTCGGAAAAGTCCAACGACTTCAAAAATATTGGGGTGACTCTTTCTGGCTTGCTGATTAACTTTGTGATGGAACCATTCTAGGTGGTTATTTGTCCTTGGTCCTTCGTTTCCGAAATGGTTCCACACCAATGGGGAAAACTGGTTACCCTCCACCCACGGAGCAGTCACATAATCCATGAATGATCGCACTTTGAGGTCGTCGGGGCTGTCAGCAATAGATTCTAACCAAATATCATCTACTTTGTCAAGGGGGCACAGGGGAAAAGCAGCAGCTCGACGTACTATCCTCCGCACATCATCGTCCTCCTTGTAGTCGTTGACGAGGTTCTCTTTCTGGACTCTCCTCCAAAGGCACTGACAATAATGAAAAAAGCACCCCCGAAGATGGGTTGTTGCGGGGAAAGCCGATCTTACTGCATTATGGGCTGCCAACTCAAAATCCAGCTGAACAACAGGACTGAAATGCAAGTTCAGGGTCTCAGCCAACTGATGAAGGTACTCGAACACAGCAGAGTAAGTTGTCTCCTTCCTATCTGGTAACAGTCCATACACTAGGGGAAACGTGTTCTTGGAACCGGGCTTGAATTGTATATATCTGGTCGAAGAGACGAGGTGCAGCAACGAATGTTCCGTCACAACATATTGTATCTGCGTCACACAGGATCTTCATGTTTTTGTCTGTGGTGAAGAGGAGGATGTCGTTGCTAATCCGATGAAGGAATCTCTCGCCAGCCTCTGTCTCAGCCCACTTGTCCTCAAGATGAATCTCAGGACTGGAAGCAGGCAGTCTGGGGACAGTCCTGTGTCTCAGTCTATACATGATTGTCTTCACAGAGTTGACAGATGGAATCTGTGGCAGCAATCCGTCTGGAAATCTGTCATGGTTGCGCCGGAGAAGTGAAACCTCATCGTCGTAGGTCGTTGGTATGGGGGTACACTCTTCCTTGGATCTTGCAATGAGTCTCGATTTGAACTGGGCAACCTCCATTTCGAATGGTACAGTAGGATGTGTGTGCTCTCCTTCTTCCACGGCACGAAGTCCTCTGTCTCTGTTTGCAAAAAGGAATATTCATGAGTTGATGGTACGGGAGTACACTTAACATATTAACATCTCTCTATATATATACTTAGTTCTATCTAACATCGTTTAATATTTCAAACATTTTAGTTTACCCGTAATTTGCTTAGCAATAACGTATCAGTGTAAAACAAAATGTACTACCTTGTAGTCGAACGAGCAGGACATCCAACAACAGTGCATCTCCAGTATTTCTTTTCTGCCTGACTTCTGCGACACCTGAACTTGCATCCATCAAAAAATAAATGTTGCCCACTGTGTCAACGAACGTTACTATTACTTGAGCATTTGCCATGATGACTGACAAACATGAGTAGATGTGAGTTGGAGGAGGATGTAGTTCTCATCAAAATTGTAAACATCACACACTTGGATGCTGAACTCTGTGATCCTAATAGGAAACAAATCGCATTAAAAAGAGAAAATCACAGGGGTCGTTTTTTCCATTAATCGGTAATTGTCAGGGTTAACTGATCGCAGTGTTTATTCAGTTAAGTAGCTTTGGTGGTACAATCTTGCGTTGGAGAAAGTAGCTTTCCCGGAACTACGCTAATTTAAAAAGTAGCTCTTCCGGGCAGACACCATTCGGACACGCGACGATCTAACGACTGGACCAACGTATTCAATCACCTGTCACGTGACTAGAGGACTCGGTGGTAGTTGCATGACGTATCATACCCGCTGGTTGAACATAGAATCAGCAGCCTTTGGGTAGCTGTATGAAACCTTTATTTGTGTAAACATAGCCAGTGATTTAATACAACAGGTATGTGTAGGCGTATAAGGAGGTTATAACACAGAGGACTACACTCACGTTCAGTCTCTGAAGATTGATAATGTTGATAGAAACATAATTCCATTTACATTTAAAAAGAGACCAGTTGGGAATGCTTTAATAGGGATTTTGCATTGCAGAAAGGGCTAGGGTAAGGGACAACAATGTGATTCAGGGACTGTGAGCCACAAACAGGAAACGTCATCTGCTGTTGGAGATACAAAGGGAGGCAACTCCAGTTAGCTTGTTGTGTGTGTCTTCCAACAATTTTCGATCATGCCGCATGCAGCGGTTATCCTCTGTGGGGCAAAATGATAATGAAAATACGTTCGAAGCACGGACACATTGCTAGTCTAAACATTCCTCTATTCAACATACGCACATATACTTCTATCATGAGCTCTAAATGTTTATGTCTCCACCTTTTACTTATGCAAATATTATAGGTCGGATATGTAGTCCTGTTAGAGTTTACAAACGTTGTTGGCCTCGTTTGTTAACCGGCGGGGCACATTCTGGACATATTCCTAAGACACGTGTTATGATGACGAAAATCCTGGACCATGATACAAGAAGTCAGTGTGTAACAGCGGCGTGGTATGCTCAGATACACGGAGTTAGTGCAGTATAGGACACATAAGGCTTATTAGATTTACAGGGAATTTACTGATGTAAAGTAATTCAGTTTGTGAACATTGCTGTATATAATATAATAGGGGGTCGGGGGAGGGTAGGATCGGGTGGCGTCATTCACATTAGACATACTTTTCTACGAAAATCCTTTTCGCTCCCATGGACATAACTTGTGACCGATCCCTTATATGACAGTGTGTGGCCATCCGAGGCCTATGAGTCACCCATTATCGTGGGACGGTCCCCAGACCGCGTATCCGAAAAGGTCACGTGATGTTATGTATCTTATTTCGCCGATTTAATATTGTCAAAGTCTCGAAGTCCGAATTCCAGGTAAACTGATACATACCGTTTTATTATATGTCAAGAATTCTACAAGCGCATTCTCCTCTCATGTTACTCGTCTTGCTTGTTAGTTAGAAAGATTACACGTGGTTTTATCGGCTGAAACAGGTGCCGGCACCAGGAGTCTGGTACAACCCACAGGCATTTGAAACAGATGTGAAGATTTTATTGGCAGCAAATACCTCTTTTCAAGTTTTCCTATTACCATAATCTGATAGCTTTGCCATTTACACTCCCATGACTCTCTATCCTATTCCTATCATAGATAACATTGACTTTCCTCTTTAAACTGCCACCACAAGTATATCTGTGAACTCCACGACACGACAGTCACGCCAATTAGGTCTCAATTAGATGAAATACTGACATCGTCAGGTGTCGCTTCAGAACTCCTTACAGAGACAAGTCGAAGCCGGGAGAGGCGCACGCTGTGGTGGACGTTCGGTAAAGCTAAGTGGAGTGAGTGAGTGGGTTGACAGAGAGTGAGTGAGGTTAAAGCCGACAAAGTGCACCAGACAAAGGTACACCAAATAACGAATGGCCCACGAGCTTTCTCAGATTCGGGTGCAACACAAGATAACTTATATGACGTAAATTTAGTTTCTGCAGATAATGGAGGCTGACGATTACCTAACGTTGATGTATACATTTCCTTTTCATGTGTGTCCAAAGGCACAGATTATTAATGATTCGCCCGAGTGCAGCAACGTTTGCCATTCGTCCCTGTACAATACCGTAAGTAAGAGTGCAACACCGATTCCAGAAAATCAAAGTACAATACCTATTCCCACGAATACAACACCTCACTCGTCCGTGTAAAATAACCTTTCTCGCATATAAACTACCGGGCAAAAGAAAGTTATCACCAACTTTAATTGGCTCAACAGTAAAAAAAGCAGCGTATATGAGATTTCTGATAACTGATGTATTGACAGAAATCATTTTCTGATAATTGGAATGAAAATTCATTGTCATGTCATTTTGCAATCTCTCGCAATACACGTATAAGGAGTCAAGGGGTCCAAATTAAAAATTACACAGATCACAGTTCTTTCAAAAAGGTCATAAAGAGTCATTTTATGGCACCGAAGTTAGGAAACACTTCATCAATAGCGAGTGTGACCCCCCCTGGGCGTCAATACACGCCAACACACGCCTCCTCATTGACGTCGTCAGACGGCGGATGGGTCGGTAGGCTCGCATCCCGGCTGCACGAAGTCGCCGAAGGACAGTTCGCCTGCTGGTGGCATGCCCTAATGCCGTCGCCGCCGTTGACGTCACCGTCGCGAACCTGTTCCGGAGGTGAATCTGTCGGATGTAGCGGTCTTCGGCTGGTGCTGTCACTCTCGGTCTTCCCGATCCTGGTCGGTCTTGAGTCTGTCCTGTCTGCCAGATTTGCATTTGGGCGAATATTTTCTACGTGGGATCAAACCTGTTTCCATCTTTTTGTTTTTTATACAACTAATTTAAAAGTGATAACTTTCTTTTGCCCGGTAGTTTATGATCTGATGGAGTTTGGACACCAGTCATGTTATTACAGTATATTCAGGCAACTTTGTGGGTTGGTTGCGTGACGCCACACTCCGCAATATTCTAACTATATGTCGGCGATCTGTAAATAACGCAGTCTGGACCAGACAGTCCAGTGATCAACAGCATGAGCACATAATTACGCAGTTGGGATACAAGGACATATGTCAACCAAGTCAGCGACCCTGATCACCCGATCCCGTTAGTTGCCTCACGAGAAGCATTGGCTACTGAGGACCAATTGTAACCTGGGTGTTTACTGGTTAGTACAAACAAACATCCAGTAGGTTGAGGGTGTTCCTACATGCGTTCACTCACATTTGTTTTAAACTTGATTCATTTGCACGCGAGGCTGTTCCCGCTTTTCTGCCCCGCAACAGAAGATTGTGTAATTACTCTGAGGATCTACTTGGGTCCGCAGCATCCAATAAATGATAGAACGCTTTCTCCAACACGACCCGGAGTTCAAGGCTGTAGACGATTGATTGCGTATTTGGAATTCTGACCAGCAACAACATCAATGTATTAAGCGTATAATGCATTATTGACATGACCCAACTGCGTCTACCATGCCCGGAAGTGACCCGAGTTGCCACGACTTTTGCTTGGTGAAGCAAAGCCACCCGTCGGTGCAGGGATTATAATGTATAATGTATTATAATAATGTTGAACCAGTCTGAACCCAGTCGAGTTCGTTCATCTATGCTCCAGCCAGTGTAAGCAGAGCTGCATACCAGACAAATCATTCACACAAAAGCAGTTGCACATCCCACCATGTGATGATGTGATTTTCACCAAAAACCGTAATTTGAAATACACATGTGTCATTCTGGTTAAACTCATCGTACAACAACGTGATATGAAGGATGATCTAGTCTGTCTCCAAATCTCTGAACAACATCATTCTCACGAAATGACGCAAGTCTGGCTTTCCCCAGGCTCTGAATCTCTGACCTCCCACGGACTCTGTTTCAATGTAAATGGGCATGGTTGTTACAATCTAAAATATATCTATTCAAAGACTAAGCGTTAGTCTGTGGATGACCTTGGAGCGCATACATTCACAATAACGGAGACCGAGTCAGAGCCCCTGGATTGGTTGATGGGTTGGTTAAGGAAAGTGGGTTTATTTGTTGGTAGCCCCACAGGACTGCCTGGGTTGGTTGCTGAGCTGGTTAAAGAAAGTGGATATAATTGTTGGGAACCCCTTGATTGGTTGATGGGTCGGTTAAGGAAAGTGGGTTTATTTGTTGGTTGCTAAGCTGGTTAAGGAAGATGGATATAATCGTTGGTAGCCCTATGGGCCCATGGGACGTCCTGGGCTGGTTGATGGGTTAAGGAAGGCCGGTATAGATGGTTGATAGACCCGCAGTACTGCCCGTGTTGGTGAAGGGAGGTGGGCAAGGCTGTATGCTGATATTGCTGAAAGTAACGATTTAACGTCCGTACAGAACATATAGTCATCTCGGTGTAAACTGTATGACGTATGATGATCGCATACTCTTGACTATACATGCCTATAACCTACTGTACCATCTCTACCAGTTAGTTTGCGAATACGGAACTACGGACGTTAGCTCTACTGATACGATCACGGATACGATAACGCGGCGAAATAATTAACTTGCTGCTCTGGCTTTTATGTCATCAATCTCACGTGCTCTCAAATACGTTGGTACATAACAGATAAGGCCATATTTAATCAGATTATATTCATAAAAATTACACATCGTTTTAGAGTCACCATAAATAACCGCTCCAAATGTGTAGCGTTTTCTTTCAGTCATCAGATCCATTTGAGTGAGAGAGTGAGTGAGTGAGTGAGTGAGTTTAATTTTACGCCACACTCAGCAATATTCCAACTATATGACGGCGGTCTGTAAATAATCGAGTCTGGACCAGACAATCCAGTGATCAACAACATGAACATCGATCTGTGTAATTGAGAACCGATGACATGTGTCAACCAAGTCAGCGAGCCTGACCACCCGATCCCGTTACTCGCCCCTTATGACAAGCATTGTCGCCTTTTATGGCAAGCATGGGTTGCTGAAGGCCTATTCTACCCCGGGACCTTCACGGGTCAGATCCAATTGAGAGATAAACAGAGTGAATTTGAAACTAGGGTTTTTTTCACTTTGATATCGCTGTAGATGTAAGGCAAGTGGACCCGACTTCCTCGTCTCTTGCGGCGATAAACAGTATACACGGAATCACACGCTGATTTACAGGCGCGTACCAAGCCAGTGTTGTCGTATAAGCCTGACGTACAGAGTTTATATTGTTTTATAATTAGATAGCACCGAGGGCTTGCTCAACCTTTTTAGCAACAATCATGTGTAAGCCTGGACATTTTTGTATAATGGTGGCTGCGCCGCTTGTTTAGAAATTAGGTTTCATATTTTAACCTCGACCTCAGAACATGTCGGGATGGAACTTATGGCAGCTGTTTTTCATGGTCATATGCCAATAAACATCTTTCATAAATCTCTAGATTCCAAACGTTTCCGGTCTTCTATTTACTTTAAGCTGGAGTCAATGGTAAGATCAGACAAAACGTTTTGCCTTTGTTACATGCAGTCTGTAGCTATGTTCAGATCTGTGGGGATATCCAATGTCATTCTCGGGGTCGAGGCTAATGAGTGGTTGTTTGGGCGTAGTCTCAAAGACTGGGCATTCATCTACATATGTCAGTGAGCATGCAGGTTAATTAGGCGTGGTGGGTTCCAGACCATTCAGAAGAACTACAGGCGTGGTGAGGTATCCCTGTTACAGATGCGATCTCCAATGAAGAATTACACAGTGTCAGTAGACAGACAACAGTTTACATGTGTGGTTGGTTTGAGAGTAACAGTGCAATGGGCTCGAGGCTAAGGTAATCTAGACTCTCGCAACCAGCTGATTGTAAACACAGGTCCTACTGGCTTTGATCGTTGTTACAGACACAGAAGTAGCGTTAAGGTGTCCTCCTCAACTCTGTATCGCCTCCACTCCAAGTGCCTTGGGCTATACTAGAGGGAGGTATGTGAACGAGGTTAATAAGGAATGGCCATGCACAAAAACACCAATACAATGTCTAGCCATTCTATAGCCAGCAACTATGTATATTATTCACCAGCTACTGTTTCATCAAACCTGCTGGCTGCAGAATGGCTACCAACATCCCTATAGACATTCAGCACAGGCATGCGTGTATACCCTCCCATGACGGCAAGGGCAGTGTCAGTGGTGCACTAGTAGATGGCTATTTTATCACATCCCTAGCCTGTCCAAACTGTAAGTGAATGTAGTTTTACGCCGCACTCAGCAATATTCCAACAGTATGGCGGAGGTATGTAGGTCATCGAATCTGGACAAGCCAATACCAGTGATCAACATCACATGAGCATCGATTTGCGCTATTGGGACGGGTGGCCTTTGTCTTGAAACAAACTTAAGTTTTAACTCAAATCTCAAACTGAGTTTGACAATTTGAAGCAGCAGAATTTTTAACTCGCCTGCATTTTTTTAAACTAACAAGTCCAAACAACTAAAGAAATATGTCCACCAAACTCAGATTGTCTACTAAGTTTGAGTTTAATACCGATTTCCGTTCATTCTGGAAAGTGCATGTTCACGCGTTTTCTCAAATTTGAGCAAAACCGTGAACTTAAGTTTGTTACGAGAAATCGGGGCCATGTCAGCGAGACTGGCCACCCAGTCCCGTGGGTCGCCTCTTATGACATTCATGGTCTATTGAAGACCAGTTCTAACCCGGATCTTCACGAGTCTTTCCAGCATGTCTCCCTATCTGTCAGGAGATCTGTCAGGAGATCCGGCTGGCGTGGATCGCTGTATCCAGACTAAGGTATTTACAGGCCATGACAACACTTGACTCGGGTGGAGGAGTAGCTTTGTAGTTGGTGCGTCCGCTCGTCATGCTTAAGACTTAGGTTCGACTGAAACATGGGTACAATTTGTGAAGTCGATTTCTGTTTTACCCGCCGTAATATTACTGTGATATAGCTAAAAGTGGCGCAAGACCATACGCATATCATTGGACTAAAGAGCAAATAAACAAATTACAGGTGCCTCTTTCATGTCAAGAGGATTCTGAACTGAAAAGATGAAAGGGACGAACCTTTCAAGGTCCAGGCTGAGGTTCGTTCCTCGACACGTACTATGTGGAACAACACTTCCCCATGTCACGTGACAGCTATATATATAAATATATATGGATCATCGATGACGGTGTACATCATCACACCCAGACCCGCCCTGCCTCTGGTACAGGGGAAGGTCGACCGAAACTGACTCCAGCCATTTCACAGGAAGATTCCATCATGGGCAAAGGCATCCACAGAGTTCCTGGTCTGATGCTATAGGGGTGAATACCCCGTTATACGACTCTAGTCTCTCCCAGACACCACAAGACAAGAGGCGGGTGGTAACACAGGCAATGGAGGTAACTCAGATTATCTAGAGGTAACTCTATGACCGACGCATTTCCACGTTTTTCTGTAAGAACAGGAAACTGTCACAATATGCCAGGATAAAACACCGGGAACAAGTCGTTCTTTATTAACCTGTAACGCGGGTCACCCAGGACAGTGAGTGCTTCTGAAGCAAGTATTCTTGACACGTGTCCAAGGTACACATATAATGACCGGAATTCCTGCCGTATTGTGGTTTTGTTGTCGTAACAACAACTCGATAATGACACCCCTACTCAGATTTATCCAGTAATGGATCTGTGACACCAGTTCTCCTATGTACACAAGAACCAGATGTTGGCACTGGTCCGGACTGATGCATATTACGACATCCCCAATCACGATGCGAAGTGTTTCCGGCTGTCAGATATCTTTATCTTTGTCCCTCTTCCAGAACATGGCGTCATGCTATACAGGCGGACATGTCAACGTTGTCCAACCACATTTTATCTGACAGGAATGTCATTTGAGACAGGGTCCATTTGCGTAGTTTTGATGTATTGTTAACATTCAAGACGAGCTTTCTGTGTGCATTCTTGTACCACATTCACTAGTCAAACCACAGTGGCTTGTAAGGCTACAACTGCCATCACTGATGGGGGTATTAGTTCTTTAATAGTACTAATACCCCGTCAGAGACAGTATATACCTTGGTGGCAGTGGCTAGTGTCACAAGCCTCTGTGGGTCATACTACTGCCAGGTGTAGAACACTTAATGAAAGGATGTATAATTTTGTAATGTCGTGTGCAAGCATTCTGAAATGGCAGTGTATTCATCAGCATTTAAGTCAATGTGGCTGTCCATCCAAACTGACCATCGAGAACGCGCAAAGAACTATCAGTGATGAAAGGCTCATGCTGTTCTTAGAGATTGTATTTATCGTACACATATTTCCTGTTTTCTAGATGTATTCCTGCCTAATGTACCCAGATAGTCGTAGAGCTTTATAACCCCCGTTACTTGTTAGAATCTCACACATGTTTGAATCTCCTTCAACATGGAACATGTTGCAGATGACGTGATGTCAGGCTGACAACGGAAGTATATCTGGACACCGGACACTGGACACGTCACTAATGAACTACCTAGACTTATACATACTTGTATTCCGATCTGATTCTTTGACCCTTGTGGCCAGACCACTTTCAGGCAAGCCATAACTTGCATACGTCTATGAACAAGGCTGATACGGGAAGATCTAGGCATCATGTCGCCCCTTAATTGAAATAACCGGAGCACGAATCTGAATATGAGCAGACTTGAATCCGGAACTGAAATTTAACTTCATATCAAGTGTGAGATTTATTACAAATGATACAACACTGTCTAGATAAATATACACATCACAACTGCCATACTAGACAACTCGACACTCTGATACCATCACACTAGACAAATAGACGCTATACGACTGCAAGATCTGATACAACCATAGATTCAGAGGGCATGTTTATCTGCAGCTAAGCTTAAGCAAAACCTGTTTACCCGGTTGAATTAATTGAACTCAGATTTCCTCAATACAAAACCATGAGACATTCTTTGTCAAAGTGTGTCTGTAATTAGTTGTAGGAAAGCAGTTTTCCCCGCATCACGTGGCCAGAGCCAATTTATGCTGAGTCAATATTGACACGTTGCTTCACAAAATAACTGTACAAATACGCACCTGAAAATAGCGCTGGTTTATCAATACATCGAACTTTGGTTTGCTTCTCACGGAAAGGTTGCCATGGCGACCTTCAACAGAATCGGGACCGTTACGTGACCCGGCGTGTTTAAAAGACGACTTAAATGAGGATGGAGAGAAATCAATCACTGAATCTCTGTTTCAGTACCCGGTTGTTGTTGTTAGTGTTAGATGCCGCTACTGTCTTCCTAGTCCCACCGTCATGTGTCTGCTCAGCGAGGTATTCATGAATAAATTCTGGCACGTAAGCAGTTCTTGACTTCATCTAAGCCTATATTGAGAACTTGGTCGGATGACGTCACTGTTTGCGTCAGGAGCAGGGAAGCAGTGGAGATACCGCCAGCTGGATCTGTATTCAAGGGGGGAGGGTGGGGGCGCACATAGTTCGACTGCCCGCCAGGGACCTATACTAATTGGTTCGAACCCCAGCATAAGACCGGTATTTGTGTGGGTGTCACCATGTGGATACAGGGATATCCTGAACACTCACTTGCATATATTACCCGGCAACTTGGACCTTGGTGTAATTACCAACGTACAATTACGATATCCACCAGCAAAAATAACGATATCCACCAGCAACAATGACGATATTCAACAGCAACAATAACGATATTCATCAGCAACAATCACGACATCCACCAGCAACAATAACGATATTCACCAGCAACAATCACGATATCCACCAGCAACAACAACGATATTCACCAGCAACAATAACAATATTCATCAGCAACAATCACGACATTCACCAGCAACAATAACGATATTTTACCAGCAACAATAACGATATTCACCAGCAACAATAACGATATTCATCAGCAACAATAACGATATTCACCAGCAACAATCACGATATCCACCAGCAACAATAACGATATTCATCAGCAACAATCACGGTATCAACCAGCAACAATCACGATATCCACCAGCAACAATCACGACATCCATCAGCAACAATCACGATATTCACCTGCAACAATCACGATATCCACCAGCAACAATAACGATATTCAACAGCAACAATAACAATATTCATCAGCAACAATCACGACATCCACCAGCAACAATAACGATATTCACCAGCAACAATCACGATATCCACCAGCAACAACAACGATATTCACCAGCAACAATAACAATATTCATCAGCAACAATCACGACATTCACCAGCAACAATAACGATATTTTACCAGCAACAATAACGATATTCACCAGCAACAATAACGATATTCATCAGCAACAATAACGATATTCACCAGCAACAATCACGATATCCACCAGCAACAATAACGATATTCATCAGCAACAATCACGGTATCAACCAGCAACAATCACGATATCCACCAGCAACAATCACGACATCCATCAGCAACAATAACGATATTCACCTGCAACAATCACGATATCCACCAGCAACAATAACGATATTCAACAGCAACAATAACAATATTCATCAGCAACAATCACGACATCCACCAGCAACAATAACGATATTCACCAGCAACAATCACGATATCCACCAGCAACAACAACGATATTCACCAGCAACAATAACAATATTCATCAGCAACAATCACGACATTCACCAGCAACAATCACGATATTTTACCAGCAACAATAACGATATTCACCAGCAACAATAACGATATTCATCAGCAACAATAACGATATTCACCAGCAACAATCACGATATCCACCAGCAACAATAACGATATTCATCAGCAACAATCACGGTATCAACCAGCAACAATCACGATATCCACCAGCAACAATAACGATATTCAACAGCAACAATAACAATATTCATCAGCAACAATCACGACATCCACCAGCAACAATAACGATATTCACCAGCAACAATCACGATATTCACCAGCAACAATAACGATATTCACCAGCAACAATAACGATATTCACCAGCAACAATAACAATATTCATCAACAACAATCACGACATCCACCAGCAACAATCACGATATTCACCAGCAACAATCACGATATTCATCAGCAACAATCACGATATTCACCAGCAACAATAACGATATTCATCAGCAACAATTACGATATCCACCAGCAACAATCACGATATCCACCAGCAACAATAACGATATTCATCAGCAACAATCACTATATCTACCAGCAACAATCACGATATCCACCAGCAACAATCACGATATCCACCAGCAACAATCACGACATCCACCAGCAAAAATAACGATATTCACCAGCAACAATAACGATATTCACCAGCAACAATCACGATATCCACCAGCAACAATCACGACATCCACCAGCAACAATCACGATATCCACCAGCAACAATAACGATATTCACCAGCCACAATCACGATATCCACCAGCAACAATCACGATATCCACCAGCAACAATAACGATATTCATCAGCAACAATCACGATATCCACCAGCAACAATCACGACATCCACCAGCAACAATCACGATATCCACCAGCAACAATCACGATATTCACCAGCAACAATTGCGATATTCATCAGCAACAATAACGATATCCACCAGCAACAATAACGATATTCATCAGCAACAATCACGACATCCACCAGCAACAATCACGATATCCATCAGCAACAATCACGATGTCCATCAGCAACAATCACGACATCCACCACAACAATCACGATATCCATCAGCAACAATCACGATATCCATCAGCAACAATCACGACATCCACCAGCAACAATCACGATATCCATCAGCAACAATCACGATATTCACCAGCAACAATCACGATGTCCATCAGCAACAATCACGACATCCACCACAACAATCACGATATCCATCAGCAACAATCACGATATCCATCAGCAACAATCACGACATCCATCAGCAACAATAACGATATTCACCAGCAACAATCACGATATTCACCAGCAACAATCACGATATTCACCAGCAACAATAACGATATTCACCAGCAACAATCACGATATCCATCAGCAACAATAACGATATTCATCAGCAACAATCACGACATCCACCAGCAACAATAACGACATCCACCAGCAACAATCACGATATCCATCAGCAACAATCACGATATCCATCAGAAACAATACATTTATCGGCAGCAATAAATACACACATCAGCAACAATCACGATACCCATCCGTTTGTCGTAAAAGGAGGATTCCGGGATCAGGTAGTCGGGTAGTTCATTGACTTTGTAGACATACAACATCATATCCTAATCAGTACAGATCGATGCTAATGATGTTAATCACTGGGTTATCTGGTCCAGATTTGATTATTGACAGAACGTACAATAAACAAATAATCAAACACACGACCTCAGCTAGCAAACACACAGAGACTCAAGACCCCAGCAGGCCAATGTAATCAAACACACACACGACCTCAGTCCTCAAATGTACTCAGTCAAACACTCGTACTGAACTTGCATATATAACAGAAAGCCACAGGTCACTAACCTACACATGCAATCAAACAAACCCTTGCATCAGGTGTGACATTCGGGGATTAACGGGGTATCTTTAATTAACCTCCCGAGTGCTGTGGTCGTCTTTCATTGCCCAACGTCTTCCACTAGGGGATTTACCTATCAAACGGTAGTCTTTAAATAGTACGTTCAAAGAAATCTGGTCTCGCGTAACTTTCATTTCCTTGGTTTAAAATGCTGCGTTTCATTACGGGTCTGATTAGACTTAAAAACAACCATGGAGTATTTTAAGCTGTGCAATCTCGAACTAAGTTTAACCGAAATGCTGGCTTCAAGCGCGCAGGGCAATGGCAGGCTGCCAGGTAACAGATTTAAAAAGTTATTTTTGGATGGCGTTCGTAATATTCTTCATTATCAAATCAGCGGGAGAGTGTGCCAACCTGTACTTGAGAGAGGCAGTTTCATATACCGCTGTCTAAACACATCTCTGCAAGTGGGAGGAAATACATTATGTCACGTCAGCACTTCCTGTTCCGGGCCCTACTGAACATGCTGACTTGATGCAGTTTGATAGTGAGGACGTGCATGATCTCTGTGTACTTACTGTTAGTTCATATGATAAATAAAAAATCACATGCATGGCGTCATAACACTTTGCCTAGCTTAAAGCAGCGTCGCACATACAGGATGAAGGTGTTCGAATCCAACACCTGGCGTTACAACGGATCCCAACATCTAGTGGCACACTGGATCCAACACCTGGCGTTACAACGGATCCCAACATCTAGTGGTAGACTGGATCCAACACCTGGCGTTACAACGGATCCCAACATCTAGTGGCAGACTGGATCCAACACCTGGTGGCACCACGGACCCAACCTGTGAGGATCTGGGTTAGAATACTGGTCTTCAGTAACTATGCTTGTCGTAAGAGGCGACTATCGGGATCGGGTGGGCAGGTTCGCTGACGTGGCTGACACGTGTCATCGTATCCCCTAGTGCGTAGATCGATGCTCATGCCGTTGTCACTGGATTGTCTGGTCCAGATTCGATTATTTACAGATCGCTGCCATCTAGCTGGAGTATTGCTGAGTGCGGCGTAAAACAATCAGCTAACAAACCTGTCTCAATGGAAGCTGTTTCTGACCATCAGCTGTCAGGGGAACCCTGAACTGTGTACATGGAACTGTTTGTGACCTGTTTCATCGGGTTTCTGCTTGCATGCCTCGTTTCAAATATTGTGAAGCCTCTTTAACACGTGTTTCTTCTTCCGGTACGGTACAGGTAAGTACAGGTCAGTACAGTATCGTTTACACAGTACCTGCTATTCACGGGTTGGGAGGAGACGCTGACAGGCGTGGTGTAGCCTCGTATAGATACTTGTATAAACACTGATGTCATCACGTGACTCATCGTCGGGCGTCGTCAGGTGGCATCCAAGACGTTGTGTAATGCCAGAGAACTTACCTACCGTGACCTTGACAGGACACGTCAGTGCACGCGGGGATTAGTTAACCGGCGAGAGTTTAAGTAGACTTATGACATTATCCTGCAGCGAGTTGCAGTTTGTTCCGCTGTATAGTCGTTGCTATCTTCCTAACCACTAACTGTGAACATTTGTACAACGTATACCCTCATGTAATATGCTATTGATTACTATAACACACGCAGCCGAGCCATCTGCGGGTAATTTACCTGAAAGCGCGATTACCGTCCGACAGCGGTCAAACACGCATAAAATCTAACTAGTTGGAAGGATAGCGCTCTATCGCCTACAATCTCGCTTTAGATCGGGAGATCGCATGCTGTATTACGCTATTAAACCATTGATGTAATTACGCCAGGGCCCTTTAGTGGTGTTAGTGTGATTGGTAGGCTGACAGGAGATTGGGCAGATGGGTAGGAGCGCCAGTTTAGAGCACCCCGTAATCCAGTCGCCAGATAACATTCCTGTCAGTGGTATCCGACTTGAGTGTCTGTAGTATGACGATCCTGTAGTATGAAAGATCATGAAGCATGACAGATCCTGTTGGATAGACAGAGCCTGGTGGGTAGAGTGGGACGAATGATATTATATTGTCGAGCCTTAAATATGATAGATACTGCAGTGAGAATGTGCAGTGTGACAGAACATATAGTGTGACATGTAATATGACCGTGGCCGAATTGCCCTTCAAACTCATATTATATATTTCTTCTGTATCTGTATTGTGCGAAGTGATAGTCAATATTTCTGATTTCTGAAGTGAACCTCCAGGCTATCATGGTTCATCCAATAGAACAAAAACAAACATGGTGATATGTGGTTCGGAATGAGGGTACGACCTTCACCTTCACCTTCACTGTGGAGACCTCGTTATGAACACAATCTAACACGTACTGTGGTCGACACTATCACTGCTGCACGTGGTAGACAAGTGCTGACAAAGACGTCATGGCGATATCAAAAGAACGGCCTGCAACTAGACAGGACAGATTGTCTGCCCATATATATCCCGCACAGTCGTGTTGCTTCACTGACTGCAGAGGACAGTGGGGGCATGGATGTCACAAGAATGTATCCGTGCGCCAAACACAGATTGCAGCTACATTGACAACACTTTCGACGTGCCTGTCCTCTGTATTTGAACCCCGAGGTCGTACGGAAACATTGCCAAAGACTGCAGCATATCCCATTACACATCTGCGTCTGTCTCTATCCCGTCATGCAACCTTCACTTCCGTGTTTACAGCCCTGTCACCGAATACCAGGTGCACCTGCCGTGATGTCGTTGGATGACGTCCAGGCCGCACGTCCCTGTCGCTGCCGGGAGATGCTGGCGTCACGCCAGACGTACACCATACTGATCGCTTCTCAGTAGCTGTTATTTATTTTACGTCAAACACTGTGTACATTGTTAGATGTTAGTTAATTACCACAAGCAGCTCAGTGAGCAACGTGACACCAATATGGTATTACACGGTGATTTCCTACCTACGGTTTTATGACGATCCTGAAGGTGGTCCGGCTTTAGAGGTGCTCCAGTGAGTGACAAACTGTTAATCTTCAAATCATCAAATTATCCGAACTACACACAATGCTTCCGGCAACGCCAGCAGCAGCTTTATTTCTTCACCAGATGACGTCGACGACAGAACTGCTGAACGACACTTTATTATACCTTGGTTAATCATTCATCATCTCTGGATTCTGATTTTGATAGATAAATAAATGAATAAACAAGTAACTAACTAAAACAATATTTATGTCAGCAAAAACTAACGATTTCTTTCATCCCATTTACCGGTCATCCTGAGGGGCTAAATATTTCATTGCTAAGTGTTTGCATCTTGTACAGAATGTTGTTATTGAAGATATTGATCAACTGACTGAGATACCATGCTCTTGAGTGTAAGTGGTTGATGTATCTGGTTACCGGTAACCGTTATACATGCATAAAACATTTTCTCTACCGCGAGACACATTGTTAGATAATAGCCATGTCTGGATATAGCGCTAGTTGTGCCTGAAATATACCGTTATTTTAAACCAACATTCACCCTGTGTTAGTCAGCCCTCCGCCCCCAACATGGATACGCACACCGCAGAGACACCGATTTGCCTCTTGTGTTTGGCACCACAACACAATTCCACTAAAGTTGCTGGAAAGCCTCCCAAATTCACTAGAAAGCGTGAACGACATCGCAACACAATTAGCTCATCTTGCTGGAAAACCAAAAGAAGCAATGGCACTTATCTTGAGGTCACCCTCCCAAGGTCGCTGTGGAGGGGCAGCTGCGTTCCAGGCACCTGTGAGGGGGAGGGAAGGTGTGCAGTGCTTGTAGGGTTAGGAGCAGAGTTGGGGGTAGGGGCAGTTTACAGGGGTCGGACTGCTTCTAGGGATTGTCTCCGGCAAATTCACTTGGGAACATTTTCCACAAACAGATCCCATTCATGGTGACGTTATCGTTTTTTTCTCTACAAAACATAATTAGCGTTCTGAACACCCAGGTCTCTAAGCCTCCCTGAACACCCATCCCTTCCTTATACATTCTGTCTGGGAACACAGAGCGAGTTTTTCACACATTGGTACTCATACAATTCCCTGAGATCAAAGCCCTCACCAGCAATCGCCTCATGTGCTGTAGTTGTCTCAGCTCGCCCAGTGAGGCAGTTAGCATACCTGGCACTTCGGCCACAATTACATATCACGACATGGACAGCTATACCGGGAGATGTGGCGGCATAAATGACCCACGCAGTGCCTGTTCTGAAGGTGTGGGGCCACTTGGCTGTCGGCTGCACATGGAGTTTGGTCATGCGACGGTACACACATTGATACAACTGTCATTTCGGATGGAAATATTTGTTTTTAAACTAAACGCAGCATGGTGAAAACTGTATCACTTTCACATACAAGAGCTGACCATGGGCCTCTGGCATTATGAACTATGTAAAAACATTGAAATATTGGTGTGCAAATTAAAGATACATTCAAATGTCTCAGTCTTATACACTTTTATAGTCTGTTTGGCTCAAAAGTGGACCGATGAATTGCAATGTAACTAGAAAACAAATAAGCATACCATACTCAGTGAAACGCTGATCATAATCAAAACATCATACCAATTCTGTGAGGTTTTTTTTTGTCCTAATGATATATAAGGTGTTTAACAAACTGTCAATAAAATATTGACACAGTTCACTGTTTATTGCGAGGGAAGAGGGCAGAGAAAGGCACAACCAGGTGTTGGAGAAGCACGTGCACAATTGTCGAGAAAGTTATATATTCATTAACCTATGTTGTGCTGTCTCCATGCTCCCTCGCACGTCTGGCTGTCCCTTTCTCTGCATTCCTCCCTCAAATAGAGAACTGAATGAATATATCGCTCATACAGGGTCCGACTGACGTAAATTCCGGAATGTCGGAGATTTACTGCATGCCCCCGCACTGTAGATGTACATGCAGCCAACAAGAACGGAACACGAACCTGTTGAATCATTTATTAACATTTTACGAAGGAATATAATAGACGTAACGGAAGTGTAGGTTGACTTATCTCCCCTTGATGATATTATTGCCGATAGGATTTCAGTGTAACATCTTCCAGGTTGCCATACAACTGCAAGCTCTGTCACAGGTACACATTCGTCCTCAAGAGGTACAGACATGCGTACCGGGAATCAAAGGGAGATAACTCTCCGGATATAACGACAAGGAACGGAGTAACTGGTAATAAAGATGTAATTGACAACTATAACATGTTTTGTTTCAACGTATATAGTATTACACACCCAACCGTTTATCAACAACAAGACTGATACCTGAAACGACAACTTCCATGGAAGTGAAACAAACAGCGGAACCACGTGGACATCGAGATTGTAAGTAAATAGAACACAATATTCCAGAAAACAAATTAAGATTGAAAACTGTAGTATGGATTCTGCAGAACGGTGATAACAGACTACACAAGACAGCAACGATGATGGCAGTTGATAAAGCTGTTGGGGTCGTCCCCGATATAATACTGAAATGTGTTTAGGTAACCCACGTTATCAGATACTAAGACAGGTTATTAAGAAACCCGGACATCCATCGGAGAGTAAGATATATTGGGTAAGAGAACCAACGTGTACTGGGTACTAACAAAGGTTGTTAGGAAACCCACATCTGTGGACTATTAAGATCATTTATAACGAAGCCAGCTGTAATGTGCACTAAATTAGTGTATGGAAATCCTCCTAAGTTGGGTATTGACAGAAGAAATGAATAAATAACAATAGGTGTTTCAATCCTGATATTTTAAAATCAATCTTCACTCTGTATCCCGTGAACGAATTACGATGTACCTGTGACCTATATCTGAGCAGGGATCCGCCTATGCTGAGGGGAGGGGGTGCCTGCTGATTGTTGGTTGAGGCAGCTCATCACGTGAGTACCATTTTGATGTGTGTTGTTGATTTAGTCGATACTAATAAGTCGTGTACGGCAACATCTATATGTCAGGTGAAAGTAATAACAGACAGTAATCTGGAACGTCAGGATATAACGTTGACAGTTCTAATTTGACTGCATTTACAGTTGAAGTCTGACTGCAGTGACAGTCTGAGATAGGGACTGAGCTAGGTAGGGTGGAGTCGGGACAAGAGTGTCTGTCTAGTGGAATCCCCCGCTCATATACATATACACGGTGTCTGTTGGACGGACGCCCGCACCTGAAGTTCAAGATACATAATTATGCATATAGTGAATGATTAATTCCCAAGATATCCCCGACAGATGTTATGGGACAATCCCCCCACTCCTCACAAAAGTAGTGTTAGTCCTAACCCCCCCAAACATGCAAACCCCTATACATAACCGACACGCTCAACCGAAATAGATCATCTCTACGGCTCAGGTTGCCATGAGATAATAATATAATGCTTGAAAAGTTCAGTAAACTTGAAAGAGATTAATTCTATTTTGGCCCTGAGTTATCCATGTTTCATTCAGCGAGATTCCTGGCATGTCTGGAGAGGCACTAGTTACCAAGCTACAGAGGTTCCGTACCCGCCACGACAACCATTGTACCTCTATAATTGCTGTCACCAATCTGGTATAATGACTTCCAATGGTGTGTTTACTATGTGAGGTTATAAATTCGTCTGGGATTTCACTTAACAAGTGCTGATACTAATCACACACATTCGGATTTCTAATGTTTTTACGGATAATTTACCTAGTGACGAAGACCAATTCTGGGATAACCTCAGATCGAGGT
Organism: Haliotis asinina; assembly: GCF_037392515.1. Lineage (NCBI taxonomy): Eukaryota > Metazoa > Mollusca > Gastropoda > Lepetellida > Haliotidae > Haliotis > Haliotis asinina. Next base: position 55,036,121 of record NC_090293.1, on the reverse strand, counting down.
TTGCCTGGACAAACGCAGCGAACACTCTGAACGAAACCTTCATACATCATGGCAGATGCTTGTCGACAGAAGGACGGACGGACAGACAGACGGACACTTACAGTGAGTGAGTCAGGGTAGTACACTTTCCCTGATGACATATAGTATACAGTTTGTATCATATTTATTGGCTATATTGCAAGCACCGCTGAAACCACTATACCTGTGTGCCTCAAATATACATAGACTAGAAACTATCACAGTTCTAATAATCAACAAAATATGTTTAAACAAGTTGAATAAATAGCCTATCTGTATATACATATCGAGTAAGTTACTGACGATGTCTAAAGCTAGAGCATTACCAACAGCTACATCACAAAACACTGAGGCGCAGCCATCTTGTTTTCATGTCAGAGGAAAGTATAGGCAAACTATCTTCATCTACATCCAGAAACGCTGTCGTATCACACGTATACGACTTGCTGTTGTTGCTGTTGCTGCTGCTGTTACCGGAAGCAGTACTCCTAAGTCACACTTGGAATTCTGGGAAATTCATTAGAATTGTGGATGTTACACTTATACAACGGTCAGGTGTCGTGACCATATTGTACGGGTCCACTCGGGGGCTCACACGGGACATAACTCGCACAAAAGCACATTGACTGCCCTTGGACACAGCGTGCACCCCTCCCTCTCTCTACTCGACGAATATATGCGCTCCATTTGCACATAATTGGCACGTTCCGTGGTCCGAGATATTTAATCACCGATACTGAAGGAATCGCTGTCATCGTATTGAATCGAAAAGCTTGTCTGGTGATATCAAACATGCATCGGAAGCAGTCGTGAACTTGTCAACAATATCTTCATGACATCTCGCGTGATGACATCACGTGATGAGGATGAAAGCGTCATGACGTCATCGCCCCTGGAAACATCTACACCTCCAGGGGTCTATAGACAATATATCCATAGCTTAACAGCAGAACCGTAAATGTGCAAGTTCATCAAAACATGCGGTCATGTGTCCCGCCTATCTCCTGTGCACGCTAATGGTCACCATTGGTCTGTCCTGGCTGTCCGTGATGGTGACGGCCGAATCCTTGGTAACAGACACTTTCCTTACATTAGAGCTCTGGGTGACGGCATACGACTTGCGCTGAGTCTGGAGGGGCTTGAGTGGGGCTTCTATCGTTAGCTGTTTGTCGTCTGCTATGTAGGCTGTGATGGTTGTAGGGTCGACACTGTCAGGAAGATCGTATTCTTTATTAAACTCCTTATGTAGTGTCCGGTTCGTCATCTTCTCTTGCCGCTCGGCGTGGACAATCAGCTTCTTGTCCATAGTTTTGACAACAATGTCCTCAGGACTGAACTCCCCGACGTCCACCTGGAGCCGAAGTCTCCTCGACCCGTCCGCTTCCGTTATGATGGGATTCTTGACGGGTGTGGCGACACCCAGTGGCTTTGACGTGGTGTCGCTCTGGATAGGAAGCATTACCTCCCTTTGCAGCAAGTTCTGCACTGGTCCCTCAATACTAAGTATGCCGTCCTTGCTGAGAAGACACTGAAGCTTATCTGGGTCGACCTGGCTAGGAATGTCCACCTGGCGGCTGTATTCTCGACTCACCGTCGAGTTGGAGGTCTTCTCCTCGTGGCGGGCATTCACAATAATCTTTGATTGCTGAACTTTGACCTGTATCTCTTCAGCCTTGAACTCGCTAACGTCAAATCTGACCTTGAACCTTTGTCGTCCCTCACTGTCCGTTTCAAACAACGTTTTGTTATTGTCCATTTGAATAATGCTAGCCCTCTTTTCTGAGGGTTTAAGAGTGAAGAAGTCATGGCGCATCTTCTCGAACTCATTTTCCCATTCTTTCCTCCGCTGTTCCATCCTGCTCTCCATGTCGGTCCACAGACTTATCTGACGGTCCTGGAAGTTTAGATCATCTCTCTTTATCGGAATGTGGAGCTCAGATCGGAATCTCGCCATCGTAGCTTGTAGGTGGAGGGGACGATGCGCCTGAAACAGAGGAAACAATTAAATCATGTTGCATAACGCCTCTACCAATATGACGTAAATATAATATATATAATGGAGTCTGCAACCACAACCCAGTGATTGATGGAATGGGCATAGGCAACTCTCGGTCGTCTTTTTTTAAATTTATTTTTTGTTTTGTTTGGTTGGTTGGTTGCTTTGGTTTGTTTGTTTTTTACTGTATACAGAGCCCAACCACAGTGGAGTCAGTCAGTGTGTAGCTTGCTGGATGGAAGGTAAATAAATTTAAATTTGAGTGAGTGAGTGAGTGAGTGAGTGAGTTTCCCTTTTCAGAAGATAAGGCGAACTTGATACCTAAGCATGTGGTACTGACGAGAAACATGTTTGATAGGATGTAAGGGTACGAATCAGACCGCCAGTCACACGTAGACCACTGACTCTCCCCCAACAGTACATCTGTCGTCCAGATAAGTACACGGTAAAATGACAGAAACATGAAACATATTTCTATACAAATATCGGTTGCTACTTCCTGTAACAGGGAACAGCCCTTTTTAAACAATTACATTTGTATTGAAACACGTCTCCACAACTACAGAGAGGATACAGTTCTTGAGTCTGGCAACTCAAACAGACATTGGATTAGTCAAACGCTTAACTCAAGTTTCCAGCTCATTCTTAAACTGACCATTTGCGACAAAAATGATACTTGCTCCATCAACGTCCTTGGTGACCTTGATCATCACAACCTCATTTCAACAACATCACTGGACGAGAGTGTTGCAGGTTACTGTAACCCAGCAATCCCTCATGGAATTCACTGCAGGGGAAATACTTAAACGCTCTCTTAATTTGCCAACTTGCCAACTTTGTGTACAAGCACCAGCAGTTTTCCATCGTTCTTTATCCTCGGGAGATCTCAGTCAGATGGTAAGATAATTGAATGCAGGCACGTTAGAAATGGATGTATCATGGGCGACCGTGTTTCCATCTGCTTTTACAGTGTAGTCGTTATCAGCATCAACATCGTGCACGGCTATTCAGCAGCTTATTTTCTAAATATTCCCCACCCGAAGGTAAATAAACAATGCATGAAGTATACGATAAATGTATCACAGGTAACGCCATGGGGCCATGTGACCGTTAATCTGCCATCTCCTTGTAGATCCTGTCATCCTGCACCTCCACACCTAATTGGGATAATTAATAAGGTTATAGGTTATGTTACAGCATTACAGGGTAGACAGGACCCCACAACCGAAGCATGCAGGCACCGACAACCTGTTTCTCTCCATGGCTGGTGCTCCTTTGTTATGGCGGCAAGTCCAGTGGGGTGACATGGGTACCTTGTGTGACGTCACCGGTCATATCCTTCACCGGTACATGGCTTCAATATTAGCTAACATGTAAAACCATAATCACTCACACTCGTTCTGCTGTCACTCTCTCACATACCAAATCGTGAGGTCTCCCGGGAAAAAGCAAGAAAAGAACCGACAGGTCTTAAAACACTTTACGTCTTCAAAGGACCTGTATAGTGACTTGTTGTCTGTGAGTTCGTTACTTTAGATCTGTGAGGAGTGTTGAATCGGGTACTGTAGATCAGTGTGTTGCTACTTCTGGAGGGCTTTGATGTAGATAGGTTACACCCTTCACACCCCGCCCCACTCAACCAGAATGGCGGGTCAAAACACAGGAAAGAAAGCTTCCCTTTGTACAGCAACAACCGTACAGATGATGGAACATCAGAAGCTTCTTCCCAAGAGGTCGACACTTGAGGATGTTCTTCAAGATACAGATGTACTGGGTTACTCCCTGTCTTCCCCCTCAAGCCGCCCCCCTACCCTCCCCTCAAGTCCTCCCCTCCTTGCAGTTCACTAAACAATATGGGAATGTAATCATATAGCGTCATACAGTGCCAACATTACTGTGTACAAATGGTTAACGTGTGTACACACGGTCACCGCAGCCTGACGGCATGTTGTACTTGTGGAGGAGCCAGCGTCCCCACGGGCCAGGGTTGTATACGCTGCCGTCTCCTCATGCCCCGTATGTTAGGTACGTTCAAGGGGAATATCAACAAGAAGGTGGTTTGCCGGCCTCCAGGAGGGATTCTTGGAACAAGTCGGATGAACTCGGCAAATGTCACGGATTCTCCATTGTATACACGGATTCCAGGCTCACAGAGACGAGAGTATTGATTTTCTAGTCTTCATCGGATTAGAATGTTGCATGACATAAGACACAAGACTGACATGTGGAGTAGGTGCATGACATTAGACACAAGACTGACATGTGGAGTAGGTGCATGACATTAGACACAAGACTGACATGTGGAGTAGGTGCATGACATTAGACACAAGACTGACATGTGGAGTAGGTGCATGACATTAGACACAAGACTGACATGTGGAGTAGGTGCATGACATTAGACACAAGACTGACATGTGGAGTAGGTGCATGACATTAGACACAAGACTGACATGTGGAGTAGGTGCATGACATTAGACACAAAACTGACATGTGGAGTAGGTGCATGACATTACACACAAGACTGACATGTCGAGTAGGTGCATGACATTAGACACAAGACTGACATGTCGAGTAGGTGCATGACCATTAGGTTCACCTGCAATCTTTTCAGAAATCAGTGCATACAAGGTAACCAATCCTGTTCAGAATTAGTACATTGAACACATCCTACTGTGTTTTCGGGGAATAAATTCCATTTCTTTGGTTGCCATCTTATCACAAATAGACGCTGATACTGAAATGTCTACAACGTCTATTTCTATCTTATTTCTTCAGGAAATTACGATGAAGTATTTTCCAAAGTTCCTGCGATATCGATTAAAGACCTCTAGACGTGATAAACCCTCTGAACTGAGGGTTTCGACCTACACATGGCAGTAAACACAGACACTGATGGGGGAAGCAGGTGTACTGTCTCCCAGGCCATAGGCAGTTGTGTGAAACTGTTAATACAAAATACGGCTTTGCACGCACACGTGAATTTGACGACTCTGATATGTCAGTGTAGTCATACTGTCTTCGTCTTCAGCGCACTGTCTTCGCTTTCATGAATACAGTCCAGTCTCACGATGGAAATCGTGTGCAACCGCAGGTGTACAGTGTATCGTGTGCAAGCCACACCTATAGACTGCATCGTGTGCAACCGCAGGTGTACAGTGTATTTACAGTGTCATGTGTGCACTCTACCTTGGTGTGAAACTACAGTCAAGGTGTTGTAAACAGTCAACGTACTATTGTAAACACAGTCAACGTACTGTTGTAAACAGTCAACGTCCTTTTGTAAACACAGTCAACGTACTGTTGTAAACAGTCAACGTACTATTGTAAACACAGTCAACGTACTGTTGTAAACAGTCAACGTACTTTTGTAAACACAGTCAACGTACTGTTGTACGGACACAGTCAACGTACTGTTGTAAACAGTCAACGTTCTGTAGTAAACAGTCAAAGTACTGTTGTAAACAGTCAACGTTCTGTAGTAAACACAGTCAACGTGCAGTCAGTCAACGTATACCATCACCAGGAACAGTTTTTCCCACATCATAAGCTAACATTACTTGGTTCTCGTCGAAGTTCAAGTTCGTTTGTAGTATCTGGGCTCCATTCCACAAAGCGAAGTATTAAAGTGATCGTAACTTCTTCATGGCGAGTGCTGTGGCTGGTGTGACGAACGGGCCTGCAACTCCGGCCCTCGTGTCTTGGCGAGCATTAGATAGTTTAAACTATATATAAAAAAAAGATTTAGATGACCTGTAGATGTAGAAATCTAAGACTGGCAATGTGTGAACTCCTGTATAAGCCTCAGACACAATGCAAGTCACAGTACCAGAATCTGTCGGTTGTAGTTTCACCAGAGTTTGAAAGGTTTCACCTTATTCACTTCGGTTCTGTCCATCGTTAAACTGACACCTTTTGATTTAACTGAAATACTGCTAAAACAGTGTCCATCCGAACTCAATCACGCTACCTCCTGGCAAACGCATGTGCCGCGATTAAAGGAGATCTGACATTTTAGACTGAGAACGACCAATCGGCAGAGGGTGAAACAACTGCACTAGTCGGCTTGAATTTCAGGATTGACCCGTGATGTGGTAAGACAGTCGTGCCGGAGAGGTGAGCTACGAGAGCTGACAACGAGAGGGAATTCCCCCTAATGCTACATGACAGGCCAGATCTGTTGAGCTGCAGAATGAGACGGGTGTTCGGCTATGCTATGCAGTACACACAGAATTAGAGTGGTAAGTGTTTCTGAGGTATTTTCAGGGCACGTATTGAAGCACTTGTCTATTTATGGTCCCGTAAAGTGGAAATGAGGTGAAAACAACTATCAGAACGCGAGTGAGAACCGTGTCAGAAATAGGAAGATTGTGCCCCGGATTGTAACCAGGTTATGTAATACACACCACGCTCTCATTAGTCTCTATACATATAAATACACATACAGACACACAGACGTACATGAATAGCGCGGCATCAATCCTCCTTGATGTAGAGTGTGTGAGGGACCATGGCTTGACGGTCAAGTTTAACAATGTCCCATCAACATCAAGAGGGGATGTACCTGTAGTTGGCTGTACACATTGTTGTACTCAGGTTAGGTTGTACAAGCTGTAGATATTTTCATCACAAAATTGAAAATAAAACATAGTTCGACGTACGCTTAATAACTTCACAAACTAGAATGTCATGACTGATATTCCATAGTTTGACTTTCACTAAATAGCTTTATAAACTAAAACGTCCCAACTGATCTGCCATAGTTCGACGTACGCTTAATAACTTCACAAACTAGAATGTCATGACTGATATTCCATAGTTTGACTTTCACTAAATAGCTTTATAAACTACACTTAATAACTTCACAAACTAGAATGTCATGACTGATATTCCATAGTTTGACTTTCACTAAATAGCTTTATAAACTAAAAAGTCCCAACTGATCTGCCATAGTTCGACGTACGCTTAATAACTTCACAAACTAGAATGTCATGGCTGATATTCCATAGTTTGACTTTCACTAAATAGCTTTATAAACTAAAAAGTCCCAACTGATCTGCCATAGTTCGGCGTACGCTTAATAACTTTACAAACTAGAATGTCACGGCTGATATTCCATAGTTTGACTTTCACTAAATAGCTTTATAAACTAAAGAATCCGAACTGATCTGTCATAGTTCGACGTAAGCTTAATACTAATTTCAAAAACTAAAATATTCCGGCTGATATCCCATTGTTCGACGTACGCGTAATATTTTCATAAACCAGAATATCTCGACAAATCTGACATAGTCCGACGTACACTTGATAATTTCATGAAGTAGAATGTCCCTACTGATCTCCCATAGTGAGACGTACATACACGTAATGTTTTAACCATGATGTCCCATCGAGTCTGCCATAATTATTCAATATGTTAACGTCCACTCCTTCATTGTCAACACGGTGAGTTCTCCGTCACCGTGCTTGCCTCAACAACATCGACTGCTGGAACAGCGTAATTAACATCGGCAAATACCCGTCACTGAACAAATGCGCCTCTAGTTTAACCGGAACACGACAAACAAAATCCCAGTAACAGCAGAGATTAGCAAGGGGGTACTACCGATCATTTCAGCGATCGGAATATTTCCTCCTTCACACAGTGCTTTAGGAAGTATTAAAGAACTTCTCAACCTGTACAGCAGCCCAATAATATTTTGGGCATTGTTTGTATTATCTGGAGCGCAGCTTCACTGTCAAGTGTTTTTCAAATACTTCCAAAGAGGCAGGAGAGCGTGATCCCACAACTAGGATGTTAAACTCGTATCTCCATGCAGCCAGTTGCCCCGCCGAGACGGATATTTTCCTCATTGATCAACACAGAAACACCTTTCCTTGTTATCAGTATGCATGTATGTGCTAACCAGCTGCAATAACAATCAATAACACCCCTTGTCAGTAGTTACTGGTGTTGTATGTACACAACCAAGTATGTTTGTCAATATCTACTGTTAAACCAGTATTAGAGACAGATCATGTGCCATGTGTCAGGCTCTTCATCGCATGGGCTGCTCAAGTCGCTCACAGCATAACTAGGGTTGATATTGTCAATGGACCACATTGTAAGGGTCACCTATATTCGTGGATGTGGGCGTTACAAATCGACCGTAAATAACCTCAACATTCCTGTATGCCTGCGTCAGATGTTGACATAGGACGTTGGTCAGATCTACTGTTGTAGTCTATATTGTGTAGTAAATCATTCACGCTAACGGTGCTATGCATAGTCACAATACGTACAAATATCTTCCTGTCATTGCAATGAAATTACATACTGTCAATAACATATGAATGTCACAACCATCGCGTCATGAAAACACAATAGTTTCATACACTGGCGACTATAATAGACCCTTATTCAACACTGAATCTCACCAAGGTCTGCATTGCAACAGGTAACGCCTCATGTGACACGTGCTATAGACTGTAACCAGTGACACATGCATCTATATCGATCACTGTGTTTATTCCCGACACGTCAACTAAAGTACGACGACACTGACGACCCAATAACTAAACATAAATATCGATGATATCACCCAGCATGATATTTATGATATGCCTTCAGTCGACTGGTACGTGGTTGAAAGCGAGGCATGATTGACATATAAGAGAGAGAAAGAAATTTGATTGACAGATATACACGTGGTGTCAATTTCTCCCTCCTGTCACTGATTTCGTAATTCAGGTGTTTGCTTCAACAAGAACGGTCCGTTTCCTGGTGTGACGTCATCACAACCCAGCCGAATATCATATAGTAAATAACTTCTGTCGTAAAACTCTTCAAATATAGTCTAAGGACCTAGTATTAGGCGATGTCATGTTGCATGTATGGCAGTATCGCTACATCTGGGGCGGCCCTTTCCCCACCCTCCCTGTCTAGGCTACCTGTAAACATTGTAATTAACGTACTCTAATCTACCGTTCGGTTTCTCGACTTATCAATATAATGAACAACAGTAAAACACTTACCCCCACCCAGCATGTTCCTGATACAAGAGACGCTATTCACCCTCATTATTGTATCCTGGTCCACTGACAGATGAAAGGACGCCGCCTATTGATGGTACCTGACAGGTAATCAGCAGGTAAGGCACACTCCAGGTGTGTGACGTGCCAGTAACGGCAGACACAGCCAACACCGCCCGAACCGACTTGGTCGGCGACCAGCTACGTCTATCCCAACCGCTCAGCCAACCTCGGGGACGGCACAGCATGGGGAGATTCCCTCAATATTAGACTTACTTCAGTCCCCGATACAATATATGTGCACCAGAGAAACAATCCCCATAAGACGGGAACATCTAGATAGGCCATGGGTCTGGATGGATGAGTGAGTGAGTGAGTGGGTGAGTGAGTGAGTGAGTGAACTAAAATAGGTTTTTAAAGACTGACAGTTCATTGAGGCTCATTTGTTCAGTTTTTGAAATTTGCCTGAGGAGAAACCCCAGGCGAATGAATGAGTTTAGTTTTACGCCGCACTCAGCAATATTCTAGCTATATGGCGGCGGTCTGTAAATAGTCGAGTTTGGACCAGACAATCCAGTGATCAACAGCATGAGCATCAATTTGACAAAACCGATGAGATGTGATGACATGTCAGCGAGCCTGATCATCCGATCCCGTTGGTCGCCTCTTACGACAAGCATAGTCGCATTTTATGGATAAGCCTGTATTTGTCAAGACCCGTTATACCCTGGATCAGGCACAGTAACCAAGGGAACTCGGAATCTGAGTGTGGGCTTCGAATTCTGTGATCAATGTTTGTTGGCACGACATAAAGACGCCTCAGATCCCTCCAACAACCTGACACCTTTCATCCATACTCTATCTCCACAGAAGCATGAACGTATCTGAGTCTGTAAGTGACCAGTCATGTCCCGGCCAATCTGCTAACAGAGCTACAGCACCGTGCAGTAAATGACCACACATCTGGTACCACGTTAGTCAACCAACACTAAACCCATGGAAACCGCAATTCGCTCTTCTCGGGGGAATCAGCAAAGCGTTATTTTACGTGGATTACAAAGTATGACATTCACAATGTATTATAGTTCTGGTGTATCCCCGAGGAGAGTCTACGCTCCCATGTAGCAAGTCTAAAACTACCCAAGCGATGCAGTTCAGTAATATGATTACAATGTGGAAATAATCACTTAATCTGTAACGGCCGAGAAACGAGCAATGTGGCAAGAACGTGGTGATTTATAAGCGATTCTCCAACCCCGTGACGGTGTTCTGGGGAGAGGTACCACAAGACACTCGCTTGATGGAATCGATAAGTCTTTACAGAACCATGTCTCTTAGTATAATACAGGCCATCTCAGCAGGCGCCTGCTGCGCTTATGAATAATCGGGCGTTGATGATACGCTGTTTTAACAACTTGCTGGTGATTAAAACGTGTTATGGCACGGTTCACCGCGGGAAACGATGGATTCGGGCTGTAATAAACCTGCTGAAAATCCCCCCCAAGTGGACCAATCGATGGAGTACCGCTCACATCCTTCTGATCACACCAAGACATAAACTACATATCTGTTTTGAGTGGGAAATGTTGGAAGTCTGTGGACTGTTGTGCCATGTCCGAGTTCTTCCCTGTGAAAGAGCACAAACATTGCCAACACCTGTTTTTCTCAAACTGAACCATTTGTGAGTCAGTCAATCAAAGACGTGCAATGATGACATACCTGTTTACACATGGATGATTAGCAAGTAGCTTAGTGGGTGAATATTGTTCCCTGCCGCTCTTTGCAATATTACATCAGATATGCGATTCACAAAGTGTACTCTTTCGAAGAATAGAATCTGCGTGGTGCAGTGGTAAGAGCGTCCACCCGGAGAGCGGAAAATCGTGGGTTCGATCCCCACCCGCGTCACACCAAAAGACTTTAAAGTATGGTATTTGCTGGCCCCTGCCTGGCGATCGGCATTAATGAGTACAACAAGGACTGGTGGGCCCCGAGTCAGTATAATGGGTCTGAGTAGGGTATTCATACATAACTGCAACATGGCATCTCAATGAGCTAGTACTATAAAACCAACTTTCTAAAAGTCCGGGTCAGTACTAGCAGTCACACATACACATGCATGCATGTCGTCGTATGAGTCACGTCAAACCCAGTTTCACTTCACCTCTCCTTTACCGCTATGTGTCTGTATATATAGACCTGTGTGTTCGGATGTGGAAACCTGCCAGGGTGTGATGTGGGGAGGGGGTGCAGCAATAGGTGGAAGCAATTGGAGGGAAGCTGTGGAGCCCTGGGGGTGTGAAATAGGCGTATTGAGGTGTGAGCACAGCGCAGTGAGGAGTACTGAGAAAGCTGTGAAAGATGTAGAAGACGCAGTGAGATGGAATTGCCTGGCGATGTTGGTTAACGTCCGGCGTATGTGGACGTGTGGAGGTCGTGCAAGGTGAACCCTGGGATGTCCGATGAACGTGTCCAGCGAGGCAATGTTGGCCAGGTGTGGTGTCCTGGTGTGACTGATCGGGAAACTCTTGTCTATATCACGCCTCGCCACTGTAAGGAGGACATAGCCGGCTATACCTACACATCAGCTGAAGGATATATGTCCGAGCTGGGCAACGTCCTTATACGCACTGTGGTAATGGGGTAGTCAAGTAGTTTAAAGCGACGGTTCGTCACGTCGAAGAGCAGGATTCTATTGCCCACACAATGAGTGAAGTCCATTTGTTGGCGTCATTTCGGTAGTCTCTAAGCCATATCGTGACGAGAATACAAAATGACCGGATATCGACACGTTGTTTCATTATGCAGGTATGACAACGGCTTTTAATATCGGTATGACCTTGGTATGGCGGCATGGTCATGTTTATTTCTGTTTATTTATGTCTGTGTCACCACTGTCTAGCTAGATTGGCGACTTCACAGATGGAGAAGGAGGAATGATTGAGTGTGTGTGTAGGGATATGGAGGCGATGTAAGGAGGCCATTTCCAGTGTGATGAGACCCGCCCTGGTCTTCCAGCTGCTGGTTGCCCCGACCTGTCCGTCTGACTACAGACCTTCTCCACTGAGCAAACACTTCCTCGTAATTCCAATATCAAATCAATGGCTCAATCAGATGTGTAAACACGAACGTTCTGCTGTGGGGCAATAGCTTAAGAATAAACGTCCTTCTCAAAAACCCGCATGTCGTAAATGTTCCGTCTCTTAATCCTGGCAATACGATAAATTCCAGAGCTAGGCAATCATGTTCAATCCATATGACAATCTGAGGGCCCGGCAATTTATCAGCTGACTGGTTACCCTACCAATAGAACCCCAATCTGACGGTAATACATCCCACCCCTGCAGCAGATCCTCTACCCTCTGTGCAACATCTCATGTTAAAAGTCTGGCGTTACGACATCGATTGGATATAAATACTGCAGAAAGTGGTAATACAGGCACGATTTAATGTGGCTGACCCTCTCTTAAAGCCAGAGACCTCTGTTTGGGCAGTTACAGCCTGGTGTTCCTGTCAAGACCTAACGCCCTGAGCAGGTCCTAGGTTGTCTGTGACTAAATAGTTTACATCAAAGCTCTGAGTCTGAGGAGGGGGGCTATGTCGTGTCGTGTGTGATGATGGTGAGTAATCGTGTAGACGTGATGACGTACAGGAAGGAGTGCCTACTGGAGAGGTTGGAGCCACTGAATTAACGTCGTCAAGTCTGTCTTGAAATTGGTAGGATTCTTCAAGGGCACTAAACCACTAAGTCAGTTCCTGTCAGTTATCCAATTCCATTAACAGCCACCTCAGTACCATGGCTGACGACCCCGCGGGGATGATATTCACCCCCCCCCCCCCCCCCCCCCCCCGGGGATGTAGAGGCCGCGGAGAATGGGGGAAGGCGCAGATGAGTTGTGATCAGTTGTTAGCAAGCCGGCGTAAGCATTACCACTGTGTCATGGCATCAAATCCGGATCCAAATAAGGTGACACAGACGAACACTCCAGCCACTAACTTACCCAACTACTCCGCCCTTCAACGGCTTCAAGAATCGGGCATGGTGGTATCTACTTAGCTGTTGTCTAACAGATCTAATCTTTATCTAATCTTATATCGCCCTGGGTATAAACACCACAAGTCTGTAAGATGTCATACCATCCCAACACCTGGCACATGTATGCGCTGAGGAAAGAAGCTGCTCCCTGGGGTACGCCTGTGGTTAACCTGTGTGACTCCACGATGGCGGATCTTACGGCGAATAACAGACCTTCCCAGCAGGTCAGAAATTTCGTCAATACTTGACATTTGCTGGTATTATACTGATAATATGTTGTGAATCCTGTTACAGAGTATTGCACAGGGTATTGGGAAAACAGGCCAAACAGTATTGCAGGTTGCGTATGACGGTCCAAACAGTACGGTTGCCGTGGCCCAAACTGTAAGAATAAGGACATCAACCAAGTCGTGCACTAATGTGGCTGTAATCTGACTATTTTGTATCACAAAAATCTGAGAAAAACACCAGCACGTTCTTTCAAGCATCAGTGCTGCATCACCCTGTAACTCCGGGTGTCTGTCCACATTCCAGTATGTGCAAGGTCACGAACAACCAATGCAGCATGATATGCCTCCACCAACACCAACAGCAATGTCTAGATATGAGACCTGCCTGAAAGAACGCACCCTCTGAAGATCCGAGTTTGAATTTGTCTTCAGTACCCCGTGCATGTCGTAAGAGGCGACTAACGGGATCAGGTGGTCACACTCGCTTACTTGGTAGACCCTGTCACCAAATTGCCCAGAACGATGCTCATGATGTCCATCACTGGATTGTCTGGTCGAGATTCGATTATTTACAGACCGCCGCAATATAGCTGGAATAACGCCGAGTGTGGCATTAAACAAAAACCAACAAACCTAAAGGTAGCAACCCAGAGAAGAAATTGTCACCGTGCTTAGAGAAAAGACCTTCTCTAAGGCACACATTCTTGTACTGACCCATCTTCCGTCCGCTATTCATGTACACGTCTGTCGGCGAGGGAAAGCCAATATCTCAGCGGATGCAGTGGATCAATGGGGACCGCCTTCATGGTCTGGGTTCCGTCGAATATTGCTTGAGCATGTATGTGACAACACGACGGTATTTAAGCTAGACGGGGTGGGTCGGGTGGACAGGGAGACGAGGAGGGTTTGTCACCGGTACTACAGACACGGCGAGTAGGACAAACGTGTCCATAGTAAAGAGTGACGTTCGGAAAAGAGGAAAGATCCTCTGGACGCTGTGATTCGCACTGCATAGGTGTTCCATAGTGAGAGTTGTAGGAGATAAAGATTCGACTCCTGATTTTGATACAAGTTTATTCTATACTTTAACCAGGTTCGTGGACTTTATCAAAATGGAAGCGTTTGCGATATAAATCACTTTCCTATATCCGCAATTCGTATAACCGCCCAACGCTGTCCCGTGTACAGACAGCGACACTGGCCGAGACGGAGACCTGGAGACTATGTTCGTACCAGACCGATGGTCGAAAGTTGTGAGCAGGTACAACTGTGGGTGTCTCCCGACTTTTCGTATTCCACCCGGGTACTAGTCAATGACCTTCCTGCACGGGTGGGTATCATCTGGACTTACAAAACCCTCCACATCTTGATTCGGTCACCAAATGACATTGAGACAAAACAGGTGAGACCCGTTGGAGGTACGTGCTCCATGTGTGACTGCTGCCTGCTGCTGTTGACTCCTGCTGCAACAGTCAGGGAACTCTAGGAACCAGACATGAACCATGTTTTGGTCGAGTACTCCACGTGCTCATACTGCAGGCTGCTCCTCACCTGCGGGTATGGCGTCAGAGGAAGGTACCTAGGTCACGTGGCTGAGACGACAGACATCCCACACCCACCTTGCACACCCTGACTGCGTCCTTGCCAATGGTTGAATCAGGATTACATGTGTCGGGCAATAATGTACCATACACCCATTCGTATACTAGATTTACTAGACGGGAGATAAATATATTCGACACCTTCAGTTCTGTAACTTTTATTCCTTTCTTATTATTTAATTGTTAATAACAAAAGAATGTGGTAATGTATTCGGGGGTTAGGATCTACTGCGCCACAGTTGACTGGACTAGCTTCACCAGACTAATCAGATAACTGTGTGTACGGGAGTTTCGTACACTATTGTCACTTACCATGTTTATGTCATTACGTCTATGTATAGTGACCCCCGCCTCATTCACTCATGTCTGTACAATCCAGTGTTAGTTTCCATGATGAATAAAAAAACGTCTAATGTGACGTACACGTACATGTCATCTTCCCATGTAACTTCAGTTCCTTAATCTAGTACGGCTGATCTAACATGACGTATCGCTCACCGTGTCAAACTAATGACGCAGTCCACCTCACTTCACAATCTTACGTGACATACCCTGCTGTATATCTATGACGGCGTGAGTCATTTCAACCTACCGTGACAGTTCACGTGCTAGTGACGGGAGGCACATCGTATGTTCTAATATACTTATGTCGGAACATGTATAATATGTACCCGTGCAGACAACCGTTCAGGACGTACCATGCGACTGAGCTAACGTATTTATAAGAGAGGTCATGTAGCGGGTCGTATACATATGTCAGACCGTCTCCTTACAGCCCCCCATGAGTTGAGTCGGGTGTTACTGCCTATAGGGGTTCCGTACAAATCTATCGTTTCCCGGTCAGTCAGACCGACATCGGCCTGGAAGTATACTCAGCCGTGTTTACTCAACCAACACTCCCTCCACCAGTGGCTGCCCATACTGCTTCAGTACAAAGGGAAGTCTTGAAATATTCTTATAAGATCTGAAGGAACCGTTTCCTATAAACTAGTTTTGAGGTAAAATATTTTTGATTGATTTTTGAATTCAAACCTTCCTGTAACTGGTAAATGAATCGTATGCAAGAGATGCTGTTGTTGGTTTGGGAGCAGTTTTATCGTCTTTATGGTAATTGGATAAAATCGAATTTGTGTAGAAAATATTCAAAACTACGGAGGCGTTTCGAACTCAATGGCATCATGAACAAAGAGAGCACCGAGCTCTCGTACTTGACTGAGAGCAATCAGTGGATCTTTCCCCATGTTTATGAGGGAGTAAAGCTAAGCTCAAACCATCAACGTTGAATATTTATTTGTGTATGTCCAGCTTATTTGCACGAGTTTCCACATGACCCCATCGGGCCACCGTACATTCCGCGAGTAATCAGGTACTCAACTCTCGTTAATATTTTCATTCAGCTAAGTCGGATAAACTATGTTCAAACAGACTACAAACTCCAGGGAACAGCAATCGACTGGGAACCGTCTAGAATAGCTAGCTGTGCTACGTTTTGGTGACAGTAGCCAATACTTTCATCTGATCACATTAACTAACAACCTGTTAGTGGCGAGACATGGACGCGGTGATTAACAGTATGGTGTTTTCGGATCTGGTGGAATCTAGACAAACACTTAGTCCCTGAATAGTCACCTATTACATGACTTTACTGGCCTGATACTTTACATGCACGATCCGCTGCACACGGAACTGACCAACTAACCGCCACCCCACCGACCTGGGTGCTGTTGTACAAAATGATCTTACCGTTACGGTGACCGTAACTCCCTTACTTCAACCGTCCTAGCGCTAAGGTTGCTTCGTACAATCCCAGCCTGAATCTGCCACCCTCATCCCTAGCTCCGTCCTACACCCAACCCCACCGCAGTGGCCTGATCCCCTTCCGCCCTGTACAACTCCCTATTTACTACCCACACTATCCTGAACACCTTCCTGGACAACCCGATCACTCCACCATCTCCGACCACAAAGTATTTCCGTACCACTGAAACTTCATTACTTTATACCTTCAACAACTCTCGGTAACTCCATCCCGCCAAATAAAGACTGAGGGTACGTCATCCCCTAGCCAGGAGACAGCGGCTCACAACAGGTGCGTGCGGGGAACAACATCACTACATCACTCCAACACCACGTGTACACAGTCGGCAGCATCTACTACCTCATTCACATCAGCCCATGTCCACAACTGCTTAACAAGACAAGCGTCGTCATCATAGTAACAGGTAATACACAAAGCAGATACATGTTCATCATCATTATGAATACACTGGAATGCGCGGTTGAGTGATGGAGGACACACATACTACTCAAAAGAGATTAAGAACACCTAATTCCTTCACGCTTCGATAGTTCATCTGTCATGTCCTGACGATTCTTCCATATTCCCGTATAGTTATTCTGTCATGACATGGAACAGTGTGAGTGAGTGAGTGAGTGACACCAGGAAAGGGCTTCACATATTGTTCTCATGTGGGGAATCGAACCTGGGTCTTCCGTTTGACAAGCGAACGCTACATGGAAAATAAAACATAATGATAAGAACATGGGGTTCCTTAAATTCTTATGTGTTATACTTTATCCACAAAACTATAAAAGATAGATGTTTTTTCACATTTAGCCGTGCATACGACTTAATCAATATTCTGCTCAGCAACCATCTACTAACGGAAGATCTTCCAAGGCCCCAAACATTCCAGTAATGTATATGGCCACTTAGTGCCAACTGTTCTACAGTAGATAGAGGCCAGAGATCAGCATTAGGTAATGGCAATTCCTTCGCCACGAGGGGGGTCCTATGTAGTCGTTTTGTTGCAAAGTCACATGAACCACAGACCAGGCACCGGCTAGCAAACTACATCAAGCTCTTAAACAGACGACCGACCTTGAAACTGACACATTCATCACTGATTTCAGATTTGTGTCACTATCCATTACAGAAATGAGGAATATAATTTATGCCATTTTCCTGGCGCTTTACTCCCGTGGAAATCACTCTAGAGTCCCGAGTAAGATAAAAAAAGTTAAACGTGAGATAAGTTGCTGCCGTCTACTCCTCCCCGGCCGTTATCACAGTAGGGGGCTGGTTCCGTGTGTGTCGACCACGCCCAGGAGCGATGGGAATAGATATCTCTCACTGACCCACTGCACAAGTCGAACAAAATCGCCCACAGCAGACAGAACAATGGAAACAACGCAGCGTATGTTCGTAGATATTGTCTTGGGAAATGTCACCACTGACAGAAACACTGCCTGTAAATATACTTCATGTACTGACACCGGAACACAGACACTGATACTGAAACAAGAATGAAAGTCTGTTGCCCTTCAAGAAATCAAGGGAAACCGGAATATTTATGCTACTTAGAGTTATTCTCTAGTACAGGAACAAAAACAAAACTGACATCACTCGGTAAACAAATATGACAGAGAGATTATATTTAGTATTTTTATAGCTCCTCCATGCGATATTGCGTCTCTAATTCTGCACTCGGCAAAGAATATTTTAGGCTAACTGATCTATTTACCGGCTGATTTGCAAATACATTCCAGTGCTACATTTATATTAAATAACCATTCCTGAGCACCCGTTTTATTGCTCAACAGTCCTACACGGTGTCACTCAGCCATCACTGCTGCATAAAAAGTGCAGTCAAACCATCGTCAACTCCCTCATCAAGCAACAGTCATGTCGTCCACCGACCTTAAAAACAGGGAATAAAAGCTCGTAACATCATGTCACGTGACAGCCGTCAAATCGATATCTGGATCTGATCGGAACCAGTGTGATGTGTTTGGCGTGAAATCAACGCCTTTCACCAGCGCTTGAATCGTGTCATTCAAAGACACCAAGGCAAGAGAACGGGGCTTACCTGGTAGGATTTCCTTGTCGGTGTCGATACAATCCAATGCGAGAAAAATCCAGTAAAATGTAAACCTGTTTGGAAGCTAGCAGACGACCGATTCCTACTCTTGTTTTACTGGGTGCAACCGCTAGCAGGGCCAGTCTATTTGTAGAAGTAGGGGGTGAGGGATGTGGTTTGGGATCCTCCCCACACGGAATCTGAGCAATGCTGAATAATTCTCGTGTTTTTGATATCTGTCACTACTCTCGGCCAAACAGCCGCTACAGCTGCACCCAGCCAAGATGGCGGTCGGCACGTGCGGGGGCAGACGATATGTGGGTAGAATCTGAACAAAATGCACAACCTGTACTGTTCGTGACGTCATAATAAAGGTAATTTGCATAAATGAATTAAACGAGTAATACTCGCGTGTAGAGAAATGTGTATTTAATTTATAAAATGTGTTTGTTGTGGTCGTTGAAGAATCTCCTGCTCAAACTCAGCACCGAAAACGTCCCAGTACAAATTCGGTGCCTGGCTAGAACAAAATGAATTAACAGTCGTTGAAGAATCTCCTGCTCAAATGGCATGAAAACTCAGCACCGAAAACGTCCCAGTACAAATTCGGTGCCTGGCTAGAACAAAATGAATTAACAGTCGTTGAAGAATCTCCTGCTCAAATGGCATGAAAACTCAGCACCGAAAACGTCCCAGTACAAATTCGGTGCCTGGCTAGAACAAAATGAATTAACATCAAAAATGGCGTCACTGTGAATGCTGACTGAAATGAACATTTCGTCTAAAGTACTTTTAGCTTTCATATGGTTGTTTCGAAAACAAATGTTTACAATACCAGATATAATTTATATATAAAACCGGAAAAAACAGAACACATTCTGGGAATATGTGATGAAAATGTCAGGGAAGTACAGTTCTGTTATCGAGTAGGCCTGGGAGGTATAGGTCCATGCATGTGTAGGCCAG
This sequence comes from Haliotis asinina, assembly GCF_037392515.1. Classification (NCBI taxonomy): domain Eukaryota; kingdom Metazoa; phylum Mollusca; class Gastropoda; order Lepetellida; family Haliotidae; genus Haliotis; species Haliotis asinina. The sequence continues at coordinate 55,016,406 of NC_090293.1, read as the reverse complement.
GGAGGTATAGGTCCGTGAATGTGTAGACCAGGGAAGTACAGGTCCATGCATGTGTAGGTCAGGGAAGTATAGGTCAGTGGATGTGTAGGCCAGGGAAGTATAGGTCCATGCATGTGTAGGTCACGGAAGTATAGGTCCATGCATGTTTAGGCCAGGGAAGTACAGGTCCATGCATGTGTAGGCCAGGGAAGTATAGGTCCATGCATGTGTAGGTCAGGGAAGTATAGGTCCGTGGATGTGTAGACCAGGGAAGTATAGGTCCATGCATGTGTAGGCCAGGGAAGTATAGGTCCATGCATGTGTAGGCCAGGGAAGTACAGGTCCATGCATGTGTAGGCCAGGGAAGTATAGGTCCATGCATGTGTAGGTCAGGGAAGTATAGGTCCATGCATGTGTAGGTCAGGGAAGTACAGGTCCGTGGATGTGTAGGTCAGGGAAGTGTAGGTCCGTGGATGTGTAGACCAGGGAAGTATAGGTCCATGCATGTGTAGGTCAGGGAAGTATAGGTCCGTGGATGTGTAGACCAGGGAAGTATAGGTCCATGCATGTGTAGGCCAGGGAAGTATAGGTCCATGCATGTGTAGGCCAGGGAAGTACAGGTCCATGCATGTGTAGGCCAGGGAAGTACAGGTCCATGCATGTGTAGGCCAGGGAAGTATAGGTCCATGCATGTGTAGGTCAGGGAAGTACAGGTCCATGCATGTGTAGGTCAGGGAAGTATAGGTCCATGCATGTGTAGGTCAGGGAAGTATAGGTCCATGCATGTGTAGGCCAGGAAAGTATAGGTCCATGCATGTGTAGGCCAGGGAAGTACAGGACCGTGAATGTGTAGGCCAGGGAAGTACAGGTCCATGCATGTGTAGGCCAGGGAAGTACAGGTCCATGCATGTGTAGGCCAGGAAAGTATAGGTCCGTGGATGTGTAGGCCAGGGAAGTATAGGTCCGTGAATGTGTAGGTCAGGGAAGTATAGGTCCGTGAATGTGTAGACCAGGGAAGTACAGGTCCATGCATGTGTAGGTCAGGGAAGTATAGGTCCGTGGATGTGTAGGCCAGGGAAGTATAGGTCCGTGGATGTGTAGGTCAGGGAAGTATAGGTCCATGCATGTGTAGGTCAGGGAAGTATAGGTCCATGCATGTGTAGGCCAGGAAAGTATAGGTCCATGCATGTGTAGGCCAGGGAAGTACAGGACCGTGAATGTGTAGGCCAGGGAAGTACAGGTCCATGCATGTGTAGGCCAGGGAAGTACAGGTCCATGCATGTGTAGGCCAGGAAAGTATAGGTCCGTGGATGTGTAGGCCAGGGAAGTATAGGTCCGTGAATGTGTAGGTCAGGGAAGTATAGGTCCGTGAATGTGTAGACCAGGGAAGTACAGGTCCATGCATGTGTAGGTCAGGGAAGTATAGGTCCGTGGATGTGTAGGCCAGGGAAGTATAGGTCCGTGGATGTGTAGGTCAGGGAAGTATAGGTCCGTGGATGTGTAGGCCAGGGAAGTATAGGTCCATGCATGTGTAGGCCAGGGAAGTATAGGTCCATGCATGTGTAGGTCAGGGAAGTACAGGTCCATGCATGTGTAGGTCAGGGAAGTATAGGTCCGTGGATGTGTAGGCCAGGGAAGTATAGGTCCATGCATGTGTAGGTCAGGGAAGTACAGGTCCATGCATGTGTAGGTCAGGGAAGTACAGGTCCATGCATGTGTAGGCCAGGGAAGTATAGGTCCATGCATGTGTAGGCCAGGGAAGTATAGGTCCGTGCATGTGTAGGCCAGGGAAGTATAGGTCCATGCATGTGTAGGCCAGGGAAGTACAGGTCCATGCATGTGTAGGCCAGGGAAGTATAGGTCCATGCATGTGTAGGCCAGGGAAGTATAGGTCCGTGCATGTGTAGGCCAGGGAAGTATAGGTCCATGCATGTGTAGGCCAGGGAAGTATAGGTCCGTGCATGTGTAGGCCAGGGAAGTATAGGTCCATGCATGCGTAGGCCAGGGAAGTACAGGTCCATGCATGTGTAGGTCAGGGAAGTACAGGTCCATGCATGTGTAGGCCAGGGAAGTACAGGTCCATGCATGTGTAGGTCAGGGAAGTACAGGTCCATGCATGTGTAGGCCAGGGAAGTACAGGTCCATGCATGTGTAGGCCAGGGAAGTACAGGTCCATGCATGTGTAGGCCAGGGAAGTACAGGTCCATGCATGTGTAGGCCAGGGAAGTACAGGTCCATGCATGTGTAGGTCAGGGAAGTACAGGTCCATGCATGTGTAGGCCAGGGAAGTACAGGTCCATGCATGTGTAGGTCAGGGAAGTACAGGTCCATGCATGTGTAGGTCAGGGAAGTACAGGTCCATGCATGTGTAGGCCAGGGAAGTACAGGTCCATGCATGTGTAGGCCAGGGAAGTACAGGTCCATGCATGTGTAGGCCAGGGAAGTATAGGTCCATGCATGTGTAGGCCAGGGAAGTATAGGTCCATGCATGTGTAGGCCAGGGAAGTACAGGTCCGTGCATGTGTAGGCCAGGGAAGTACAGGTCCATGCATGTGTTGACCAGGGAAGTACAGGTCCGTGCATGTGTAGGTCAGGGAAGTATAGGTCCATGCATGTGTAGGTCAGGGAAGTATAGGTCCATGCATGTGTAGGCCAGGGAAGTACAGGTCCATACATGTTTAGGTCAGGGAAGTATAGGTCCATGCATGTGTAGGCCAGGGAAGTACAGGTCCATGCATGTTTAGGTCAGGGAAGTATAGGTCCATGCATGTGTAGGTCAGGGAAGTATAGGTCCATGCATGTGTAGGCCAGGGAAGTACAGGTCCATGCATGTGTAGGTCAGGGAAGTATAGGTCCATGCATGTGTAGGCCAGGGAAGTACAGGTCCATGCATGTTTAGGTCAGGGAAGTATAGGTCCATGCATGTGTAGGCCATTGAAGTATAGGTCCATGCATGTTTAGGTCAGGGAAGTATAGGTCCATGCATGTGTAGGCCAGGGAAGTACAGGTCCATACATGTTTAGGTCAGGGAAGTATAGGTCCATGCATGTGTAGGCCAGGGAAGTACAGGTCCATGCATGTTTAGGTCAGGGAAGTATAGGTCCATGCATGTGTAGGCCAGGGAAGTACAGGTCCATGCATGTGTAGGCCAGGGAAGTATAGGTCCATGCATGTTTAGGTCAGGGAAGTACAGGACCGTGAATGTGTAGGTCAGGGAAGTATAGGTCCATGCATGTGTAGGCCAGGGAAGTACAGGTCCATGCATGTGTAGGTCAGGGAAGTATAGGTCCATGCATGTGTAGGCCAGGGAAGTACAGGTCCATGCATGTTTAGGTCAGGGAAGTATAGGTCCATGCATGTGTAGGCCATTGAAGTATAGGTCCATGCATGTTTAGGTCAGGGAAGTATAGGTCCATGCATGTGTAGGCCAGGGAAGTATAGGTCCATGCATGTGTAGGTCAGGGAAGTACAGGTCCATGCATGTGTAGGTCAGGGAAGTATAGGTCCATGCATGTGTAGGTCAGGGAAGTACAGGTCCATGCATGTGTAGGCCAGGGAAGTATAGGTCCATGCATGTTTAGGTCAGGGAAGTACAGGTCCATGCATGTGTAGGCCAGGGAAGTACAGGTCCATGCATGTGTAGGTCAGGGAAGTACAGGTCCATGCATGTGTAGGTCAGGGAAGTACAGGTCCATGCATGTGTAGGCCAGGGAAGTACAGGTCCATGCATGTGTAGGCCAGGGAAGTATAGGTCCATGCATGTTTAGGTCAGGGAAGTACAGGTCCATGCATGTGTAGGCCAGGGAAGTACAGGTCCATGCATGTGTAGGCCAGGGAAGTACAGGTCCATGCATGTGTAGGTCAGGGAAGTACAGGTCCATGCATGTGTAGGCCAGGGAAGTATAGGTCCATGCATGTTTAGGTCAGGGAAGTACAGGTCCATGCATGTGTAGGCCAGGGAAGTATAGGTCCATGCATGTGTAGGTCAGGGAAGTACAGGTCCATGCATGTGTAGGCCAGGGAAGTACAGGTCCATGCATGTGTAGGCCAGGGAAGTACAGGTCCATGCATGTGTAGGCCAGGGAAGTACAGGTCCATGCATGTGTAGGCCAGGGAAGTACAGGTCCATGCATGTGTAGGCCAGGGAAGTACAGGTCCATGCATGTGTAGGTCAGGGAAGTACAGGTCCATGCATGTGTAGGTCAGGGAAGTATAGGTCCATGCATGTGTAGGCCAGGGAAGTACAGGTCCGTGCATGTGTAGGCCAGGAAAGTACAGGTCCGTGGATGTGTAGGTCAGGGAAGTGTAGGTCCATGCATGTGTAGGCCAGGGAAGTATAGGTCCATGCATGTGTAGGCCAGGGAAGTATAGGTCCATGCATGTGTAGGTCAGGGAAGTACAGGTCCATGCATGTGTAGGCCAGGGAAGTACAGGTCCATGCATGTGTAGGCCAGGGAAGTACAGGTCCATGCATGTGTAGGTCAGGGAAGTACAGGTCCATGCATGTGTAGGTCAGGGAAGTATAGGTCCATGCATGTGTAGGCCAGGGAAGTACAGGTCCGTGCATGTGTAGGTCAGGGAAGTATAGGTCCATGCATGTGTAGGCCATTGAAGTATAGGTCCATGCATGTTTAGGTCAGGGAAGTATAGGTCCATGCATGTGTAGGCCAGGAAAGTACAGGTCCGTGGATGTGTAGGTCAGGGAAGTGTAGGTCCATGCATGTGTAGGCCAGGGAAGTATAGGTCCATGCATGTGTAGGCCAGGGAAGTACAGGTCCATGCATGTGTAGGCCAGGGAAGTATAGGTCCATGCATGTTTAGGTCAGGGAAGTATAGGTCCATACATGTGTAGGCCAGGGAAGTACAGGTCCGTGGATGTGTAGGTCAGGGAAGTGTAGGTCCATGCATGTGTAGGTCAGGGAAGTACAGGTCCGTGGATGTGTAGGCCAGGGAAGTACAGGTCCATGCATGTGTAGGCCAGGGAAGTATAGGTCCATGCATGTGTAGGCCAGGGAAGTACAGGTCCGTGGATGTGTAGGTCAGGGAAGTATAGGTCCATGCATGTGTAGGTCAGGGAAGTATAGGTCCGTGCATGTGTAGGTCAGGGAAGTACAGGTCCATGCATGTGTAGGTCAGGGAAGTACAGGTCCATGCATGTGTAGGTCAGGGAAGTATAGGTCCGTGAATGTGTAGGTCAGGGAAGTATAGGTCCGTGAATGTGTAGGTCAGGGAAGTATAGGTCCATGCATGTGTAGGCCAGGGAAGTATAGGTCCATGCATGTGTAGGTCAGGGAAGTACAGGTCCATGCATGTGTAGGCCAGGGAAGTATAGGTCCGTGCATGTGTAGGCCAGGGAAGTATAGGTCCATGCATGTGTAGGCCAGGGAAGTACAGGTCCATGCATGTGTAGGTCAGGGAAGTATAGGTCCATGCATGTGTAGGCCAGGAAAGTACAGGTCCATGCATGTGTAGGCCAGGGAAGTACAGGTCCATGCATGTGTAGGCCAGGGAAGTACAGGTCCATGCATGTGTAGGCCAGGGAAGTATAGGTCCATGCATGTGTAGGCCAGGGAAGTACAGGTCCATGCATGTGTAGGCCAGGGAAGTATAGGTCCATGCATGTGTAGGTCAGGGAAGTATAGGTCCATGCATGTGTAGGCCAGGGAAGTACAGGTCCGTGAATGTGTAGGCCAGGGAAGTACAGGTCCATGCATGTGTAGGCCAGGGAAGTACAGGTCCATGCATGTGTAGGCCAGGGAAGTATAGGTCCATGCATGTGTAGGCCAGGGAAGTATAGGTCCATGCATGTGTAGGTCAGGGAAGTATAGGTCCATGCATGTGTAGGCCAGGGAAGTATAGGTCCATGCATGTGTAGGCCAGGGAAGTACAGGTCCATGCATGTGTAGGCCAGGGAAGTACAGGTCCATGCATGTGTAGGCCAGGGAAGTACAGGTCCATGCATGTGTAGGCCAGGGAAGTACAGGTCCGTGAATGTGTAGGCCAGGGAAGTACAGGTCCGTGAATGTGTAGGCCAGGGAAGTACAGGTCCATGCATGTGTAGGCCAGGGAAGTACAGGTCCATGCATGTGTAGGCCAGGGAAGTATAGGTCCATGCATGTGTAGGCCAGGGAAGTATAGGTCCATGCATGTGTAGGTCAGGGAAGTATAGGTCCATGCATGTGTAGGCCAGGGAAGTACAGGTCCGTGGATGTGTAGGTCAGGGAAGTACAGGTCCATGCATGTGTAGGCCAGGGAAGTACAGGTCCATGCATGTGTAGGCCAGGGAAGTACAGGTCCATGCATGTGTAGGCCAGGGAAGTATAGGTCCATGCATGTGTAGGTCAGGGAGGTAAAGGTCCATGCATGTGTAGGTCAGGGAAGTATAGGTCCATGCATGTGTAGGCCAGGAAAGTATAGGTCCGTGAATGTGTAGGCCAGGGAAGTACAGGTCCATGCATGTGTAGGCCAGGGAAGTATAGGTCCATGCATGTGTAGGCCAGGGAAGTACAGGTCCATGCATGTGTAGGCCAGGGAAGTATTGGTCCATGCATGTGTAGGTCAGGGAGGTAAAGGTCCATGCATGTGTAGGTCAGGGAAGTATAGGTCCATGCATGTGTAGGCCAGGAAAGTATAGGTCCGTGAATGTGTAGGCCAGGGAAGTACAGGTCCATGCATGTGTAGGCCAGGGAAGTACAGGTCCATGCATGTGTAGGCCAGGGAAGTACAGGTCCATGCATGTGTAGGCCAGGGAAGTATAGGTCCATGCATGTGTAGGTCAGGGAAGTATAGGTCCGTGAATGTGTAGGCCAGGGAAGTATAGGTCCATGCATGTGTAGGTCAGGGAAGTACAGGTCCATGCATGTGTAGGCCAGGGAAGTATAGGTCCATGCATGTGTAGGTCAGGGAAGTATAGGTCCATGCATGTGTAGGCCAGGGAAGTATAGGTCCATGCATGTGTAGGTCAGGGAAGTATTGGTCCATGCATGTGTAGGCCAGGGACGTACAGGTCCGTGAATGTGTAGGCCAGGGAAGTACAGGTCCATGCATGTGTAGGCCAGGGAAGTATAGATCCATGCATGTGTAGGCCAGGGAAGTACAGGTCCATGCATGTGTAGGTCAGGGAAGTATAGGTCCGTGAATGTGTTGACCAGGGAAGTATAGGTCCATGCATGTGTAGGCCAGGGAAGTATAGGTCCATGCATGTGTAGGTCAGGGAAGTATAGGTCACTGGGTGTGTAGCCCAGGGAAGTGTAGGTCCGTGGATGTGTAGGCCAGGAAAGTATGGGTCCGTGGATGTGTAGGCCAGGGAAGTATAGGTCCGTGCATGTGTAGGCCAGGGAAGTATAGGTCCATGCATGTGTAGGCCAGGGAAGTACAGGTCCATGCATGTGTAGGCCAGGGAAGTATAGGTCCATGCATGTGTAGGCCAGGGAAGTATAGGTCCGTGCATGTGTAGGTCAGGGAAGTATAGGTCCGTGAATGTGTAGGCCAAGGAAGTATAGGTCCATGCATGTGTAGGCCAGGGAAGTACAGGTCCATGCATGTGTAGGCCAGGGAAGTATAGGTCCATGCATGTGTAGGTCAGGGAAGTATAGGTCCGTGCATGTGTAGGTCAGGGAAGTATAGGTCCGTGAATGTGTAGGCCAGGGAAGTATAGGTCCATGCATGTGTAGGCCAGGGAAGTACAGGTCCATGCATGTGTAGGCCAGGGAAGTATAGGTCCATGCATGTGTAGGTCAGGGAAGTATAGGTCCGTGAATGTGTAGGCCAGGGAAGTATAGGTCCATGCATGTGTAGGCCAGGGAAGTATAGGTCCATGCATGTGTAGGTCAGGGAAGTATAGGTCACTGGGTGTGTAGCCCAGGGAAGTATAGGTCCGTGGATGTGTAGGCCAGGAAAGTGTGGGTCCGTGGATGTGTAGGCCAGGGAAGTATAGGTCCGTGGAAGTATAAGGAGAACATGTCCGGGACGAATGATAACGGGCTCAAACTAACCTTGTTTCCCTCAATTAATAGCCGATTTTAATGTGCTTTCCTACAGATTGGAGAGAAAAATTGTTGCATGGGGAACGGGAAGATGGACAGACGCGCAACAGTGAGGGGGAGGATGACGGAGTGCAGTGAGAGAGTGGAACAGAGGAGAGAGGGGTAGAAAGGATGTGAGTGATCTACAGGGAAATCTCAGCGTCCAGACCGATAACGCTCCCCCGACCGTCCCCTGCCACTGATAGTACCAGCCCTAGAGGAGGAAACGGTATGTTTCACAGACAACCATCAGTAGAGTTGGAAGACTCCGACCTTCCAGTCTGCCCTTGTGGAGAATTAATTGGGCGAGTGTGTTACAATGGTGATATCATCAAGGATTTATTAATCTCAGAAATGTAGAGAATTTCGTGTTTTATCTGGCTTGTAGAACGCCTCCACGAATACTTTACCACAGGTCGCTGGTCGTTAAATGCTAAGTGCTGCACCGGCTGATGTGGGTAATTGAAGCTTGTCCAATTTATATCATTATTTTAAGTGTCAAATGTGTTTCTATTGTTGCAAGGGGCCAAAGATGTGACACTTAATATACATATTAACTCGGGAAAACTGGACAAAGTTTTACCAATATTTTATAACTGTATGTGTTATTGAAAGCTGGAAATTTACAGACCAACTGACCACGTTCCTCAATGTTAAACCTGTCAAGGGTCACAGTGACAACAAACATCGGACTTAATCCGTGACCAGTATCTCGAAAGCTTACAGAGCCAAGGTGCAATGCATGTATCTGTCTTTATGGCTGTTTGTAGTTCACGCTGGTCAAATCACGTGCGTGCCACGTACACCTTCGTGGCATACTCGCGAGTAGCCATCGATGCCTTGGTCCTTCTAAATGACATAATCTCAAGCCCACAATAACAACGATAGCGAAAGTTTTGTCTGTAAACGCGACAATCTGCGATGGCTGTAGTAAGTGTATAATTCGGATGAATTACGTTGTGAACACTCTGCTGTAATATAACTGTGTACAGTATGCATTATATAAACGCTCTCTGGCTTGATGTGTAGAGTATTTAAAAAAGACATTACGTTGTATAATTTTGAATGGGCATCCTGGTTTATGTAGTATGTATAACGAATCTACGTATGATGTTTATGTTTTTCGAAAGCTGATTAATAACTATAACTGTGACATGTTATCATTGAATTATCATGTAAGATCATCCTGTGACTGATGTACATGAAACTGCTTGTTTATTTGCTCAGGTGTTGTGTTGTGTGTTGGTTGGTATAGTCAGACCTCTTGCCAAGCGAACCAAAAGCACCGGATCGGGAATATTTGAATGGGTCCCAACTTCCAAAGAATTTAACTATGGACAGTAATTGTCGACCCTGCCCCTAGATGGATGAGCGGCACCTGTTCTTTCGAATGTGAATGTGAATGAATGAGAACTCAATACCATCACACACGCACACACGCACACACGCACACACGCACACCTGATGTAGTGGAGGTGATTGTTGTGGTGATGTGTCATCCTCATTGTGTGTGAATGGACCTTATATTTGACGAAGTAGGACCTCGATCATCATTCTAGCCCAGCTCAATCAGTTAATGTCATCCCAAAACGGGTCATATGTATTATTGATATTGTTATTATTTGTGACAGTATGCATTTTTATTATCATTTTGGCAGAGAATCAAACAAAACGAACATTGGATTGGAAACAGCTAATAAATTGAGATATTTTTCTCTTAGGAAATTACTTAAAATGAGTTTCTCGATGTCCTGTCCCTGTGGATTACGGCGATTACTGGTCACTCCGAGACTTCAGAACTGGACGAAGCAAAGGTTGGATCCTCCCCGCGGTGTCCTGTTCAGCATAGGGTTGGGATAGTATCAGTACTCAGTGTTGATGGCCTACGCATCTGTCTCTTTAATCCACCACACAACTACCAAGGACAAACAACCAAGCATCAGTGAATACTGGGTTAAGTTAAAGTAGAAAAGCAGATATATGACCATGCTGATTGGAGGAATGCCAGGACGCCATTCTTGAGTAGACACAGCGCTGTCTGACCGAGATGAAACCATGAAGTTTCATGGGTGTAAAGAAACACGAGGACACGTGTGTAAAGGAAAACTGGTATCTGACGGAATAAAATGACACGCGTAGAACAGAAGACCTTGCATATGACGCGACGCAAGGACACGTGTGTAACAGAGGACCCTGCATGTAACGCGACGCAAGGACACGTGTGTAACAGAAAACCTGTATGTGACGGGTCAGAAGGACACGTTAGTGGAAGACTTGACACAAAGGTATGTGTGGGTAAATATATCTGAATATATGGATGCCGTCACTTGGTGCCACTGAAGTCAATGATAAGAAAATTTCGTGAATTGGGAACATGAAGAATGAGGTCTATGATTTATGGATATACAACTTCTTTTATTCAGTGAGTGCGACGTTTCGACATAGATACCATTTGCTTGACAACGACATTAGTATCCATGTCGAAACGTCACACTCACTGAATAAAATAAGTTGTATATCCATAAATCATAGTCCTCATTCTTCATCCACTCAACTTCTAGAATGCCCATCAAAGATGAATTTGGAACATGATACATTATACTCATCCATTCCAGTCGCCAGCAACACAGCTGGGCATACACCTAGAGTTATGACGACAGAAACGATAATGTTGAAAAACGTGCACTCACTGCGAAACAATTGCATGTCTCCTCTTTGATAAGAAGTGTACACGTGTTGTCATCAATTTCGTACCGTTAACGAGTTGTACAGGTGGCCATCACGTTGTACATATCTCATCATGTGGCTCATGTTGGTTAGGCCATATGTTGAATAGTGCTACCAGGGGTGACGCAGACTCGAGTAGTGCTACCAGGGGTGACGCAGACTCGAGTAGTGCCACCAGGGGTGACGCAGACTGGAGAAGTGCTACCAGGGGTGACGCAGACTCGAGCAGTGCTACCAGGGGTCACCTACACTCGAGTAGTGCTACCAGGGGTCACCTACACTCGAGTAGTGCTACCAGGGGTCACCCAGACTCGAGCAGTGCTACCAGGGGTCACCTACACTCGAGTAGTGCTACCAGGGGTCACCTACACTCGAGTAGTGCTACCAGGGGTCACCCAGACTCGAATAGTGCTACCAGGGGTCACCGAGACTCGAGTAGTGCTACCAGGGGTCACCCAGACTCGAATAGTGCTACCAGGGGTCACCGAGACTCGAGTAGTGCTACCAGGGGTCACCCAGACTCGAATAGTGCTACCAGGGGTCACCCAGACTCGAGTAGTGTCACCCAGTTTATACCAGCTCACTCATGGTGAAACGTCCAAACTGAGTTTGTGACAGCCAAAACCAGTGACTGATATCAAGACCAAATCCGTTTCAGGGCACGAAGACATGCACTATACTGAACCTGACTGCAGACAGACTCCATTCATGCATGGGGCAGTGTCAGAGTGAGCACGCGCAGTGTCATATACATAATAAACATTACTGCTCGTGAAGATGTCACGTGTTCAGACCCTAGTTCCTGATGTCTCACCTCAACTACCTACTTCGACCCGACAACCACCTCCATAACGATGCACTGCACCCTCCTCGTGCCAAATCCCGACTTCTAGCCTACACGGCATCCTCGACAACCTCCGTCGACCCACCCGGCCATGATATTGGTGTGGTCAGTGCGGTGTAGCCAGGGAAGTGTTTAAACGGTTAGTCGTACATTCCCATGTGGTCAGGCCACGTGGCATACACGTGCAGCAAAACCTCAGATGTACACAAAAATAGCGGAGTATGTATACACAGTACCATTACCTACACAGTTATTCCACGTGCAGATGATGTCGGGAAAAAGGGTCATGTGACGGTGACCATAGTAGAACAGGTTTTATCCCGAAAAGATGATGTGCACCCATGATTTTATTCATGGGTTGATATATACTGGCAATAGCCCATTTGCTCAACAGGACATAACAATGCAAAATGGCCATGTTTTTGTGGGAATTAGTCATGATACTATCACACGTACACAGACTCCCCGTGATGATTCAGAAAATGATCGTGTGTCTTCGTTATTGCATGGACCAAATACCAAGGATCATCACTCGTCTGCAGTCTGTTCCTACACAGAGTCGCTAAAATTGCTGAAGTGATGAAGCTTGTTGACAGCACAGCTTAATGTACGTTGTTAATGCAAATAAAGGCAATTGGAAAGCAATCGTGGAAACAGATCACAACATTGTTCAAGTTTTCTGCCTGTGCAAATGAAGCAAATGTAGCGACAGAGGAACACATTCCTTATGATATCTAAGACAAACTTGACCACTAGGAGCAGAACTGCCTCTCAGTGAGGCCATGACTGTCATGGCATCCTGAGTGTGGTTAGCATTGTCTTTGCCTGAAGTCATGACTGACATGTTGGATGTAGCTATATATGACTGACTCACTACTCTGTAACTACAGCCATTACACCATTCCCTTGGCACCAGCTGTTACTGTAGGTGTATCGTTACGCGTCCTGTAGAACAGTTAGGAACACAATCCTCGTGATAAGTGCCTCCCCCGTGCGGGAGATGTTCATGACCTCTGTTCACGTCGCACACCGACTCGCACACATCTCACGTGCATTATATAGCTGTGGTGATATGCACATCAAGATATCTACACGTGCAACATCTTCAGTACAGCCACGCGTGAGACTATCCGCTAACACGTCGCAACATCCACAAGGTGATGCAAGCCAAGCTTGCTTGTGGTCCCAGAAATAAATCTTATTTTCTGTCTTAAAGGAATAACAAAATATGAAAGGAGCCCGCAAAAAGTCTTTATTTTCCATCTTTGAGAAAGTCTGTGAATCAAGTGCTCAGTGGAAGGAAACATGATAAGGTTCAAGTGCTAAGGCAGACTACCAAGTTTACTGAACACAATGTTTAAGTCTGTAAACACCATATATAGTCTTAGTTACTAGTATGTATGTAGTATGTATTTGTGTCGGTCACTGCTGTTTACGTGGGCGTCAACGGCCGCGCCCTTGCACACTAGAGTGACTCGAGTGGAAGCCGAGCTCTCACTTCATCCCTCCGTCACCAACGCCACGCCAGTACTTATCATCCTGGTTTCCATGGTGACAACACGCAACTTTTGGCTACTCTCGGACAGGAAATTTGAACCGTGACGAATGACTACATCGTTGCAATGTTCTGAGCCAAGGAGAATGCCAACTCAAATCAGGGCTGACCTGACTTTCTTGCATCAGACAATTCCACCAGACGAGTTTTTCTGAATTTATAGATCATACATGGACTGCCACAATCAAGCATGTCTGTGCATCAAAGAATCAGGACACTCGCAGCGTACCGTCGGATCATAAACATATGGTATGGACAAGGGAAGTAGCACATGGTTTCTAGAAAACATTTAAACCCACTGCAGCTAACGCCACAGACTGATTTATTGACGCAAGGCGTTTGATGTGTCAGAACTAGCAAGATTTAATCTTCATCTCACTGGGGCAGAGTTGCACCTTCACAAACAACCTTCTTACTGCGGTGGTTGGGAGGGGTGACGGGGGGCGCCTCTGATCAGTACACCGAGGTACTCCACCTCGACCTGACATGGGTTCCGCCGCGGAGACTGAGTTTGTTGTTCTTTCACTTAAAAGATATCGCACACTAATATACATGGAGTTATCTCCCGTAGTTGACCTTTTGCAAGGGGCGTGGCGAGTCGGATGTTTACATTAATGATCACGACTTTACCGTCTGGTTAGAACTGGTGGTCATCGGATCCTGGTTTGACCTCTGACCTTAATTAAACTATTTCATTGATGGCCATGATGAGGTAGGTGTCATCTATTGTGACATAGTATATAGCCAGTAAAGACCGAGGGTATGTACGTCTTTAATCGGTTCTGAGGTTGTGATGGTGCATCGCTCCTGTGCATGTTTCCGCAGCATGGAGTTCCAGTGATGTGTTCCATGCCGATGCCCGGTTGGGTTTTGTTGAAGACATTATCTAACCACATACATGATAACACTTTATTCTGCCCCGAATTCCGCCTGCAGAATGATGGGGTTAAGCTCCCTACACCGCGCAGCTGGAACTCCGCACTGCACCTACAGTGCCTGTGTCTTGACTATCGCATCTCGACTTGCTCGCCACGTATCTTAGTGTTTAAGATAGATTTATCGGCAGAGGTGATACGAAAATAAACTTAATTGTCGAGATGTGTTGGCCAGATCTCTGTTTTTTGTTCACCAGACTGCGAACACATTTGTATATGTAGCAAAATTAGTTACAGAACTTTGGGACAGCCTCTTTCTAGATCTGAGCAGTAGCTCAGATTTATTAAATGTACCGCGACACCATCTGATACAGCATCACAAACATCACGGTACAGCATCATGGATGTACCTCATTATTTTGTTTTGACCCAGGTGTGAAATAGATCAAGACATCCAACAGTCAGATCGCACTTTACATGAATTAAACACCGACAACAGGTAGGGGTGGTCTAAGTTAACGCAGGTGCACATGTTTCACTGTTCCAACTACTGTGTTAAACCCCTTGTGATACAAAGTTAACGCAGGTGCACATGTTTGACTGTTCCAACTACTGTGTTAAACCCCTTGTGATACAAAGTTAACGCAGGCGCACGTTTCACTGTTCCAACTACTGTGTTAAACCCCTTGTGATACAAAGTTAACGCAGGTGCACATGTTTGACCGTTCCAACTACTGTGTTAAACCCCTTGTGATACAAAGTTAACGCAGGTGCACATGTTTGACTGTTCCAACTACTGTGTTAAACCCCTTGTGATACAAAGTTAACGCAGGTGCACATGTTTCACTGTTCCAACTACTGTGTTAAACCCCTTGTGATACAAAGTTAACGCAGGTGCACATGTTTGACTGTTCCAACTACTGCGTTAAACCCCTTGTGATACAAAGTTAACGCAGGTGCACATGTTTGACTGTTCCAACTAGTGCGTTAAACCCCTTGTGATACAAAGTTAACGCAGGTGCACATGTTTGACTGTTCCAACTACTGCGTTAAACCCCTTGTGATACAAAGTTAACGCAGGTGCACATGGTTGACTGTTCCAACTACTGTGTTAAACCCCTTGTGATACAAAGTTAACGCAGGTGCACATGTTTCACTGTTCCAACTACTGTGTTAAACCCCTTGTGATACAAAGTTAACGCAGGTGCACATGTTTGACTGTTCCAACTAGTGTGTTAAACCCCTTGTGATACAAAGTTAACGCAGGTGCACATGTTTGACTGTTCCGACTACTGTGTTAAACCCCTTGTGATACAAAGTTAACGCAGGCGCACATGTTTCACTGTTCCAACTACTGTACATGTGTTAAACCCCTTGTGATACAAAGTTAACGCAGGTGCACATGTTTCACTGTTCCAACTACTGTGTTAAACCCCTTGTGATACAAAGTTAACGCAGGTGCACATGTTTCACTGTTCCAACTACTGTGTTAAACCCCTTGTGATACAAAGTTAACGCAGGTGCACATGTTTCACTGTTCCAACTACTGCGTTAAACCCCTTGTGATACAAAGTTAACGCAGGTGCACATGTTTGACTGTTCCAACTAGTGCGTTAAACCCCTTGTGATACAAAGTTAACGCAGGTGCACATGTTTGACTGTTCCAACTACTGTGTTAAACCCCTTGTGATACAAAGTTAACGCAGGTGCACATGTTTGACTGTTCCAACTACTGTGTTAAACCCCTTGTGATACAAAGTTAACGCAGGTGCACATGTTTGACTGTTCCAACTACTGTGTTAAACCACTTGTGATACAAAGTTAACGCAGGTGCACATGTTTCACTGTTCCAACTACTGTGTTAAACCCCTTGTGATACAAAGTTAACGCAGGTGCACATGTTTCACTGTTCCAACTACTGTGTTAAACCCCTTGTGGTACAAAGTTAACGCAGGCGCACATGTTTCACTGTTCCAACTACTGTGTTAAACCCCTTGTGATACAAAGTTAACGCAGGTGCACATGTTTCACTGTTCCAACTACTGCGTTAAACCCCTTGTGATACAAAGTTAACGCAGGTGCACATGTTTGACTGTTCCAACTACTGTGTTAAACCCCTTGTTATACAAAGTTAACGCAGGTGCACATGTTTCACTGTTCCAACTACTGTGTTAAACCCCTTGTGATACAAAGTTAACGCAGGTGCACATGGTTGACTGTTCCAACTACTGTGTTAAACCCCTTGTGATACAAAGTTAACGTAGGTGCACATGTTTCACTGTTCCAACTACTGTGTTAAACCCCTTGTGATACAAAGTTAACGCAGGTGCACGTTTCACTGTTCCAACTACTGTGTTAAACCCCTTGTGATACAAAGTTAACGCAGGTGCACATGTTTCACTGTTCCAACTACTGTGTTAAACCCCTTGTGATACAAAGTTAACGCAGGTGCACATGTTTGACTGTTCCAACTACTGCGTTAAACCCCTTGTGATACAAAGCATTAATTGCTATTTGAAACTATGATCGTATGTTAAACAACCTAAACTGGATGAGTTTCTGATATTCAAATGTTGACGTTACAAGGTAGAATTATGGAGATTCGCATTCTTAATTTCACTTCATTGGTTTACTTTTCTGTTTAAAGCGGGGAGGGGTGGTTGGACGGTGTGACCACCCAATCACACAATGACCACATCATCCCCGAAACAGTGGCGCTGTAACAGGCAAACTACTCTCGCTGGGAACACATTACAGACGCGCACCTGCAGGCCACGCAAACACAGCTAGGTTTTGGAGACGAGTCCCTGAGTTTATAGCATTAGGCAATACACAACTAAACAAGCAGGGATTGCAGACTAAAGTCAACACCATTACCCCGACAATGTCGTCTGACAAACCTACAACAATTTCACTGTAACGCAGTTCTATGCGTGGCATTGTCGAGCAGCACTGGTACATCAAATGAATGGCATGGAACCCGCCCAGACCTGTCACTTGCAAACCTGTGGCTAATTAACGTGTGGATTTTCAACCTGCGACCCATCAACCTGTCACCGTGTCCTTTCAACCTATGGCCCACCATTATGTGGCTCTTCAACCTGTGGCTTTTCAGCCTGTGGCCCATCAACCCATGGTTCTTCAAGCCGTGACCCATCTACCTGTGGCTCTTCATCCTGTGACCCATCATCTTGTGGCTCTTCAAGCCGTGGGTCTTCAACCTGTCGTTTCCATTTCAACCTCAGGTATATTGGGAGATCTATTTTCGTAACCGTTTATGTTTTTTACGAACTTGCTCAAACTTTCCACTTCTGTTGGCAGCAGGACTTTTTGACTGAGGAAAAATGTATAAGAAGTGTTCCAGAGTGTTACATCCTGCGGTGAACGACGAGATCAGCTTCTGGTACGTCAATCACACTGTGTATACTGCATGTACTTCATTTGGGCTATATACTGCCTTATAGTTTTATAGTCTTGGATTTGGGTTTGCGAGACATGGCCCTGCTAACGAGGTGATCGTTGTGTACTACTGGGTTCCTCTAACCCTCGACCCGGCGTATGGCCATGACAGAAACAAGCGCAATGGTAACTGTTCAAGAGGTTCAGTGGTTGCAAGGTGTTGATCATTGCACGTTAGAGGTGTACGTAACTGCATATTCGTGTACGCGTAATTACGTCTACGTGTTCATTTAATTAAGTCTAATTGTAAGTACGCATCCCTGGAATGCGCCAACGTCTACATGTAAGGACGTCCACGTGTTCGTATAGGTACGTATATGTGTAAGTACGTCTACATGTAAGACCATCTACGTCTACTTGTAAGTACGTCAACATACAAGTACGTCAATGTATACGCGTAAGTGTACATCCACGACTCCGTATAAGTGCCTCAACATGTACGTAAGTCTGTATGTAAGATCATCTACCTCCACGTGCAAGTACGTCAACATCGATATGTAATTACGTCAACGTGTACGTGTAAGTACGTCAACATGGATCTGTAATTACGTCAACATCGATCTGTAATTACGTCAACGTGTACATATAAGTACATCTACGTCCCCGTGTAAATACGTCTACGTTTAAGTGAGTGAGTGAGTGAATGAGTTTAATTTTACGAGGCACTCAGCAATATTCCAGCTATATGGCGGCGGTCAGTAAATAATCGAGTCTGGACCAGACAATCCAGTGATCAACAACATGAGCATCGATCTGCGCATTTTAGGAACCGAGGACATAGACATGTGTCAACCAAGTCAGCAAGCCTGACCACCCGATCCCGTTAGTCGCCTCATACGACAAGCATAGTCGCCTTTTGTGGCACGCATGAGTTGCTGAAGGCCTATTCTACCCTGGGACCTTCACGGGTCTCTACGTTTAAGTGCATGCACAAGAGTGAGTGTAGGCATAATCAAAACTAGCACTAGTAGTATGAACACACAGTGTCTGTATACCACTGGGTGTTGTGCGTTACTGTTGTTAAGTTTGATATACCTAGGATTTCTACATTGTGTTTCATACCTCTTCATTAACGCGTGTAGTGTACATACACAAGTCTCTAGGAGGAGCCGACTGATTTTACGGACGCCACAAACACTTGCTTCGACAGATCGCCCCCAGCGGAACATGTTCGTAAGTTACATAAACGTCTGTAAAATCGTTTCCCTACTCTATATCGTCATTGTCCAAATTAACCAGTTAAAATCAACGCAGGTATTGTTGAGTTTTGTGTATGTATTCACGTGTGTTGTTAGTGTGACAAATGTCTGCTGAAGGTCCTACAGATCATACAAAGTAACGGCGAGCGGTGGCGGCGGTTTGCTAGCCTTGGACAGCGCCTCGTCTAACTAAAAAATGTTAAAAGCCATACTCGATCCAACCTCTTGGTGCTGTTCCCACATTCAGCTGACATGATGTGTGATACTTCCAGGCCGGCGTTAAACACACCTATGACTATTCTAGTTACACCTGGCACTGTTTTCGACTAGACATGACTAGACTCGCAACCTCTCAACCGGATATACTTGTATGTCGTCTCAGGTGGACAGTCAACCTCATATTTCATCGATTCGTGTTTCTACCATCAAAATGGCAGGTGACGATTTGAAAGCATGTTGTTTAAAGCAGATCAGGACAGAACTTGCCAAGAGTGAAGCGGCCATATTTGCTTTACAACAATTCTCTGTAGAGCTAGTGTCACGTCAATGGTGAAAGAAATGTTTCCCAGTCAGGACACCGATTCTTGTGTAGTCCAGGTTCAGGAAGTGGTATGCTCGTTGGTTAACCCCCTAATGTAATCTGATTGATTTCATATGGCAGTTTCCTGGGAGTCGCCTACGTCCGCTAGTCGTCTGCTGGTGATCTGTTGTTTGTAGATGGTCTGTCGTTTGTCGTCTGTCCTTTGTTAGTTGTCTGCTGTTGGTATGTCGTTTGTTGTCTGTTAGTGGTCTGTCGTCTGCCGATTGTATATCGTTTGTTGTCCGTTGGTGGTCTGTCGTCTGTCCATGATCTGTTGTTTGTCGCCTGCTAGTCTGGTGTGGACGGTGGTGAAGGCAGTAACAAGGGTTCAGGAAGTGGTCTGGTGGTTGATTAACTCACTAATCTGGAAATCCTCGTTAAAGCTGACAGATATTTCATATTTCTGTTCCCGGTCACAAATGTATTATGACGTAGTCCCTATCATGTAGATTTCATCCATCTGTCGGTCGTTTGTTTGCTTGTCGTCTGTTGGGGGTCTGCCGTCTGTCGTATACCATTGGTCTGGAGGCTGCTGGTGGTCTGTCGTCTGCTAGTGATTTGTCGTCTGCTGGTGATCTACCATCTATCGTATGCCAGTCGTCTGCTATTGGTCTGTCGTCTGTTGCCTGCTCGCTCCAGCTGCACAGTCTAACTCACAGAGACGTGACTCATGGAATACATACTTTATTTACAAAAGGTGACAATAAATGTATCAAATAATATAATAAAGGCATCTGCAGTTGGACGTAAACTAATAAACGAAATGCATAAGATATTGTCTGAGTGCTGCCTCCTCGTGCCAGCACCGAACATGTGACACCTTAGTTGCAGTCAACAATACTGCACCCAGTAAGCATCCAGCCATTAGACACAGATCTAATGTCCAGCTGGGCTAGGAACTAAATGAGAACAATTTCCGAATAACAGATCTACTCTTAAGTAGAAACAGATCTACTCCAATGCAGTAATGTCCAAGTCTACTTACAAGCAGTAACAGATCAAATCTCCGAACACCCAGCAGCGGCTGATTCTTCAAAAGAGATTTGGCAGTAACATGTCTATCAGCATATCTAACAAATCACACTAACATTCCTTGAAAGAATTTGCTAAAACATGAACTTACGTCTTATTCTCTGGCTAGATTAATATTTTCCTATAACAATTCCCAAATAACATTATGACCTTCAGAATATCTAGATTACGTCACGTGACTGAATGTCAAGTGATGTCCATGTGGACACGCGCACACTACACGTCACCAGCTCATCCTCCCGAGTCTAGGGCTACATTCAAGGGCTACGTACAGGTCTGACTAACACGGTGATAAATAGACACTGTTTAATACAAGACAAGAAGTCCATCATGATATTGCGTCCGAACCATGACGACTTAATACTTGGCTACTGATCACAGGAGGTCACTGACCCTTTGTGTTGTCTATGTGTAAATAAGTTATCGTATGTATTATTAATATGAACTCATGACAAGTGTTTAAAAAATACCAACAAAATATGACGAACGGTGCCAATAAAAAAATGTTCCATCAAGGGAGACTACTCTTGTAGGAACAGCATAAAGCAATGCACCACGGTACAACACTGACTACATCACTAATGGTCAAAGGGAAATAACTCGTGATTGCTTTGGTTATTCGGTTGCTTTAAAAATATCATCTGCAGTGAAAGTTATTGGTACCACATGATCAACAGGGCGATCTGGAATCTCTGAAACGATGATTGCACATACACCAGCACCAAGACACAAGAGTGGGCAATCCTGCCCCAAGTGTCCACACATCAACATCACCTCCTGGTTCAAACAGACAGAATGTTACCCACAAGTCATTCGTCCCTCGGAAAATAATATCCTTCTCTTCAACAAAGTTCACACGTCTACCTCCCTGTCATAGGCGAGCTGCAGTGGACTCCTCCGCCATTGGAGTACTGACCGGAAGTCGTCTGCCTGTACGGAGCCTCAAGGATAAGTTTCCCGCCCTCAGTGAAAAAGGCCTTGACGGTGTATGGGTCCACGTTGTCGGGGATAGCGAACTCTCGACTCATCTCGCGGGTTGACGTTCTGTTGCCCGACTTGACCTCTTTCCGAGCTGTGATAACGATCTTCTTGTCAAGGGTCTTGACAGTTAGATCTTCCGGGTTAAAGTCCTCGATATCAGCATCGATCTTGAACTTCTTCTCTGTGAAGCTCACGGGGGAAGCAGTGCGCTGCGTAGATGAGGAATTGAAGGCAGGTGCGTTGAAAGCTTGAGGCGTCTTAGAATAGCTCTGTCCTTGGTAGGGAGGAGCTTGGAACTGCCCAGAAGATCCCGTGTGCGACGGATATTGACCATACGATGAGCCAGATGTCTGTTGAAACTGACCTGAGGAAGGGGGAGACTGGAATTGCTGGGGTTGATTGACAGGTGAAGGTGTAAAATGTGCTTGGGTCTTATAAGGCGGTGTAGAAACCCTTTGTTGTGATTGTGGATGCTGGAACGATGCTGGTGAAGACGTTCCTGAATGATACGGGGAGTGAGAAGCGTTAGATGATTGGGTGATGCTAATCTTTGTTGGCGTACCCGAGGCGTCCCGCAAATAGTCGGGCGCTGGTACAGGTGCATCTCTCTGATAGTCGGGGGCTGGTACGGGCGCCTCCCTCTGATAGTCGGGAGCTGGTACGTGCGCCTCCCTCTGATAGTCGGGGAGCGGTACGGGGGCATCCTTCTGATAGTCGGGAACAGGGATTGGTGCTTCTACCGTCAGTTTTCCCTCGGGGGAGATGCTGCACTGCAGGGCAAGAGGATCGATCTCCTTCGGAATGTTGACCTCCCGGCAGTATTCCCGACTCACAGACGCTCCCCCGCTGTTTTCCTCATGCTTGGCTTGGACGATGATCTTATTGGCATCCATCTTGACACTGACCTCTTCCGGTTTGTAGTCCTTGACATTAAACCTGGCCTTGAACACGGGCTGACCATTCTCGTTCTTCTCAATGACGCTCTTTCCGTCGTCGTGGCTCTCGGCGATGCCGATCCTGTCCTGGATAGGGTCGAAGCTGCGTTGTGTCCGGTCTGGCCTCATGGAGAAGAAGTCGGAGGACATCTTCTCTATCTCATTCTCCCACTCCTTCCTCCTTCGCTCCATGTCATGTTCCATCTGTTGCCAGATGTCGTCTTGACGGTCTTCAAATCCAAAAGAGTCTTTAGTGATGGGTATGCGCGTTGCCATATCGCTGCACGGAGCTCGTCAGTACCTGAAACATGGAGGGACTACGTTAATACACCTTCTCTGTCAGGAGATATAACTGCCTAGACAGTAATTATATCAATAGATGTAGTTCTATGCGTTATCAATACACTTATCAACAAACTGTTTCCTATTACAGTCATTCCCCCAAGTCGCATTACAAACCTTAGCTAAATCTTGAGAACATAGAGCGTTTCTTTCAGTTTGATCTGAGGATTTCTCGGCGCTTCAACTAATTTGACGAAAACATCGAAAAGTGCAAAAGCAAGAAACTTCGTGTGCGTGATGTCCCTCTGTCGGTTTTGTTGAGAGTACAGTACCCTCGGACTGGTATGCTTGCTTCGTCTGTACGTTTATATCAACCCACCAGTACATGTCCTGAATGACACTCAATCTCCTTGCAACCCCTGTCCTCACACACCATTATACTGACTAAAACCCGCCCAGTCCGTTGTATGTACCCCTTTATACAGAGAAAACCAGGCAGGAACCAGCAAGTACCATAGTTTAACGTCTTTTGGTATGACGCAATCGGGGATCGAACCCGCTTTCCGGACGGACGCTCTGACTAATGTAGCACTGCGGAGTCCCTACATATGTTACAAATCACGTGATACGTGTCATATCACAATAATTAATCACTCGAAATGTCTCCCAGTCTGCATCGGTCTTCCTAGACGTGACCAGTTTACTTCAATGACCCAGACACATCCGGGTTTTTCATACCTTGCCATACTCCACATCAATATGGAGACTGACATGTTCATACAACTAAATGCCACAACAGTTGTATGTAATAAATAATTAATTCTAACAATGTCGGTCATTATCCCCGGGAAGATATATAACCTGAGGCGGTCATGCCTCTATATGCACGCGGTATGGTTGGATGTGAGTGAAATTCCCTTAAATACTACCACTTGTCAGATTTCATTAAAATCTGATGTGAAGTTCATATCCAATGTGTTTCGTGAAATTGAACGGCTTCTGTCACAAAGTACTGATCTAGAATTAAAACGGAACGCTGTTACTTTTCACATTCTGAAGTAAAATAAAGAACTGGTCACATTTTCAACTGGAATGAGATTCTGTCACAATTTCGAATTAGGATTAGGCACCGGTACCGGCACCGGATTAGGCACCTTTGAACTAAAATGTGACATTGGTCACACTTTTGAACTAGTATGTGACACTGGTCACACTTTGGAACTAGTATGTGACATTGGTCACACTTTGAAACTAGTATGTGACACTGGTCACACTTTTGAACTAAAATGTGACGTTGGTCACGCATGTGCACGAGTCGGGTGTGGCACCTATCCCGGAAGTCGGAAATGTCAGCTGTTGTGACTGCGTTAAGTACACTTACAGATGCAGGAGTGAATAAACGAAGGGTGTTCATTCGTGTGGCGGAAGGAACCGGTGTAAGTGATAGGTCAGATATTATTATCTCTGACAAACATCACATGCAATTCTGGATTAGACCCGCGGTGTACGCTCACCTTCATCGGTAGTAGGAAGGTCACAGCACGTGCACACGTGTATATCACTCCGCTCTGACCGCATCTCTCTTCTGCTATCAAACGCTGACGCCGCACTTAAAAATAGACCTGATCTAGCACGTGGACTAGGTATCTATGTATATATCAACTACAGTACTGCAACATGTGACTACCGTCCCTGTTTGTGAGCACAGTACCAACTCAGAAATATGTCAAATATTTAGACATATACAATTCTACTTACATGATGTTGCCACCATCTCCCACTGGACATATAAAGGTTACAATGTCTACATTCGTAATGCTTAATGCTTAGCAGCGCGTTTCTAAAAATACCGTCCACTTGACCCCCATGGCTTGTAGTGGTTCCGGTGGAGAGTTCCATGCATGTAAGATGCAGCCATGACAACAGGCAGGCTGAAGACCGGCTCTATCCTGGCTTACCCCGATAACACAATGTCGTGCATGTTTGCAGCAGGGACGTTGGGAACACCGTTAGACTAACGCTTAAGTCTCTTAATAAAATATTTATGATAGAAACAAGCAAACCCATATTAATTGAAAAGGCGCCTCAGGTAGAACCGGAGATTAGGAACTGCAGACTTTCTTCATTTAGTCAGTGCAGACAGGAACTGTGAGCCAGACAAAAACATCATACACACAATGTAACATGATCTTTGACAAACTTATACATGTAGTTACGAAATAAGAAGAGAAATAATTTCCTGTTCATCATGTCAGAGCGCTCGGGTCAAGGTTTGAAGACAAGAAATATTTTAGAAAGAGGCGGTTGGTTACTCGTGCGCCAGTGTTTGGTGTTACTGGGTTCTTTTGTTTCTCACTGTGTTTTCTCTATACCTTCTGCATGATCTCGCGATGTTTGTTCTCAACACCACATAAAACTTTACTGAAGCTATATAAAGAATGTACGTAAATATTCGAGTCTGGTTCAAACGCACACGTTACTGATATCATGGACCGCCATTTTAACAAGTGGCGTAAGATGACATACAGCAGGTCTGTCGGATCTTCATAACAATCTGCTAAATATTACTGAATACGTCCGCTCTCTCACTGCGTCAACCCAGGGCACACGAGTTGTTAATGCAGCACAGAGCCAGCGATGTTCAAATTCTATGGCCTAAGGCTGAAGTGCCAGATAATGGCAGCGTGACTCATGGCAGCAATAACCTCCATCTGCACCGCCCTGACCCTCATCTACACCAACTACAACAACACTACCTCATCTGCAGTGTTAAAGGGCGTCTGCTGTCATAGTGCTGCTGCATCCCACGATGTCATGGAAACTGTTTAAAAAGGGTTTATAGGGATCCCTTTTGAAGGGGGATTAGAGATACTACTCTGAAAGTATGAACACGCAAGATCAACAAATTTAAACATTCAGTTACTTTCTGGGTGTTTACGTTTCTTGTCCCCTGACTCCTCTGTCAGAAGTCGCCAGGTACTCCTCAAAAGGGTGAATCTATCACAAGACATAAGACAAACTGGCGTCTTGATGTAGTGTACCGCCTACATACACAATCCACAAGAACAGGGATGATTCAAAAAGCGGGACCATTCACATCAGTCTGAGTGGATAAGTGAGTAGAGAAGATCTGATTCGTACGGAATATACTACATACAACGCGAACAGTATTTTAACATGTCACATAATACTAAAGCGAATGATGTTGTTGGCACAGAGAACCTGCAGCGAACAGCATTGTAATGTCATAGAGCGCTTACAGAGAACAGAATTGTAATGTCAGTGAACACTAAAAGAGAACAGAATTGTAATGTCATTCAACACTAAAAGAGAACAACGTAATGTCACAGAGTACTTAAAGAGAAGAACATTGAATTTCATAGATCACTTACAGAGGACAACATTGTAATGTGACTGGGCACCAAAAGAGAACAGCATTGTAATGTCATAGAGCACTTACAGAGAACAGCCTTATAGAGCATTTAAAGCGCACCATTTACCAATGTCACTAAGCACATATTTTAAACACCACTGGAATGTCATAATTATTTACTGCGAACAGTATTGTAATATAAAGTAGCATCTGTAATGAACAATACAGTAATATAGATACCTGTATAGTCTGCGACACCGACGTGAGTAATTGCGGAAAGAAATATATCATTGTTCATATTTCTTATCACTCGAATCGTTTGACACCAGTGAAGGACTCACCTCGACAGCACCAATATAAGTAATTCAATAAATCTACAAGCTTCAGTATAAAGCCAGATATTTGTTCAGCCCATGAGATAATACACCTGTATATACCGAGTGACCTTCACCTCTCATCCAACAGCATACTATGTCCCACACCACAGTCCCGACCGCCTGACGGTTACTAAGCACAATAATAAGGAGTTATGAAAGTAGTACTTGGAGGTTGTCCCAGGTGTTCGTGCACTTGTGACTGCAGTAGCTTCAGGTATGGAAAGCCGTCCAATAGTGCAGGGCTGGGTGACTTCTGTAGGTTATGTTTGTGATGCGGAGCTCGGCTCAGCAGCTTATAAGTAGTACTATTATGCCTGGAACTAATTATAGATCAGTAATACGACTCTAAGTATCAGGTGCTTCACCTTACTACGATGGCGGCTAATCGGCCTGGGGATACCGTTCACTGATCCGATGAAGCGTGCAGGCCACACGAGGTGTGGTGGTAGGTTTATTTGGTGTGTAGTATTTAAGTATGAGGACTGGGGTGGCGTCCGGGGGGGGGGGGGGGGGGGGGGGGAGTCGCAGTGAAGTCCCGACCACACAATCCAGTGATTATATCATATTATGAGCACAGTCCAAAAATCGGGAGACCCTCACAGGTTGTTTTAACCATAAATTCCCAAAGACACCTTCTGGTGTTGTTGTAACCAGAACTCTCCACATAGGACCAGTACAGGTTGTTGTAGCCTTGGATCACCCAAGGGAAACAAGTACAGGTTGTTGTAGCCTTGGATCACCCAAGGGAAACCAGCAGAGGTTGTTGTAGCCTTGGATCACCCAAGGGAAACCAGCAGAGGTTGTTGTAAGCATGAATCCCCACTGGGAGACCACCACAGGTTTGCTGTTACCATGGATACCCATATAAACACAACCTCACGTTGCTGGAGATCTATTGTAATCAGAAATCCTCCTGAACGTGCAGTAGGGGGTGGACTGGGGATTTTGGGTGGCTGAACCAGCGCTGATCACAGATAACACAGCCAATCGTGTACCGACACTTCAGACGCCGTGCGTCCAGTTCTTCGTTGTCCCCAACAGTAGGGCTCCAGGTGTCCAGGGTGATCGACGTCACCGACTTCTGTCAAAGACTCTTACACGCTGTGTTCAGTTTCTCTTATTAAATATCATTGATTAGTCTTCAGTTGTTTTCGGCAGAACTAGCCATTAACTGATGCCTTAACGACGCAATTATTCAAACAAAAGGCCGTCATTATCGACTTACCGTTTAAGTATGTATACACATATCAGACAGAGCATCTCGGTAAAACATAATCACACATACATAGTCACACATGCGACTATGTGATAGCAATCACACAGGTAAATGACACGGCATACTTACATGTCTGCCTCTCGGTGGACGGGCAAAACCTAGCTGTGACTACATCTTGTGCAGCCTTTATACCCTCTGACATAAAAGCCCATGCAGCACAATACCTGTATGTTACGATGGTGAGTAGGTATGACGAGAGTCCTGACAGGGGTCAGTCACAGCCCCGCACCCTCTCGGGCCACTCAACATTACCGGCCAACATACATGCAGGAGTTGTTGATCAGTCATGTATAACCAACCCACTTTGTCGATCTATATAGTTAAAACACAATGAACACTTACATACCATCAGCATTTCACTGTACAGCAGCACATATATTATATTGCAATACAAGGTGTTTGTCCCGGCATTACACAGCGGTATAAAGAGGTCTGGGGTGCGTATACATTGTTGCACACAAGTCATCGAACTGAGTCAAAGTCGTATTGGAATTCAATCTGGCAGTATTTATCCAGGCATTATAACTCAGTAAACAAGTTAACAAGAGGGATATGAACAGTTATTATACCTCTACATACAATGCCGCTGACTTCAGTCATTCAGTCAGGGCGACAGAGGAAAGTATGAATATCTACTAATGTGCGTCTAAAGCTGATACTCTATCAACACTTTGGGTATGCTGCGTTGGACTCCAGAATTCAGTCATCTGTGACGAGCTGAGGGGGCGTCGTCGACAGTGAGGATGTTAACGCCATCTCAACCGCCACGTCATATCATTGCGTGTCTGTCGGAAGTGGTAGGAACGTTTGAAGTGAAGCAATTTTAGACGTCTACCAACGTCAATAAATATCACCACCATCTGCCTTGTGTTGGAAACATAACGAGCATCGGCCGGGATTCGAACCCTGGACATAGGTTTCTGACACGGCAACGGCAACACCAGTTGCAATGCTATTCGTGGTTACATTTCAGTTCTGTGACGTCAAAAACGCTGACGTGAACCTACACTAAACACTACACTAAAACCTAAAGGGGGATAACTCTACGGTCAGGAAGAAGTATCGCCACAAGACTTTCTAATGAAATGTTATGCTAAATACGCCTTCACTGGGTTCATCATAAACCGTAAATTGTTTAGAGAAAATATTATTCACTGAAACAGATACTTACTGTGTTGGGTGAGTGCAACACCAGATTAATACCACGTGCCTGTGTGTCGTTTCCAGATATATTTAGGCCACGGGCATCAGATGTGCACTAGGTTATCCCTGCCGTAAATAGACCCTAACATATCCACAGCATGGTTTATTTCTGAAACCTGTCATACGAATAACCGTGGACATGATGAACCAAGCGCACGCGGCCCTGTAATCTTTCTATAAGCCGTGCGTGTGCGTGTGCGTGTGCGTGTGCGTGTGCGTGTGCGTGTGCGTGTGCGTGCGTGCGTGCGTGCGTGCGTGAGTGCGCGCGTCGTTCTTGTCGCCGGGTCTGATTTTTATAGATCTGACATTCAGCTGAGATCAACACCGGCCGTATAAGTAGCCCATGGATACGGAGCTCTGTATACCGCTACAGACTAACACTGACAAATAGTCTAGTCTTTCAACTGTCAAAGGTCTACACGTCGGCTTGCACTGCCTGTTAAATTACGTTGCATCTATAATCGTCAGATTAAATCTTTCCTCTTCACTTGATCCTTCGGAGACTAAGTCGAAATATATGTTTCGATCCGAACTGATTTCCCAAATCCTAACAGCTGAATGCCAAATATTCAGAGTTAGTTGGTATACAATTAAAGACACAACATGACAAGGCCCTGTCTTTAACACGGATTAAAAGTAAGACAGCAAGCTCCAAGTGGTCACTTAATGACAACATGTTGCTCCCTGTCTGTCTGGTAGCGCATCAAACCAGATTACCCTCTGACAATGCAATCAATAACGCTTATTACGGCGGAGTAAAATGTACACCGTTTAACGCAATCCACTCAACACAGACACACAAGCATGTCGCCACAGACAGCAACATCGACGTGATATAGACACGTGCTGTCGCTCACTGCAGGCTGCTGTCAGTCACTGTCAGAGAGGAGAAGCAGGTAATTAATTTGCCCGAGAGGCAAATACCTTGAGATACCAGCTAGTATATGCACATGCACTTGATGTACTTAAGAAATAGTGATGATGCAGACTATGTTTATTCTGCTTGCCCCTTCTGGATCATTGAATTAATGAGAGTTATTAAACGACCTGCTTGATGGACATGCCAGCGAGAGACAGGGACAGTTGATTAACCTACCCATCACGTGACCGGTGTTAAACACAATGTGTGTTATCACTCACAGTTATGCACAGAAATGTATTAAACAGCAATTGTTGAAAAAGAAGAACAATCGTCGAAGCTGTTGTGTTATTGGCTGGCCCCGGATAGACTCACTAACTCACTCATTTGGGTGAAGATTCTGGTACGAATTGATCTTTATTACCCTATGCTTGTTGTAAGTAGCGACTAACAGGATCGAGTGGTCATGCTCCCTAACTTGGTTGAAACATGACATAGTATCCTAACTGCGCAGATCTCATGTTGTTGATCACTGGATTGCCTGGTCCAGACTCGACTGTTTACAGCCCGCTGGCATAGGGCTGGAATATTGCTGAGAGTGACGTTAAACAACAAACCATCACACCTACATTTTGCGTCAAAAAGGACTTTCAAAGAGATAAACGTCAAGCCGCTCTATATAACACTTATGGCCACTGATAAACTTCTGTATTTGGATTTCATGACATGCATACATATACAAACACATAAACTATATCATAAGTGGTTTGGAAACACGTGTAGCATTCTCATGTCGGCCGTGTGTGGCACGTGTATGTAAATATGCTGCCTTCCTGATAACTAATGTTAACACTTTCCACCCAGACACAGTCTCAGACATACTGAGAAGTAAGTGTTGTCATGATAACATTACAAAACATTAACCTGCGCCATATTATCTGTGGACTGAATACTCGAAGACCGTTACCACCACACAAACACGTCAGGCGTTTTACAACATGTGCAGTTGGAGATATTAATATCACATCGTGTGATATACCCGATATATCCGCTATACTGGAACACACTGTTTATATGACACTGCACGTGATGTGTAATACAACGTAACACTGTGTAACAAAATTAGTCTGTCGTACAGACCCTGAAGTATATATATCCAGGAAAGCAAACGCCAGTCTAGAAAATGTGGCAAATCTAGAAAATGGGGCAAGTCTAGAAAATGTTGCAAGTCTAGATTTCCATAGCTTCTGAAAATGAAAATGAAGAAAGTCTCAGGGCTCCATTTCATTATATTATATTTTTTACTAAGAATATTTTTTTCAGTAAAATATGTTCATTTCAGAGACTAGTTGTTAGTAACAAAATGTAACAAGTGTGTAACACAGTGTCGTCTGTCAACGAAAATGTCTGTCAACTAATGAAATATCAAATTACAACGGTGCACAACATTCTAGTCAGTTGCGTGGCATCTTGCGGCACCGCCTTAACGCTGGGAGAACGCCAACTGGGACTCAAACTGAAAACTTCGGGAAACATGAAGGGACCAAAACTGTGATCAAACTCACAACTAGCTAACTAACGCAGCTCCCCACACTGATAAAACCTATAAAACAGCACTTAGCATTATGCCAACGATCACTGACATGAGTATACATCTACACGCATTTCGTTTCAAGAAAATTCCATAACGATGACTCTTAGTAGATGCTAAAAAAGAAAGACATACCTTAAAGTGCAGAGCGACACATGAGTGAACATTTCCTGAAAGTAAAGTCTGGGTCTGATTTGAGGTGTTCTCACTCATGTGGTTTACAGATGGGAGCCGCCTCCCGCACATTGTCATGTACAAAGCCATGGTGAAACCAGGACAACCTGACACTGTCTGTGTAATGTACAAAGCCATGGTGAAAGCAGGACAACCTGACACTATCTGTGTAATGTACAAGGTTATGGTGAAACCAGGACAACCTGACCCTGTCTGTGTAATGTACAAAGCCATGGTGAAACCAGGACAACCTGACACTGTCTGTGTGATGTATAAAGCCATGGTGAAACCAAGACAACCTGACACTGTCTGTGTAATGTACAAAGCCATGGTGAAACCAAGACAACCTGACACTGTATGTGTGATATACAAGGTTGTGATGAAACCAGGACAACCTGACACTGTCTGTGTGATGTACAAAGCCATGGCGAAACCAGGACAACCTGACACTGTCTGTGTGATGTATAAAGCCATGGTGAAACCAAGACAACCTGACACTGTCTGTGTAATGTACAAAGCCATGGTGAAACCAAGACAACCTGACACTGTATGTGTGATATACAAGGTTGTGATGAAACCAGGACAACCTGACACTGTCTGTGTGATGTACAAAGCCATGGCGAAACCAGGACAACCTGACCCTGACTGTGTAATGTACAAAGCCATGGCGAAACTAGGACAACCTGACACTGTATGTGTGATATACAAGGTTATGATGAAACCAGGACAACCTGACACTGTATGTGTGATGTACGAGACTTGAAGGTCTCGGGGTAAAATTGTCTTCAGCACCCCATGCTTGCCATAAAGGCGACTATGCTTGTCGACGAATGGGCGAGGCGACTAACGGGATCGGGTGGTCAGGCTCGCTG
The DNA here is from genome assembly GCF_037392515.1 of Haliotis asinina. Taxonomy (NCBI): domain Eukaryota; kingdom Metazoa; phylum Mollusca; class Gastropoda; order Lepetellida; family Haliotidae; genus Haliotis; species Haliotis asinina. Next base: position 54,984,209 of record NC_090293.1, on the reverse strand, counting down.
ACTTGGTTGGCACAGGCCATCGGTTCCCAAATGCGCAGATCGATGCTTATGTTGTTGGTAACTGGAATGTCTGGTCCAGACTCGATTATTTACAGGCCGTCACCATATAGCTGGAATATTGCTGAGTTCGGCGTAAAACTAAACTCACTCACTCAATGTGTGATGTACAAGGGTATGCTGAAACCAAAATAACATGACACTGTGTGATATACAAGGTTATGGTGAAACCAGGACAACCTGACACTGTCTGTGTGATGTACAAGGTCGTGGTGAAACCAGGTTAACGTGACACTGTCTGTGTGATGTACAAGGTTATGGTGAAATCAGGTTAACGTGACACTGTCTGTGTGATGTACAAGGTTATGGTGAAATCAGGTTAACGTGACACTGTCTGTGTGATGTACAAAGTTATGATGAAACCAGGGCAACGTGACGCTGTCTGTCAGTCTATTCTAAGCGCTCACAACGTCTCAGGTTATCACAGTTGGGAATCAGAAACCCCGAAATAAACCATGACGAGTAATTTCGTGTTAAATGTCAACAAAGAATAATTAAGATTTTTAAGGTATTGAATCTTGTTACATCAGAGATCTTATCACGTGGTCTAAATGTCTTCTGATTGGCTCGCCTGATGACCTCTGTGACGGTGTGAGGCGGTGAGCCTCGTTATCGCATCCCGGCAGCTGTGCCTCATTAGAAGCAGATGAAGATCTCAACACTGAACTCAAGTGTAAACCACGAATACCTTCAAATACTTCACTATCTCACGGGATAGGCACCTCTGTCTGCGAGATGAAATTCCTCTACAACTACATACATTGCATGTCGTGGAATGTTCATAGCATGGAAGACGTACCGCGGTTAAATATCAAATCTTGAATACCCTCAACATCAAACACACCGAGACATGGGGTAGTTTAATAATCAAGTTAAATGTTACGTATAAAAAGGCGTCTGGTAAATTTAACCTGTTAAAGGTTTCCAAACAGGCATCCGGTGCAGACGTATGTCCAGGTGTCCCCACTCTCCATTAGAACGAACAGACCACGTGCCGACGGCAGGATTTATAATAGGTATGCTACACAGACTTTGATGCCTGGCGAATTTTCTGAAAAGTAAATTTAATTCAAAGTCATGGAATGTTAACCCTACACTTTCACTTTCACTTCCACCCCACTCTCTTCAGGGCTAGTTTCCCTGTCCGAGGCAATACACTTGACTGACGGGCATTTGCTTGACACCGAAATCACTGACCACCTGGACCGCCTCCTCTAGCAGGTGATCTATTTCTACCAACAACCAGATACATTTCTCTGTATCAGAACCAGGCGGTGCTAAACTGTCTCAGTGTTTCAGATACGAGGCCTCATGTGACCAATACACACGGTGATAGCGATAGCCAGTATCACAGTCTGGATTGACATCAATGGGATACTTTGGCCATTATTGAAGACCCAGATAATAAAAACGATGTGGGCGAAGTTTGTCGACATAAGCGTTATTAAACCAAGAATCATTCAATAATCAGTAGAACCGCAACAAACGAGACAAGTGTGGACTCCTGGAGACAAACCCAGCACTGCGAGCCCAAGAAGAATGATGAACTGGAGACATGTTCTTAAGACCCCAACTGGACCGATGTAGAAACGTGGAAAATAAGAAATATCAGATGTCCACAGTTTGTACATGAGTATCTGTGACTAATGGAGACTTATTCCTGCCTTGATCAGGATGGAAGTTATCCACCAGTCTTACCGAGATTGAACGTAATCCTGTCAGTCACATGTCAGTAACAGAAACTGTTAACTAAAGGGGGTTAACGTGCATATCAAGAATCAGTAGCATACGTATACAGAAGGATGTGCATTCAGGTGTCAAACCCCGTTAACTCAAGACAGACGGCCTCCTCAACAACACACATCAGGCGTGGTGAAGTGGGAATTCTACCATGTTTATCTCACCGCCAATCAGTGCCCGACATTAAAATCTGCGTGTCTACTGGACGAGAGTTGATGCCTGAAAACGCCTTCAGTACTTCACAGAAAAGCTGGGTGGTCTCAAAGCCCCTTCGTACTTATTTGAAGGCTATGTGCACGTGCACACAGTGACGTCACGTGGTTGGGCAATACAGTAATAGCAACGCCATTACGAAAGTGTATATTGTGTAATAATGCTCTAGGGGTCGTTGGAAGTCGATGTGTACCACGGGTACGTTGCTGGATATAGAAATATACCCAGTCCAATACTAGAATACAGAAAGTTATCCCAGGACCATTCCATTCTGCATTGTATCGCCTTCCCTAGTTGGAAGTGTCATGGTGTTTGATGAGAAGTATTTAACTGCGTTATATAAGAAACGGGCCTTCACAATATCACTCGCGTGCAGTTGAATGAAAACAACTATAGACGGTTTGGAGGGATCCAGAATATGGACTCACCCGTCGTTTAGGGTGCCCATATTCTGCCGTACATACCTTGAAGCAAATATAACTAAGAAAGCCCATGCAAGTCTAGAAGTAGAAAATGTGGCAAGTCTAGATTACCCTTGCTTCATATGAAGAAAGTCTCAGGGCTCCGCTTCATTATATTATTTTTTTTTACTACAGCTTTTTCCATTAAAATAAGTTCATTTCAGAGACTAGTTGTTAATCTAGGGTGCACTTTGTTTTGGCTGCATTACTGCACACACAAGCCTAGTGGCTAAAGTGTTCGCTCGCCTCGCCGAAGACCCGGGTTCGATTCCCGACATGAATACAAGATTTGAAGCCCGTTTCTGGTGTCCCCCGCAGTGATATTCCAGGAATATTGATGAAAACAGCGTAAAACCATACTCACTCACTGTATACAGAAACGTACGTGATTTATCTGAAGTACATATGCCTACAAACCCCTTCAGCGACTATAAATCTATCTACTCTATCTGAAGAAGCATGCACAAATATGGCGCCATGACAGAACCATCTACACATTGACGACCCCAATTTAAAGGCAGCTAAGTTTAAGAAAACCCTCAGCAGATTTGATCTGCAGATCAGTGACAGGGCTGTAGCGGTTATAAACCTGTCCTTGGCGACAGCCCGGCGCTGTTAAAGGTTACCCTGCAGTTTACTATAGTCTGCTTGCCATGAAACCGTACCGATGAATTTCAGTTTAAACCAAAAAAAAAGTAAATCGAAGAAAGTGAAGTTAAGATGGAGAATCCTCATAATTTTACCTTACCAAATGCACATTTAAACCTCAGAATTTTATTCAACTTAGACCATCCTTACTTGTTCTCGGTGTTTCATTTAATGTGCATACCCCTTTGTAATACAAACTATAACAGTGATTTGAAACTATGATCGCTTGTTTAACAACTTCTATCCTAAGTGGAATAAAATTCTGAGATTAAATTGTGCAATGGGCAAGGTAAATTATGAGGATTCGCGAATTCAATTAGCAAGTCCACACTAAGTGAGTTGCCAAGGGACGTAACTCTGTAGTACTCATGAAAACCTGGTCCAATTTTGGGGGTCCTTGTGTTACGCGTTCTGGCTTTTTCCACGATGTATTTGGGTGAAAAACAACGACTGGTCCCTTCAGAAGATATTCCCGCGTTGGCGCCATTGGCAAAAAAGGTTGGTCTGCTCTGTTCTTTCATAGTTTTCCAACAATTTAAACTATTGCTGAACATTGAAATTTGTTTTATCAATCGATGGCACACTTTAGATTATTTTTATCATAAGCACACATCAATCCTCTCCATTATAAAACAAATTTTAACTTAATGTAACCAGGGATGCACATTTCAGATAGATTTGTGTGAGGGAGGGGTGTATTGCCAGGGGCAGACAACTCCATGTGTGAATCCAGCTAACAATGATCGTGTCATTAACTCATTCATTGAGTAATTTTATTTAACATGCTTAATATGTTTTAAAGTGTTCAAATGTGTGTACTTTGATTATTAAACAGGTAGGAAAGCATTATTTGTTTCAAATACCTTGCGCAATATGTATGTTATTTTCAGATTTACATGTATTTTCTGTCTGTATCCAAAAGTGACAGCCATAGAACACAAAATTGTGGCTAATAATAGTAATATTTGAAAACTGACAATATTTTATTGATCTTTTAATTTAAGCAGAATTCAGCATTATTCATTTGTGGATGTCATAGCACTTACATAAACACATGATGTAGATTTGGGTAGAGAGTGAGTATTTTTTGCACATTACAGCATCACAACACACGCGCAACATACACTGATATAATTCAGCATCAGATTTGCTTCAGGTTTGAAACATGGTATCTTCAGCACTGTCTTTAAAAGCACAGTGTAAATTGAATCTTCAACACTGGTGATACAGGTTTAAGATTAGAATATATGAAAACATGTTACAATCTTAAGTTCATCTTAACTGATTAAAAACAAAGGTAGCACTTCATAATCTTGACTCTAACTTGAATCTGTTTCAATAATTTAGTGTTTAGATACTGATTTTGCCAACATTGACACTGTACATCAGTCATGATGTTTAATGAACCGTTTCTTTCTTCTTCTGCAGACCTGAAACATACGTTGATTCGAAGTTCTAGGATGTTCAAAGAAGACGTATAATTCCAGATGAAACATTTTTCCTCTGGAAAGCACTGTGCTGATAGAAAAGACTATTAATATATTTGTGGTTCAACAACATTTACTTAAAATAGTTTGGTACTTGAAATAAATAGGTGTGACGTTTTTTTCACAAAAATGGAAATGTGGACATTTCTCAGAGTTGACAGTAGTTGACTTGATCACCTTGTTGATCAAGAACGGATGGACAGAATTTAATCAGGTAAAGTTTGTTGCAATGCTGATGTATCAACAAACCTTGGCAAAATAGTTTTAAAAATCTGAACCGTTGATCTAAAAATGGTGTGGACTTGCTAATTCAATTTCATTTTAATCGATTTTCCTGTTTGTTCAAAATGAAATTCATCGGTACGTTTTCACTGCAAACAGACTATACTAAGATTAACATAAGCCTTCTAGTAACGCACGCAAGCGCGCGCACACGTGGAATTAGTTTTCCCTGCAGCTGCCCCACACTGACATTCCGACGTTAACAGTTGTTACGGAAATAGTCAAATTCAGGTATTATTAACAGTTGTTGTTGGGGAAATAACATTCTGCTATCAGTGAAACAGGTGATCACTTATAAATGTGATGGAGCTTCATCTTGGCCCCGACGTTTTCCTACCTACTACCTCAGACTTGGACAATCTACACCAACACATGGAATGCAGTCAGATTATGGGGAACATGTGTTCTGAACGTAAGTCACTTTATGTGTTTGATAAACGAGGGAGCATTAGTCGTACGGATCTCTTAATCCTCAGAATAGCCCCATTCTTCCCGGCTTCAGCGGAGCTGGGTCTGTACACCCGATCCGTAGGTCGATTGTAAAGGTTATTAGGGATCCTTTCTAACACGGACTCCCTGATGTAAACACCATGCAAACGTCTGCTGCAGTTATGTGTACATGTATTCTACCCTGGACAGTAGAAGCAGATTATTCAGTCGACTCGTCAAGAGTCGAAACGTGATGTCCTGTCGACGCACTGGCCCTAACGTGATGTCCTGTCGACGCATTGGCCCTAACGTGATGTCCTGTCGACAAACTGGCCCTAACGTGATGTCCTGTCGACGCATTGGCCCTAACGTGATGTCCTGTCGACACACTGGCCCTAACGTGATGTCCTGTCGACACACTGGCCCTAGCGTAATGTTCTGTCGACACACTGGCCCTAACGTAATGTCCTGTCGACACACTGGCCCTAACGTGATATCCTGTCGACGCACTGGCCCTAACGTAATGTCCTGTCGACACACTGGCCCTAACGTAATGTACTGTCGACGCACTGGCCCTAACGTGATGTCCTGTCGACGCACTGGCCTTAACGTGATGTCCTGTCGACACACTGGCCCTAACGTGATGTCCTGTCGACGCACAGGCCCTAACGTGATGTCCTGTCGACGCACTGGCCCTAACGTAATGTCCTGTCGGCACACTGGCCCTAAGGTAAAAACAAGTAAAGTTACAACAAGTAAAGACAGACATAGACCCTAATGTGCTAAACATGCACAGCTCTATCGTGATGATCTGAGACACCCTACTCTTGACGTGAACACCAGAGACACAACAGTCCTATATATGATGTCACCGTGTGTCCTAGCTCTGTCTGCTGACCGAGATATCCATAACCGGTTGCTGTATCCATATATGCCAGAGAGGAGGACAGTAACATTGAACACATTAAACGGATATGGCCCATTTCTAACAGTCAAAACAGACCGATACCACATCCCTGACATCCTCAAACAAAACTATTAAAACCAATTCGTTTTATCACCAGATCGAATGTCGTCAATCAATAATCGATACAAGGGAACAGTTCATATTATATAACCGTTAATGTACAATGTCTTAAAGCCTGATACGGTTTTACACCCTGTGGACAGCGCCTGTCTGTGCACCAACCGTGCGTTGTTAAGTTGACAGATTTACAACCTATTTCAAGTTCTTCCACTTTATATCCACAGAACATGCACTCCACTTCACAATCAGGTGCGCTCCGCTATCCTTGCTGCGTAATGATCTGCTTTACGAGGCTTCGCACTACCGGAAGTTCCTCAACATCCACACGCTCTGCGTGGGACTAATCAATTATTCTACGAAATGTGCAACATACACAAGGAATGTCCACAGAGGCCTCGTTATGACGATGTAATCAATTGAACACAGACTAACGTCCGTAACATATCGACTTGTGTTACTCATGGATGACGGACTATTAACTATATGGCGCTTACAGCCGCCGAAAACTCGGCAAACAGTCGGAGATAGGCTTGTTATGTTTCTCTGTTTGGGACATTGATTTGTACAATCGCACGTCAGTGACAAGTGATGGATGTACTGCCAGCCTCTGGTAATGGCTGTATCGATAAATACATCTCAGGAGTACCAAATATAGACATGTAGTTTATGGCCAGATCTTTCAGTACAACATAGAGGGTTGCTCCCCGAAACAGCATTACAGGAAGGAGAAGTAAAATAGCAAGTCCGCTGTCGAAATGCGAACAATTGGTATAAAAAGCAAATAAAACTTGATTACATAACATTTTCTCTCCTTCTGCCATGGCAACCGACATGATGTATTTACACTTGCATACAGTCAACATACATAGTATCCGGCGTATCCAAGAGACCACGTGACATCATTTCATAACAACATAAGAATTCTATAACTGTTCGCCGACTTCAGGGACACAGGGGTACTTTAATGTCGGTATATTTATAGAGTCAGGAAAACGCTTAACCGTTTGTTCATTTTGTTGGCCGTGCTTAAACAAAACCTTTATTAAAATCCCATCTCTGCTACGCTGATCATGTACCTGCAAACCGTTATCTTCACGCGGGAGACACGCATCTGGTACGAGTGGAATGTAGACATGCGCAATTAATCATGAGAACCTTGCTTGACTGCTTTCAATCATTATGTTGATGTGCGCAGCTTTAAGCCAGAATGAGACCTTCACAGATTCAGGACTGTGGTTTGCATCTGTGTCGAAAGTCGGCGTAGTCCTCGTCAGAAGCTCAGGCTGCAGATCATCGGCCGGCCGGTAAGACGAAGTCACGTCTTCACATACCTCAATACATCATCCTTATACCTCATCATATGCATGGTAAGGAGAGAGCCTGTGCTAATATCATATATATGGTAAGGAGAGAGCCTGTGCTTATGTCATATGCATGGTAAGGAGAGAGCCTGTGCTTATGTCATATGCATGGTAAGGAGAGAGCCTGTGCTTATGCCATATGCATGGTAAGGAGAGAGCCTGTGCTTATGTCATATGCATGGTAAGGAGAGAGCCTGTGCTTATGTCATATGCATGGTAAGGAGAGAGCCTGTGCTTATGCCATATGCATGGTAAGGAGAGAGCCTGTGCTTATGTCATATGCATGGTAAGGAGAGAGCCTGTGCTTATGTCATATGCATGGTAAGGAGAGAGCCTGTGCTTATGCCATATGCATGGTAAGGAGAGAGCCTGTGCTTATGTCATATGCATGGTAAGGAGAGAGCCTGTGCTTATGTCATATGCATGGTAAGGAGAGAGCCTGTGCTTATGTCATATGCATGGTAAGGAGAGAGCCTGTGCTTATGTCATATGCATGGTAAGGAGAGAGCCTGTGCTTATGTCATATGCATGGTAAGGAGAGAGCCTGTGCTTATGTCATATGCATGGTAAGGAGAGAGCCTGTGCTAATATCATATATATGGTAAGGAGAGAGCCTGTGCTAATATCATATATATGGCAAGGAGAGAGCCTGTGCTAATGTCATATGCATGGTAAGGAGAGAGCCAGTGCTAATATCATATATATGGTAAGGAGAAAGCCTGTGCTTATGTCATATGCATGGTAAGGAGCAACTACTTGATGTTTCCTGTGTATAATGAGAATAAGTTGACATATCCGACCTCTGAACTCCATCCCAGCCCTGTGTGCTAATACAGGTAGAATGAGAACCATTATTTATAACAGGCTGATACATGCCCAGAAATAGATACTTTCCCCAAGAATTCACAGCCGATTTACATACACGGCTAATATGCGAGTGTGAGCCACTAGTGAACCACTTGTCACTCTCAAGGTATAAACAGCATGAAGATGGATAAGGGCAAATCCCCTGTTCCCCACCTCATTCATTCCTGCGTGACAACGATACAAAAATCTGTATCGAAATATCGCATCACCTGAATAAAAGAGTTGTTCATCCATAACATATGTCCTTATCCAACTCTCCAACTTAAAAAAATCCACTGAAAAAAATTGAAGATGCCCCTTGCCCCCAGGACCATCCCCACCACCCCGCCGAAGGTATAGTCACCAAATCGAGTCACTATCATTAAGAACTGACCCATCTGTTATTGTCCGTGATGTAACCGACCATCCGAGTGCCATGCCCTCAGTAGCTCCTTGCTCGTGATAAAATTTCAACCTCTGTATTAGCAGTCTAAGTACGAGCAACACAAGTACAGACATAAGATTTTCTGCAGGTAAAATACCTACCCACCCCTCCCGCTTCATCTCGTGTAGCCCCATCAGTCACCCCCCGTGAGATATGACCCACGTGATAACCCGTGTGCGATATGGTTGATGTTGCCCCGTGTGATAGCACCGGAAGTCGGCGTGAAGGTAGATACGATGACGTCATGCTGGGACGCCCCGTCGGGCACTAATAGCCCAGATTGACGGCTCGTGGCCACGCCTGGTTAGATGTCTATGAGAAGTCCGACACCAGATCCACGGGGAGGCGCATGTCCTTCACTAAACACGATACAGAAGCGAGACTATTTTCACAGACGTATCCACCATTCCGAACCAGATATTGCCGACCGGAAACAGGCTCCTTTGCATACAACATAGAGTGCATGTGTTCATAAACAACTATACTCAAGCTATAGACTAATGCTGCCTCAGAAAATATCTTTTAAAGAATTAACCGACTTCATTTAAATAGAAAAGAGCACTTGTGTGGACTCGAATTGTCATTTACTTAGGGACTGTTCATGATTCACGGCAAGGGGTGTGATGATTTTCATGTAGAAGCATGTACAATGTGAATGAATCCGTGAAAGTGACCTCCTTGCATGCCATGAACAAAATCAATCAAAATATCACACACACACATATCTAACCCTACGCCTCACTCCACTGCAGCTCTACACCTCAAACCACTGCAGCCTTACACCTCACTCCACTGCAGCTCTACACCTCACTCCACTGCAGCCCTACTCCTCACTCCAGGGCAGCCCTACACCTCACTCCACTGCAGCCTTACACCTCACTCCACTGCAGCCCTACACCTCACTCCACTGCGGCCCTACACCTCACTCCACTGCAGCAGTACACCTCACTCCACTGCAGCCCTACACCACTGCAGCCCTACACCTCACTCCACTGCAGCCCTACGCCTCACTCCACTGCAGCCCTACACCTCACTCCACTGCAGCCTTACACCTCACTCCAGACGCGTACCAAGCGCATCTGCTGCCCTGAAAACATACCTTCCACCAGCAGTTCACAATATTTACAGAAACAATATCAGCCTATCTGACAGGTGAATATCTGTTCCTTCTCGCGCTATGTTATCTGATGGTCAGAGTTGAGAGTTATCTCCACCTGACTGATTCAAGATGGCTGAGCTCCTTATCCCTGCCAAATCTCCTGTCTACTCGTGTGTGACACCAGCCTCTGTTTCTCTTCTCAGTGGGCACATCAGACTGACAGCAAAATAACACGAGTTACTTTCTCCTCCATTTACTAAACCAACAAACATCAATCAGAACACAAATAAGGTAAACATAAGTGAAGTATGCAGTAAAGGTGCAGTCCACAGAAAACAGTTGCCCAGCATTGATGATAAGAAGAATGAGTATACTGTATAGATAACAAGGATGTATGGTGCATGTTCAGCGTCAAGTTGGTTTTCTCACCTGATGTTAAGAACGTGTTCAGTGTGAAATGGTTCCCCTGTATTGGTGTAAATGGGTCTTACATGTTCAGTATCAAATGGCTTTCCTGCTGTCATCGTAGTTGCATTTTTTTTTTTTAATACATATCGAATGTGGTTGCTCTCCATTTGGATAGAAGTAGACAATAACAAGCTGTCGTCTATTGTCGGTGAGAATATGATAAATATATATTCCATATCAAATAGCTGTCCTCTATTCTCGGTGAGAATATGATAAACATATATTCCATATCAAATAGCTGTCCTCTATTCTCGGTGAGAATATGATATATGGTCAGCATGAAAAAGTTGTCGGTGAGAGTGTGATATATGTCCAGTACCAGATGGTTTCCATCCATTATTGGCGAGAATGTGATATATGATCAGTATCAAAAGGTTATGGTGTTGAAACAAAGGTTCAGACGTAAGTGTCAGGAACAGAAGAAATGAAACCCACCCATTCACTTAGCGTTAGCATTACTCCAGAGATTAAATGAAGCAGGGACAGTGACTGACAAACCAGCAGACGTCACCATCCACTGGAGATACCATCGGATATTTGTTACACAGCCTAGACTAACTAGATCGGGGTATTATCTCCCCAACCTAATGTTGATGTCTGTTCTAGACTTAATCTCTGAATATATAGAGGTTCAGAACCTGACTTGCTTCACTTAAGGCTTTAGCACCGAAGAGAAGGCAGTCAGCAAAATAATGTGGTTCAGGGACTGTGAGACAGACTAAATTCTGATCGTACACGGACTGGTTCAGACAATCGTGTATGGAGCACCTCATAACACTTCACTCTTCTCCCCACACGGACAGTCTGGTCTCTGTTGGCACGTGCCACAACATTCCAGCATCGTCTGCCAGCTGTGACGCCATCAACATGGCGGACAGCCTGGACTGATGGATCGGTCAAGTAATTACTGAATGGCCGCACTCTACTGGTGAAAGTTCAGTTACCCCGAGGGAAGGCAGGAAGTCCGTGCATGATCTGTAAATCAGGCTCCTCAAGCATTGCATTCTTCCCCACCTGACAGCAATATCATGAATGTACAGACACTCCCTTCACCGCGAGTAGCGCGTACAAGCAGCGCAGTCATTCATACCAAGTGTGCCGTTACCAGGTGAAAGGATCGCTCCCTATTCATCCCAGTCAGAGCTTTAAGACGTCCTCCTCCAGTAAACAAACCGCACAGTTGTCATTACACCCGTCATAGGACTCCATAGGCGTCTCACAGTCCCTGGTCACACCAAATAATGTTTCATATCACCATTAATAATGCCATGTACCTTAGTTCAGAATGTGCAGCTGGGTGTGCTTCCATTAAATGATACTGTTTGACGAGACTAGGCGTCAGATACCCCAGTGCCGACCCATCAACAGGTACTGCTTGACGAGATGTATGGCAGCTAATGTTCTGATTGAACACCTTGCCAGAAATACATAGCATATTTGAGACATGCGTAACATGTACGGCAGTGTTGGCGTGTTGCTGCCGTGTGTCATGTTACAGTCATATGCGAGTCCTCACAACGCTATCTCCAGAGCATCGTGTAAGTGGTGGTTAAAAGCAAGAAAGTTATACAAACGGAATGCTTCACAAAAACACCTGCAATTCCCTGGTCAGGAGATCCCCTTCCGTACATGACAGGGCTACTTTAGCGACGTGTTATGTATGTTTAAACATGAATGTGCTTGTCTAACATAACGTCACATACAAGGTATATCCACTTTTCCAAGATTGGTTAAAACAAAAACTGCAGGACAAATGTATTCCCTATTCTTTTGTCCACTATTAACAAATAAACGCCATCGTTCAATTTCACCGTCAGAGCGTTTCCCAACAGCACGTGTCAAGTGGATTGGTGAGTGAGAGTCTTCCAAATGCACGTGTCTAATGGGTTGGTGAGTGAAAATTCTCTACAGCACGTGTCTAATGGGTTTGTGAGTGAGAGTCTCCAAACAGCAGGTGTTCTAATGGGTAGGTGAGTAACAGTCTCTCAACAGCACTTGTCTGGGAGTTTAACCAGTGTATCTCCCAACAGCACGTGTCTAGGGTGGTGGTGAATGAGAGTCTCCCAACAGTACGTGTCTAGGAGGGTTGTGAGGGAGTCAGACAACACGTGTCTGGGGTGGTGGTGAATGAGAGTCTCCCAACAGTACGTGTCTAGGAGGGTTGTGAGGGAGTCAGACAACACGTGTCTGGGGTGGTGGTGAGTGAGAGTCTCCCAACAGTACGTGTCTAGGAGGGTTGTGAGGGAGTCAGACAGCACGTGTCTGGGGTGGTGGTGAGTGAGAGTCTCCCAACAGTACGTGTCTAGGAGGGTTGTGAGGGAGTCAGACAGCACGTGTCTAGGAGGGTTGTGAGGGAGTCAGACAGCACGTGTCTAGGAGGGTTGTGAGGGAGTCAGACAGCACGTCACTATCACCATCCCATGATCAGGTCTATCAGCCTGTACTCATCCATCCGCTGCTCTATGTATCAGCTCCAACAACCAATGTTTATCGCTTTCTAGTTCTAACTTAAAATATAGATACCTTTGCCCTCCTAAATACACAAGAGATCCAACAGACTCGCCTTTCTTTACTTTATACGTAACCACCACATTACATATTAGCCTGCCTTGCTCCTTACATCCCAGGACGGCTGTAGGAAGTGTCTGGGGGACGTGTATACTGTCGCCTGGTCAAGGCCAGCCGAGTACACTCAGTGTGATTGGAAACAATCGATAATCCAGTACACTGGTGGGGACGTGGCTGTCGGGAGGGTAGGGGGAAGCTTTGGTACACTGTAATGTAGGTAGGTTTGTGGGAAGGATCTGTCAGGGATGGTCTGTAGGTAGGATATGTTGGGAGGCAGTATAAGTCCGTAAGGGCGGGTCTGTAGGGACGGTCTGGAGTTTAGTTCTAGAGAGGGTGTGTTGGTCTGTCAGGGTGATGGTGAGGCAAATGGACTGTAGGAAGGGCTTGTTGCGGAAGGAATCCATTGTATACAACACGCGTCCCCTACAGTACAACAGTATACGCGGTAAAGGTTCAGAGTAACATTCACTCTCTTTAACAAACATGTTTCCGATTTGTTTGAAGAACATAACCTTAAATGTACACTGTAAAGATGTTAATTGAATGTTAACTGAAGGAATTTAGACATCATAAAAAACAACTTCATTTGAATGTTATTTTTCCAATTAGTTCTTTGAAATCATTTTCCGGGGTTAACGGGAGCATATAAACTGTTCAACTGAGCGACATGGACAACGTTAGTAGGGGCAACGCAGAAGACGACGAATGTTCGGAACTACACGACTATTAAAAAGTTCCACGAGTAGGTGAAATGTCATCATAACAATACAAGTAATGGCTGCGCCAGTGACGGGCCTGTTTGACAGACAGCAGCGAGCTGCACCCCTCTAGTTACATGATTAATACCAACAGAATGTTTTATGATGTGAGTAACGGCACTGAGGTCACAGAAAATATGTCCAGTAACAAACAGATATCAGACCCTTTGCTCTCTGCTAATTAACGTCTGTCGGTCAAAAACAAAGGTATTAAATTGAATACTTCACTCGTTCCCCTCCCTCCTCCCCACATCCCCTCCCTCCCTCCATCTGTCCACGAGGACGTGTACGACCCTTATCCCTCTCCCGTATACCGGCACCACGGACCAGCTACAAAGCACTCGGCTTCTGGATGTCGGTGGATCTGAGTTATCTGAGAGAATAACAACGTCCTACTTACGGTAGTTGTGTAGTATTCCCTGTACGTATCCAACTCCGAGAGGGTTGTGCCGTCTACTCGTCCTTTGTTTGTTTGTCAGCTGACTGATTCACACGCTGCTATATATCGAACGGAGGCCGGTCATAGAAAACTTCTAGAATGCAGCTTGTTGCTGGGAGATCCCACACCGTGGATGCTGGTGAGATAGTATTACAGATGCTTTAGACGTCTGCCTCAGTCAGTCGCAGATGGAGGCTGTGAGCAGACGATAGCTGTAGAAGCAGACGATATAATCGGGCGATAAATCCAGATTCCCGAACCTGTTCTCGGACTGGTCAGACCTGCATGATGTGAGTAACTGATGTCTCTTCTACATGGACGTAGCAGACGACAGATAAATGACGGTCGTCTCTCTCATGTGCATTGGTGAGTCAATGCCGACTCGAATGACACAGTTTTTCGTTAACAAGTGATTCTGCTGCTGTTGCGCTTTGCTAGGCATCGTGATCGATACCACGGCGATTTTAGCCTGGCAATGTTTCCATCTGTTAATAGACGAATAATGAGCGCCGTCTGGCGGGTCATTGACATCTGTGCTTGGGTGAGGCAGGCACCCATACGTGGTGGGCTACATCAGGTGATGTGTGCATCATCACGCCGGGGCCAGGTGAACCTGACATCTACCTCATTCCATCGTGGATAGAATATCCCCAGATATGTCATGGTCTACTGGAACAGTTCTCTGATCTGGATTTATCCTGGAATGCCAGTCTGCCCTCGACCTTTCCCTTCAAAGTGGGTAGAAACATGCACGACATTTCTTTTCTAAACTAGGGAACTTTTACCACCGCGTGGCTGCATAGCTGGTTATTCGGAATTGATGTGCATCATCGTTTACTTAGTCCCTGCAAACAATTGTGTGACAGGACCGTGATGATCCGGGGTAGAATTGGTCTTCACCATACGCATGGTTGTAAGAGTTGACTAACAGGACTGCAGTGTCAGTCTCGCTGACTTTGTTGACACGTCATCGTATCCCAGTTGCGTATGTCGATCAGCAGGATGTTGATCGCTGGACTATTTGGTCAAGACTTAATTATTTACAGACCGCCGCCACCAACTAAATCATATGACACACTAAAACATGTGCAGGCTACAGTCTGGTTGGCGAAATATGTGCATTAACAACGAGGAAGGAGATTTTTACTTCCTCCACTAGTTAGTCTTTCTCTTCAACTACAGATACTGAAAAAACTACATGGCACCAGAACGTCGTTGTTTCCAAACAGAATGAATTCCTTGGCAACAAACTCTTCATTAACTCCGAATGTAAAACACAGCCTTCTTGTCTGTATGCAGTCATTAAGATGCCACATTACTGAGGCCAGCAATTACGGGAGGGCGTGTTGTTGGTGAGCGAGTCTACTGAGAGGTCACATGATCTGTTACAGGGCGTTTACAGGGCTACATGGCTGTATGAGTGAGTGAGTGAGTGAGTGGGTTCAGTATCAACTGCGTATCATCACCACGTGGAAGTGTAATGTCGTGAAGCGAGCAAATTGACATTAGACGTAGGATTTAGACCCAACTTATGGGATCAGTCTGGTCAACCGTTTAAATATAATGCAGTATAAATATAATATTTCAAAATACAGAAAGCATTATTTTGGTCGTGGAACAGAACACTGCTGAGCGTGCACAAATACTTGACCTATGTCACTCACAACCAGCATGAATGGTAACAATGGCCCCACCTGCACACACCTCCATACATGACTGGATATGGCAAATGACAGTAACATAAATAAGATCAACATACATGGTGGAATACACAATGACTGTTGCAAAATTTGTTGTCATACATAAATGTTGGATTACGGCTAGTGAACATTGGTAGAGAAACCACCCCGACTGACTTTCGTCACGCGTAAACGCACGTCTGTCCCTACAACAGCCTGCTCATAAAAAGAGTGTGAGTGAGTGAGTTTAGTTTTACGTCGCACTTAGCAATATTCCAGCTATATGGCGACGGTCTGTAAATAATCGAGTCTGGACCAGACAATCCAGTGATCAATAACATGAGCATCGATCTGCGCAATGGGGAACCGATGACATGTGTCAACCAAGTCAGCTAATCTGACCACCCGATCCCGTTAGTCGCCTCTTACGACAAGCATAGTCACCTTTTATGGCAAGCATGGGTTGCTGAAGGCCTATTCTACCCCGAGACCTTCACGGGTCGCTCATAAAAAGAACATATACGAACTGATAATAGAGGAACGTAACCAAGGTTATTGTCAGAACAATCTTAGGTAAGGTGGGATGGATAGGGGGAGATAGGGGAAGAATCTCTGGGTGGGGATAAACAGTAACGCTGGGAAGCTGCAGTTAATGCAATGGTGCGGTGAGACGCCAGTTAGCGCAGTTCGGTGGGGCAGCAACTACACGTGCAGCACGTGTTCTACATCAGCCGCTGTTGCCACATCCGGTGAAGGAAGACATGCATCTCAGCAACGTCACCTGCACGTCTAGGTACATCAGTACTTAGAAATCATCACCTACACCTCTAGGTACACCAGTACTAATACGGCATCACCTGCACGTCTAGGTACATCAGTACTTAGAAATCATCACCTACACCTCCAGGTATACCAGTACTATTACAGCATCACCTGCACGTATAGGTACATCAGTACTTAGTCATTTGGAGATCCGGGTTCGATTCCCCACATGGGTGCAATGTGTGGTGCCCATTCCTGGTGTCCTCCGCCGTGGTATTGCTAAAAGCGGCTTATAACCATACTCGCATCAGTACTTAGAGATCATCACCTACACATCTAGGTACATCAGTACATCAGTTCAGATAAAACACCTTGTACAGTGCATGGTGCGGAGGCTGGTTCATGAGCGTGCATGGTGCGGAGGCTGGTTCATGACCGTGCATGGTGCGGAAGCTGTTTCATGAGCGTGCATGGTGTTGACGCTGTTTCATGAGCGTGCATGGTGCGGACACTGGTTCATGAGCGTGCATGGTGCGGACGCTGGTTCATGAGCGTGCATGGTGCTGACGCTGGTTCATGAGCGTGCATGGTGCGGACACTGGTTCATGAGCGTGCATGGTGCGGACGCTGGTTCATGAGCGTGCATGGTGTTGACGCTGGTTCATGAGCGTGCATGGTGCGGACGCTGGTTCATGAGCGTGCATGGTGCGGAGGCTGGTTCATGAGCGTGCATGGTGTTGACGCCGGTTCATGAGCGTGCATGGTGTTGACGCTGGTTCATGAGCGTGCATGGTGCGGACACTGGTTCATGAGCGTGCATGGTGCGGACGCTGGTTCATGAGCGTGCATGGTGTTGACGCTGGTTCATGAGCGTGCATGGTGCGGAGGCTGGTTCATGAGCGTGCATGGTGCGGACGCTGGTTCATGAGCGTGCATGGTGCTGACGCTGGTTCATGAGCGTGCATGGTACGGACACTGGTTCATGAGCGTGCATGGTGTTGACGCTGGTTCATGAGCGTGCATGGTACGGACACTGGTTCATGAGCGTGCATGGTGTTGACGCTGGTTCATGAGCGTGCATGGTGCGGACGCTGGTTCATGAGCGTGCATGGTGCTGATGCTGGTTCATGAGCGTGCATGGTGTTGACGCTGGTTCATGACCGTGCATGGTGCGGACGCTGGTTCATGAGCGTGCATGGTGCGGACGCTGGTTCATGAGCGTGCATGGTGCTGATGCTGGTTCATGAGCGTGCATGGTGCGGACGCTGGTTCATGAGCGTGCATGGTGCTGACGCTGGTTCATGAGCGTGCATGGTGCTGATGCTGGTTCATGAGCGTGCATGGTGCTGACGCTGGTTCATGAGCGTGCATGGTGCGGACGCTGGTTCATGAGCGTGCATGGTGCGGACGCTGGTTCATGAGCGTGCATGATGCTGACGCTGGTTCATGAGCGTGCATGGTGCTGATGCTGGTTCATGAGCGTGCATGGTGCTGACGCTGGTTCATGAGCGTGCATGGTGCTGACGCTGGTTCATGAGCGTGCATGGTACGGACACTGGTTCATGAGCGTGCATGGTGTTGACGCTGGTTCATGAGCGTGCATGGTACGGACACTGGTTCATGAGCGTGCATGGTGTTGACGCTGGTTCATGAGCGTGCATGGTGCGGACGCTGGTTCATGAGCGTGCATGGTGCTGATGCTGGTTCATGAGCGTGCATGGTGTTGACGCTGGTTCATGAGCGTGCATGGTGCGGACGCTGGTTCATGAGCGTGCATGGTGCGGACGCTGGTTCATGAGCGTGCATGGTGCGGAGGCTGGTTCATGAGCGTGCATGGTGTTGACGCCGGTTCATGAGCGTGCATGGTGCTGACGCTGGTTCATGAGCGTGCATGGTGTTGACGCTGGTTCATGAGCGTGTATGGTGCGGACGCTGGTTCATGAGCGTGCATGATGCTGACGCTGGTTCATGAGCGTGCATGGTGCTGATGCTGGTTCATGAGCGTGCATGGTGCTGACGCTGGTTCATGAGCGTGCATGGTGCTGACGCTGGTTCATGAGCGTGCATGGTGTTGACGCTGGTTCATGAGCGTGTATGGTACGGACACTGGTTCATGAGCGTGCATGGTGTTGACGCTGGTTCATGAGCGTGCATGGTACGGACACTGGTTCATGAGCGTGCATGGTACGGACACTGGTTCATGAGCGTGCATGGTGTTGACGCTGGTTCATGAGCGTGCATGGTGCGGACGCTGGTTCATGAGCGTGCATGGTGCGGACGCTGGTTCATGAGCGTGCATGGTGCGGACGCTGGTTCATGAGCGTGCATGGTGCTGATGCTGGTTCATGAGCGTGCATGGTGCGGACGCTGGTTCATGAGCGTGCATGGTGCTGACGCTGGTTCATGACCGTGCATGGTGCGGACGCTGGTTCATGAGCGTGCATGGTGCGGACGCTGGTTCATGAGCGTGCATGGTGTTGACGCTGGTTCATGAGCGTGCATGGTACGGACACTGGTTCATGAGCGTGCATGGTACGGACACTGGTTCATGAGCGTGCATGGTGTTGACGCTGGTTCATGAGCGTGCATGGTGCGGACGCTGGTTCATGAGCGTGCATGGTGCGGACGCTGGTTCATGAGCGTGCATGGTGCGGAGGCTGGTTCATGAGCGTGCATGGTGTTGACGCCGGTTCATGAGCGTGCATGGTGTTGACGCTGGTTCATGAGCGTGCATGGTGCGGACACTGGTTCATGAGCGTGCATGGTGCGGACGCTGGTTCATGAGCGTGCATGGTGTTGACGCTGGTTCATGAGCGTGCATGGTGCGGAGGCTGGTTCGTGAGCGTGCATGATGCTGACGCTGGTTCATGAGCGTGCATGGTGCTGATGCTGGTTCATGAGCGTGCATGGTGCTGACGCTGGTTCATGAGCGTGCATGGTGCTGACGCTGGTTCATGAGCGTGCATGGTGTTGACGCTGGTTCATGAGCGTGTATGGTACGGACACTGGTTCATGAGCGTGCATGGTGTTGACGCTGGTTCATGAGCGTGCATGGTACGGACACTGGTTCATGAGCGTGCATGGTGTTGACGCTGGTTCATGAGCGTGCATGGTACGGACACTGGTTCATGAGCGTGCATGGTGTTGACGCTGGTTCATGAGCGTGCATGGTGCGGACGCTGGTTCATGAGCGTGCATGGTGCGGACGCTGGTTCATGAGCGTGCATGGTGTTGACGCTGGTTCATGAGCGTGCATGGTGCTGATGCTGGTTCATGAGCGTGCATGGTGCGGACGCTGGTTCATGAGCGTGCATGGTGCTGACGCTGGTTCATGAGCGTGCATGGTGCTGATGCTGGTTCATGAGCGTGCATGGTGCTGACGCTGGTTCATGAGCGTGCATGGTGCGGACGCTGGTTCATGAGCGTGCATGGTGCGGACGCTGGTTCGTGAGCGTGCATGATGCTGACGCTGGTTCATGAGCGTGCATGGTGCTGATGCTGGTTCATGAGCGTGCATGGTGTTGACGCTGGTTCATGAGCGTGCATGGTGCTGACGCTGGTTCATGAGCGTGCATGGTACGGACACTGGTTCATGAGCGTGCATGGTGTTGACGCTGGTTCATGAGCGTGCATGGTACGGACACTGGTTCATGAGCGTGCATGGTGTTGACGCTGGTTCATGAGCGTGCATGGTACGGACGCTGGTTCATGAGCGTGCATGGTGCTGATGCTGGTTCATGAGCGTGCATGGTGTTGACGCTGGTTCATGACTGTGCATGGTGCGGACGCTGGTTCATGAGCGTGCATGGTGCGGACGCTGGTTCATGAGCGTGCATGGTGTTGACGCTGGTTCATGAGCGTGCATGGTGCTGATGCTGGTTCATGAGCGTGCATGGTGCTGACGCTGGTTCATGAGCGTGCATGGTGTTGACGCTGGTTCATGAGCGTGCATGGTGCGGAGGCTGGTTCGTGAGCGTGCATGATGCTGACGCTGGTTCATGAGCGTGCATGGTGCTGATGCTGGTTCATGAGCGTGCATGGTGCTGACGCTGGTTCATGAGCGTGCATGGTGCTGACGCTGGTTCATGAGCGTGCATGGTGTTGACGCTGGTTCATGAGCGTGTATGGTACGGACACTGGTTCATGAGCGTGCATGGTGTTGACGCTGGTTCATGAGCGTGCATTGTACGGACACTGGTTCATGAGCGTGCATGGTGTTGACGCTGGTTCATGAGCGTGCATGGTACGGACACTGGTTCATGAGCGTGCATGGTGTTGACGCTGGTTCATGAGCGTGCATGGTGCGGACGCTGGTTCATGAGCGTGCATGGTGCGGACGCTGGTTCATGAGCGTGCATGGTGTTGACGCTGGTTCATGAGCGTGCATGGTGCTGATGCTGGTTCATGAGCGTGCATGGTGCGGACGCTGGTTCATGAGCGTGCATGGTGCTGACGCTGGTTCATGAGCGTGCATGGTGCTGATGCTGGTTCATGAGCGTGCATGGTGCTGACGCTGGTTCATGAGCGTGCATGGTGCGGACGCTGGTTCATGAGCGTGCATGGTGCGGACGCTGGTTCGTGAGCGTGCATGATGCTGACGCTGGTTCATGAGCGTGCATGGTGCTGATGCTGGTTCATGAGCGTGCATGGTGCTGACGCTGGTTCATGAGCGTGCATGGTGCTGACGCTGGTTCATGAGCGTGCATGGTACGGACACTGGTTCATGAGCGTGCATGGTGTTGACGCTGGTTCATGAGCGTGCATGGTACGGACACTGGTTCATGAGCGTGCATGGTGTTGACGCTGGTTCATGAGCGTGCATGGTACGGACGCTGGTTCATGAGCGTGCATGGTGCTGATGCTGGTTCATGAGCGTGCATGGTGTTGACGCTGGTTCATGAGCGTGCATGGTGCGGACGTTGGTTCATGAGCGTGCATGGTACGGACACTGGTTCATGAGCGTGCATGGTGTTGACGCTGGTTCATGAGCGTGCATGGTGTTGACGCCGGTTCATGAGCGTGCATGGTGTTGACGCTGGTTCATGAGCGTGCATGGTACGGACGCTGGTTCATGAGCGTGCATGGTGCTGATGCTGGTTCATGAGCGTGCATGGTGTTGACGCTGGTTCATAAGCGTGCATGGTGCGGACGTTGGTTCATGAGCGTGCATGGTGCGGACGCTGGTTCATGAGCGTGCATGGTGCGGAGGCTGGTTCATGAGCGTGCATGGTGTTGACGCCGGTTCATGAGCGTGCATGGTGTTGACGCTGGTTCATGAGCGTGCATGGTGCGGACACTGGTTCATGAGCGTGCATGGTGCGGACGCTGGTTCATGAGCGTGCATGGTGTTGACGCTGGTTCATGAGCGTGCATGGTGTTGACGCTGGTTCATGACCGTGCATGGTGCGGACGCTGGTTCATGAGCGTGCATGGTGCTGACGCTGGTTCATGAGCGTGCATGGTGCTGACGCTGGTTCATGAGCGTGCATGGTGCTGATGCTGGTTCATGAGCGTGCATGGTGCTGACAGCACAAAAGATGACGAAATTGAAGAAATCGGGAGAAATCGGGATTCGAACCAAGTTCAAGTCACATTATTTATACATTGCATTACACCATCAGTCAGATCAGTGAGACCCATTTAACTTTTACAACATAAATCTGGGGTGGATACGTGTACAGCTTTTTGAGAAAGAGGTTGGGTGGGGGTAGAAGTGTGCACACTACTGAGAAAAGGGGTGGGTGCACACTTCATTTTCACCCGAGTTTCAATGGTCATTCAACAAAATTTGAGGACAAAGGGGGGAGTGCGCCCCCCTGCTCACATCCCACAAACCCCACTCTGGATGCGCCTATGTAAATCTGAACTGGCTAAAACCACATATGATAAGACCAGTTGAGCGTTGATGAATGACAGCAGTTCGTTAAGGGGCGGAGATGTTGTTATGTTACACCTTATTTATCAATAGCACATAGAGGCAGTGACAGCGTGTGTAGCAAACAGAAAATATGGACGCCATACTTGCCACAGACCAATGATCAACTTGCCTAGACCAGCTGCCTGCGACATCTGGTGTAGTGCCAAATCAAATCTTGTTTATTCCGGCTTTTAAGTCACCAGCGAGTGTATAAACCAGGACATCCCTAATACAGTGTAATAGCATCGATTCACAATACATACCCGTCACAGCTGTGGCAGTGGTAATAACGACTGCTAATGCTTCAACGCTTACTAAGCAGATGTTCAATAATTGTCTAATCTCCATGTACAATTGTCAATAACAAATCTCGTATCTTTGCTTGAAAACAGAAGTACAGGGTTCCACATCTTAGTCACAAACAGAGAAGCCTTCAGTTTATAAACCCCAGGATATACACTTCTTGTGCAGGATGATAATAGTTCTTTGCAGGGCAGTTACGTCATCAGATACACAAATATACGTCTGAGTGAGTTTCACAGTAACCAGCTCAGGTCAAGTGATCAGTAGTCCAGGTCCCCAACAGAAGTAGTTTCATATTCCTCTTCAAACGTCATCATGAGAAGTGAGAGAATGAAATAATTTACATCGTTTTATCATTATCCCAGCATTATTAAGTCTGTGGAATGAAATCCGATTCTCCAACGTGTTTAACTACGATGACGTAATAAAATGTCGAGTCGTGGGACAAACAATTCACCCATTCTTAATAAACTGAGGATCGAACCTGCTGTCAGAAGACACCTACCGAGCGTGCCCATTATCTTATGTCAAAGTTCCGCCATAAAAACAAGACTTCGATATAGAACACTTCTTGATCACCCTAGGTCATTGTTCTATACATTATAGCGTATGTGTTTTATTGTGTCTCACTATGTACCGGATATATGAATCGCATAGCTTCTAACTGCTATGATAAGGATCATCTATGTGTATTTGCATAACGTTGTACCTTTTATGTTTATATTTGTAGTTTATAGACTATTGCCAACGTCATGTAATATCGTATTTTATCTTACCTTATCTTATCGGTGAAAGGTGGTCAAGGCATGACGTCTTGCCATGTACAAAACCACCCCTACTATATGTTCAACATCTCTATGTTACAGACATGACACGCGAAACAGATGTTTTTAAATGTTTCAATAACTACTATCAAATATGGTGATTATGCCAACTGTTGTCACCAGGCAATGACTAACAATGAAGGCATCGCACAAACACAGCCAGGAATCTGTTGTATCGGGGGCGCCGATTGGCTGGTGACTCATCCCAGAATGCCACTGATCTGACGAGGGAGGGATTCCACAGGTGTTGCCAAGTTATTTATAGTATCTATGGTATAACGGGGGAATCCTCTCAGTGGATTTCAGTGATTTGTTTTTCTATCAGCTATGGATTACACATTAGTCAGACATAGTTTACATTACTCTCACATAGTGGACGATGTGATCAGTGTCAGAGAGTTCTTTACACGAACAACTACAGCGTGTAGTTCACTGCAGGCCGGCATACACCGGTACAGACAAGTGTTCTGATCAGCGCCGTGGGTGTGGAAGTGAGGCTGTGTGGATTATAGAGTATAGTGGACAGATTGTGTGAATTATTGGGGTGTAGTGGAGAGATTGTGTGAATTATGGGGGTGTAGTGGTGAGATTGTGTGAGTTATGGAGTGTAGTGGTGAGATTGTGTGGATTATGGGGTGTAGTAGAGAGCTTGTGTTGATTATGGGGTGTAGTGGGGAGATTGTGTGGATTATGGGGTGTAGTGGTGAACTTGTGTGGATTATGGGGTGTAGTGGTGAGACTGTGTGGATTATGGGGTGTAGTGGGGAGACTGTGTGGATTATGGGGTGTAGTGGGGTGATTGTGTGGAGAATGGGGAGTAGTGGGGAGATTGTGTGGATTAAGGGGTGTAGTGGGGAGACTGTGTGGATTGTGGGGTGTAGTGGGGAGATTGTGTGGATTATGGGGTGTAGTGGGGAGATTGTGTGGATTATGGGGTGTAGTGGTGAACTTGTGTGGATTATGGGGTGTAGGGGTGACACTGTGTGGATTAAAGGGTGTAGTGGGGAGATTGTGTGGATTGTGGGGTGTAGTAGAGAGCTTGTGTGGATTATGGAGTGTAGTGGGGAGATTGTGTGGATTATGGGGTGTAGTGGTGAAGTTGTGTGGATTATGGAGTGTAGTGGTGAGACTGTGTGGATTATGGGGTGTAGTGGGGAGATTGTGTGGAGTATGGGGAATAGTGGGGAGATTGTGTGGATTAAGGGGTGTAGTGGGGAGACTGTGTGGATTGTGGGGTGTAGTGGGGAGATTGTGTGGATTATGGGGTGTAGTGGTGAGACTGTGTGTATTATGGGGTGTAGTGGTGAGACTGTGTGGATTATGGAGTGTTAAAGTTAGGCTGTATGGATCATGGGGTGAGAGGTGGGGTGAGATTTTGTGGAGTGTTGGGATAAGGTTAAGTTGGATATTCCTCATGCGTGTATGAATAACGAATTTCATCACACAAACACCCCTAAACTGGATGTGGGTAACTCTCGAAATAAGCAACTGTGTATATTGCCACGGTTTCCTAAAGCTGTGGAGCTGACATGTTTTGGACTCCCATAATCTTCTCTTTCTCCACTCAGCATCCACTGAGAGACCATGGGTGCTTTGTAAGATAATGTTCTGCATATGTGAAGTTTGGATATTCACGTGCAGAGCGCGGCGTGCCAAAACTGACTGTGACGTCACAATGTCACGTTGTGTTGTTTACACTCGACTCCCGACAGGATGAAGTCTTCAGAAGATGTCGACGAACCTGATTCACAACATTGGACGTGACTTGTCACATCCCCTCCCTCACCCCCGGCGTTCCTGATTGATCGACTGTAGGGGATGGGAGAGATTCGGCCGCGTGGTGACACCGTGTTGTTTATTGCGGAGACAATGATCAGAGGAAGCGATTATGAAATGTACAAATATTTTGTTTTTGTTTGTGTGTAGGTGTAATGTCATAGTTGAATTCCTGAGATAGATTCCAGATTGACACATCTCACCACTCAGAACAGACCTTAGTGCCTCGTGATGTTTGTGATGTTTTATGTTGCTATAGCGACGATATCAGGGCTATATTTAGTACTGTATACTGTAGATTACAATTCGGTTTGTCATTAGTGTGAGACCATGTTTGTCAATACACCGATATATAATAGAACCAGCACTTAGCTCTCAGCGCCCCAGCCGGGATACAGCTGGAAATTTGCAAAAAGCGGCGTAAACCGCACTCACTCACTCACTCTGATCTAAAGGGCGATATCAATGTCAAGGTCTCACGCTGTCCCATTCAACGTAACGACGCTCGCCGTGTTCTCAATATTCGCATGGGAGTGTCTCAAGGGAGCGCGCGTGTGTGCGTGCGGGCGTACGTTTCTATGTGTCGTGATGTAATGGTAAGACTTAAAATTACCTGTCTTTTAACTTATGAAACTGAGAATAAACATACCTTTGTAAACAAACCCCGATATGTTTTTAGCCCCGTCAGTGTTGCGAGCTGAGTCCCCAGGACTTTCAACAGATCGATATCCAGGCGGAGCGTTGGTGAGTCACGCCCGTCTTCATAACTGATTTAAAACATTGGGGCAACACGACTGATTAAACACTCAACATGAGCCACCGACAGTAGCTGGTGTAATCAGCTTGACTCTCT
Organism: Haliotis asinina; assembly: GCF_037392515.1. Taxonomy (NCBI): domain Eukaryota; kingdom Metazoa; phylum Mollusca; class Gastropoda; order Lepetellida; family Haliotidae; genus Haliotis; species Haliotis asinina. The sequence goes on along the minus strand of NC_090293.1, from coordinate 54,957,767 downwards.
CTCTCTCTCTCTCTCTCTCTCTCTCTCTCTCTCTCTCTCTCTCTCTCTCTCTCTCTCTCTCTCTCTCTCTCTCTCTCTCTCTCTCTCTCTCTCTCTCTCTCTCTCTCTCTCTCTCTCTCTCTCTCTCTCTCTCTCTCTCTCTCTCTCTCTCTCTCTCTCTCTCTCTGATATATTGTGGGCGACCAGACACAATATCATGTCCACATTGGAGACGTTGTTGGAGCACATGAAACATCGTCTCCCAGGTAACCCGTGTATAACTGAGAGAATCTGACACCACTGTTAGCACTATTTCAATATATCAGTACGGTGACACCAACAATAGGCTTCACAGTAAGCACTCATTTGGGGAATCGAACGCAAACCTTGGACGTGCCAAACTTCAATTGTGAAAGAGAAAAGGTTGTTGGACGCAATCTTCGTTAGATCCCGGGATCCTAAACGTATAATAAGTGTGTTGACAGCATCAACATTGTCTTGTGTCCTGTAATGTCCTTTTTCGGTATCCCAATATCTCACCCACCTAGGGTCCAAGATTTGAGTCCCAGTTTTCCAGTATCATAAAATCTCATCAACCTGGGGCACATGATTTAGGGTACAAGTTTCCTGGCATATTTTTTATCAGTGTTTTCCAGTATTCGTCACGCTCCAGAGCTCCAATATGTGTTGTACTGCAGCTTCGTGTACGACGCTGACTGATGCCACAGTGATGTGAAGGAAACCTGTGAAGATGGAGCTACAGATGTGTCTGACGTGTTCAACAGGTCCTGTCTGGAGATTATCAGGCACCTTGTGCATTCCTTGCATGTTCTGAAGCCTTTGAAGTGGCTGTAAAATATACCCAAAAACTCGAGCATCACAAGCAAGCATCACAAGCAGGCCCGATCCCGTCGCCGTCGTCCATAAGACATTGGGCCTCAACAAATAAAGGCATTGGACCTAGGAATCGAACCCAGGTCCTCGATGTGTGTGTCTGCAGCGATGTTCTTCCCCACGGATCTTTCACGTCATGTGAACATTGCAGTGTGTGCAGAATGTCTCAGTGTCTCAATGTTCGTGTCAGTGTGTACATCGGTTTAGTCTCATTGTTTAATTGTTAGTCTTAGCGTGTCATTTGTAATGTTATTGTTTAATTGTGTGTCTCAGAGTCTATTTGTGTGTCTCCGTGTCTAATTGTGTCTGTGTCTAATTGTGTCTCCGGGTCTAGTTGTGTGTCTCAGTGTCTAATTGTGTGTCCCACCGTATTGAAATATGTGTCATAGTGTCTTATTGTTTCCATCTGTGTCTCTGAGACAGGTGCTGTCATTGTACATGCCTGTTTCTTCTTTCGACGCTCCCGATCTGTCTGACAATCTACCTGCTATGCACCGTGTTACGTAGTCTGCGGTGAAGAGTGTTCCGATTAACCACGAGGTAACGCATTAATGGCCAGCCTCCTCTACCCCCTCCCCATATAGCCCGAGGTGAAGCACGTTCTCTCCCCTTACGGTACATTAGTGAAGTGGGTGAAGTTGTTAGATGTCTCTGTTGTCTACCTTTACAAGCCCCTACTGCTCGCTACAACACCTACAGCTAACTGATTGTATATACACATGCACTACCTTGTTGCCTCCACTTGCACCCAGCTCTCCCAACTCTAGAGGGTTAGTACAGTTAGGTGCGTTTTTGCAAGAACGATAGTTTATCACTTGTTCTTACTTTTTACTCATCAAGCCCCTGGCGTTTACCGCCATGTTTTTGAGCAATACTGCAAACCTAGCTAAGAATGAACCAGGCATAGACAGACAGGTGGACGTACAGTAGACGTACAGTAGACGTACATCTAGACAAGTAGACATGTAGATAGACGTACAGTTAGGCATGAAGACGGACAGACAGGCAGGTAAACGTACGGTTACACATCTAGACAAGGACGGACAGATAGGCATCTAGAAAGTAGACGGACAGGCAGGTAGATGTACAGTTAGGTACCTAGACAAGCAGATAGGACGGTAGACGTACAGTTAGGCAGCTAGACAAGTAGACAGACAGACAGGCAGGTAGACGTACAATAAGGCACCAATGCGAACAGGTTTACACTAAGTTTGGAAGGCAGGCGGACATGTAGAATCGAAAACTCAAACTGAAAACTTTAATAGAATGACCAGGCGCCTGACTATAAGTACACATGTTACTAGATAGATAGACTAGTACGTGCCTTTCCATAAGTATATGTGTCAATACCGAAAAACTACACCACAAAGCCTCGCTCAGACTTCTCGCTATACATCAATACATTCGTGTTAGACACAGGTAGGCGAGAGCAGCTTGACAGCACCTGTCAGTACTGTCAGTGAGGACATGTACAACTTCTAGTAGTGGCCACACAATACCAGCAGCCCTGCATTAACGGTACCCATCAGCAGCCATTAAGCAGTGGTCGGTAGCCATACGACAGTTATCACTAGCCATACAGCAGTCGCCGGTAGCCATACAACAGCTATAACTGGCCATACAGCAACCGCCGGTAGCCATACAACAGCTATAACTAGCCATACAGCAGCAGCCGGTAGCCATAACAGCTATCACTAGCCATAAAGCAACCGCCGGTAGCCATAACACAGCTATCACTAGCCATACAGCAGCCGCCGGTAGCCATACCACAGCTATCACTAGCCACACAGCAGCCGCCGGTAGCTACACAACAGCTATCAGTAGCCATACAGCAGCCACCGGTAGCCCTGCAGTATCCACACAGTAGCCACACAGCAGACATCAGTAGCCATACAATAGCCATCACTAGCCATACAGCAGCCATCAGTAGCCACACAGCAGCCAACATCTGCCATGCATATCCATACAGTTGCCACCAGTAGCCATACAGCAGCAAGACAGCAGCCGCCAGTAGCCGGACAGCAACAGCAGTAGCATGCAGTAGCCATACAATAGTACAAACCCCTGTGCCAGAGACCTGCAGTCTTCACCTGCTGGAGTACATATCCCAGCATTCCAGTGTAACATGACTAACATCCGAGATGTGCGTCAGATGGCGAGAGTGTTCCGAGTGTTTACCCGATCGCGATCTTCTAACTCACCGAGAGAACGCCTTGCTGCAGCCGTGAAGTGCACAATAGGAAAAAACTGATAGCAAACAGACGTTTAGAGAACTTCAAGTAAACACCTGATAGAAGATGCTTTCTCCGCGATGCTGAATAAACATTTCATTGGATGTTCAGATTAAGTGTCAACAAACCTGACTCATGATTTCTTCACAACAAAGGCCTTCAAAAATATATTCCACAACACCCAACGCCGCTGATATACGGGTGGTATTTTAACACAACATGGACGCTAAATACGCAATACCACAGTGGCAACAGTCAACGTCACAAGTGTGTTACAGTCAACTTAATCATGTTCAGGAAGATTGAAGAATGTGTTCAAGAACCATCTCACCGACAAGGATAATATATGAAGCATGTATGCACGGCAGCCGCACATTCACAGACTCGTGAAGTACGAACATTCTACAGTATGTGAAGTAATGTAATGTGTGAAGTATATAGCTGAGGTAGTACACGTCAACAGCGAAAGTACATCATTGTAGTATGTATGGATGGCACGTTGTTGAGTATGAACAGAGGGCAGTTTGAAGTACACATATGAAAAGACAGTAACGCACGGGCCAAAAATAAGCAAGTGTAGATAAGCCGATTAATGTTGAGCATAGATGAAGGGATATATGCATCGTTGTCATTGTCAGCATTAATTCAGTTCACTGTGACAATACTATAGGCAGTGTGAATGAACATACGGCAAGACTGAATGCTGTGACAATACTACTGGCGATACTACGGCAATACTGGATACGGTGGCAATACTACAGGCGGTGTGAATGCACGCACGGCAATACTGGATACGGTAACAATGCTACTGGCGGTGTGAATGAACACACGGCAACGATGGATGCTGTGACAATACCACAGGCGGTGTGAATGAACGTACGGTAATACAGAATACTGTGACAATACTATAGGTGGTGTGAATGAAAGTAGGGCATTACTGAATACTGTGACAATACTACAGTGGGGCGGGACTCATCACTCACAAGAACTATCCAATACTATTGGCGACTATACACTACAACTGGCAACTTTCAAGGAGCACATAATTCTAAATATTCCCGATATAATCTGTAGGTGACATTTTGGTGAGAGCTAGCCTCACCTACAAGTGTCTAAACATGTACTATGTCGCGACCATTCCCTGGTGAATACATCAATGATACCAGGTGCACGATGTATGTTGAGATCACAGCGCTCCAGAAGCGCGGATGTTTTAGTCAGTTAGTTTTAATTAAGGTTAAATATGTATATATGTGGGTAAACCAGTGGTTGATTGCGTAGGCACCGATCCAATTTTACCTATTTTTCTTCTATCCCTACCTCTCATCCTGCAGTGCCTCACCCAAATCTTCCCAAAGTACACTAACAGTGACCTGACCGTGATTCCAAGCCCACACTAATTCATTCTATCTGGCTTCGCCAATAAACTCAACAGGCAATACAGACTCACATTACATCCAATAACGATAAATTTGTACAATTTGTTAGAGCTGTTACTTCCTACATATGAGTAGCGCACTGATTGCCTGGTACATGTTCATCCCAAAATAAAACAAAGATTTAATCTCGTGAGACTACACCCCGACCAATCAACAGCAGCTCCCAAGAACTACACACCGACCCACATCTGGCAGCACCTCCCCATACAACACCCAGAGCCACATCTGGCAGGACCTCCCCACGTTGCACCCAGACCCACATCTGGCAGCACCTCCCCAAACTACATCCAGACCCACACCTAACAGCACCTCCCCACACTACACCCGGAGTCACATCTAAGAGCACCTCTCCACACTACACCTGGAACCACATCTAACAGCACCTCTCCACACTGCACCCGGGGCCACATCTAACAGCACCTCTCCACAATACAGCCCGACCAACGTTCAACACATCTACCCAGACTGCAATGAAATTACTTCCTTCACGGGGTCGGTCGACTGTAGAAGCAATGGATACCCTCTTTTGAAGGTAATACCTCGTGGCATCGCTCTGCAACCCAAGTTGGAGACGGTCTGCAGATTCATGCCATGCGGTCTGTGCAGAGATAACTGAAACGTAACTGACGTGGTTATTTAGCATTCCCGTGTCGGGTCCTGTGTAGTGACTGCATGAGCTAACTGCCGCACGTGAAGTACGACGAGTACGAAGACTAACGCAACACGTGAAGACGTAAAGTAATATCTCGGAAATATACTGAAGATCTAAACATGTTTTACAGAAATGATGTTCATAGACACTTCTCGGCTATGACAATTCATGTAAACAGGGATCAGCCATATAGTGACGAGAACAAGTCTGTATTCATAAACCTTTTAAATACAAAGTGCAAATGAGCTGTATTTTGAAAACGTGCATATTCATTGCATTATTTTTTAAAACAGATAATGTCGTAGCACCAAATTCAAAACCACGCAGTTTTTTATTCACATTATGTAGACATCTAGAAGTACATCATATGTATATTTGTAACAAGTTAATTACCTTGTGGACCGTCCTCTTCGTGATGATTTGCTTCTGGTGGTGTTTCAGTGAAGACAAACCTGTGTGTGATCGTTTTATGGTTTCAATGTCAGAGGTACAGTGTCTACTTTGTCTCTCGTCGTTGTATGGTCTCAGTGTCAAAGGTACAGTGTCTACTTTGTCTCTCGTCGTTGTATGGTCTCAGTGGCAGAGGTACAGTGTCTACTTTGTCTCTCGTCGTTGTATGGTCTCAGTGGCAGAGGTACAGTGTCTACTTTGTCTCTCGTCGTTGTATGGTCTCAGTGGCAGAGGCACAGTGTCTACTTTGTCTCTCGTCGTTGTATGGTCTCAGTGGCAGAGGTCCAGTGTCTACTTTGTCTTACGTCGTTGTATGGTCTCAGTGGCAGAGGTACAGTGTCTACTTTGTCTCTCGTCGTTGTATGCTTTCAGTGTCAGAGTGAAGAAGGGCAGTGACTGTATACAGCATGCCTGGGGAGGAACCAGGTTTGAAACTATATCTTAATACACCAAGTAAATGCATGTACTGAACTTTTGGATTATGTATGGTGGCGTGAATTATGTATGTGCAAAATGTAGGTCAGTATCCGTTATGCAGGTCAATGTGAATAAGTGAGTTAAGAATGTCGATGTGTATTTTAGGGAGATGCGAATTATGAATGTCAGTGTGTGTGTGTAATGCATGTCGATGTGAGTAGGTATCCTTTGTAGCTTTGTGTGAGTACGTAGATCTATGGGTAAAGTGTTCCGCCCGTACTGTCAAAAACGTTCCGCCCGTACTGTCAAAATCTAAACAAAGGGTAAGTAATCTCAGTGTTAGGATTAGGATTAGGGTTAGTGTGAAGAAACAAATCTATTCTTTGGCATAGAATGATAAAAAAACTGGGGTTACAAGCGCAAAACTTTCCAATCTCTGAGCGTGTTGTAGGTCGATGTGGGGTATGGTAATACATTCTAGTGAGCACTGCCCCCCTCGCTCCGCCGTGCGTTAGTGCGTCTGAAGAACGCATCCATAAAAACAAAGATTCCCATTTTTCAAGGACATCCGGCCAACATTACATTTTGGGTAAAAACAGAGGATAGTATTTTTTTCTGGAACATGTGTTTTCCCCTAATATCACGATGCCGGTACCATATGCTATTTCGGTTTTGAAAATGAAAGTAATACGTGCGCAATGGCGGCCTAGACACGAGGCGTATCTAGAAAACAGTGCCGGTAACTCATCACAAGCAGCGGTAAATGTAACAATGCGACTTCTTTTGTAGGAAAAAAATCCAGTGTGGCCTGCTGACCACAGAAAGTTGCATCTGTGAAGGCAGAATGCATGTGCGACGAAGCCCAGGTGCAATCATGCAGGACAAGCTTAACGATGTCAAATTTTTCGTTTCGCCAAAAAACCCAACACTACCATAACCACAAACAGCCAACTAAAATATTGCACCAGATAACAAAGCAGACAGGTGTTCCTTTTCACAGGCAATAATATGTGACCTTCAATTACGCCTAACAGAACAACCTATTAGACAACAACTAAGTACACTATTGTTCCTGACATGACAATTTAGCGGGCGTTCTTCATGATAAAGAACACAGTCGGAATGCACGTGTACGGCCATTATCCTTCTGCAGTACATTTGTTACTAAATGTTACAGACCGGCGCTACACAGCTGACATTCCCACACAACCCTCTCTCGCAACCCCTTACCACATGTAAAACTACACATATATGTTGTCAGCATCGCGTCGTTTATAGAAGTTACAGATCTGATGTCACTGACTATTTGGTTCTACTCGACTGTCGTCAATTGCTGGAGTTTCTGCCGTGATATTGTACAGCGATTAACCTGCCTACAGACGCACCGTACACCTGTTCCAACCGTCACTCTCACATACCAGCTTGATTCCATATCCTTTCAAAGACTTAACTTTCTCTAAATAACCAGTACCTCTTCTGACACGCTCGTAACGAACTGACGGATATAACGAACTGTTTGGGAATCCCGGGCTCTCATTTGGCCTGGGGTTGTGGGCTAGCCTAGTGGCTGAGGCGTTTGCTTGTCCGCCAAAGACACGGGTTCGATTCTCCATATGGATACAAAGCGTGAAGCCCATCCCTGGTGTCCCCTGCTGAGATATTGCTACAATACTACTTAAAGCGACGTAAAGCCCCAAATCACTCGCCCACTATTTCTTGGACTAATCCAAAAGACATTACCCACGAACTTTACCAGTCGTATTAGGACGAATTATATTAAAGATATTATAATACGCTTATACCGAACACGTTCATAACGAACTGACGGTTATAACGAACCGTGTGAAGCTGAAACATGCAAAACTGACTATAATTATAACCAGCAATATTAAGTTGTCCATTTGAGTTCGGTATATCCGTCGATTGTATGTTGAGGCTTGGACAAGAACATTTAATAACACATATCTGCTGTAGAGAGAGGTCGTTAGTGAAAGTTTCAGTTCCCAAGGCAACGGATTGACGGCCATCAATACACGACCACGAGCTGTTGACTGATAAAACAACATTGACCTTGACAGAGCAGATCAACATATTCATACAACTAGGTCTAATAAGACGAGACACGTTGGGGTTAACTTCTGTCCCACGCTAGATTTGTCACCCTAGCTTCCTTGCACTTGCTGTTAACCTGACGTTTTAAAATCCTTCATATATCACGAGACGTGAGATACAGAACAATATGAAGACACCCCGGGTCATCAACAGCAGAATCATGGGCCACTGACAGACAGGAACTGAAACAACACATCGGTTTTATTGGGGATTGGTAGAAATACGTGATCTAATTTATGAAACAAAATAAACATATACCACTAACTGACTCTGCGCCTGTCTGATTTCCTGACTCTCACTTGCCACTGAATACACTGCGAACAATGGCGATGCTTTCAGATTGCTTCAATCAGATAAAATGAGGTAACTCTTACTCCTGTCGCTACCTCTAACATCGGGATCCATTTCACTTAGCTACCTTCTATCAACGTTAAGCGCATATAATTCATCTAATTTATCAGGTATAATAAACAGGTAACCTCTGGTAAATAAACAGGTCCCCTTATCCGAGGTCGATGTTTCCCAAATGGCTGATCTCTCCAGGCAATCCGCCACACAGTATACCGATGTTTTCTGAATGTCGGATCACGTATGACGTCACATTGTTCTGTGGAAGCACCTCTGACATGAACTATTCTGGCTCCATTTCGCTAAGCGAGCTTCTATCAACACAATGTTTGTTTAATCTTTGTGTTGAATCTGCAGACATGCAGAACAGACATATATGGCGATATCACATTATCCAGATCCAATCAGACTGTTTGCCCTGGAACATCTACCGCTGCTGTACAGCATATCGTGTCAATGATGATATGTAAGTTCCTTGTGGTATAACACTATATAACCACTTTCCCATATGTTACATAGTTACCCTTTCGGTATAACAGTGTATCATACGCCTATGTTATATATCTGCCTTGTGCTACAACGCGATATAACGTGACAGAGGTGTATGACATCTTTGTGGTTTAACAAAATATAACAAAATACCCAGACTACATAGTTGTCATTTGTTATAGCGAGGAATATTGTGTCTAGGGTATATATCTTCTTGCTGTTATAACATTATATGATACGACCGTTTTATATAATTTCCGTAAATCAGTATATAACATCTCCAGGTTACAAGACTTCATAAGATATAATGCAATGTAACAATCCCGTGATATATAACTCCCCTGTGTTATAACAATCCATAACGTCATAATGAACATCATATATAACGTGTGGTCAACGCTACTGAGGAAACACATGACGCTGATGCTGGAATACATTCTGACTCTCATGGCCTTGATATTTCCCCAGCAATGGCAAGACGCCCAGGTAGACACAGCGTCTTATCTATCTCATTTCGGATTCGGGAGGCAGATGGCGTGTTTTTATGTCAGTGTGTTATCAGATATTCCAGTAACAAAAAATATGTAGACACATATACTTGTGTAATCAGTGATGAATGGTATGTTTAGGAAGGGATATGATCTTCCCAATTCTCATAGGCAACTGAACCCAAAACACACGGACAGTCCCTGATTTGACGGAAGGAGGCCCTTTACAAAGTGTGTATTTACTGTGGTGAGCAGTGACAAATTGAGAACATCTTCCGACACCGACTCAAGTGTCCACCAATTATTGTAGATTAACCCCGACCCCTACGAAGACCTCCAACAAACATTAGTTGTCTACACATCATCACGAACGCATCGCTTCTACCTGACTCCCTTAATGAAGCAAGAAATTGTAATCCTTTCTTGCCTTCTATTTCGGAGACAAACGATTCTGCCAGCTGCAGGTTGTAATAATATCTGATGTACCAGGGTAAACCCACTCTGCTGGACATGACATACAACAATACCATCTGGAACACGGCCTGAAACAGCTTGGATGCACTGCATACAGGATTCCTGCTGGTTCCAACATTCGCAAGTATTCCCGAGTATACCAGCGAGGTTAATGGACATCTTCGAGATAGATGGACATCGATAGGTTGATGGACACTGGCAAGGTTGGTGGACACTGGTGAGGTTTATGGACATCGGTGAGTTTGATGGATACCACCAACGTTGATACACACTGGCAAGTTTGATGGACACAGGCGGGGTTGATGGACACAGTGGAGGTTGATGGGCACTGGAGAGGCTGATGGACACAGCTGAGGTTGATGGGACACTAGTGAGGTTAATGGGACGCTGGGGAGATTAATGAACGCTGGGGAGGTTGATGGACGCTGATGAGGTCGATTGGACACTGGTGGGTTTGGTGTAACACGTTTGAGGTTGATGGACACTGGGTACTTTGATGGACACAGGGGAGGTTGATGGGTACTGGTGAGATTGATTGGACACTGGCGAGGTTGGTGTAACACCGATGTGGTTAATGGGACACTGGCGAGGTTGGTGTAACACCGGTGTGGTTAATGGGACACTGGCAAGGTTGACGTAACACCGGTGTGGTTAATGGGACACTGGCGAGGTTGGTGTGACACCGGTGTGGTTAATGGGACACTGGCGAGGTTGGTGTAACACCGGTGTGGTTAATGGGACACCGGCGAGGTTGGTGTAACACCGGTGTGGTTAATGGGACACTGGCAAGGTTGACGTAACACCGGTGTGGTTAATGGGACACTGGCGAGGTTGGTGTGACACCGGTGTGGTTAATGGGACACTGGCAAGGTTGGTGTAACACCGGTGTGGTTAATGGGACACTGGCGAGGTTGGTGTAACACCGGTGTGGTTAATGGGACACTGGCAAGGTTAACGTAACACCGGTGTGGTTAATGGGACACTGGCGAGACTGGCGTAACACCAGTGTGGTTAATGGGACACTGGCAAGGTTGGTGTAACACCGGTGTGGTTAATGGGACACTGGCGAGGTTGACGTAACACCGGTGTGGTTAATGGGACACTGGCGAGGTTGGTGTAACACCGGTGTGGTTAATGGGACACTGGCGAGGTTGACGTAACACCGGTGTGGTTAATGGGACACTGGCGAGGTTGACGTAACACCGGTGTGGTTAATGGGACACTGGCAAGGTTGGTGTAACACCGGTGTGGTTAATGGGACACTGGCGAGGTTGATGTAACACCGGTGTGGTTAATGGGACACTGGCAAGGTTGGTGTGACACCGGTGTGGTTAATGGGACACTGGCGAGGTTGGTGTAACACCGGTGTGGTTAATGGGACACTGGCGAGGTTGGTGTAACACCGGTGTGGTTAATGGGACACTGGCGAGGTTGGTGTAACACCGGTGTGGTTAATGGGACACTGGCGAGGTTGGTGTAACACCGGTGTGGTTAATGGGACACTGGCAAGGTTGGTGTAACACCGATGTGGTTAATGGGACACTGGCGAGGTTGGTGTAACACCAGTGTGGTTAATGGGACACTGGCGAGGTTGGTGTGACACCGGTGTGGTTAATGGGACACTGGCAAGGTTGGTGTAACACCGATGTGGTTAATGGGACACTGGCGAGGTTGGTGTAACACCGGTGTGGTTAATGGGACACTGGCGAGGTTGGTGTGACACCGGTGTGGTTAATGGGACACTGGCGAGGTTGGTGTAACACCGGTGTGGTTAATGGGACACTGGCAAGGTTGGTGTAACACCGATGTGGTTAATGGGACACTGGCGAGGTTGGTGTAACACCGGTGTGGTTAATGGGACACTGGCGAGGTTGGTGTGACACCGGTGTGGTTAATGGGACACTGGCGAGGTTGGTGTAACACCGGTGTGGTTAATGGGACACTGGCAAGGTTGACGGACGCTGGTGAGGTTGATGGACACAGCCGAGGCTGATAGACACTGATGAGGTTGGTGGACACTGGAGAAGGTGATGGACACAGGGGAGGTTGGTGGACACGTTTGAGGTTGATGGACACTGATGAGGTTGATGGACACTGGCAAGGTTGATGGATACTGGCGAGGTTGATGGACACTGGCGAGGTTGATGGACACTGGCAAGGTTGATGGCTACTGGCAAGGTTGATGGACACTGGCAAGGTTGATGGACACTGGCGAGGTTGAAGGATACTGGCGAGGTTGATGGATACTGGCGAGGTTGATGGACACTGATGAGGTTGGTGGACACTGATGAGGTTGATGGACACTGGCAAGGTTGATGGATACTGGCGAGGTTGATGGACACAGGGGAGGTTGATGGGACGCGGTGAGGTTTATGGACACTGGTGCAGTTGATGGCTACCATAAGGTTGACGAGCACTGGCGAGGTTGATGGACACAGGCGAGGTTGGTGGACACAGACGAGGTTCATGGGCACTGGTGAGGTTAATGGGACGCTGGTGATGTTGATGAACACAAGGGAGGTAGATGGACACTGGCCAGGTTAACTGATTACAGTAAGGTTGATAGTTACCGCTAGCTTGAGGGACACAGAGGAGGTTGATGGACATTTCGTGTCTACTGTGTTGTATCTAGAGTCTACTGCCTAGTATCTTCCATTCAATGCCTAGCATCTTCTGTCTACTGCCTAGCGTCTTCTGTCTACTGCCTAATACATGTATCGTTCGTCTTCTGCCTAGTACCTTCTGTCTACTGGCTAGTATCTAGCGCCGACTACATTGTATCTGCCGTCTACTCCTTAGTATCTAGTGTCAGCTGCCTAATATCCAGCATCGACTACATTGTAACTAGCGTATACTGCCTAGCATCTAGTGTCTACTGTGTAATGTCTAGCGTCTACTGCTTGCTCTCTGGCGTCTGCCTAATATATTCCGTCTAGTGCCTCATATCTTGCAGTATCACCGATGTGGGGGAAGAATGTACTTATAGGGTTGTGCAAGTGTTGTAGCAGCTCAGAGCAGGATGGGAGGGACTACAGTTTTATGCTAATTACGAAAGCCAGGAAGTAATTATATCAATGTCTGAACAATTGTGTGCGAGTTTTGTGAGAATATTCGTGGCATGTTATGGCTCACTGCCAAGTTGGAATCTTTAAGGATTCACGCATCTGTGTATAATGTAGTGGTTTACCAAGACGATAAAACTGTTTATGCACATCCCTTAATGACGACTGACACGATGGTGCCCCAGTGCTTGCTGGAGAGATTACAGTGCCCTGTGCGGGATAGGGTAGGATAGATTCCCATTACCCAGTGATGGAAGAGGTAGGATAGGTCCCCACTATCCAATTATTGAAGGGACAGGTTGATTGAAGGGACAGGGTAGATCACAAGGTAGATCCCTAGTACTCAGTGGTTATGGTGACAGGGTAGATCTACGGTACCAACTGATTGAAGGGACAGGGTAGATCTACGGTACCAACTGATTGAAGGGACAGGGTAGATCTCCGGTACCCAATGATTGAAGGGACAGAGTAGATCTCCGGTACCCAATGATTGAAGGGACAGGGTAGATCTACGGTACCCAATGATTGAAGAGACAAGGTAGATCCCTAGTACTCAATGGTTATAGTGACAGGGTAGATCTCCGGTACCAACTGATTGAAGGGACAGAGTAGATCTCCGGTACCCAACGATTGAAGGGACAGGGTAGATCTACGGTACCAACTGATTGAAGGGACAGGGTAGATCTACGGTACCAACTGATTGAAGGGACAGGGTAGATCCCAGTACCCGATGATTGAAGCGTAGATCCCAGTACCCGATGATTGAAGCGCATATCCCAGTACCCGATGATTGAAGCACATATCCCACTACCCGATGACTGAAGCGTAGATCCCTGTACCCGATGATTGAAGCGTAGATCCCACTACCCGATGATTGAAGCGCATATCCCAGTACCCGATGCTTCAACGTATAAAGTAAATGCCCCGTACGCAATGCTCGCATGGACAGGACAGATTCCCATTACCAAATGCTTGACGAGGGGGATACAAAGTCCAGGTGCTTCATGTTCATGGTATTGATCACTGGTTTTTCTACTGCCTCCAAAGTATAAAGGTAATACTGTGTACCGTCACTGAGCTGAATACCCGCCGATGTCCTGTCAGTGATAACAAATGAACCGATATTTTCGTCATACAACACAGACATCCATTAATATGGGGACCCTGTCACTACTAACTACTCTAACTATCAGCGGGGACCGCCCAAACACCGAACTTCCGGTCACGTGACACCTGCCGCAGCCATATGCCAACTGTCACGTTGTCCATCTGGCGACTAGACCTTGGTGCCCTGGAGTAGGCGACGTAACACATACAGGTCTGACAGAACCGACGTATGTTGCATTCACAAAAGGCAGCATCTTTCATACCATGGCACAGTGCAATGGGGAATTTGCATGACGATATAACCTGCACACATGGCCCGAAGAACCTTGAATCTGATACAGAGTTATGTCCAAGAGCCAGGCAGGATTTATTGGTAACACTCACCAGTTGTCTGTCTACCCTCCACTGCTCAAGTAAAGATGCAAGATTCATCCCGTTTTCGAGTTGAGCGACAGATCAAGGTACTAACTCACTCGCCTCACCTGGTCACGTGACACGCCTGAATAGTACTAGACCAACTGTCTTTAACACACACACCTGAAATGGCGGATCCTTTGACAATAAGGATGATAAGGAATAACGATTGCTACTCGTCTACGTTAGTCGTGTTATTTGTATTGTGCTCATGTGTTAGTTGGAATATTCTCTACTGTGATACTAAAGAATATGATCTCACTCACCCTGGTTTTATGAACGTGTGTCGTAACCCCCAAGGTACAGATCTTAGCTGAGCCTCTTTCATCACGGCAAGTCCTCCATAGCCTCGTTCTGACACAAAGTCCAAAATGGATCGACCGACTGAGTGGGAGTGCTTTGTTGAAGGATAATGCCAATAAATAGTCTTAAAATACTCGACAAACCTCGCAAATGTGGGTAAAAACAACGAGGAGACTTTCTTTGAAAGATAATACAGTTGATGGCAAATGGCCGTGTGATTACCCTACATCCACATGGTGGATCAGATAGCTCTCACCAAACAGTAGGCTTCCCGTTAAACCACAGTACTAGATTCATTGTAGAACAAGACACAAAGCCTTCACGAATGTCTAGCCCTCTGATCAACTAAGGCAGGCTGACGATACATGAATTGGAAATGAACGACTTTTCAGAATAAAAACATTCTATATAAAACAAAACGAGATCGTATCATTTGAACATTTATTGTTTAACAAAGGAAGTAGCAAAAACTGTACAAATACACACCTGTCAATCAATCTCTCAGTGTCAACAGCCACGCCCACTTGTCAGTATCTTAACAATGCACACATATCTTTACGTACTATAGACACACATGGAGCTCACTGTACCGTAGTTCCTGGGGTGCAAGCCTGCCATACATATCGGACGTCAGACACAGAAACAATGCTCCGGTAAATACGGGAAATATGGTAATTAGATTACTGACTAAAAGTAACCAACAATTTTAAAATACCTGGAAATATGCTTTCTTTGAATAAATATATACATTGATTAACATTATTTGGAAATGGCGTGATCAAAATATACCTGAGCATGTATCAGAGATGAAAACATTTCACAACCTTTGTGTGAACTTCTCGAACACTCTCTATTCTTAACTGACCATAGCTACCACAATGCTACACAAGCGTTCACTGAGATATATATCACACAACCGACTCCCAGGACATGGTTAGGTAAGGCTTGTTGCTTTTGTGTGGCTTGAGCAGAAGATATGTCGCGAGAAAATTAGACAATCCGAAGTTATGACAATATGATAATTATAATGTTTAGATATCACAGACATTCCATTTAAACATTTAAGCTACGAGACCAAGGAAATACATGTCATGATCAGGTGTTTAGGGAGGCTTGGTCAAGGCCCTACGGAGATGTTCGAAATAAACAGCTGTATTCGATACGGGGAGTCGGTTGTAAAATATTCTTTAAATAATTACATTTAATTTCTCTGAGTTACCAATACCTTTTCTCTGACTCAAAACAGCACATATATAATTGTCATGAGCAAAACATTAATTTCATGTGAACATTCACGCGCTACACTGGACTCTGAGCCCGACTACAAAACTGTAATACTTACAAATTGTGCACAAAAATGTTTCTAAAACAGGTCACATATCTCTTGGAAAAATGTCTTCTCACAACAACAATGACAACAGTTCTCTTACAACAAGCGCTGGATGGGCAGGATCTTCTCCCTGGGAGCTTCCACGGAGTCTGGGGCCGGGGCCTCTATGCTCAACACTCCGTCCTTGGACAAAACAGATGAGAGGGAGATGGGGTCAATCTTGACCGGAAGTATATACTGCTTGCTGAACTCTCTGTAAATCTTGCTAGTAGCGGTTTCTTCCAGATGCTTAGCTCCGATCATCAGACGATTGTCCACAGTCTTCAGCGAGATCTCTTCAGGCTTGAACTCACTCATGTCGAACTTGAGTGACAACTTCTTCTTGCCGTCCATGTCGGTGACGAAAGGCTGGTCGACCTTCAGCATGTATTTATCAATAGAGGAGGAGCTCTTGCTGGTCGTGTCAAGCGCAGTGCTACCGAACCCGGACCCAAAGCCAGCGTCCTTCAGAGCAGCGTCGATCTTGGAATCCATGGAGGATCCGAAACTTGTGTTCATTGATGAACCGAAACTGGATTCCAACGAAGACATAGGGTCGGCACCTCCTTTAGAAGATGTCATTTTGGTTGTCTTTGTTGTCGTCGTGGTTGTCTTCTTTGTCACCTTGGAGGAAGATGAAGACGATGAATCAAGAGACTTATCAAAGCCCGACCCGAGACTGGGCATCAGACTGGACCCGAAGTCGCCCATGTCCATAGGGGTCAGTTTAAACATGTCTCTCTTAATTCTATCCAGTTCCATGTCAAACGACTTCCATTCCTCGTCCATTTCTGAGTGCATTGAACTGAAAATCGAACGCTGTTTGTCGAAAAAGCTCCATTCTTCCCTCTTCATGGGTACAAGATGCTCAGAGAACGCCATTCTGTCGAATGTAAGGGACGGTAGGACAGTGGTCAAACAATCGTTGAGCAGAAGCAGTGGAATATAACCTTGACGGCTGCTCGTGTAAGTCACGTCTGCTGGTGGTATCGTCTGCTACAGCCGGTGTGTGCAGGAATATATATAGGCACTCACGTGGGGAGGGTCGAAAGAACGGGAATCTTCGCGGCACCACCAGATTCCGACCGGTTTAGTCAGGGACGGCGTAAACACCCCCTTTGGTGGGAATTCCTGCTCTCTGAGGCCACCTGGTGACGTCACGCCGATGTGCGCGCCATCCACAAACCCGTTATAGCGCGGTAGATATCAGTGTGCATGTGTAGATACCCCGGCGCTGGTTAGTGCAGCATCTGACCTGCGTGCACTTTAGATCCACGTAATGCAACCTGTTCTGCACTAGACAGGCAGACGGCGAGAGTGACCTCATCACATCCCCCGCTATTTACACGTGTTTACAATGAGGACAGACCCGCTGCCTTAATGCACTGGTAAAATCATATATCATCACATAGAAAACAAAAAGAGGCAACATTTACCAGGTGCACGTGGTTTTAACTACAGCCAAATAAGATATGCATTCTTTACAGGATTACACAAATTGTGCAGCTTTTAATTGGTTTAACTTGTTTTTGATTTCTCGGTGTAGTGTTATTAGCTGAAAGAGGTTTCAGAGTGTGTTCTGTGATGTCGATGCTGTCTGTATGCGTGTTGGTGTATGTACGTCGGTTTCGTGCCCGCCGCGGTCCCTGAAAGGTTATGATGATTATGTAAGGAGCTAGCGAAATGGCTTGTTGAGTCTGTTTTCATGTCTGTGGCCATGTATACAGATGTTTCTCATCTCGGAGTAAGCGGAGTCGGATATAGCATAGCCCTTGGTCATGTATAACAAAGTCCTAGCAATGTATAATATAGCTCCTGATCATGTATAACATATAGTTCCAGGACATGTATAACATAGTCTGGTCATGTATAACATATAGTTCCAGGACATGTATAACATAGTCTGGTCATGTATAACATATAGTTCCAGGACATGTATAACATAGTCTGGTCATGTATAACATATAGTTCCAGGACATGTATAACATAGTCTGGTCATGTATAACATCGTCCCCGTCATGTATAACAAAATTCCTGTCATGTATAACATATAGGCCCTGGTTGTGTATACCATAGTCCCTGGTTGTGTATACCATAGTCCCTGTCGTATATAACATACAGTCCCTATCATGTATAACATATAGTCCCTGGTTGTGTATACCATACAGTCCCAAGTTGTGTATAACATAGTCCTGTCATAGTTCATGTCTTGTATAATAGTGTCTTGTTATGTATAACATAATATTAAGTCATATATAACATAGCCTGTATTTCGAAGTGGGCTACAGTGGTCGCCCAAAGGGACTGTGCTCCAAGATATTAAAGCAGTGATGTGTTATATCACAGTGCCCGCCTGACCAGCGTCATATCTCCCTTGTGTCAGATGGAGTCACCTGAAGACCCCTTGAAGAACTTACTACTATCTAGTGTTACAGTAAAGGTGTAGCGATGTCTCTCATGAACAACATAGCCGCAGACTGGTGATGTTTGGAATCCACTGTCATTGCACCAGTACAACTTCCTCATACGTTCATGTGTGTCTACTAGTAAGCGTAGTGCAGTGAATACTTTTAAAAGCACATCGGCTTTCCTGCATCCATCAGACTAGCTACGAATTAGGAAAGGGAGTTTTCTGTTGACCGTTTAGCTGGTCATATTTTAGCTAACACATGTTTCCTCCAGTTAATTGAGGTGGACACTTTCTAGTATATTACACCTGAAAAGGAGCCGGCCTAACGCAACTCTAGTCTGTCGTACAGACCCTGAAGTATATATATTCAAGAAAGCCCACGCAAGTCTAGAAAATGTGGCAAGTCTAGCTTTCCTCAGATTCTGAAAATGAAAAAAGTCTCAGGGCTCCATTACATTATATTACATTTTTTCACTATGAACGTTTTTTCAGTAAAATATGTTGATTTCAGAGACTAGCTGTTAGTCTAACGCAACTCCTGCCGCGAGACCTACATTCACGTGACATGTCATGCCACAAATACATTGGAACTAATACGTTCATAGTCAGCATAGCGTGTGATTGTTTTATACCGCGTACATGCAGTGATATGTTAGTGTAGTCAATGTCTCAGGCAGTGTTGTGGTGTAACTCCCGTCGTGGTGACAGGAGGTATGTTAACACCGTGTAACTATCTTCACATAAAATCCCTCCTATTCCTACTATGACAAAACACAAGTAATCACAAGCAGCGAGAGCCTCGCAAGGACTGACTCCTAAACAGAGTGTTACTACATACAAACTAAACCTACAACGGTTGTAACGGTAATTTTCTACTATCTTTCAGCTATATCAATGTCGGAATCTTCTCTTCTTTGATACAAACGTTGTCCAAAGGCGGATCCAGAGTTGGTTTCAGAGCTGGGTATCGACACTGAACATATCTATGTTCACGCTGGTCTTGATGTAATATCAGATGAGAGAGGCATGTGCTGGCCCACTTGTATAGTTCCAGAAAGTTCTCTTCCATACTGATTAGGCTATAGTTGCTCTAGAAGATTACATTGGCCTAACACACCATCAAACTGTCATGACTTCGTGACGCTGATTATGTTTCTTAATAATTTATACCCGGCTACCTCCCCCATAAACTGGACTTTGGTAGCGACATTCATAGTTATCTTTTTAAGATTGTGTATCTTCAAGATATTAAGTAAATCCAAGTGCTAAATTTCTGGATTTAAGAACTATCTAGAGATACCCAATCTTTCTAGATTTAGGATGACTTCAACTTAATGAATTTTCTGCCTGGGGGGTTGAAGAATGCACACGTCAGTCGCCTGTGTATATGTATGTGTAACTTTAGATTCGCCTGAACCGCTTATTAGACCGTTTTGTACACAATAACTGATTGAGGACTGAAGAGTTAGTGACAATGTTTGCCACTCATCTGTGGACTCCTGTCAGTGATTCTGTAAATAACACCAGTACTTAAGTCAAATAACCAGTACCCTGTACCCCTTTCGTAGAACAGCCGACACTTCGCCGTAACTTTTCCTACACTGTCGACACGTTGCTGTATTCGTGTTTGTGTGGGTTTTTTTGTTGTTGTTGTTTTGTGTTTTTGTTTTGTTTTTTTTGTTTTGTTTTTTTTGGGTTTTTTTTTTCTTGTTTCGTGTTGTTAACGGCCATCGTAAGTAAATAGCGTGCCTGTGTAATCACCTGCCCCCGTTACGTCACGAGGCGCCCCCAGTAGACCTGGAGTGGGTCATATCTGCTGCAGACGGGTAAATCAACGGGCTCGGCGGTATGTGTGGGGCTGGTTCCAGTACATTCTGTGGAATGATGAGGAGAGGGTATATGTGATGTTAAACAATAGGCAGAGGTTTCCTGAATCTTGAATCAATTGCAACATATGTCATATTTGGGATTTCACTTTCTTAGTAAAGTACAAATTCTAGTACTTTTTTCGGTTGAGTCCCATCCGGGATTCGAACCCGCACCCTCAGAGTCAGGCACCTAATCGCCAGCACACAAAGTCAGCCGCCTAGCCCGCTCAGCCACCGCGACTTCCACAAAATGAAAGTCGGACAACTGGTAGTCTAGTCTTGAATCAATTGCACTACTTTCTCCCAGCAGACCTGAATCACCATTACCTGTTTACCCCGACAATCTACATATACTAGTACATTGAAATGTATTGATAACTGTATTTACCAACCCACTCGCCAATCCCCATCGGTGTTTCTACAGGCTATGGGCAAAACAACAATTCTCTGTAATCATGTAATACATCGTGTGTTCCGAGCACGGCAGTTCATAGTTCAGGTCACAACAAGATGCGAGACAATGTTTGAATATGAAAGACAGAATGAGAGACAGAAAGGATGGTGGGTGGGTATGGGGGTCTCTGTCTCTTGATCTCTAACTCTCTCTCATGGAGGTTATGTTAGGTTTATGGATGGTTTGTCAAGACGCCTGACGGACGGGAAACCAACCATGATTGTGTGGCTGTGGCTGATAGATACAGATGAGTGATGTGTACAACCACACGAATGATATGTAGACACTCAGATATTTCTCCCTGACAGGTGCCCGTCATCAGCTTCACGTACCGGAGAACTTACCCGGATGTAAGTCATACCTGTCTTCAGTACACTTATACTCCGAAATTTCAAATTTCAAATGATGATGATACCAAGTGTTTTGTGAAAAGATGAGCATATTTCAAACCACCTCCCCCTGGTCCCAACGTGGAACACATGGTGCAAGTCCAAGTAGGGAAAACGCATTTTTCTTGGCCTCTATTAAATAGTGAACATGGGTTTAAGCCCTAACCTGTTTATTTGCTCACAAACGGAGTTCTGTCATCTTCCTCATTAATGCACTCAATCTTGACAGGTCATATTAAAAGTGAAAAGCTAATTCTCGCAACACTTCATCATAGATCTTAGAGTTGGGGAAGTGTTGCGATAATTAGCTTCATATCATATATGTATTCATCATAAAACGTGATGTAAAATATACTCTTCAAAACAAAAAGTGACTTTCGGAAAATGTTTGACAGAAACCAATCCATGCTGAATCCCAACATGTCGGGGAATGGTTGCCGACGACAAAAAGTTTGAACAGAGAAACGTTGAACAAAACCTAGTACCCTCATGTGTCTAGAAAATGTGGCAAGTCTAGATTTCCATAGCTTCTGAAAATGAAAAAAGTCTCAGGGCTCCATTTCATTAGATTATCATTTTTTCACTATGAACGTTTTCTCAGTAAAATATGTTCATTTCAGAGACTAGCTGTTAGTCTGTGCGCGTCTCTGATAAGTGTTTATTGAAACAAGCATCAATGTCATGTTTGAATCATGTGGTATACACACATTAAGTAGTAAACTCCAAAACAACATATCAAGTTTCTTTTTGTTGTTGATCTTTTGTTTTGGGGTTTTTTTGTGTTGTTTTTTGTTGTTGTTGTTGTTGTTGTTGTTGTTGTTGTTGTTGTTGTTGTTTTGAAGAGTTAATATTGAACATTCATGTAAATACAATGATACGGTAGGATATGGCCACAATGTGAGCCACGAACAAAATGTGCAGCATTGCATGAACATGCTATGGTTTCATTCAAGTAATTTATTTATCTAGGAATTCACTAACAGACTTGTGACTTGAAATAGCAACTTAGCTTCACCATGGTGCTTAAACAAACTTTCTTTAAG
The DNA here is from genome assembly GCF_037392515.1 of Haliotis asinina. NCBI lineage: Eukaryota > Metazoa > Mollusca > Gastropoda > Lepetellida > Haliotidae > Haliotis > Haliotis asinina. The sequence goes on along the minus strand of NC_090293.1, from coordinate 54,935,375 downwards.
TGTTGATCTTTATCTGAATATATTTATGTCTCTATAATCAAGATTGGCTGAAACCAACTGCAACTGAATAAAACAAATACCAGCGCATGTGTAAGTGAGTGAGTTGACCTTCACACCGCTTTTAGCAATATTCCACCGATATAACGAATGGGGACACCAGAAATGGGCTTCACACACTGTACTTATGTGTGAATCGAACCCGGGTCTTGGACGTGACGATTGAACGCTTTAACCATTAGGCTAGCCCGCCACATGCAGATGAAAGTGTTGAAAGGTTGGAATTAATATATACCAAGCACCGCGTAAATGTAGTATCATATTCATCATGGGCGTGTAGTCTACAAGACACGTTACATAATTATGGTAATATCGTTTTCTAGGACAGGTCTAATACATAATTTAGCAGTGAACATTCATCACGTATTGTAAGATATTCTCTGTGAGAAATATAACACAACAGAGAGGCGTGGGGCTACATCTACTGACTAAACGCGGAATTATCGCTATAATTCCACTTCCGAGAAAAACAAAAACATCGTGGAACATATTCTCCCCCGACATTCTCCATGCGTTATGTCACTGGGTCGATATCAATAGCACTGTTAGCACCCCTGCGTCGACAGTGACACCTGCATCTACTACACCACAGAACATCGGCGTCGGCACACCTCCTCAGCTGATAGGCGCTCCAACTCGCCTACAGCAGATTACTCTGGTGTACACAGCACAACGGTGAGACTTAACAGGGGTGTTTCGGCAAATACAACACTACATTTTGGGAATGTGTTATAAGATACTGTGGAAAAACAAGACTCCGTGTTTATCCTGCACAAAGAGGATATACAGAGTTGAAGTAAACATAAAGAATTCCAATTTCTCCCACTGGCCCAAATTAACTTATAGACAACCTTGTGATATTTACACAGAGAATCAAATCACGGAAAGCCATTCCGGGGTACACAACAACACGGTGTGCCGACACATGCCACCGACATACAGAGTCACGTGACTAGTGTGATAACATCTCGATTCCATAGGAATCTCAAAAACAGGAACAAACGTCCTGAATCTTGCATTTTGTTCCGAGTGAGTGAGTGAGTGAGTGAGTGAGTGTGAGTGAGTGAGTGAGTGAGTGAGTGAGTGAGTGAGTGAGTGAGTGTATGGTTTTGCGCTACCTTTAGCAATATTCCAACTATATGACGGCAGGGGACACCGGAAGTGGTACTTACACATTGTACCCATGTTCGGACTTTTCAAAGGTTACCCCAGAGTCCCTGCTGCTGCTGTTGAACTGCTGTGGTTCTGTAACTGGTATCAACAGCATAAACTGATTACAATCATACAGACGGAAACATGTTTAACTTACATTCCTGGGGTTCGTCAGAGATAGATCTCCTTGGTGTTGTAAGCCAAGCTACTGCTGTTTTTGAGACATACTGCAATTGAACATTCAGAACCAAGCTTTGACCCGTGACAGATATATTATATATTGTTTAAATAAGTTAGTTGATATGGTGTTCTGATGGTCATATCCCAGCACTATCTCGGTTACACATTGTATCACACGCGGACTCGAACACTGTTATACTGAGCGAACGCTTTATCCACTACCCTACCACATGAGACATGAATGAATGAATTCGTCGGGCTAGTCTACCACTTACGATATGAAGGAAGTTCGTCTAAGACTAGCCCACCACTTAAGATATGAAGGACTAGCCTGACACTTAAGATATGAAGGAAGTTCGTCTAAGACTAGCCCGCCACTTAAGATGTGTAGGAAGTTCGTCTAAGACTAGCCCGCCACTTAAGATGTGAAGGAAGTTCGTCTAAGACTAGCCTGACACTTAAGATGTGAAGGAAGTTCGTCTAAGACTAGCCCGCCACTTAAGATGTGAAGGAAGTTCGTCTAAGACTAGCCCGTCACTTAAGATGTGAAGGAAGTTCGTCTAAGACTAGCCTACCACTTAAGATACGAAGGAAGTTCGTCTAAGACTAGCCTGACACTTAAGATATGAAGGAAGTTCGTCTAAGACTAGCCCGCCACTTAAGATGTGTAGGAAGTTCGTCTAAGACTAGCCCGCCACGTAAGATGTGAAGGAAGTTCGTCTAAGACTAGCCTGACACTTAAGATGTGAAGGAAGTTCGTCTAAGACTAGCCTGACACTTAAGATACGAAGGAAGTTCGTCTAAGACTAGCCTGACACTTAAGATATGAAGGAAGTTCGTCTAAGACTAGCCTGACAGACTAGCCTGACACTTAAGATGTGAAGGAAGTTCGTCTAAGACTAGCCTGACACTTAAGATACGAAGGAAGTTCGTCTAAGACTAGCCTGACACTTAAGATACGAAGGAAGTTCGTCTAAGACTAGCCTGACACTTAAGATATGAAGGAAGTTCGTCTAAGACTAGCCCGCCACTTAAGATGTGAAGGAAGTTCGTCTAAGACTAGCCTGACACTTAAGATGTGAAGGAAGTTCGTCTAAGACTAGCCTACCACTTAAGATACGAAGGAAGTTCGTCTAAGACTAGCCCGCCACTTAAGTTGTGAAGGAAGTTCGTTTAAGACTAGCCTGCCACTCAAGATATCAAGGAGGTTCGTCTCAGGCTAGGAAAGTTATAGCCTCCAACGTCACCGTGGGAATTAACACATCTTCACACATTGTACTTATGAGAATGTAAGTATAATTCATATAAATGTTTTTTTATTAATACAGTTTTTATTACATTCTATTAAAATAACAGTCTATATGACGATGTCGTTTCGGAGACATGATCGGAGATTATAGAAATCATCGAGTGAAATCTTTATCATGTACCATTTATTACTCACATGGGGTAGGTTCACTCCGTGAGTGAGGGAGGGACTTCAGTTTTCTGTTGCATTTACAAATATATACAGCAATATCACAGCAGAGGACACCAGAAATGGACTTCACACATTATACCATGTTGGAAATCGAACCCGGGTCCCCGGGGTGACAAGAGAACGGTTTTACAGCCAAGCTCTCCGTCACAATTTAATATGGAATGATTAGGCATTTAGCACAATTAACACTAGATTTATTGCAGGTTTTCAGCGTGTCAGAAGTAGCGGATATATAAAGGCTTTGTTAACGCGATGACAAAGTGTATAAAACACAGTGTGACAAGGGATATGTAGATTAAGTCCGTTACTTAGGCTGAATTTGGGAGAAAAGCCCTAAACACTCATGTCGCGATTAGTTCCCACTTTTGTCTGTACTTCCAATCCCAGTCATGTACTAGGCAAACCAAGGATCGTCACAATCAGACTAATCCAGGCATTCAGCATTGATGCGAGAGTTAAACCGAGCACCCACCACTTACAATATTTACGGCTCGTCTGCGTCGGCAGCTGAAGGGGAAGGGAGGTAACTCTTCTCGTCCCCTGCCATTGAACACATCGACAGGGGGTGAAACCAACATCCACAGTAGGGAACGTTCAATATTGATTGCAACTAAGTAATTATGAAAAAATCAGTGCCAAAACTAACTTTCATAATATTTTATTATGAATCTATGTACAATGAGGAGGCATGATAATGTGACAACATGTTAAAGGAGCATTTGATGTAAAAGTTCTAAAACTCGAACAGAAAAATCCAGAATTGATCTTGTAAATAATTCAAGAGGAATCATATCAACAGTCATGAAGAGGTATGTAGAGCCTAACCATTCCATGAAGAATTGTAAATATTAATTGACAAATACATGAACAATAAGCCTGAAATGAGAACCCATCACGTATCTTGGCCATTTCTGTATCATTTGGCAGTCTCTCACTAACAGTGTAGCGGTAAATATTAGTTTTGACATGAAAATACAAACAATAAATTCATAAAACCTATACGTCTTGAAAATAACATCTAATCCTTTGGCATAATTTGTCATGAAAGTCCTCTGTAAGTGCTACTACCAATAACCACTTCATAAATCACTTCATAAGACCTTATAAAATTGCATAAAACACTTATAGTAAAAGTGAAACCTTAAATTACCAAATAAACCCAGAAGTATTGACAGTAAAGTGTAGAAAATACTGAATAAATCTGTAAGTCAAATACCAGCAAAACACTGTCAAACATTGTACAAACATTGCAGGGATATTTGTTTGTTGTTAAAACACAGACATTTTCAAACATCATCAGAATGCAGAAGGCAGATGCTGATTAAGAACTTCAGTGTAAAATTACAAACCCAAGAAGGCAGGATATCAATCTACAATTTCTCTTGATCTTAATGAAACTTGAAATATAAACATGAACCAACTAACTCGTTAAGTCAGAATGTCTGTAAAACACTGCTAGGAATATTAATTCGAGGGTCAGTAACTCATCGTGGCTGGTCATGCTTACCAGGGTGGAACTGTCCAACATCTGGGAGGTACACTATGTGACGGACAACTACTTGTATATAAAACAGTGGAGCTCATGGATATGTAGTTCTGAACACGACATTTCAAACACACAGAAAAAGAGAATTTAATCTTTCAGGTTTTCCGCTGGCAATTTGTCAGATGATTTCAGTTGCAAAGATACCTAAAAAACTGAACAAGGGAGATAATTCTACCAATCCACAACTTCTCTGGCACAACATGAATGTGTCAGTGTATACTATCACCATCATTATCAGGCAAGCAATGTGATCTAATGGTTGGATGTACTGTAACATACCAGCTGTATACCCACACAACTATAATCTCTGTCCATCACACAACCTTCTGACTGTAACCTGATGAAGTAAATAGCGTCATCCTGGGGATCAAAAGTTTCTCCTTAAAAAGAAAGACGTATTTTCCTTTTATTTAGTGAACCTGAAGATGATAAACTCCCTTACATCACATTGACAATGAAGATGGCTCAGTAACAACAATCTGTTCTAACCTGCCATTTCCTCCTTGTGAGTTCACATGGAGTTGTTCCAGAGATCCATCAACACAACCTCAATTCATTCGCTTCTATACAGGATACATGATTTCTTGGTTGAACAGAAATACAAATAGACATCCCAGGTGCTGCATATTACATCCCAGGTGCAGCATATTACATCCCAGCATGTTACGTCCCAGCATGTTACATCCCAGCATGTTACGTCCCAGCATTTTACGTCCCAGCATGTTACGTCCCAGCATGTTACGTCCCAGCATGTTACATCCCAGTGTGTTACATCCCAGCATGTTACGTCCCAGCATGTTACGTCCCAGCATGTTACGTCCCAGCATGTTACATCCCAGCATGTTACATCCCAGCATGTTACATCCCAGCATGTTACGTCCCAGCATGTTACATCCCAGCATGTTACATCCCAGCATTTTACGTCCCAGCATGTTACGTCCCAGCATGTTACATCCCAGCATGTTACGTCCCAGCATGTTACGTCCCAGCATGTTACGTCCCCGCATGTAACATCCCAGCATGTTACATCCCAGCATGTTACATCCCAGCATGTTACGTCCCAGCATGTTACATCCCAGCATGTTACATCCCAGCATGTTACATCCCAGCATGTTACGTCCCAGCATGTTACGTCCCTGCATGTTACGTCCCAGCATGTTACGTCCCAGCATGTTACATCCCAGCATGTTACGTCCCAGCATGTTACATCCCAGCATGTTACATCCCAGCATGTTACATCCCAGCATGTTACATCCCAGCATGTTACGTCCCTGCATGTTACGTCCCTGCATGTTACGTCCCAGCATGTTACGTCCCAGCATGTTACGTCCCTGCATGTTACGTCCCAGCATGTTACATCCCAGCATGTTACGTCCCAGCATGTTACATCCCAGCATGTTACATCCCAGCATGTTACATCCCAGCATGTTACATCCCAGCATGTTACATCCCAGCATGTTACGTCCCAGCATGTTACGTCCCAGCATGTTACGTCCCAGCATGTTACATCCCAGCATGTTACGTCCCAGCATGTTACATCCCAGCATGTTACATCCCAGCATGTTACATCCCAGCATGTTACGTCCCTGCATGTTACGTCCCAGCATGTTACATCCCAGTGTGTTACATCCCAGCATGTTACGTCCCAGCATGTTACGTCCCAGCATGTTACGTCCCAGCATGTTACATCCCAGCATATTACATCCCAGCATGTTACATGCCAGCATGTTACGTCCCAGTGCGTTACATCCCAGCATGTTACGTCCCAGCATGTTACATCCCAGCATGTTACGTCCCTGCATGTTACGTCCCAGCATGTTACGTCCCAGCATGTTACATCCCAGCGTGTTACGTCCCTGCATGTTACGTCCCAGCATGTTACGTCCCAGCATGTTACATCCCAGCGTGTTACGTCCCAGCGTGTTACATCCCAGCATGTTACGTCCCAGCATGTTACATCCCAGCATGTTACGTCCCAGCATGTTACGTCCCAGCATGTTACGTCCCAGCATGTTACGTCCCAGCATGTTACATCCCAGTGTGTTACATCCCAGCATGTTACGTCCCAGCATGTTACGTCCCAGCATGTTACGTCCCAGCATGTTACATCCCAGCATGTTACATCCCAGCATGTTACGTCCCAGCATGTTACATCCCAGCATGTTACATCCCAGCATTTTACGTCCCAGCATGTTACGTCCCAGCATGTTACATCCCAGCATGTTACGTCCCAGCATGTTACATCCCAGCATGTTACGTCCCAGCATGTTACGTCCCCGCATGTAACATCCCAGCATGTTACATCCCAGCATGTTACATCCCAGCATGTTACGTCCCAGCATGTTACATCCCAGCATGTTACATCCCAGCATGTTACATCCCAGCATGTTACGTCCCAGCATGTTACGTCCCTGCATGTTACGTCCCAGCATGTTACGTCCCAGCATGTTACATCCCAGCATGTTACGTCCCAGCATGTTACATCCCAGCATGTTACATCCCAGCATGTTACATCCCAGCATGTTACATCCCAGCATGTTACGTCCCTGCATGTTACGTCCCTGCATGTTACGTCCCAGCATGTTACGTCCCAGCATGTTACGTCCCTGCATGTTACGTCCCAGCATGTTACATCCCAGCATGTTACGTCCCAGCATGTTACATCCCAGCATGTTACATCCCAGCATGTTACATCCCAGCATGTTACATCCCAGCATGTTACATCCCAGCATGTTACGTCCCAGCATGTTACGTCCCAGCATGTTACGTCCCAGCATGTTACATCCCAGCATGTTACGTCCCAGCATGTTACATCCCAGCATGTTACATCCCAGCATGTTACATCCCAGCATGTTACGTCCCTGCATGTTACGTCCCAGCATGTTACATCCCAGTGTGTTACATCCCAGCATGTTACGTCCCAGCATGTTACGTCCCAGCATGTTACGTCCCAGCATGTTACATCCCAGCATATTACATCCCAGCATGTTACATGCCAGCATGTTACGTCCCAGTGCGTTACATCCCAGCATGTTACGTCCCAGCATGTTACATCCCAGCATGTTACGTCCCTGCATGTTACGTCCCAGCATGTTACGTCCCAGCATGTTACATCCCAGCGTGTTACGTCCCAGCGTGTTACATCCCAGCATGTTACGTCCCAGCATGTTACATCCCAGCATGTTACGTCCCAGCATGTTACATCCCAGCATGTTACGTCCCAGCATGTTACGTCCCAGCATGTTACGTCCCAGCATGTTACATCCCAGGATGTTACGTCCCAGCATGTTACGTCCCAGTGTGTTACATCCCAGCATGTTACGTCCCTGCATGTTACGTCCCAGCATGTTACATCCCAGCATGTTACGTCCCAGCATGTTACGTCCCAGTGTGTTACATCCCAGCATGTTACGTCCCAGCATGTTACATCCCAGCATGTTACGTCCCAGCATTTTACGTCCCAGTGTGTTACATCCCAGCATGTTACGTCCCAGCATATTACATCCCAGCATGTTACATGCCAGCATGTTACGTCCCAGTGCGTTACATCCCAGCATGTTACGTCCCAGCATGTTACATCCCAGCATGTTACGTCCCTGCATGTTACGTCCCAGCATGTTACGTCCCAGCATGTTACATCCCAGCGTGTTACATCCCAGCGTGTTACATCCCAGCATGTTACGTCCCAGCATGTTACATCCCAGCATGTTACGTCCCAGCATGTTACATCCCAGCATGTTACGTCCCTGCATGTTACGTCCCAGCATGTTACGTCCCAGCATGTTACATCCCAGCGTGTTACGTCCCAGCATGTTACATCCCAGCATGTTACGTCCCAGCATGTTACGTCCCAGCATGTTACATCCCAGCATGTTATCTCCCAGGTGCCGCATGTTACATCCCAGCATGTTACATCAAAGGTCCCACACAATACATCCCAGCACGTTACATCCCAGATGCAATAGGTGTTTGGATCCCCTCCAGTTGTCACAGTCAATAAGTTAATACAGAGATCTGCATAGAATAGCGATACAAGAGATATCAGAGACCATATTCACATAGCTCGCATGTACAATGTCTATACATCCTCTAAAAACAAGTACAACTATATATGTCACACACAGTTCCTCCATTAAGAGGTTGGGCCCTCAACTGTAGTTTAAATCTGATCACCTTGACAGTTTATTCTTCTAAATTTCTTCTCAAACATTACAAAACATGTTCCTTGAAGTAACTAATGGAGATGCCTTAACATATACAAATACTCTCCTCCAGTCTTTGTCATTACTAAAACTGTCCCCCATTGTTATTAACACTCAGACTCTGCCACTAATTACCTCTTTACACAATTACTGCTGCTTTTCTCTATTGTTTCTTTCCCTTACACCCTGTCTTTAGATACACTGAGAGCAAGTCATTGTATCCCCACAACCTGAACCATGATTTAATCCCAGTCTCTGTAACGCCATCCTTAGTGGAGGAAATATGTGTAATACACATACATAAGTACAGCCAGTAGATACATTTACACAGAGACCGATATATGGTCTGATTTACAAGATCCTGGAGGCCGATATGCACACTGTACAAGTTCCAGTCAGCCAATATACACAATATACAACTTAATTCAGCAGAAACTAACAGTATGGCGCAGAGATCCAAGAAATCATTAGCTCATGTGATTATTACAGCAGCTAAATAACACTGCAGCTTCATGATCACATGACTGAGGTGTGGGCTATGATTGGTTAAAGTCAGAGACATTATGATCGGCAAGTCAAGGCAGTCACGTGTGATCAGCAAACCAACATTCAGCTTTGAGCAGAGATCAATGTCAGTCGTGTTTCCATTGTCATATGTTAAGCAGCAGCATTCAAGATTAATGAATTAGAAAATTAGAACATCATCTCATACAGCAAAGTAATTCTGCTATCCCTACTCTAGGGTAGCTGTACAGAATAAGGGAGATAATCCATCATCACCTCCCCTCCCCCCGACCCCTTCCCCTTAGAAAGCAGACTGCCATTTTGTACTGAGAACAGCTAGAAGTCTTTGTACAACCTAGTGGTCATGTCATAGTGTCATGTGTTGCATAAAACATAAGTGCTTGTTGTAATATACATATATAAAATAACATCTAAAAGAAAATCCACAATGGTATTTCCTGATACTTGCCTGTAAAAATAATGTATTGATGCTGACCATGAACTAAATGGCCTGACTCTGTCATGAAAACTATCCATGTGACCACCAGGAGGTTTGAGATGGTCACGCAGTAGGAAGGGGAGAAACTTTCTCCTCAGTTGTGTCTGTGTATCCATGGAATATAACAAGGAAACTGACAGCACAGATATGATATCACTACCATACAGCACGGCCATGTGATATTATTACCGTACAGCACACAGATGTGATATCATTACCATACAGCACAGCCATGTGATATTATTACTGTACAGCATACAGATGTGATATCAGACCCATACAGCTCATGATGTGATATCACTACCATACAGCACAGCCATGTGATATTATTACAATACAGCATACAGATGTGATATCAGACCCATACAGCTCATGATGTGATATCACTACCATACAGCACAGCCATGTGATATTATTACCATACAGCATACAGATGTGATATCAGACCCATACAGCTCATGATGTGATATCACTACCATACAGCACAGCCATGTGATATTACAGCATACAGATGTGATATCACTACCATACAGCACAGCCATGTGATATTATTACCGTACAGCATACAGATGTGATATCACTACCATACAGCACGGCCATGTGATATTATTACCGTACAGCATACAGATGTGATATCACTACCATACAGCACGGCCATGTGGTATTATTACCATACAGCATACAGATGTGATATCACTACCATACAGCACGGCCATGTGATATTATTACCATGCAGCATACAGATGTGATATCATTACCATACTGCACAGCCATGTGATATTACAGCATACAGATGTGATATCACTACCATACAACACAGCCATGTGATATTATTACCGTACAGCATACAGATGTGATATCACTACCATACAGCACAGCCATGTGATATTATTACCGTGCAGCATACAGATGTGATATCACTACCATACAGCACAGCCATGTGATATTATTACCGTACAGCATACAGATGTGATATCACTACCATACAGCTCATAATATAATATCTTTACCATATAGCAGACGCATGTCACAGTAGTGCAGTTCAATGATATGTACGGTATACTGTAGACATGTCATATCATAACATATACATGAAACGGTATTGGAACAGTTCCTTATTTTGTTAGGTGTACACTTTTACTGAGGTTGATACAGGTTCCTTGTTTCATGGTGAGTATACACAGATATATTTCTGGTTAAAATACCTGACAATCATCCTGTTGAAATTCTTCATGTCAGAACGGAATCATTAAGGTTGTAAAATTCTGAGTTGAGCTCAAAATCTCCCCCACGAAGAAGCATCCTTGTAGCATAGATAATCATTATCCCTGAAACAAAACATATAATTTATCCCATGCCATTTCCTGGTACATAAGGCTAGAAGATGCATGATGACAACATTTGGCACACGAGTTATACATGATCATTAGCATGATAAAATAAGTATACACTGTCAGTATAAAGTATATAAGTAGAAGATTCACAGCGTGGGATGGGAGATACGTTGTCAGTTGTATGTAAGTGGAACATTCATGGATACACTTTGTTCACCACCATGAACTCTGCCATATTATCAGTCAGTGATATACAAGAAAGCCAGGGTATAGCCTCATGCCATCCAAAAGACTGTAGTGCATCATCAGATAAATCAATACTTGAGTATTGGGCAGTGATTCCAGTACAGCTATGAAAGCTACAGTGAGGTATGATGCTACAGTGATATGTCTAACACAACCGTGAAGTAATACAATTAGGCCGTGTCTTCTGGCCCAAAAATACACCTTTCACAAACGATAGATCCAAAATATATACTCATTGATACATTTGATAATATTTGTCCAAATTCCGTCCTGATAAAAATATGTCATCTTGTCATAGCAATTATTTAATTTGAAGCATTAGATTTGCAGATTTGCACCCTATATAAGACTGATTCAGAGACTATTACTGGGGTTTGTCAGTTGTTTCAGTTGAGATTCAGAACACTACAGCTCCATCTCTGAATCGTCTGTTTCATGTTGAAGAAGTTCCTGGCTGTGGTCTGATTGGAAGCACGTTGTCACACTTGAGTCGGGAACAGCCACAGGGAACTTGAATACAACACTCAGCGGATAGATGTTCCCAGCAGAAGACTATCACAAAACTTGACTTAATCATATATGTCTTGAGTTACTCACAGAACACATTCTCACAAGCATTCACCACAATATCCACTTGAAATCTGTCAGTAACCTCTGTCACATAAGTTTTAAGGACAACACTGTCATTTTGAGGTATTCTCATAATCAGTTGTATGGAATAGATCCTCTGGTCAATGGGATGTTCAGGTGTATCAACAGATAATCAGACAATCAGATCCATAAAGAAAAATATCCATGGTGACACCAGTTGAGTGGGAAACAGAAAGTCTGTGGTACAGACATAATCAGTGGTATGGAATATATTATCAACTGAACACAGAATCACATCCACTTGAGTCAGATCAGCACTTGGTTTGGTGGGACTTTTCATGAGTTACTCTTTGGATGGGTACTCCCACAACAAGCTTGCACCAATGTATCACAGGTTAGGTGCTCTCACTCACTCACGTGTCCACAGGTTTATATGGGATATTCAGTTTTGATGTTTCAGTTGTATATTTTGTATTATTTTTAAAGATATTTTTAGTGATACAGGAATCTTCTGAAGCATCACCCTGTGGGGAGTTGCTGGTCTCCATCTGCTGTACAAGGGCAGCACGCTCCATGTTGTTCAGTTTGTCGCTGTCCACTGGAACCATGCTAAGCCGCTCCTGTCAACAACAGAACATCACTTAAACATTCAGTCAACAGCAGAAAATCACTTAAATATATCCCCACACTCAAACGAGGCAGCACCTATCTATTTGTCTGTTTGTCTGTCTGTACTACGGTCTGTCTGTCTGTCCTGCTCCAACAAACTGAGTATGGTTTTATTCAATTAATAGCGATAGTACTGCAATATCACAGTGAGGGATGACACAAATGGGCCTTGAGAAAAAGCAAACCGTTAACCATTAAGCTACCCTACTCCAATAAACATCACTGAAATATCTTATAATATTCATAACAGCATCACAATGTACTGACTGTATACTCACACCAGGTGGGATGTTATTAACTGTATACTCACACCAGATGGGATGTTATTAACTGTATACTCACACCAGATGGGATGTTATTAACTGTATACTCACAGCCAGTGGGATGTTATTAACTGTATACTCACACCAGATGGGATGTTATTAACTGTATACTCACACCAGATGGGATGTTATTAACTGTATACTCACACCAGATGGGATGTTATTAACTGTATACTCACACCAGATGGGATGTTATTAACTGTATACTCACAGCAGGTGGGATGTTATTAACTGTATACTCACAGCAGGTGGGATGTTATTAACTGTATACTCACAGCAGGTGGGATGTTATTAACTGTATACTCACACCAGGTGGGATGTTATTAACTGTATACTCACACCAGGTGGGATGTTATTAACTGTATACTCACACCAGGTGGGATGTTATTAACTGTATACTCACACCAGGTGGGATGTTATTAACTGTATACTCACACCAGGTGGGATGTTATTAACTGTATACTCACACCAGGTGGGATGTTATTAACTGTATACTCACACCAGGTGGGATGTTATTAACTGTATACTCACAGCCGGTGGGATGTTATTAACTGTATACTCACACCAGATGGGATGTTATTAACTGTATACTCACACCAGATGGGATGTTATTAACTGTATACTCACACCAGATGGGATGTTATTAACTGTATACTCACAGCCGGTGGGATGTTATTTACTGTATACTCACACCAGATGGGATGTTATTAACTGTATACTCACACCAGATGGGATGTTATTAACTGTACACTCACCAGATGGGATGTTATTAACTGTATACTCACACCAGATGGGATGTTATTAACTGTATACTCACACCAGATGGGATGTTATTAACTGTATACTCACACCAGGTGGGATGTTATTAACTGTATACTCACACCAGATGGGATGTTATTAACTGTATACTCACACCAGATGGGATGTTATTAACTGTATACTCACACCAGATGGGATGTTGTTAACTGTATACTCACACCAGGTGGGATGTTATTAACTGTACACTCACAGCAGGTGGGATGTTATTAACTGTATACTCACACCAGGTGGGATGTTATTAACTGTATACTCACACCAGATGGGATGTTATTAACTGTATACTCACACCAGATGGGATGTTATTAACTGTATACTCACACCAGATGGGATGTTATTAACTGTATACTCACAGCCGGTGGGATGTTATTAACTGTATACTCACACCAGATGGGATGTTATTAACTGTATACTCACAGCCGGTGGGATGTTATTAACTGTATACTCACACCAGATGGGATGTTATTAACTGTATACTCACAGCCGGTGGGATGTTATTAACTGTATACTCACACCAGATGGGATGTTATTAACTGTATACTCACACCAGGTGGGATGTTATTAACTGTACACTCACAGCAGGTGGGATGTTATTAACTGTATACTCACACCAGGTGGGATGTTATTAACTGTATACTCACACCAGATGGGATGTTATTAACTGTATATTCACACCAGATGGGATGTTATTAACTGTATACTCACACCAGATGGGATGTTATTAACTGTATACTCACAGCCGGTGGGATGTTATTAACTGTATACTCACACCAGATGGGATGTTATTAACTGTATACTCACACCAGATGGGATGTTATTAACTGTATACTCACAGCCGGTGGGATGTTATTAACTGTATACTCACACCAGATGGGATGTTATTAACTGTATACTCACACCAGATGGGATGTTATTAACTGTATACTCACACCAGATGGGATGTTATTAACTGTATACTCACACCAGGTGGGATGTTATTAACTGTATACTCACAGCCGGTGGGATGTTGTTAACTGTATACTCACACCAGATGGGATGTTACTATCTGTATCTCACTGCAGGTGGCATGTTAACTGTTCATGTAAAGTGGAGGCTATCAGGAACATACTTACATCTCGTTTATGATATCGGAACCTCTGCCAGGGTCTCACAGAACGGCCATGATCAGAATTGATGGTCTCAGAACTGGCTTTTTGATACGTTGGGTTAGCGTAGGTCAGTGTTGTAAACTCTTCCACATTGTACTGACGACGCTTTTGTCTGAAATGTACAGTTACCTGGATAAAAGACCTGAAAACTATATACAAAAAGATTCATGATGATAAACGTGATATATCAAACATAAGTTTAAGATGAATCCCAGATCAGCAATATTCAAGCCAGAGCAGCCTGGGAATAGCAGTCCAGTAACTAACTGTGACTTGTGTGTTACCTGATCTTATTACTCAACCGTGAAAGATACCACACAGTACTGATTTCACAGCAATATCATTCTATAGTAATATCTAGCGTAATATACTTGTGTAATATTGCTGGATATATGATGTCATAAAGGGTTCCAGGAATGACTTTACAATGATAATACCTCTGTCACAATGGTATTAGACCTTGCTTACGTCAAGGAAGCTGAGTGTCATCACACTACAGGAAGTTTCCATAAACTTATGTTAAAGAGTAGTGAAAAGAATACTAAATGCGCTTCCATAAAATACCACTTTTTAAACTCATGAAAGATTTACTATCAACCAAGCAAAACAAATCATTAGCTTGTTACAAGTGTGTATTTTCTGTATATGTTTGTTATTAATTCACTAATAATTATTATTTGGTCACAACATTTAGTGTTTTGAATACTAAATATGATGGGTCACAATTCGTTTTAATAGCTGGTCAACACTTTTAGCATTCTGGCTTTCTGGAATTTATCTGCTCCTGGTTTTCTATGTGTTTACTTATTCGAGGGCATTCTACAGTGTTGACGATAGTTATGTGTGCCCGAACTTTCGGGAAATAACTTAGAATATATAAAAAGGCTGGTTGCAGTGTTGAGGGCAACACTCATTCATATTAAGTGGAATATACATCACTGCCAACGTTTGATCATCAAAACCCGTAAACGCCTGACTTACATTATCCGCTGTCAGACCTATCACTGTGTTTACATTCTGCGATAGTTGATTCTCTCTCGCACTAAGACTTTGGTGAGTTTACAAAATACATTTTGTGTCCCACTGACTTAGACTCTTGAATTGTATTTGTAATCAACATTGTGACTATTGACTTGTGAGTTTGTATACCTTGCTCTCGTTGCAAAATAATACATAATTTGAACGTTTATGACTTGCCTTTGTTCTGTTTTGCTGGTTCACAAGGGGATTTCTTACATCGTTTGTCACGGTAAATCTTTAACCATAACACGCTCATTTAACAAAAATGGAATTAAATGGAAGGTTGTTTATTATCCTGTATAAATGTAACTGTTGTTTTCTGTATACTTGACACCTACCTTTTCCACAGGACAAAAAACACAATGAAGCCAATGAGGACGATGACGGTGATGATGCCAAGGATGATGTACGCTGTGCTGATCCTCTGAGCTGAACACAACATTAGATAAACATTATGTCATGGTGACCTCATACAGAATACATTCTCAGGACCCCCTTAGCAATGGAAGGAATTACGGCAAATTTGAAGGAATTGCATCTCAAATGTAAACAAACACAGCCCACTCATGAAACAATTGCAGCGATATCGGTAGTTTAGCAGTAATAACATAAACATAACGCCCCTATTGGAAGCAATGTCAGTAATACTTGAAACACACTCGGCCATCTTCGGAGATTTCTTATAAACCTCTCAACATCAACACACTCACCATGGCTTGACACTGCTAGCGTGTCTTTGCTGCAGAGTCCAGTCTCAGAATCCTCATCCGAACATTCCCTGTAACAAGAAGCATGATGTCTGACTTGGATATTACTCAATGAGCCAGCAGATAAAAACATAATGGCAGGTCAAGAGGTGAACCAAAGATGACTTAAAACAATTTGACAAGTTTCACAGTCAAGTTATTCAGCAGACTTATGCAATGGAAAGGCTGGATGGATGGAGATTCAAGGGAGACAACTCACTCATTTGGTTCCATGTGGGAGTTGATGTCAATATTGGGGATGTCTGGGTTGTGAGGAAGGTTGGCTGCCCGTGGAACTGAAACATATAACTCTTGCATTGTTACCTGCCAATTATGGAGCACAAGATTGTGTCTTGCAACATGACACGTTGTTGCAGACGATAGCAACTGTAAGATATGCTGTCTGTCAGGGGTGCAACATATAGCCTGGCAGAAAATGTTTCAGGATGGTGTTTGGTAACTTTCCTTTAAAACTGTAAGTGCTATCCGTTTCCAGTTTGGTATGAGGCTTTATTATTCTTCTACCACTGAGGATTTTAATTGTCATAATTTATCACTCCATAATAAGAAAGTTGTCTATGAGAGCTGTCATTATTTCAAGTCCCAACAACACCTCACATGTCAAGGGTGTTGAGCTACTTCCTGTAACAGCGACCCGGTCATGCAAATAGGCAGGTCACATGTCAAATCCTTACATTATGCTCGGCAGATCCATCCTTAAACATTTTCTGCCAGATTATACAGTGACTCTCACCTGCCATACAGGGCTGTCTGTCAGGGGTGTAACATACAGTGACTCTCACCTGCCATACAGGGCTGTCCGTCAGGGGTGTAACACACAGTGACACTCACCTGCCATACAAGGTTGTCCATCAGGTTTGTTGGGACACTCACACACATAGCCATCAGGTCTGGCCAGACACAGGTGAGTGCAGCCTCCATTCTGGCTGCAGCCATTGGAACCTGGGGAGGAAACATGAATACATCTATGTAGCTCCACTATGTACAACCACTGCCTTTCCTGATGAACAAACACCCTTTCAGGTTCCCAGTACAGATCACAACCACTCACCAATGCTAGTACACGTCATTCTGCTGTATGTCCCACTGTTCCTCTGTCTCTCTGGTGCTACCATGTGGATCTCCATCAAACCCCTCTCCTGTATGACCAACCCTCACTGTAAGACCACACCAACTCCGACTCTTCCCACTGTACCTGTCTGTCTCTCTGGTGCTACCATGTGGATCTAAATCAAACCCCTCTCCTGTATGACCAACCCTCACTGTAAGACCACACCCACTAGGACACTTCCCACTGTACCTGTCTGTCTCTCTGGTGCTACCATGTGGATCTAAATCAAACCCCTCCCCTGTATGACCAACCCTCACTGTAAGACCACACCAACTCCGACTCTTCCCACTGTACCTGTCTCTCTGGTGCTACCATGTGGATCTAAATCAAACCCCTCTCCTGTATGACCAACCCTCACTGTAAGACCACACCAACTCCGACTCTTCCCACTGTACCTGTCTCTCTGGTGCTACCATGTGGATCTAAATCAAACCCCTCTCCTGTATGACCAACCCTCACTGTAAGACCACACCCACTAGGACACTTCCCACTGTACCTGTCTGTCTCTCTGGTGCTACCATGTGGATCTAAATCAAACCCCTCCCCTGTATGACCAACCCTCACTGTAAGACCACACCAACTCCGACTCTTCCCACTGTACCTGTCTCTCTGGTGCTACCATGTGGATCTAAATCAAACCCCTCCCCTGTATGACCAACCCTCACTGTAAGACCACACCCACTCCGACACTTCCCACTGTACCTGTCTGTCTCTGGTGCTACCATGTGGATGTCCATCAAACCCCTCCCCTGTATGACAACCCCTCACTGTAAGACCACACCCACTAGGACACTTCCCACTGTACCTGTCTGTCTCTCTGGTGCTACCATGTGGATGTCCATCAAACCCCTCCCCTGTATGACCAACCCTCACTGTAAGACCACACCCACTAGGACACTTCCCACTGTACCTGTCTGTCTCTCTGGTGCTACCATGTGGATCTAAATCAAACCCCTCCCCTGTATGACCAACCCTCACTGTAAGACCACACCAACTCCGACTCTTCCCACTGTACCTGTCTCTCTGGTGCTACCATGTGGATCTAACTCAAACCCCTCTCCTGTATGACCAACCCTCACTGTAAGACCACACCCACTAGGACACTTCCCACTGTACCTGTCTGTCTCTCTGGTGCTACCATGTGGATCTAAATCAAACCCCTAACCTGTATGACCAACCCTCACTGTAAGACCACACCCACTAGGACACTTCCCACTGTACCTGTCTGTCTCTCTGGTGCTACCATTTGGATCTAAATCAAACCCCTCCCCTGTATGACCAACCCTCACTGTAAGACCACACCCACTAGGACACTTCCCACTGTACCTGTCTGTCTCTCTGGTGCTACCATGTGGATCTAAATCAAACCCCTCCCCTTTTTGACTACCGCTCACTGCAAGACCACATCTGCTTGGACTCTACTCGGTGCTACCATATGGATGTCCATCAGCCCCTTGACATGTGTGACCACCCCTCAGTGTAAGACAAAACCCACTGTACCTGTCTGTCTCTCTGGTGCCACCATATTGATGTCCATCAGCCCCTTGACATGTGTGACCACCCCTCAGTGTAAGACAAAACCCACTGTACCTGTCTGTCTCTCTGGTGCCACCATATTGATGTCCATCAGCCCCTTGACATGTGTGACCACCCCTCAGTGTAAGACAAAACCCACTGTACCTGTCTGTCTCTCTGGTGCCACCATATTGATGTCCATCAGCCCCTTGACATGTGTGACCACCCCTCAGTGTAAGACAAAACCCACTGTACCTGTCTGTCTCTCTGGTGCCACCATATTGATGTCCATCAGCCCCTTGACATGTGTGACCACCCCTCAGTGTAAGACAAAACCCACTGTACCTGTCTCTCTGGTGCCACCATATTGATGTCCATCAGCCCCTTGACATGTGTGACCACCCCTCAGTGTAAGACCATACCCACTGTACCTGTCTGTCTCTCTGGTGCCACCATATTGATGTCCATCAGCCCCTTGACATGTGTGACCACCCCTCAGTGTAAGACCATACCCACTGTACCTGTCTGTCTCTCTGGTGCCACCATGTGGATGTCCATCAGACCCTCAAGTCGACTCTGTATGATTGTACGATCCTTGCCATCATGTTTGCTGGCTCGCTCGATGTTCTCTGTCTGCCAGTCAGACCAGTAGATGTAATCTTGATACTGAAACATGACACAGGTAAAGGTCAGCAGGTACCACATACTGACAACTCTGGTGCATCCACTTGTATAGCCACAGCATTCCAGGGAACAGTCCAGGGAATGACACAGAGACCAGTGAATACAGAGTGTAAGGTCAATGACACTCTATCAACAAGACACAGACCTAACTGTACGGAGGAAATAGGGGAGATCAGCCACTCTGTTCATGACTGTTAGCATGATTGATATGTTAAATGTTTCATATGTTTGATGCTTGAAATGTTTGATGGCTGATATATTTGATAGATGATACTTGAAATGTTTGATGCCTAATATGTTTTATGTCTAATGTGTTTCATGTGGGTGATGTTTCTTTCTGGTGCCTACCACTGTGAGGCCAAATGGATGAGGTATCTTCTCCAACAGAGTCGCTCGATTCTTGCCATTGAAATCAGATGTTTCGATTTTGTCAAACTTTGCATCCACCCAGTATAAG
Source organism: Haliotis asinina (assembly GCF_037392515.1). Taxonomy (NCBI): domain Eukaryota; kingdom Metazoa; phylum Mollusca; class Gastropoda; order Lepetellida; family Haliotidae; genus Haliotis; species Haliotis asinina. The sequence continues at coordinate 54,915,074 of NC_090293.1, read as the reverse complement.
CGTTTGGCATGGTAGTCCACCGACAGACCATTGGGGAAACCTGCAACACCAGGAGGTTCAGTGAGGGCAATAGAGTGAACACTCTATGTCAGTCAACATTCTGTCAGAGGGCAAAACCTGTCTTTATCTCTGACAAGATATCTCAATCTGTGTCTGTCTCCACTTGCCTGTTTATGTGTATCGCTTTTCCATCTGTTAATATCTATCTGCCTGTCTGTTCATTTATCAATACACGTCTGATGTTGTATTAGTAACTGTAGTGACCAAAAGAACATTCACAAAAACATTACTCTGAAAACAATTTGCCCTGAATCACCATAAGTGGTCTGCACATAGCAGTAACTAACAATGAAATACACAGTACTCAGTAACAACAAATGGGGGCAATCATTACACAAAAGTTTCTTGTCATGCAATCAACAGAACATCTGCTCACCAAGGTTGCTGTGGACAATAACTTTCCTCTGTTCTCCATCCAGATATGCTCGTTCGATCTTTGGCTGTGCTCCCCAATCAGTCCAAAACATCAGTCTGAAGAAAATATAACACATTTTCCAACACATGAGAGAAAGATCTGAATGAATGGACAGGAACAAGAGAGAGAGGACAAACATTTATCTCAAATGTGTAAATGACCAAGAGTCATCTATCCTTTCTATGGGAAGAATGCAATAGTCCAAGAGTTACCTACCCTTTCTTAAAGGTCACATGCAACAAAAAAATCAAACATAATTAAAACACATTTATCACTTATTCATGGCATATAATATGCATTGCTGCTTTTCAAAATACAAATAAACAAAATTATAAGCTTACAATCATGATTCAAAAGTGCAATATTTTGTACTTGGGCTTACTTCCCTCAAAATGAAGCCCTCGGGAGACCGAACCCAGTCATAGCGGGTGGATGTGCACTAAAGTGTAACGATGGCTTCTGACTGGCTGTTTCATTGCTGATATGCTGAGGGTTCATTATGTGTACAAAAAGATGATCTGTTTGAAGGGCATTTTAGAAGTATAGCGAGTCACAAGAAAGTAAGATTCTTTATGGGTAACAACTTCTTTTTGTGGGCTTGATGCGTCGTTTCAGTATGGATTCATATACTGTTGTCAAACAAAATCATATACACTAAAAGAAGTCGTTATCCATGAATGTATATAGAGATGTTGGGTTTGGAAAATACATGTTCTCTGAATTTGCGCTCGATCCAATCAAAAATCATGTCAGTGGAGATGGTAAACTACTGCATGGCTGGTATCAGTCATTCGTCCAAGTACAAAGCAGGACTTGAAACTGACAAGAGTTTGCACCAGTTTCCGTCAGATCCAGTCATCCAAAAAAATGAATGTAGTTTGTTTGCAAAACCCGGACATAAAAACATGTCATGTGTATCACACGTGCCTAATTACATAATGTGGCAGAGACGGCACTCGGGTGCACGAGTCATAAATCAACTTATTTTCTTTATGTTGTATAGTCTGATAGGTGTTAAGTTCAAATTGCACGTGGTCAGTGATTCAAGCTGTGTACTGCATGTTGTCTTTAGCAGACAGGCAGACATATAAGTGTGAATAAAGGAGACACTGAGCTTTCTCTGTAACAGAGACTGCTTACCACAATCAACAAGATAATTTTCTTGCTTGTGTACACAACCAAGATTAGACTAAGGTTCACGACCTCAGACGCTGGGCATGCATACTGTTTCAAGCTCCGCGAACCTATTCACAGCACATGAGTTATGGACGCAGCACAGCACAGCTGTTGAAACCAGTTTTCCTCCCAGCGCTGGGGGGAATTTAGAGAAATGTTTGAACTCCGATTTCGCAGGCTTTTTTCTCATAGTGTTTTTTTTCAACTATCTAGGTTGAATTGGCATTTTTTATGATTTGTTTCGGTAAGTGCATACCGAAAGGTACCAGAATCTGCAAAGTTGTGTTTTACGTTGCATGTGACCTTTAAGGAAGAGCATAATAGTCCAAGACTTACCTACCCCTTCTTAGGGAAAAGAGCAATAGTCTAACTGTTACCTACCCTTTTTAAAGGAAGAATGCAAACAGTCCAAGAGCTATCTACTCTTTCTTAGGGAAGAGTGCAAAAGTCCAAGAGTTACCTACCCTTTCTTCGGGAAGAGTGCAATGGCCCTGGGTTCATCCAGCCGAGCTGTGATGAGAGTTTTCCTGCAGGTGCCATCCAGTTTGGCTACCTCGATGACATCGCGGCCAGTATCAGTCCAGTAGATGTTCCTGCCAATCCAGTCTACAGCCAAGCCATCGGTTGTTGACAACTGCTTCTCAACCACATTCTTGGTTGCACTGCCATTGAGGTCAGCTTGTCTGTCACAATAAAAAGTTTTCTTTAAAGTGTATTGACTAATGTACAGCCCTCTCAATCATGTTCTGAATAAATGTCTTAGGCTGATACCACAATTAAATTAGAAATTACAAGCATGAAGAACACTTGAAATCCAGTAGGTCACTTTATCATATACGTCATAGATTTTATCTCATAGCTTGTCTAATAACATGAGCCAGCTTATCCTTGCAACATCACCACTATACTCTGAACAGGGTTAAGGTTAGTGAACCAGCTCACCACTGCAACATCATCACTATACTCCGAACAGGGTTAGGGCTAGTGAACCCTGAACAGGGAGTCAGGTCAGAAGACATGCAGTAAGTGGAGACCAGTACATCTGTACTCCAATAATGGTTTGTCTCTGTCAATGTCAGTCCCTAGTAACTGTCTGTACTAGTGTATCCCCTACCTGATGACATCAAGGTAGACATCAGAGTAGAACACCTTCTTCTCCTTGAAGTCAAAGTCGATGGCGACAACATTGTGCAGGTCAGGGATAGGGAGGTAGACATCTGTGTGGTCATAGCTGTCCAATGAAATGCGACGAATGCTGCCGCGACTTGCAAACAGGAGATATGTCTGGGGAACTGAAGACACACAGATGATCGTAAACAAGACATAGAAAAAATGTATAACAATACAGACAGTATAGGCTAAACAAGCTAAACCTAGACTTCAAATAATAGTGCACTCAAATGGGGAAATAAACTTGGTTTTCAGCATATTGTGCATGCTTCACTAAGCTCGCTCACTACTGTGTACTTCATCTCAGTGTAACCCCCAACTTCCAATCTTCACAGGTCCCTCTCAGTGTAGCCCCCAACTAACAATCTTCACAGGTCCCTCTCAGTGTAGCCCCCAACTAACAATCTTCACAGGTCCCTCTCAGTGTAGCCCCCTACTTACAATCTTCACAGGTCCCTCTCAGTGTAACCCCCAACTTACAGTCTTCACAGGTCCCCTTCAGTGTAACCCCCAACCCCAACTTAAAACCTTCATAGGTCCCCCTCAGTGCAACCCCAATTGACAATCTTCACATGACCATCACAGTGGGAAACCCCAACTTACAATCTTCACAGGTCCGTCCATCTTCCTTTAGCAGGAGCCCCGACGGACAGGCACAAGTGATCCCCTGGGGGCGGGGCAAGCACAAATGTGAACATCCTCCATTCTTTTCTCCGCACCGATTCACGTGAGTCTCTGGGAAACGGAAACATTGTTGATCACAAATATAAAAAGCACACCTGATCAACATTCCAACCCCCCTCCCCCACCACATATATAACCCTACTTCCACACCTTGTCTGATCCAGTCTATTACTAGTCATCCTACCCCCTATCCAATCATCCACCTAGTCAATCTGCTCTATACTACCCCCTGCCACCACTATCTAAACATCACAACCATCCACCCAGCCCATTCATCAACACATCCACCACTCCCATCATTACCCCCTGAAGCTTCCTCGCAACTTCCTGACATTCACCCACCGCCAATACTAGCTGACCTGCTGGACTGACAACCCATTCCCACCAAACCATATACATTACCAACCTGTCAATCCACCCAATCTAAATACCCTGCTGATGTACCCACCCTGCCACTGGCTCATCCACCCACCTTGCCTGTTGACCTGCACAGCATGCATGTCCATGATGCCAGGCAGATTCTCCCTGATCTTGGTTGGGTTAGAGCCGGTGTTCTTGTTGGCCTTGTGCACTGCGGTGGCCTGCCAGTCTGTCCAGTAGACGTAGTTGCCAGCCACCGTCAGGCCATAGGGGTGGGCCACATGGTCCACGAGTTTCCGCCGCCGATGGCCGTTCAGGTCAGAGCACTCAATCAACTGAGGAGGTATTACAAGATGCATTGACAAGAGATGATAGGACAATGTGACTATTACAACTGTTTAACTCTACTTAGAGTATATTTCCATGTGACAGTCTGATATTGACAACATAAGCAGTGCCATCTATTTATGGTTCTTAATTGTCCATAACATGTGGTAGCATCTAATAATTTGTTTCTAAATTTTAAAAGGCTTCATGTCTGTAGGGGTAAGCATGCCTAAAAACTGAATTGACCTTAGACACATATCTAAAAAAGTCTTTTCAAAAGATGACCCATATCCAAAAGATAAACATGTAACAGATCAGGTGAAAGTTGATATTTTAGAGCTATTTCTTTTCTTACAGCCTTGACCTTTGATCTTTTCAAAGATTCTGCTGAGAGAATTCACAGAACCATTGAGAATAAGCCCATGGAAGGACACTGACTGCTGTCAGTCACCTCTGCACAGGACATAAATGAAGCATGTCACTGGCCGGCAGATTTTAGCTGAATGTCTCTGAAGAAACTTTAATTACCCACCTCAGTTCGAGCATCTGCCCAGATGATGCGAGATGTTGGGATGTCAATCACCAGGCCATTAGGCCAGGCCAAGTTCTCCCCAATGATGAGATGGCGGTTGTTGCCATCCATGTCAGCACGTTCAATACGAGGAATCTTGCCCCAGTCTGTCCAATACATATACCTGTGGAAAAAACAAACACAGTTGTACAAAAGAAAGACATGGACATATAACTAAAGACATAGCTACCAACCAGCAGCATAATGTTGGACCATAACAGTGAACACTCAACATACCCAGCAGCATAATGTTGGACCATAACAGTGAACACTCAACATACCCAGCAGCATAATGTTGGACCATAACAGTAGCACTCAATATACCCAGCAGCATAATGTTGGACCATAACAGTGAACACTCAACATACCCAGCAGCATAATGTTGGACCAAAACAGTAGCACTCAACATACCCAGCAGCATAATGTTGGACCATAACAGTAGCACCCAACATACCCAGCAGCATAATGTTGGACCATAACAGTGAACACTCAACATACCCAGCAACATAATGTTGGACCATAACAGTGAACATTCAACATACCCAGCAGCATAATGTTGGACCATAACAGTAGCACTCAATATACCCAGCAGCATAATGTTGGACCATAACAGTAGCACTCAATATACCCAGCAGCATAACGTTGGACCATAACAGTGAACACTCAACATACCCAGCAGCATAATGTTGGACCATAACAGTAGCACTCAATATACCCAGCAGCATAATGTTGGACCATAACAGTGAACACTCAACATACCCAGCAACATAATGTTGGACCATAACAGTAGCACTCAATATACCCAGCAGCATAACGTTGGACCATAACAGTGAACACTCAACATACCCAGCAGCATAATGTTGGACCATAACAGTAGCACTCAATATACCCAGCAGCATAATGTTGGACCATAACAGTGAACACTCAACATACCCAGCAGCATAATGTTGGACCATAACAGTAGCACTCAATATACCCAGCAGCAAAACGTTGGACCATAACAGTGAACACTCAACATACCCAGCAGCATAACGTTGGACCATAACAGTGAACACTCAACATACCCAGCAGCATAACGTTGGACCATAACAGTGAACACTCAACATACCCAGCAGCATAATGTTGGACCATAACAGTGAACACTCAACATACCCAGCAGCATAATGTTGGACCATAACAGTGAACACTCAACATACCCAGCAGCATAATGTTGGACCATAACAGTGAACACTCAACATACCCAGCAGCATAATGTTGGACCATAACAGTAGCACTCAATATACCCAGCAGCATAATGTTGGACCATAGCAGTGAACACTCAACATACCCAGCAGCATAATGTTGGACCACAACAGTAGCACTCAACATACCCAACAGCATAATGTTGGACCATAACAGTGAACACTCAACATACCCAGCAGCATAATGTTGGACCATAACAGTGAACACTCAACATACCCAGCAACATAATGTTGGACCATAACAGTGAACACTCAACATACCCAGCAGCATAATGTTGGACCATAACAGTAGCACTCAATATACCCAGCAGCATAATGTTGGACCATAACAGTGAACACTCAACATACCCAGCAGCATAACGTTGGACCATAACAGTGAACACTCAACATACCCAGCAGCATAATGTTGGACCATAACAGTAGCACTCAATATACCCAGCAGCATAATGTTGGACCATAACAGTGAACACTCAACATACCCAGCAGCATAACGTTGGACCATAACAGTGAACACTCAACATACCCAGCAGCATAATGTTGGACCATAACAGTAGCACTCAATATACCCAGCAGCATAATGTTGGACCATAACAGTGAACACTCAACATACCCAGCAGCATAACGTTGGACCATAACAGTGAACACTCAATATACCCAGCAGCATAATGTTGGACCATAACAGTAGCACTCAATATACCCAGCAGCATAATGTTGGACCATAACAGTGAACACTCAACATAGCCAGCAGCATAACGTTGGACCATAACAGTAGCACTCAATATACCCAGCAGCATAATGTTGGACCATAACAGTGAACACTCAACATACCCAGCAGCATAATGTTGGACCATAACAGCAGCACTCAATATACCCAGCAGCATAATGTTGGACCATAACAGTGAACACTCAACATACCCAGCAGCATAATGTTGGACCATAACAGTAGCACTCAACATACCCAGCAGCATAATGTTGGACCATAACAGTAGCACTCAATATACCCAGCAGCAAAATGTTGGACCACAACAGTGAACACTCAACATACCCAGCAGCATAATGTTGGACCATAACAGTAGCACTCAATATACCCAGCAGCATAATGTTGGACCATAACAGTGAACACTCAACATACCCAGCAGCATAATGTTGGACCATAACAGTAGCACTCAATATACCCAGCAGCATAACGTTGGACCATAACAGTGAACACTCAACATACCCAGCAGCATAATGTTGGACCATAACAGTAGCACTCAATATACCCAGCAGCATAATGTTGGACCATAACAGTGAACACTCAACATACCCAGCAGCATAATGTTGGACCATAACAGTGAACACTCAACATACCCAGCAGCATAATGTTGGACCATAACAGTAGCACTCAATATACCCAGCAGCAAAACGTTGGACCATAACAGTGAACACTCAACATACCCAGCAGCATAACGTTGGACCATAACAGTGAACACTCAACATACCCAGCAGCATAACGTTGGACCATAGCAGTGAACACTCAACATACCCAGCAGCATAACGTTGGACCATAACAGTAGCACTCAATATACCCAGCAGCATAATGTTGGACCATAACAGTGAACACTCAACATACCCAGCAGCATAATGTTGGACCATAACAGTAGCACTCAATATACCCAGCAGCATAACGTTGGACCATAACAGTAGCACTCAATATACCCAGCAGCATAATGTTGGACCATAACAGTGAACACTCAACATACCCAGCAGCATAACGTTGGACCATAACAGTGAACACTCAACATACCCAGCAGCATAATGTTGGACCATAACAGTGAACACTCAACATACCCAGCAGCATAACGTTGGACCATAACAGTGAACACTCAACATACCCAGCAGCATAATGTTGGACCATAACAGTGAACACTCAACATACCCAGCAGCATAACGTTGGACCATAACAGTGAACACTCAACATACCCAGCAGCATAACGTTGGACCATAACAGTAGCACTCAATATACCCAGCAGCATAATGTTGGACCATAACAGTGAACACTCAACATACCCTGCAGCATAATGTTGGACCATAACAGTAGCACTCAACATACCCAGCAGCATAATGTTGGACCATAACAGTGAACACTCAACATACCCAGCAGCATAATGTTGGACCATAACAGTAGCACTCAATATACCCAGCAGCATAACGTTGGACCATAACAGTGAACACTCAACATACCCAGCAGCATAATGTTGGACCATAACAGTGAACACTCAACATACCCAGCAGCATAATGTTGGACCATAACAGTAGCACTCAACATACCCAGCAGCATAATGTTGAACCATAACAGTGAACACTCAACATACCCAGCAGCATAATGTTGGACCATAACAGTGAACACTCAACATACCCAGCAGCATAATGTTGGACCATAACAGTGAACACTCAACATACCCAGCAGCATAATGTTGGACCATAACAGTAGCACTCAACATACCCAGCAGCATAATGTTGGACCATAGCAGTAGCACTCAACATACCCAGCATCATAATGGAGAGCTATAGCTCGGGGCTTATCCAGGTCGTCCCAGATCAACACTTTCCTCATCTTGCCGTTCAGACTGGCAACTTCAATTCGGTTGCGGCCATCATCAGTCCAGTAGATCTTTCCCCCGACGGCATCAACAGCAAGCCCGTCAGCTGTGTGGAGACCCTGGCTGATCACAACTTCATATTCAGACCCGTCCAGGTTGGACCGAGCAATGTGATCCAGCACTGTGTCCGTCCAGTACATCTTACCTGAAACACACAATTGGGAGTTGGTCACCTGACAAACGTGTGACTGATATAAGGTCCTCCTGACCTTTGCCTAATTTTAGTGCAGTCTTGTATGCATCTTAATGCTAACGGAACAGCAATATTCAAGATGATTGGTTCAGTGAGAATTTCCTGCAATCAGTTACAACAGAGGCAAAGACACTCAGGTCCTGATATCATGAAACACCTAAGTTTTTACTCAAATTTCAAACTGATTTTGGCAATTTGAAACAGCTGAAATCTTAAATCAACTACATTTTTCCACTAAAAAGACCAAACAAGTTTAGTAGTCTATCAACCAAACTCAAAATGTCTACTATGCTTGAGTTTAATATCGATTTCAGTTCATTCTGGAAAATGCATTTTCTTGCATTTTCTCAAATTTGAGTAAAAACACTACTTACATCTAAACTTAAGTCTCAACTCAGGCATTTGTGTTTTGAGAATCAGAGTCTGAAGAGCTTAAATATTAAAGTATTCATGAAGAGAGAGTCCACACTCTACTCTTCAATACACACAGTTAATGTTCAACTTCAACATTGTCGACTTTGATGGTGTTGTATTAGGTCTCTGACAGGATCATGTCATGACATCGAATTGACATTTACCTTCAACACCATCAACATCGATGGCGATGGCGTTCTTCAGCTCTCCAACAGGTATCACAACATCAGCATAGTAGTCAACATCCAGTGAGATCTTGCGAATGTCGGTGCGACGTGTGAAGATGAGGAAGTCTGTCATCTCTGGATAAGCGTAAACACAAGCAGATAATGAATGAATGCTGTTATATTCCACAGTCAAAAATAATTAAATGATTCTCAAAAATACCAACAGTGAAATTAAATTAAATTGAGGTTTAAAGGATCACTGCAAACAGTGCAGTACAATGTACACAGCTATCCCCAACTCACCTGCAGCACATGTTTTCTGGTCGTCCTTCAAGAGTATTCCCGTGGGGCAGGCACATGCATGACCTCGAGGTAGTGGTGCCAGCAGACACAGATGACTGCAGCCGCCGTTGTTGGTGCTGCACATGGTGTGGACTGAAGGGAGGAGACATACATATAGTAGATACAGTACTCTAGACATTGCACCGATCTGATCTCACACTGTACCTTTTACTCCAGTTATCATGCAGCAATTTACCTCTTTCTGATACATGCTACATGGATCAGCACCTAGCTGGATGGCATCTTTTCACCACAGTTTCATACATAGATCAACATATCCCACTTCTAGGTCACAGAATCTATCAACAGCATCAAAGTCTTAAGCTAGTCCATGACAGATCCAGCTCATCAAACCCTGTGTAATTTCAAGGTCAGAGTTACTTTTGTCCAAAGGTCTTGGTCTCACCTTCATCACGTGACCTGTGGAAGACATGGATGTCCATCAGATGGCCAAGGTCCCACATGAGGACGCCCCGCTCCGACCCAGTGTACTTGTTGGCATAGTGTATGCTCTGTGTTTCCCAGTCCGTCCAGTACATGAGGGAACCCTTCAGTGCCAGGCCGAATGGGTGGTGTAGACCAAGGGCAATCACACTCTGCGGACACAAAAACATGGAATGAATCCTGCCACTGACCCTTACTGTAATGTATATCTAAAGTCTTCCATACAAAATATATAAAAAAACAGAATGCAAGATTCCAGATAGTAACAAACTAACACAATTACGCACCAATGCCTAGTCAATAATCACTCTCACCAACCACTCAACCATACACATGCATACTCGTTAAAGCTAGCCTTCAGTAAACACTTTCTTCAGAGAAGCAACCCTCAATCCTCAACAAACATTCTTCACAACTGAAACCCTCAACAGATTCTCCATAAATATGACCCTCAACAAACAGACACTTGTGTATTCTGAGACCTATCACAGACCCTTCATAAAGCTGGCCCTCAACAAACAGGCTTCTGTGTATTCTGGGACCTACCTTCCTCTCTGCTCCATGCAGAGAACATGATTCGATAGTTTTCTCTCCTGCATCTGTCCAGTACAACCGACTCTTGTCATAGTCGATGGCCAGACCATTGGGCCAGGTAAGGTTCTTGTTGATGAGGATGATGCGCCCACTACCATCCATCCCTGACCGCTCAATCTTTGGCTTCTTGCCCCAGTCCGTCCAGTACATAAACCTGGGGGTCCAGGTCAAAGTGATATTACTCCCACCAAGAAACACAACTTTATTTCATGTAAATAAAAAAAAAATGTGTTGACAGAGCATTTCTTACCAATACAAGTCGAAATCCCAGTAAATCAGACATGGAAGCTGAGATCATACTTTGTGAAACTGTTGGCATGTATGACCTAATGAATACACGCTCAGCTAAAATAGACAGTTTGGGACATTCTACAGTGTACCATACTGCAAGCTCTATTTCCACAGACCTCAAAATATTATTCATACTATTGACACATATTTTAAACATGCTTCATTCTGTACTGATACTTGACACAAGATGGTTTCCCCTACAAGAGTACTTAAAGGGGCACTGATGCAGAGTGAATAATGCTTCTTGCCAACGGTCTAATTACGAAAGCAGACCACAAATTGGTCAGCGCCCACTCCTTCGACCGTGACGGACAAAGGAACTGGGCTCCTGTCCATATTAGCAGAATTTCTTCACCTAAGCAGTCAGGAGGCCGGATGCCCATCACATGCCATTTGTTTAAAAATATCCATGGTATTCCTTGTCTGATCGTAACCATATATCCCAGCAGTGTAGTTCTTTTCGGATGCTTGGATGGTATACTTACTGATCCAATTTGATCCTATTTCTGTGTTTTTAACCTCGATATTTAATCATGTTACATCAAAATATGATGTCTACAGGCACGTAGCAAGCCATTTGTTTCAGTACGGAAGATTGCAAAGCTTTATATTTAGGTAGTTTTGAGTGTTGGTTGAGCTGTGATAGCAAATAGCATACGTAAATTTTGGTAGCTATGGTAGCTACAATGGTTTATTATTTATGATAATAATAACACACAGTTGATGTATTTGAATTCGTAAACCAAAAAACGATGACTTTGCCTTTGGTAGAGAAATCTGAAAATTGTCTTACGTAAAAAAAACCTTATTTCACCTATTTACCCAAAGTACACAGCAAATGCCTGTGTGTATTCCTTATGTAACGAAATTCCGTTGGTATCCTCAAAACAGTTTCGGCCCATAAGTGTTTTCAGGCTGCATGCGACACAGAGATTACATCTTCCTTGCTGTAACTCGCGTTTGATGGTGTAAACCTACACGTGTTATTTGTCATCATTCTCTGGATGGTCAATTCATGAATTTATAACAGGTATAATTAGTAGCAACACCACTTCGGTTACTCAACAAAGGTTCCCATTTGGCATTTCTCCTGTCTGGAGTAAATACTCAACATTATAAATTAAGGTCTGTAATGGCAAATGTATTGTATGTTATGTAATATGTGCATGTAAGTGATGCAAGAGGGTTTATCAGCTGAGTTACAAAAACAAACATCGATCAAAGGATTAACCGATAACACACTGATTGATTAATTACTTTTATCTTCTAGCGGATTTGTCAAAAGGCAATGTGTGTAGATGACTACACCCTGTCGTAAAGTGTGAGTGCAAAAACAACATCCTCCCTTCAGAGAATTAACCACCCTTGCGTTGATTGATTGATAGCTCATTATTGGTTAACTAAATTACTTAGAATAGTGGACATCATACAATTAGTTGCCAGGTGTACTATCTTGGGAGACCAATGAGAGGTTTATCTGGTTTTCACCAATGAAAGACGTGAAATGAAGTGTTACTTTTTCGCAAATGAGACAGTTGTAAGACACGCGACACAGAGCAGGATTATTTACCAGCTGCAGATGAATGGAATACGATTTCTTTTACGTGGATATTGATGGATACATTCCTGAACAAGGTAGTAGCCTGACATTGTTGCTATAAAATTAGTCTGTTTTACATTCATTGTTTGCATTTTGTTTTAATTTATTTGTTGTAGCATTCAGCAGAATCTGTATGACAGAAAACACACACTAGATCGCGTATGTGTGTGAAATAGGAACCACATTGGCAATCTATACAATGTATAAATGTTGCTGTTATGTTAGAAATTTACTATGAGTATGAGCAAATCGTGTGTTATTTTATTAATTTTCAGAATCATACAAATATGACAGTAAACTAATTAGGGTTATGAGACAAAATATAGAGACGTACATTGGCTTCGTTATTTTTCCGTCCTAATAGTTTTTTACCATTTCTACCACTGGCAGATGATTAACCTTCAAAGTGTTTCATTTGTTTTCATAATACATTTGTAATGAAGTACAAATGACTTCACCTCAGTTGATCTGTCTATAATTAAACTATCAATTGCGCTTACGGACTGCGCAGCAGAGGTCACGAACCAGTCACGAATTCTGGGATATCATCCGGGTACTCACGGGAGAAAAACAATAACAAAAGTTTACACCAGTCCACGGAAACTGCTCCGCATCAGTGCCCCTTTAACGATACCCCACATGCTGGATGACACATGGTGGCACATTGTGGTCCTGTACATACAGCTCAGGTCACAAATCAATTGAAGTTGACCAAGTTCATGTAGGAGAGTCCTTGAATGGGTGACCGTGTTTGGCAGGTTGACTCCTAGGACTTCTGCTCCACGACGAAGCACATGTGATACATGTGGTCTCACCTATGGCAAGCGAGTTTGTACCTGATGGGATAATTCATGTGACAATAACCTTCAAGTGCCTAAAAGGCACTTGGTGTATGGAATCTGGGGCTATAGAAGTAAACACATTATTATTATATTACTACTGACCCTGCCCTGGGATCTACAACGATGTCCCGTGGATGGTCGAAGTTCTCCCACAGTAGCACAGTCCTCATAGAGCCGTCCAAGTTGGCAACTTCAATGCGGTCATTCCCAGCATCTGTCCAGTAGATTTTCCTGCCCACCCAGTCCAATGCCAGACCGGCTGGACTGTCCAGACTCGACCCTACAATGTGCTACAACAACAGAGCTCTGGTCAAAGGGAGAAAACTTAAGACATGTTAAATGTGTTGAAGAGACAGTTCTTTACCTAACAGGGGCAGTACCTGCATCTGAACACTACAGGTTCCACTACACTATACCAAAATCACATGCTAGCCGAGTGAGGAAACAACTCAAACAGACAGAGGCCTGTGACAGCTGTGATTGGATGAAACAGTGTAAGATGTTTATGTGTTTTGAGCACATCCATCCAGTAATTAAAACTGACCACAATTTTAAGTATTTAGTGCTGTCATCTTTATCACCATCACTTATGCTTATGTGTGCACCGATATTTTCAAGTAGGTAACATTTGGTACGGAATGGAGGGTTGATGTGTTCCACTTCCTGTGCCGGGAAAACTCACTGGACAAGTCAGACAGAATTTGTGTTTCATTTTAGTATAAAGGCCAGACTGTACACCTATGTACATGGATTGGCTGTTGATAGCCTGGATATTTTTTTTTAAATATGAGGTTACTATAGAAGTCTATGGAAAATATTTGGTGTCGTGTAACCAACAATGATTAGCAAGGAAAGGTCAAGGGTAGGTAACTCTGTTTGGGTTAGTCACAAGAACAGACATCAGTGCCTGATGTAAGTGTTAAAACCAAGTATTTGATGGTAGTACAGTAGACAGTAGCCTATACCCCTCACCTCATCTCCAGTCCCATCCCATCGGGCACGCCCAATTACATCTGAACCAACATCAGACCAGAAGATGGAGTCAGTCTCACTGTCCCACTCCACACCCACTGCACGTGAGATGCCTGAGAGTGGAATAACGACATCAGTCAGGTCAGGGGTGTCCAGAGTCACACGGCGAATGTCAGACTGGGTTGAGAACAGCAGGAATGAGTCAATATCTGCAAAAGAAGACTATATTGAAGAACAAAAACAAATCTGTCTGTCTGCAAACACATGAATGATGAATGCGTAATGTTTATTATTGCAGAAAGACAGACGTACTCACTCTTGCAGACGGAAAGATTTACTCTCTATAGCAGACAGACATACATACTCACTTTTTCACACTGATGGAGAGACAGACAGACAGACAGATGTACTTACTATTTCACACAGACAGATGTACTTACTATTTCAGACAGACAGATGTACTTGCTATTTCAGACAAACAGTTATACTCACTATTGCTGCAGACAGATGTATCCACTATTTCAGATAGACAGACCTACTCACTATTTCAGACAGACATATGTACTCACTATTTCAGACAGACATATGTACTCACTTTTCCACACAGACAGATGTACTTACTATTTCACAGGCAGATGTACTTACTATTTCACACACACAGACAAATGTACTTACTATTTCACACAGACAGATTACTCACTCTTGCTGCACTTCTTCCTGTCAGCCTGGAGCTGGAGTCCTGTAGGACACGCACACGAGAAGCTCTTCTCATTCGGGAGGCACAGATGGCTGCAGCGGCCATTGTTGTTTCGACAGTGGTTCCGGGCTGCAAGTATTCCAGTAAAGTTAAATATGTGATGAGTGAGAGCTTCATCACTGAGAAAACTGATGGCTTGATGATTGAAACAAATTTCACATGTTGCCAAAACTGGCAGAAGAAGCAATAGTCTCCTGGGATTCTTTCTTACGTCTTTTGCCTGCTTTGCCAATATGTGACATTTGTTTTAAAATACCACTGATGTGGCTATGAGAAAACTCATGGTGGCAAATTCTGTCAGAATTGATAAACAATAGACAAACACGTTCAACAATTATGAGGCCTCAGATTGAGGCAGTTTAATTTACTGTATTTATCAAATGGTGCTGCACATTACTTTAATCCAGGTGGTTGAAGACGTGAAGGCAGTACTCACTCGGTGGCTGTCTCTGAGGGTGGAACGTGTGGATATCCATCGGGTAATGGAGACGGTTCCGGATTGTCTCCACTTCATTACCATTGAACTTGTTGGCTTTGTTGATGCTCTTTGTGTGCCAGTCTGTCCAGTACAGCTCATCCTCAAACATCGTCAGAGCAAACGGGTGAGGCAGACCTGTTGACAAGGAGATAGCAATTCTGCCAACAACATCCACAATCATCAATAGCCCACACCCTCCCCTGCCCACATTACAAAAGTGTTGACAAAAATAACACCATGGTTTCATATTACCACACATACACTTGGCAAATCCTCTCCACCGTCATATGATACTGTCCACCAAAAAAAAGAGGAAAAATTGATATAATTTATTCAAATGCTCTTGGCCTTTACTTGACACATATTTCCATGCATCCAGAGGTTGTAGTTGTGTCTTAAAAGTAACTGGGATCACTTTCTGCCCCCTCATCAGGTTAGTGCTCCGCAGGTGTATGTGAGATACTTCCTCGATACCTACAGACATATTTACAGATAACATTTATTTGGATGCGGAACAGTCTCACACAGTGATACTTGTCTGGTTGTTATCCATAAAGATCCATCCTTTTCCTAATGTCTCCATTTACAACTAAAACCTTAGGACATGTCTTTGTGTGATTCTATGTTGGACAATACCTTCACTGATGACAGTCCGCCGGTTCTTGCCCATGAGGTCAGAGCACTCAATGACATGGTGTTTGGCATCAGCCCAGTAGATGCGCTCAGCAGCGTAGTCAACAGTCAGGCCATTGGGCCAGAAAAGTGATGTGTTGGCTAGCAGCATCCTCTCGCTACCATCCATGCTGGCACGTTCAATCTTAGGCGTGCTTCCCCAGTCGGTCCAAAAGATGGCCCTGAGAGATAAACAACAAACGTCACAACCATCACAAACTACCTGCATGTATAACACATGGTCACATCATCTTGATATATTTGCAGTGTCACAAAACGTGATATATGATGTGTATTAGGATATGTGACAATATATAATATATCCCAGGATACATAATAATAGGACAAGTCTTTGTCTAGAAATGGGTGGATAGAGGGCCATTACAAATGTTGATCAGAGCCAGGACATCACCATACTGCTGACTTACCCTCGTTTGGGATGGGCTGCGATGGCACGAGGTTTCTCCAGGTTCTCCCAAATAAGGACTTTACGATGGTTGCCTTCCAGGTCAGCGACTTCAATACGTGACGTGCCAGCATCAGTCCAGAACAGCATGTTGTGCACCCAGTCTACTGCAAGACCACCTGGTGGGGAGACAAGTCACTTGGCTGTAGTCAGATACTGACACACCATCACACAAAGTCACATACCTTCTCCTACAGTCACATCGTCAGATACAGTGACACCATCACACACAGACACATACCTTCATCTACAGTCACACCATCACACACACATACCTTCACCTACAGTCACACCATCACACACAGACACATACCTTCATCTACAGTCACACACATACATAACTTACATACATAATATCCCTTACAGTCCATTTTGCTTCTAAAGTGCTGTGATATTCTAAACGGTTTAACTGTCCCATGTTGACAGGTTTCCACAATTTTCATCTATTTACCAATTGTTTCAGTCACAACATGGCTGAAATATTGCTGAATCACTTCCGTCTACACAGTCACATGTAGTGTTATACAGTCACATGTAGTGTTATACAGTCACATATAGTCAAATACAGTCACATATAGTGTTATACAGTCACATGTAGTCAAATACAGTGTTATACAGTCACATATAGTGTTTTACAGTCACATACAGTGTTATACAGTCACATACAGTCAAATACAGTGTTATACAGTCACATATAGTGTTTTACAGTCACATACAGTGTTATACAGTCACATACAGTCAAATACAGTGTTATACAGTCACATATAGTCTTATACATCCACATATAGTCAAATACAGTGTTATACAGTCACATATAGTCTTATACAGTCACATATAGTCAAATACAGTGTTATACAGTCACATATAGTCTTATACAGTCACATATAGTCTTATACAGTCACATATAGTCAAATACAGTCACATATAGTCTTATACAGTCACTGGTAGTCTTATACAGTGACATACAGTGTTTTACAGTCACATACAGTGTTATACAGTCACATGCAGTCAACTACAGCCACATATAGTCAACTACAGTCACATATAGTCAAATACAGTTACATATGCTCTTATATAGTCACATATAGTGCTATACAGTCACATATAGTGTTATACAGCCACACACAGTCAAATACAGTTACATATAGTCTTATACAGTCACATATGGTCTTATATAGTCACATATAGTGCTATACAGCCACATATAGTGGTATACAGCCACACACAGTCAAATACAGTTACATATAGTCTTATACAGTCACATATAGTCTTAAACAGCCACACACAGTCAAATACAGTTACATTTGGTCTTATACAGTCACATATAGTCTTATACAGCCACATATAGCGTTATACAGGCGTGTATAGTCTTATATAGCCATACAGTCTTACAGTGAAGATACTGCCACATAGCTTCACTATCTAAGTACTCCTAACAGTGCAGGCACCATCAACATCCCCACCAACAGACAAGAACCAGCACAACCAGCACCAGCATGGCAGTTAACGTATTCTCCTGCTATCAAGACTCCATGACTTACTTGGACTCTCCAAACCATCTGCTACAATTTCTTTGATCTTGCTGCCATTGAGGTAAGCCCGCTTTATCTTGTCCAGGGTGATGTCTGACCAGAAGACTAGCCCCTTCTCGTGGTGAAAGTCCAGTGCAATGGCATTGCGCAGCCCTTCTAAGATGGACGTGTACTCAGACCGGTCAGTTGTCACTCTTCGGATGTCCACACGGTTGGCAAATATCAGATACGCCTCTCCCCCTGCAAGTGAGTGAATAATGATTGGTTCAGAAGTTCCTGAATAGCGTAGACAAAACTGTTCAAGACTAGCCTGATGTTCACACCGGATGGAAAAGAATACACTGAACAGTGAGTCTTCGAACTCCTGTTTGACATACTCACCGAGCGCCTTGCAGCCACGGCCGTCTGGCTTGAGTCGGTAGCCGCTGACACATGAGCACTTGTACGAACCCCGTGTGTTCTCACACATCTGACTGCAGGTTCCATCGAAACCACACTCATCGAAGTCTGTAACAGTATCACAACACTATTTCTGTAATACTAAAACAGAGTCAAATAGTTCGTCCCTTTAAATGCCTACAACTTGATGGTGCATCTCATGTTAGGATCACTGTGTAGTTGTTGCCATTTGCAATCATAGTCAATAAAAACGTGACACTTGTTATGATAGGTTGATCGACAGTTTCTGTTGTTTGTAATCAGTAGGGGTTAGCCACTGTTTTATGTGCAGAGGAACATAAGGTTACCAGAGTGTTTGTTTCACTAAGCACGGCTCTAGTAATCAGCACAACCTTCATTTTGGTCTAAGGGGGAGGAAAGTACCATCTTTCTTTCTAAAGAATACACTTATGTGTACACATGAGGGAACTGCTTATTTGGTTACAAACAACACTGAAGACAAAATACATATAAGAATGTGTAAGTACAAGCGCTCTTCTATTCTTTTCCAGAATTTCACCCACAGTAGAATATATAGTTTGAAAAGAAACCTGAAAAAGTATAAAGGAACACATTCATGTGTTCTCTTGACTCTATACATGTGATGATGTAAGATTCAATTCATCAGCTTTGCACTTATCAAGGAAAACACTGATGCAGAGTGCCCACTGGTAAACGTTTTTTGTAATGTCTTTGTTATTTAGCTTCACATGCAGTATATGTCATCAGTGTTGGTCCAGAATGCTTGCTTAGAGCTTTAGACATATATTACTAGCTCTTCCAGCAAACAAGAACAGTACATGACTGCTACATTCTGCCCGATGTGCAGGTGATTGCAAGGCAGCACACATAAAATCTCCCTCCTCCCTCAGCCACTGGATCACTAGAGAGTCAGGAATTCCAAGTTGACTTACTTGTGTAACACAACAGGGACAGGGACTGGCAAACAATTATTCAAAATGCCAATTTGGCAAGTAAATATTTGAGATGGAAAGGAATCACAATTTTTCTGCAGTTAATAACATCAAAAGTAATGGCTAGACATCACCAACACAATGGATTGACTGCCTACACAGACATCAAATAGGATGTCCAGACATCTCTAACTCAATGGATAGACTGCCTACACAGATATCAAACATGATGGCTAGATATCACCAACACAATGGATTGATTGCCTACACAGACATCAAATCAAATGTGATGGCTAGATATCGCCAACATAATGGATCAGATAAGAATGAAGATTTTATGGATATCAACTTCTTTATGAGAGAACACAACGTTTCGGAGTTAATGCTTACTCCTTCATCAGGTGATAGAGAAAGGGATACAGAGGTGTATTTATATGTACAGGTAAAACAATAACAAAGTAACAAGTGGAATGAGTTAACGAAAGCTAGTATAAACAAGCACTGATAGGAAGCCGATAGTTAAGATAACAATGATGGAAGCCAACGGTAATGCATTACAGTTGATTGGATATGTTTACATAACATGATTGGGGATAAGGATGGAAGCCAATGGTGATACATTACGCATGATAGGATGATGTACATAACACACGATGGGGGGTGAGCATGTATACATGAGGGTTGGTGATGTACAAACACAAGTATGTACTCGGGTAGATAGGCTATACATGAATTACATAGATAGAATGTACACAGGTAGATGAGATTAATTTATCAATAAGTCCCAGGCACTTGGTAGGTACACTCCTTGGTCGCGGTTGATGGCTGGTTTCTGTCTCCGGATCTCGATGGCCTCTTGCAGTTTCCTTTGGCGCCAGTTGTTGTTGTTGGTAGATAGTATCCTAGTGTCCTCCCATCGAATTGAGTGTTCAGGGTTCTTGAGAATATGTTCAGAGATGGCCGATTTCTGGTCGAGTTTCCTGACTGAGGTCTGATGTTCCTTCATTCTGGTGTTGATTGGTCTCAGCGTTTCTCCAATGTATAGGTCGCCACAGTTGCAAGGGATCTGGTAGATGCATCCTCTCGGGTTAGGGTGTTCACAGCTGGGTCCTTTACCGTTGGCTTTTAGGTAGGTCTTGATGGTCTTGCCACTGGAGAAGGTGACATCGATGCTGGCTTTGGTCTTGATGAGGCGTGATATTTGATGACTGATGGGGCCAAAGTAGGGTATGGTTACTCTGATGGGTGATGGAGAAGGTTTGGGGCGGGGTTCTCGGTCCTTAAGGGTCTTGTTGATGGTGGCTGTGACGAGCTGGGGAGGGTACCCGTTGAGTGTGGTGAATGTCATCAAGACCTACCTAAAAGCCAACGGTAAAGGACCCAGCTGTGAACACCCTAACCCGAGAGGATGCATCTACCAGATCCCTTGCAACTGTGGCGACCTATACATTGGAGAAACGCTGAGACCAATCAACACCAGAATGAAGGAACATCAGACCTCAGTCAGGAAACTCGACCAGAAATCGGCCATCTCTGAACATATTCTCAAGAACCCTGAACACTCAATTCGATGGGAGGACACTAGGATACTATCTACCAACAACAACAACTGGCGCCAAAGGAAACTGCAAGAGGCCATCGAGATCCGGAGACAGAAACCAGCCATCAACCGCGACCAAGGAGTGTACCTACCAAGTGCCTGGGACTTATTGATAAATTAATCTCATCTACCTGTGTACATTCTATCTATGTAATTCATGTATAGCCTATCTACCCGAGTACATACTTGTGTTTGTACATCACCAACCCTCATGTATACATGCTCACCCCCTATCGTGTGTTATGTACATCATCCTATCATGCGTAATGTATCACCATTGGCTTCCATCCTTATCCCCAATCATGTTATGTAAACATATCCAATCAACTGTAATGCATTACCGTTGGCTTCCATCATTGTTATCTTAACTATCGGCTTCCTATCAGTGCTTGTTTATACTAGCTTTCGTTAACTCATTCCACTTGTTACTTTGTTATTGTTTTACCTGTACATATAAATACACCTCTGTATCCCTTTCTCTATCACCTGATGAAGGAGTAAGCATTAACTCCGAAACGTTGTGTTCTCTCATAAAGAAGTTGATATCCATAAAATCTTCATTCTTATGTATTTACACTTCTAAATGACATTCAAAGACTTGATAATGGATCAGCTGTCTACAAAGACATCAAACGTGATGGCTAGACATCGTCAACATCAAACATGATGGCTAGACATCTCCAACATAATGGATCGACTGCCTACACAGACATCAAACGTGATGGCTAGACATCGTCAACTTCAAACATGATGGCTAGACATCTCCAACATAATGGATCGACTACCTACACAGACATCAAACGTGATGGCTAGACATCTCCAACATCATACATGATGGCTGGTTATCACAAACATGGCCGTGAAATATTATGGTTAGTTATAACCAACAAAATGTGGGAACTGTCTACCTTCACAGGTTCTCTTGTCTTTAGCCAGCTGGTAGCCGACTGGACACGTACACTTGGCCCCAATACTTGTCTGCACGCACATGTGGGAACAGTTGCCTTGGTTACTGCCACAGGATGTCGGCAAGCCTGCACAGAAAACAGAACTTAATCTTCAACCCCACTTAGAGCAGGATGTTTGAGAGGCAACTAGGAAATCTTAAGAATAACATAAAGCTTCAATGGCTGATCTGGCTGGCATTTGAACACATAACAAAACTCAGAAGGACCAAGCAGGATGGTTCTGGCTTGACAAAGCAAGATGGTCTGGAGAAAGACTTGTGTTATTGTCAGAGAAGGACTAGGCAAGATCATTAGTGCAGGACTAAGCAAGACTATCAGAGCAGGACTGGGCAAAAACAGCCAGAGTAGGACTGAGCAAGATCATCAGATCAGGACTAAGCCAAATCATCACAGCAGAACTAAAGATCATCAAAGCAGGACTAAGCAAAATAGTCAGAGGAAGACTAAGCAAGATCATCACAGGACTAAGCAAGATCATCAAAGCAGGACTAAGCAAGATCATCAAAGCAGGACTAAGCAAGATCATCTAAGCAGCACTAAGCAAGATCATCAAAGCAGGACTAAGCAAGATCATCAAAGCAGGACTAAGCAAGATCATCAAAGCAGGACTAAGCAAGATCATCAAAGCAGGACTAAGCAAGATCATCAAAGCAGGACTAAGCAAGATCATCACAGCAGGACTAAGCAAGATCATCAAAGCAGGACTAAGCAAGATCATCAAAGCAGGACTAAGCAACATCATCAAAGCAGGACTAAGCAGGATCATCAAAGCAGGACTAAGCAAAATGGTCAGAGGAAGACTGAGCTAGATCATCACAGCAGCACTAAGCAAGATGACCTGAGACAGAAGGTGAGTACTTACTGCAGTTCTGTTCATCAGAGTTGTCCTGACACTCATCAATGCCATTGCAGACCTTCTGGAGGCCAATACACCTGTTGTTCTGACATCGGAACTGCCCTTGACTACATTGCTTCACTTCTGGAATAACAGGAACCAAAACAACATCACCCTGAGTAACAACTGCTCCACTGCCAGCAATGTTCCAGTTATATGACTACAAGATGGACAAGGTCCTGGATAGAACTAGACATAGTCACTGCATGCCGGTTGTCAATAACTGTCACATGTCAGTCACTCAACTGTTTGCTCCAGACCAAATATGGTACAGGCCACCATCTTGAGTGAGTGAGTGAGTGAGTCAGGGTCAGGGGAGGAAACAACCCATTGCCCAACGTCCCAGTCTAGTGGTTATTTCTGTCGGGCAAACTAATTTATATCTCACGCTATACCGGTGGTCCAATGGACTTTCAATTGTTATTTATTTAAATAATCAACAAGAAAATCTGCTAGTATGGTGGAAAACTTATCAGGGCAAGTGATTTTACAAGTGCCACTGTACCGTGGTACATTAGCAATTCAAGAATTATTTCCATCCCTGATGATAGATTGTAAATAATCAAGTCTGGACCAAATAATCCAGTGATCACCAGCATGAGCATTGATTTGTGCAAATGGGAACTGATGACAAGTGTCAATCAAGTCAGCAAGCCTAACCACCCAAGCCTTTTAGTTGCCTCTTACAACTGATAGTGAATGCTACTTACTGCAGTGTTCTTCATCACTATTGTCAGAGCAGTCAATGTTGCCATCACAGCGCTGTGTTTTGTTGATGCAGGGTCCATTGCTGCAGCTGAACTGATCTTTCCTACACTTGCCCACAGCTGTTGTCACTTTGGCTGCAGAACAAAAATACGAGAATAGGTAAAAATGTCTGCACTGTACAATTCTTCTAAAGACACAACTTGTTTAGGAAACTGACCAACTGGCAAAAAAATTGGTTTAACTTACTGACAGTAAGAACTTCAACAAATCAGTGAACAACAGTTTGGTGGGTGGGTTGAGTGAGTGAATGAGTATACTTTTATGCTGCTTTTAGCAATAATCCAGCAATATTATGATGATTGAACACTTTAATCACTTGATATTCCTATACCCCTGGTGAATGAAATAGGGATTACTGAGATAGAGTTGTCTGTGGGTTCTGCCATTAGCCTCCAGTCACAGAGCGATTATACCAATAGTACTCACTGCAGTTGTGTTCATCAGAACCATCTTCACAGTCCCAGTCTCCATCACAACGCCAGTTGTCATGGATACAGACGCCATTCGTGCAGTTGAACTCCCCGGAGTTGCAGTAGTTTGTGCCTGAGGAAACAGTGAGAAATTGCACAGTGCATCCCTGTTCAACAGATGGCCCACAAGCCCAAACAAACATAACCTTTAGCAGTATCACATAATTTTGAAATTTTGACTCATGTATTTGGCCTCCTTGATCCCCTATATTCAGAGAATGGATTCATCCATCAACACATACAGCAACTATAAAAAGGAAACTCTACTATGAGAGAGGTAGGTACTGACCACACTGGAGTTCATCTTCCCAGTCTCCACAGTCGTCCTCGCCATCGCACTGGTACACCTTAAGGATGCAGTATTCGTTCCTCGTACATCGGAATTCATCCTTCCGACAACGCAGTTTGTATTGCTCTGGAAACACAAGAACACCATCAAAAGCACAGAATATCGGTAGTAACTACTCTCAACATTTGCAAATGCAAGTTTGTTTCCTGCCCAAAGGCTTACTTCTGTGCTATTATTCTTCAGACTAAAAGATCCTAAATCAGCAAGAGATTCTGTATATCAATGAACACAATGTGCTCTCTAGCTTAAAATAACAAAGAAGTCATGTAGATTACATGCTACAAAAGGCTCTATAGCTTACATAGGACAGGAGGCTGTATACCTTGAAAGGACAGGATTCTCTGCAGCCTATGTAGGACAAGAGGTGTGTATATTACATAGGACAAGAGGTTCTGTACCTAACAAAGGACATGAGGCTCTGTAGCTTACATAGGACAAAATGCTCTAACTTACATAGGGCAAGATGCTCTATATCTTAGATATGAGAAAAGGCTCTGTAGCTTACACAGGGCAAGATGCTCTGCAGCTTACACTGAGCAAGATCCTCTGTAGCCTACATACATCAAGAGGCCCTATAGCTTACACGGGACAAGACTCTCTGTAGCTGACATGAGACAAGATTCTCTATAGCTCACGAAGGACAAGACTCTCTATAGCTTACAAAGGACAAGATTCTCTATAGCTCATGAAGGACAAGATTCTCTATAGCTTACATGCGACAAGATTCTCTATAGCTCAAAAAGGACAAGATTCTCTGTAGTTTACATAGGACAAGATTCTCTATAGCTCATGAAGGACAAGATTCTCTATAGCTCACAAAGGACAAGATTCTCTATAGCTCAAGAAGGACAAGATTCTCTATAGCTCATGAAGGACAAGATTCTCTATAGCTCACGAAGGACAAGATTCTCTGTAGTTTACATAGGACAAGATTCTCTATAGCTCAAAAAGGACAAGATTCTCTGTAGTTTACATAGGACAAGATTCTCTATAGCTCATGAAGGACAAGATTCTCTATAGCTCACAAAGGACAAGATTCTCTATAGCTCACGAAGGACAAGATTCTCTATAGCTTTCATATGACAAGATTCTCTATAGCTCAAAAAGGACAAGATTCTCTGTGGCTTACATAGAACAAGAGGCCATGGAGAAGTTTAACTGAGCTTCCTTTTCACTATTCATATCAGTTGAAAAGTTGTAAGACAGATGCCAATGCATGAGAAATAGACACATCACAGGAACGGCAGTTGTACATGTCAAGTTTACACATATCAGCATAACCATGCAAGACAAACTTCAAGAGATAATGCCAAATTAGATCTCCCACAATCAGCACTTCACAGACTGAGTCATTTACAAGAACATTCAAGCCTTAAAAAGAAGAAAAAAAATACCAAGGGGAAATTACAGGAATCTTTTGAACAAAGTGATAGACCAAGATAAACACAATAAAACACCAACCAAAGGACATATACACTTTCCACAAGACATATTCTATTAAATTTTATGTAGCCCTAGTCGTAAAACCCTGACAATGTTGACGGTCAATATTGACAAAAACATAACATCCCTGAGGAAAGGCAAGCTGAGGTAGAGAGGTGGGGGCACACAGTGTAAATCTGCACGACTGGAGAGCGAATCAATAAATGTCTAAGGATACATGAGATAAACTCTACCCTGCTCTCTTATTCTCACACAAAACTTCTATCAACTGAATCAATTTTACCAGCAAAACGATGTTCTGAACTTCAGCAAACCTAGCTCAATGCAATAAGTTTTGCAACAAAAAATTGAAAATAAATGAGTTGATATAAATTGCGTGTCATGATATGAATAGATTTGGTTTACAAACTGCAATCTTGGAGAATAATCTAATTTCAAGGGGTTTATAACCGAGCTGTCTATGTAACTAGCACCATGTGATGCAAGAGAAAAAAGGGATTAAAAAGGTTTAGATGTACGTCTACAACAGAATCAAAGCAAAGGTTAAGACTTGCTCTCAGTCAGTTTATTTGAACGTTGTATCACTTTCTTTGTTCAAACAAGACAAAAATTGAATTTTCCCTTAAATTAAAGGCTTGCTAGATCCTGAAGTGCAATCAGAGAGAGACAAGCTGCCATTCCCTTTAATTACGCAACCAAATTTGTTCAGAGTTTTCGCAACTTGTCTTCTCCAAATCAAAAAGTTTTCTGTATTATCTGTGGGACATTTTAAGTTAAGAGTCACTGTGAAGTTCTCCATGAGAAAAAGAAACACCGACACAGGCGCAGAAAATCTCATTCCTCTGATGACCAAAGACCGGTTTTCAGTGCAAGGAAATGTTACAGTTCCATGTCTACAATAGACGTCTATCAATCCTTAGATCTGCATTGAACACCAGAAATGTTAACATTTGAAATGTCTTGTAAAAAAACACTTTGTGAAGTGGTAACTGTATATTTGACATTATCTGTACATGGGGCCATAAAGATTTACATATATCAGACACTATTTACCACAACTACTCTTAACTAGACAGACATAGACAAGATATTATTTACCACAGCTACTCTCATCTGGATACACAGAGACCATAGTCACAGTACTTTGTCCAACTGCCTGTTGCTGTACCCACAACGAGATGTTTGTAAATATTATCAACAAATTTGTTGGTTCTTTTAAGTGTACATGGTTGTGTACTGTACAGTAGTTGTGGTATGTAGTATATGGTCTATGTGTATCCAGATGAGAGTAGTTGTGAAAAGCAGTATATGGTCTATGTGTATCCAGATGAGAGTAGTTGTGAAAAGCAGCATATGGTCTATGTGTATCCAGATGAGAGTAGTTGTGAAAAGCAGTATATGCTCTATGTGTATCCAGATGAGAGGAGTTGCGAAAAGCAGTATATGGTCTCTGTGTCCCAGTCCACTAACTCAATAGGACGAGAAAGCCACATTAACCTTGGTGTGCCAAGTGGCAGCAAAAGTTGTATATTCCCATGGGAGTTGAGATTGACATCCAATGATTGAGGGGAAAAAGTACCAGCGCCTTGAGCAAGTGCTAGTTGCATAGATATGTGGGCAATACAAATACCCTGTAATAACAAATAATACTCTCAACTGGATGGACATAGACCATACACTACTGACCACATCTACTCTCATCTTAATTGTAATACTGACAGAGTTTTGCTGAGTGCAGCATTAAATATCAACCAACCGGCCCAATCAATTGTTATATGTTATATGTTACTACTTATAACATCTGAAAAATTGTAAATTGTAAACCACTTATCACAACCAGACTCATCTGAATCATAGGTTATATACTACTTATCACAACCAGACTCATCTGAATCATAGGTTATATACCACTTATCACAACCAGACTCATCTGAATCATAGGTTATATACTCCTTACCACAACCAGACTCATCTGAATCATTGTAGATAATGTACTACTTACCACAACAACTCTCATCTGAATCATTGTAGATAATGTACTACTTACCACAACAACTCTCATCTGAATCATTGTAGATAATGTACTACTTACCACAACAACTCTCATCTGAATCATTGTAGATAATATACTACTTACCACAACAACTCTCATCTGAATCATTGTAGATAATGTACTACTTACCACAACAACACTCATCTGAATCATAGTAGATAATGTACTACTTACCACAACAACTCTCATCTGAATCATTGTAGATAATGTACTACTTACCACAACAACTCTCATCTGAATCATTGTAGATAGTATACTACTTACCACAACAACTCTCATCTGAATCATTGAAGATAATATACTACTTACCACACCTAGACTCATCTGAATCATTGTAGATAATGTACTACTTACCACAACAACTCTCATCTGAATCACTGTAGATAATGTACTACTTACCACAACAACTCTCATCTGAATCACTGTAGATAATGTACTACTTACCACAACAACTCTCATCTGAATCATTGTAGATATTATTCTACTTACCACAACAACTCTCATCTGAATCATTGTAGATATTATACTACTTACCACAACAACTCTCATCTGAATCATTGTAGATAATGTACTACTTACCACAACAACTCTCATCTGAATCATTGTAGATAATGTACTACTTACCACAACAAATCTCATCTGAATCATTGTAGATAATGTACTACTTACCACAACAACTCTCATCTGAATCATTGTAGATAATATACTACTTACCACAACAACTCTCATCTGAATCATTGTAGATAATGTACTACTTACCACAACAACACTCATCTGAATCATAGTAGATAATGTACTACTTACCACAACAACTCTCATCTGAATCATTGTAGATAATGTACTACTTACCACAACAACTCTCATCTGAATCATTGTAGATAGTATACTACTTACCACAACAACTCTCATCTGAATCATTGAAGATAATATACTACTTACCACACCTAGACTCATCTGAATCATTGTAGATAATGTACTACTTACCACAACAACTCTCATCTGAATCACTGTAGATAATGTACTACTTACCACAACAACTCTCATCTGAATCACTGTAGATAATGTACTACTTACCACAACAACTCTCATCTGAATCATTGTAGATATTATTCTACTTACCACAACAACTCTCATCTGAATCATTGTAGATATTATACTACTTACCACAACAACTCTCATCTGAATCATTGTAGATAATGTACTACTTACCACAACAACTCTCATCTGAATCATTGTAGATAATGTACTACTTACCACAACAAATCTCATCTGAATCATTGTAGATAATGTACTACTTACCACAACAACTCTCATCTGAATCATTGTAGATAATATACTACTTACCACAACAACTCTCATCTGAATCATTGTAGATAATGTACTACTTACCACAACAAATCTCATCTGAATCATTGTAGATAATGTACTACTTACCACAACAACTCTCATCTGAATCATTGTAGATAATCTACTTACCACAACAACTCTCATCTGAATCATTGTAGATATTATACTACTTACCACAACAACTCTCATCTGAATCATTGTAGATAATGTACTACTTACCACAACAACTCTCATCTGAATCATTGTAGATAATGTACTACTTACCACAACAACTCTCATCTGAATCATTGTAGATAATGTACTACTTACCACAACAACTCTCATCTGAATCATTGTAGATAATGTACTACTTACCACAACAAATCTCATCTGAATCATTGTAGATATTATTCTACTTACCACAACAACTCTCATCTGAATCATTGTAGATATTATACTACTTACCACAACAACTCTCATCTGAATCATTGTAGATAATGTACTACTTACCACAACAAATCTCATCTGAATCATTGTAGATAATGTACTACTTACCACAACAACTCTCATCTGAATCATTGTAGATAATATACTACTTACCACAACAACTCTCATCTGAATCATTGTAGATAATGTACTACTTACCACAACAACTCTCATCTGAATCATTGTAGATATATACTACTTACCACAGCTAGACTCATCTGAACTGTCCCCACAATCAATGTCTTTGTCACACAGCCATGATTTCATGATGCATGTTCCGTCTCCACACTGAAACTCATCCGGTTTGCACTGACGCTTTTCTGAAACACAAACATGGAGTCTGCTGAGCCTATGATGACCTGGTCACATAAACTGGACCTATTCCCCCAGGTCCCCAGCACTTTGATCTCACACCAGTGCCTCCTTGTGGAAGGGCACAAGTTAAAGTCCCTTGTTTCACCTTCATCTACTTCGAGGTGTTCAAAGCCTCCATGACTCTACTCACATCCTGTCTATACTTATGCATCATGTAGAAGATCTCACACATATAAAACCTATATATACTGGTCATAGCAGCGGCTTTCACTCAGTTCTCTGAAGGATGTGGAACTCTTCAAGTCAGCCCACAATCAATATCCATAATGATGGCAATAGTCTTGACCTTAAAGTGACGCCTTGTAACACTATATACCACTGGTTCTAAGAAGGAGGTGAACAGGTATGACAAAGCTTAATGGATGCTGATGTTGGACGTCGTTGGGGTGTTGTTTTGTGTTGTTGGGGTTAATGGATGTTGATATTGGATGTTGTTGATATTGGATGTTGTTGAGTATTGTTGGGTGTTTAATGAGTGCTGGTTGTTATTGGGTGTTGTTCTGGGTTATTGGATGCTCTTGATGGATGTCTTGGAGTGTTGTGATACAGTATAGGGTGTTGTTCCGTGTTGTTGATAGATGCTGTTGGGTGTTGTTAGAAGGTATAGGGTGTTGTTCTGTGTTGTTGACAGATGTTGTTGGGTGTTGTTAGAAGTTATAGGGTGTTGTTCTGTGTTGTTGATGGTCATGACTGGGTGTTGCTGATGACAGTTAGAGTTTGTCCTTGGGTCTTGCAAGATTCTGTTTAGTGATGTTGGGCGTTGTCAGTAATTAAGTGTACATGAGCTTGACAAATGCAAAATACTATTAAGTGTGAGTGAGTGAGTGATGTACTACATCAGTTACACACCACAATAGGAGTCATCCCTTATGAGGCCGCTGAATGTCCCATGTACTAAACCATCCAACATCCTTGCAATCAGTGAGTTTGCCAATTAAACACATGGAACTGTCTCACCCACAAGTACTAATTTGTCTATTCTAGCTGCTTCGTTTAATTAGTCCTCTATTATCAGCCATGCTATTCCTGCTTTTCCTGATGAATGTCGGCAGCCATGGCAAATTTTATTTCTATCAACAGAAATCATTGACTGATCATTCATTGTAGAATGCTGATGATTAAAGTTTGGACTAAACTCCAGCTCCAGTGAAAGGCCTGTTGACATTTCAGAGAAAGGATAAAGGATCAATTGTGGATCACTTCTGCTCAAGTGCGTTAGAGGGAACTGTGAGCCAATCATCAGCAGTTGGCCCATTCCCTTCAGGACCGCCACTGCAAAGAGCTATCTACACATCCATTACAATTACAGCCAGATTCAACAAGATGAGAACTCCATTCAGTGCCAAAGAATATACACAGAATGTATTCCCAAGTTGAATCTGATGATAGTTAGGATGAAGTAGACATTGCTGTTGTTATGGTGAGAGGGGAAGGAGGGTCAGATATCTCAGTGAGACCATCCAGTACTGTGGTGCAGTGGATCTTCATCATACCAAATGACTGGGTTTGAATCCCGACAATATATAAGGCTCATTATCGATAACTATACCCACGCACACATACACTCACATGACACACTGACTCACACACTCACTCATATAACCCACTCACGCACTCACATAACACATTCACACACATAATACACTCACACACTCACATAACACACTCACTCACACACTCACACAACACATAACACACTCACTCATACACCCACACACTCACATAACACTCACTCACACACTCATATAACACACTCATTCACACACTCATATCTGACTCACACTCACATAACACTCACACACATAACCCACGCACTCACACACTCACATAACACACACACTCACATAACACACTCACTCACACACACATTCACATAACCTACGTTTACACTCACATAGCACACTCACACACATAACACACACACACTCACATAACACACTCACACACTCACATAACACAATCACTCATACACTCACATAACATTTTAACTCTCTCACACACTCACACACATACTCACATAACACACTCACTCACACATAACCTATGCACACACTTACATAACACTCACATAACACACTCACTCACACACTCATATAACACACTCTCACACTCACGTAACACACACTCTCACACACTCACATAACACACTCTCTCACACTCACATAACACACTCTCACATACTCACATAACACACTCTCTCACACTCATACACTCACTCACTCACTCACACTCACATAACACACTCACACACAACCTACGCACACACTCACATAACACACTCACACTCACATAACACACACTCTCACACTCACATAACACATTCTCTCACACTCACATAACACACTCACACACTCACACAACACACTCACACACATAACACACACACTCACTCACATAACACTCACTCTCACACACTCACACTCACATAACACACACTCTCTCTCACATAACACACTCACTCACACACTCACACACTCACACAACACACTTACACACTCACTCTGTCAAACACCAAGTAGTTTGAAGATGTTGCTCAGGCTGTTATAACAGAGCTGATAACTTACGGCAGTTTTCATCTGACAAGTCTCCGCAGTCATCATCTCCATCACACTTCCATTCCTTTGGGATGCAGTTTGTGTTCCGGCAACGGAACTCATCAGTTGTGCAGTTCCGTGGAGCTGAAACAAACAGCACTGGGTAACAAAGGTGGCAGGGAACACAGGTTGACAAACATCACAAAGATATTGAAGGTGATTATCAGAGAGAAAACCCAAGCAAGGAAACCCAGACCCACTCATAATACTCATAAGTTGGTCTCATGTACTGCACAATTCATACTGATTAACACAATGTGGACAAGCTGACTCCACGACTTCTAGATATACAGAGAAGAACATGTCAGGAAGCAACTGTTCCACTCAAAAAAATCCTTGTCATCAGGGGCCCCAGCCATATTCCAGCAATATCCCACCTACATGACACACACATCAGTAATATCCCACCTATATGACACACACATAAGTAATATCCCACCTACATGACACACATCTCAGCAATATCCCACGTACATGACACACATCAGCAATATCCCACCTACATGACACACATCAGTAATATCCCACCTACATGACACATATCAGTAATATCCCATCTACATGACACACATCAGTAATATCCCACCTACATGACACACATCAGCAATATCCCACCTACATGACACACACATCAGTAGTATCCCACCTACATGACACATACATCAGTAATATCCCACCTACATGACACATACCTCAGTAATATCCCACCTACATGACACATACCTCAGCAATATCCCACCTACATGACACACCTCAGTAATATCCCACCTACATGACACACACCTCAGCAATATCCCACCTACATGACACACACATCAGCAATATCCCACCTACATGACACACACCTCAGTAATATCCCACCTACATGACAAACATCAGCAATATCCCACCTACATGACACACACATCAGCAATATCCCACCTACATGACACACATCAGTAATATCCCACCTACATGACACACACCTCAGTAATATCCCACCTACATGACACACACCTCAGTAATATCCCACCTACATGACACACACATCAGCAATATTCCACCTATATGATATGTAACTCAGCAGTATTCCACTGTTTATGACAGACCTCAGTAATATTCCACCAATATGACATGTACTCCAGCAATATTCCACTGATATGACAGGGACCTAAGCAATATTCCACCTATATGATAGGGACCTCAGCAATATTCCACCAATATGAAAGGGACCTCAGCAATATTCTACCAATATTACATGTACCTCAGCAATATTCCACTAACATGACACACACCTCAGCAATATCCCACCTACATGACACACACCTCAGCAATATTCCACCAATATGACAGGGACCTCAGCAGTATTCCACCTAAATGACAGGGACCTCAGCAATATTCCACTAATATGACACACACCTCAGCAATATTCCACTAATATGACAGGGACCTCAGCAGTATTTCACCTAAATGACAGGGACCTCAGCAATATTCCACTAATATGCCAGGGACCTCAGCAATATTCCACTAATATGCCAGGGACCTCAGCAATATTCCACTAATATGCCAGGGACCTCAGCAATATTCCACCTATATGACAGTGACCTCAGCAATATTCCACCTATATGACATGTACCTCAACAGTAGTCCACCTATATGACACATACCTCCACAATGTTTCACCAATTTGAAGGACCTCAGCAACATGCCATCTATTTGACACAAACCTCAGCAATACTTCACTGACATGGCAAGTACCTCAGCAGTTTTCCACCTATATGACAGGGTTTTCGGCATGATGAGTGAATACTTTAATCACTAGCCTATCACCATCATCCCAAATTCACAAGAAAATTACCCTTCTGTTGATATCTGTTACCATTCCATCAACTCAATCATTTTTCCCAACCCACCTGAAACGAGGTAACCCAGGCATTTTAGAAACTGAATACCACAGACAGAGTTTGACAGCACCAATGTCTTTAATGTAAGACAGTACCAGTTCTCCAACAACCATGTTCACCTGACACTGACAGCAAACAGCACTCACATACATATGACACTTCACACAATCCTTGGTTTATCAAACACTGGGAATGCAATTACATTAATATTTTAAGTTCAAGTTCCACCATGAGTGATGCTGTTTTATCACAGTGCTGAATCAGCAACCTAACATTTAACACTGCATCCATAAACCCAAGCTGTCAGTGGTGATGTCAGAAACCTGCTATCACTGGATTCACATCTTGGGAAATGTCGCCAGCTTGATCTTCAATAGTACAAGCCATGGAAAAATCCATTAGCAAGAGCATTATGAGATGAAATTGATTATTCAAACTGAGTGCAGCATGACTGTTTAATCCACTGCATATCTGTCCTTGCTCCTTGATGATACCGATTAATGCACAGACAACTCCGTCATCAAGTGTGATAAGAAACATA
Organism: Haliotis asinina; assembly: GCF_037392515.1. Classification (NCBI taxonomy): domain Eukaryota; kingdom Metazoa; phylum Mollusca; class Gastropoda; order Lepetellida; family Haliotidae; genus Haliotis; species Haliotis asinina. The sequence continues at coordinate 54,879,561 of NC_090293.1, read as the reverse complement.
TCACACACTGAAGATATATGCAGTTCTGAAAATATCCTACAAGAGAGGCATGTTACAGCACTTGCATACATCAGACACGTGTGTTATATCACTTATCACACAGTGCAGACATGCTAAATCATATATCACACAACAGAGACGTTACAGCACTTATCACACAACAGAGACATGTTACAACATATATCACACAACAGAGACATGTTACAACATATATCACACAACAGAGACATGTTACAACATATATCACACAACAGAGACATGTTACAACATATATCACACAACAGACAGACAATAGAGACTTATGTTACTGGACCTCTCAAACAACAGAGACATGTGTTACTAGACCTCTCAAACAGACACATGTTACTGGACGTCTAAAACAATAGAGACACATATTACTGGATGTCTCAAACATCAGAGACCTACATTACTGGATATCTCAAACAACAGACCTATGTTACTGGACGTTTCAAAAACAGACCTATGTTACTGGACGTCTCAAACAACAGAGACCTATGTTACTGGACGTCTCAAACAACAGAGACATAAAGACACATGTTTTGGCACATAATGCCCCTAAGATCTGTTACTGAACACACAACAAACCATAACATATGTTAACTGTGGTATATGTCCCCTTGTTTGTGGACCTCAGTGTATATATTCTCTGTAAGCAGACTGTGTTGCCATATACAGACCAGACAATCACAACATCATAACAAAAATGCTCCATAAACAGATGAATTGTTTTTAACCTGAGAACAGACCACTTGTTGCTCCAGCCTCATAACATCTGAGGCAGACACAACCATCTCCTACAACGTATCTCCAGGCCGAGTGCACGGCAGGACCAGGAATTACTGAATCAATACCTGTGTGGCAGACAATCCAAGCCAGGCAAAACAGATGGAATAGATTCCAATGTTGCCATTAATCTTGTCTAATATGACAAGTGTCAGAAGTCAAGCCTCTAATCAGGATTTGATTACAGTTTCACTCTCACCTTTAAGCATAATGGCCATGTACACGTGAACATCTCTCATCACAGGCAACATGTCTAAAACCGAAACACAATCTACTGCCACCTTGCTGATTTGTGACAACATTCATCAATAAAGGAATAACACAATACTGCCGACAAACACATGCAGGTATTCGATGTGAATATATGGATGTATCATTCCTACTGGGGTTGTGTAAGACGTACATCCACCTCTAAGATGTATCATTCCTACTGGGGTTGTGTAAGACGTACATCCACCTCTAAGATGTATCATTCCTACTGGGGTTGTGTAAGACGTACATCCACCTCTAAGATGTATCATTCCTACTGGGGTTGTGTAAGACGTACATCCACCTCTAAGATGTATCATTCCTACTGGGGTTGTGTAAGACGTACATCCACCTCTAAGATGTATCATTCCTACTGGGGTTGTGTAAGACGTACATCCACCTCTAAGATGTATCATTCCTACTGGGGTTGTGTAAGACGTACATCCACCTCTAAGATGTATCATTCCTACTGGGGTTGTGTAAGACGTACATCCACCTCTAAGATGTATCATTCCTACTGGGGTTGTGTAAGACGTACATCCACCTCTAAGATGTATCATTCCTACTGGGGTTGTGTAAGACGTACATCCACCTCTAAGATGTATCATTCCTACTGGGGTTGTGTAAGACGTACATCCACCTCTAAGATGTATCATCCATAAGGACATATCACAATACCTTCATTAGGATATATCACATTAATATCCTCTAACTATATCATACACACATCCATCATGATTGACACACACATATCTACATGTAGAATGATGACAATTTTTCAGTGAAGAAGTCATATCTGGATGTGTCATAATACATACACACGTATGCACACGCACGCACACACTCACACACGCACGCACACACATACACGCACACGCACATGCACTACTTTGAAACTTCCTATACTACCGACAAGAAATAAGGGAACTAATGAAATAATAGCGAATTTGAAACTGCTTTAAATATCCACTAAATCAATTTTAGACGTCAAGTTCAATATCTGGCGTGTCCACCATGTTGGGCAACACATTCACGGCACCTTGATGGCATGCTGTTAATCAATTTCCGGATGGTTGCCCGTGGTATTGCCCTCCATTCCTCTTGGAGAGCTGCACCAAGCTGGGCCAGGTTGGCGGGTCCTGGGTCCCTGGCGTACAAGACCAAGAACATCCCAGAGATGTTCAATTGGGGACAGGTCTGGGGACTTAGAGGGCCAGTCCAATGTCTGGATACCTTCTTGTCGGAGATAAGCGGAGACAATTCGGGCCCGATGTGGTCTGGCATTATCATCTTGGAATACAAAATTTCGGCCGATAACTCTAGCCAATGGAGCCACAACAGGACGCAATATTTGGTCAACGTATCGCTGACCAGTCATGGCTCCGTTAATGATGACCAAATCTGATCGTCTGTCATGTGTAATCCCACCCCACACCATGACACTACTACCTCCATATCGATCATGGTCAAGAATTGCTGCTCTGGCATATCGCTCCTCGCTCCAAACTCCGACGCCAACAACGTTTTCTGCCATCTGTGAATCGTAGGCAAAACCTTGACTCATCAGAGAACATGGTGTAACGCCAGTGGTGCATAGCCCGTCCCTGATGCTGCCTAGACCATGCCAATCTTTGACGCTTATGGTGAGCTGAAAGGGTGACACCCTTAAAAGGCCGTCTTGCTTTCAGACGAGCTTGATACAGTCAGTTTTTAACAGTTGAGGTTGAAATGCGTCTTCCAGTGAGTGTGCGGAATTCTCTATTGATGGCAGGGGCCGATTTAAACCTATCGCATAGAGCAATTAACGTAATGAGACGATCCTGTCGTGGTGTCATTGATTTTGGTCTACCACACCCAGGTCTCGTTGCAACCCCACCCGTTTGACGGTACTTATCCCACAGGCGTGAAATTACACTTTTTGATTTACCCATCTGCCAGGCAACTTCACATAATGATGTCCCCCCCCCTTCTATCATCCCCACAATTCTCCATTTTGTTGCTTCACCGAGATACTGCCTCAGAGGCATTTCTATCAGTAAGTGTCAATCTCTATTGCATTAGTGATTGCGACTTCTCCAGTACATTTACAGGAGTTAACTTCTGTATGCACGTGTAGCACGTGCTCGGCATGCATTATGCAAAATTCCATTGTCATTGGATGTTGCGTTTGGGAGATACGGACGATAACGGACCCTGTCACAGTCAAAGTCATCTACATTCAATTTCTTGGTTCCCTTATTTTCTGTCGGTAGTATACTTTATAAGTTTATGCACATGCACACACATGCACACCAGCACACTGCACACACCAGTACATTGCACACACCAGCACACTGCACACAGCAGGTTATTTCCTGTCTCTGTCAGTTTAACATACTTCTTTTAAATATGTCTGCATAAATCCATAACTGCCACGGCTTGTCAGACAAGATGTTGACACCTATCACCACCTCCATCACGTCTGTTAGTCATCTGACAAAGTCATAAATCTTCAACCCAACTAAGTGGTCTTGTCTACATAGTTGCCCAATATAGGGCTGTCATCAGAGGTTTTCTGTCACTGACAAGTAGTTGTGAAAACAACATCATGCCCCTATGTGCCGCTAACACAGCTCTCTGTCTGTTAGAGATGTCCCTGGCAGTAACTATCTCCGCTTCACTATCATCATGTCAAGAAACACAAACTGATGCATTATCTTTGTGGCCGCAAATAGAAAATAGGCCAACTTACAGTTTGTTTATCAAAAGTTTGTAATCATTTGTTTTCTAGATAACTTGGTTTGAGAATTATTTGGAATAGCATTACCCCAGAAATCAATACATATCCATGGTCCTAAATGAAGACAGAAAACTGGAATAATGCCTCAACACATGAGACAGTATTCCTTAATCTGGATCCAGTTTTACAAAAACATAGTTATCCTGTAAAACTTTTCACTATTACATCTCAGACCAACATCATCACCACATCTGATTTAAGTCATCACATCCCGGACCAACATGATCACCACATCCAAATGAGGTCATCATATTGATGACCAACATCACTACATCCAGCTAATATCATCACATGCCTGACCAACACATGATCACCTTATGCAACTGTCATCAAATCCCTGACCAGTGTCATCACTACATCCAGCTAATATCATCACATCCCAGACTAACACATGATCACCTTATCCAACTGTCATCACATCCCTGACCAATGTCATCACTACATCCTACTGTCATCACATCCTTGACCAACATTATCACCACATCTATCTAAAGTCATCAAATCCCTGACCAACACCATCACCACATTCAAATAATGTCATCACAAGACCTCTTTCATCACACCCCTACCTATTGACCTCATAAGCCTAGAAATTGTCATCACACCTCTGACCAGTGCCATCCCATCTCTAGGCAAATGTCATCACACTCCTACTTTATGTCATCACATCAATTGCCGTTTGCAGCTGAAACCAATGATCTTGGGAACATCTGGCAATGTTTTGTATGTAACAAAAGACTCCAACTTACGACATCCAAGTTCATCGCTGTCATCACCACAGTCATTGTCACCATCACACAGCCATTCCTTGTTGATACAGCGGCTGTTTTCACATGTGAAGTCATTGCCTGGACATGTGGGGACTTCACCTGCAACAACAAAAACAACACTGTCAGGACAACAATACTTTAATTGCCACACAGAAATGTACAACATATCTGGCCAAATAACGTGGTAATCTTGATATCAATTCCCCACTACTCATCAACACAGCAGCACAGGATTGTTCAAACTTCTTGTCACCAAGATAACTATAAAACTACCCAGATATCTCAGTTCTCCACATCATTCTGTTCAAGAGGTCAGCAAATTTAAACTTATTCAGGAAAATCAAGAACCAAATTATTTCCATCAATGTGTGAGGGACGACCGACTGTTAGAAGTAAGTATAATTGTTAAGACAACTCATTGGCCTTAAGTAAGATCTCTGCATGTTGTTTAATAAACACACAATATTCCAGCTTTATGATGGAGCTCTCCGCTACATCCTGTCAATGACATCATGAGCAACAATCTTAGCAGCTGGGACATGACAACGTGCATCAACAACTCAAGTTACTTATAGAATGGTGTCCTCAAGACTAATTTAACTGGATCTTCACTTCGAGATAGGAACACTAGAAAGGTTTGATGAAGACCAATTGTAAGTCAGATCTTTACTGGGAGACAGGGAAACTAGCATGGATTCCGGAAGACCAGTGGTGACTCAGATCTTTACTGGGAGACAGGGAAACTAGCATGGATTCCTGAAGACCAGTGGTAACTCAGATCTTTACTGGGAGACAAGGAAACAAGCATGGATTCCTGAAGACCAGTGGTAACTCAGATTCCTGAAGACCAGTGGTAACTCAGATCTTTACTGGGAGACAGGGAAACTAGCATGGATTCCTGAAGACCAGTGGTAACTCAGATCTTTACTGGGAGACAGAGAAACTAGCATGGATTCCTGAAGACCAGTGGTAACTCAGATTCCTGAAGACCAGTGGTAACTCAGATCTTTACTGGGAGACAGGGAAACTAGCATGGATTCCTGAAGACCAGTGGTAACTCAGATCTTTACTGGGAGACAGGGAAACTAGCATGGATTCCAGAAGACCAGTGGTAACTCAGATCTTTACTGGGAGACAGGGAAACTAGCATGGATTCCTGAAGACCAGTGGTAACTTAGATCTTCACTGGGAGACAGAGAAACTAGCATGGATTCCTGAAGACCAGTGGTAACTTAGATCTTCACTGGCAGGCAGGGAAACTAGCATGGATTCCTGAAGACCAGTGGTAACTTAGATCTTCACTGGGAGACAGAGAAACTAGCATGGATTCCTGAAGACCAGTGGTACTTAGATCTTCACTGGGAGACAGGGAAACTAGCATGGATTCCTGAAGACCAGTGGTAACTCAGATCTTTACTGGGAGACAGGGAAACTAGCATGGATTCATGAAGACCACTGGTCAGATCTTCACTAGGAGACAGGGAGATAAAAATGATTTGCTGTAGAGCAAATCACAGATTATTACTTAAAACATATCTTGAAGCGTCTACTACCACGGAAGACACATCAGAGGGGTCCATTACAACTTAGTAATATATCAACAGAAATTATGTGTGATACTTCAGACAAATGATATTTGTGTCTGGAACAAACTTCATGAGCTACAAGCAGCATTTGAGTTATGAAGAGCTCACATATCTGGCATATACCATAATATTAACACTAGCTTACCTCCTGCTAGTCGGCCAGGAAATACATTGGGGTATTTGTTTATTGTTTTCACAATCTGTTTCTAGTAATGCTTCTGACAACCATCCCTGCAGAGTTCCACATAACATTGCAGAATAACCACAAAACTGTCTTGAAATCTTCACAGAACATCAAATAATCTATACAATGTGTGATATGTCACAGACACTTAACATTGGCAAGACCTGTCACGCGACACAAGCAGTAAACCAAAAACAAAATTTGGCTTTTTCAGCAAAAACTTCGAAGGAATTTCAAGTTCTAAAACCATAAACTTCCTAGTTGCAACAATTGGTTAAAAATTTCAACTTTTATGATGATGGAGCATACGTCAAAACAATTTCTTGACTCGAAGCAAAAAACAGAAGAGTAAAATTCTATAGCAACCAGTTCAGGTCAGTTAGAGGTGATTTTTTTTTATGAAATGCAAGTAACATAATACCATGACTGCTGCAGGCAGATTGACACACCAGTCAAGATCAAAGTTGGTCCCATTTTTTTGTTTTTTCTTCATTAGTTCTAGATTCTCCCAAGGCCCCTTGGTACTTAGTGACCTGCAAGATGGCGTCTGCTGCCACCTGTGTCCCACTAGGCAGAGTGGGAGGTCATTGCAGGCTGTACCTTAATCTACACTCGATTATGTTGGGCTTCTTTTTTCTTTGCTTCTAAAAGAACATAATTTTTCCGCAATTCCTAGGGCATCTCCAACTAATGTATTTGCTGAAGACTGCTGCAACCAGTCAATGGGCTGTTCAACATACAACATGTGCGTGTGTGGCGGTGGAAAGCGGGTGGGGAAGAGGGAGGGAGGAGAAGGAAGAGGCAGTTTAGGTAATAAAATACAACAGTCAGCACTGTTCAGTCACACTCAAAGAAGGTTGCCAACAATATTGAAAACTGAAGTGGTTACATATATATGTATATGCAGGGACATGTCCCACAAAGACACAAAGTATCTAGGTGTAGGCTCTGTGATACATCTAACTTGGACCTTCAGAAGGTGGTGACTCTGTCCTGCATCTAACTCCAACCTACAGAAGGTGGAGGCTGTGTCCTGCATCGAACTCAGACCTATATAAGATGCAGGCTCTGACCTTAATCTAACTCGGACCTACAGAAGGTGGAGACTGTGTCCTGCATCTAACTCGGACCTACAGAAGGTGGAGGCTGTGTCCTGCATCTAACTCCGACCTACAGAAGGTAAAGGCTGTGTCCTGCATCTAACTCGGACCTACAGAAGGTGGAGGCTGTGTCCTGCATCTAACTCGGACCTACAGAAGGTAAAGGCTGTGTCCTGCATCTAACTCAGACCTACAGAAGGTGGAGGGTGCGTCCTGCATCTAACTCGGACCTACAGAAGGTGGAGGCTGTGTCCTGCATCTAACTCGGGCCTATAAAAGGTGGAGGCTGTGTCCTCCATCTAACTCCGACCTACAGAAGGTGGAGGCTCTGTCCTGCATCTAACTCAGACCTACAGAAGGTGGAGGGTGCGTCCTGCATCTAACTCGGACCTACAGAAGGTGGAGGCTGTGTCCTGCATCTAACTCGGACCTACAGAAGGTGGAGACTGAGTCCTGCATCTAACTCGGACCTACAGAAGGTGGAGGCTGTGTCCTGCATCTAACTCAGACCTACAGAAGGTGGAGGGTGCGTCCTGCATCTAACTCGGACCTACAGAAGGTGGAGGCTGTGTCCTGCATCTAACTCGGGCCTATAAAAGGTGGAGGCTGTGTCCTGCATCTAACTCCGACCTACAGAAGGTGGAGACTGTGTCCTGCATCTAACTCCGACCTACAGAAGGTAAAGGCTGTGTCCTGCATCTAACTCAGACCTACAGAAGGTGGAGGGTGCGTCCTGCATCTAACTCGGACCTACAGAAGGTGGAGGCTGTGTCCTGCATCTAACTCGGACCTACAGAAGGTGGAGGCTGTGTCCTGCATCTAACTCCGACCTACAGAAGGTGGAGGCTCTGTCCTGCATCTAACTCCGACCTACTGAACACAGCTACACACACATCTCAAGGACACATGCAAAACAACATTTTATCCAACTGTTAAACATGCTCAAATGTTGACTTGCAGGTTCTAAATACTGTTAAATGGACTTAAACATTAACATGCAACAGATGGCTTTGTGTATTCCTAGCTTCTGTAATGGGTCTCAGTCATGCCAGTTTCAACTTGTTGGCAGAGTACACATTTCTGTGGCAGCCGCAGTGGCTAAGTGGGATAGATCACAGACTTTGTGTACTGCGATTAGGTGCCTCACTCTGAAAGTGTAGGTTCAAATCACAGACGGGACTCAACCCTAAAAGTATTAGAATCTGTACATCACTAAGAAAGTGTAATCCCAGTTGCAACAGACACTGCATTTGATTACTCTCTAAAAGGCACTGCATAATGACAACAGTAGCATGGACAAGCAATTTGTTCCAGGACTGTTGCCAAGGGAGACGATGATAAAGACAGCAGTTCTCCTTGACAACTGTGTTTAGATGCTGTCTGTGCACCTGACTTGTTCACTGCCAGTTGTCCCCTAGCTCCATCACACTCTGCTAAATCTGTCCACTTGTGACCGCTCCTAGTCAAATACTCTTGTATGTCCCATGTTTCAGACACAGAAAGTGTGTAATAAGTGCTGAAGTGAGACAACTAGTTCTTGACGATGAATACTGCATTAGGTTTCGCTATTGCCTTTAGTAGCTGTCGACCCTGAGCACTTGGAGAAAGTATTCAATTGTTTAATAAATTAAGTCCAGATATTACGACTATTTTCTCAACACCTAATCAACCTATGTGCCCTCCATTAAACACACTTATCAGTAAAATGACATCTCCTCCCACTTACTGTCCTCCATTCTGGGAATGTTGAAAGGTTAAACATCACTTTCACTGAACAGATATCAAAATAACTAAACAACTTTAGGTCAGCAGGAAGGTTGTTGCTAAGCTAAGGCATCCTAGGCATTTCCCTTCCCCACTTCTAACCTACCAACTGACACACACTATCCCTCTCCCCGCCTTTCCCTTCCCCACTTCCAACCTACCAACTGACACACACTATCCCTCTCCCTGCCTTTCCCTTCCCCACTTCCAACCTACCAACTGACACACACTATCCCTCTCCCTGCCTTTCCCTTCCCCACTTCCAACCTATCAACTGACACACACTATCCCTCTCCCTGCCTTTCCCTTCCCCACTTCCAGCCTACCAACTGACACACACTATCCCTCTCCCTGCCTTTCCCTTCCCCACTTCCAACCTACCAACTGACACACACTATCCCTCTCCCTGCCTTTCCCTCCCCACTTCCAACCTACCAACTGACACACACTATCCCTCTCCCTGCCTTTCCCTTCCCCACTTCCAACCTACCAACTGACACACACTATCCCTCTCCCTGCCTTTCCCTTCCCCACTTCCAGCCTACCAACTGACACACACTATCCCTCTCCCCGCCTTTCCCTTCCCCACTTCCAGCCTACCAACTGACACACATTATCCCTCTCCCTGCCTTTCCCTTCCCCACTTCCAACCTACCAACTGACACATACTATCCCTCTCCCCGCCTTTCCCTTCCCCACTTCCAACCTACCAACTGACACACACTATCCCTCTCCCCACCTTTCCCTTCCCCACTTCCAACCTATCCACTGACACACACTATCCCTCTCTATCCCCTTTCCCCCTTCTCCTCCACAAATACATCGGTGCACAATGCATCTTGTTCCCGGTGTAAATCACCAATATCACCAAATCCATGTCATTTGTCCTGTAAACACATCCATGTTACATTCAACAACCACATCTAAAAAACTATCTTGTATAATCAGTGTAGCAAACAATTACCCAAAAACCATCAGCTCCTTCCTACAGCTGTTTACACAGCAGCCCCAGCTCTGCATGTCATCTCATCATGTGACAATAATTCAAACTGGCAAACATGCACAACACGAGACAATATGAGATGGGAAAGTTAGAATATATTAGATAAAATCAAGACATAGTCCATTTTTTAGTGACAACCCACTCTACTGGTCGTGATCCAGTGGAGAAACACTGACAGAATGCATTATTCAACTGACTTTTTACAATATTCAACATGAGTTTTTAATGAAGCTGGAGATACGAAGGGTTAAATAAACTGATCTCCAGGAAGATACTCATAAAGAGCTTTCAAACAGTGGTGACACTATATCAATCACTTCATTTATTCTGGGAGCAAACCAAAAGGCATCTGATCTTCATCAGAGAATCTTTCTGTCACACATCAGCAATTATGTGAGGTTATGGTTGCTGCATGAATGGCTGTTAGCCTTGACGAGTCGGGGCACCAGTGGTTTCACTTGTACATGTACATCTCCTGATGAAACATACACTGAGTTAACCCTCCTTACTCTAACTTAAACACAGAACACAATCCGTTACATTTTCCATCAACTGCTGTCTCTGGTAATTAGGGCATATTTAAGTTACCATAGTTTGTGTCCACCTGTGACATTACTTATTACCACAACAATGAGGATGAATTGGGTAGTGTGCAGCTGAGGGGTTAATAGTGACAGAAATGCATGATTTCATCACTGAAGCATCTTGAAAGAAAAAGTTACAAAATTCAGATTGAATCTAATCAATAATGAATGTGTTCAGAGTTGACTCAGAAAACAGAAGCTGGAAATGTGTCATGTCACTTTATACATGGTAATCATGTTCCTAGAAAACTAAACACACTGTACTGTACATAGGAATGGGATCCTATTGAACCTGTCTAAGAATGCTGAATGAGTGAGTGAGTGAGTGAGTGAGTGTGTGAGTGAGACCTCTTTATCTTATGAGCTGGGACACCTCCATCTGGTAAGAGAGTGAGTAGATGAGTGAGTGGGTTGATGAGTGAGTGAGTGAGTGAGTGAATGAGACCTCTCTATCTTGTCAGTTTCGGACACTTCCATCTGGTAAGAAAGTGAGTGGGTTGATGAGTGAGTGAGTAAGTAAGACCTCTCTATCTTGTTAGTTTCAGCCACTTTTATCTGGTAAGAGTGAGTGAGTGAGTGAGTATCGGATACCTCCATCTGGTGAGTGGGTGGGTGAGTTAGTGAGTGGGTTGGTGAGTGAGTGAATGGGTGAGCGAATGAACGAGACCTCTGTACCTAGTAAGTTTCGGACACCTCCATCTGGTAAGTGAGCAAGTGAGAGTGAGTGAGTGAGTGAGTGAGTGAGTGAGACTTGTGAGTATCGGATATCTCCATCTGGTGAGTGGATGGGTGAGTTAGTGAGTAGATTGGTGAGTGAGTGAGTGAGTGAATGAGTGAGCGAATGAACAAGACCTCCTTACCTAGTAAGTTTCGGACACCTCCATCTGGTAAGTGAGCAAGTGAGATCTCTTACTGATGAGTGAGTGTGTGAGTGAGTGCATGACTATGTCACTAACATAAGTAAGACAGAGCTGTGACAAGCGAATGAGTGTTGACTGAAAGCAGGTTGCCAGCTGACCCAGGACCGTGTCAGTCAGCCAGGGAGAGCCGCACCATGATTAATGTACAGTAATTACAATGACACATTTTTTCCCCAAATACAATCAGCAGTCTGTCTTGGAGAGCAGCAGTTTTTGTCAGAGCCTCCTGCATACAGACAGCATGTTTATTGGTGGCTTTGAAGACCCCGCCATGTTTACAAGCAGAATTTGCTGGCTCTTCCTGCGCAATAAACACACCCATATTGGATAATACACTAGTCACGGATCCACCTGGGAATCTGGGCAGATGGTTGGTGATGTAGGGAGGGGTTTGTGTCATGGTGTGGGATGCTTGAATTGTGTGGTGCTGGGGATGGATGAAGTAGGGGTGCTGAACCTACTGAAACAACCGAGGAAAGGACAGTGTATCACATAATTAACAAACATAAGAGTCAAGAACTACATTTTAGAATCAGTGAAGCCTGATGACATCATCATTAGAGCGTGGAATCTGGCATAAGACTCAGAGACAGAAACCTTGAGTGAAAACACAGTTGTAGGAAAAATCATACATGTCCTGTTGACAGCCACCTTCCATATCACCATCAAAGAATGCCTCCAAAAGTTTCACTAGTTCGCACAACCTGACAAGATTACACACGGTAAGGCCCATCCCCTAACACTAGCAGGTTTGGGTGGAGAAGGAGAGAAGGGGGAGGCAGGAAGAGATAGGAGAGAGAGATGATGTGAGAGACATGAAGTGTGTATGTCAGTCTCTGCTACGGCTGACTGCCTCTGTGGGGCCGAGCATCACTAATCTCCAGCCTCCACAATACTTCTCCCTCAATGAACTCTCCCAGATGAAAGAGCCGGAATCAATGACAGAACTGATGGGTTATCTTGTTGGTCTGTTATCACCACAGTTTAAGCTGATCTTCATCAGTATCTCCAGCAAACACACTGCTCTGTCCACACCAGAGCACACCACTCATCACTGAGTCCTCCCTGCCTGCACTGCCTCTCATCTCTACATGGTCCATATACCTGGCACAACAAAGTATCATTCTCTCTACTTACACTGGAGCTGTTGACCAAGTACAACTAATAAACATTCCCTCGCTGTCAGCACAGACTGCATCACACTAATGCTAAACCCCTTGTTATGTCCCTGTCATATAGCCCATGTCATGTCCCCTCTTATATCCCATTAAATGATGTTATATAGTCATTGTTGTGTCCATCTCATTACATAAAAGTGTCTCCTGTTACATCCAGTTATATCACCTGTTATATCATTGTTATATCCAATATCCTCTGATACATCCCACTTGCATCCTGATACCCTGTATTATATCCCCTGTTATATACCATCATATTCTGTTATATAGCCCTTTTTATGTCCCATTGTATCTCCTGTCATATCCCACTTATATCTTGATATATCCCACTATATCCCCAGTAATACCCCTCATTATATCCCCTGTAATACTCCAAGTTATATCTCCCACAAGATCCCAAGTTATATCCCCTGTAATACCTGAGTTATATCCCAGTTAAGTCTGTGTTATATCCCTGTTATAGTTCTCTGATGTGCTTGCTATATCCCTGTTATGACCCTGTTTCATCAAGGGCCACTGTGACCAGGCGACATCCTACAGATTACACCCACATCTGACCATCACTCATAAATGGGCAGCCCACAAAATGTGATATTTCCCTCATGGCTCATTAAAATGCAAATTACATCATTTTCATAAAGAGATGACGTTTTCAAAGACAAGAGACCAGCAATGGTCCTGTTATTTCATTACATGGCCATCTGTCCTCTTCTACATCAACAGTATCTCATGTACAACCAGTTCTAACTACCAAGCTTATCATGGGTGATAATCCCCCACCCGACAGATGAGACAGATTACAACAAACATAGTCTGGTGCTACCAGACAACAGCAATTTAAACAGTTCTGTAACTGCTCGGATCTGCTGGTCCCCGGGGGATTTCCTAGATTTTTAACATGATCTGTGAACTATTTAGCAGAACAGAGATGTTAAACATCTCAGGAAATTATCAAGGATTCTAAAATAACCCTCATTCTGGAGAAAAACATGTCTACGTTCTTCCAACACTGTCCTTCTTATTCTATTTTCCTATATTCAGGTATATAATACTGTTTTTCATGGGATTGTTTTAATCTTTACATGCTTTACAAAACTAATTCTTAATATAAGCAGCAGATTTGAACGGTACAACATAAATAAGTATGTAGGTAGTTTGTAAGAATTGCCGTTTCTACTTTGTCATATCTCATCTTTATAACATTAGTTCCAACTATAGTAACATGATATTTGAATGTTTTTACTGACATTTGCTTCAGGCTTGAGATCAGTCAGTCATACAAACCCTGAAACACATTTATCTAAGATTAGTAAGAAAGCCCATGCAAGTCTAGAATACATTGCAAGTCTAGATTTCTACAGTTTCCAGAAAATGAAGAAAGTCTAAGGGCTCCTTCTAATAGCATTTTATGATTATAATTTGGGAACTGTTTGGGTTTTTTCTGTAAAATATGTTAATTTCAGAGATATACCTGATAGTCTAGCATGGGATCAAATGCTCAGAGCCGGTCCAGATATCTGCATCTATATCTGCAACTTCAACAGTCTATCACAGTAGGATAAACTTGAATTTTGGCTTTAATCCCCAACCCACTCACTAACCACTTCAACCATGGCTATCTCAAGCCAACAAAGGGGGACAAGGAGGGAGACTTTCCAGAATATAAATTTTTGCTCTGTTGATCAGATTTACAGCTACACCATATACTTGACAACCCCAGTTCTTGAAGATACACATCAAACGGTAACAGCAGCTACAGCTTCATCACAACAGTCCACTGGACAGGCACAACATCAACCACTGGCTTCCCACCCCGTGTCCTCCATCCCTCTATCCATCATTCAGGTAGATGCTCACATCACAACAGTCTACTAGACAGGCACATCATCAACCACTGGCTTCCAACACAACAGTCCACTAGACAGGCACAACATCAACCACTGACTTCACACCCCGTGTCCTCCCTCCCTCTATCCATCAGTCAGGGAGATGCTCACATCACAACAGTCCACTAGACAGGCACAACATCAACCACTGGCTTCCCACCCCGTGTCCTCCCTCCCTCTATCCATCAGTCAGGGAGATGCTCACATCACAACAGTCCACTAGACAGGCACAACATCAACCACTGGCTTCCCACCCCATGTCCTCCCTCCCTCTATCCATCAGTCAGGGAGATGCTCACATCACAACAGTCCACTGGACAGGCACAACATCAACCACTGACTTCCCACCCCGTGTCCTCCCTCCCTCTATCCACCAGTCAGAGATGCTCACATCACACCCCTACAATATGCCACATCCTGAAAGAAACAAACTATCATTTACCACAAGAATTGTAATCAACTGCCAACATCAAATATATTGATGATGACAACAATCCAGTAAAAGTATTGCAACCTACTCTAAAGGTGAAAGTTTTTACCATCTACACCCTGAAAGTGAAACTGTCATCCTCTCCCCAGCCCACACTTGTCTGACCAGAATTAGCACCTGCTCTGCTTTACTGGCAACTAAGCTATGCATCCCCTCTTGTAGTGTAAGTGGTAACATGCCTAGAACTGGTCATGAAAATCTTAAAGATGCCTCTGAATCTGTAAGAAATAAATAAAACGCACCAGTGAATCAGTGATGATCTAAAGGAGCCCTAGTCATGACAATCTGTAACATGCTACAGAATCCTCATGTATACTGAACAGCAAAAGAAACACAATTTGTGAAAAAAAAAAGAACTTTCAAAAGCCGACATTCATGTTTATGTCTTCTGTTTAAAACCTTGTCAAAATACCAAAGTTGTATTTTTTTTGCTGTTCAGTATGAAAAATACTTCCCATTGAATCAAAATATTCGTGAGAAGTATCAAAGATGATTCATCACTATCTTGTACCAATACACATTACATACCAGCCTCCACTCACTCACTCACCCACCGGTTAAAGCAACTAGTGCATCACCCAGCCAGCAACAAGTGCATCTCCTGAACCACTGGCATGACTGGCATGCTGTCAGTGTTGATTAATGTACTCCATGTCCTATAGTAACATTCCTGCTGGAAACATCCTCCATAATCAGATGCAATGTAAACTTGGATGAACAAAACGGTAAATATCATCCTTCATTCAAATGCCCGAAAAATGTACCCTGACACAATGGAAATAACTTCAGCCACATACTCAGAAAGTTAAGTAATAGAGGGAATTAAGTTCATGTTTATTGTCAACATTATTGCAAATATATTACAGCGAACAGGGACCAGGTGATTATTTATTTGATGCACCTGGGAAGGTTCAAACTTAACACAGCCTATACGCATCCCATCCTCAACTCCAACAGCCTGTACTCATCCCATTCTAAACTCAAACAGTCTGTACTCATCCCATCCTTAACTCCAACAGTCTGTACTCATCCCATTCTAAACTCAAACAGTCTGTACTCATCCCATCCTCAACTCCAACAGCCTGTACTCATCCCATTCTAAACTCAAACAGTCTGTACTCATCCCATCCTCAACTCCAACAGCCTGTACTCATCCCATTCTAAACTCAAACAGTCTGTAGTCATCCCATTCTAAACTCCAACAGTCTGTACTCATCCCATTCTAAACTCAAACAGTCTGTACTCATCCCATCCTTAACTCCAACAGTCTGTACTCATCCCATTCTAAACTCCAACAGTCTATACTCATCCCATCCTCAACTCCAACAGCCTGTACTCATCCCATTCTAAACTCAAACAGTCTGTAGTCATCCCATTCTAAACTCAAACAGCCTGTACTCATCCCATTCTAAACTCCAACAGCCTGTACTCATCCCATTCTTAAATCAAACAGTCTGTAGTCATCCCATTCTAAACTCAAACAGTCTGTACTCATCCCATCCTCAACTCCAACAGCCTGTACTCATCCCATTCTAAACTCCAACAGCCTGTACTCATCCCATTCTAAACTCAAACAGTCTGTACTCATCCCAGTCTCAACTCCAACAGCCTGTACTCATCCCATTCTAAACTCCAACAGTCTGTACTCATCCAATCTTCAACCCCAAGAGCCTGTACTCATCCCATTCTAAACTTAAACAGCCTGTACTCATCCCATCTTCAACTCAAACAGCCTATACTCATCCCATCCTCAACTCCAACAGTCTGTACTCATCCCATTCTTAAATCAAACAGTCTGTAATCATCCCATCCTCAACTCCAACAGCCTGTACTCATCCCATTCTAAACTCAAACAGCCTGTACTCATCCCAGTCTCAACTCAAACAGTCTGTACTCATCCCAGTCTCAACTCCAACAGCCTGTACTCATCCCATTCTAAACTCCAACAGTCTGTACTCATCCAATCTTCAACCCCAAGAGCCTGTACTCATCCCATTCTAAACTTAAACAGCCTGTACTCATCCCATCTTCAACTCAAACAGCCTATACTCATCCCATCCTCAACTCCAACAGTCTGTACTCATCCCATTCTTAAATCAAACAGTCTGTACTCATCCCATTCTAAACTCAAACAGTCTGTACTCATCCCAGTCTCAACTCCAACAGCCTGTACTCATCCCATTCTAAACTCAAACAGTCTGTACTCACCCCATCTTCAACTCCAAGAGCCTGTACTCATCCCATTCTCAACTTAAACAGCCTGTACTCATCCCATCTTCAACTCCAACAGCCTATACTCATCCCATCCTCAACTCCAACAGTCTGTACTCATCCCATTCTTAAATCAAACAGTCTGTACTCATCCCATTCTAAACTCAAACAGTCTGTACTCATCCCAGTCTCAACTCAGTCTGTAGTCATCCCATTCTAAACTCCAACAGTCTGTACTCATCCCATCCTCAACTCAAACAGTCTGTACTCATCCCATCCTCAACTCCAACAGTCTGTACTCATCCCAGTCTCAACTCCAACAGCCTGTACTCATCCCATCTTCAACTCCAACAGCCTGTACTCATCCCATTCTAAACTCAAACAGCCTGTACTCATCCCATCTTCAACTCAAACAGCCTATACTCATCCCATCCTCAACTCCAACAGTCTGTACTCATCCCATTCTAAACTCCAACAGTGTGTACTCATCCCATCTTCAACTCCAAGAGCCTGTACTCATCCCATTCTAAACTCAAACAGCCTGTACTCATCCCATCTTCAACTCAAACAGCCTATACTCATCCCATCCTCAACTCCAACAGTCTGTACTCATCCCATTCTAAACTCCAACAGCCTATACTCATCCCAGTCTCAACTCCAACAGTCTGTACTCATCCCATCCTCAACTCCAACAGTCTATACTCATCCCATTCTAAACTCCAACAGTCTGTACTCATCCCATTCTAAACTCAAACAGTCTCTACTGATCCCATTCTCAGCTCGATCAGATTCCTAAATGCACAGTCACACACAGTTTTATGTTTCATTAAGTGTATATACATTTTCACATGGCTATATGAGGAGTTCCACCATGGCTGCAATGGCGATGAATCAACAGAATGCAGCAGTTGGCACTTTCCACCTGCCCTGCCCTGCTGGCTGCCATGGCGACAACGAGTCACATCTGCTGCCCACTCTAAACACACCTCACAGATTTAATTCAATTTTTGAGAAGCTGGAGTGCTGGAGAATTTCACATTTTTTAGATGAAAGGACTCAACTCTGTCCAAGACTCATCAAATATTCACCAATTTGGTATATGTTTTGAAGGATAGTTGTGGAGATGAGAGGTGCACACTGGCTGCTACTGTGCCGTCACAGACACCGCACTGGGCTGGCCTAAACCCATGTACACTTCCAAAACATAAGAAACTTCGTAAAAGGATTAAATCACAGCCCCATTACCTAACTCTATTTCAAATAGTACAATCTTCTATTGTCTAAAAAAGCCATTTATTAACATATGATTTTGAAACAAACATATTTCTCAAAACACAAGTTCTTCCCAGCTGCACATACCAGCTACAGACATTCACAGTGCCAGCATAGATCTGGTGGATGGCCATTTGTCAAAGACACCACTGAGTAGAGTTGTGTCCTCATGGGGGCTTCCATCTAATGTACGCAACTAATAAGCCCATTTCTGCCATGCATAATTTTCTCAGATTTTGTACCATCACCATGACATCTTAAAGGTTGTAGCATGTCACAGATCTGTTTCAGTCAGGACCACATTTCACAAAGCTCTCGTAAGCCTAAGATCTCCTAACGTTTCTCGTAACATTCGTACCTCCTATATTGTAACTGTTGACTTACGATATATGTAGCGCTACGAGAGCTTTGTGCAACAGTGCCCTGGTTTTTAACTCTTAAAAGCTGTCACTGAGCTGCAGGTTTAAATGTCAATATAAATATCAAATAGAATATACAACTGAGCTTTTTATCACAACAGCTGAAAACCATGATTAACAATTCCCTCACAAAGTAAGCCTAACATAGATACAAGACAACAGCCAAGTACCTGAACCAAAACAGCATTAATACATCAATGACATGTTTCAGGACATTAGAACATTAAACTTTTATGGATAACAATAAAGAAGTTGTTATCGAAGATGGTTACATCTTCTCATATAACTTTGCTGCTTCTGTAGCAAACGTATTACTCAGCATTAGAACAAGAAAGAGATGCTTCTTGTGGCATGGTGGATTTCAGCAGATGATCTCCAATCTACATCCAAGACTTGGCAGTTGTCAACATGATTGAATCAACTGTCCCAGGATTCGGCAGTGTCATACATCTACTCCAGCTTCTCATCAATCTAAAAAAAACTTTTTTTTCTGGTATGACATTTTCAGCTTTGCCACAAATGGTCTTTCCACAATCATCACTGACAGTTACAAAAAGTCAGATTACAAGATTAAGTTTCCAGTAGGAACTGATGTAGTTGGTTATTTCCATAACTGTGTGACTGGCGAGTTTCCTAATTACAGTTAAAAAGTTGGTGTGAGGGACACACTGAAGCCAGTAGTGCACCATCAGTCTTCTTGTCTGGGTGGAGACGATAATGCTGCGTGATAATGCTGCGTCACGTGTGTGGTGGACGACATTCTTATAGTCAATTGTTCCTTTGTCACGCCGAAGACCCAGGTTCAATGTTTGAGGCTCATTTCTGGTATTCTGCATTGATATTGCTGAAATGTTGCTAAAAGCAGCAAAAAACTAAACTCACTCACACACTCACTTGTGGCTGAAAAAAATCACATGACATGGGTCGCCACATACAAACAATGAAAATATCTACCAACTATGATATTCAGCCTAAGAGAAACATACCACATTTTGCCTCATCTTGACTCTTCTCACAGTCGTCATCGCCGTCGCACACCCATTGGTGTGGGATGCAGATACAGTTGCCACATGAGAACAGGTGCTTGGGGCACATACAAGCCGGTTCTTCCAACGCTGCAGCAGCCACTGAAAACACAAAAACAACTTGTAACTACAGGTTTGGAGGGAGATTCACAATATCATGGAACAGTCACTTCCATACAAGGGGAATTATTTCAGATCAGAAAAACAACCATGCCACATAATAATCATATCAGTTCA
The DNA here is from genome assembly GCF_037392515.1 of Haliotis asinina. Taxonomy (NCBI): domain Eukaryota; kingdom Metazoa; phylum Mollusca; class Gastropoda; order Lepetellida; family Haliotidae; genus Haliotis; species Haliotis asinina. The sequence continues at coordinate 54,859,100 of NC_090293.1, read as the reverse complement.
GAGGGCTTCAGAATAGGCCTACAGCAGTCATGACACAGCCTGGAGCATTTTGATGCTGACTTATGCAGTCTTTATACAACAGTTGTGACAATACAGCTATAGGTGTTGAAGTATTCTGATACAGACTTACAATGGTTGTAGCACTACAACAGGTGTGGTAACAGGGCTGTGAGTGTTGAAGCATTCTGACACAAACTTACGATGACTGTAGTAGGTGACACTCCCATAACAGACTTACAGCTAGCCTGTCTCACAGACTCTGAACCATATCATTTTCCCTGTAGCCCAGCCCTCCCTGCAGTGTAGCCTGTCTCACAGACCCTGAACCATATTATTTTCCCTGTAGCCCAGCCCTCCCTGCAGTGTAGCCTGTCTCACAGACCCTGAACCATATTATTTTCCCTGTAGCCCAGCCCTCCCTGCAGTGTAGCCTGTCTCACAGACCCTGAACCATATTATTTTCCCTGTAGCCCAGCCCTCCCTGCAGTGTAGCCTGTCTCACAGACCCTGAACCATATTATTTTCCCTGTAGCCCAGCCCTCCCTGCAGTGTAGCCTGTCTCACAGACCCTGAACCATATTATTTTCCCTGTAGCCCAGCCCTCCCTGCAGTGTAGCCTGTCTCACAGACCCTGAACCACATTATCTTCCCTATGTCATAGCCCTCCCTGCAGTGTAGCCTCTCTCACAGACCCTGAACCACATTATTTTCCCTATGGCATAGCCCTCCCTGCAGTGTAGCCTGTCTCACAGACCCTGAACCACATTATCTTCCCTATGTCATAGCCCTCCCTGAATATTGTCTCACAGACCCTGAACCACATTATTTTCCCTATGGCATAGCCCTCCCTGCAGTGTAGCCTGTCTCACAGACCCTGAACCACATTACCTTCCCTATGTCATAGCCCTCCCTGAATATTGTCTCGCAGACCCTGAACCACATTATTTTCCCTATGGCATAGCCCTCCCTGCAGTGTAGCCTGTCTCACAGACCCTGAACCACATTATCTTCCCTATGGCATAGCCCTCCCTGCAGTGTAGCCTGTCTCACAGACCCTGAACCACATTATTTTCCCTATGGCATAGCCCTCCCTGCAGTGTAGCCTGTCTCACAGACCCTGAACCACATTATTTTCCCTATGGCATAGCCCTCCCTGCAGTGTAGCCTGTCTCACAGACCCTGAACCACATTATTTTCCCTATGGCATAGCCCTCCCTGCAGTGTAGCCTGTCTCACAGACCCTGAACCACATTATTTTCCCTATGGCATAGCCCTCCCTGAATATTGTCTCACAGACCCTGAACCACATTATTTTCCCTATGGCATAGCCCTCCCTGCAGTGTAGCCTGTCTCACAGACCCTGAACCACATTACCTTCCCTATGTCATAGCCCTCCCTGTATATTGTCTCGCAGACCCTGAACCACATTATCTTCCCTATGGCATAGCCCTCCCTGCAGTGTAGCCTGTCTCACAGACTCTGAACCACATTATTTTCCCTATGGCATAGCCCTCCCTGCAGTGTAGCCTGTCTCACAGACCCTGAACCACATTATTTTCCCTATGTCATAGCCCTCCCTGAATATTGTCTCACAGACCCTGAACCACATTATTTTCCCTATGGCCCAGCCCTCCCTGCAGTGTAGCCTGTCTCACAGACTCTGAACCACATTATTTTCCCTATGGCATAGCCCTCCCTGCAGTGTAGCCTGTCTCACAGACCCTGAACCACATTATTTTCTCCATGGCATAGCCCTCTCTCCAATGTGAAAGCCTCAAATGAAGTAAGTCTAGATTGGAATATCTGGTTTCATAGGAGCTTCTTTTCAGTTTAAATGAGTTTATTTGTTACAATCAAAATTACATATGTTCAGAAACAAAGCATAAGTCAACATACAATACACACAGCACAACCAAAACATGTGACCCTCCTACGGCCACACAAGTTGTAACACTGGGGGAATGTCTGACAGAGATATACAGTTAAATGCTTCCATTAAACTACTTGTCATCACAGGACTGAAGGTGGTGTAACATTTTCTTCAGGCTCAGCTTCGGTCTGACCTTGAGGCTACGGCCATTGATCTTCCTTATTCCAGCAGAAGTGACAGATAGACATGTCACAGCAAACCCTTGTTTGGGGTAACCTGCTCCTGACACATAACTTTCCTCTCGTTTACAGTCTGTTTGTGACTACAGTTTCTCTGAATATTGACCCCGCCAACAAACTGTCCGTCTTGCAAGGCAAGTTACAGGCAAGATGCTGACAACATCTCACTAATGTAATATATATGTGCATTGTATGCTTGGGTTTTATGCCACTTTGAAATTATGATACATAATTATAGGCTGTCAACAACGCAGTGGAACTCTTGTGTTTGACAGTGGCCAGCACAGGACATTCACAGAATGCTAAGGCTGACATATCCATTTCGCCATCATACAATAGCAAATATTCCAATGTGGATCATTTGTTTCTCAAGGTCATTGTTGGGAGACAAGGTCAGTACACATTTATTGTTGAATACATCATGGCTACATGTCATATCGTCTCACATTTCATGAATCTATCCTAGTTCTTATATAAGATCCCTCCATTAGTCAGGTATGCAGCAAAATGTTTCCTGATGGGCAAAAGCTCCACAAATTCCCAATAAATGATACGATCACATAATTTATTAATCAGGTTTCTGTGTCTAACTATGATCATCAATTTTTATTAATCAGGTTTGTGTGTCTAACTATTTATTTCTTAAACTTTACCATAAAAGTGCTATCTTACAATCACACTAACATGTTGTAATATTTCCTTAATAAAGAAAAAACAATACAACTTCAACAAATGTTAGTAATATTGTTACATATGAGTTTGCATCTTCTCCACAGACACTAGTATGCTGTTTTGGTGTGAGTCCTATCTGGGATTCGAACCCACACTCTTAGTGTGTGGCAACTACTAGCCAGTTTAATAAGTCAGCCATTTACCCCACTTACCCACTCTGGCTTCCACATAAACGGAAGTGTAACATATGGTAGACCCACACAGGGGATTACGTCACTAGTCTTGCACGCTGGTGACTTTCCAAAAGGCACTGTGTATTTACTTGATTATTTTTTTTGTAACAATTTACTTAAGCATTTTCTTCAAGTGTACACCCCAGCTCCTTGGATGACTGACAGAGTAAAGGGTCGGAAGTTCATCAGAATAATACAAAACAGATACTTGTTTTCAGAGAGAAACATTCCATCAATGCTTGAACCAAATTTAATCATTGCATTAATGTTTTTTCTAATGCTAGACAATTACACAGTTTTTATACACCTGCCTTTTCTGTCAAGAAATTCCAACTTTCTATTTTATGTGTCTAATACAGTATTTCCTTTTTGTGCCTGCTTGGATCTGAAAATTAGGATTATGTATGACCAATATCCATTAGTATGTCACAAGTTTAAATCAAGATGCACAAAACATATTTTCACTATCTTTCGTTATTTTACATCAACAAGTAGTCTTGGAGCTATACACTAGTTGGATGAAAAAACCAAGGGTGCATACCACAGTGAACTCCTCCTTCGAACTGTTAAAAAACTTATCAGGTCAACAGTCACAAAACATTTACAATGTAAAAGCCTTTCTGACAATCTGACTTTCTTAAAGAACTTTGAAACCATCCAACATATCTAAAAGATACTATTCACCCTCCCATATATTTCAGTTGCACCCCATAGCCTTCTCCTTTCCCTCCTCCATTGTCTATAGTGCTATTTTCATGACAACTATCTGACAGGGTTATCTCTCAGCTTACAGACAAGAGCTCTTGTCATTTGTTAGGATCCTGACCACAACAAGCGTCTTCGGCTGCCCCCATATATGTATAGTCATGCCAGAATAAAGCAGAATAAAGCTATCGTCTGATGACTAGCCCTCGGGTCAACAGACATGCTGGTATCAGACACTGTCTTGTCTACACAAACTCATCTAAATCGGATTCATCTAACCAGACAAACTGTAATTCTAAATTGATTTGTCAACATTACTGTCAAGTGAGCTAAAGTTCACTTCCATCAATGTTTTCAAAGGATCAATCCTTCAGTCCCCGCTGATAGCAATCTGCATGCTAACAATCTGTATGCTAACAAAATCTGTACACCAACTGATTAGGTCCTTATTCCCTTGATGTTATATGCAGGTTAAGAAGAAGTCTGTAACTCATGAAAAAAGTCATGAATATAGAAGTTAGAGATCACTCAAGGTGAACTTGTCACAGCAATTACAAATGAACAACAGCAGTATGAAAAAGTTTTAAAATTTAGGTTTTGCTTAATTTCCTTTGAGTTATATATATCCATCACTTCTGTGATGAAATAGAAGACAAAGAATATGTGAATAATTTCAAAAGTAATGTATGGTTCAATTAGGACAGGGAAGTAGTATGTAATTACAATACAAAAATAGACAGCAAGAAATGTATCACTTAACAAAGAAGGGAAATAGTATGTCACTCAATCCAAGATGAAGAAGGAAAGTAGTGTGCCACTTGATTAAGACGATGGGAAGTAGTATGCTGTTGGTTTAAAAATGCAAGGAAATTAGTACATGAAGCGCATGCACAGAATATCAACTAAAGCCAACAGAGACATCATATTGTTGTTTAATCACGTCACCTGCCAAGTAACAATAGAATAGTTAACATTCCCCCCGGATGGGTTTACAAATGGCACCACACGATCCTCCCAAGTTCATTCTTTCTCACCTGAAACTCAACACTCTTAGCTGCCCTGATTAATTTAGAAGGACAGGGGTAGGATCTGCTTATTACATTTTTCATCATGTTAAGAAATCATTTGAGTTGTCCATGCCGACTTGATTGTGCATATAGCTGTCAGTCACATGCCCTCCCTATCATGAGCATTAAACCATAACCCTTCACTGGCTAAGTAATGTTGATTTCACACATCACCATGGAAACAAATGATAACAACACCACGTGGCTTTTCAAACTGAAACATGTTTTCACTGCATCATGTCTCATTTGATTTTACTGAACTTCTACAGGGAAGATTTGAGGTAGATTTGAGGAAATGTGGTTAGGACATGAATGATTAAGGAGCACAACATGTCTAGCATGGGACGTGGTCTCCAAAAGGAGACTAAGTACTTACACAGACAAAGAGGAAAGAGAGGGCCATGACAGAAAAGACCCTTGGGAGTCGCGATGGCCATAATCGTCCAACTGTGTTGACAAGAAATACTTGGTCCTCTGATGCGAGACTTCCACACAAAGCAATATGGAAGCATTGGCTGAAACTGTAGACTGTCAGACAGGAGATAAGACGTGTGACTGATCTTATCAACCAGAGGTATTGAAAGGTTCAAAATCACCTGGATCACAACTTGAACTAATGCCACCCCCAATTTTAAGTGACGGGCATTCAGTTCCTACCTACTACATTCTGCCCACCAACTTTCAAACCTCACCCCAAATTCTCCAGCCTCACCCATCAACTCTCCAGGCACAGTGAACACAGTGTATGACAGTGAACCAGATGACCACACATACACATTTTATCTAATTTCACATTTACCACATCAGTAGAAATAAATCTGGCTGGCTTAGATGTAAGGATTGATAGATTTGAAACACATTAACTGAACTCATAAACAGAAGTTTACTGAGGTTTCATGTTACTTTGAAGGCAACAGAAATAGACAAGATAATTACTGGTGATATCTTCACCAGTCTTCATTACATGGTACAAGCCCAGAGAAACCAGGACACACACACACCATAGGCTGATGGTGTCTAAACCACTCACTTAACTATGTAACATGGATGCTGTTTCAAACAATAGCCAACCAAATCATCAGTTCATTCATGGATCACAGATAAACCTAAATATCCTGTGATTACACGATGCCATCCCTGGCAAGGATGTTGTAGTGTACACACTGGACATAGGTGATCAATTTCTAACATTTTTAAATCAGTATTGTCAGCTGTGCTGAAGATTATTTAATTAACATCTATGACATCACAGATTATTTCATCAACCAACAACTGACTCACTGACTGATATCCTACATGAAATCATGTATATAATCATTTTCTGTAAGTGCCAAGGCCATGGGTACAGAAGAATAAACTCACTACTAGGAACCAAAGCTTATCTAATAATGTCCACCTGACTAGAGTCGGAATTTGATCAGTTAATTCTCTTGTGACCAGTATTTCTCACTTCTCAACAGATCATGGTAACATTACCCCCGAAACAATGGCTGACTGTAATTAATTAAGTCCTGATGAAACAATCCTGTGATTTCTCCAACTACCATGATGACATTCCTTCAACCATCTGACCATCTGGTCAACTCTCATGGTTTGACACGGACAACCCTGGGGGGTTAGACAAAGGACCTCGCTTTTCATGTCTCACTGACTTCCACAATGATGATATACCACTTTGTTTTGTTGATCACCATGATGGCACCGGTCACTTCAAAGTCACAATATCAACACATCACTATGTTGATTAGAAGGCATGCAGTATAGTATTGTTATTGACTGGTGTTGATATATTAGCTAGCTGATTCCCCACTGTGTGGAGGAGTATAACACAGGACAGTACCTCCATTATGTCTATATATCAACTATCTACATATATATGAAAATTATACAAGGGAAAAAGTGGAATTATTGCATTATTTTTTTGAGAGATTGACAGTCTATGATATCATCAAGGTGTTTGTGGAATTATTTTATACCTACCTTCTTGTTGTGACACAAATTAATTTGTTTGACTTTTAGAGAGAAACATATAAGTTAAAAAAAAGATTTTGACAAGTGTTAACAGATCAAACATAAAATGAGAAATAGTGAACTACGTGTTATAACATTGTAATAGAAAACTCAATGTGCAATAAACTTATAGTAGTATCCTTAATCACTTGTTTTCTGTAGGGGTATAATCTGGGCTGGGGGTTATACTAAGACCTAGTCCAGACTATATCCCTCGATATAAACCAGGCTAGCCAGGTATAGTTTGGGCTAGCCCAGTTCAACCATGGGCATAGTCTGGGGCAGGGTTATACTCTGGCCTGTTACACCCTGTTTACATGAACCAATGAGCTCCCTTACTGAACAGCACCGTTTACCCAGATATGGATCTCCCATCCTGAACAGCACCATTTACCCAGACAGACACCCCCATAAGCTCCATTTACCCACACAGAAAGCTCCAATGCTGAACAGGACTGTTTACTCAGACACAGATCTCCCATACCGAACAGTGTTGTTTACCCACACACAGATCTCCCATACTGAACAGGACTGTTTACCCAGACACAGATTCCCCATAAGCTCCATTTACCCACACAGAGAGCTCCAATGCTGAACAGGACTGTTTACCCACACACAGATCTCCCATATGAACAGTGCTATTTACCCAGACACAGATCTCCCACACCAAACAGTGCTGTTTACCCACACACAGATCTCCCATACTGAACAGCGCTGTTTACCCTGACACAGATCTCCCATACCAAATAGTGCTGTTTACCCACACACAGATCTCCCATACTAAACAGCACTGTTTACCCAGACACAGATCTCCCATACCGAACAGCACTGTTTACCCAGACACAGATCTCCCATACCAAATAGTGCTGTTTACCAAGACACAGATCTCCCATACCGAACAGCACTGTTTACCAAGACACAGATCTCCCATATGAACAGAGCTATTTACCCAGACACAGATCTCCCATACCGAACAGCACTGTTTACCCAGACACAGATCTCCCATACCAAACAGCACTGTTTACCCAGACACAGATCTCCAGTGGATGCTACTTCACATGCCACCTATACCATAACTGTGTAGAAAACAAGAACATTAATCACTTCTGGATATTTTAGGATGAATTGTGATGGCTGAGATTTTCTTATCTATATGGAAATATTTACACTTAAACTTTTCTGCTAGATATCACGGCTGATACCCAAAAATATCCACAGACTGCCAAATGTTTATCAGGTATCTGCAAAATGCTGGCAATGAACAGACACTTCCTGTGTAGGCAGATGTCTCCAGATATTCCATACCTTTCATATACACCATAATCTGCATAATCTACACCACTGGGACCAAGTTACCAGGAATATTTCTATGCATCGGCCCACATAGGAACATACATGTATTCCCATCTATACAACTCACACTGTGGCAAAGTGGAGACTCTATAACATTCCATATCTCCTGTCTAGAACTGTTATCTCTTTCCCATATCTCCTGTCTAGAACTGTTATCTCTTTCCCATATCTCCTGTCTAGAACTGTCATCTCTTTCCCATATCTCCTGTCTAGAACTGTTATCTCTTTCCCATATCTCCTGTCTAGAACTGTCATCTCTTTCCCATTGTTGGGGCTTGAACTGCTATTTATTCAGCATATCTCTTGGTGCATAACTTGGCTAGAACTGCTATCTGTTTCACATATCTCCTGGCTAGAACTGTTATCTATTTCCCATATCTCCTGACTAGAACTGTTATCTATTTCCCATATATCTTGGCACATCTCCTTTCTGTAACTGTTATCTATTTCCCATATCTCCTTGTGAAACTGCATAGAACTGTTATCTACTTCGTCATCTCCCGTGTGAAAGTGCTATATCTTCCTTCACATGGTCCTTCCCCACCCTACTGCAGATCCATCTTCCCTGCAGAACCCAGAGTCAAAGAGTCAAGTACACTCGGCCAAGAACCGATGAATAATTTGATGATCCTATCATAAAAATTCCGGAGCTGGCAGTTGGTCAATAGAGAAGTTATATCTCTGTTTGAGGCAGGCTGGCTCGGTACCGTGCTTTAACTACGTGTAATGTTGTCACTGATTAGAAAATTTGAGTAGAATCTTCAATGAATGTGCAGGTCGCTCTTCACGGAAATTGAGGTGCTAAATATACTCCACTGATGGTTACAAGCAATTTCTTGACTCATTCACAAACACTGAGCCATACATAGCAATGTGTTGGAAGAATTTCATTGAACAAAGCAATGAATGTACAAGAACTACATGAACTTTCTCCAAACAAAAAACTACATGTCGTGGTTGGAGAGGGTCAGATTCTAAAAGCAAACAAAGCCATTTTCCCGAGACTCCAGATTCTCCACGATCCTATGCCAGACTTAAGTCATCCTACACAAAGAGAAAAACGATCTCATTTTTTTTTTCCAGCTACAGCCTTGTAAGATGTCTTCTTACTCCATACCCAGAAATACACCAAAATCTGCAAGAGAAAAATGATCTTATGGCACAGTTGGTCCACTCAAGTGTTCCAAGGCTCTGGATGTTGAGAGTTACTTCCCATTGGCATGCCAGGAGTCTGACTGTTACTGATTCATAAGTACAAGGTTTGACAGCACTCCACCAGTGCCTGTGTTCACCAAAGCAGTAAATATGAGAGCTGCAACACTTCAGGGTTACCCCCTCCTTCAGCTGAAATGCGAGTGAGTGAGTGAGTGAGTGAGTGAGTGAGTGAGTGAGTGAGTGAGTGAGTGAGTGAGTGAGTGAGTGAGTGAGTATGGTTTTACGCTGGTTTTAGCAATATTCCAGCAATATCACTACAGGGGACACCAGAAATGTGCTTCACACACTGTACCCATGTAGGAAAGTGAACTTGGGTCTTCGGTGTGACAAGTGAATGCTTTGACACTTAAACCCCAGCTATGACTTGAACTGAATGATGTTCAAGGATGGCTGTCATCCTGTTGTAAAACATCACACAAATGGACAGAACTCATGTGGAGATCTTTGCTACTGAATGTGGTTGTTGAATGTTCTTGATGAGTGTAATATGAAGTTTTTGAAGGTTGTTGTTGAATGTTATTGGGTGTTGTCATCTGTAGATGAGAGTTAAGACACTTGTGAAGTACAAATACTGTTAAGTAAACCAGCTATATAGACATGAGTGAGTGAGTGAGTGAGTGAGTGAGTGAGTGAGTGAGTGATTGAGTGAGTGAGTGAGTGAGTGAGTGAGTGAGTGAGTGAGTGAGTGAGTGAGTGAGTGAGTGTGCCATACTTCACAACAATTGCAGTTTTGCTCCCATTGCACTTTGTGTCCAGCCAGCAGGTGGTGCTGGTGAGTCACAGTTATAATCAGCTAAAGCTGGCCCATTCTCTCCATGTATAATGAGCTTGCCACACTTGTACTTAGTCTTCCCTGTAACCACACGCAGTTGTTAGGTTCACTCACTGTCACAATCATCACAATTGCTTGTCCAAGAAGCCCTAGTCGGAGTCCTTCACATAAACGCTGTACATTATTCAACTGTTTCAGACTGATTAGTGTGTGCACAAATACGATTACAAGTGGCATTGGCTCCGACTGCAGAGGTATCAAGGGATTGCAGTCTCGAATGGTTATAGTTGTATAGAATTGTCGATTCAGAGCAATTCACACCAGTGCAACATGATTCACAGCTAGCACTCTGAATAAAATCTTCAGATTTCTAGTCATTAATTAAGTTTGAGTTTGGCTTCATTAGGACGTGCTATATTGGATGGGCCATAAATCTTCGTGTGGATTTCCAAAATGGCCAAAACCTGAATTGAAAATGCCTTTCATAATCGAACCCATCATCACAGATTTATTACAATTACATCTGAACAAAAGCTGTTTAGGAGTCCCGCTGTTTATTATGTTTCTGGGAAGTATTCAAAGTATGGGGCTCACTAACGGTGTGTAAATATTCTGTATGTTCATACCACCCTTTAATCTCCTAAACTGACCAGCACAACAAACTAAAGATATCTGTATTAAAGCTTGGGATCATGAATATGGTTTGTATCTGCAAAAGACACAAAAGTGACAAATGTAGAACTATATGAAAGTCAGGCCACGGGACCACATCACAGATTACAGATAGGCAAGAGTACAGTACCAGGGCAGTAGGATTATACCACACGCCCTGCAATCATACCACAAATAGCAACAGAACTCTACCTAAGGCTCTCAATGAGGTCCATATCACAAGCCCTGAGATCATACCACAGATAGGCAACAGAACTCTAATTAAGGTTTTCAATAAGGTCCATACCATAAGCCCTGAGATCATACCACTATTGTGGATAGTAGATCTGTGACAATATATTGTAGTATCAATAATCGTGATACTTTAGCAGACAATAAATATATCAATACTTTTTTTAGTATCATTTCATTGATCTTAAAATTGTTATTTGTAACTTGAAATTGGTGGTTACATCCAAATTTACACTGTTACTTGATATCAAAATAAAAGAAAAGAAAAGAACTAAAGGTAGCATATCGTCATGTGTATCGAATTCTATCATATCATTCCAAGATATCATGACACGTATTGTATCATGAATTTTCTGCATTGTCATACCTATAGTGGATAGATACTGGGGCCTTAGTCTCTCTCAGGCACAAGGTCTACACCACAGTTGGGCACTGGGACCATACCACAGTTAGGCACTCATGGTCCAGCCTTTTCTGCTTTTTTTGTGAATATATTGTTTTGTTGGCAATACTGAAGCGAGTGAGTTTAGTTTCATGCCGCTTTTTAGCAATATTCCAGCAATATCATGGCAGGAGACACCAGGAAATATGCTTCACACATAGTACTTATATTGGGAATCAAACCCGGGTCTTTGGCGTGACGAGCGAACGCTTTAACCACTAGGCTACCCAACCACCCCAGCAATGGTGGAATACCTCTGTAGTTGTCATATGTGACCACATGTTCACCGCAAACAATAGTGATTGGACAAATTCAAGCACAATCAAATCACAGAAATAGATGTTTGTGGGCAATTTCTGAATTTATATATGGTCAAATGATGTCTTTTCTTGACATTTTTAGCAGGAAATCACAGCCTATGTTAAAATACAGAAGTTCATGAACATATGGCAGAAGGTCATGACCTTTCATAGAAATGTCACAAGGTTATTTTCTAACACTGAACATCTCATTTCCAAGCACTGACGTGACAAATGATATGTGATTTGACTTCCATAAAACAGTCATACAATAAGACTGATACAGTAACTCATGTGCAACTGTGCCAAGTGCTAGAAATATATTTGCTGATTTTATCTATTACCTAATGGAGAAGTTGTCAAAGCCTCCATCTGAGAATTACGCCTGTAACACTGTGGAAATAGGTCATTCATTTCAAAACAATCAGTAATACTGATATGAAACATGCAATACTAAACACAGCAATATATTAAATGAATGATATGACTTGCAGGAAAAATTCATAAAATTATCTGTTACTCGGACTGCGGCTTGACAGTTTTCCTTTGCCTACAGCGCTAGGGGACTGATGACACTAGGACCTGCGGAATGCAGAGAGTTTAGACCAGTTTATACCTGTTTGGATTATACATCTGAAAAGACATGTGAGAAGTGACTGGATCTAGTCTTTAGGCTGACACTACCCAGATTACAAGTGCCTCACCCTGACAGACGTACAAGTCAGGTGAAACCTCTCGTGACACTTCTCCATTTAAACCAAGATGTTGATGACACTGCTCTTGTTTCAGACAAAGCAGAAGACTTATTGTACTCCATGTTTCCTTGGATGATACATTAGCATGATAAGCCTACACACGATCCCCGCAACACAAGACTGTTGAACAACACCCTCAATACCCGCATGGTAACCACACATGAAGACAATGAAATGCCAGTACTCAGTACTACATACCTGTTCCAAAATTCATCCTAAACCAATAATTTGTTTCCTGGGATGTTTAACTACAGACTATATCTTCAGTATACAACATTTGTTAGAATGGAAACTTGAGGGCAGTTTAGGTCCCGAAAGTCTGTGTTACAGACTATGAAGCAAATATATCCAAAAAGGCCACACAATTCCAGAAAAAGTCTAGATTTCCACAGCTTCTGAAAGTGAAGAAAGTCTCAGGGCTTCTTTTCATTTATTCTATAATTGTATAAGGCCCCCAGTACCCAATGTGCTTTCCACTATGGAGATTGATGGCTTCATTAGACCTCTCTGGTCCCCACTACCACAGTGCTTGTGTCACTCTAGTTCTCCATTCCACAATGTAACCATTTGTGTGAGACCTGCTACATTGTTGTGCTGTTCTACCCGTCTCTTGTTAAGTCAACTGTTGTACTCAGGACTTGTTACGTCTTCTGTTGTGCTGCTGTAACCAGCCTTATTTAAGCCTGCTGTTCTTGTGCTGTTGTAACCAGCCTTATTTAAGCCTGCTGTTCTTGTGCTGCTGTAACCAGCCTTATTTAAGCCTGCTGTTCTTGTGCTGTTGTAACCAGCCTTATTTAAGCCTGCTGTTCTTGTGCTGTTGTAACCAGCCTTATTTAAGCCTGCTGTTCTTGTGCTGTTGTACCCAGCCTTATTTAAAGGGGAATATGAAAGAATTTCCATAATTTGCTGGGTGAAAGATAAAGTTATCAAAAACATATACCCAAAGTTTCAAGTACAAATTATGAATATTTACGTCTTAAACAGTTTCTGTTTTCTCAGCTTCGGTCATTATGCATATTCCGCTGGAAGTCACGTGACCTTTCCACTCGTGATGTCAAATGTGACTAGCTTCCAAAGACCAAGCGCTCCAGTAAGACAAGTCGTGTTGTTTCTGTCGTTTTAGCAAAGGGTACAATAGTTTATTCAGTTGCCTGGGGATGCATGGAATCATTGCACTGCCTTGGGTAAAGTAAATTCATTGAGAACATTGTACTAATGAAAGCATTCCTGTATGCACTATGTATGTATGTTGTATTAATCTAGGAGTTCTCGAAGATGAGTACCATGTATTATTTGTATGTGAAAGGTATGCGCATCTCGGAACAAAATAATTACATAGTATCAGTTTCAAAAGTCTGTTCTCGGTACATAAAATACTCAAACCATAACTTCTGTCGCTATTTTCATAAAACATGTGTTTTCCTTTTCATGAAGATGTAGATATGTTCTTCCTGTCACGTGTTATGGCTATGTCATCACAATCAATTGTACTTTGGGTCACATGGCCAAACTACTGAATAAATAAATTGAACTGAAATGAATCCAATTGGTGCCTCCGTTTCGATGGATTCTTCCTCTTCATCTTCATCGGAAGTTTCTGCTGCACGACGTAAAATCAGCTGGTATTTGGTATACAACCAAAGAGGATGCCACCGGCTATAGTCACATTTGATGTCATGTCACGTTACACCGCCTCTGCTCATTAACTGTGGGGTGTTTCCGTAATAAGCGGAAATCCGAGGTCGTTTTTCACGTTTTTGAGACGTTTTGATACGTAAAGTGATTTTTAGGATGCCCTTTTCCATATATAAAGAAATAGTTTTACGTAAGTATTCTCCTTTAAGCCTGCTGTTGTTGTGCTGTTGTACCCAGGATTTGTTAAATCATCTGTTGTTCTGCTATTGTACCCAGCCTTTGTTAAATCTGCTGTTGTACCCATTATCTGTTAAATATGCTGTTGTACCCAGGATTTGTTAAATCTGCTGCTGCTGTGCTGTTGTAAATCTGCCTGTGTGTTGTTCCCCTTCCATTAAAGGATACCCTTAATCTCAAGTACCCACCAGGCACAAAATGGCAACTCATAATATCATCTGAAAACACAGGAAAGTGGTATGTCTGCCTGACACCACCAACATGGGGCTGGAATGTAATTACTCTCATGCTGTGGTCGTCCACTTGATCAGATCCTTCAAGCACGAAGCTCCCAGCTTTCCACAAAATACCTCCATTAGAGAAAATTGCTATCTACGCTTAGTCCCAAACCATTTTCACCCACAGAAACACACACAGACCAGTAGAGGGCAGCACCTCCCTGACACATAGACCAATAGACAGCTGTTAGTGAGTGAGTGAGGCAACCATTCAAGGGTTAGGAACAATAATCTACTACCCATTTGAGGAATCAAGCATGTCTTCATTGTGATGGGACGGTGGGGTAGTCCAGTGGCTAAAGCTTCCATTCATCACACTGAAGATCTGGGTTTGATTCCCCATATGGGTACAATGTGTGCAGCCTGTTTCTGGTGCCTCCTTCCATGATATTGCCAAGCTGGAACTTGGCACAATAGAGTCAAGTCTCGTTATTCCAATTGTCAGATTAATGAGGAAGTCAGACTAAATACTTGAGACTATATTATATTTATTTAATTTGTTACCGACAAAAACATCTCATAAAGCTGACTGTCACATAAACGGAGGTAAGATTAACAAGACATGACTGTAAATAGATCGTAAATAAAATATAATGAAAAGCTAAATATGGCAATAAGTGGGTACACCTTAACTCATACACTCTTCATAGTGACAAGCCTTCACCTCTACCACAGTACCCAAGGTGCAATAGATAAGATTCACAAAGGAGCCAGGCAGCCACTGGACAGTGGCCAGGAAGGCAAGAAACACAAAGAAAGCTGTTTATACCCCACACTGGACCTAAACTGGTTGTTCAGTAATTCCACCTTTTTTCAGTGGCTGGTATCTCCTGAAACAGAATTCCTCGCCGCCTTGAATTCCATTACACTTTATCACAAAATGGTTTTAGAATTTAGATATCAACTTATTTAAAGATATCTTCCTAGCAAATGCCAGTAGATAAAAGTGTGTCTGGCAGTCAGGCCACAGAGGAACAAGCTGAATATTTCATGGGCTATTTGAACTCTGGTTTCAGATGCACAGATTAGGGCTGATCAATTCCTTCAGCATCTGTTACAAATACTGGCTCATCCTTGCTCAGAAAATAAACAGTTGATAGACTCTCCATAAAACAACAAGCTTAAAATATGGTTTGTACTAGATGACCTCCAGTAGACACATAGGAGGAAGCAGAAACACTGATAACTTGTGTTTTTGTTCTACAACAAATAAACCAGAACAGTCGCAGGTTGTGTCCACCATGTGTAGTATTCTCAACTGGTCAAACCCACTTTCCCATGCAAGTTCCGCTGACATCAATAATCGTATGAACTTGGATCTGACTAACTGGACAAGTCAAATCCAGTATTTTGTTTCGCTCGTCTGTCACATGTATCCAAAAGAACCACAAAATTCATCTCATGACAAACAGTTAAACTTCACTTTTTCAAACATTTCCCCTGACCATAGGACTGCCAGACATATTTAACAGACTGTCCTTCACAAAAATAGACCATCAAGGACAGTGGGGCAGGCAATATTTAATACACTGGTATTTTCTGTTCGAAGTATCCAACATAAAGACACAATTCACCTGATGACATAAACAGTTCAAAATACATCAGTGTAACATCTACACTTACTGAAGATCCAAACTTTCAACCCTCTTCGTGTGAATGAAAATTCAATATCATCATTACATAAAAACAACGCTTTCCCACATACACCACTATCCAATGAAGCTGAAGCACTCTTACATCTGATAACGTTATAAACAGCAGCATCCAAGCAACAGAAGTGGTCTTATGTAACTGCCAACAAGTAAAATAGAGGTCAAGCATGTCTATGAATCTGTAATTCAAGTCATAACTGCAACAATGCCAGTCGAAATAGGGACACTGAATTAATGTTTTTGACGAAAACTTCACTTACTCAATTTAATAGAATATCTAGAACTATTAGTAGATGGTTAGGACAATGAAGGACATCTTTCATTTACCTATATTGACCTATTCAGTATTTGACACAAGGAGTTTCTTGTTGCTGAAGAATATCTTTAGGCATGAGATTGTTTTGACTAGTTTATAAATACGTACTTATCGTTCTTCTAATGATTTTTTTCAGGGTGAAAATCACATTGAAAAAAATCCTACTTAGATCACACTGTAGTGTCTTGAGTAAATTCTGTTGTGGCACTATGTGATTTGAGGTATAACTGGGCAGTGTCTTGAGTAAATTCTGTTGTGGCACTATGCGATTTGAGGTATAACTGGGCAGTGTCTTGAGTAAATTCTGTTGTGGCACTATGCGATTTGAGGTATAACTGGGCAGTGTCTTGAGTAAATTCTGTTGTGGCACTATGCGATTTGAGGTATAACTGGGCAGATATTCCCATCTGAAGTCTCAGCTATAACTGAGCTTTCACCCCTCACAAGCAAAAGCTTTAACATCTTGTGACAAGTTTAACATCTCATGATAAGCTGAGTGTTTTATGTAAATGATTGTTGAGGTTGCCTTGAAGACAAGACAATTCCAACAGCAAGGAATGTCTTATGGGTGACAGTTGGATAAAGGCTTGTATTGCTCTTTAAGAACAGAGACCACGTATAAATACTACTACCCAGGAAACTGTTCTTCAACACAAATTTCAGAATAAGTACAAACAGGCTCACATTTCTTATCTGCCGATCTGCAGAAAATACCCATGTTATCTACAGGAAAACCACACATACACAAGCAGCCATCTCTGACCTTTTTCTAACTTCATAGGAACAAGTTTGACAAAGACACTCCTCTCAGACAGAGAAAGTTGATTCTATCAATAAGTCTCCTGGCAGGAAGAAGGGAAATTCACATATTCTGTCGTCTATGATCAGGGTTGACTCACACACAGAAACAGTGTATTACAAATCTAAACTGAAAGCCTAGTGTCAGCTGACATCGTAGACCAATGACAGCATCTCTGGGGAAAAGGCTACGATCTCTCTCTACAGTTCAGACATACAGAACAAACTGCTGGGTTAAATAAAAAAAACTCTGATAGCAATATTTGCACTGTTCAGTGATATACGATGATCTGATTGCAAAGGGCGTATGTCAAAAATATGACACACCTCTGCACTTCTGGCAAGAGTGGAGCAATATTTTATGACTGATAAAGAATTGATGGTATATCTGAATCTATTGATTCATGGCAAGCATCCATGGACCAGGAGATTGTTGATGAAGGTAAAGACGATGATACTGGTGATGATGGTAAAAATGATGTTACTGCTGTTGTTGCTAATTATGATGATGATGATGATGATGATGATGAGGAGGAGGAGGAGGAGGAGGAGGGGGAGGAGGAGGAGGAGGGGGAGGAGGAGGAGGGGGAGGGGGAGGAGGAGGAGGAGGGGGAGGAGGGGGAGGATACAGATGTAGATGAAGCCATTTACTTTAACAATGCTGTTGCTGCTAAATATGGAAGCAAAGCTGCTGCTGCTGCTGCTGCTGCTGCTGCTGCTGCTGATGATGATAACGATAATGATCTACTCCAACAATTCAGCTGCTGCTACTACTGGTGTTGCTGCTGCTGCTGTTGCTGTTGCTGCTGCTGCTGCTGCTGCTGCTGATGATGATAACGATAATGATCTACTCCAACAATTCAGCTGCTGCTACTACTGGTGTTGCTGCTGCTGCTGTTGCTGTTGCTGCTGCTACTACTGCTGCTGCTGCTGCTGCTGATGATGATAACGATAATGATCTACTCCAACAATTCAGCTGCTGCTACTACTGGTGTTGCTGCTGCTGCTGTTGCTGTTGCTGCTGCTACTACTGGTGTTGCTGCTGCTGCTGTTGCTGCTGCTGCTGATGATGATAACGATAATGATCTACTCCAACAATTCAGCTGCTGCTACTACTGATGCTGATGCTGCTGTTGCTGTTGCTGCTGCTGCTGATGAAGATGATGCTGCTGCTGCTGATGATGATGATGATGATCTACAATTCAGCTGCTGCTATTACTGGTGCTGGTGGTGATGATGGAAGATGGCAGCTGATCCCGATGCTCCACATCTCCCCAACAACTCTGGGTTTCTTTGCATTGATTTACTTCCCATCAACTGCAATTTGCTCCGACATAAATATCACAAATAATGAGTGACTTTCATAAACATTTACACTTAATGTAGAAAGCTCCGCATGTTTTTACAGAGATAAAGCTATCAACAAAGAAAGAGTATGTACAGAAGAACTGCTCACGGCATGACAGGATTGAATGCACTGACATGACTCTCTCAGAATAGACGAAGCTTTCATCTCATCCCTCAGAAAATTGTGCATTAATACATTCTTCATAAGTAATGAGGGATGTATGGGTTTCTTGTTCGACTCAGACAACTGACTGACTCTACAAACTCTCTATGGAGATGAAAACACTATGTCAGCAGAAGTTTGAAAGACTGAAACATTGACACTTGAGAACAAACAGGGAATGCATTCATTCCATGCATCTTGTTGAAATTCCACATTTTAAGTCACCCCCAGCACTCTTTCCTAGTCAGAAAGGTGTCTTGATGGACAAGATGGATGACATTTATATTCATCAATAACATTAATGTCATCCCACCAGCTGGTCATCACAGAGTCACTCACTAATACAAAGTGATCATGTTAACATCTGTGTTGTTGAACCTGTGTTGAAGCTGATCCCGAGCCAAAGAAATTCTGGACATTTCAAATTGTCACCAGATTTAACACTAGCTCACTGGGCAAAATTATGGAGAAAAAATACATCACTCACCACATGGCACAAGTCAAGAAAATCATAAATCTGTTGAATACGATAGAAAATTCAACTTGCTGAAAATATTTCCAAAATTAACTCTTCCTAAAGATTTCTGCACTTCAGAAATCCCTCAGACAACCTGCAGAGAGCAGCCTTCATTGTATCATCAATCTAGACTATGCCAAGACAAAATGCTCTTCGCTCCCAAAACACAACCATGGTCATGCCTTCAAGTTGTGGTCTCCATAACAGGTAGCCCAGGTGTAGTGAAGCTTCCAAACAGAAGACAAACATACCTATTTCAGAAGCAGATTAAACACATTTCAACTACCCATACATGGAGACGATATGATATAATCAAGTTGTAAAAGAGACTGAACACTGACCTTGACCTTTGCCTAAGCCATGGTCAACATATTTCAATAGTATGTCCCATCCTAAAGAAGGTATACACCAAGTTTCAAGACAACTGCATCAATACTTTAGCAACTATTAACTAGAAATGTTTACCACCTTGAATGACCTTGACCTTTAATCTAATTTCATTATCAAGTTCCATTCGGAAGAAGCACTGTCAAGTACTGTTGGGTCAACAAATACGATTTTGTACTTTGGTGTTATTTTCAGTAAATATCAGTAATGGTAAATAGACTACAGTCCATTTGAGTCAGAAACGGACCGATGAATTGCAAATTTGATCAATGTACAAAACTGACACATAAATATAAATAGTACACATGTTTGTCATTTACTAATTTGAAAATGCAAAAGTTGTTATCTGCCGCTGCAGGGTGCAACCGCAAAAACGAAATAGCCACTATCTCGTCATGCACGGGATATACATGCCTGATGAAAAATGAAGTTCAATGCTGACGTGAAACTGTTGATGACACCAAAAGCTTTAGGAATATCAGCAAGGGTATTGACAAATGTTCTGGAACACAAACATTGTGAGGGTGATGCAAAGCAGGTAGGGGTCGTGTCAAAAATCACACAATTCAAAACAATCAACAAGCTCTATTCTGAAAACTAATACATGTCGCTAAAATTTTTTAAAAAAGCATTTGAAACAAGAACAAAACCTCGGAGTATCAAAGTACACACTCTGGCAACTCTTAAACTCTTTCGGGTATCGTTATAAGAAAATGTCAGCGGAGAATAGGTCAGTACTCTGTGAACACCCTGATATCGTTCTCTTGAGAAATAAGTTTCTCAGTGTAATAAAGAAGAAGTGCGAGGAAGGGTTCGAGCCAGTGTACCTAGATGAGACCAGTGGGTCAATGTCTCACACACTGCCAGCAGTCACTGGGTACCCAATGGGGGTGATAAGGGGTCATGTAGAAAGCTGACTCTAGGGAAAGGAGAGAGACTAATCATTCTCCATGCTGGTTGCTCCAGGAAAGGCTTTCTCCCAGGCTGCGACTTGGTATTCAGGGCAAAGTCCACAGATAACAGAGAATACCATTCCGAGATGAATGGTGCGGTTTTCTACGATTAGGTTAAAAACAAGTTGGTACCAGCTCTACCAGAGGTCTTTTATCACTATGGACAATGCCCCATACCACAGCGTGCAGGGTCCCAAAAGTAAAGCCCCGACATCGAACAGCGGAAAAGGTGATATGATATCATGGCCTGACAAATTTCAGATGCCACAGCCTTCAAAGGCATGAAGCCTCAGCTTTGTGAGATCATAAAAACCCACAAAGGTGAACCTTCTACAAAGTTGACTCTTACATAAAAAGTAAGGGCCACGATATTCTGCGACTTCCACTCTATCACTGTGACCTTAGCCCCATTTAAATGATATGGGGTATTGTCAAAGGAGATGTTGCTAGATCAAACACAACTTCCAGATTACAAGATGTAGAGCTTTTTGGTTAAGGAATCCTTTAACAAGATCACAATTGAAACTTGGAAAAACTGTGTCAACAAGGTAGCTAACGTCATTGAACAAGGATACTGGTCTCGGGATGGCTTGCTACAAGCAACTACGTCACCACATGTCATCCCTTTAAGTTGTGACTATGACACTACGACAGACGAGGAACCAACAGGTCTCCGAGAATAGATTTTGATATGTCCCCTCCCTCCCTGCCATGACTGGCTGTTCCATTTCTGCAGTTTCACCCCACCGCAACAGATAAAAAAACCAGATGTTTTCAACGATGATAGTTTCTTAAACAAATTTTTTGGTGGAGTCCAGAAAATTTTCAAATATAAGAAAGCTGTTGTGCATTAGTAAATGATAAACATGTGTACTATATATATTTATGTGGCAATTTTGTACAATAGTAAAATTTGCAATTGATCGGTCTGTTTCTGACTCCAACGTACAGTAGTACAGTGGTCTTCACAGACTGGGACTTTGGAATAGTGGCTACACTCACAGACTTAAGAAGTCCATAGAAAAACATTTCTGTACTGGATAAAATCTTCACATCTTGACTTATCATTATATCCATGGTGCTGGCAGTTAAATTTCAAGAATTTATTGTGCATAGAACAGCTAATAACAAGTGCTACATACAAGATGGCATATACACAAGTCGGAAGCATAAAGCATACAAAATGTATGTCTAATGTCAGTCAACACTGAAGCAAATTACAATCTACTATAAATCAAAACGTCAGATAAGAACAACAGCCAGGCAACAAGTTCAACATATTCCCGTCTCATGTCAATGTTCACATTCACAAAATCAGATTGCAAAACGAAAGTTGTTACCAGACAAATAAATCATGAACTAGTCCAACTTTCTCCACAAAACAAAATCCAGTCCTCTGACCCCACTAATTCCTCGGACACAACCATCACAACTGCAGATACAGGTTTGAGTGAAATACAGAAATGAGTTCTGCATAGTTATTATCTTGACTTAACGGAACATAAATCCCTGCTTTCTATCAGACAAGTTGCTCCTATTCCATGATGGAGTACAGAGAGGTGATAAAGACAAACGCATTAGCGAATGAGATATTATACTCTAGTCTTTCCAATAAAGGGGATAGATTACTTTTCTGATTGATGTGATTGTTGACTTGCAGTTAGGATTGTGTGTCCACCATTGACAGATCCATGACAATATACAGACAGACTATCTGCTGCAGCTGCAATAACAATACTCCATGTCTCCCATCACTAAGGCTGCAGAGTGAACGAGTTTAGTTTTATGTCGCTTTTAGCAATATTCCAGCAATATCACCAGATATGGGTTTCACACATTATACCAAGTAGGGAATCAAACCCGTGTCTTCAGCATAATGAGCAAACGCTTTAAACACTAGGCCAGCCCACCACCCCAGAAAGGCAACAGAAGCTGAACATGTTGATGTAGTGTATCAGAGTCCAAGGTAGTAATAATAACAAGTCATCTTCTATAGCGCACAGTCTCTAAACACCAAGCGACTGTACACAGCTCTTAATCAGAATCTGATTATTATTACCGCAGATAACCCAAGCTGCCTGTTATGCGCTAGAAAGTAAATAATCACATGACTTTATCGTACCGGGTACCCATTTTCTACTGCATGAACAGAGTAAATTTTGAACACACTCGTTTGCCTAAGGTGAGACTACATGTGGGACAGGACTGATGTCCTTGAAACTCCTAGTAGTAAAGCTGACAAACAAAGTCACCCTTTAACTTCAACTGATTTGTGACCAGAGCTCTGTGCATTGAACTTAACGGCACCACCACCAGGTGCAGTGTTGTTTACTGTCTCAGTCATGTGAGACATGTGACAGGATCATGGCAATATCTATGCAGTACAATTTATTCTGTAATAAAATTTAAGCCTCCTGCCGCATGCATAAATGTGCAACACAACCTGTGAAGTTATGCATAATACACTTTGATTCAGATGGCTGCACACACACACCACAGTTTTCAAGCATATTAATACTGAGACACAAATGCTAAGTTTAATTAATACAAACAAATACACTAACATTTATGCTTTAATTTCACTTTTGCATTTCCAGATTTACAGCATTATTCCAACATGTTACCCTTCTGACACGTTCACATGTATAGTTATAAATTGTCCCAAGCCTTCTTTACCACTTCACACTTTGGAACAAAGTCCATGTTTGCCGTCTGTTAAGAAATTTAGGACAAGCAATCATAATTGGAAATTTTACTGCAAGTTTCTGCTGTGAGATTAATGATGTTGTCTTCGCAGTTTGGTGAAAATCTCAAACATATCATTCTCCATATGACAGATACAAAACACTGTCTGAGTGCATCATGTGAGAAGACAAATATTGCACTTGAGGATTGTGTGATGGAGAAATTTACAGGAGCTTGCAACATAAGACAGGAGAGAATAAAGGGATGGAATCATATATCAATGTTTTTTTGTGCACGGTTGTATGATTTGAAATAAATCAATCCATTTCCAGGATGTTCAACCTGCATGATTCCCCATATTGGAGCATCGTCAGGGACTTTGTCAGTAGTTACTGCCACCTCTCGGCCACCTCTAGGCCACCTTACTCACGGTGAGCTAGGAACTTCACAATGCTTTCAGCTATTCATTTACATCAGGTAATATAATTTATCCGGAAGTGACTTCCCTGATCTGAACAAGTAGCAGGTAGCCTCCAACAGACCCCAGAAGCAGAGAGTCTCCATTTGTGTACTATAATTAGACTGTTGTGTTATTATGTTCTGGGTAGATTTTGTAATACAGAAACCCTGGGTACATAACTTAGTCCATCACATATGATCAACCCTTCCACATTAGTTGTTACTAGATGACAAGAATTAATTCCACACAAAACACTTTACCATTTAATTATTAAACTGACATCCCCTCATTTCATGCTTGAAATCTGAAAATACTTCTGGCGAATCAACAACAAATCCAATATTAGGTCATCTAATGGCAGGGAGTTCCACTTGCTGCCTCTGTGAGTACTGACAAAATGCTGACAGATTTTAACCCTCCACTTTATGACTCACTGTAAAAACAGAAAGTGTCTGTTCCTTTCAATACATGAAAATCTTTATCATACAGCACAACTCAATGCCATAAGCCAGTGTGTTAGGTCCACCTCATGTGACAAACAGAGGATCAGCAATATTCAGGCAATATAACGGTTAACACAGCCAAGACTGACTTCAGCTATTGCACCCATGTGGGAAAACAAACTGAGGTCACAAGCTTAAAGAGCAAATAACTTAACAATTATTCCCCAACTAGTTGTAACACAAAAAACTATCAACTGTAATTAGAATTTTAAAATGTCTTAGAACATTCTCAAAATTGTCCTAGAAGTAGTCACACTGAAAACATGACAAATGACAAATGACAAATGACAAATGACAGATAAAATGTCTGTTGTCCAACCGAAGGTTCCAGACTTTACATATTCTCAGCCATCACTCCACTAATATTTTCACAATTTTCTGAATATTTCAAAACTTTACAAACAATTTTTGTGTGAAGTAAACTCTTGCCAATTTTTGTGTGGCTTGTTGTTATCAGCCATATCTCTACCACCCTGATAACCTTACAGTCAACTTCTTCCTTGAGTTAATCTGCCAATTTAACAAGTCATAAGTGCAACATGAACTCCATAGAACCTTTACATTTTGTGTATTAAACATTTTTTCCCATGGGGCAATGAATCCAAATTATGTGAAATACACCCAAATTGCAAAACCATACGACCTCAGTGATATTTATTCGACAGTGGAATGTGTATGCCTTCCACAGCTGCAAGGGTCTCATTGGTATCCACACCGACCTGGGACACTCCACTGGCGCTGACAGCTGGTATCCACACCGACCTGGGACACTCCACTGGCGCTGACAGCTGTGGGATATATGTCCGACTGCCTCACAACATGGATCAAATATTAATACCATCAATTGTAGTGTTTTCTATAAATCATAGGCGAACGACAATCTTGTGTGAGTTCATTAACAATTAACATAAACTTCAGAGAGAAAGTTCAGACAGATGGAATAAAGTTTTAAGTTGGACAATCGATGGGTTAGAATTAGCAAGAGCATCTGTGAGAAAAAAGTCAAGTACTGTTTAGGGTTAAGATCAATACATTTCGTTGATTATAATTAAAACTGATACATTTCTCTGATCATAACTAAATTCCATAAACTTCTCTTAACTCGTGCAGAAACAACAACAACATGTCAAGTGTTGTTTCAGTTGTGTTATTTCAGTAAATTGTTTTTCAGTCACTTTAGCAGCCATCTCACTTTGTTTCTTCAATCCTTCACAATGAAATACTAGTATCACAATGTCAGTTGATACACCAGTTTCAGATTGCTACCATACAGTGGCTAACACATGGCCATGGCACTTTGTTTCTTCAGTCCTTCACAATGAAATACTAGTATCACTACGTCAGTTAACACACAAGTTTCAGATTGCTACCATACAGTGGCTAACACATGGCCATCTCACTTTGTTTCTTCAGTCCTTCACAATGAAATACTAGTATCACTACGTCAGTTGATACACCAGTTTCAGATTGCTAAAATACAGTGGCTAACACATGGCCATCTCACTTTGTTTCTTCAGTCCTTCACAATGAAATACTAGTATCAATACGTCAGTTGACACACCAGTTTCAGATTGCTACCATACAGTGGCTAACACATGGCCATCTCACTTTGTTTCTTCAGTCCTTCACAATGAAATACTAGTATCACTACGTCAGTTGACACACCAGTTTCAGATTGCTACCATACAGTGGCTAACACATGGCCATGGCACTTTGTTTCTTCAGTCCTTCACAATGAAATACTAGTATCACTACGTCAGTTGATACACCAGTTTCAGATTGCTACCATACAGTGGCTAACACATGGCCATCTCACTTTGTTTCTTCAGTCCTTCACAATGAAATACTAGTATCAATACGTCAGTTGACACACCAGTTTCAGATTGCTACCATACAGTGGCTAACACATGGCCATGGCACTTTGTTTCTTCAGTCCTTCACAATGAAATACTAGTATCACTATGTCAGTTGACACACCAGTTTCAGATTGCTACCATACAGTGGCTAACACATGGCCATGGCACTTTGTTTCTTCAGTCCTTCACAATGAAATACTAGTATCACTACGTCAGTTGATACACCAGTTTCAGATTGCTACCATACAGTGGCTAACACATGGCCATGGCACTTTGTTTCTTCAGTCCTTCACAATGAAATACTAGTATCACTACGTCAGTTGACACACCAGTTTCAGATTGCTACCATACAGTGGCTAACACATGGTTCAGTCCTTCACAATGAAATACTAGTATCACTACGTCAGTTGACAAACCAGTTTCAGATTGCTACCATACAGTGGCTAACACATGGCATCTCACTTTGTTTCTTCAGTCCTTCACAATGAAATACTAGTATCACTACGTCAGTTGATACACCAGTTTCAGATTGCTACCATACAGTGGCTAACACATGGCCATCTCACTTTGTTTCTTCAGTCCTTCACAATGAAATACTAGTATCACTACGTCAGTTGATACACCAGTTTCAGATTGCTACCATACAGTGGCTAACACATGGCCATGGCACTTTGTTTCTTCAGTCCTTCACAATGAAATACTAGTATCACTACGTCAGTTGATACACCAGTTTCAGATTGCTACCATACAGTGGCTAACACATGGCCATGGCACTTTGTTTCTTCAGTCCTTCACAATGAAATACTAGTATCACTACGTCAGTTGATACACCAGTTTCAGATTGCTACCATACAGTGGCTAACACATGGCCATGGCACTTTGTTTCTTCAGTCCTTCACGATGAAATACTAGTATCACTACGTCAGTTGATACACCAGTTTCAGATTGCTACCATACAGTGGCTAACACATGGCCATCTCACTTTGTTTCTTCAGTCCTTCACAATGAAATACTAATATCACTACGTCAGTTGATACACCAGTTTCAGATTGCTACCATACAGTGGCTAACACATTGCCATCTCACTTTGTTTCTTCAGTCCTTCACAATGAAATACTAGTATCACTACGTCAGTTGATACACCAGTTTCAGATTGCTACCATACAGTGGCTAACGCATGGCCATGGCACTTTGTTTCTTCAGTCCTTCACAGTGAAATACTAGTATCACTACGTCAGTTGATACACCAGTTTCAGATTGCTACCATACAGTGGCTAACACATGGCCATGGCACTTTGTTTCTTCAGTCCTTCACAGTGAAATACTTGTATCACTACGTCAGTTGATACACCAGTTTCAGATTGCTACCATACAGTGGCTAACACATGGCCATCTCACTTTGTTTCTTCAGTCCTTCACAATGAAATACTAGTATCACTACGTCAGTTGATACACCAGTTTCAGATTGCTACCATACAGTGGCTAACACATGGTTCAGTCCTTCACAATGAAATACTAGTATCACTACGTCAGTTGACACACCAGTTTCAGATTGCTACCATACAGTGGCTAACACATTGCCATCTCACTTTGTTTCTTCAGTCCTTCACAATGAAATACTAGTATCACTACATCAGTTGATACACCAGTTTCAGATTGCTACCATACAGTGGCTAACACATGGCCATCTCACTTTGTTTCTTCAGTCCTTCACAATGAAATACTAGTATCACTACGTCAGTTGATACACCAGTTTCAGATTGCTACCATACAGTGGCTAACACATGGCCATGGCAACCTGGTGTTTCCTTCACTGGGTGTACAACTAGTGCTATGTTAGTCTACATGTGGCCTTTGTCCACCAGTACAGTTCTCTCCCTTGATCCAGTCTAAGTAACCCCATGGCAATCCTATGTCTTTATTAATGACTCGTAAAGATCCAAGTTAGAATTGGTCTTCAGTAGCCCATGCTTGTCTACAACTGTGAAGATCTGAGTTAGAATTGGACTTCAGTACCCCATGCTTGTCTACACCTGTGAAGATCTGAGTTAGAATTGGTCTTCAGTAGCCCATGCTTGTCTACACCCGTAAAGATCAGAGTCAGAACTGGTCTTCAGTACCCCATGCTTGTCTACGTCTGTGAAGATCTGAGTTAGAATTGGACTTCAGTAGCCCATGCTTATTCTAAGAGGTGACTAATGGGATCGGATGGTCAGGTTAGCTGACGTGGCAGACACGTCATCGTATCCCAGTTGTGTTGGTTGATGCTCATGCTGGTGATCGATTTATTCACTTACAGACAACCACCATATAGCTAGATTATTCGGCATAAAACCAGACTCACTCACTCTCACTCTCTCTTTAATCAAGACAAAGTAATCTTTGTGCATCAGGCTGTTTCTTGTTCAGGTCGGTCACTCACTGCCATCAAGTGAGTGACTTAAGTCAAGCATCACTTATAGTATTAGGCTAGTAATCAAGTGTAATTTCACAGCAAGGGACAGCTACAATGGGCTCCACACACTGTACCCATATGGGGAATCGAACCCAGAGTTTTGGCGTGACAAGTGAACTAGGCAACCCCACCATCTTGACTGCTATAAATTTTCATAATGATATGTGCAAGGATGCTGTTTCAAAAGTCCGTAATATTACTGAATCAAGCTCCATTCACAGGAATCTATGGTGTCTTCTCTCTCAAAAACCATCGGTGATAGCAGAGAGCACCAACATGCATACAGTTAAACCTTGATATGCACAAAACAATTATCCATATTCCTTCATCTCCATTCCCAGGTAAAACAATTATGGTTTCTTTGATACATGAAGGTTGAAAAACAGAACAATAACTTAGTACTTAAGGAACTATATGTTATTTCAGAGAAACGAGGCTATATTCAATTAATTATTAGATTTTCATCCCTTTCTGCCCCTCTACAAACATCTGCCAAACACCCAGAACTCTCTGCTTGATGAAGTAAAAGTTATACAGAGCCCATCTAAACACTCCAGCTTTTTCTGAACATCATCCCTCAGCAATCATACACAGATGTGTTGGAACCACATGTTTTGTTTGTTGTCTGACACAGCACTGAACAATATTCCAGCCATATGGTGTGGATGGTAAAAAAAATCTAAATAATCAAGTCTGTACCAAATATTCCAGTAACTGATACCTAACTGGGTGCCTTGGTGTGCACATCACATAGAGATGTACACACCCTTACCATCGTCATGCTTCTGAAGAACTAACCCAATCACCACAGAAAAACAACATACACAACTGAAATGCCAACCCTACATTATTTACGAAAAGGATGAAAATAAATTCACTGTCGCCTTACCTCTTATTTACAGAGAATGAGAGCATCTGGTTTTAGCAATATTCCAGTAATATCACGGTAAAGGACACCAGTAATGGGCTTCATTGTAGCTGTGTGGAGAATCGAACCCGGTCTTTAGCATGATAAGCAAATGTTTTAACCACTAGGCTACCCCAACAACCCAATATCATTTACATTAAGGATGAAAATTAATTTATCATTGCTTTACTTCTCAGACATGTCCTCCATTATGTCCTTAATAATGTTCTTTCACAACCTACTCAAAGGAAGTTACACGCAGTAGAAAGGAATACAAACATAACATACATCAAGCAACACATTCCAATAATGGCAATATGACTCAAGCCTACTTCCTTATCATTTTTGTCAAAATGACACTAGTGTACTGAAAAACATATCTGACTACTAACTCACATAAAGAACATTAGGAAAAGATGTAATAATAAATAATCACTTCCAAATTCATCTGAAAAGGAGGTCAATATTTTCCTTGCTAGATGGTATCAGCAGTAAAACCATAGACGCAAAAACAATAAATTCCGTGAATGATTCCACAGTGAGTAGCACCAGTAACAGTGGTCACTGTGAGCAGCCACTTGTATGCCAGGCAGCGACTCAGTGACCATCTCCTCATAATCACTGATTACAGTGAATGCAAGATCAGCATGATCAGGACTTATCCAGCCATTCCTGGCACCATTCAACCAGCACTCAGATCACCACGGCGCCAATGGTCCAGACAGAACAAACACATAAATACCCAAAATGAAGTATTACCAATTCATAGAAAACTTCCAAAGAAGCATTAACCATTTAATATAGAAACTGTCAAACTGCTAACTTGGGTTTAAAAATACATTCTGAGAAAAGGCTGTTTGTTTTCCATTTCTGACACAAAATCAATACAATGTTGCTAATTTGGTCATCAGTGTTGAAATGCTCAACCTTCAGCAGATGCCAAGCGACATTATGAACAACAATTGCTTTTACACATTCTAATGATGGTTTTTGTTATTATTCATATTAATCTCACACGCAGCCATATTTCTTGCCTCAATTTTTTAACATTCCAATACCAGAGTACAATGAATGCTGTGGGAAAACAGTCCTGAATGCCAGAGCCGAGAACCAGGAAGACAGTGAAACAGAAGGCAGTATACACAATATAACACACAGGAAGATTTCTGCTGCAGATGAGAAATAGCAGACCAGTGTACATCTTGGAATAGCTGACATATCTGTATCTCTATGCATCATGTGACTGCATCACTATGTAGCAGAACACAATAATCGCTCAAGCAACATTCCGAAGCAGAGTAACTATTTCAAGAACACTACAGAGCTTAATTAATTAATCACAACAGAAGCACTACTGTTACAAGAACATTACAGTGCACGATTGCCACAAGAACATTACAGTGCACATGACTGCCACTAGAACATTACAGCACACATGATTGCCACAAGAACATTACAGCACACATGATTGCCACAAGAACATTACAGCACACATGATTGCCACAAGAACATTACAGCACACATGATTGCCACAAGAACATTACTGTGCTCATGACTGCCACAAGAACATTAAAGTACACACCTGCCACAAGAACATTATTGTGCACATCATTGCCACAAGAACACTATAGTGCACATGACTGCCGCAAGACCATTTAAGTACATATCATTGCCACAAGACCATTACAATAAACATGACAGCCACAAGAGCATTATTGTACATGTGGTTGCCATGAGACCATTATTGTGCACATGACTGCCACAAGACCATTACAGTACACATCAGTGCCACAAGAACAATACTATGCACATGATTTCCAACAGACATTACAGTGCACAAATGCCACAAGAACAATACTATGCACATGATTGCCACAAGACATTACAGTGCACAAATGCCACAAGAACATTACTATGCACATGATTGCCACAAGACCATTACAGTACACATCACTCCCACTAGAATATTACATCACTGTTACAAGATTGTTACAACAATTCTCCTCCAGTCAGTGCTTCGATCACAATGGCAGCTCCAGCTCTCTCACACATGCTGATAAAACTGTTGACACAGATTAGTAAAGATCACTTTCTCGTACCGATGTGTTGACACTAGAATTAACGTCATGCACAACCCACAACAAACACTCACCTGTGTCAATGTAACAGAGTCTCCAGGTGATAATCAAATTAATATAGGATCAACAGATGTCAAACGTGTCAGGACAGTACTCGGGGAAACAGTACAAAGTACCTGAGTTGATACATAGAGTAGTTGACAGGAATACAGCTAGAAGAACCTTACAGTTGGTGACATAATACCCAGCAAGTTCCAAAGAAAACAACATGCAACAGAATCTGCCAATATGACTTATACCAAATTCAATGCCTTTGTTTTTTCAGTACCTTTCAGTATTTCATTTAAAATACCATTTTCTTAATTATTTCCTGTGGCTTTAAACATACGTCGAGGTTCATACTCCAACAGCAACCCTAATCCAAATGTTCTGGCAGCAGTTCTCAAACACAGGTGTAAATGTAAAACAAAATATTTGAAAAAACATGCATCCCATCTACTATGATCCACCCTAATTTGAAAGGAATTGAGATCATATTAATCAGAAAACAACACTACATTTCAAAGTAGACACAGTTTTACCACAGATTTCCAAATGATCCACTGAAGTTTGATAGATACCTGAAGCCAACAATGATACAGACAGCTGAACAGGTATCAGTTTGTTTACTCTGTATCATGGCAATGTGAGATTTATGGTGAAGAATGTTTCCAAACCACTCTACCCAGTTTCACAAAGTTCTTGGAAGCCTAAGATCTCGTAACTTACCTCGTAGCATTCATACTTCCTATGTCATGATATACGAGGTATGTACGCTATGAGGAAATATTTTTCACAAAAAGTGTTTTGGGCTTTACAAAACTCAGAGAGAGATAAATCAGTGATGATATATTGTGTATTGAGACACTTTCAAGTTTATGGAAAGACCTCTGTTGACAGAACATCTAGCACATCAATGCTGGTCTTTTCATTAAACAACTGTTGAGTCGCGATTTACAGCAGCCATTGGTACAGAGATTTAACAGAGTTACAGCAGTCATTGGTACAGAGATTTAAAAGAGTTACAGCAGTCATTGGTACAGAGATTTAACAGAGTTACAGCAGTCATTGGTGCAGAGATTTAAAAGAGTTACAGCAGTCATTGGTACAGAGATTTAACAGAGTTAGAGATTTATGACATACACATTATATAGTAACATAGTCAAAGAGACGTACGACAATCGTTTGTACATATGCTCATCACTCTTCAAATCTGTTGAACCAAGGATATCTCAACAATTACACACTGACATAGATAGTCTCAGCAGCACAGGCTTATGACAGTCACAGCATAGGTTTACAAAAGTCTTGGATGTATGACAGTCATAGTGACACAGATTTACAATAGTTGTGGCTACGTTCTCTTTATGAAATGTAAATATAATTCAACATGATAATATCCACTACAAAAACCCATGAAAAGAGTGGCCATGATGTTGGCAACCTCTTAACTCTGATGACTTTGCAAGAACTCATGGAATATAAGTACTACTTTGTATTGACACAACATCTTAGTCCATCTTCAAACATAATCAGCTATTTCAACAACATACTCAACATTATCACAAATGCATATTGAATAAATATTCTTAGGTATTTTAGGAATAAGTCACAAAGGCCACTAATCACATCGATTTCAATTTCTGGATTTAATGTAACTTCCACCAAACCAGGGAATTTCTCATCCTTATAATCTTTAGTGGTTCTAGCTTGCGTTGTTTCAGCCTCATAAAGACGGCATAATCAGGCAGCTGATTACTGCAAG
The DNA here is from genome assembly GCF_037392515.1 of Haliotis asinina. Lineage (NCBI taxonomy): Eukaryota > Metazoa > Mollusca > Gastropoda > Lepetellida > Haliotidae > Haliotis > Haliotis asinina. The sequence goes on along the minus strand of NC_090293.1, from coordinate 54,825,534 downwards.
CCACATATAGGTTGGAGCATTATGCTCTTTAATACTACAGAATATCAAACATACAAAAACACTGCTCGATCTAGTGCAGGTGCTTCTATGGAAATACCAGAATAAGCTGTTTCTATGGAAACCATTTATTCTAGTATTGAAACATTGTTGTTTGTCCTCTACTGTACTGATGAAGGGTTTTTGAAGATGAGGTATGGATCTATTGTTAAACTGGATATCATAAAGAACCACTCCTAATGTATGTTCACAGAATGTATCTGTTACCCCATATGAACTAAAGTTACAATCTCAGCTCCCTTGGTGACATCGAAGGTCACAATTTCATTACATCCCACTGGTTACCCATTCTCTGCTTGGGGAACCATCCCATGCCCAAGCAGACACTAGAGGTGACATGTTTCCATGTGAGGCACATTGTGCTATGTTGCAAATCAAAACGATGCTCATTCAAAAAGTGTCTAGGAAAAATATAACAATAAATTTCAAAGTTTCTTCCATTTACGTGATTGATGATTACCAGGCATGAATTACACCCCGAGATATTGGGATGAATGTCTTGTGTATGTAATCAATGTGCTTATCATCAGTAAATATCTTGTTTACAAGACAGTGGACAGTGTGCTGCCGTGGTAATGTTTCTTCAGTCCAAACACAATAAGTAAACCAGTTGCCTTGTCAATAAGCCATCAAAAGTGACCATCCAGATAGATCTTACATCTACTGCACTATCAGCATTGTCCAGATCTTATATCTACCACACTAGCAATACTGTCCAGATCTTATATCTACCACACTAGCAATACTGTCAAGATCTTACATCTACTACACTAGCAATACTGTCCAGATCTTATATCTACTACACTAGCAATACTGTCCAGATCTTATATCTACCACACTAGCAATACTGTCCAGATCTTATATCTACCACACTAGCAATACTGTCAAGATCTTACATCTACTAAACTAGCAATATTGTCCAGATCTTATATCTACCACACTAGCAATACTGTCCAGATCTTATATCTACTACACTAGCAATATTGTCCAGATCTTATATCTACCACACTAGCAATATTGTCCAGATCTTATATCTACTACACTAGCAATACTGTCCAGATCTTATATCTACTACACTAGCAATACTGTCAAGATCTTATATCTACTACACTAGCAATACTGTCCAGATCTTATATCTACCACACTAGCAATACTGTCCAGATCTTATATCTACTACACTAGCAATACTGTCCAAATCTTATATCTACCACACCAGCAATATTGTCCAGATCTTATATCTACCACACTAGCAATACTGTCCAGATATTATATCTACCACACTAGCAATATTGTCCACATCTTATATCTACTACACTAGCAATACTGTCCAGATCTTATATCTACTACACTAGCAATACTGTCCAGATCTTACATCTACTACACTAGCAATACTGTCCAGATCTTATATCTACTACACTAGCAATACTCTCCAGATCTTATATCTACCACACTAGCATAATACTGTCCAATCTTACATCTACTACACGAACAATATTGTCCAGATCTTACATCTACTACATGAACAATATTGTCCAGATCTTACATCTACTGCACTTACAATATTGTCCGGATCTTATATCCACTATACTATCAGTATTTTCCAGATCTTACATCTGCTACACTATCAATATTGTCCAGATCTTATATCTACTACACTAGCAATATTGTCCAGATCTTATATCTACTACACTAGCATAATACTGTCCAGATCTTATATCTACTACACTAGCAATATTGTCCAGATCTTATATCTACTACACTAGCAATACTGTCCAGATCTTATATCTACCACACTAGCAATATTGTCCAGATCTTATATCTACCACACTAGCAATATTGTCCAGATCTTATATCTACTACACTAGCAATACTGTCCAGATCTTATATCTACTACACTAGAAATACTGTCAAGATCTTATATCTACTACACTAGCAATACTGTCCAGATCTTATATCTACCACACTAGCAATACTGTCCAGATCTTATATCTACTACACTAGCAATACTGTCCAGATCTTATATCTACCACACTAGCAATATTGTCCAGATCTTATATCTACCACACTAGCAATACTGTCCAGATCTTATATCTACTACACTAGCAATACTGTCCAGATCTTACATCTACTACACTAGCAATATTGTCCAGATCTTATATCTACTACACTAGCAATACTGTCCAGATCTTATATCTACCACACTAGCATCATACTGTCCAATCTTACATCTACTACATGAACAATATTGTCCAGATCTTACATCTACTACATGAACAATATTGTCCAGATCTTATATCTACTGCACTTACAATATTGTCCGGATCTTATATCCACTATACTATCAGTATTTTCCAGATCTTACATCTGCTACACTATCAATATTGTCCAGATCTTATATCTACTACACTAGCAATACTGTCCAGATCTTACATCTACTACACTAGCATAATACTGTCCAGATCTTATATCTACTACACTAGCAATATTGTCCAGATCTTATATCTACTACACTAGCAATACTGTCCAGATCTTATATCTACTACACTAGCAATACTGTCCAGATCTTATATCTACTACACTAGCAATACAGTCCAATCTTACATCTACCACACTAGCAATACTGTCAAGATCTTACATCTACTAAACTAGCAATATTGTCCAGATCTTATATCTACCACACTAGCAATACTGTCCAGATCTTATATCTACTACACTAGCAATATTGTCCAGATCTTATATCTACCACACTAGCAATACTGTCCAGATCTTATATCTACTACACTAGCAATACTGTCCAGATCTTATATCTACCACACTAGCAATACTGTCCAGATCTTATATCTACCACACTAGCAATACTGTCAAGATCTTACATCTACTAAACTAGCAATATTGTCCAGATCTTATATCTACCACACTAGCAATACTGTCCAGATCTTATATCTACTACACTAGCAATATTGTCCAGATCTTATATCTACCACACTAGCAATATTGTCCAGATCTTATATCTACTACACTAGCAATACTGTCAAGATCTTATATCTACTACACTAGCAATACTGTCCAGATCTTATATCTACCACACTAGCAATACTGTCCAGATCTTATATCTACTACACTAGCAATACTGTCCAAATCTTATATCTACCACACCAGCAATATTGTCCAGATCTTATATCTACCACACTAGCAATACTGTCCAGATATTATATCTACTACACTAGCAATACTCTCCAGATCTTATATCTACCACACTAGCATAATACTGTCCAATCTTACATCTACTACACGAACAATATTGTCCAGATCTTACATCTACTACATGAACAATATTGTCCAGATCTTACATCTACTGCACTTACAATATTGTCCGGATCTTATATCCACTATACTATCAGTATTTTCCAGATCTTACATCTGCTACACTATCAATATTGTCCAGATCTTATATCTACTACACTAGCAATATTGTCCAGATCTTATATCTACTACACTAGCATAATACTGTCCAGATCTTATATCTACTACACTAGCAATATTGTCCAGATCTTATATCTACTACACTAGCAATACTGTCCAGATCTTATATCTACCACACTAGCAATATTGTCCAGATCTTATATCTACCACACTAGCAATATTGTCCAGATCTTATATCTACTACACTAGCAATACTGTCCAGATCTTATATCTACTACACTAGAAATACTGTCAAGATCTTATATCTACTACACTAGCAATACTGTCCAGATCTTATATCTACCACACTAGCAATACTGTCCAGATCTTATATCTACTACACTAGCAATACTGTCCAGATCTTATATCTACCACACTAGCAATATTGTCCAGATCTTATATCTACCACACTAGCAATACTGTCCAGATCTTATATCTACTACACTAGCAATACTGTCCAGATCTTACATCTACTACACTAGCAATATTGTCCAGATCTTATATCTACTACACTAGCAATACTGTCCAGATCTTATATCTACCACACTAGCATCATACTGTCCAATCTTACATCTACTACATGAACAATATTGTCCAGATCTTACATCTACTACATGAACAATATTGTCCAGATCTTATATCTACTGCACTTACAATATTGTCCGGATCTTATATCCACTATACTATCAGTATTTTCCAGATCTTACATCTGCTACACTATCAATATTGTCCAGATCTTATATCTACTACACTAGCAATACTGTCCAGATCTTACATCTACTACACTAGCATAATACTGTCCAGATCTTATATCTACTACACTAGCAATATTGTCCAGATCTTATATCTACTACACTAGCAATACTGTCCAGATCTTATATCTACTACACTAGCAATACTGTCCAGATCTTATATCTACTACACTAGCAATACAGTCCAATCTTACATCTACCACACTAGCAATACTGTCAAGATCTTACATCTACTAAACTAGCAATATTGTCCAGATCTTATATCTACCACACTAGCAATACTGTCCAGATCTTATATCTACTACACTAGCAATATTGTCCAGATCTTATATCTACCACACTAGCAATACTGTCCAGATCTTATATCTACTACACTAGCAATACTGTCCAGATCTTATATCTACCACACTAGCAATACTGTCCAGATCTTATATCTACCACACTAGCAATACTGTCAAGATCTTACATCTACTAAACTAGCAATATTGTCCAGATCTTATATCTACCACACTAGCAATACTGTCCAGATCTTATATCTACTACACTAGCAATATTGTCCAGATCTTATATCTACCACACTAGCAATATTGTCCAGATCTTATATCTACTACACTAGCAATACTGTCAAGATCTTATATCTACTACACTAGCAATACTGTCCAGATCTTATATCTACCACACTAGCAATACTGTCCAGATCTTATATCTACTACACTAGCAATACTGTCCAAATCTTATATCTACCACACCAGCAATATTGTCCAGATCTTATATCTACCACACTAGCAATACTGTCCAGATATTATATCTACCACACTAGCAATATTGTCCACATCTTATATCTACTACACTAGCAATACTGTCCAGATCTTATATCTACCACACTAGCAATACTGTCAAGATCTTACATCTACTAAACTAGCAATATTGTCCAGATCTTATATCTACCACACTAGCAATACTGTCCAGATCTTATATCTACTACACTAGCAATATTGTCCAGATCTTATATCTACCACACTAGCAATATTGTCCAGATCTTATATCTACTACACTAGCAATACTGTCCAGATCTTATATCTACTACACTAGCAATACTGTCAAGATCTTATATCTACTACACTAGCAATACTGTCCAGATCTTATATCTACCACACTAGCAATACTGTCCAGATCTTATATCTACTACACTAGCAATACTGTCCAAATCTTATATCTACCACACCAGCAATATTGTCCAGATCTTATATCTACCACACTAGCAATACTGTCCAGATATTATATCTACCACACTAGCAATATTGTCCACATCTTATATCTACTACACTAGCAATACTGTCCAGATCTTATATCTACTACACTAGCAATACTGTCCAGATCTTACATCTACTACACTAGCAATACTGTCCAGATCTTATATCTACTACACTAGCAATACTCTCCAGATCTTATATCTACCACACTAGCATAATACTGTCCAATCTTACATCTACTACACGAACAATATTGTCCAGATCTTACATCTACTACATGAACAATATTGTCCAGATCTTACATCTACTGCACTTACAATATTGTCCGGATCTTATATCCACTATACTATCAGTATTTTCCAGATCTTACATCTGCTACACTATCAATATTGTCCAGATCTTATATCTACTACACTAGCAATATTGTCCAGATCTTATATCTACTACACTAGCATAATACTGTCCAGATCTTATATCTACTACACTAGCAATATTGTCCAGATCTTATATCTACTACACTAGCAATACTGTCCAGATCTTATATCTACCACACTAGCAATATTGTCCAGATCTTATATCTACCACACTAGCAATATTGTCCAGATCTTATATCTACTACACTAGCAATACTGTCCAGATCTTATATCTACTACACTAGAAATACTGTCAAGATCTTATATCTACTACACTAGCAATACTGTCCAGATCTTATATCTACCACACTAGCAATACTGTCCAGATCTTATATCTACTACACTAGCAATACTGTCCAGATCTTATATCTACCACACTAGCAATATTGTCCAGATCTTATATCTACCACACTAGCAATACTGTCCAGATCTTATATCTACTACACTAGCAATACTGTCCAGATCTTACATCTACTACACTAGCAATATTGTCCAGATCTTATATCTACTACACTAGCAATACTGTCCAGATCTTATATCTACCACACTAGCATCATACTGTCCAATCTTACATCTACTACATGAACAATATTGTCCAGATCTTACATCTACTACATGAACAATATTGTCCAGATCTTATATCTACTGCACTTACAATATTGTCCGGATCTTATATCCACTATACTATCTGTATTTTCCAGATCTTACATCTGCTACACTATCAATATTGTCCAGATCTTATATCTACTACACTAGCAATACTGTCCAGATCTTACATCTACTACACTAGCATAATACTGTCCAGATCTTATATCTACTACACTAGCAATATTGTCCAGATCTTATATCTACTACACTAGCAATACTGTCCAGATCTTATATCTACTACACTAGCAATACTGTCCAGATCTTATATCTACTACACTAGCAATACAGTCCAATCTTACATCTACTACATGAACAATATTGTCCAGATCTTACATCTACTACACGAACAATATTGTCCAGATCTTATATCTACTGCACTTACAATATTGGGCGGATCTTACATCCACTATACTATCAGTATTTTCCAGATCTTACATCTGCTACACTATCAATATTGTCCAGATCTTATATCTACTACACTAGTAATATTGTCCAGATCTTATATCTACTACACTAGCATAATACTGTCCAGATCTTATATCTACTACACTAGTAATATTGTCCAGATCTTATATCTACTACACTAGCAATACTGTCCAGATCTTATATCTACTACACTAGCAATACTGTCCAGATCTTATATCTACTACACTAGCATCATACTGTCCAATCTTACATCTACTACATGAACAATATTGTCCAGATCTTACATCTACTACATGAACAATATTGTCCAGATCTTATATCTACTGCACTTACAATATTGTCCGGATCTTACATCCACTATACTATCAGTATTTTCCAGATCTTAGACATCTACTACACTATCAATATTGTCCAGATTGTACAAAGACTACACTATCAATAGTTTCCAGATCTTATATCTACTACACTAGCAATACTGTCAAGATCTTACATCTGCTACACTAGCAATATTGTCCAGATCTTATATCTACTACACTAGCAATATTGTCCAGATCTTATATCTACTGCACTTACAATATTGTCCGGATCTTACATCCACTATACTTTCAGTATTTTCCAGATCTTACATGTCCTACACTATCAATATTGTCCAGATCTTATATCTACTGCACATACAATATTGTCAGGATCTTACATCCACTATACTATCAGTATTTTCCAGATCTTACATCTGCTACACTATCAATATTGTCCAGATCTTAGACATCTACTACACCATCAATATTGTCCAGATTGTACAAAGACTACACTATCAATAGTTTCCAGATCTTATATCTACTACACTAGCAATATTATCGAGATTGTACAAAGACTACACTGTCAATATTGTCCAGATCTCAGACATCTACTACACTATCAATATTGTCCACATCTTACGGGGACTAATATTAATCACTGTCTCCACGAGCCATGACACCCTCTGAAAAACGTTTTTGTTGCATTTCAAATAATAATTGTCATTGAGATAATTTAATCTCTGCTGACAATGACAGACATCTTTAGGCAGTGAGGCAAACCTAGTTGAAGCCATTATACAAGGTATCTTTATAGTGCCCACTCGAGTGGAACATTCACGAAGCATGGTGGGCACAAGAGGGTCTTCACGCCATGCACTCCACTATACAAGGAGGGGTTTTTCATGCTATGGACTCCACGATACAGAGAGGGAGGTCTTCACCCTACACATTCCACTACACAGGGAGGGGGGGCTCTTGAAGCACTCTGCTATACAGGGAGGGGGAGTCTTCACGCCATGCACTCCACTATACAGGGAGGGGGATCTTCAAGCACTCCTCTATACAGGGAAGGGGATCTTCCAGCACTCCACTATACAGGGAGGGGGGTCTTCAAGCACTCCACTTATACAGGGAGGGGGGTCTTCACGCCATGTACACCATTAAAAAGAGTGTTGTTTTTTCAAGCCACTGACACTCCTGGACACACATGCTAGACTAATGCTTTTACCCTGAATATGTATAATTTTGAGAGTAGCAAAACAAACCCATTTAAATTGAAAAGGAGCCCCAGAGAGTTGGTCACGATTCTGGGGTAATCTAGACTTGCTACAATCAGGGCTTCAGCAATGCAGGGAGGGCTAGGCTGCAGGGAAAAGAATGTGGTTCAAGGACTGTGAGAAAGAACTGCTAACAATTCTAGCACACTGACTTCTGAAGGTCTTACAACATTTTGAGAATTTTAACTATATGCAATCAAAATGGTCCAAGAAGCCAGCCTAGTCTCTGAATATATATATATATAAGTTTAATAGAAACAAATATCTTATATATGCTGAAAAGAAGCCCTGTGGCATCCTCAATTATGTACTGATATATAGAATCATGTGCCAATATACACAATCATGTTCTGATGTAAACAAGCATGTGCCAATATACACAATCATGTTCTGATGTAAACAAGCATGTGCCAATATACACAATCATGTTCTGATGTAAACAAGCATGTGCCAATATACACAATCATGTTCTGATGTAAACAAGCATGTGCCAATATACACAATCATGTTCTGATGTAAACAAGCATGTGCCAATATACACAATCATGTTCTGATGTAAACAAGCATGTTCTGATGTAAACAAGCATGTGCTGATGTAAACAATCATGTTCTGATGTAAACAAGCATGTTCTGATGTAAACAAGCATGTGCTGATGTAAACAATCATGTTCTGATGTAAACAAGCATGTTCTGATGTAAACAAGCATGTTCTGATGTAAACAAGCATGTGCCAATATACACAATCATGTTCTGATGTAAACAAGCATGTTCTGATGTAAACAAGCATGTTCTGATACCCATAATCATGTACTCACATATGCAATCATGTGCTGATGACTGACCAATGACTGTCCAATCAAACACGAGATGGTTAAATAGATTTAACCAATCATACAATGGCTACTATTTAGGGATCGGAGGGACTTTCAAAATATTCACGTCACTGACAGAGATCTCTCCATAAACAAAAATCCGCATATAACACAGTTATTTGACCTGCAGTATATACACTTTGGGGTTTCTGTTCACATGGTTACCATTAGCTAATATTTCCGCAAGATAACATCCTTGAATATTGCCAAAACCACTATTTTCAGTGACTGTTTACTCACCATTGTCATGGCTGTACATACGCCGTGTGCATCACCCAGAAGCGAGCGTACGCTAAATAGCACACGGAATCGTTCGGGTACAAAACCTTTTCGAGATTAAAAGTTCAAAAGGTATGAGCGAATGTGCACTTTTGAGATTTGGTAAGCTTTGTTCTGATTGGTCAATCTCAAAGACTACCTGACACGACCTCCCATAAGGTTTTGTTAGACTCAGTAGTGGAGTGTAATGAAAAGTACTGAGGATAAGTTTAATTAGACTGGCATGTGCCTATACCCACAATCATGTGCTGATGTCTACAATCATGTGCCAACATCCACAATAATGTGCTGATGTATACAATCATGTGCTGGTGTTTACAAGCATGTGCTGATATCCACAATAATGTGCTGACCTATACCATCACATGCTGATGTCTACAAGTATGTGACGATACCCACAATCATGTGCTGATGCCTACAAGCATGTGCCGATACCAATAATTATGTGCTCACATATGGAATCATGTGTTGAAATCTACAAGCATGTGCCGATACCCACAGTCATGTGCTGTCATATACAATCATGTGATGTCTACAAGCATGTGTTAATACCCACAATCATATGCTGATGCCTACAAGCATGTGCCAATACCTACAATTATGTGCTCACATATGGAATCATGTGTTGAAATCTACAAGCATGTGCTGATATCTATGACCATGCGCTGACATCCACAATCATGTGTTATCAGTGCTGTCACATCAGCCCACATTTCTTCCACTCTACACAAACAAAGGTACCCGTTCCCCACAGACTCTTGACGTTAGAGGGTTAGAGATTATATCAGGGCTACCCACCACGATTAATGACAAAGTTATTACGCAGTTGATGTTCCCTGGACGCTAACCAAACACCAGGACCAAATGGCTCGACTTCTCAAACAGATCTCTTTGTTGGGTCAACACACTCCCAACATCAAAATGAAGTTAAATATCATGTTTCGTCTGATTAGATTCTTAAAAAGCGTCTGTGCCACTCTAATGACAAATAGAACTCGGCTGAACTGAGTTATCTTGAATAACGGATCTCACAGACTCGACCCATGAAGGCAGTTTGATACAAAAACCTTTTCTTACCCTTTGGAAATCAGGTGATTCAAAATATACTGAGAGTGTTCTGATTTAAATCTGTGTTGATTTTCAAAACAGAACTGATTCCTGTCCCTCCATTGCTGCCCTGCCGATACAGGGACAAACGGGAAGTATTCCTCAACTGTTTACCCAGTTTATTTCATTCATCTGAAACTTGACATGCAACAAAATGGTGTCTTATTAACATCAAATTATACAAAACTGTAGATGATCTGAGATGCATATCAAACCCAGAATGTTGTGATGTGCGTAACTTTCTCTGCTTAGACACATGCCATCACATTCCCTCAGCATATTACATCAGTGTTAGCACTAGGGTGGTTCTGTGGATCAAGCTGTTCATGTGGTGTCTGGTTCTGTTCTGACACTGGTTTGTCTCGTCCAGGTTGTTGACATGAAACAGATGTTGCAGGGTCGAAACTAGTACTATAACATGTCATCGACAATATCAATGCTCCATCATCAACAACCCATTGATACAAAACACATTCAGGCAATATATCAGAATATCTATCAGGGTCCATGATACATTGACGTATCGCCATGAGAGATGATATATCCCCATACAACTTAAATACTATTTGAAGTTGTAAAGAGTATTGCATTAGGTATAGGCAGAAAATCTCTTTGAATTTTAAAACATTTTGCAATTTAAGAATTTGTTTGCATCTGTCACATCTTTTGTGCATGAACTTTTCATTACAATCCGGAATCATTTCATAATTTCTTGTTCTAAGCTATTTCATAAATTATGCACATCAGAATCTATGCAATCAAAACTTTAATGGAAAATAATTCTAGCATGTTTTTATTAATTTTTTGCATGAAAAATGCAGGTCTCTGCATTAACATGAACAATGAACTGTTATCGGGATATATCGTCTCACCACTTTGGCCATGATACAAAGCTCCAGTCTGAACCAATCTCCAACTCAATCACCCACTCACTCACCAACCCACCCTCTCACCAAAACCTTCTCACTCACCCCACTCACTCAATCACTCAACCACCTTACTCATCCACTCACTCACCAACCCACCCTCTCACCAAAACCCTCTCACTCTCCCCACTCACTCAATCACTCAACCACCTTACTCATCCACTCACTCACCAACCCACCCTCTCACCAAAACCCTCTCACTCACCCCACTCACTCAATCACTCAACCACCTTACTCATCCACTTACTCACCAACCCACCCTCTCACCAAAACCCTCTCACTCACCCCACTCACTCAATCACTCAACCACCTTACTCATCCACTTACTCACCAAACCCTCTCACTTATCCCCATTAACCCACAAACTACATGCTCACTCACTCACCCAACCACTTACCCAATACTCTCACTCATTCCCACTCATCCACAAACTACATGCTCACTCACTCACCCACCCACTTACCCAATACTCTCACCCATACCCACTCACTCACTCACCCACTCACTCAACCAACCTTACTCACCCAACCCCTTCACTTACTCACTTACTCACTCACTCACTCACCCTCTTACTCACAAACCCTCTCACTAACCTACTTACTCACTTGCCCCAACACTCATCCACTCAGTTGCTCACACCCTCCTTTCACTCACTCACTCACTCACTCACTCACTCACTCAATGTCCAACCTCAATGGCCCCTATTAGAGTCACACTGTTCAATGAACTCAATCAATACCTAAAAACCAATTTGCGGTTGAACACCCTCTCAACTGAGCACACACAGAAAGATTCTATTCCCAGATTAAAATGGCTACTCGAGCCTGTCAGAAACAGCCATCAACTCTAGATGCAGACCACAGGAGTCTCAGCTCTACATGGAGAAGTTCATTTATATCTCAAGTATTTTATTATTGCTATCCAGTTGCAGCCACGGCAGATATGTGGATATTTCGACATGATTTCAATGATGCTGTGTAATTATCCCTGATCTCCACAGCTGCATTTAGCCCATGACTTAAAATAGAAGCTGTTCTAAATCAGAACATTTGTGAAGTTCAGAAATTTGCTGTTGATGTGCTAATTTTGTCCTATCAAACAGTGTACACTGAGAAAAAGTCTGACATATGAGTGAGTGAGTGAGTGAGTGAGTGAGTGAGTGAGTGAGTGAGTGAGTGAGTGAGTGAGTGAGTGAGTGAGTGAGTGAGAGAGTGAGTGAGTTATACAGCATGGAAAAGTGCATTGCTCCTGAAGACCTTTTGACACTTAGAAACAGCACAGAAAAACTGTCTCCAGTAATAGATCAGCATTGGAAATCCAGTGACTATCAACCACATGCCTTCCAGCTGCCACAGACTTGAGAGATGGTGGAGGAGCCTAGTAGTTCGTGTTCACTTATGACTCCAAAGACTCAGGTTTGATTCTCCATATGGGTACAAAGTGTGAAGCCCATTTCTGGTGTTCAGTGCCTTGATATTGCTGGAATATTTTTAAAAGCGATGTAAAACCCAACTCACTCACAGATTTGATTAGATGAAACCTGCCCTCCACCCAAAACTAGCAGAAGCTTGCATGGTACACCACTAAACAGGAGGTACAGAACCAATTCAAATCCTGCCCATACACTGTAAACATCACAAGCTGTAACTCATTAACCAGAAAAAGCAATTTCAAGTAACTGAACCAGGTAAAGACTGGTAAAGACTGAATTCCCTGGCAGCCAACCCATGTCACCATTCATGCAGCTTCACACCACCACCCCCTTCTCCTACTCCCTACCCCCCCCCCCTCCACCCCCACCCTTCAGTCTCTGCATCAACAATTCCCCTCACTACTCATGCAAATCAAAATCCTAAAATGTAAATATTTCATTATCTTGATGGGGTAAACACCTACATCAGAAGATATTGTTAAGAGAAAGATACACCCTCGTGTCAGTGAATAGAAGACTTCAAGCATCTTCTAAAGACAGCACTTATTCTAAGACAGGTGCTTCACAGGGAACATTCTTCCATTGTTAACAGTGAAACTTTGTACCCTCTGACCCTCAAGAATGAAGGTGTTTTCTTTGCTTGGCTGCCCTACACGAGGCCCCACGCTGGGAAGCACTCAGCCATTGCCAGTCTTAAACATATTACAACTGTCAAGACTGGCGAAGCTGTGGTACATTTCTGCATAAACCTGCATCTATGTAACAGTGCTGGAAATATGGGGGTCTGGGAGGAGGGTGATGTCAAGACCGGCAAAGCTGTGGTACATTTCTGTATAAATCTGCATCTATGTAACAGTACTGGAAATATGGGGGGCTGGGAGGAGGGTAAATTGTCAGGACTGTGTGGTATCCAGTATTATCATGTTTGCTGAAGTCACTGTTTATTCAAAATGGAAAATGATATAACTCACTATAAGACAGTCCATCTACAGTTTTAAAAAGAAACCATGGCAACTGAATTTAAGCTGACTCAAGATCAAACTCAGTATAGCTACATCAGTAATGCCTCAGAATAAACCCAGCAATAATCCATACTGTAGGAACCTGGATGATGCATTTAACTATCTTAGACACACGTGATATATGCACCTGGTTATAGCATAACTGTGCTGTTATAGACACACATGAGATTTACATCTTAGACTCACAACGTAAAGATAATCACACTGATGCTTCAATGTGAGTACAGCCGACATATCGTGTACAGCGTGAACTATCCTGTATTATGTTGTCATCCTGCATACACACAGCACATGTTGCAGTGTTTTTGCTGGAATGTTTTGAATATACCACTGAACCTAGATACAACTAAACACACACTTCACAAGCTCAGTCAACAGGTAGATACGTCAAGTTGACGTTCTTGTGCTTCAAACATAAACAGGCATAATATTACGTGGAGTTGACATTCTTGTACCGCAAACATAAACAGGCAGATAACTGAATTTAACATTCTGATACCTCAAATAAAAACAATCAGCTGATATACCAAGGTGCAATAGAAACCACTTTATTACAATGAGAAGTGTCTACGGTACCAAAACTCTGCCCACTAGCTAGCACTTGTACAAGGACATAATAATCTCACGTGAATATCCAGATATTCTCACAAGCTGGCCTGAATACTCCCTCTTACTAACCCACATAAACCATAAAACCCATTCACCACACACCACACCACACCACACCACACCACACCACACCACACCACACCACACCACACCACACCACACCACACCACACCACACCACACCCACACCCACACCCACACCCACACCCAAACCACACATCAAGACTGGCCAGACTATGGAGATAGCTGAAGAACCGAGTAGTAGCTACAAATGGAGACAACAACACCATGCTTCAGCTTCACTCCACTCACATCTCGTTTGATGTCTGTATACCTATTTGATATCAAAATACAACAGACATACATACTGGAGCAAACATTTCCGTCATATGACACAAACTGACCTATCACAGATGTCCTCAAACAACAATTTGTAAAATAAACTGGTTACAACAGATACTGCCCTCCAATTACTTCACAGCTGAAGCAGAAATATGCTGAAAGCTATATAAATCTTGTCCACACTATGCTTGCAATGTAATCCTCCCAGCTTCAAAGTGATATTTATTGCTAATAAACCCTGAACTCCCTATTATATGCATAATCCATTTGTCATCAAGTGTCTCCTCTTTTGATCAAGATGCTGGTGGTGCTACAATCTGAAAGTACTTTTTCAAAAAGCTCTGGTAAGCCTAGTCTCATAACTTTCCTTGTAGCATTCTTAGTACTTACCTCCCATACAGTAAAACAGCAGGTTCATGTGCTACAAGAAATGTTACCTATGCTTACAAGAGCCTTGTGACACTGTAAGAATGGTCGTCTAGAACCCAGGCTTGTAAGAGTGGTCATCTAGAACCCAAGCTGTAAGAGTGGTCGTCTAGAACCCAGGCTTGTAAGAGTGGTCATCTAGAATCCTGGCTGTAAGAGTGGTCATCTAGAACCCAGGCTGTAAGAGTGGTCGTCTAGAACCCTGGCTGTAAGAGTGGTCATCTAGAACCCTGGCTGTAAGAGTGGTCATCTAGAACCCAAGCTGTAAGAGTGGTCGTCTAGAACCCAGGCTGTAAGAGTGGTCGTCTAGAACCCTGGCTGTAAGAGTGGTCATCTAGAACCCAGGCTGTAAGAGTGGTCGTCTAGAACCCTGGCTGTAAGAGTGGTCATCTAGAACCCTGGCTGTAAGAGTGGTCATCTAGAACCCTGGCTGTAAGAGTGGTCGTCTAGAACCCAAGCTGTAAGAGTGGTCGTCTAGAACCCTGGCTGTAAGAGTGGTCGTCTAGAACCCAAGCTGTAAGAGTGGTCGTCTAGAACCCAAGCTGTAAGAGTGGTCGTCTAGAACCGTGGCTGTAAGAGTGGTCGTCTAGAACCCTGGCTGTAAGAGTGGTCATCTAGAACCCTGGCTGTAAGAGTGGTCGTCTAGAACCCTGGCTGTAAGAGTGGTCACCTAGAACCCTGGCTGTAAGAGTGGTCGTCTAGAACCCAAGCTGTAAGAGTGGTCGTCTAGAACCCTGGCTGTAAGAGTGGTCATCTAGAACCCAGGCTGTAAGAGTGGTCATCTAGAACCCAGGCTGTAAGAGTGGTCATTTAGAACCCTGGCTGTAAGAGTGGTCATCTAGAACCCAGGCTGTAAGAGTGGTCATCTAGAACCCTGGCTGTAAGAGTGGTCATCTAGAACCCTGGCTGTAAGAGTGGTCATCTAGAACCCAGACTGTCCACAGAAACAGTTACAGATTTACATCATTGCCAGTAACATTCTTTTTAAAATGTAAAGTGAATAAACAGAATGACAGAATGAACAACAACAAACCCTGAATATGTCTGATCAGCATGTTCCTGTTCAAGTACTAAAAGACATTACATGGGCCTTGTCAATGTTGAGGCTAGACTATGTATATATAGGCTACTGGGTTACAGACACATTCACCAACCTTCACCAACAACTCAACTATTGTATGTTAAACAACCTGTGAGATTAACACCTTGAGCCCCATGCCACGTAGTTACCTCAAACACTAACAAAAACTATAAAAGTCTTTATTGTAAGATAATTTATCGAAAGGTTGTCATGTTGGACTTCACTCACAAATTCCTCATAAATGAATTCAACAAGTTTTTCACAAGACATTACTTGCACAACTTAACATGTGTATCATTACCCTAAAACATTTAATTATTCATGAGACCCCCATCCTTGAAACTATGTGTCACCCTAGTCATGACATTGAACACATGTTTCCTATAATCCAATATGGCTGACACACAATGAACTGCAACCCTCGCCATCAGTACACTGCTGCATCCAAGAAGTCACTGAAGACAAAGACTGACATACATACTAATGCACCTTTAGCTCAGGGAAGTCACACACAGACTACACTATAATTTACACTCAAGCAAGACCAAAGTATGATTTCAATTTAACGATTGTAAAACACTTAATTCCTACTCTCAGTGAAGTAAGTGAAGCCATCAGTGAGTCCAACCCTTGCCTCAAGGTGACATACCACATGTTCGCACAATAGAGAATGCCAAGCAAGCAAGACATTTTACAATATTTGGCATTTGGTTGCCGTGGCAATCAGGTTATCTGTGTCCACACTTGACATCAGCTACAAGTGTGCCCTGTCTGTGGAAACGGGTCAGGCTGTAGAGCCAAAAGTTGAGTTCTCAATCACAGCAACCCCTATCAAACTAAACAGTCAGTATTCCCCCATATTCCTTCATTCTGACATCCTCGCAGGTTCTGATGTTCAATCTGAACCTATTATAGGTCCTTGGTGGGTTTACATCACCCTTCATCACCATACAAGGTTTTAACAAAATGTTAGCTTTCATTGCTAGACTTTGCCTTGATTCACCAGACATGGGCATAACTTATGCAAAGTGTGCATTTGCGCAAAAACAAATTTGTCCATCTAAAATTTTTCATGAAGAATTTAATATAAAACATATTTTTTGTTACTATTTCCACCCTGATACGCAAAAGACTTTCCACAAGGCCTGTTACTTGCTCAACAAAAATCAACTGACATCTTTGGCTTTGTTTCATATTCAACGTGACTTTGAATTTGACATCTGTTTTGAGTTAAAGGATGATTCACATTTCAACATCATTTCAGTCTCTGCACATTCTGATGCTGTTTTTCAATTTCTATTGAAAGCATATCACTAATCGTACAATTTGCTTTTAGGGATGAATACTGAGATAAAACAGGATATACTTAGTAAGTGTCAGTCAAATAAAATGTCAGGAAAAATACCCAGAGCATCTTAAATTATTTACAGAGACACCCTAAACTATATATTGGTTTAAAAAAATTTGTTGTAGATAATGCTAATTTGCTCTTGAAAATATCGCTAATTTACTTCCTCAACCCCTGTAGCAGGCTCAAGCACTACGAGACTTAACTGTTGTTAATGTTATTTGCATACAATTCGTTTTCCTTAATTATGCCCATCCTGGACTAGACACTAGACTGGACTTCATCACTGTACATTAGCCTTCATCAGTATACAGTCTTCATCATCATTCAATATCCCTTATCACTATACATTAATCTACATCACTACATGTAACTCTTTATCACTCTATGTTAGCATCCATCATTGCGCATAAGCCATCATCACCATACAGCCTTCATCACTACACTGCCTTCATCACTGTACATTAGAATTCATCACCCTAAATTAGCCTTTATCATTACATAAGACATCACCACTATACAGACTTCATCACTGTACATTAGCCTTCATCACTATACAGATTTCATCCCTGTACATTAGCCTACATCACCCTAAATTAGCCTTTATCATTACATAAGACATCATCACTATACAGACTTCATCACTGTACATTAGCCTTCATCACTATAAATTAGCCTTTATCATTTCATAAGACATCATCACTATACAGACTTCATCACTGTACATTAGCCTTCATCACTATAAATTAGCCTTTATCATTAAATAAGACATCATCACTATACAGCCTTCATCACTGTACATTAGCTTTAATCACTATACAGACTTCATCACTGAACATTAGCCTTCATCACCATAAATTAGCCTTTATCATTACATAAGACATCACAACTATACAGACTTCATCACTGTACATTAGCCTTCATCACTGAACATTAGCCTTCATCACTGTACATTAGTTTTCATCACTATACAGACTTCATCACTGTACATTAGCCTTCGTCACCATAAATTAGCCTTTATCATTACATAAGACATCATCACTATACAGACTTCATCACTGTACATTAGCCTTCATCACCATAAATTAGCCTTTATCATTACATAAGACATCATCACTATACAGACTTCATCACTGTACATTAGCCTTCATCACTATAAATTAGCCTTTATCATTACATAAGACATCATCACTATACAGACTTCATCACTGTACATTAGCCATCATCACTATAAACTAGCCTTCATCGGTACACATAAGCCTTTATCACTATACAGACTTCATCACTGTACATTAGCCTTCATCACTATAAATTAGCCTTTATCATTAAATAAGACATCATCACTATACAGCCTTCATCACTGTACATTAGCTTTAATCACTATACAGACTTCATCACTGAACATTAGCCTTCATCACCATAAATTAGCCTTTATCATTACATAAGACATCACAACTATACAGACTTCATCACTGTACATTAGCCTTCATCACTGAACATTAGCCTTCATCACTGTACATTAGCTTTCATCACTATACAGACTTCATCACTGTACATTAGCCTTCGTCACCATAAATTAGCCTTTATCATTACATAAGACATCATCACTATACAGACTTCATCACTGTACATTAGCCTTCATCACCATAAATTAGCCTTTATCATTACATAAGACATCATCACTATACAGACTTCATCACTGTACATTAGCCTTCATCACTATAAATTAGCCTTTATCATTACATAAGACATCATCACTATACAGACTTCATCACTGTACATTAGCCATCATCACTATAAACTAGCCTTCATCGGTACACATAAGCCTTTATCACTATATTGTGCATTAGGTTCCATCACCATACATTAGCCTACATTAACTTTCATCACCTGTACTCCAAACATTTTGGTCATTATGTGCTACACCTTCCCATCCGACACAGAGAACACACACACACACAGAATACACACACACACACCAACAGCAGAGATGAAAGCTGATCCATGTATTTCCTCTTCAGTTTCCTCTCCCATAAGCTGATGTGTGTCATCCTAGTGCAAGATGGCTCCATACCATACATACATATCATTTCATCTACATGACATTCCGAGAGACATCCTGTAATCATCAATCAAACTACGATCAGATTTAGTCATTGAGGACTACCTCTCAAGTTTTATACTTGATCTCAAAACTATCAGTAACTGAAACGGGTTTTTTTTATGTTGTTTCAAGGCCCTAGGACTTAAGTTCGCACAAGCGTTTTAGATCTGCAGTGAGAGAGAATGAAAGGTGGAGTCTATTGTCATTTTCAGCATAAAGTATATCATGGACCACTACCTATGGCAGAAGAACTGAAAAACAGACTCAGAGAAGTCACAAGTCTGGCGTGGCCTGGACTGAAATGTAATCAGACATTCACAGATATATTATGAGATAAGGTCAGCCAAGAATGTTTTTCTAAAAAATGCTGCCCTGTGCAAAATGCACATAATTCTTCAACCAGTACAAACTTTGTATAATTCATACACAAGTGTAGGGTTTATATAATCCTTTGTCCAATGTACACTTCATATAATCCTTTGGCCAACTCAAACCTGTTGTATGATCTTGGCATGAACAAACTTCATAAATTTTTCTGCCAAGTGTAAACTCTCTCTTACTGCAAAGTCAGGATTTACTTTAACTAATAAATGGATCAGCATAACATTTACCCAGCCGTACAGACAGACTGAACTGGCCTGCAATGCAGTGGACATTTGTAAGTGTTTGTCACAAGCTGCAGACGTCTTTTAACAGTTCTGTCAAGGATCAAGTTGCAGAGTCTGCTCTGATCTTTCCACTGGTGAGACCAGACACACTGTACACCAAAGAAACTGTAAAACTCACTTTCCAAGAAGATACGCCCATGAACTCTGCCATATTTTTTACATAAAATCAGACTGAATTAAACAAATGGGGCTACAAAAATACCAGAGAACAAAACCATGGTGATAAAAAAAACAATGAACTGAGTCTTTGTATAGCAGAAAAACTCAAACCTTTGTCAAAAAATGTATTCTTTTGGGGGAAAACAATTCAAGAGGGAAAAATAAAATCTCAATTTACACAGAAATCGTATCTTCCTATTCAAGGATGGAGAAATTCTTAACCTATCCCAAAATGTCAAAAACATGCATTGCTGCACAAGATGCTTGATTCGACATTCCTCTTCAACAGACGGGCCTGCATTACTTCCCACCATGCATAGCATCTCTGATGGAATGTACAGCAGATAGGGCAACCTACTGCATGTATACATTTTATTTCATTTTAGACAACCCACTTAATGTATTACAGATTATTTCTTTAAAGACAACCTACTGCATGTATACAGATTATGTCATTAAAGATTTATTCAGAGTCAACACTACTCTTAGGACACAAAGATTTAGAACTATTTCTTGGCCTCAACAATTAGTTTGTTATCTTTCATTCATCATGCAAGGACTAACACAAACCTAAATTCTCTTCCACTTCCACAGTATTTTAAGAGCACTTAAAATGCCAGGGCAGGTGAAACAAAGCGATATTTCACAGTCTGCCAAAACAAAAAATGTCACATGTTTTTTCAACATTACAAAAATAATTGGACCAACAGTTCCAGTCAAAGAAGAGTTGTTCCTGGAGATTAAATGGTCAGTCATGACCACCATTATAATCAAGAGCAGACGTCAAAGAGTCCTTTTTATCAACCTGACATATTTCGAAGACTACATTTGAAAGCTGGACAACCTTTCATTTTGATCCCTGCCAACACATGGCCAGACTGAAGTAGGACTTTCAGTCATAAAAATAGTGTACATAAATATAATATGAGCTCTTCTACAGACTTGTAGCAGTATCTCATCTCTAAGGTAACCATTCTTCCAGGTACTATATGGTGAACAACTACCTCAGACTGCAATACACAGACTTACATAAGCAGGAACATTCCACAGTCAGAAGACAGCTACATGATTTATGCGAACAAAAAAACAGATTCAAACACAGATTTACTTTTCTGGCAGCCATTGATAAAAAGTTGATGTAACATGCCATTTTCCTTAAACAAACAAATTCTTGGAGGCTGAAAATAACATGGTTATGTTGTCTGTGTAGGGCACAATGTTGGCAATCTCGACAGGTGTCTAACCATTTGTTGTGTGATGCAACACAAACATCTAACCCCATACACAACTGGCTGGAAGCTGACAGAAATATGAGCTTCCTGAAATAGTCTCCTCTTGCTGGCTACACCCCAAACTCAACACCGGAGGACAGCTTCACTGGGAAATTCCGACAAATGCATCAATGAAATACTGCATTGAGAGACACCACAAGACAGACGCCAATAATCTTAGTCGAACTCTTCACTTGAAGGCTGAATCGGCTGTTGACAAATTGGCCAACTAACTTCAAAGAAAGCAGACGTTTTCTTGCACATAAAGTTAATTTTCTTTTGGCAAATGTTATTGACCACATGAGAACAAACACCAAGGGGAATAACAGGCAATTATCTGTTATATATCTCCCCACTAACCGAGAAGGAATATGCACTGTGTTATCCCATGTAATCTTCCATAAATCTCCTCACTATAAGGGAAGGAATATACATCATGTTATCGGATATACCTCTACCCACTACAAGCAAGGGAATATACATCATGTTATCCAACACACCTCTACCCACTACAAGCAAGGGAATATACATCATGTTATCCAACACACCTCTACCCACTACAAGCAAGGGAATATACATCATGTTATCCAACACACCTCTATCCACTAAAAGCGATGGAAAATACATCATCTTATCGGATGCACCTCTACCCACCATAAGGGAAGGAATATATGTCATGTTATCCAACACACCTTCTATCCACTACAAGCAAAGGAATATACGTCATGTAATCAGTGTTCACGTTAATGCAGAAACATGCATTTTTCACACAAAAAAAGTATTTTGCGCACATGTTTTGGATGCATAGATTCTGATCGACATAATTTTTAAAAGTACCTTAAAACCTCAACATATATTGTCCAAAAGATTTGGACTACATATTTATAATTTTATTTCTGCACGCACTCGTACAAAACCTACAATGACTACTGGTTATCTCATAAACCTCTACTCATCATAACTGGCATAAGGGAAGGAATATACATCTTGTTATCCAACACACCTCTACCCACTACAAGTGAGGGAATATACATCATGTTATCCAACACACCTCTACCCACTACAAGCAAGGGAATATACATCTTGTTATCCAACACACCTCTACCCACTACAAGTGAGGGAATATACATCATGTTATCCAACACACCTCTACCCACTACAAGCGAGGGAATATACATCTTGTTATCCAACACACCTCTACCCACTACAAGTGAGGGAATATACATCATGTTATCCAACACACCTCTATCCACTACAAGTGAGGGAATATACATCATGTTATCCAACACACCTCTACCCACTACAAGCAAGGGAATATACATCATGTTATCCAACACACCTCTACCCACTACAAGTGAGGGAATATACATCATGTTATCCAACACACCTCTACCCACTACAAGCAAGGGAATATACATCTTGTTATCCAACACACCTCTACCCACTACAAGTGAGGGAATATACATCATGTTATCCAACACACCTCTACCCACTACAAGCAAGGGAATATACATCTTGTTATCCAACACACCTCTACCCACTACAAGTGAGGGAATATACATCATGTTATCCAACACACCTCTACCCACTACAAGCAAGGGAATATACATCTTGTTATCCAACACACCTCTACCCACTACAAGTGAGGGAATATACATCATGTTATCCAACACACCTCTACCCACTACAAGCGAGGGAATATACATCTTGTTATCCAACACACCTCTACCCACTACAAGTGAGGGAATATACATCATGTTATCCAACACACCTCTACCCACTACAAGCAAGGGAATATACATCTTGTTATCCAACACACCTCTACCCACTACAAGTGAGGGAATATACATCATGTTATCCAACACACCTCTACCCACTACAAGCGAGGGAATATACATCTTGTTATCCAACACACCTCTACCCACTACAAGTGAGGGAATATACATCATGTTATCCAACACACCTCTATCCACTACAAGTGAGGGAATATACATCATGTTATCCAACACACCTCTACCCACTACAAGCAAGGGAATATACATCATGTTATCCAACACACCTCTACCCACTACAAGTGAGGGAATATACATCATGTTATCCAACACACCTCTACCCACTACAAGCAAGGGAATATACATCTTGTTATCCAACACACCTCTACCCACTACAAGTGAGGGAATATACATCATGTTATCCAACACACCTCTACCCACTACAAGCAAGGGAATATACATCTTGTTATCCAACACACCTCTACCCACTACAAGTGAGGGAATATACATCATGTTATCCAACACACCTCTACCCACTACAAGCAAGGGAATATACATCTTGTTATCCAACACACCTCTACCCACTACAAGTGAGGGAATATACATCATGTTATCCAACACACCTCTACCCACTACAAGTGAGGGAATATACATCATGTTATCCAACACACCTCTACCCACTACAAGTGAGGGAATATACATCATGTTATCGGATGTACCTTAACTCACCATAAGGGAAGGAATATACGTCATGTTATCCAACACACCTCTACCCACTACAAGTGAGGGAATATACATCATGTTATCGGATGTACCTCAACCCACCATAAGGGAAGGAATATACTTCATATTATCCAACACACCTTTACCCACTACAAGCAAAGGAATATACGTCATGTTATCTGATATACATCTCCCTACTATAAGGGAAGGAATATACATCATGCTATCTGATATACATGTCCTTACTATAAGGGAAGGAATATACATCATGCTATCTGATATACATGTCCTTACTATAAGGGAAGGAATATACATCATGCTATCTGATATACAACTCCCTACTATAAGGGAAGGAATATACATCATGTTATCTGATATACATCTCCCTACTATAAGGGAAGGAATATACATCATGCTATCTGATATACATATCCTTACTATAAGGGAAGGAATACACATCACCTTTAACATGATCTCTTATACATCACCTTACTGTAGGGGAAGAAATAGAAATCATGTTTTCACATGCTATCCAAGATATATCTCATAACCAGAGTCAGATTTTCCCCAATATAGCAACCAGTTTATCATGCTATTATATTACAATGCCACTATGAAGAATATTTATTCACTATAACAATCACACAATCAATGATATATCACATGGAACGACAAGACAATAATTGAATTCTGAGATTTACAACCGTTGACGTCTGTGTATCTGGTATAAGACTTATTAACCCTAATGTTCTATAAATTTTATGTACAAAGGTTTTTATCAGACTTCACAAGAACATACATCAATCATGACATGCTCGGGCAGGAATTTCAAAGTTTGCTCATGTGCTATTTTCTTCTCCATAAAATATGTCCAAGGATTGTATCCACACAGAGTCTTCTGTTGCTGTCTCTAAGGGCTTATTTACCATAATACATATATAACATAATATCATTCTGTTGAGGAGTAGAAAATACTTATTTACATTTGGACTGACAAAACCACCCAATTCTGCCAGTGATACATCTTCTATGTACATATGTATACAGTTAGCCTGCTGATCTCTGTATAACAGGAACATAGTTGAGTGCAGTGCACCATACTAAAACACTGTGAAGAATATTTGCCTATAGTACCACAAGATACATCACATGTGAAATGATTATAACTATTTGCTATTGATAGTTGGACTTAATGTTCAGATGAAACAAGGGACCACAGTGTACAGAATCACAAGCCCAACAGTGAGAAGTATGAACATAATTTTGAAGCTTATTACAACAAGTGGTTGGTGCGCTACATTTTGATATCAAACTTTCAAGGTTTGAAAAAATAGATATTATTTACAAAAGTCTGTTTGTCTCCCCATGCTGCCATGTTTGACGTTTTTTTGTAGCATTTTTGGATGCCACAAAGGCCGTTTTGAATGTTTGGTGACCATTTTCGGGCTCTCTTGTAGTTTTGTTTACATTTCAAACAATTAGTTTTCCTTTCAAGATGCACTTGTTTCAGTTTTAGAGGAAAACGTTGCAGTTTTGGAGATTTATTTTCCTATTTGCGTGAGTTTTGTTCTGTTTTGGTGTGTAAGAGTTCAGTGTTGAGGATTTTTTCACCGTTTGTATGGCAGGCATGATGTTGACCCAGACACATTATAGTTTTATGCTACTGTTCAGATATTTTACCAGGAGGGGTCACCACAGTCTGACACCTTGTACCCATGTGGGCAACCCTTGACCTTCCTTCACTGTGACAGTGTGAGGAGGGGATGGTCCCCTAATTCGGGTAGTTCAGTCTAGCAGCCACACTTGTAACACCTTCATAGGACGGTATGGTGACAAGTGATGTAACACTGAGTCGTTACTTTCATCAATAAATGTTGTAAAAACTTGAGCAGAGAATAAAGATATTAAAAAGGACCTCTCGGATATGCTGTTTTAGGATGTTTGTTATCTGCAGACCACGTAACTCGTTTCACCCTTGACTTCCATGTTTATTGTTCAGTGCAACCAAGGAATAATACTGACTCTGGGATTCAAACTCATGCTGACAAAATCCTGGCACACCTAAGGGCCACAAATCAGTAATTATGGCATCTATGAAGACATTAGAGAACTTAAGACAATGGGGCATAGTGACATGGGAAGGCATTTCTTCGAGTTTAAACCACCTCTTGAATTAAAAAAAAAAAATGACTTGTCCGCGATGAATTATCAAAATACAGAACAAGTTCAACAGTAGTTATATCTCCACTTGTGTCAATAAAGTGAAAATCAATAGTTAATCCTTGATACAGTCCCTTAAACAGACATGTAAATAATACAAGCACATCTGTAACTGTTTGACATTCTGTAGGTTTTCATGCTCCCTAAATATATTTTCAAGTCCAGAGGACAATTTCATCAACTCTTTATGGAAGTGTGATAATGCATTAAAAATCTCAACTCTGCATGCAGTATAAGAATTAAATCAATTCTTGATTTTCTAAGGGAATTATGCTAATAAATGTGTAAACATGAACTAAGTTTCGGCATGTCTTTCAACACTTCAACAGACAGTGCTATATTCCCTTTATGACACAGCAGCCCGGAAGGCAATATATGATGCATGCATGTCTCAATACACACATCAATGTAATTATCAAGTTACAGGCCAATAAACAGGAGCAGGGAGTTTATAAACAATCACTTCAAAGAGATTATGCAACAAAAACTACAATGATTAATTGAGCATGGAGGGATCATCTCAAAAACTGAAAACAATTGAACAAAATCCACACATATAATTGACCATCTATATGAGATTTGATATCACTCTTTCACAAATAAGCTATCTCAGAATCATGGGTTCTTCGGTAGACAATTCTTGCGTTAAGCCACATGTGGAATGAAAAAAAATAACGTTCTGGCAACAAATATTTCTTTGTTATCTCATAAAATTTAATTAGTTTTCATTTCTACCAATGGAAATTCATATAACATTATGATAACAATCGCAACATTATTCAGGCAAAGCTGTGTCCACCTCTGTAGATTTTAGTCTCATGAAAACAGGTTTATTTACAAAAACGCTTTAACACGTTAGTGGAGCTCACTAAATACATGGTAAAATCACGCATGCTGTTTATCAAAATAAACTTGTGACGTGAAAAAATACATTATCACAAAGCATTCAAAAAGACCAGTGTTCCCCGGGTCAGCTGGCCTCTGGATTGGGCAGGAGATTTGGGGAACCTGACGTTTGTTTAGAGGAGAGGGTCAAATGTGTAACTTGCTTCGCCGACCGACTTGGTTGAAGCGCAAAGCCAAAATATTCCAATATTCACAGACTTCTGCATCCAGAATCTTAGAAAGTAACTTACCGAAGCAAATGGCTAGCAGCGTCAAGGCTGCAGTAATAGCCTTCATCCTCAGTGCATCGAGCGGTACATAAGTTAGTTTCCACAGTACTCCGTGTTTACACTGAATGAGGTCAGTTGTTGCGGTAAGTCTAAAGCTTCTGTTATTTGCAGTGATTGACAGATGACCTCGCATGTGCTCGATGGTTTCCGTACATTTAACGGGACCGCAGTCGTCCAATCACAAAGCTAGTAACACGAAGCGTACAATGCTGTAGTTCGAGCGGAAATGACCGAAACTTGACGAGAGGTCAGGTGCGTGAATTATTTGGAACTCCAATTTTAAGCCCTAGTTATAGATGTCACAAACGAGATTTTTCACTTTCCATGCAGAAATACACAACGTGCAGTGTATACTGTTTCAGAAATAAGATATGAATAATTGCAGTGCGAATTGTGTAATGTGGCCTAGCTCTGTATAACATGGTTGCCCCATGAAAACTTCCGGTTTCGCTGCAAAGGAAATACTAACAATGTTAGTCTATTCATCTCCATTTACTTCCAAATAAGATGAAATCACGCCCGTTTGCAACGTCATCCGTCTCAACCTACACGAACAGAGCCCGTTTCCATGACTGTAGAGTGTCCCTGCTGAATATTAAGGATGCACCTGAATCTAACAAATATTTTATGATTTGATTTGCCACGGTCTCAGACTCAGTCAATGTCTGTAAATATACACTGGTGTACGAAAATAACATTCATATTTTGTGTTGAGTTTATACATTCGGCATTTATTTTCCAAGTAGTAACAAGCATTAGGAATCGATTATTCCAACCAGAAGGGCAAAAATATTTTGTCAGAAAAAATGGCAATGAACGAAGACCGATTCTCCACGACATCAGAACGATATCTTGGTAAGTTATGAGGTATGCTGTAGACATTCATGCAGTATAGGGACACATTCATGCAGTATAGGGACACATTCATGCAGTATAGGGACACATTCATACAGTAGAGAGACCATATACATTTATGCAGTTTAGCTAGACATGCTTCTCTGTACAAAACTCAGTTGATGCAGGGACATGCTATAGACATCTGCAATTAGATTCAGTCAATTAATGTAGAAAGTCTGAGCCCAACGACATCCATGTACAGTATTCTTGTGTCACGTCATCCATAATAACATGGGCTAATGGTCGTCACCAAGTCTAGACAACATGGGTTTCTCTGGACCAGTCAGAATCTACACCAAAATGTTGCTCTCACAGCATTAAAGCTGCTGTTAATCCATATATAGTTATCCTTCCTTACTGCCCCAACTTCAAAATACCTCTCAACGAAGCTAATTATACAAAGGCGGTCTTGATATGTCTAGGACATTGCTGTTTGGTGTTAAACTGACTCAGCGTTTTCAGCAAAGTACAAAGTGTATTGCAGTTTGGTGTTAAACTGACTGAATTGATGTTTTCAGCAAAGCACAATGTGCTGGTGTATCTGGAGGATGGAATCTCCCAGCTCCTCGAACACCGAGAAGACAACCCCAAAGTCAACGCCGTCAAGTTCATCAGTGATTAGTAAGTGACTCTGTCTCCATTACCCTAGCTAATATCTTCAACATCACATAACATGATGTAACATGAATATGTGCAGTGAATGTTATTCCAGGTCTGTTAATAGCTAGTTCAATATTTCTGCAAACAATTACAATGGCAGTACGAAGTACCATGCCATCGCAGTTACATAAAAAAATAGCAGGGGGTTAGCATTAGGTCAGTATTAAGGACGCTCACAAGACAGCAGTCCAGCTTCCCAAATAGGCATCGGTTCGCGCCACAGGGTCATATGGCTTTGCCACAAGTGCTGATCTTCATGTTATGGTAGAACTCAACAGAACCAGCCTACCCGTTGTTTATATGGTCAAGCTTCTGGAAAGTCTGGATTGATACGTGCTGTAGATGGTAGCTTCCAGTGTACTTTTTATTCGCTGTTGAGAGAAATTAACCAGCGCACAACTGCTTTGTCCTGATTCGTTAAAAAAACAAAACTCAACCAAAGTAATGTAGTGCAGTTGTAACATAGTTCTTCAAAGACTTACACTGCCATATCATGTCATGAAAGTATGTAGGATTGTTGGCCTTATGTTATGTGATATGGTTTTGATTGCTGTTTTTTTTTCAGCTTTGCAAGTCTGCGTGATGGCAATCACACTATGTTCCGCGAGTACGCCTTTGTTCGCTCCACACCACATAATCGGGCTTCATTTGTTAAACTTTTCTGGAAGTGCTACAAACAAATTGGTAAAAAGGGAGGTGAGATGTATATGTTTTTTAAATGCCCATTAAGCATCCTAACATATTGTGTCACATGAGGGGAAATTGATCAGTTAGTCATTGTGCAGCATGTGTTTCAGATCTGCTGAGTATCCAGGAGTACCATTCTCTACTGGGGCTACTGTTTGTCATTGTGGAGTGTGTGTTTCAGATCTGCTGAGTATCCAGGAGTACCACTCTCTACTGGGGCTATTGTTTGTCATTGTGGAGTGTGTGTTTCAGATCTGCTGAGTATCCAGGAGTACCATTCTCTACTGGGGCTACTGTTTGTCATTGTGGAGTGTGTGTTTCAGATCTGCTGAGTATCCAGGAGTACCACTCTCTACTGGGGCTACTGTTTGTCATTGTGGAGTGTGTGTTTCAGATCTGCTGAGTATCCAGGAGTACCATTCTCTACTGCGGCTACTGTTTGTCATCGTGGAGTGTGTGTTTCAGATCTGCTGAGTATCCAGGAGTACCACTCTCTACTGGGGCTACTGTTTGTCATTGTGCAGCATGTGTTTCAGATCTGCTGAGTATCCAGGAGTACCATTCTCTACTGGGGCTACTGTTTGTCATTGTGGAGTGTGTGTTTCAGATCTGCTGAGTATCCAGGAGTACCATTCTCTACTGGGGCTACTGTTTGTCATTGTGGAGTGTGTGTTTCAGATCTGCTGAGTATCCAGGAGTACCATTCTCTACTGGGGCTACTGTTTGTCATTGTGGAGTGTGTGTTTCAGATCTGCTGAGTATCCAAGAGTACCATTCTCAACTGGGGCTACTGTTTGTCATTGTGGAGTGTGTGTTTCAGATCTGCTGAGTATCCAGGAGTACCATTCTCTACTGGGGCTACTGTTTGTCATTGTGGAGTGTGTGTTTCAGATCTGCTGAGTATCCAGGAGTACCATTCTCTACTGGGGCTACTGTTTGTCATTGTGGAGTGTGTGTTTCAGATCTGCTGAGTATCCAGGAGTACCATTCTCTACTGGGGCTACTGTTTGTCATTGTGGAGTGTGTGTTTCAGATCTTCTGAGTATCCAGGAGTACCATTCTCTACTGGGGCTACTGTTTGTCATTGTGGAGTGTGTGTTTCAGATCTGCTGAGTATCCAGGAGTACCACTCTCTACTGGGGCTATTGTTTGTCATTGTGGAGTGTGTGTTTCAGATCTGCTGAGTATCCAGGAGTACCGCTCTCTACTGGGGCTACTGTTTGTCATTGTGGAGTGTGTGTTTCAGATCTGTTGAGTATCCAGGAGTACCATTCTCTACTGGGGCTACTGTTTGTCATTGTGGAGTGTGTGTTTCAGATCTGCTGAGTATCCAGGAGTACCATTCTCTACTGGGGCTACTGTTTGTCATTGTGGAGTGTGTGTTTCAGATCTGCTGAGTATCCAGGAGTACCGCTCTCTACTGGGGCTACTGTTTGTCATTGTGGAGTGTGTGTTTCAGATCTGTTGAGTATCCAGGAGTACCACTCTCTACTGGGGCTACTGTGTTCAGATTTCCCATTCAGCATGGTGCAGAAGACAGCCAGGTAGCCTAGACACATACACAGACACAGACACACACACAGAGATAAATTCTGACACAGACTGCACACATGCATGCATGCATGCATACATACATACATATGATGAGGTTGGATTGTGGACAGAATGTAGTAAAGCATCTCTCAGCTAAATTCTGCATAACAAAGTAGATTTGTCCTTATCCTGACTCATGCTTAATTGCTTTTCTCCTCGTCCCTGGCGAAGGTAGTGGAATACCTAAAGTCCCTTGAAGTTCCCTTCTAAAATACACTCACCCACCGATAGCCTCCCTTTTCACACCTAATCGGTCACATGACTGACCATGCTTGTCACTCTCTCTCCTCATTTGCCCAACGAGGGCGGCTAGAGGCACCTGGGGTCCCAGATACGGCAATAAGTCTTTCAGTTATTCCGGCCCTGTGAATCATTTAATGTTGTATGCGGTATTTGGATTATGTATATGAAGCATAAATTGTTAAATTTGTGATTATTGTGTGTTTGTTTAGCAGGACTTAGTCACAGTTGATGAAATCATGTTTGCAGTGTAGATTACGACTGTCAGTGGTTGACCCGCACTTAATTTGTCAGGCGTGTAAGCCCTTATGTTCTACTATTCATTGTAAATTTTGCAGAAATTTATCCGATTCAGAATTTACTTTATATATTCAGTCAGTTAACAGACATGCGAGGGACATGGAGCGTCGTTTGAAGAAGAACGAAGACTGCAATCTTCAACTATGTCGACGGCTGCTCCATGTGGGCACTCAACTAGATCTGCACTCACACCAGAGGATGAAGAGGAGGTGTATGCACGCACCTGCTCGAGAAGATCGTCACCGTCGTCCTTGTCATTCCGTTGCAGTCCACCCATGTCGAGTGAGTGCACCTGCATGGGTGAGTGCGCTTACGTGAGTAATTACGCTCGTGTGAGTGAGGACGCTTGCTCTGGTGAGTGCACTCACAGGTCTGCTCGTCAATGCAGAGGATCTTCATCAGTCTCCCTAGCTCGTAGAAGATGCCACCAGCACTCGTCGTCCCCTTCAGACCTGGACTTACATAAGAGGGATCGTCGGCATCCATCGTATGTGTCACACTCACGGATGGATGAAGACAGATACTACCAATCGTCATCTTCTCGGACTCTGAAGTCACGTCATGGATCACATATGGTCTGGACTTAGTCTCGCCATCCAAGGGCTCCAACGAAGCCAACACTTATAGGTTGAAGAATGAGGACATCAACACCATACCATTTATCAGATATCTATGATTCCTGAGATGTTATCTACGGCATTCAAGTCAGCAACCAAGTTTCAGCAACGTCGTATGCCACCTTTCAATGCTCGTCGTTTCCCTCTTCATCATATGGAGCCCTTCATCAGAGCACAGATGTAGACGAAGCATGCAAGGTCATCAGTTCTGTTCGCAACAGATCCTACAAGATAGACGACAAGCATCTTGCTCAGCTGGACACCACTACGAGACGCACCTTCTTCAGACTAGCTAGATCTAGAGCCATCAATGAGACTCTCATCTCAAAGTTCAGCAATCTTGCCAACGAGGAAGAGAGAATGATCCTGTCAGCACTCGTCACACAGAAGAAAGATCAACAGTTTATGTCCGAACACCGCGCCTCTACTACTGTGGGCCTGAATCTACATCGTCGACAAGGTCTCTAATGTCTGCCTGATCATGGAGTGAGAACTTCATCAAGCCCCTGGTCAGCGCCTACAGTATTTGATGGGAAGATTGAAGAGGTAGCAAGGACGGTTGCCTAAGACTCCAGAGAAGTCATGATGATCAAGTCCATCGACACCTTGACATCAGTGCTCAAGCAGACAAGTCAACACTACACTAACAAGTCCAAGTTCTCCAGAGTGCAGAGAGCGAGAGATAAGTTTAATTCTCAAGGCGACAAGTTATCTTCTTTTCATCACTCCTACAGAGGAAATAGGCGCCGTCAGACATCAGGCAGTTCGTCCAAGGACGGAAGAGGAGGAGGTAAACATTGAAGATCAGGGTTGGAACAGCTGGAGTCTTCCACCCCCAGCCATTCCTGTACAACCGTCTCAAGTGGGTGGACATCTTCAACTCTACTGGAAGAATTGGGGAATTCTCAACGACAAATACGTCATGAAGATTGTTCTAGACGACTACAAGATACCAGTGCAAATTACACCTCCAATCACAAGAGATGACGGTATTATCTTTGGTGGAAAAATTCCGACATGTCTATCTGGAGGACAGTCTGAATACATCAGCTTTAAGCGGCTGCTACACGTCTATTATCTGATTGGTTCCCGAGAGACAACACCCTGCACAGAATGTGGTGTTATTGTTTCAGTCGTCAACATTTGCTTGCATGGAAAGGTGTCGATTACACACTAGATTAGCAGTTTACAGCGTCATTTGATTCTTCAGGAGGCATCGAGGTCTTCTAGCAGCAGATTCAACGTTGCCTATCAGGAGACTTGCAGCAGTGAATGACAGTTTCTGATCAGACAGGCAGCCAGCTATAAATAGACTTCCTTTGAATGTCAACTTGCTCATAATGTACAGTGTTGACAATCTGAAGAGGATGAATGATGCATCTTCACGGCATACAAGCTCATCATGAGAGAAGTCAACTCAGTCTACAGTTGGACTGCACTATCAGACTACTAACTCAGCTCGGATGTCCCAGAGGATTGGTGGGTCAAAGTTCAAGCCGATGTTAGAACAAGTCCTGCTCTCTCCATTACCACTATGACAGTGACAATGTCTACTCGTGTTACCTCAGGATATGACCAGACGAAGACGCATACAACTACGTCTATGACAGCGGTTCCTGAGTCACGCTCTCCCATCCTGACCAGTTTACTATGCTGGAGATCTTGAGACCATACCCGCTATGGTGGACTCGCCAGTTGAATGTTTGCACCGGAACTTCTATGTTAGAATCAGGATTCAACAACCATCTCTACACAGACGCGTGTCTCCAAGGATGGGGTGCCCATCTAAATGAGTTTGCAGCAGGAATCTGGAAGAAGGAAGATTGAGCTCTTCACATCAACCAGGTGCAGATGAAAGCGGTGATTCATTCTATCCATCACTGGTCGACAACACTGAGTGACAAGCTACTGATGATCCACACAGACATCTATCTCAACAGTGGCCTTCTACATAAACAAACAAGGGTCAACAAGATCTCCATCTCTACTACAACTGACGTTTCTAATTTTTGACATGGTCGACAGTCTGAATCTCCAAATAAATCTTGTCATATACCAGGAGCTTACAACATCATGGCAGACGCTTTACCTTGGCCTCTTCGTCCATCACCACCAGAGTGGATGCTTCATCGGGAGGTGTTTCAACCAATCAGCCAGACATTCGGATCCCCACAAATAGACTTATTTGCAACAAGTTTCAACAAACAGACAAGAACCTTTGTATCACCGGTACTAGATCCGTAACCCTGGGCTACAGATGTTCTCAGCATCCTGTGGGAAGGATTAAATGCTTTTGCGTTACCAAAGGTCATCAAGAAAATCAAACAGACGAAGCTGCTACAACTGATTCTGGTCATGCCTTACTGTCCGACGAGACATCGGTACCCAATACTTACAGAAGAATCGGGACAGCCAGCGCTAAAACTACCAGATTGGAAGAATATTCTTGTCCATCCTCACATCAGATAGGTGCAAGACAGTCCATCAGCGTTCCGACTTCATGTATGGACTGTATTAAAGCCCGTTCAAAGCACATACTTGGCGGCCCTCAGCTTGGTTATCACCATGAAAACAGGGATCAAGCTGACTGAAGTACCTGAGCTACTCGCCTTATTACACTCCTTCAAGTTGGAAGATCACCAACGCTTGTTTAGAGTTCCCATTTGGGACTTGAACATCGTACTCCAACATCTCACAAGTGATGTCTACGAGCAGCTAGACCGGACATCATTTGAACTGCTGACTCAGAAGACGCTGCTTTTACTTGCCTTGGCTACAGCGGCACGAATGTCATCAAGAAACAGTACATCTTGGTCTAAGATGGGATTTTATTGTGAAGAATCAACAGCCAGGTCAACCGGATAGACAATTTCACATACTGGCATTATCTTCAATCCTAGGACCTCATGATACTCAAGACTTATCATTAGGTCCAGTCAGAACGCTGAAGATATATCTCGCTCATACCAAGTCTAGAAGACAACGTTTCAAACTCTTTTTTTATCTCTATATCTACTGAGACACCTACGGAAGTATGCCGCAACACTATCTCAGTGTGGATCAGAGCTGTTATACTGAGGGCCTCCAAAGCAGGCCTGGAACCTCCGCAAGCCTCCAACCCACATGAAGTCAGAGCCTTGGCCTCTACACTAGCACTACATCATGCTCGCCATCTGCTATAATGGAGGGCTGCTTTTGGAAATCAAACACAGTGTTTGCCAACCATTATCTACGAGTCATAGCCATGGAAGACGTCACTGGCATTCATCAGTTCGGGCCTCTCATCGTTGCTCAGCAACTAACAGTTCCTCAAAGGTGCTGAGATTACTCACCCATTTATCACATGACTTGTGGAGAATAGACGCTCTGCCTTTGCCAGGGAGGAGGAGAAAAGCAATTAAGCAAGAGTCAGGATAATTATAAAATATCAATGTTATTCAGAAAATTACATTTTTATGAAATTAATTAAAACTAACATTCAGTGTGTATGATGGACCGAGACCAAATTGTCGTCTGGTGATATGTTGATACCATGAGGTACACTCACACACAGGGTACATCAGAGCATATTCCCCTACAACTTATAGAATCAAAACATCGGTGAGAGTCTTTGATACACTGGTCATCGTATGGTCAATATTGCTTGTGGTCGTGTGGTTTTATCAGTAACTGTGTCACATTTCTCCCTTCAGGATCATCCTGATCGACGACGCCCTTGACTGTCTGATCTGCTTCTCCGACTTCATCTACGCATTACAAGTGCAGTTCTATTATGAAGGTGAGAAAGTTCAGTGTCCTGTGGTATTCATAAGTTTATGGCCCATGTTAATCACATTAAATAATGGTGCAATACAATCTCCTTTCTCCTTGTCTAATATAAATTTTACATCAAGTATGCAGCCGAACTAACTTTCAGTATGACACAATCCCAGAAGTAAGGCTCTGATTTGCTGGCGTCAATAAAGTAAAGGTGATAAATGAACTGTGAAGATATCTTGTGACATAAGTGTAATTCAGAGTCATTTAACCAGCTTGCGATACCATTGCAAATTCACTTATATTGTAACTGAAACACACTTTTGTAGAATTCATCTGCTCAGTTGTTCTGACAGACCCTGATGTTGGGTTTACCTCATAGATTGTTGTTACTGTCAATCTGCAGTCAGTATCACGTTAATTCGTGTTCTTAACTAGGGGCCTGTTGGGTCAGGAGCATGCAGTGGAAACTCACTGATGTTTCCTTATATGGTAAAACACTGGTCTGAATGATCAGACATGATGCATCAGTGTATATTCATGCAAGAAACTCCTTTGGGATTTTGCCAAGGAATGTTCAAGTGGAACCCCATCAGGGCATGGAACCAAAGTGTCCAGTGGAAATCTTGTATATAATGAAACATCCCGTAAAGGGGAACTGTAGTCTTTATAGAACTATACCGTTGGCTAAAAGAGGATACAATACCCTGCAGAGTTCCTGGAGAAGAGTGGGGAGATCTACCAGTCAATCCTCCAGACACAGCGAAGTCCCCGTGACCCTGTGGTGGTGCCCTCCGCCAGCACCGGAACCAAGATCCTCCAGCAGAACCACCAGCCTGCCGATGGCATTGATGCCATGCAGTTCTTCCGATCACTGTATCCTCTCTGTGAGAGGGTCAACTTCAGGTGAGATGGCCAAGTAGGTCATGGTTTGCTGCAGAACACTGGGTTTGAGACTACACCAATGTTGTGTGTATCCAGGTGTGTCATGGCTTGCTTATCCTGCAGGACTGTGGGTTCAGATCTTCAAATGGTTGATGTATATAGCCATGTGGGTCATGACTTGCTTATCCTGGTGAATACTGGGTTCAAATCTTCAAAGGGGTTAATGGGTGTAATGTGATGTCAATACCATCCCCAATGGTTCATAGTGGTCATAGATTTTTTAGACGTTTCAGGGATTGTTCTGCGACGATGATATGATGATTACTGGACAATGTTTCTCCACAGCACCCCACCTGTCTCAGCCCTGAAGGAGATTCTCTTCACAGTTCCTCGGGTGTCCTTCTATGGCTTTCTAATGGCCATTGCCAAGAGTGAGTCCATCAATGAGCACATAGGTAAGATACTCATCTAGGCTTTTCTACATCATCTGCATCTGATCTATATCTGTTCCAGTGTCTGCAATCATCTACACTTGACCATGCGTCTTTGATCATCTGTCCATTCCTGTATCTGTGATCTTTGATACTGTAAATCACGAATTTTTTGCGTCATGATATTTTTGTGAGTGGCGGCCAACAGACGTTTTTACATCACAATATTTTTGCGACTTGCCTAGTTATCAACACATAGTTAAGTTTGACAGTTTCGAAGCTTACTTGCATCTGAAAGTTTTATCTGAAGTAAATCCAATCACATATTAAAGTTTGCCGCTAACCTTGAACACCATTCAGTGGAGTACTTCCGCATGTATGCAATCAGTGATGTTTTCCTAAAAGCAAGACTTACTGCATAGGCCAGATAAACTTTAAACAGTTCAAAGGGATTAAATTAAATGACTCTATGACTCTAATAAATTGGCACTGATGAAGGACCAGTTTAGTCAGTGTCGGCGAAGCTGTTGATCTCCAGATAAGTGTCATGAAACCTATCCACGCCCGCTGGATGGTCTCTACCTTTCAAACAGTTTTTAAGAAATGTGTGTTGCGTGGTTGGTGCCTGTCTGGACTATCGGACGTACTGATTGAGTGACTTTTGTTCAGGTATCCATTGTTTGACATGTGACAGGTGAGTACAAGTAATGCTAGTAATTAGTCATTCTTCACGTTGTTGTCATTGCTTAATATATGTATTGTCTAGATCTGTTGTTAATTATATGAACTGGTGAATAATAAAGTGACAATAGGACAGGTTGTTTGCTGATTATTCATTGCATTCTACCACCAAATTGCGTCATGATATTTTTGCGAGCTCAAGTCATTCACAATTTTCGCAAAAATATCATGCTCACAAAAATTTAATGATTTACAGTATTTGATCCTGTATCTGTGATCGTCTGTATCTTATCCTGTATATGTGATCTTCTATATTCTGATCCTGTGGCTTTGATCATCTGTATCTGATCCTGTATCCGTGATCATATATGTCTGATCCTGCATATGTGATCATCTATATCTG
This sequence comes from Haliotis asinina, assembly GCF_037392515.1. Classification (NCBI taxonomy): domain Eukaryota; kingdom Metazoa; phylum Mollusca; class Gastropoda; order Lepetellida; family Haliotidae; genus Haliotis; species Haliotis asinina. The sequence goes on along the minus strand of NC_090293.1, from coordinate 54,786,265 downwards.
ATTCTGTTTCTATGGTCTTCTATATCTGATCTTTTATCTGTGATTATCTACTGCTGATTCTGTATATGTAATCATCTGTATCTGATCCTGTATTTGTGATCATCTATATCTGATCCTGTATCTGTGATCATCTATATCTTATCCTGTATCTGTGATCATCTATATCTGATCCTGTGGCTTTGATGATCTACATCTGATCCTATATCTGTGTAGGTTCACAATCCATCTGATCCTGGTGTTATTCCGCAGGTCGACTGCCAGCTAAGACAGAGCTCCTGGACACCGGGGAGGCGGAGATTTCATCGTAAGCATGTGTTGTAGTGGCACCTCTCACTGTGCATGTGGCACTGTGTCGATCTCATTGATTCATAACACGTTCATTATGGTTTTGTTTTATGATTCCCTAACCATTGGTGCTCCAGGACAGTCTACTCACACTTGTCAATACACTACTGATCATGTGTATGTAAGCCATTGGGCATTTGTACCTGCACCAAGGGTACGTTTATGAACATATGACATGCTATTCACTTGAGTGGGTGAGTGTTTCCACATTTTCATATGTTTTACATTTTTTATGCAACAGGAATTTTGGCATATCAGTGAGATTCTGATATCAGTGATATAATGTGGCTAACAGGTGTTGAATTTTTCCCTTGGTCCCTGATATAATGTGACTGATAACAGATGTTGATATCTTACCCTTGGCCCTGATACAACGTAGCTGATAACCGGTGTTCATATCTTTCTCTTGGCCCCTGATATAATGTGGCTGACAACAGGTCTTGATATCCACCCTTGGTCCCCGAAACATCAGATCTCACTGGAAATTGAATTTTTGTCCTTGCTGCTGTTGGCAACAACGATGTTTTGAGACATCAGATGTTGAACAGACATTCATTTTAGGGCATATTTTGATTTACATACTGGCTGCTTTTAATATCGGTAATTCTGGAGGCCATAATCTAACCTGTGAAGTAGTATTGGTTGTCGTTGAGTCACAAACTAGAAGAAACCTTCAACCTCTTTTGGATCTAGATCTAGGTAATGACATCTTTTGATGTTCTATCTCAAATTTCATATCCTCTGTGGGGTAGGGTAGGGGTTAAAGTGTTCTCTCATCATGCCAAAGACCCATGTTCAATTCCCCTCATGAGTACAGTGTGTGAAGCCCATTTCTGGTGTCCCCAGCCATGATATTGCTAGAATATTGCTAACAGTGACATAACACTGAACTCACTCACTCACTCACTCAAATTTCCTATATATTTTTATCAGTTTCATTGATACATATTTGTAATACCTGAATGTTTGGGGGGATTATTTGCGTGTAAAATTCTGAATGACCTTGAAGGGGATGCATTATACAGGGGTGCACATTATATTCAAAAACTAAATGAAATTTAAATCCAGTTTGTTTAAAGATATCATTGGCGGGAAAAATGAAACATGCTAAAATGTTTTCACAGTTCCACACTCATAGAAGATATGTACATTATTGTACTTATCACATGGCCTACTTTTACCTACAAGCATTTTGTCAGGGAAAGAGTGAACAAGCTGTTTCTTGCATGACATCTCTCTGTTACCTCATTAGTGTATACATACATTGAACAGTTAGATAACATGTCAGGGGTCTTTCTTTGTTGAATTGTATATATTATGAATAAATGAATATTTTCTTATTTTTGAAATTTTGCATGTGTTCTTTCTTTGAGGTAACACATATAATTATACTAATTACACCTAACAATGCGTTCAATGCCTTCAAGCAATTTTATTTTAATGAAGTTCTGTATTTCATTTACACTTTGTTGTTTTATATGTAAGTTTTCTAACTGTTGTGTCTTGTGTAGCAGTTGGTAACACTTTGTTACCCTCAAGGTGGAATACATATTGTTGATGTATACACATCAGTTATAGTCCATTTGAGATATATGTTGTATACATACACATCTATTACAGTCAATGGTGGATATATGTTGTATATATACACACATCTGTTACTGTCAATGGTGGATATATGTTGTATATATACACACATCTATTACAGTCAATGGTGGATATATGTTGTATATATACACACATCTGTTACTGTCAATGTGGGATATATGTTGTATATATACACACATCTATTACAGTCAATGGTGGATATATGTTGTATATATACACACATCTGTTACTGTCAATGTGGGATATATGTTGTATATATACACACATCTATTACAGTCAATGGTGGATATATGTTGTATATATACACACATCTGTTACTGTCAATGTGGGATATATGTTGTATATATACACACATCTATTACAGTCAATGGTGGATATATGTTGTATATATACACACATCTGTTACTGTCAATGTGGGATATATATTGTATATATACACACATCTATTACAGTCAATGGTGGATATATGTTGTATATATACACACATCTGTTACTGTCAATGTGGGATATATGTTGTATATATACACACATCTTTTACTGTCAGTGTGGGATATATGCTGTATATATAGGCATCTGTTACAATGTGGGATATATGCTGTATATATAGGCATCTGTTACACTGCATGTGAGATACGTGCTGTATGTATAGACAGCTGTAGGTCCATGTGGGATATATGGTGTGTATATAAATATGTTTTACAGACAATGTGGGATATACATGTATGCTATATACAGACATCTGTTACAGTCAGTATGGGATATATGTTGTGTATGGACATCTTTTATAGTCCATGTGGGATGTATGTTGTGTATTTGAGATCACATGTATACATGTATGTGCAGAGATGACGTCCAGTCAGTGGCAGTCTGTAGCATGTTTGTCCTACAACCGTGGTCTTACAAACATGATATACTTGTCTATGTGGGATATATCCTATATACATGTATATGGTGCCATACTTTTGTTACAGTGGTATGTGTGTGTGTGTGTGTATATATATATATAGCTATAGCAGTATATATATATATATACACACACACACAAACATCTGCTATCATATGTAAATATATACTGTGTCTATATATAGACACTGGTTGTATAACAATGTCGTGTTTCTTCCTCCGTGCTGCAGTCGGATGCCTGTTTATGATCTGTATGTGATGAACAAGTAGCACCCCCTGGTGAATAGGTATAATTGATGTTGTCATTTTTAGATGTTCTCTCTCAAGTCAGTGTTGTGTCAGTGTTGTGTCAGTGTTGTGTCAGTGTTGTCATGTGTCATCTCAAAGGTGCAATTTTCTGTACATGTTGCTGCTCAACGCTTGCTATGGATTGAAGAAAACTGCTAGTTTGTAACAGATCAGATGAGGTCCTCGGTACCTCATGCTTGTCTGCTTGTCTCTGTGTAGGCATGAAGGATCAGATTAGGTCCCAAGTACCTCAGGCTTGTCTTCTTGTCTCTGTGTAGGCATGAAGGATCAGATTATATCTCCAGTACCTTATGCTTGTCTGTTTGTCCCTTCTAGCCATCAGGGATCCAAAGTGGTCTAACTCTACCATGTAGAGGGTGAGGACCATGTATTGCATGTGGACTATCTAAGGAAACAGGGAGGGGGTTGTCAGTGTAGGGCGTATGTGCCATGTCAGGGGTGAGGACCATGAGGGCATCTTAGCTATGCTGGGTCTGGGCCGATGGGACATGAAAGGGCACCATGCAGGGAGACTGGGCTGTAGGGCACCATGCAGGGAGACTGGGCTGTAGGGCGCCATGCAGGGAGACTGGGCTGTAGGGGGGCCATGCAGGGAGACTGGGCTGTAGGGGGCCATGCAGGGAGACTGGGCCGTAGGGGACCATGCAGGAGTCGGATGGTCTTTTGATCCCTATTTGAGTGTCAGAATGACTACATAGCTGATATCCTTAGTTTAGGGTTGAGCTATGTGGTTGTAACTTGATAAACACAGTAAATGAGGACAAAGCAAAAGTGGATGTTTTCTCTCCCAAGCATTAGCTGTTCTTGTTGTTGTCCATGGGGTAAGTCTGATCTGTAGATGTTTGTTAATGTCTAGTGAGCTTCCATCCCAGCACTAACATGTCACCATAGCTGTAGCTACTTAGGTTAACAAGTCTGACTTGATGAACAAATCTTGTGGTGTGTGGATGAATTTTGTGAATATTACAGTGTTTGATCTGAATCCCATCAGGACTAAATTCTGCAGGGTTTTCTAGTCCAACACAAGTTAGAATCTAGAGCTAATTCATGTGTGATGATTAACAGTTTTCCCAAGCTACAGTGTTGTGTCCAACCAAACATGTCTACCTCTAGAGGATAATCAGTCTAGTCATTGTTTTATTAATCAGCAGCAGAAGTAAATTTTCAGAACTGATTGCAAAATTTTAGATTTCAAGTATGTTATGATAATTTCAGATTACTGAATGGTTCTGCGTTGATCTTGTAATTTGTTTACCTTCTCTGCATGCAGATTGTTCTTTGCATTTCACATTCAGCATCATGTAGATGAACCCATCTCTCCATTAAACACTGGAGGGCAACTTTCAACAAGCTGATGTACATGCACAACATCATTCTTGTTTACACATTGTTTTGTTGCACACAGGTGCTCCCTACTGCTCGGGATGGTCGGGGAGTCTAATGGTTCAGGCCTAAGAGCTGTCTTTGATTCCCACTTAGGCAGTGCCCTGTGAAGATACAGGGTGGGGTAGAATAGGTCTTCAGCAACCCATGCTTGCCATACAAGACAACTATGCTTGTCGTAAGAGGCAACTAGTGGGATCAAGGGTCGGGCTCGCTGACTTGGTTGATACATGTCATGGGTTCCCTCCTTCACAGATCGATGCTCATGCTGTTTCTCACTGGATTGTCTGGTCCAGACTTGATTATTTACAAGCCACTGCCATGTAGCTGGAATATTGCTTTGTGTGGCGTAAAACTAAACTCACTCACCCAGATCGTGCAATAGATGATGTCACCTCTTTGTTTCTCATCTGTCAGGAAAACTAGGTCCCTTTTTGTCCATAGATGTTAGAATCAGTTAGGAATATATGGTGTGTTATAACCAGGCCAGTTGAGTCCATCCCTACTTATATTAGTGAAAATAGATTCAGCACAGCTGTATAACACAGCACTGTGGGGGGCCCTTGCCATAGATACAGACCAGCATTTCTGGGGCCCTTCCTTAACATTGACCAGGGCCTAGATGTTTGAAGCTCTCTTGGTGCTAAGATAGTACCATACATTAACATTAATTTACGACTATCTTAGCGCGAAGAGAGCTTAAAGGTCACATGCAATGTAAAACACAACTTGGCAGATTCTGATACCTTTCTGTATGCACTTACCGAAAGAAATCATCAAAAATGCCAATTCAACCTGTAAAGTTGAAAAAAATGCAATGAAGAAAAGAACCCGCGAAAACAGAGTTCAAACAATTCACTAAATTTCCTTGAGCGCTGGGGGAAAAAGTGGTTTCAACAGCTGGGCTGCGTGGCACGCATGACGCATGTGCAGTGAATAGGTTCACGGAGCTTGAAACATGAACAGTAGTCTAATCTTGGTTGTGTAAACAAACAAGTAAATAATCTACTTGTTACATAAAACTTGTTGATTGTGGTAAGCAGCCTCTGTCACAGAGAAAGCTCAATGTCCGGTTTATTGACACCTATATGTCTGCCTGCCTGTCTGCTAAAGACAGTATGCAATACACAGCTTCAATCATTGACCACATGCAATTTGAACTTAACACCTATTAGACTGTATGCCATAAACAAAATAAAATGATTTATGACTCGTGCCCCCGAGTCCTGTCTCTGCCACATTATGTAATTAGGCAGGTGTGATACTTGTACAGATGACATGCTTTTATGGATGAATGACAGTTTCCAGCCACGCAGTAGTTCACCATCTCTACTGAGATGATTTTTTATTGGATTGAACACAAATTCAGAGAATATGTATTTACAAAACAACTATTTACAACTATTTCAACTACAAAACATGTATTTACAAGGATAACAACTTCTCCTAGTGTTTTTGAATCGATACTGAGGCTGGTCAGGCTTGTCTTCTTGTCTCTGTGTAGGCATGAAGGATCAGATTAGGTCCCAAGTACCTCATGCTTGTCTTCTTGTCTCTGTATAGGCATGAAGGATCAGATTAGGTCCCAAGGACCTCATGCTTGTCTTCTTGTCTCTGTGTAGGCATGAAGGATCAGATTAGGTCCCAAGTACCTCAGGCTTGTCTTCTTGTCTCTGTGTAGGCATGAAGGATCAGATTAGGTCCCAAGTACCTCATGCTTGTCTTCTTGTCTCTGTGTAGGCATGAAGGATCAGATTAGGTCCCAAGGACCTCATGCTTGTCTTCTTGTCTCTGTGTAGGCATGAAGGATCAGATCAGGTCCCAAGTACCTCAGGCTTGTCTGCTTGTCTCTGTGTAGGCATGCAGGATCAGATTATATCTCCAGTACTTCATGCTTGTCTGTTTGTCCCTTCTAGCCATCAGGGATCCAAAGTGGTCTGAGTCTACCATGTAGGGGGTGAGGAGGTTGTTAATGTAGGGCCTATGAGCCATGTCAGGGGTGAGGACCATGTATTGCATGTGGACTATCTATGGAAACAGGGAGGGGGTTGTCAATGTAGGGCGTATGTGCCACGTCAGGGGTGAGGACCATGTATTGCATGTGGACTATCTATGGAAACAGGGAGGGGGTTGTCAATGTAGGGCCTATGTGCCATGTAGGGGGTGAGGACCATGAGGGCATCTTAGCTATGCTAGGTCTGGGCCATGCTGAAACGACGCATTAAGCACAAGAAGTTGTTATCCATAAAGGATCTTACTTTATTGTGACTTGCCATACTTCTAAAATGCCCTTCAAACAGATCATCTTTCTGAATACACAATGAGCCCACAGCGTATCAGCAAATGACCCAGCCAATCGGAAGCCGTCATTACACTTGAGTGCACGCCCACCTGCTATGACTGGGTTCGGTCTCCCGAGTGCTTCGTTTCGTGGGAAGTAAGCCCAAGTACAAAATATTGCATTTTCGAATCGCTATTGTACGCTTATAATTTTGTTTATTTGTTATTTTACAAGCAATGTATATTATGTGTCATGAATAAGTGATAATTGTGTTTTAATTATGTTTGATTGTGTGATTGCATGTGACCTTTAAAAATTCTGTGGGGACCCTTCCCAGATATGGACCAGCACTGAAGGGACCCTTCTCAGACATAGACCAGGACTGAAGGAGCCCTTCTCAAACATAGACCAGCACTGAAAGGACCCTTCTCAGACATAGACCAGCACTGTGGGGACCCTTCTCAGACATAGACCAGGACTGAAGGAGCCCTTCTCAAACATAGACCAGCACTGAAGGGACCCTTCTCAGACATAGACCAGGACTGTGGGGACCCTTCTCAAACATAGACCAGGACTGAAGGAGCCCTTCTCAAACACAGACCAGCACTGAAAGGACCCTTCTCAGACATAGACCAGGACTGAAGGAGCCCTTCTCAAACACAGACCAGCACTGAAGGGACCCTTCTCAAACATAGACCAGGACTGAAGGAGCCCTTCTCAAACACAGACCAGCACTGAAGGGACCCTTCTCAAACATAGACCAGGACTGAAGGAGCCCTTCTCAAACATAGACCAGCACTGTGGGGACCCTTCTCAGACATTGACCAGCACTGTGGGGACCCTGACATAGACCTGCACTGTGGGGACCCTTCTCAAACATAGACCAGGACTGAAGGAGCCCTTCTCAAACACAGACCAGCACTGAAAGGACCCTTCTCAGACATAGACCAGCACTGTGGGGACCCTTCTCAGACATAGACCAGCACTGTGGGGACCCTTCTCAGACATAGACCAGCACTGTGGGGACCCTGACATAGACCAGCACTGAAGGGACCCTTCTCAAACATAGACCAGCACTGTGGGGACCCTTCTCAGACATAGACCAGCACTGTGGGGACCCTGACATAGACCAGCACTGAAGGGACCCTTCTCAAACATAGACCAGGACTGAAGGAGCCCTTCTCAAACACAGACCAGCACTGAAAGGACCCTTCTCAGACATAGACCAGCACTGTGGGAACCCTGACATAGACCAGCACTGTGGGGACCCTTCTCAGACATAGACCAGGACTGTGGGGACCCTTCTCAAACATAGACCAGGACTGAAGGAGCCCTTCTCAAACACAGACCAGCACTGAAAGGACCCTTCTCAGACATAGACCAGGACTGAAGGAGCCCTTCTCAGATATAGACCAGCACTGAAGGGACTCTTCTCAGACATAGACCAGGGCCCACTTGCACAAAACGATCTTAGAGCTACAATTATTGTAAATCCTTAAGATCGCGATCTTAGGCTTCGGCTACAATCGCCATCCACTTGCACAAAGCGATTGTAGGCTAAGATCATTGTAAGTTACAATCAAAACTTACAACTGGTAGGAACCAATTGTAAGGAGCTAAGATCATTGTAGTCAGTAGCAAAATGGCGTCCAAGTTGGTGTCAATTTCACGCAAATAATTAGCTTTGCGTTTGGGGATTGCTTTCATATTGCATAAAACTGTATGATTCGCCTTGACACTTCAGCGACACAGAGAATGCAACATCGATTTAACGTCAGAAATATCGTTATTTGCGGTAGTGAACAACATCATTATCGAGTCGATATCATAGAGTACAATTCTCACCCGGTTCAGTGTTGGGAAAAGTATGAACACTATACCTTTTTGATAAACAAAGAAAGGATAGTAGATCTAACGAAAGGGGTCTGCATGCGATTAGCAGTGGCCATGACCTTTTCAATAACTCAAGGGCAGCTAATTTTAGTTTTTACGCAAGATGGGAGTGGTTTCCCTTTGTAGATTATGCCGTTGCCGTAACATCTGCCATGCCCAAATACAATGCATGTTCTGTAGTGACAGAACAGATATCCACATATTTCTTTTCGGTTAATGATTTTGTCTTAGTTTATCACTGAAATAATCTACAGTTGGATAAAGTACAAAATTATGTTTTTTTCAACTTGTAAAAATTGAATCTGACGAGAGACAAGAGTTTTAATCTATGTATTTTAAATATAATACAAGTATTTTTCAAACGGAAAAATACACTAGCTAGGGTATGTGAATTTTTTTTTAACAAAGCGAAAAAATAATTATCAAGAAACACTCCCACAGTCATGTCACACTTTCATATCTTTACAAATCTAATGGTTGTGGGATATATATGGGATTTTACTCCAAATGACATCGATGCCAAACTATGTTCAACTGACAGTCACTGACAAATCATGGTACATTTAGGTGTTATGTCATAAGGAAATTTTATTTATGTGTTATCTTTTAATTTCATGATTATTAGGTCAATAACTCAAGACCCAGTTTGTTAATGTATTTGTTTGTATTTCAGTATTTGCATAAAACATGATATTTCTGTGGTTGCAGTATCACATGTTTAGTTCATAAAAAAATTAGAATGTAGAAAAAAAAGAGAATAACCCTTGAGGTACGAGTGATTATACATGTTACCTTCTACGTTATCGCTTCCTTCAACGTTATCATTTACTTCAAAGATTTGTGGGTTGGGGTTGTTTGGGTTTTTCTTTTGTTTGTTTTTTTTATATTTGTTGTCATGACAAATCTGCAAGGTGCGATTAAAGAAGGAATGTCATCTGTGTGCAGTAAACAGTTCCACGTTGTATTTGCGCTGCATGCTATGCGCACTTGAAGACAACTGTAGACAGGAGTCGAGTTTAAGACATTTCTACGTCCAACATTGAAGAGTTCGATCTTAATTAAGATCGCGATCTTAAATCCATGATGTCTTAAGATCGTCTTTGTGCAAGTGGATTAGGGCAATTGTATGGTGATTGTAAAGTTGATTGTAGGGGCCTAAGATTGATTGTAACTAAGATTGCTCTGTGCAAGCGGGCCCTGGACTGAAGGAGCCCTTCTCAGACATAGACCAGCACTGAAGGGGCCCTTCTCAAACATAGACCAGCACTGCGGGGGCCCTTCTCAGACACAGACCAGCACTGTGGGTTCCCTTCTCATAGACCAGTGCTGTAGGGGCCCTTCATGAACATACACCAGCACTGTAGATACCTTTCTTTAACACAGCATAGCATTCTAAGGGCGTTTCCTAAACATAGACTTGGGTCCTGATCCACAAAGCATTTGTATAGTTCCAAGTTATTGCTTGTCATAGACTTAGGAATGACAGAGCTACGAATGCTCTCTGGATTGGGCCCCCACATCATAGGGGCCTCTCCCAAACATAGACCAGCTTTGTAGGGGCCTCTCCCAGAATAAAGATAGAGTGAAATAGAAGGCTTTTTCAAGGTCTGCATTCAGATAGCACTTGTCTCAAATCCTAAAATTATTATAGAAATGCCCCATGATTTTAACAGAACATATATGTACTGTTTTCAGAATCCCTCCAATCAAGACTCCCACAAGTGTTTCTAACAAAGGTAACAAATCTCGGTCCTCTGGGGCCGTCAGTCACCGTGAATCAGGCTCAAGAGTATCACACAGCTCCTCAACGTCATCCAGTCACAGGTCTAGGTCGACCATTGGCCTGGTTAAACACCAGAAACGTTCAGCAGGAGACATATCTGTGGCTGACACAAGTTCCGAAACCGATTCGTCATCTGAATCCTCAGACACTAACTAGACAACCAAGATGTCAGCGTGCAAAACATACTTAGAATTACGACTATCATAAGTCTGCGTTAAGGTATGGGAGTTACTGTCACAATAGGGCTAAGTTTGCTGTGTGGTACAGTCTACTGTTGTGACAGTCTACCCATTTCTCGAAAAGAGATGACATTTTTTCTAAAGGACTGGCATTCCTCTGTTCTTGGTACTTCTAGGGTATTGTTGCTGCAAGGGCATGAAGTGACTGATTGATGCTGTGTTGTTAAATTTGTTTGTTGGTGAATGTCTTGTGTTGAATGTCATGTGTTGGGGTTTCTGAAAAACTCAGATATGATTTTCCGTATCCACGTATAAAGCATCTTCACTGACTTGAAAGTGGTTATGTATTTTCTGTGATGGTAATTTGCACACCAATCATGAACATGTGGATTTGTTCATGATCATTGATATTCAGGTTTCCACTGATGGCTTGCCTGTAAATGCCTGAGAAATGAATAATTGGTTGTCACACAGCTACACTTTAAGAAAGGCGCCCATCATGAAGACTTTTAACAGTCATTGATTCATGGGTGCTGCACCAGTGTAAGTAGATGAACATTTTACAGACTCGTGGAATTTCTTTTTATTTTTGCCCAAAAACATGGTAATATGCCTTGCATGTGTTGGTTTGTAAATATATTGAACAGCTCAATTCATATTATGTGGCATAAAATCTGAGTGGTCTACCTAAGAAGATCCATGGTGAAATTGGTCCATGGATGGTCAGAATCACTGACATGGTTAGTGTATGAAATCTTATACCAATTTAGTGTGTGACACTCATGATGTGAATCACAAGGTTGTCTGATCCAGTCTTGATTATTCATACACCACCATTATGTAGCTGGAATATGGCGGAGTACGGTGTGAGACAGACACTACACAGTGGTCTGATATTTTGTTCAGTATTTTCTGTAGACATTGTGACTGCTCAATCCTCATTCAGTCATAATTCTCCTAGACTTATACAAGACAGACTCAATATTGTATATTTTATATTTATTCTTAAGGCAACAGCAGGCAGGCATTTGGTTAAGAGGGAAATATTGTACTGTGTACTTGGTTACAATCTGACATGCAAGTCATTTTTTTGAAGGACAAGAAAATGCACAATAACAAAGACTGCCAGTCAGGTGACAGGTGGAAATTGCTGAAAGCTATGCAATGGCTTCTGAAAAAATGTATGTCATATGCAAAAGACTGAATGAACCACTGTCTTTGTGACAGCGCAATCCTTGTAAACAAGAAACAGCTGCTTCATTAAATACCAAACTACTTCCCTCAACACACCTTCACCCTGTCATAGTTAGCTCATCACAGATCACACACACATTCTTACCATCAGTCTATATACACATATATACAGAATCTCAATAAAGATTGATATCATTTCATAAAACAAAACTTATCAAAATAGCTATGCTACATTTTTGTGTGAGACAAGGTATAACATATACTGAGCCTTCAGGTGAGTGAATATTGCTGGATGACATATTCACAGAACTGCAGCTATTCACAGCTACTTTTGTTGTTTACAGCACCCAATTCTCAAGATGCTATATATCAGTATTTACACAAGGAATGAACAGGAATTTGTTACATCTGGACATCCTTTCACAAAGCACCAAGGTGATCGTAAGTCATGAATGTAACCCTTGTGCAATGTTAAAGAATAGGAGTTGAGCTTAACATTTTGCTTCGTGAAAGGACCATCTGACCTTCTGTCCCACTAAAGAGATTTGTAGAGAAGACTGAGCAACTCCCAGGTGGAAATTAGACATGTTGTCACACCTTGTGCCATTATGCCTGAGGCATCACATCCAGTACGTAAGTCAATGTATGGGTGATACTAATGACAAGATATAGACGTAGCTGAGTATCTTTATCTACTGCAAGAAATGAGAGATGGAAGGTCACCTGGCCAAATGGTCCGTGTGATAGAATGAAAGGTGATATCTACTGGATATTGCAATCTGCCCATCACCTTACTGATACAAATGGTTTCATGTTGACAGAGACCGATAGTTAAATGATACACATATAACAGTGAAATGATACAGATGTGATGCAATGAAGGGGAATGATACAAAAGCAGTAAATAAGTTAATGTTGATGGATGTTGGGGCTTCCGATGCTGGTGTGATGGAGCTAGTGCTGCCACCTGTTACGCCCACTGAGACTGGACATGGACTTGCTCCTCATACGGGACCTGCCAACAGTCACAAGAATATCACACAATCAACTGAAGTTCCCTTGAACACTATTTCATTTACAGGTCAGCATGTCAGCTTGATGTGATGGTGACATGATACAGACTAGTCAACACTAAGGAGAAGACCATACACATGAGTGCTAACAGACCAACAATCAGGCTGAACATTTGAACAGTACAATCTGCATGTACTATTTTGACTCAAGAGCTGTATTTTGGGGTCTGAGAAGATAATGGTTACTGTGCAAGGGATTGTGAGAAATGGTTTAATAATGGAAATAAATAGGTTTTGCAACATGACTGCTATGGTAGCCAAATTTGAAATCAAACCTCTTTTGATGGGAACTACATTTACATATGAAGGTAAAGCTTCACTGACCAAGATCTTTCTGAGGAGATATATAGCGTGGACCACTGACAAACAGGTCATGATGTTAGCTCACCAGATTTCAGTCAAGATGAAAAAGATCACCATGTCTTGCAATGAAAGGATAGATGTTACTCACAGTGACTTGTTTGTTGCAGTAGACTGTGTGTGGGTGTCTGGGGCTGCGACTCTCCTAGGGGGAGCAGTGGTCGGATTGGGGGCTTCATCCTTCACACGACCAAACAGATGCCGACTTCTCTGGGTGGCAGCTTTCGTTGACCTCATGTAGCTGGGCTTTGATGGTCCTGTAGAAACACAATGATAGTCTGACATCTAACTGGGCTTAAATGGTCTTGCAGAAACACAGGGATAATCTGACGCTGATGAGACTATATATCATCACTAGCTAGATGTTCATGCAAGTCTATCTGTAGACCCAGTGCCTCCCTCCTACTTACTTGGTGCAGAACGGTTGGCGACTGATGGCAGACCAAACTGACTGAGGTTCCTGGCTGTTTCCTCAGACTTGTGGGTAGCCTTGCATACCCCAGTGTTTGGTGCTAAGTAGCCTGGCACACTCCTGCAATTGAAGGAATCAATATCAGGTTGTCTATGAATATATAGAACCTACTTCATTTCAGTGCTGGAATGTTATACTTAAGCTGATATAAAAGCTGAAGCTGTAATAAAAGTGAATGATATAGCTCACCTGGCAATTGTCTCTTACAGAGATGCAGGTGTATTAATAACAAATGACACAGCTCACCTGGCAATTGTCTCTTACAGAAATACAAGTGTAGTAAAAAGAACATAGCTCACCTAGAGTACAGAGATACAGGTGGATTAACAAGAACATAGCTCACCTGGCAGTTGGCAAGTATGGGGATGACACCAGTGTGTTGCTGTCAAGGGTCTTCAGCTTGAGTCTGACAGGCGAAGGAGTCTTCAGAACTTCAGCATAACTCTTCATCTCTGACCTTTCTGGTGTCTGTTGGCACTCTCCACCAAATGTAATCGACCGGACCACACTATTCTTCCTGTGATCACTGTTTTCCTTGTCCGTGTGTTCTGCTGGCGTACTCTTGGTCACTGTGCTGGAACCACTGAGACGCACACCCTGGGATTTGGTGATCGTGGCAGAACCATAGAGATTCGTCTGACATTTTGTTATTGTGCTTGACCCTTTCAGATTTATAGGGTTATTCTTTGTGACCATGTTGCACTGGGTGGAGCTCTGTGTTTCTACAACAGCACCAAGCTGAGGTTCGGATGACTCTGAGGGTTGAGAGCTCAGATAGGCTTGCACAGATGGTGGAACTGGGAGGGGGGACGCACAGAGAGTAGGAACAGGGGAGGGTTTCCGTGGGAGACATGATGTCCTCCGGAAGGGGCTGCTCTGGTCCAAAGAGTCCACAGTCTGCCTGACCACAGAACTACGGCTCAGAGGACTCTGACACACATACTCAAAGTCAATCTTTGGCACATATGATTGCGAGCTGGACACCTGACTAGGATTAGATGAAGAAACAGCTTCTGATTTTACAGCACACAGATCTGACGGCACGCGGATGGGCATGTGTGACGTTTGCAATGTGAATGTTCCATTCATGATGTCAGAGTTGACAGACTCGGATGAAGAAATGTAGGATCCTGACACAGGCTGTCCTTCAGTTGTAACCGGGTTATGGGCAAATGTATCATTCAAATGTTGCCATTTTTCTGCCACTGACAGAGGTGAACTAATTGTTTCACTGGCATTCAGAGATGAACTGCCATCTGTATGTAAAGTAGCAAACTTCTTACAGGCAGGAGTGTGACCAGCATTGACAGACTGGGATGACATGCTGGGGTCTTGGCTGGGGTCTTTCTCTGTTGGGGATATCGGATGTGAAGGTACTGAGCCAGGAAGTCCTTCCACTACCTGACCTGCTTGTTTAGCTGCTGCAGCTGCAGTTTCCACTGTAGAGTTGCCAGACATCACCCTCTGGGCTCCTCCTGCAACACATTGAGAGGAGGATGTAACAACAGTTGTGTCATATAGGACTTGCTCGCTTCTTTAGATTAACTATGTACCCACACACAGAAACTGTTTAGACATAGCAACACCTATGTCACATTAACACAAAGATATATTGACCCACCAGTGTTTGCCAATTCCAACTTCCCCGGGTCCCCTGACGTGTGTCTCTGTCTTAGGTGAGAGCCAGATGAGTCTGAAGCAAGAAGATGTTAGAATACAACAGATGTAATGCAGAAGCAACTACACCGTTGACATACATACAACTAATGATGTGACAAGTTTGTGACGAGTTCTGAATGAAACACTATTGGAACATTACTCCTACAGTGTAAGAAAGGGGACTTTAGACTTACCTCCATCTAACACTGATTTTAGTAGTGGAAGTGAGATGATGTCGTTGATGGGAACACTGGTGCCATCGCTGGGCGTCTCGTCATCCCACGTCACCTCTCGACCATCCACTGACTGCGATATCACATCAAACTCCTCCAAGAGGTCAGTTGTGGCAAGGTTGTGTCCCTTCAGTATATAATGTTGCTTGCGTACAAGAGCAAGCAGGTTGGTCACCAGTCTAAATGGGAGAGACATAATGATGTGACAAACATTATGGTGGATGGTGGATGACGGATGATAGATGGAGGATGGGTGAATGGATGGGTGATAGAAGATGAGTGGGAGATGAGTGAATGAGTAGTTTATATTATATTCCAGTTATATAGCAGCAGTCTGAGAATAATCAAGTCTGGACCTGACAAGATGGATGGAAGATGGGTGGGGATGGATGAATGATGGAATGGGTGGATGGATGGATGCAGATGGAAGATGGGTGACTGGATTGATGACAGATGGAAGATGGGTGGGTGGATGGAATGGATGGATGGATAATGGGTGGGTGGATGGATGGTTGATGGAAGATGGGTGAGTGGATGGAAGATGGGTGGGTGAATTTATAATACATGGAAGATGTGTGTGTGGATGGATGACAGATGAAAGATGGGTGAGTGGGTGGATGAATGGATGGAATTGGTGGGTGGATGGATGATGGATGGGTAGATGATGTGTGGGTGGATGATGGATGGATGTGACGTTGTGTGACGTTTCATATCACCACTAAAAACAAAACAATGAAAAGTAGTACCAGTAATATTCAAACGGAATTATTTATTGAAAAACTAATTCCCAAAGACCATTACAAGACACCCTCTATCGTGGCTTCCATGAACATTGTTACTCTAGAACCATGTGAATGTGCACATACCGGTCAGTGGCAGATGTTTCCTTCTCCTGGGAGCGTATCAGCTTCTGCAGGTGCTTGGTGTGATGTCTTCCGTCACTCACCTCTACCTCCAGGTTGTGCATCCTAAGACTCACAGACAGCAGCTGAACACAGCAGAACATTATGTAGAACACAAGTCACTGTCACATGGCAGAATATTATGTAGAACACTGCCACATAAAACATTATGCAGAACACTGCCACACAACAGAACATTATGCAGAACAAAGCCACACAACAGAACATTATGCAGAACAATGCCATGGAGCAGAACATTATGCAGAACACTGTAACACTGAGCAACATGGGGGCCTACCTCTGGCATGGTGTTGTCTCCCCCTGCCAGGCACATCTCTGAATGGACTCTATTCAGCCAGTCTTGGTTGGCAGCCAGCTTCACTTCAGCCGCATCTCGTTTCTTGCTAACTGCTTCAAGTTTACCCTGGAGGGACTTGAGACTGCGCTCCACTCGTTCACACACCTGCAACACACACCATCAAGTGTACTATCAACCATCAGCAACACTTTCAACTGTACTATCAACCATTATAGCTAAAATGGATAGAATTATCATTAAAACGCTCGCACATTATCAGAAATGAGTGGTCCACTGTAACTCGATAATGCCCGCAAAATGCCTGACGACGGGCCATTATCAAGCCCTTTGTTAGGTGACATCACAAGTAGCTCAGCTGTTGAAGTTTAATCACCTACGGCTCGTTTGAACAAGGGTTCATTTTTTACCATATATCTGGCTCACATTCGTCACATGTACCTGTGCCATTATGCACTTTCCTGCCAGTGCCATCCATAACAATTGTACCATAAATTACAACATACAGCAATGAAAATATCAACTTGAAGTCTAAAATTGTTGATCACTGAAAACAATGGCGGCTGGTAGTATGAGCAAAGGTCAGGGTCGAATGTCGTCACTCTCAATACTGACATCATCTGTTGTTCTATGACGTGACTATATTTGTAAAATGCGTGTCAGTGACCTCCGTCGTTTTGTTGTTGGCAGTAAATGCTTCTAAACCGAAGCCACTGTTTTTATTCATATTTGATTAAAAATTCTATTCATTTTAGCTATAATAACGGTAACACTATTTTTCAGGGTATTATCATTTGCAGAAGCCCTCGGTCTTTTCCTTCGTCGGGCAGTTAATGAAAGACCTCATTAACTGCCCGACGAAGGAAAAGACCGAGGGCTTCTGCAAATGATAATACCCTGAAAAATAGCGTTACCCTTATATCAGCAACACCTTCAAGTGCACAATCAACCATCAGCATCATGACATTCATCAGCAACAGCATCTGGTGTACAATCAACCATCAGCATCATGACATTCATCAGCAACAGCTTATGGTGTACAATCAACCATCAGCATCATGATGATTTTATCAACCATCAGCATCATGACAATCATCAGCCACAGCGTCTGGTGTACAATCAACCATCAGCACCATGACAATCATCAGCCACAGCGTCTGGTGTACAATCAACCATCAGCACCATGACAATCATCAGCCACAGCGTCTGGTGTACAATCAACCATCAGCACCATGACAATCATCAGCCACAGCTTCTGGTGTACAATCAACCATCAGCATCATGACAATCATCAGCCACAGCGTCTGGTGTACAATCAACCATCAGCACCATGACAATCATCAGCCACAGCTTCTGGTGTACAATCAACCATCAGCATCATGACAATCATCAGCCACAGCGTCTGGTGTACAATCAACCATCAGCACCATGACAATCATCAGCCACAGCGTCTGGTGTACAATCAACCATCAGCATCATGACAATCATCAGCCACAGCTTCTGGTGTACAATCAACCATCAGCATCATGACAATCATCAACAACATCGTCTGGTGTACAATCAACCATCAGCACCATGACAATCATCAGCCACAGCGTCTGGTGTACAATCAACCATCAGCACCATGACAATCATCAGCCACAGCGTCTGGTGTACAATCATCAGCAACAGCTTCTGATCTACACATAACATGAAATGTCGCCTGCCACCTGGGTCTAGTGAATGAGTGAGTGAGTGAATGTTTAACCCTGAAATCTCAATCAGTACATCAGACTCACTGACTTGTGGTATGAGGCAGTGCTGTATACCCTGATCAACAATGTTTCAGCTGTCATACACTGTACTTGCACAATAAGGACTTTATTGTTGTAATCACTTGCTCTTGTGTTGTATTACCTTTGTATTGATTTGATCTTCTTTTAAAAATACAAAGGGTAGTTACAGTACATTTCTTTATTCTTTGATGTATTCACATCTTTCTTCTGATTGATTTCTGCTTAACTTTATAGATTCAACAAATCACCCAGTCTGACCATGCATTGGACAAGCATAGTGTACTGTTGACATGTTCTTGGTACCAAGAAAGAACAACATCCTTTCAGTATAGAACCACCCACCTGACCCTGTGAAGCACTGGAGATGATGCGCAGTCGATGAAGACATCTCTGTTTGCGTCCAATCTTCCATAGCAGGTCCCGATATACACACTCCACCTGTAGTTGTTCACGTCGCACATCTAGCCGAGCCTCGAAGATGTTCTCCAGGATTGCACTCAGTCTGTTTGAGATGCAAGTTATAGCTCAACATCCAAAACAACACAAAGAATGCAAGCCAACACTTTACAACTACCTGTACTTACCATCATGTACAGATCACAATCTCCACAAACAATACACTGTACAAACTGTATACCTATCAGTTGTACAGACCAGTTGCACATCTATAATCTTAGTTACAAGGTGTATCAAAACCATATGGCACAATAAACTGTGTACTTACTTAGTTGTTTGTTTTTCACTAAGTGTGGGCAATTCAGCCAACATGAGTGAAAAGGAAATTCTTCTACCTTTCTATCTTTAATCCTACTGTTTAAATCTTTTGCTATCTCTTAGCATGACAATAGAGAGCTTGCATAAGTTGTGTAAATGTTGTCAAAAGAGAATGTGATACGTACTTGTTGTATGATGTTTTTTTTAGCAAGTACACCAGATCCCAACTTTATCAGTGAAAACAAATAGAGAATCCAAATAAATGTTCACCTATGTTCCTCATTGACAGATGACTGTCGCCGTGACGACCCAATCTTCCCTTCATCATATAGCTGTAGCCTTGACTTCAACTCCCCGATCTGTGAGTAGCCAACAAAAAACATTAGTATAACACAGCCAGAGCTGTGATAATCACTTTGTCAGACCATAGATGCTGCACAGGGTCATTGGAAATGTTTTTCATGCAGATGGAAACAGGTTTTTGATGCCAGGGTATATTCTTATGTAATATTGTATGTTAATGACAAAGTCCCCTTGTCTTTTGCTCATCACAGCCACTTGCCTAGGAAAAATAGATGATCTTCATTTCTGGGCATAGAGTGATGGACACAAAGCTTGTGGAATGATTCACAAGTATTCAATCAAACTGAATTCATTAATCAGCAACAAAGAACATATTTCAGCAGCTATTCTTGCTGAAAAGTTTGATACAGGAGTGGACTTTCACTTTGGTGAACACATGGTTGTTGCACCAACAAACTGGGGATCGTAGTTGAGACAGTCAGCGGATCCTGTTACACCAAAAGGAGGCAGCTCTACATTGATACAGGTATTCTCTTACCTCTTTACGCAGATCCTCCACAATCTGGCCGTACCGGGACACATGGAAGTCAACATTTAGGATGTTCTTCTTCAGCTGGGGACAGACAGACAAATGATGACTGCTTAATGTACAGTGGACAATGTGCAGTAAACAATGTGTAGCAAGTGCTGCAATATAC
Organism: Haliotis asinina; assembly: GCF_037392515.1. Taxonomy (NCBI): domain Eukaryota; kingdom Metazoa; phylum Mollusca; class Gastropoda; order Lepetellida; family Haliotidae; genus Haliotis; species Haliotis asinina. The sequence continues at coordinate 54,765,882 of NC_090293.1, read as the reverse complement.
TTTAAGATTGGTATCTCCTCGAGGGTCATATAAACATGAACAAGTGGCATTTAGTGAGTGAATGAGCTGGGTTTGTAGCACTATTTCAGCCATGAGGAAACACCTAGATGCACCAAGAATGGGTGTCACACTGGTCGGGAATGGTACCATGAGTTCAACGTGACAAGCTGACGCTTTAACCACAATTCCAACATCCCAGGTAACATGTATTAGATGTATGTTGGTCAACTCACCGTGGCACGGATATGCTTGGCCCTATCTGCGTACTTGAGGGTGTTGTAAGTGTCTTCATACGACATGCTGGAAGGACTGGCAACACAGAAGCAATATGTCAACAAGATATCACAGTAATTTTCTCCCCGTCACATTCTGGACACTCAGATGATCCTCACATTCATATACATCCTTTCATTGAACAGTAATAGTTACAGTCACATGAATTGTTCCAATGTGGGAAATGTTAAACACAATCTATTAGTGTTGTGAAAGTAGTGAAGGACCAGACTTGTCATAACATGAAAGGTGGACCAGGGGGTGTCTACTCTCCCTGGAACTAGTGCAAGGGTGTTATCCTTACCTGACTGCTGCTATCATGACAGTCCGACAGTTGCCTCCAAGCGAGTCCTTCAGGAGTCGGGTCAACTTGCTGTCTCGGTAAGGAATGTGACCTTTATTCTGGAAGGAATGAGTCACATAATGTTTAATCATATACGTAATAAAGAATAACTGATGGAGTGATGACAAGTAAGGGAACCAGTTCACTGATACAGGGTCATTCCACAAGCTGCTTCGGCTGAGCGAGTTAGATGGCTGACTTTATGTGCTGGTGATTAGGTATCTAACTCTGAAAGTGTGTCTTTGAATAGCCAATGGGACTGAACCTAACAAACATACTAGAACCTGTACTTTACTTTACTGACGAACTGTAATCCCAAATAAAACGTTTTACACCGCACCCAGCAATATTTATACAAACCTGTAGAGGTTATGAATTCTTTGAAGAATGTCCTCCTTGGGGTACATATATAGCAGTAAAATGTCCATTTTAAAATGCCTACGACAGTTGTAACAATATTGAATAAATATTTTACAAAACAAAAAACTCGTTTTTGTCTTGTGAGACCACCCCTGCAGGGCCCCTACCTGGGCCCTTGACAGCCAAGAGCAGGTAACTCCCGCTGCGAACCTCGCACCTCACTTTTCATGCTGAACTCGTCAGACAGAATGTGGGGAGGTGGGTGGCCTTACCCCAAGGAGGACATTCTTCAAAGAATTCATAACCTCTACAGGTTTGTATAATTCTTTTTCAGAAGAAGTCCTCCTTGGGGTACATATATAGCATAAAACAGACTCCCAACGAACGTGAGTCGGGAGAGGCATTCTGTCTGCTAACATATACCCTTCACACACTCTCATACACTGCCGAAGCTGCGAGAGATAAAAGAAACACTTACCCAAACACCGAGACCGCTGATGTCAATCAGGCGGGTGCGGGGCAAATGTGGGGTATAGCCAATGAACGGCTGAGCTCAGGACTGATGGACATTAGTCCACGCCCCAAAAACTCTACACTGTATGGTACATTCCCCAAACCAGCGAACAGTGCCGGGAACAACAGTGCATAATAAACAACGACGCTATAAGAAAGTGCCATTGTCTTTTTGGTTCTTTTTATATATATATCAGGGGAGAGAACTGTTTGACCAAACCGAGCACGCTCCCTTGAGTGTTTGTCCAACTGATAGTGTCGGATGAACGTGCTCGGCCGGCTCCAAATAGCCGCTGAGCAGATCTCCTCAATGGGCAGTGCCGCTGCGTAAGCTTGTGATGTAGCCACTGCCCTAACCGAATGAGCTTTCAGCCCTTGGGGTATAGTTAACCCCTTATGGGTGTAAGCCATACAAATGGCAGAGACAAGCCACCTAGAAATGATTTGCTTGTTCGCCGGCAGACCAGCTCTCACCCCGCCATAACAGCAAAACAACTGTTTATCCTTACGGATATCAGCAGTTCGTTTGCTATAAGATCTGAGAGTTTTACAGCTGGAGAGAAAGAGATGATAGCTCGTAAAAAAGAGGACCGGACAGCCAATCAAGAACAATTGACAAGTCCCACAGGGGACAAATCCGCCGGATAGTCGGACGGATCCTATCCACGCCTGCTAGAAAGCGCTGCACAAGAGGGTGCTGCCCCAAGAGAGCACCGTCGACAGGAATATGGAAAGCCGAAATAGCTGTGGAATAGCCCCGGATAGTAGATGCGGCAAGGCCGTTCTCTAGCCGGGACTGTAAAAATTCCAGTATTTCAACTAAAGTTGAAGAAAAGGGATCAAGAATCAACCCGTTGGCACAACAGCAAGCATAACAGGCCCATCTATCCTCATATTGAACGTTTGTCGAATCCCTCCGTGAGGCCAGAATTGTGTCTACAACTGGTGCAGGAATTCTGCTCGCCTGGAGGCGATCCCTGACAGTGGCCGAGCCACCCATTGAATCCTGGGATTCGGGTGCGGCGCTCTGTTCTGGGATAGCAAGTCCGGTCGAAAGGGTAACAGGATAGGAGGCAGTGCCAGAAATCTGAGTAACACCAGAAACCAGCTTTGAGACGACCAAAGAGGAGCAAGAAGCACTAATAGTCGAGCTGGTTGGATGGCAAGCTGCGAGAGGACCCTGGGAATCAGTGGTAGAGGTGGGAACGCCCACAATACCCTGTCCGTCCAATCGAGCTGGAGGCATCCTGGGCGATGGCTCTTGGATCCGGTATCCGAGAGCAAAACACCGGAATCTGGTTCGTCCCCCCAGAGGCAAACAGATCCACCTGGAACGACCCGGACAACTGGGAGATAGTCTCGAATATCTCCCGATGTAACATCCACTCGTGTGGGGCCAGAACACGTCAAGAGAGCGCGTCTGCTCGAACATTGTCCACCCCCGGGAGATACACAGGACACACCCGCATGTTGAACTGGTCGCACCAAAGTAGAAACTGCCACGCCTCCTGAAGGAGAGACGGAGACACCGTACCGCCTTGTTTCAGGATATACGTCATTGCCATCTGGTTGTCCATCTCTAGACGCACCACACAGCCGCTGACCATCTCCCGAAAGTGTCGGAACACCAGCCAGACAGCTCTCAATTCTAGCACATTGATGTGCAGGTGCGTCTCTTTCTGCGACCACTGGCCCGAGACTGATTGACTGCCCAGTACACCCCCCCCACCCTGTGAGGGAGGCGTCTGTCTGAATTGAGAGATCTGGGAAGGGAGCATGGATAGATTCCCTACCACTGTCCACCACCGTAAATGAGGAAGTAACCATCCCGGAGCATGGAGCATAGTCTCGTAGCTCTGGGAATGAGACCACATCCGAGCCAGGGCGTATTGAATTGTCCACTGTCGCCGCCATGTTGCCTAGCAACTGGAGCCAAGTCCGAGCTGTGGCCGAGGGGGACTCAAGAAATTGTAAAACAACTCTCTGAACTTTGGAGATTCGATCCGGAGATAGGGAGACCAAGCCTCGTGCTGTCTCGAATCGTGCGCCTAAGAAGATCAGATCCTGTGTGGGAACGAGTTCTGATTTCTTTAGATTGATAATCCAACCCAACTTGGTGAGAATACACATGACTGCAAACGCATCTTCACTCAAGTGAGCGGCAAGTGCCCGAAGGAGCCAGTCTTCCAGGTACGGATGGCAACACCTGCCCTGTGACCTGGCCACTTGCGCTGGGATTAGCATAAGCTTGGTGAACACCCTCGGAGCCGTAGCGATGCCGAAGGGAAGCACCCGAAACTGATAGCATGCCCTGTTGAAGGAAAACCGGAGGTACTTCCTGAACTGGGGATGCATGGGAATGTGCAGGTACACATCCTTGAGATCGATGGACGTAAGCCAATCGCCTCTTTCTACAGATGAGATCACCAACCTCAGTGTCTCCATCTTGAATGAAGGGACCTGCAACAATTTGTTCAGGCCTTTTAGATTTAGAATAGGTCTGAACCCTCTGTCCTTTTTGGGAACTAGGAAATAAGTGGAATAAAATCCCTCCTGTTCCTGTCCCCTTGGAACCACCTCGATGGCCGCCTTGACCAGTAATGACTGGACCTCGGCGCGGAGCACCTAGGCTTTCTCCGGAACAGCCGGCACTGGCGTGCAACGGATTCCAGAAAAGAGAGGCGGGTCTCGCTTCCACTGTGGTAAGTGGCCGTCCCTGAGTGTGGATAGGACCCAGGGATTGGATGTGACCTTTTCCCATTCCGGTAGGAAGAGAGAAAGGCGGACTCTGACTTGAGAGACAGCTCCGGAAGGTCGGTCGAGGGAACATCGGAGAGTGAGAGAGGCTCGAGAAGAGCCGAGCGGCTCGACGTCATAGACCCGACCGAGACCGAGTCCGTGTGGTGAATAGCCGGCACCGCTTCCCTAGGAACACCGACAGAGGTCGTCCCCGAGAGACCGGCTACCGAAGTTGCTAACGGCACCGGTTCACTCAATAAGGGTGTCCCCACACCAATACCAGAGGTTTGGCTGGAGACCCCTTGGGACGCCATATTAGGAGCCACACCCCCATCTGGACGGACGCCAATTTCCTGACGGAGACCAGACATCGCGTCCGAAATGAGCGTGTGGACCGAAGCCATTTGCTGCTGTAAAAGACTTGTTAAAACATCAAAGGTTAAGGGTTGTGAAAGTTGTGACGGAGGTGCACTGGATGAAGTGGAAGTCACCGCCATGGGGGGGGAGAAAACGACTGTACACTTCGCTGATTTCCCTGGAAAAAACAGAACCAAGCTATGATAGTAGCAAGGTCCGTAAATCCACTAAGCACACATAATTTTTACAGAGAAAATTAAAACGCACGGGCGATATCTAATCTGTAAAAAATAAAAGCTATTATACTGAACTGTATGAAGAGCCCAATGTGCCTAAGTAGAGAAGCCATAAAGGATACTGTACTAAAACATACCAATTTGCAAGCAAAGGAAAATTCCTTTATCACCCCATAGCAATAGAATCCACGCCTAATAATTAACAAGGCTGGAAACATTAACCATGCGAAACGTGCTGACCGCCATCTTGCCAGCCACATGGCTGAAAGACGCGGACACCACGTAAAGTTACAACATTTCATGAATGAAAAGGTCTAACCTATGAATTCCTAATAGCGCCCATGCATAAAAAAGGAACCATACATACAGAGTTAGAAGTCTTCTCACTCATAACTAGCCGTAAGCTTGACAGTACTTAAGAGTTGTCTGTGGACGCCTGTCTCATATGACGACAGTATGAAAAGTGAGGTGCAAGGTTCGCGGCGGGAGTTACCTGCTCTTGGCTGTCAAGGGGCCCAGGTAGGGGCCCTGTAGGGGTGGTCTCACAAGACAAAAACGAGTTTTTTGTTTTGTAAAATATTTATTCAATAACTGTCATAGGCATTTTAAAATGGACATTTTAATGCTATATATGTACCCCAAGGAGGACTTCTTCTGAAAAAGAATCAAGCTATATGGCAGCAGTGTGTAAATAATCAAGTCTGGATCAGACAAACCAGTGATCTGCGCAGTTGAGAACCGATGTGTCAACCAAGTCAGCGACCCTAACCAACAGATCCTGTTTGTCGCCTCTTACAACGAGCATAGTCGCCTTTTATGGAAAGCATGGGTTGCTGAAGGCCTATTCTATGCTGGACCTTCATGGGTCAGGCTACTATTGAATCATCACATCAATGATAAAGCTTTCAGCCACTGACACCTCTTGGACTAACCTTGTTCTCAGCAAGAGCATTGATGACATTCCCTAATGCCAGAAGAGATCTGTTGATGTTCGCCCCCTCTCTGAATCTTGCCCCTCGATTCTTCGTGACCGTAGCTCTCTCTGACCCTGCCAGGTCAACTAGACACATTTTGGCAACCTTCACCTCAGTAGAAATATTGGCTGTGCGATCCTTTTGTCGAACAAAAACCTGCCCATAAAAGATTGGAACTCTGTCAAAGTCACTGACTCTATACGAACCTGAATGTTGACAGGACTGTGTATCTATGTTCATTTCCAATGTTATATACAGTAATAATTGTTGAAATTACCATGAAACAAACTCGATGTGGCTTGATATCACTGGTATGCACTATGCATTACCATCTATAGTATTTACAAATACTTAGTATACAGCAATGCAACTGCTCAAAGTCTATATTGACTACACTCACCTGGAAGACGGCATGAGACCGTGATGACTCGGCGTTGGCGTCAGTTGGGTGCTGGGATCTGTTCTTGTTGCCAAACTGGAGCATGTACAGCAGCTCCTCCGCGTTCTTCGGCTGAAAGCAGATCATAGAATATTGTCAACAATCGCCAGCATATTGTCACAACAGAGAAACGTCACATGTCAAATTACTAGCATATTGTCGCAACAGAGAACTGTCACATGTCAAATCACCAGCATATTTTCACAACAGGGAACTGTCATTTGTCAAATCACCAGCATATTGTCATAAAAGGGAGCTGTCACAAGTCACACCACCCTCAAATTGTCAAGTGTGTGTCACAGAATGGAATACAACCTGTATGGTCACAAATGTTTCACATAAACAGCAAGCTGGCAAACATGTGGGGAACTGTTACATCATTGTAAAAGTCACATGTTACATCTTGGTAACTATCACATCTCTATCATCACAGGAAATATTACCTTGTGCAGCGACAGTCCCGGCACAATTACCCCACTCTTAGGATCTTCCCTGATCGGCAGACTCCCCCTGGGTAGCAGCAGGTCTTGGATCTGCTCATTGTACACCTGTTATCAAACAGTATATGCTTAGTTCACATGTACAGTCAAATGTAACATGCTGCAGCAGGATCATCAACAATGAAGCAGTGCAGGAAGGTTGTAGATATGCTTCCTTGGCACCTTCAAGAATACACAAAGTAGATTCTACATCAAAACCTGTTAGAACATAGCAGATGTAAAACATACATGTAACACAGACACAGGCAGGAAGACAGAACATGTTGCATCAACACCTGTAAAAACATGGCTCATGAAGATCTGCATGAATACACTATATCCTTTGCTAATACTTGCAGAAAAAAGGCACATGCTGCTCAGCTGTAAATAAAGCAAAAGCTGGGTCCTCATTCTTGAAACATTCGTAGCCCTAAGAATTCTAAACTTTGATTGTAGTTGTACTTACTAGCCAGGAGCTAGATTTTCGAAGCTCTCTTAGAGGTAAGATAGTCATAAATACATTAACATTAATTTACATCTGTCTTAGCACAAACATTAACATTAATTTACAACTGTCTCAGCACAAACATTAACATTAATTTACAACTGTCTCAGCACAAACATTAACATTAATTTACAACTGTCTCAGCACAAACATTAACATTAATTTACAACTGTCTTAGCACAAACACTGACATTAATTTACAACTGTCTCAGCACAAACACTGACATTAATTTACAACTGTCTCAGCACAAACACTGACATTAATTTACGACTGTCTCAGCACAAACATTAACATTAATTTACAACTGTCTCAGCACAAACATTAACATTAATTTACAACTGTCTCAGCACAAACATTAACATTAATTTACAACTGTCTCAGCACAAACATTAACATTAATTTACAACTGTCTCAGCACAAACACTGACATTAATTTACAACTGTCTCAGCACAAACACTGACATTAATTTACGACTGTCTTAGCACAAACATTAACATTAATTTACAACTGTCTCAGCACAAACACTGACATTAATTTACGACTGTCTTAGCACAAACACCGACATTAATTTATGACTGTCTCAGCACAAACACTGACATTAATTTACGACTGTCTTAGCACAAAGAGAGCTTCCTAGGTCCTGTTTCACGAAACTCTCGTGTACCTGATATCTCGTAACTTTTCTCATAGCATTCGCATCTCCTATGCTACAATATAAGAGGTACAAATGCTACGAGAAACGTTACGAGACATCAGGCTTACGAAAGTTTTGTGAAACAGGACCCTGGTTAGTAAATTTATTTGCGGGAAGGCACAGAACTTGTCCTCAAACAAAAATCTAAAAATTAACAAAACACAATAAAACTTCAGCAAGTGCTGATATGCAGCTCCATACCTCAAGATAGGAGATGGCCACATCACATGTCTTCTCATCCTTGAGGTTGGCAATCCTCTCATACAGGTCAATCATTGTGTGGTACATGACCCCAGGATGGGTCTCACTCCCCAGCATGGTGTGTGTCTTACCAGCCCCTGTAGCCCCATAGGCAAACACTGAAACACACCAACATACATGACACCAGGGTATAGTACATGACCCCAGGATGGGTCTCACTCCCCAGCATAGTGTGTGTCTTACTAGCACCTGTAGCCCCATACGCTGAGACACACCAACATACATGACACCAGGGTGTAGTACATGACCCCAGGATGGGTCTCATTCCCCAGCATGGTGTGTGTCTTACCAGCACCTGTAGCCTATAGGCAAACACTGAAACACACCAACAACCAACATACATGACACCAGGATGTGGTACATGACCCCAGGATGGGTCTCACTCCCCAGCATGGTGTGTGTCTTACTAGCACCTGTAGCCCCATACGTTGAGACACACCAACATACATGACACCAGGGTGTAGTACATGACCCCAGGATGGGTCTCACTCCCCAGCATGGTGTGTGTCTTACTAGCACCTGTAGCCCCATAGGCAAACACTGAAACACACCAACATACATGACACCAGGATGTGGTACATGACCCCAGGATGGGTCTCACTCCCCAGCATAGTGTGTCTTACCAGCCCCTGCAGCCCCATCCGCTGAGACACACCAACATACATGACACCAGGGTGTAGTACATGACCCCAGGATGGGTCTCACTCCCCAGCATGGTGTGTGTCTTACCAGCCCCTGTAGTCCCATCGGCTGAGACACACCAACATACATGACACCAGGGTGTAGTACATGACCCCCGGATGGGTCTCACTCCCCAGCATGGTGTGTGTCTTACTAGCACCTGTAGCCCCATCGGCTAAGACACACCAACATACATGACACCAGGGTGTAGTACATGACCCCAGGATGGGTCTCACTCCCCAGCATGGTGTGTGTCTTACCAGCCCCTGTAGCCCCATCGGCTGAGACACACCAACATACATGACACCAGGGTGTAGTACATGACCCCAGGATGGGTCTCACTCCCCAGCATGGTGTGTGTTTTACCAGCACCTGTAGCCCCATCGGCTGAGACACACCAACATACATGACACCAGGGTGTAGTACATGACCCCAGGATGGGTCTCACTCCCCAGCATGGTGTGTGTCTTACTAGCACCTGCAGCCCATAGGCAAACACTGAAACACACCAACAACCAACATACATGACACCAGGGTGTAGTACATGACCCCAGGATGGGTCTCACTCCCCAGCATGGTGTGTGTTTTACCAGCACCTGTAGCCCCATCGGCTGAGACACACCAACATACATGACACCAGGGTGTAGTACATGACCCCAGGATGGGTCTCACTCCCCAGCATGGTGTGTGTCTTACCAGCACCTGTAGCCCCATCGGCTAAGACACACCAACATACATGACACCAGGGTGTAGTACATGACCCCAGGATGGGTCTCACTCCCCAGCATGGTGTGTGTCTTACCAGCCCCTGTAGCCCCATCGGCTGAGACACACCAACATACATGACACCAGGGTGTAGTACATGACCCCAGGATGGGTCTCACTCCCCAGCATGGTGTGTGTTTTACCAGCACCTGTAGCCCCATACGCTGAGACACACCAACATACATGACACCAGGATGTGGTGCATGACCCCAGGATGGGTCTCACTCCCCAGCATGGTGTGTGTCTTACTAGCACCTGTAGCCCCATACGCTGAGACACACCAACATACATGACACCAGGATGTGGTACACGACCCCCGGATGGGTCTCACTCCCCAGCATGGTGTGTGTCTTACTAGCACCTGTAGCCCCATAGGCAAACACTGAAACACACCAACATACATGACACTAGGGTGGTACATAAGTCCATCATGGGTTTCACTCTCCAGCACGTTGTGTGTCTTACCAGCCCCTGTAGCCCCATAGGCTGAAACACACCAACATCAGACCCACCATAGTGTTCCCCCTAGGGTTCAGGAAGGGCAGGGTAAATTCATGGAAAAGGGCACTTCATAACCTCAAAGGGCATGTTGGTGAGGATTATCTAAAAAACAAAATGAATCGAAAGTCAAATTCGTTTTTACTCTTCTCAGTTTGCATTTTAAGATTAGAATTTGAAAAAAAGCATTTCAAACCTGGAAAATACACACTTGTCATAGTAAACGACTGCGATTGAGGCGAAAAAGGGCAGGGCACAAAATAAAAAGGGCAGGGCGCAAAAGTCAAAGGGTAGGGCGCTGCACCCTCCTAAATGTGCTTAGGGGGGAACACTACACCACTCATAACAAACACAGAAACCAGGGAGTCTCATGGACCACAAAATAGCGGTACATAATATTGGCTCACCTTGGGAACGTTGGACATTATTTATGTGATAATTTGAATATGAAAGTATAGTAATGCAAGTAAAGGTGTCTACCTGAACAGTTGTAACCCTCCAGGAGGCCGTCCAGGATGCCCTTGGTAGTGTGCTTGTACACCTCTGCATTAGTTGCACATGGTCCAAACACAAAGTCAAAGGCAAATTTGAGATCTTTATTACGACGTTTCCGAATATCTCTTGGTTGTCTGCGGAATCCACGCACAGGTGAGTTGCTCTCCTTGGGATCAAAGGCTAACACATGTTCATTCATGTCCCTAACAACCACCTCAAAAGGTCCTGCCTTCTCTGCAGCATTTTCTGGCCTAACTCTCACAACAACCTTGACATTGCTGGACTTTGTACCACTACTGTTAGGTCCTGCCATACTTGAGTCACTCCGAGGGTGACCCACTGTCATCCTTTCGTGTGTCCTCTATGGCTGCAAACTGAAGATATCATCAATGAAAAAATATCTCTCCCTTTTTCTTGAACACAGCCTGATTGTTATCATGGTTGCAAGTCTCATTTGTGAAGAGCAAAAACATTCAGTATGGCCTAAATGGTACTAATGTCACCATAGAATAACAACAATACTATTGTCCTACATTATCAGGAAATATGAGGTAGCTAAGTGATAAATCGAGCAAAAAATCAAAGCCAGTCAACGTAAGCTACATTTCATGATATTGATAAACTTCATTAAGTTCATAAAATATTGTTCCCTCATGCTAATTGATATCATTATCATAACCGTTTGAAATTCACCTATCACCACCTGTCGTTTGAGAAGTTCATTACATAGGAGAATTTGGCTAATTAGCTGATAGACAAATGTTAAATTGGTACAGTAACATTTATAATCCTTCACTAATCCTCTCCGAAAAACAAAGATACAGCGCGAAGCAGTCACTCGGTCGTGACAACAAACATGATAAATATTTACATGACAAAGTTAACAAGACTGACAATTCGTAATTTATAGCAAGCATGATGAGCACGCGTGTATTTTGGCCAGTTTTTTTTCTTAAATCAAAATGTACAAGAGATACTCATAAAGAGGAATATGTTGAAACAGCGTCTATTGTTTCTTGGAATTTGGAGCAAATTACCAAGCTGCAACTCGAGATCGATGCCTATGCCAAGCCTTGGCCCAAGGTTATACCAGCTGGGAGTGTATTTACAGTATAAAATTATTACTTGTACTGATTACATGATGGCAGTTTGCAGAATACTTGGGTTTGCAGAAACTGTGAGATGCCTATGCTCTCTGAAACATACACCATCCTCTTTGGAATATACCAACATACATAACACTTTCAGAATGACTCGATCATTCAATGAATCCATTTCATTCATTGATAGATCACACCTTGGAGGTCGCTGAACCACGATTTTGTCTTTTTTCATGATTCTGAACGATCACTACTGTTTTCACAACAATCATAATAATAACAAAAAATATGCCCTCTATGCAGACTTGCTAACGATACGTACAAAACATAAAAATAACTTACATGATGTAGGGTAAAAACGTCAACATTTCAGTTTGAAATACCCACTTTCAATAGATGAAGCCATTTCATTGGTCGGAAAAAATCAGCGCCTTCTGCTGGGCGTTTTCGAAAAAAACAAGAGTTACGTCCCTTTTATCACGTTTGTCTTATATATTTCAAAATTGTTACCAAATGTTTGTTAGTTAGGACTTTATTCCCGATAGTTTAATTTACCGTTCTTACACTTTGTATCACCAACTATGTGAAAGTAATGTTATATGTGTTCTTAAGCCGTTGTGCTGTGTTTACTATTGAAACTGAAAGGTTGGCTATATTGTTACTGAAAGAAATATAGGGCTGCACTGCAGTATTGTGACTGTCACATAGGATGTGTGGAAGACGATTGTCCGTTTCTCTATATATGACCCTCTTACAGCCAGCTACATGAAAGGTTTACTATCCACAAAGTATTACTTATATCCTTCTAAATCTAAGTTCAATATCCTTACGTCAACCCGCGTTTGCACCCCCTACAACTATAAGATTTAAACTACAGTACATTGGCCATAAGTGAGTCTTCATTCGTGAATTTTCATTAGACTTACATGTTAATTAACTGCTGCAAGAATAATTTTCATAATAGAAGTCATTTTATTTTCATATTTTGCAAACATCTCGGAAATCATCTTCAGCTACGTTTACATAATTTTCTTTCATCTTTCGGTTTATTAGTTATAGAATGACTCCTGATTAAGCACCATGTATAACCACAACTTTTTATCTATCCCATAACATAATCATAACTGGTATGTCTAACATATAAATAGTTTAAATAGTTGCAATTTTCTTTAAAATCATCGGAAAATTGAATTGAAATTATGTGCATGTATAACTGAGATGATTCCCAGCTGATAGATCGGTATCGACAGTTAGTCGACCGAAACCAAATTTGTTACAGTTATTCTCACAAGAGTTAATTACCTTACAAGTCTATCGAATTTCACTAACGATGACTCACTATGGCCCACAACTGTAGCAGTGTATGTCGACGGTTAACGTTTATGTACATGTGATAGAGATCGAAGTGGTGTATATGACATTGAAGTTTGTGTTATACGCAATGACATTGCAAGATGGACATACACTGCTACAGTTGTGGGCCATTGTGCACTTAAGGGCACCACATACGTATGCGTTTGCAATGGCCTACACCAAGCAAACAACGATTCTTATTTATTTCAGTTCCATCGAACGAATGTGGTCTCTCGTGTTCCATGGAAAAAAGAGATGGCATGTCACGCGCTCCGCCGTGTGGCAGAACTTCAGTCCTAGGAACGATGAGTTAACAAAGGTCACTCATGGTTCAAGCAGGGGTTGGCTCCGAGGTGCCGGGATTGCGCTAGCCACACACCACCAACACACAATACGTCTCTCACGAGGAAAACTGCATGTATTCCAATATCTATCATAATAATAAAAGTGCATATATAATGCAGACATTACGGAAAAGGTCAATGGGCGAGAGTGCACTTCAACTCGAGCTGCCCCTAGGCGCTTGAAGGTAAGCAGTCATATATAGCCACCTCATCCTGTCGGGTATCCAGTAACTGCTGGGTGAACAGAGGAAATATCAAACAAACTCACTGTTCAAAGTTGGACCAAGTATGTGACATGTGCTTCGTTGCTGAGTGCGAACTAGTTATTTTGCTAGCTAGGTGGGCTAAAAGTTACTAGACCACAAAATAATTAACTAGCCCGAACTGTGAATGTAGACACATTAAGCTGCTGAAACACTTTCATCATAATTTGGTATTATTCAAAAGTGTGTTATAACTTAATAGGCCGGAGAGAGGGATATATTTACACAATGGCCCCTTGAAAATTCACCAGCCAGTTGGGCCAGTGACTGTTTTTACTGGCCGGATTGGATTTTCACTAAAAAACGGATTGCGGGACAGAGGCTATTTCGTACACTGCTTCGTTGTGGTGTAGAGCTGAAGTCAAAGAAGTCCTAGGAATCGAGCTGTCATTATCCAAGGACTCTGCGACCAAGCTTGGCCACCTCCACCGACCACACATCACGACACCATATACAAAAAGACAAAAACAAAAATGCCAACAAAACCTAACGCGTGCTTTTGAAAACTATCCATTTTGTTGGCGATAAAAATCATCATTGAGGTCTGATCACGTGGTTATGACCCAGGAAAGGGTCGACTGTCTGATGTCTGCGAGCGGTTACACTCACCCCGTGGTCAGTGGGTAAATATGGAACTAGCTCAACAGCGCTTTTAAAATATGTACATATACATGATCGCTTTCTTTTGACAAACACTGCTAAATATAACTGATGGATGTCACAAAACGCAATGTGTAAATGTGTAAAGCCAATGAGATCATCGCTCCTTATTACTAGATGCTGTATTTTCCAAGTGCATATTGGAAAACAGAGATCTCAGTGGAATATTTTGTATTTATTTGAGGTTGTCAGTTACATGGCGAGGAGAGATACGTTGCTGTGCAACGACTTCAAGAAAGCCAAACTTATCTGGACATTCCCATATATGTCCACATGCCTCCAGGTTATCGCTAAGTGGAACCAGTGTGCATCACAAATGACCACACAGCCGAGTGGTAGAGTATGATTTATTCTGTAAAGTCAAGTATCACAAGCACTACACTCGCGAACGCCTCATTTATGACACAAGATGGTCGAGATAGGCCTCTGGGGTGTCATGCAAGATCTGGACGGCGATCCATCGTTGCTTGTGTCACCCGAGTTTGTTTGGATGTCGTGGTAAGTGACGTTTTATTTCATCCCATTGTCGACGATTACAGTCAAACAGCAGACCATGGATTATGCTCGGATGTCCAATAACGAAGTCTGTGACCACATCTGTTACATGGAATTGCATAGATTGGTGTTCATGCTCTTGACCACTGGCTTGCCTGATACAGACCACAGCCACAGAGATGGAATGGTGCTGAATGCGGCGTTAAGGAACAAATAAATTTGCTACAAGAGGGCGCCCATTGTCCTGCTGTAAAGTGAGGTGAGACCAAAGGTAAGTTAAAAAGGAATCAGGACTTGTCTGTATAGAGTACAAAGAGTACTATCGCCATTCCTGCAGTCTGAACCTTTCATGTTTTCTTGTCCATGCCTACCCATGAAGATCCGAGTTAGAACTGATCTTCAGCAACCCATTCTTGTTCCTAAGAGGCGACTTACGGGATCAGGTGGTCGGGATCGCTGACACGCCATCGTATCGAAATTGCGCAGATCGATGTTTATGCTGTTGATCTCTGATTTGTGTGGTCCTGTCTCTGGTATTTATAGCAGACTGTTGCCATATAGGTGGAATATTGCTGAGTGCGGTCTTAAACAACAAACAATGGATGTTTGCGCGGACTGGGATTTGATGTTTGTTAAAATACGTTTTGCTACCAACGCAAATGAGATCAATATTGTTTTATATTGTAAACTTCAGGAAAAATCCGAAATGGTATTTCAGAGAATGTGAACTGCAGAAAAAAACTAGCATGCATGATTACTTATTGTGCAGTTGTTCGCATTTGAATAGCTTTGTCTGGCTGTTGGATTCTGGATCAGTTATAGGGTGCTCCAGCTTCCTGTCCATGGAACAGATGGCATCTGGACAATCTGCATGATGGCCAGTCTCACATCCCTCATCTAACATACATACCAGCTGGTCTGTAATGGTTTTGGAGGAGACTAGGTTCCAGTGATCTCTGCTGGCTGTAAGAGTCTTAGCCGAGGGCGAGCCACCAATCACCAACTGTTCAGGCCATGTCTCACAATATGAATAACTCAACTGTTTGGATCCTCCTAGAAGGCTGACTGTTTGGATCCTCCTAGAAGGCTGACTGTTTGGATCCTCATAGAAGGCTGACAGTTTGGATCCTCCTAGAAGGCTGACAGTTTGGATCCTCCTAGAAGGCTGACTGTTTGGATCCTCCTAGAAGGCTGACTGTTTGGATCCTCCTAGAAGGCTGACTGTTTGGATCCTCAGTTAAAGTTGGCTGAGATAAAGATGATTTCTTTGCTATCAAAACATCAAATAATCCAAAATTTCTTTAATCTTCAATCAATATGTTAAATCGAAGGACGATGTAGTTTCTTGACCTTGAGGTTACAGGGTTAATGGGTGAAATCAACAGAGGTGGACATCTTCAGAGGTTTCAAAAACAGTATTAGTTCATCACTGCTTCTTGAATGAGTGAGTGAGTGAGTGATGAATGTCAAAGGAATGAAGTTCTGCACAAGGAATTCCCTCACTTTAAAAAGCAAATCCATAGCTCACTATTTTGTCTGGATAAAGATACTGGAACTTCTTTGTGGAACAAAACTGACTGAACAGTAGATCCTGCCTGTCTAATGTCTTCAACCCAGGACCATTCAACTCTTCACACAGTACTCACATGCAATAAATCAGTAACAACAGTCATGATGCTATTTAGAATCAATTTTATTCTAGCAAGTTCTCCATGTTTTGAAACAAGCTCCTGTGAAAATGTCTTATGTACAATAATTTTTACAAGTAATTGGAATATAATCAATATATCTCTATAAAAATACAATACACCTCAACAGAAACAGTAATAAAATCCTATCCTACGGAATGGTAAAAACTTGTCATGTATGTGGTAAACACTTGTAATCAGCAAGTGTGTTAGACAGCCACAGATGTAGGATGTTTCTGCACAGTGTACTAGTAGTACAGTACAGATGATCATATCACAGACGTGTTAGTATGGGTAAATGATCTACAAGTGGATGATTTGTATATTCTATAAACATTAATTCATGAATATTCAAACTCACAGATATAAAGTAAACAAAATCATATCACAGACAAATACAATCTTCACCATGGACGGAACTGGACAGACCATAAAAACAATTTCTGTCATACAGATCTCAGGTTAAACATGAAGAAAGAAAATAGAACATGTAGAACACTGACAACATGTATACACAATAATCATACAACAACTTTGAACAATTATAATGTTTCCCGTTGGTAAAATGGTAGTGGTAAAATGGTAGTGGTAAAATGGACTGTGTGACACTGAAATAGAGTGGGTGAAGTTCATATGCACTGTGTATAGGTCAAGTGAAGCTCTGGCACCCATAAAGCAGGTACACTGTTCACAAGGCATCTACACTGTCTGCTTGTAATGCCATTTTCTACCACAGACTATCTCTACTTACTGTTCATTTACTGGCATAAGACAAATGGCAACAATTAGGGCTGGGACGGGTATCCCGGATACCTGGGATGGGTGGATTATGAATTGGACCTGGGTACCCATGTCAATAACCGTCCCGTTAAGATCATGTGACTAATAGACTGAAAAGTGTAAGTTGTTATTTTTTCTTGATGAAAAAGTTGTATTGTCTTTGAAGATTTACACAAAACTTACAGCCACTGATTTTGAATATGATACATGGTTAAGATATTGAAAAGTTCGAAACTTTTTGACTCCCAGCTGAAGAATATGTTGTCATTTCTGACAAATTTGATATCTGTAATTAGCATAATGGATATCCGGATAGGGTTGGGTAATAGGGAGTGGGGTACCCGGGTAAAACATTTGGACCTGTCCCCAAGCTAGTAACAATTACCAAGAAACAGTATCAAGGCAACAGCATTGCAGCCATACCCAATACTCTCTGCAAAACTTTTTACAGTCTGCAAAATCCAAATCAATATGTAGCTGACAATGCAATACCAGGCATGTTACATGTAACTGTACACTGGTGGCGTACATGAGTGTTTCAACCACACACAGGTACTTAATGTCCATTATGACATAACTACACAGGTGATGTTTAATAGACATATATTCAAATCCGGGTACTATTGACTAGAAAGTGCTGGACATATATCTCGACAACAGTCTACCAGCCACTCCACTAGTGTGAGACAGATGAACTAAAGATCAAACCATGATCATCAAACTCCAAGCGAGGAAATAATTCTCTAGAAGCTGGTCACTGGGTACAGGTGTACAAACCACGCTGAAAGAATAACTAAGAGGAATACAGAACAACATATGTCAAGGTAAGGTTCCAAAC
This sequence comes from Haliotis asinina, assembly GCF_037392515.1. Classification (NCBI taxonomy): domain Eukaryota; kingdom Metazoa; phylum Mollusca; class Gastropoda; order Lepetellida; family Haliotidae; genus Haliotis; species Haliotis asinina. The sequence continues at coordinate 54,747,747 of NC_090293.1, read as the reverse complement.
TTTCACATCAGCACTTAGTGTCTTACTGCAACAAAACACAAGGTCATTCACACCGAATATCACCTTCAGGATTCTTGTGTCAAGAAATGCTCACTAGAGCTGAGACCACCGTTTACGACAACTGCAGCACCCAAAATACCACCATCAAATGTCTATCCTGAAACTATCTACAAGATTTTCGTCAGCTTTGTATTAACCAACTATCTACAGATCACACATGGGCCTATAATGAAGAAAGTGGCATATTTTAACCATTGCATGTAACAACAACAAATCCACACAGATCTCTATAAGCTAATTATTCTAAGTCTTTATAAATTATGCCTTCTAGCAGAGTTTCTAGAATATACACATCAATCTGGCATAGATTGTAGCACCTCTGGCTGCTCCATGGAACTAGTGAGCATCGAAGCAGTCCTTCACAAACACCTGTGCTGCTGTTGATGTTGCTGCTGCTGCTGCAGAGGTGTGCCTGCCCCGTCCCTGGCTCCGTGTTCTTTCCAACTAGGGAGCTTCTAAAGGCAAAGCCAACTCTGGAGGACCAAATGGATCCACCTGAAGATAAACCATACAGAGCAGTGATGAAGCAGTTCACATAAAAAGTAATTCAAACGATGCACTGTATACAAATCTTTTCAGAGTTTTCACATTGCCAGGCCATCTGGACCAATGGATACATACAATGCAGTTAATTCAGCATTGGTCAGTGTCACAGACGTATCATATCACCTTAAACAACAGAACCTCCCAAGCAAAATCAGGATAACTTCAAAATCAAATTTCAGAATTAAAATACTTCAGTGAAAATATAAGAATGAGAATAATCTGTCAGCTTACATCAACTTTAGGATTCCCCTTAGCATCAACCCTGACGTCTGTTGCTGAAGGACCATACGCTCGTCGTGCTCGCCCCCAACTGGCCTTCACCTCAACATCTAACATCTGGACTCTTGGTTTCTTAAAGGCCTTCCCTGTAGAGGCACACAGTAACTGGTCTCGTTCGATGTCATCATATGTCTCAATCTAAACACAGAGCATGTGTGACATCTGTAAATATATCCTCTAAACACAGAGCATGTGTCACATCTGTCAATATATCCTCTAAACACAGAGCATGTGTCACATCTGTCAATATATCCTCTGAACAAAGAGCATGTGTCACATCTGTCAATATATCCTCTAAACACAGAGCATGTGTCACATCTGTCAATATATCCTCTAAACACAGAGCATGTGTGACATCTGTTACTATATCATCTAAATACAGAGCATTTGTCACATAGTTGGTATATATGGAGCAAATATAGTCTGGTTCATAATTATTGAGAATTTTTCTTCTTACTTTGAGCTATCCTAACACCTCAGCTGATTCACTGATACTTAAAACTAAGTAATGGTATAAGGGAGGTAACTCATCTTGGCCTACTGAGTATAGTACAATTAGAGTTACCTCCCCTGAATTTGTAGCCGACGTCATTTTCCTCAGCACTGTCAACAATGTCTGCTGAAGATAAAAGAAGGTTGATTTTTGAGTTGTGTAATCAAGGAATTGATGATGTAAATACATTGGCAGAGAGAACAGGAACTCCTCTTTCTACTGTGTATAGGATTAGGAAGAATTTTAAAGAGGGAAAGGATTTGGGGCACCAGAAAGGAGCAGGGAGACCCAGAAAATTGGACTTCTCAGATCGCGTCCGGCTGGGAATTTTAGCGTCTAAAAAGCAAAGGGCAAGCATCTCCAACATCAGGTATGAAATGATAGAAAGGGGATCAACAGTTGTATCAAAATCTACAGTTAGAAGAAATTTGATTGATCTTGGATGGGAGAAAAAGACTGGAATTCCTTCTCCTCTCATGAAACAAGAACATAAAGACAGGCGTGTTGAGTGGTGTTTGGCACATGAAAACTTTGACTGGGAAAATGTGATTTTTACTGATGAAAGCTCAATATGGGTATATCCCAATAATGTGAAAATATGGACAAAGTCTGCGTCAGCACCGTTGTATCGACGACCTAAATACAGCCCAAAGTTTCATGTATGGGGAGGGATATCCTTATTAGGAACGACCCCGCTGTGTGTGTTTGAGGGAAATCTGACAAGTCAACACTACACTAACATAATAGATAATTTTCTCCTTCCAAGTGCACGTGTTTTATGGAAATGACTGGATTTTGCAGCAAGATAATGATCCTAAACACACCGCAAAACATGCCAAGCAGTGGTTTCAGGAGAAAAATGTGACTGCATTACCATTTCCTGCATATAGTCCTGACTTAAATCCCATTGAGAACATTTGGAGGATGATGAAGGAATGTGTGAATCAAAAGGGGTTGACAAAAATTGAAGACATGAAGAGAGAAGTGGTCCGATACTTGGACAGCATAACTCACGAGACACTAACCTCTCTGATAGGAAGTATGCCTACCCGTCTTAGACTGTGCCGTGAAGCTCAAGGAGACTTGATAAAATATTAAATTGTTACCTACACAACATGAAAAGGTCAGTTCACTTTTACAATACATTCAATTTTATCTGATTTGTTCTCGTTTAATAATATGAAATGCTTTAGCTATTCTCAATAATTTTGAACCATACTGTATCTGCTCACCAGCTGGATGGTGGGGTACTCTTGTGGTTCAAGTCTCTGCTCATCACACAAATGACCCAAATTCCATTCCCCACATGGGTAGATTGTGTGAAGCCGTTTTCTGATGTCCCCCACGGTCAAAATGCTTGAATACTGCTAAAAGCTAAAGGTAAGCTCATTCACTCTCTCAGTACATATACAGCAGGTGTATATAGAAAATCTACAGACAGAGGGCGTATTAATCTACTCACCAATTTTCCATCGGAAGTGAAGAACATCTGGGCCTTCCTCCACAGTGTCAGTTTGGTGGTAGCTGCCTCCAGGAGTTGGTCCAGGGTTTCCCCCCAGATATACACCGCTCGCTCCAGACTCTCGCCGTTTGGGTACACTTGAACACGTTTCTACACAGAATACAGAATCTTTACACAACTGGTTTACATCTGACAACCTTCAGGATGAAACATGTTTGTTTCCTTAACCATTTGTTAGTTAATAATAATTACCTAACTACAGATTCTACTTAGAGTTAATATCAAGTCTACATGGAAAGGAAAGTATTTTTCCATTTCACTGAAAAGCCAGTAATTGTAAGGGATGGCTTTGACATTCACGTTTCATTTTCACATTACCCTAAAATATAATGAAGAAAGTTTGTAAAGCATGATATGTTTCAATGGCCTGCATCTTGTCCCGCTGTTGCTACTATAGTCTCACCATGTTGGGCTGGAGGTACAGTCTCCCCTTCAGGTTGACATTGGCCAGTCCCAGTCTCTGGTTAGCCTTGATCTCTCCCAGGTGGGTCTGTAAGTAACACAGTGTCACACATACTACACAGTGTCACACTTATTACACAGTGTCACACTTACTACACAGTGTCACACTCATTACACAGTGTCACAGTTGCTACACAGTGTCATACTTATTACATAATGTCACCCAAATATACTGCATATCACTGAGGATCATTATCACAGCAACAGCCAATCACATAGCTTCACAAAATACAACCACACTTTGTAACACAACCACACATTGTAACACAAACATACATTGTAACACAACCATGTCAAAGTTTCTACATTATTCTTAATAAAAAATCTTGTTTCATTTTGTTGAACATTACAGTTGCTATACCTTTCAATACAGTCAGAGATAATTTCAGTTGGAAATAAGTTGGCAAAACAATGAATGACAAGCTGACATAATATCTTAGGGTAACCTGTTAATGCCATTGCAATTTGCCGACGAGATTATTATATCTGTTTATCAGTGGAAATGTTCCGTTCTCCAGACCGGGAACCAAGAAGTCCAGATGGTCAATACCTACCTCCAGCTTGTGGACTGTGTCGTGCTTGGCCTGCTCCTGGGGGGTCAGCTGTTGCCACTGCCCCTGGATGACCACCGGCTGGGAGGTGCTGAGCGTGGACTTATACTCCCCAGGGTTCAACTCCTCCATCCGACGACCTGCAAACACCAGTCAACATTGATGACAACTGTGATCATGGCGGAGGTGCAAGGAGTAACAGCCGGCTGAGAGTATCTTTCTGACAGTCAGACTGTCACGTAATGACAAGGAGGACAGTAGTCCTGTGACACTGAAGCACTGTATATAATGGTACAGTTTAGACTGAAACATCATCTCACAGATTTCAATGTGCAACATATAAACACAGACTTGGCCACACTGTACCTAGAGACATACACGGGCTTGGCTACACTGTACCTAACTAGAGACATACAGGGACTTGGCTACACTGTACCTAAGGACATACAGGCACTTGGCTACACTGTACCTAAAGGCATACAGAGACTTGGCCACACTGTACCTAAAGGCATACAGGGATATGGCTACACTGTACCTAAAGGCATACAGAGACTTGGCTACACTGTACCTAAGGACATACAGGCACTTGGCTACACTGTACCTAAGGACATACAGGGACTTGGCTACACTGTACCTAAAGGCATACAGAGACTTGGCTACACTGTACCTAAGGACATACAGGCACTTGGCTACACTGTACCTAAGGACATACAGGGACTTGGCTACACTGTACCTAAAGACATACAGGGACTTGGCCACACTGTACCTAAGGACATAAAGGCACTTGGCTACACTGTACCTAAAGACATCCAAGGACTTGGTTACACTGTACCTAAGGACATACAGGCACTTGGCTACACTGTACTTAAAGACATACAGGCACTTGGCTACACTGTACCTAAAGACATACAGCGACTTGGCTACACCCACCTTTCATCTGACGCAGGACATGTTTCTCTATGTCCAGATCAAGAGAAACCTGTGCTCGGAAGGCTCGCTTCTTTCTACGATTGATATCCTTAGACTCAACCACTTCTGGAGGCACAAAGTTCTTGCCACCAGAGACCCACAGCTCGATGGGGTATCTGAGAATGGTCTCAAGCGGCGGCAACGGCACCCGACTCAGCAGTTCCTCCCTCTTCCGCTCCAACTTCTTTGTCTCCTGGGAGTCCAGCTCTGTGACACAATAGGGGAATCACTACATCATGACAGAAAGTATTAATGCTCTAAAATATTGTCCAATGCTTACTGACATACCATCCAACTCTTGACCTCATAAACTCCTATCTGAATTTGAAAACGGTATAAGAAGCTATACCGAAACTAATGTACTAACTATACTAATGTGAAAATGTAGAATAGAAGTTGATCATCTATGAAATTTTGTCATTTGCCTAGCTTCTGACAACATTTCCACACCCTCCTTGCCTCAACACCCTCAGAAAACCCCACCTGTGATCCCCACCCTGACACCTCACCAGTCTCCAAGCCCACTCCACAGCTACAATGTCACTATCCCCTCCTTCCAGAACCTACCTGTCTTCTCCTCCCGAGCATGGTGTTCCTCAGCAACGTCTCCTGCCCCTCTCTCCTCCACATCGCCACCACCACGCTCATCCTCATCAAACTGCTCCATGTTGTGCATGGCCCGAGTGAGTTGTGAGTGCACCTCTTGTGAGGCCTGGTCCTGGAGCGCCATCCTGTTGTCTCCACCCTCATGGACCATGGTCATTGCTGCAACATGTTGGACATTTTGTGATTCTGAAGGACCATTTGCATTACAGAGCACATAACTTTCACATCTGAAAACTGGTAGCATGATACGTGACATGTAAAGTAAGCAATGCTGACATGTAGAGTACAGGAGGATGAAAAGTAAAGTACATTACACTCACACTGCTCACTATCACTGTTCTCCATCATGACGATCTTCTCAATACGGTCGGCCATGACAGCCTTGTAGTTCTCCACGGCCCAGTCAACCAGATCGTCCATGTCCAGGACGAGGACTCCATCCTCCGTGTAGAGTCTTGTTGCTGGCTTGCTCAGCCCCAGCTGGTGGGTGCACTGGTTCAGTATCTGGGAAGACAGGCATCATGGGAGTAAAACATGCACTTCAATCTGTGGTGCGACCCTTACCATGTGAGATATGCCTGTGGATGCTTCCCATGTATGATGTGTGACCTTTGACACAATCATTGTACACCATACTGTGTTTCATCCCTGAACCTACATTGTAAGTTTCATCCACTTCCTGATCTTGACCTTACCTGAATGCTGTGTGCCCTCAAACTCTTACTACCCTAGCAAGCTGTGACCCCTGACCTGATGTGACCTATCCCTGATAGCTGTGTGATCTACAAGCCAACCTTTCCCCCAAGCTGTGACCCCCGAACTGACCCAACCTACCCCCTGTATGCTGGATCCGTAGACTTTCTCGCCAGTCCTCATTCTGCCCTCTCCATTCTTGTACGCAAGCAGCTTGACTGTCCGCACAGACTTTGCTGCGGAGATCTGCTTGGCAATAGTCTTGACACTGGTCTCCTCCCGCAGTGTTGCCAAACTCTCCTCCCAGTTCCGCAGAGTGATCTCAGCCTCAGGTGTTGACAGGTCCACCTTGCCATTCAGCACACAGAAACTTCCCACGTGACGCAGCTTAAGTTTCTTAGCTGTAGACACAGAACATCTTTGACTAGCAACATTTCTCGATATCACCAAGCATTACTATACAGCAAAATATGACTTTGCACAATTAAACAGGGTGGCATGAATCCTGAATCTGATCTGAATATTATTTTGGCACTTGTTTAACATTACTGGCACAATGGTGTCTTGGAAAAACATTTTACATGGACAAGGGGGGCTGTTAAAACGTGTCTGTGTCCGCAACAGCCAGGATTTTTGTAAGTGTTGCCAGTTGGCACCATAACTACTAAACCGTGTGTCAGTGCAGTTGTGACTTTTGCCATTCATGGGAACCATGGTACAGTCAGGCAGCGTTACTCCGGACCCCGATATTCCGATTCCCGCGATATCTGAACAAAACCTAGCTGTAACCAATCTTGTTTACTATGTAAACTCATTACCTGTTGATTCATTAATCCGGTGCTTCACTCTCCGTATCCGGACATTAATTAGCAGTAACAGATTAGCTAATTACACATAGTTTTGCTTCATTAATCAGGTGGTACATCAAAAAGGTTCGGATAATCTCCTCACACCATGAGCCCCATTCACTGGTAATTGTTAAGTGACACTTCCGAGTTGAACATGTTGTTAGTTTGTGATTTTGATCAATTAGTAGGTCTTACTTTTGGCTAGTTTGAGTAATGCCAGTCATGCTTACTTGCAGTATAAAACACAAAATTATTAGATTATAACATGGACGAGACAGGGTTGTTTCATACAACTCGGACCAAATCACACGCTGGCAAACAAGAAAATGGTTAGCACAAAGAAATCAAAAGAAAGAATCACCATCGCCTTGTGTGCAAACGCAACTGAATCGATCAAAATCAAGACGTTTGTCATCGCAAATTCTAGACGTCCCAGATGTTTTGCAAAAGACTTTAATCCACAAATGTATGTCCGATATCAGTTTAACAGGAAAGCATGGATGACATCAGATATATTTTGTGATTGGCTATGATCATATGACAGACAGATGCAATCACATGGTCAACACGTGATCTTATTTTGTGACAATGCTGCCTGTCACAAGTGTGCCAATGTCAAACTGACCAACATGACAGTTAATTTCTTGTCCCCAGACACCACATCGCAGAACTTTCAAGGCCCACTACAAGAAATATCTCGTCAAGCATTTCATCCAGTGTGCTGAAGATGACCGGCCACAATCACTTAATCTCCAAGAAGATTTCTTTCACAGTGAGTTTTGTCATGTGTATAATGTATCCAGACATGATTGTATGCATTGATTGGTTGTCATATGAATATTCAAGTTGTTATGTCTACAAACTGTAAGTCTTTAGAAACTTGTATACATTCATATGTTTTTGTATTGCCATGTCAAAGGGAAGTAACTCTACTGTAGTGGTGTTCATAACAGTTCGTTTTAGTAGTCCGCACGTTTCACTATCCGAACGTTTTTGATGAAAAACAGAAGTGTCCGGATTAACGCGGCCTGACTGTATACAAGACCTGTGGATTATATTTAATGTTGGGCCAATGGTATGCTCTAGCATTGAAAAAAAACCCCCCAAAACAAAGCATATTTTTTAGCGTGAATGGCACAATGGCTCTGCCTGGCTGTAGCACTGAAAATGTACAGTTCTTAGATGAGACCCGTTTCCACTCTCCCTCTCAACAAAATATGACCAGTCCCTGAACTAAATCATCAAATATATACAGTCAAGTCTGGTTATACAACATCGCCTGTTGCACATCAAATTGTCAGATAAATGTAAATATTGGATTTTCATATTCTGAGGACAGATAATGTTATGCAATTTTCTGAATAAAAATGTATTTTTCTGAATAAAATTGATATTTTATACTTATCCTGACTCGATTACACGATGCCATTTAGAAAGTGGTCAAATGCAACATATGTCATATTTGGGATTTCACTTTCTTAGTAAAGTACAAATTCTAGTACTTTTTTTGGTTGAGTCCCATCCGGGATTCGAACCCGCACCCTCAGAGTCAGGCACCTAATCGCTAGCACACAAAGTCAGCCGCCTAGCCCGCTCTGGTGGAAGTCGCGGTGGCTGAGCGGGCTAGGCGTGTTTGACTTCCAAAAACAGCCCTCCATTATAGTTGATAGCGAGCAATTCCCATGTAGTGCTAGTGTAGAGTCAAGGCTCTGACTTTGTGTGGGTTGGAGGCTCGCGGAGGTTCCAATCCTGCTGCTTTATATGCTCTGAGATATTGTTGCAGGATACTTCCTTAGGTGTCTGAGTAGATACAGGCGCTTGAACCGTTAGTCTTCTAGACTTAGTACGTGCAATGTATATCTTCAAGGTTCTCACTGGACATAATGATAAATTTTGTGTATCATGAGGTCCCAAGATTGAAGATAAGGCTGGTATACGGAACTGTCTATCCGGTTGACCTGGCAGTTGATTCTTTGCGATGAAATCGCATCTTAGACCATACATGAAGATGAAATACAGATGGCTGGCAGTGCGTCTGCTTTGTGTGGGGGTGGATGAGAAGATTCTTCCACTCTGGTAATTGTAGTGTTTGTTGTCCTAACTCTTCTATAAGTGTTGGAAACCAATCTCTCGTTTGCCAGTAGGGCGCGACCAAAATTAAATGTAACCCCTTCGTTTGTCTGATTTTTTCGATGACTTTCGGTAGCAGTACTAGAGGGGGGAACGCAAAAGCGTTCAGTCCTTCAAACTGAATGCTGAGAGCGTCTGTTGCCCAGGCTAAGGGATCTGGTACTTGTGACACAAAGGTCGTTGTCTGTTTGTTGAACCTCGTTGCAAATAGGTCTATTTGCGGTGATCCGAGGGCCTGACTGATTAGTTGACACGCTTCCCGATGCAGCATCCATTCTGTTGGTGATGGATGAAGAAGACGAGATAGGGCGTCTGCCATGATGTTGCAGGCTCCTGGTGTTGACATGCTTTTACTTGAAGATTCACACTGTCGACTAAGTTGAACAGTTGAAACATCAGGTGTAGTAGAGATAGTGATCTCGTTGACCCTTGTTTGTTTATGTAAAAGACTACTGTTGAGTTGTCTGTGTGGATCATTAATAACTTATCTCTCAGTGCTATCGACCAGTGGTGGATTACGTGAATGACTGCTTTCATTTCTAACTGGTTGATGTGAAGAGCCTGTTCCTCTTTGTTCAAGTTTCTGCTGCTACCTCATTTCCTAGATGAGCTTCCTATCCTTGCAGAGATGAGTCTACATAGAGATGGTTGTTGAAAACTGGCTCTAACATATAGGTTCCTGCCCAGACATTCGATCGGTGATTTACTAACCAACCCAATTGTGTTAGTAGCCCGATTGTGAAGTCTAACTGTAGTCTGAGTTGACTCTTCTGTTGATGCGCTTGCATGCCGTTGTCCAGAAAAAAAGCACTGCATAGCTCCCTGAGATGTAGATATTTGACGATGGGTTTGGTTACCCGAGTAAATAGCCATGAGGCCGAAGATATTCCGAATGGTAGGACCGTCCCTTGGTAGTGCTGACCATTGAAAAGGAAGCGCAGATATTTCCTGGATTCTCAATGAATCGGGATATGCAGGTACACATCTTGCAGATCTATGCTGGCTGGATAGTCTGCTGGTCGGATGAGGAAAATGTAACATCTTGAAATGTTCTGGCTTCCATAGAAACTTCTTGTTGTAAATGAGTCGGAATTTCTCTCTCGAATTCTTCTTCGGTGCCAAGAAGATTGGGGAGTAAAAGTCGGGTTTTAGGTTCTGTGGCTGTATTACTTCTACTGTTCCCTTCTGCAACAGTGTTGATACAGCATCGGTCAACCCGTCTAGTTGATTGTCTGCATAGATGATTGGAGTTGGTAGTTTTGTAAGCGGTGGTGTATCTTCCAGCAGAATCTTGTAGCCGTCTCGCAAAATATTCATGACATCGTTGTCGTTGAGGATTCCAGTAAAATTGAAGACGTCCACCCACTTGAGATGGTTGTATGGGAACGGCTGGGGGTGGAAGACTCCAGTCATTCCGAACCTGATCTTCAGCGTTTATTTCCTCCTCCATCCCTTGATGATCTTCCTGACGTCTGCAGGCACTTATTTCCTCCATAGGGGCGACGAAAAGAAGAAGACAGCTTCTCCTCTCAAGCGTTGAATTTCTTATCCCTCGCTCTTTGAACCCTGCAGAACTTGGACTGATTTGCCTGTTTAAGGACAGAAGTCAAAGTGTCGATGGATTTGATCATCATGACTTCCCTTGAATCTTGAGCAACTGATCTTGCTACCTCTTCAATCTTCTTGTCAAACACAGTAGGTGCAGACCATGGGGCTTGATACGAAGGCTTTGAGAAGTTCTCACTCCATGACGCGGCGGACAGGAACCCCTGTCTCCGTAGTAGATTAAGACCCGCAGTAGCAGAGGCTAGATGTTTGGACATAAACTGTTGATCCCTCCTCTGTGTGATAAGCGCAGACAGGATCATCCTCTCTTCCTCATTGGCAGGATTGCTGAATTTTGTCATGATTTTGTCTCGTTGATGGCTCTGGATCGAGCTAATCCGAAAAGGGTTTGCCTCTTAGTAGTGTCGAGTTGCGACAGCCTGTTGTCTTCTACTTTGTAAAACCTCCTGCAAGCTGCATTGATAACTTTGCAACCTTCATCTACATCAGGTGCTCTGATAAATGGCTCCATGTGATGAAGAGGGAAACGACGTGTGTTAAATGGCGGCACATGTTGCTGTTGAAACTTGGTTGCTGACCTAATACAGGAGTTATCCGCAGGAACGTTAACGTATCGATGTCATCATTCTTCATCTTATACGTGTTGAGTTCATTGGAATCCTTAGACGGTGAGACAAGGTTTAAGCCATCCATGATCCATGATGTGACTTCTGAATCTGAGAAGAGGGCTTCTTCTGGTGACAGCTCTTACTCCTAGAGTAAGACGCATTCACAGATCACTGATGATCCCGAATGTGTGAATCTAAGTCTGAAGGGGAGGATGACTGCATACGGCCCCTTCTATGAACAGGGGAGACGAGCAAGTGACGTCACTCACCCAAGTACAACTACTCGTGCGAGTGCACTCACTCGACATGTGTGTGTCCTTCTCTGTACCGCGACCAGATGACCGGGACCTGGATCTTTTAGAGTGCGTGCATGCATACACCTCTTCTTCATCTTCAGACGTGTGTGCAGGTCTAGACGAGTGCTCTCGCTGATTCGCAGTTAACACTGCTCACGAATGCAGTCGTCTTCCTTCCTCCATAAGGAACCATCGCTCCATAAGATTCATCATCTGCATTGTGAATTGTTGCATGAAGGCACCTGCGTCAATTGCCTGTGTTGACTGCAGTGACGACTGTGTCTACGATGCCCGAGGTTGCAGTCGACATCTGCAATGTCTGCTGTAGATGATAAGGGTTCTGAGGCATTGATGATGCTGTCGGTGTCAATCTAGTTGCCGACGCCTGTTGATTACGTTGATTGATGTCTTTCTGACTCTGTATTATCAACGGAGGCTCCTTGAAGATGCGATGTTTTTTTAGGGGGATGATCTCTTCCCCGAATGATTTGTTTATCGAAGAATGATGATTCTGTGATGATCTTGAAGACGAGGACTTCGATGACTTAGATTTCATAGGCGGTGACGGCCCTGCCTCTACAGACGGTCTCTTCTGAGTCTTGGGAGACAACTTGCCCGACCCTGGACATAACCTCAGAGATACAGCTGGCATATCACTGGAATGAATCTCAGCACCAATAATTAAACGGTTACCTGATTATATTTCACCAGATTTAGACATGGCTAATGTAGGCCGACGTTGCCTATCTCTAGCACGTCTGTGAACAGACCATAAATTTAATAAGAATTCTGCTTCAGACAAATTTATACATAATTTACAATGAGTATGAGCAGAACATAAGGGCTTACAGCCGGACAAAATAAATGTTGGTCAATCGCCAATGGCCGTAATCTGCACTGAAAACACGATTTCATCAACTGAGACTAAGACTCAGTTGATGAAATACGTGTTATAGAAAGACACAATAATCACAAATTTGTATAATAATATTATATATATACAAGCCAAATACCACATATAACACAAATTCAGTTTGCAAGACCAAAATAATGAAAACCTTACAAGCCAAATACCACATATAACACAAATTCAGTTTGCAAGACCAAAATAATGAAAACCTTATCGCTGTATATGGGACCCCAGTTGCCTCCATCCGTCCTCGTCGGGTGATAGGGAGAAAGTGAGTATCATGGCCAATCACCTGACCATGTGCGCGGGAGGGGAGATAATTCATGGGTGAGAGTGAATTTTACATCCGCTTCTTTTAGAAGGGAATTTCACAGTTGACTCAGTTGATGAAATACGTGTTATAGAAAGACACAATAATCACAAATTTGTATAATAATATTATATATATACAAGCCAAATACCACATATAACACAAATTCAGTTTGCAAGACCAAAATAATGAAAACCTTACAAGCCAAATACCACATATAACACAAATTCAGTTTGCAAGACCAAAATAATGAAAACCTTATCGCTGTATATGGGACCCCAGTTGCCTCCATCCGTCCTCGTCGGGTGATAGGGAGAAAGTGAGTATCATGGCCAATCACCTGACCATGTGCGCGGGAGGGGAGATAATTCATGGGTGAGAGTGAATTTTACATCCGCTTCTTTTAGAAGGGAATTTCACAGGATTTCAGGTGTTCCACCACCTTCGCCAGGAAGAAGAGAAAGCAATTAAGCATGAATCAGGATAAGGACAAATATGATATTTTACACTTATCCTGACTCATGCCAGTTATGCTTATCTCCTCATTCTGTGTGAAGATAGTGGAATACTTGAAATCCCTTAACGTTCCCTTCTAATTGAAGTGGACGTACAATTCACTCACCCACCAGAAGCCTTCCTTTCCTGCCATTACGGTCACATGACCAGCCATGCTTGCCACTCTCTTCGAATCTCATAAGCCTGACATGAGAATTTCCTGGATTTCAGCGTGCCTGAGAGGGGCAGTTGCGGGGGCTTGACACATGAGTCAGGATAAGTATAAAATGTCAATTTTATTCAGAAATTGCATATTTTTCCTTATTCTGACTCATGCTTATTATGCTTACAAAATCCAACGAAAATGGCGGCGGGTCATGGGTCAGGCCACGTTGGATTCTGTTGACTGCCATATGAGTACGTCCAGTACATCCTTCAGAAACTATAATGGTGGTAGTTTGATCCTGTTCTTCCAATATTCATCTGTGTGATGGGGGATCACATCTAGTTACATTGTTTCTTCTCTTGAAGCATTCACTGGCTGGAACGTGATGACATATAGATCAGCTAGCATCCTGCCAGTATCTATTGCACACTGTTAGTCAAGATTTCCAATCAAGACCAGTCACGACCCTTCTTCATGTACAGGCATCTTCATTACGAGTACAGGGTCAAAGTCAGCCTGTGCAACACATGTGCATGGACTCTAAACCGTTACACTCCGTGAAGCATCTTGGTCTCAACAAGTCATGTGATAAAAGGGTGAGTGAAATTCAGTGCCTTTGTGGAAACAATAGTTGTTGTGCAACAACAAGTGGCCAAACTGGTGAATGCCAGTGATGTCCTCTGTCCCGTAGACAGTGGTTGGCAAACACCATACTTGATTTCCAAAAGCACCCCAATGCCAAGGCTAAGTTGACGAGAAACATGTCAAAAACCCAAGAAAACTTATAAATTTTACACAAAGATGATATTAATTAGAATCACTAAACCAAACATGACATAATTTACATTATAGGAACGAAAATTAAGCAAAAACTTATCGCCGTATCAGGGCCCAAAGTGCCTCCTGCTGTCCTCGTCAGGTGATGAAGGAGAGAGTGACAAGCATGGCTGGTCATGTGACCGTATTGGCAGGAAAGGGAGGCTTCTTGTGGGATTAACAGTCAGATTAACGAGACTTGACTGTATACTGCTGGTAAATGGTCCTGACATCTGCAACTTGACACACAGCTGCTATACATTGATGCTGTTACTACGTCGGTAGGACATGATAGGTAGATGATAATCCTGATACAATATATTTGTTTACATAAGAGACTGTCCATACCTTGTCCCATGGCACAGGCAAATGGCTTGTTGTTGGGCAGTCTCTGAAGCTTGAAGCGCCCTCTCATCGCTCTTGCACAAGACAGACACACCCGAATGTCTCGGTTCTTCCTGTCATGTACTTCTGCAATGTAGCCCTGTAACCAAATACCTTCAGGCTCAGACAGAGAACAACCTTTATCTCAAGCACTCATTTTGTCAGAGTGCAAATCCAAATAGTTTCATCCAATTCACAAACAAACCCTTCCATCATTACTCAGTCATTGAACATCAGTGTAACTTAACCAGATACCTATTGCCAGCAGCATGCTCTAAATGGAGTATTAATAATGCCAAAATGAAGTTATCACCACCTACACCTACCACCTGTTTGTGTTATAGAATGTCAATGTTACACAATGGCATGAGGATGTACAGTGGTATCATTCAAGCAAAATGGTGGAGGACGCCAGAAATCGTCTGGAAGGGTCTGGACATACAAAGGAAGCTGGAGAAGCAAACAAAGACACTGTACACGTGACTCACCGGTTGATCAATGATGGCAGCATGGGATACGGAAGATGTGCAGACGTCAGCTCTGTTGGCAGCTGTTATCTCTGAAACAAACATGGAACACCCTCATAATTCTAAGGAGCATGGAGGATTCAATTACTTCTTTACCTAAGCACTCATCTAAAGTATACTGGCATTTTAATCACAACTCATGTCTGTTATCAAAATTTTAGAGTCTCTTCCTGGAGAGATCCTTGACATTGTAAGTAAATGGTTCAACCAACCTTTGTCATACTGATCAGCATAGAAGGCGTATATAAAGCCTGTCTCTGCATCATAGCGCCACCGCTGGTGAGCCTTGCCATACTGGTTGAGTCTGCGAGCCTGGAGCGTCACTGCACATCCTGTGAAGGTCAAGGGACGGTTGTCCCCATGGTCGTTGGGCATCGCAATGGTCAGTGCCATCTGCTGGTTGTACTTGGAGCAAATCTCACTGGAAAATAGTGATACAGGACGGAATACATGAGACGGATGCCTGAGATTTGTACTTGGGACAGTGTGATAACTGGTTGTGTGAATGGGATGATGAGATTCTATTTGGAGTGAATCTCACTTGACAATAACATGACAATTGTAGTGAATGTCAGCTCAGTATGGTCATACAAGACAGATGAGTTATGTACTGACAGTGAATGTCTTGTACTTGGGTACAGTGATGTATCCATACCCTTGTATTCCAGGACTAGGTCAGCAATCTGAGATGCTCTAATTACCTTCAGTTCAAATGTTCATTCTTCTATGTTGTTATTTTTGCTTCCTTTTCCCTTAATGAGCAACACAGCGATCTATATTCCACCCAAATAACAACAATCTGTAAATAATTGATTCTGCGCCAGATAATCCAGTGACAAGCAGCATGAGCATCAATCTATCAATCTAACAGGAATCTGATGACATGTATCAACCAGGTCAGCAAATCTGACCACCCAATAGCAGCCTCTTGCAACAAACATGGGATTCTGATGATTAGTCCTAATCTGTTTCCGAGGGATTCTGCTCCTCTCTAATGGATATAGCTGCCTACCCATTTTCCTTCATAACCCAGCGCTGGTTGATGTCGTCTGGCCGCCGCTTCTGCAGGTAAACATCAATAACCCGTCCTTCTTGTTCCTGGACGCCAAGCACCAGGCCATGATTAGCTGCACAGGCAATGAAGCCATCCTCGTATACAAACCGCTGCAATGTGTCCCGTGGAACACGTGGAGACGGACGTGGTCTGTTGTTGAAGGAGAAGATATCAAAATGTGATACAAAGCTACACTCAACAACATATAAGCTAAATGACAGTGGTGTGTGATGAATACAGACAAGGTTGAGGCAATCTAGTGATCAACATCATGATCAAACCAGGCAGTTGATTTTAATGCATATAACTTTATGGCTAAAATTTCTTGAAATTGCAGAGAGTGACGTTTCAGTGTAGATGCTGATACCATCATTAAGCTGAATCAAGAATCTACACAGAAATGTCACTTCATGCAATAGACAACAGGTTGTTATCCACAAAGTCATAAGCTTCATTACTGACTCACAGATTTACACTGCTGATCAGGCAATTAATCAAAGCAGCTGTGATATAATCACAAAGAACAGACAAGCTGGCGAGGCAGACCACCTGCTTAGTTGCCTCTTCTGACAAACTTGGGTAGCAGAAGACCACTTGCACCCCATTCCGTGTTTGGAGGCAATCATCATAAGTTTGATCTTTCAATCTAATGCATTTGACTAATCTGACCTGAAAGAAAGACAAAAAGAAGACCTAGGAACCTGTACTGGAATCCCTACAGAAAGACATGCATGGTCCAGAATTCCTCACCGATATTTCTCGTACAGGTCCTTGTTGGAATATTTGACAGCTTCTGGGTCGTTGTCCTCGAAACTATTACCAACATTCACCAGTCTCTCCCATGGCCAGCGGAGGTTGTCCAGCCGTTTATCTGACTTCAAGTGGGCGCGTTGGCGGGCGTTACTGTTACAGAAGGGATTACATACATCATAGAAGCTCAACATAACAATAAACCTGTCTGAAACTCAAGAAAACTGGCACTGCGGCAAAATATGAACAAGAGAGGGGTATTCCCATTTCTGACTTCTGAAAATGAGAGCCCAGTGGAAACTGTTCACTCCATATCCCGGGTACGGATACACTCCCCAGCATTGCTGCTGATCATATCAATCACTGGGCTACCCAAACACTATCTGGTACAGACCATTATATTGTTGAAAAATTGCCGAAAGACCCGGGAAACGAAAAAAAAAAAAAAATAAAATACCAAATCAGTTCTTAGTTTACTTTTTGGCAGGTGTGTGTGCCAGTGAATACCATTGATTGAGATTACTATACTACTGTTGATAATGAGAGAAAATCATACAGGTGTTCAGTGGTGAAATCTTCCTCATCTTGATCTTCCTCTTGTCTTGCTGTTCCATTAACCACCCTGGCATTCTCCTCTGCCTCATCCTCTTCCCGTGACCAACATTTGTTGACAACAATTTTGGCATTGGGAGTCAGCCCACCCTCTATCTCCATCACAAAACCTGGAAACATAACAACTGTGTCAGCCCACCCTCTATCTCCATGACAAAACCTGGAAACATAACAACTGTGTCAGCCCACCCTCTATCTCCATCACAAAACCTGGAAACATAACAACTGTGTCAGCCCACCCTCTATCTCCATGACAAAACCTGGAAACATAACAACTGTGTCAGCCCACCCTCTATCTCCATCACAAAACCTGGAAACATAACAACTGTGTCAGCCCACCCTCTATCTCCATCACAAAACCTGGAAACATAACAACTGTGTCAGCCCACCCTCTATCTCCATGACAAAACCTGGAAACATAACAACTGTGTCAGCCCACCCTCTATCTCCATCACAAAACCTGGAAACATAACAACTGTGTCAGCCCACCCTCTATCTCCATCACAAAACCTGGAAACATAACAACTGTGTCAGCCCACCCTCTATCTCCATGACAAAACCTGGAAACATAACAACTGTGTCAGCCCACCCTCTATCTCCATGACAAAACCTGGAAACATAACAACTGTGTCAGCCCATCCTCTATCTCCATGACAAAACCTGGAAACATAACAACTGTGTCAGCCCACCCTCTATCTCCATGACAAAACCTGGAAACATAACAACTGTGTCAGCCCACCCTCTATCTCCATGACAAAACCTGGAAACATAACAACTGTGTCAGCCCATCCTCTATCTCCATGACAAAACCTGGAAACATAACAACTGTGTCAGCCCATCCTCTATCTCCATGACAAAACCTGGAAACATAACAACTGTGTCAGCCCATCCTCTATCTCCATGACAAAACCTGGAAACATAACAACTGTGTCAGCCCATCCTCTATCTCCATGACAAAACCTGGAAACATAACAACTGTGTCAGCCCACCCTCTATCTCCATGACAAAACCTGGAAACATAACAACTGTGTCAGCCCATCCTCTATCTCCATGACAAAACCTGGAAACATAACAACTGTGTCAGCCCATCCTCTATCTCCATGACAAAACCTGGAAACATAACAACTGTGTCAGCCCATCCTCTATCTCCATGACAAAACCTGGAAACATAACAACTGTGTCAGCCCATCCTCTATCTCCATGACAAAACCTGGAAACATAACAACTGTGTCAGCCCATCCTCTATCTCCATGACAAAACCTGGAAACATAACAACTGTGTCAGCCCACCCTCTATCTCCATGACAAAACCTGGAAACATAACAACTGTGTCAGCCCACCCTCTATCTCCATGACAAAACCTGGAAACATAACAACTGTGTCAGCCCATCCTCTATCTCCATGACAAAACCTGGAAACATAACAACTGTGTCAGCCCATCCTCTATCTCCATGACAAAACCTGGAAACATAACAACTGTGTCAGCCCACCCTCTATCTCCATGACAAAACCTGGAAACATAACAACTGTGTCAGCCCATCCTCTATCTCCATGACAAAACCTGGAAACATAACAACTGTGTCAGCCCATCCTCTATCTCCATGACAAAACCTGGAAACATAACAACTGTGTCAGCCCATCCTCTATCTCCATGACAAAACCTGGAAACATAACAACTGTGTCAGCCCATCCTCTATCTCCATGACAAAACCTGGAAACATAACAACTGTGTCAGCCCATCCTCTATCTCCATGACAAAACCTGGAAACATAACAACTGTGTCAGCCCACCCTCTATCTCCATGACAAAACCTGGAAACATAACAACTGTGTCAGCCCACCCTCTATCTCCATGACAAAACCTGGAAACATAACAACTGTGTCAGCCCACCCTCTATCTCCATGACAAAACCTGGAAACATAACAACTGTGTCAGCCCACCCTCTATCTCCATGACAAAACCTGGAAACATAACAACTGTGTCAGCCCATCCTCTATCTCCATGACAAAACCTGGAAACATAACAACTGTGTCAGCCCACCCTCTATCTCCATGACAAAACCTGGAAACATAACAACTGTGTCAGCCCATCCTCTATCTCCATGACAAAACCTGGAAACATAACAACTGTGTCAGCCCATCCTCTATCTCCATGACAAAACCTACATAACATTACTTTCATTTACATAACTGTAAATTACTTTTATTTACATAACTGTGAGCTTTCATGGGTGAGTGTGATCAATTACACAAACCTGTGAGTTCAATGCTAAATGCCTGAGAGTCATTGATTGGTATGGAACAGGGAATTATGGGACTAAATCAAGGAAACTGTACTAACCTTGAGGGTCCCTCAGAGAAACAAACTGGCGAATCTTTGCCACATCAGTGGAGAGCTGAGACAGAAGGAATCGACGCTGCTGTTCAGTCTTGTTCAGTTTTGGGTCACTCCACTGCTCCCCGCACGTGACAAACACTAGCTGATCTCGCTGCAGACTCTGAAGGGTGAAGTGTTCCACACCAGTCTCATCGAACATTCGGCGAGCAGCAAATGGCAGATTCAGGAATGATGTACAGTGATCCAGGAACTATCAACAGAAAGGAAGTGATTTGATTGGATGTGGCTATGATCTGTTTCACATACAACCAATAAGACTGATGCATCTTTATATTACAATCAATCAAACTGAGGCATCAACATGTATTTCAATGCTTTATGACCAGCCAGAATGTAGAACTAACATCTTTACTTGGACTTACCATGA
Organism: Haliotis asinina; assembly: GCF_037392515.1. Classification (NCBI taxonomy): domain Eukaryota; kingdom Metazoa; phylum Mollusca; class Gastropoda; order Lepetellida; family Haliotidae; genus Haliotis; species Haliotis asinina. The sequence goes on along the minus strand of NC_090293.1, from coordinate 54,727,331 downwards.
GAAACTCCAGCTCCCGGACGGTCAGGTCGCCAATGGTGACGTCAATGTCAACAGAGTCAGCATGATTCATGGAAGTGTCCTTCTTCCTGCTGCGTCCACCATCCTTCTTGTCCTTCTTGGGAATCTCCTTTGTCACCTACAGCAAGTGTGAGGATGTGAGTGAGAGAGGGTGGACAGGCTTCAGTGTCCTGCAGCTGTCCAGCATGTTTCAATACAAATGATGGTCACATTTGATGACACTAGCAATGGAATTGTTGTGTCACCCTCTTAAGTGCATGTCACTCTGTCTCTTGTTAAAAGGTATGGATTTCATCTATGAAAGATACTTGTTCTGAGTAATGACAAAACATTATAGAGAAAATGCACATCCATAGCTTACCGAAGTCAAACTGGGCCCAACAATCTGTACTGCCAAGCTTTTATCTCTCTCACCATTTTTCATCACCCACAGACGCAGTGGAACCACTGAAATCGTAAACGCACAATTATCAACTAATTCTGTCCATACCGCTAATAAATATTCAGTGAACCTTTGACCATGAAGACATAAAGGACAGCAAAGTGATCATAATTACAAACGAGTGATACAAAGATACAGAGATGATCATGCTTGTCACAAGATTCATAACATAATGGTATTGTGATGTATCACAAGGTTCACAGCATAAAGCAAGGTACGCAAGAAGGTGTATAATAACAAACATAAGCTAGGAATAGTTTTCGTGTCACAAGGTTAATGGCTCATATATCACAAAGTACATGAGACAGGTGTATCACTAGGTTCATGAGATAGGCACATCACAAGGTACAGGAGATAGGCATATCACAAAGTACAGGAGATAGGCATATCACAAGGTACAGGAGATAGGCATTTCACAAGGTATGAGATAGTCCTTAACAGCTCTCACCTCCTGTGAGGCCAGACTTCTTGTCTGACTTGTGTAGTGGTGGGGCATACGGCATCAGGTAGCCCTCCATAGGCCAGTCATACCTCTGTAAACATAGAACAGTCAAGCAATGTATTCAAGAAGATTTAGAAAATGTGTAGCAGAGTGCATTTGGCTGTCAATTTGAAATGTCATTTTGCTCAAATCTGGAATACTGAGTTTAAAATTTTCCAAAAGTTATTTTGACTCCTGACAGTGGTGAGACAGTGGTGAGACAGTGGTGAGACAGCGGTGAGACAGTGACAAGACAGTGGTAAGACAGAGGTGAGACAGAGGTGAGACAGTGGGGAGACAGTCACCTCATTCAGCTCCCCATCAGCTGTGATGGGCCAGGAGTACGCCAGCTTGTGCCACTCTGAGTTCCCGGCCTGCGTGTACTTCCACTGTCCCAGGTTGTCAAACTTCTCCTGCTTCAGACCAAATCTGTCAAACAGTCAGTTACAGGACATGTACTGATCAGTTATGTAAGAGATATGTTATTTGTATTTGACCCAACAACGTAAAGAAATACAAGTTTGGGGTTCTGTGAACAAATTATCCCAAACCCAGTGAGACAAATGTGTTGTGCTGGGGACTTAGTTACTTGAAAAGCACAGAGACCAAGTGAGTACAGTTTCACTCCATTTTTACCAATATTCCACCCATATCACGATGGTGGACACCAAAAACGTGTTTCACACATTGCACCCAGGGTCACAGTGGGACAAACAAACGCTTTAACAATATGGTGTCTTCCCAAAAAACATGTGGGGCAAGCATGACGTACAGCCAACCTGTTTCTACTCTCATATGACTCACAGAGAGAGACAAGCATGTTGTACCGTTGACCTGATTATACTCTTATTTGACTCACAGAGAGAGACAAGTATGTTGTTCGGTTGACCTGATTCTACTCTCATATGACTCACAGAGAGAGACAAGCATGTTGTATGGTTGCCCTGCTTCTCCTCTTATTTGACTCACAGAGAGAGACAAGCATGAAGTATTTGGAACATATTTCATCTCTTCTCTTTCAGAAGTTGAAGATACTGTTGATCTGAGACACTCACCTCTGACAGGATCCCTCCTTCCTGGACCTAGGTTCTGACACTATGAGATACACACGGACTCCTGGCTTGCAGCCCTCAGGGGGATTCTCTGTGTAGGATTCGTCATCTCCGAACTTGTTGCCGAGATATGTCAGGACTTTGTCGGGATAGGCCTACAAATGCAAGTTTTAGTATACCCAAATATGTCAGTCATGTGACAGGAAGCAGTTTATTGATCTCAAAAGATTGAAGAACTGGACACTCAAATAAACATTCATATGACCATAGTCATTCACACTTGGAGCAAGGTTTCTCACTGGATGAGTCCCAAGGCAATGTTCTAACTGATATAGAATCAGAGTCGTCATACTGCATTATATTGTGTCATATTGTTCTGTCACACTGTGTCATCATGAAATACTGTGCCAATGTTCTGGAACATTGTGTCATACTCGTGTAATGTTTTATCATATTGTGTCATGTTTTGCCATACTGTGACTTTTGTCAAACAGTGTCATGTTCTGGAACACTGTGTCGGGTCTGGAATACTGCTATGTTCAGTCATACTGTGTCATGTCATGTCATACTGTGTCATGAAAGGCCATGTCAGGTCTGATGGCATGTCATATTGTGCATGTCACGCCATTCAGTGCAATGTGTTTTCACACATCAATAAGTAAAACTCACCACAGAAGCAATGGTGGCATCTGTTGTAAACTTCCACATCTGGTTGGGGTTCTGTGTCATTTTCTTCTGCAGCGTGACAACTTGTCCCTCGATCTCGGCATCTCGGTCAAAGAAATGCCCCTTTACTGAAGTGTCTGACACACCGAGACACAGCTGAGGCACGAACTTACAGATGATATAGCCAGACTGTGGGAAAAACAATCCCAATAACGTAATTATCTCAGCAATGTGTATATCAAAAAGTAGATGTAACCACAATCTAGATGTAAAAACAATCTATACATTAAAACAAGATATATATGAAAACAATGATATGTCAACAACTAAGATATATAAAAGTAGCATAGTAGTGAGACTTCAGGACTACTGAGGTGTGCCAGGGCCTTGGAGCCTCCAAACGGCCAATGCAACCCCCCACAGCCACAAAAGAGGGTAGAGTTTTGTGCAAATCTAGTTTTGGAAGACACATAGACCCCAAGCCACAAACAAAGACAACTTCCGACATGGAAGAAGTCTTCAAGGCCTTCTGGAGAAGTGTCCCCAGCGTCTTGCTTTCCAACCAAGAGAAACAATTCCTGGAACGATCTGATCTGGCCACACCCTCTACGAGCAATACAAGATCTCTCACCAATTTCTCAAACTCTATTTGCTGTGCTATTTGCGAGTTCGTGGAACATGGCAAAATAATTGATTTCATCTACATCTTCCCGCCTAACCAATTTCGACCTGCAGTGGGCAAACTCCTAATTGTTCTTGCCGACGATTGTTGTCTGAACCCAAGGACTGACACAACTGCAACACGGACTGCCTCACCACCGCATAGAAACTTCCAACCGTCTTCAATGCAGACAACTCAAATTTGAACAAACCTGTAGAGGTTGCAGATTCTTTGAATAGAGTCCTCCTTGGGGTACTTAAAGCATTAAAATGTTCCTTTAATTCTTGCAACAGTTGTAACCATATTTTAAATAAAAAATATGTACAAAACAAAAAACAATGTTTTTGTCCTGTGAGACCACCCCCACCGGGCCCTCTGGAGCTGTGACAGCCAAGAGCAGGTAACCTCAAAGCTATAGCCTCAAACCAAACACTTCCGGTCTGTAACAAATACAGACAGAATGTGGGGAGACGGGTGGCCGTACCCCAAGGAGGACTCTATTCAAAGAATAGCCAAGAGCAGGTATCCTCAAAGCTATAGCATCAAACCAAACACTTCACTTCTGCAACAAATACTGACAGAATGTGGGGAGACGGGTGGCCGTACCCCAAGGAGGACTATTCAAAGAATAGATCCTCCTTGGGGTACTTATAAGCATAAGACAGACTCCTAAAGATTGATCTTAGGGAGAGGCATTCTGTCTGCCTATAAACCTGGCACAAGATGATAGCCTTTACTACAGACCAGTCCCTCCTAGACTCCGCGATTCCGCGGTTGCAGAAAAAATCGCGGAATTTACCTTTCCATGCAGAAAAACGTCTGGTCCGCTGAAAACACATTTTCGTGCAGAATTTGCCACATTTTCAGACGCAGAATTTGCTTATTTAAAAAACTGAGTGAAACTGACTGATAGCCGAAATAAAAAGTAATGTCAAAAGAAGGATCGGTTACACATAAAACAAACTAACATATTTACTATGACAACATTTGCAAAATAATCATAATTAAAGATGCTGTATTAATAAACCAAGTTTTAGGCATTGTTTCAAATAATATTTGATGAATTTGACACTGCGATTACGTTCTCAAAATCGATCATTTTGAAAACTGAAATTGTTTCAGATTTCGTTTAAATATAAAATTGTTACTTGCATAAAAGTGGAAGTTGTTCATCTGCATCAAAGTTACAAATGAGAGGAGAGAAATAACTTTCAGCAAGTGTTTAGTTCTCAAACACAGAAAAAACTGTGGGCGTTTTGTCATCAAACTTACTCAAGATGTGATGTGTGCTGTCAACTTAACTTTATATCTGTGTTTGAGAATTAAACTATGAAGGTCTGTATAATGTTTTTGTTGATTTATCTAAATGTTTAACCGCAGACAGTTTTGCAGAATATTGAAAAATAAGGAGCAGAATTTGCTTAAATTTGCTGCGGAATCCTTAAAAATTTGCCATGGAATCCAGGAAGGACTGATAGACAGTAGGTAATGAGGAATCACACTTACCTGGTCACGTGACCATATTCGCCAAACGGCGGGGTGCGGACTAGGGCCAGGACATAAGATGGCTTAAATGACCCGATAATATCTCAAGATACTGACACAGTGTGCCAATTAATCCCCCCTCCCCACCATCCCACCCCCACCCCTTTTTCTTGTAGAAAACGAGAGCCAGGACAAGCCACTGATACAGTTCAGAAAACAGTCTCTCTGGCAGTCTAGACCAAAAATACCGCAACCATAATAGAGAGCCTTAAGGGTCTTACGGACATCTAAGACGTGAGCACGTTGAAGAGAGGTACCGGGTGGTGAAGGCTGCGTGAAAACAGGAAGCTCAATAGGCGCCGTTACATGAAAGGTGCTATCTCTCTTAGGATGGTAAGTATCTGGCAATCTGATGCTCACACTATCTTTGTGGAACACAGTCATTTCCTGGTTAGCGGACATAGCATGAATGTCGCCTACCTGCCTGCCAGAAGTTACTGCCCCAAGAAAAGCAATCTTCCATGTCAACAGCTGGGGGGAAAGAGCTGACAGGTTGAGAAATAGAGGACCGGACAACCAATCAAGAATGACTGGCAAATCCCACGGGGGACTAATCCTGTCCACGCCTGCTAGAGAACGCTGAACTAGAGGGTGCTGCCCCAGCAATGCCCCGTCAACAGGTATATGGAAGGCAGAGATTGCCGTGGAGTATCCTGTAATTGTTGAAGCGGCTAGACCGGCTTCCATCCTAGACTGTAGGAACTCTAAAACAGATACTAAATCTGCAGAAAAGGGATCGAGAATCCCCCTGTTGAGATACCAGCGCACATTACAGGCCCATCTATCCTCATACTGAACGTTTGTCAAATCCCTCCGCAAAGCTAGAATTGTGTCTGCAACTGGTGCAGGAATTCCTCTCGCTTGGAGGCGATTCCAGACAGCAGCCAGGCCACCCACTGAATCCTGGGATTTGGGTGCAGCGCTCCATTCTGGGATAGAAGGTCCGGTCGAAAGGGTAACAGTACAGGAGGTTGAGACAGAAACCTGATGATTACCGGAAACCGGCCGACCAAAGGGGTGCCAGGAACACAAATAGTCGAGCTGGTTGTGCGGCCAGCTGCAAGATGACTCGAGGGATCAGAGGAACTGGTGGGAATGCCCACAGAACTGGCCACAGAACTCTGTATGTCCAATCGAGCAGAAAGGCATTGTTGGCTAAACACAGGAATCTGGTTCGTCGCCCCAGAGGCAAACAGATTGACCTGGAATGACCCAAACAATATCCCCCACTGTAATATCCATTCGTGTGGGGCTAGTATATGTCGCGAGAGTGTGTCTGCGCGAACGTTGCCTATGCCCGGGAGGTAGACAGGCAACACCCGAATGTCGAACAGGTCGAACGAGCAAAAACTGATAAGCCTCCTGAAGGAGTGACGGAGACACTGTGCCACCTTGCTTCAGGATGTACGTCATGGCGGTCTGGTTGTCCATCTCCAGACAGACCACCTGACCCCGTACTGACTCCACGAAGCTCGCAAACACACAGAAGACTGCTCTCAATTCCAACACATTAATGTGGAGGGTGACTTCCTGCTCAGACCAACGGCCTGAGACTGATAGTTCGCCCAGGACTGTGAGGGAATAGTCCGTCTGAATCGAGAGGAAAGGTGTCGGGGTCTCTAAGGGGAACCCCTTGGACAAATTCCTGACTTCCGTCCACCACCACAGGTGAGGAATCAACCAATCAGGAGTCTCGAGTACCTTCACGTAGCTCTCCGAGTGGGACTACAACTGGGCTAGTGCCTGTTGAATGGGTCGCATCCTCAACCTCGGATGCCAGACCACGTCCACTGTAGCCGCCATATTGCCCTACAGATGAAGCCAAGTTCTCTCTGTGGCCGTGGGGGACTCGAGGAACTGAGAAACAGTCCTCTGGACTTTGACAATGCGGTCTGGGGCCAGGGACGCAATCCCTGTGACCTGGCTAGCTGAGCTGGGATCAACATAAGTTTGGTGAACACCCTTGGTGCCGTAGAGATGCCGAAGGGCAGAACTGGAAACTGATAACAAAAGATCAAAACTCCGATCAAAAGAAAACCAAAGGTATTTCTTGAACTTGGAGTGTATTGGAACATGGAGGTAAGCGTCCTTGAGATCGATCGACATGAGCCAATCCCCTGTCTCTACAGAGGAGATCACTGAGCACAGTGTCTCCATCCTGAAGGACGGAACCATTATGAGCTTGTTCAGCCCCCTGAGATTCAGGATGGGTCTGAACCCTCCACCCTTCTTGGTCACAAGGAAGTATGTGGAATAAAACCCGTCTTCTTGTTGACCTTCCGGAATCACCGCAATACTGCCTTGTCCAGTAATGACTGGACGCATTCGTCCACCACCGGCGGTTCGAAAAGTGCATTCTAATCCAACCGTTATCGATGGGCAATCTCTGGGAGATCAAAGTGCGTGTGAACCCCAGATAGGATAGGATTCACTATCTCCCCGACCAGCGACATAAGGTTGCGCAGGCGGGCCTCGGCAACCTTGGTAGGCGAGATGGCCTCCACAAGAAAAAGATTTTCAAATATAAGAAATATATATAAATATAAGAAAGCTGTTGGGTATTAGTAAATGATAAACATGTGTGCTATTTATATTTATGTGACAATTTTGTACAATGATAAAATTTCCAATTCATCGGTCTGTTTCTGACTCAAATGGACTGTAGCATGTATTTTATCTTGTATATATGCTGAACAGCAAAAGAAATGCAACTGTGGTTTTTGTCAAGTTTTTAGATAGAAGACATAGACATGAATGAATTTTATGAGATTTGATTGTTCAGTATATATCCACATCCCTGTTTCAATAAATACATGTGTATCACAATACATCCCTTTGTACAGTGGATCTAACAAATCACAGCACTCTCCAGCCCTGGTACCATCCACAGTACAGCACTACCAAGAAGCATTTTCAGCAATTCACATGTACCTACAACAACTACCTGGTCAACCCTGTATCATCTGTCATGACCAATCACAATACAGTTTACCAAATCGCACACATCTTTGAACTTTTACGTCGAAAAGAGTTTTACCTGAACGATACCAAATGCGATTTCCTGTACAATTGCTTCTGGTGAAGCACATGGCGCACACTACAACACTGTCAACATAGTCACTGAAAATTCTTGTCAGTAACCAAGGATGTCGGCTTGTAGAAATAATGTAATTTTCTGAATAAAACTGAAATTTATTCTTATTGTGACTAATGCTAATTATGCTAATTATGCTCATCTCCTCCCTCTGTGCGGAGATAGTGGAACACACCCTATATGATAAATGGATGTGGTTTGAAAGATATGCAATAAAGCCCACACATCGTCTAGTAGTGGACTACTTATGTCATCTATGACTGAAAGGTTCTACACTCTCGACATATTTGGCAGCTCTAAGCTCTGTTATCACCATGACAGGGATCAAGATGACTAAAGTGCCTGAACTACTCGCCTTACAACAATCGTTCAAGCTGGAAGACCGAAATGCAGATTTAAGGCTCCAGTTTGGGATTTGAATGTCGTACTAGAACACCTCATGAGTGACATCTACGAGCCACTAGACCAAACATCGCTTGAATTATTGAGATAGAAAACACTGTTTCTACTCACCATAGCTGCAGCGGCACAGATGTCACAAATGGTCTCTCTGGACTTATATCCCCAACCAACTAAATCAATGCGATGAGTTTCACTCACCCTTTTATCACATGACTTGCTGAATAATAAGCATGAGTCAGGATAAGGAGAAATTTGGCTAATGGTAGCCATGTCATCAGAAAGCCCTAAGCGTAGATACTGCAGGTGAAGGACCAACGACAGTGACTGATGAAAATTGTAACTGCCACCAAAAACTAAACAGTATCTGTTGTCTGACTGGCCAAATTTGTTTGGCCATCTTGGGTTTGACTGAGCGGTCGTAGGTCGCTCAAAGGTTACCTGACGTAACTAGGGTTTGTTAGACTCAGTAGTGGAGCGTAACAAAAAATACTGAGACTAAGTTTACTTTTACTGCGAAGGAATTGGATTAGGGCATATTCCGTAGTGGGAGCCTGGCTTCAGTCAGTGATTGTCAAGGTAACAAACCTGTGTGATGACCCATGTCTGCAGTTCCTTCATACGACGGATTACATTCTCACTGGGGCGCTTGTCATCAGCGCGCATACGGAACTTCTCATTGACAACCAACTCTGGGTACAGGGCCAGGTCCTTGCGTTTCTGTAACAGGCCAAACTGTCTTGTACAATACACATTATTATCTCAGTGCAAAGCTCTCAATATTTCGCATCACTCAGAAAACTTACTGCCAAGCAAAAAGCCGACATTCTTTTCATCACTTTCAAGCCCTAAAAAAACGTCTAAAAATGATTTTCATGCCTAAGAAAGGAATGCTAATTCTCAATATATCTCAGAAACCAACAATACCTTCCAAAACAATAATTTTGTTTAAACCCTCCACCCATTTAAAAATTTAAAGTTCCATCTTGTGCTGTGTCTCATATTTCAAGCAAAAGTTGAAGATAATGTCTAAATTACATAATCATAAATACAAACATCACCTAACATGTAATCAAGCAGAGACAGATAGACTACACAAAAGCACCAGTCTGAGTGGCAAAACTGACTTTGTAAATGTACAACGTTTTAACAGAAACACTGGCAGGATCCTAACCTTATGCAGCAGGTAGTAACCTCGTTCATCAACCTCGGCACACTCAGTCATCCACTTGATCTTGTCTGGGTCCTGCATCATCAAGTCGGCCATCGCAGACTCGTACATCACAGGGAAGCCAATCGTTGCATCCCATTGCCCATGTCTGAATCACAGAAGTATACTATCTTCCTTACAACTTTAGATATGACCAAACATAACACAAGTTTCAACTTGCAATATAATACATCCCTACCTGCAGCAGATGTCACCATACATAAAACCGCAGCTGACTTTGAAAACACATGCCTACTTACCTACTACTACAACCATAAATACTGTAAGCATTACCCTGGATCATGCTACTTTCCTTCCAACAGTGATCTTGGTGATGACTAACTAGAAACTGTCACTAACCACCTATACATATATTCTTCCACACCATGTATATATACAAACGCTGCACTTTGTTTTGTCCGGTCAGTCATGTGACCTGTGAAGATCAGGGTTACAATTGGTCTTCAGTAACATGTGATTTTCATAAGAGGTGACTAAAGGGATCGGGTGGTCATGCGTGCAGAATTGGTTGACATATATCATCATATCCCACTTGATGATATATGTATAATGTATGTATAATGATGCTTGTGATGTTGATCACTGGATTGTCATTTATCATTTACAGACAGTGAGATGTTAAAAAACATGCTCAGTGTGATGTTAAACAACATACCAACCAACCAAATCCAGCTATGTGATTGCAGTCTGTTAAGAAGTCAAGCCTGCACCAGACAATCCAGTGACTGACATCATGAACTTTGATGTACACAAATTACTATACAGGCTTCAGCCAGACCACGTGATCCAATTAATCGCCTCTCACAACCATTCAGTAACCTGATCTTCAGAGTAATGGTCTACTTACTCATCCAAGGCCTGGGTGTCCTCCTGCATTAGCTGTTCACGCACAATGTGGGTGGCGCCTTCCACCTCGAGCTTGGTGGCTTTGTCAAGGAAAGCCTCCACACAGTAGGCTGCAGACAGGATACAATAACATGACACAATAACTTCACACAATAACCTGACATGATTACCTGACACAATAACTTGACACAATTACCTGATATAATAACCTGATACAATAACCTAACACACTAACCCGAAGCAATAACTTGACACAGTAACTTCATACAATAACCTGATACAATAACTTGACACAATAACCTGATACAATAACTTGATACCATAATGTGACACAATAACTTGTTACAATAACTTGATATAATACCTTGACACAATACATTGACACAATAACTTGCCATACATTAATTCAAAATAGACAATGCTGAGTTTCTCTATGGTTTGTGTGATAATTTAAACTTGCAAATGAGTGAAAATTCCTCATGTCAGCTTAATTACAGCAAGACAAACCAGTGTTTGATATCACGAGTCCCTTGCTAACAATGAAATGCAAGCAACCAACTGGAAAAGTCAGATCATCTGACAGACTTAATCAAACTACAGATTGCTTTAGACCAACTCTCTCTCAGAGTTTGTTGGCAAGGGTTTGGGCATACTCACTGAAAGGGCAGATGTATGCCTCCCCATATGACACCCACACCTCCTGATCTGTCTCTAGGGACAACACGTTGGTGATCTCGTGACCATACTTGTCGTACAGCTTTTGAGCAACAGCATTCAGTTTGGGGTTGACTCCTCCAGATGACCAGTATGCAGTTGACAGCTCATCCAGCAACTGAAGGCACCAGGGGATACAAGTATACATCAATGAAATCCTACCTTCTATACCTGCCATCTGATCTGTATAGACAATGGTGAGATAGATGGTAGATCTGTATAGACAATGGTGAGATAGATGGTAGATCTGTATAGACAATGGTGAGATAGATGGTAGATCTGTATAGACAATGGTGAGATAGATGGTAGATCTGTATAGACAACGGTGAGATAGATGGTAGATCTGTATATGCAACGGTGAGGTAGCTGGTAGATCTGTATATACAACAGTGAGATAGATGGTAGATCTGTATAGACAACAGTGAGATAGATGGTTGATCTGTACATACAATGGTGAGATAGATGGTAGATCTGTACAAACAACGGTGAGATAGATGGTAGATTTGTACATGACAGTGAGATAGATGGCAGATTTGTAGATAACAGTGAGATAGATGCTTGATCTGTATATACAACAGTGAGATAGATGCTTGATCTGTACATACAAAATTGAGATAGATGGAAGATTTGTACATGACAGTGAGATAGATGGTAGATCTGTACATAGAATGGTCAGATAGATGGTAGATTTGTACATGACAGTGAGATAGATGGTAGATTTGTACAAGACAGTGAGATAGATGGTAGATCTGTACATAGAACGGTGAGATAGATGGTAGATTTGTACGTGACAGTGAGATAGATGGTAGATCTGTACATACAACAGTGAGACAGACGGTAGATCTGTATATACAACAGTGAGATAGATGGTAGACCTTGATTGGTTTTCAGATTCTGTTGAGCTGAACTTACCCTGGCCATCAGTTTGGGAGGATTGTTTCCTATCCCCTTCAGTGCACCTCTCAGGTTGAAGAAGAAGTACTGGGCTCCTTCTGACATACCATTCTCATACACCTGTAACCATATAGATGATGCCAGTAAGCAGGTGGAAATGGAAACACTGAAACTACATGAAGTCATCCTCTGAATGTTTGGAACCTCTCAACTTATCAATGCAGGCTGAATATTTAAGGCTGTTCAATTTACGACAAGAGTCTGAGATGAAGAACACTTACCTTGAGTTTGAGTCCCTTGGTACCAACCAATCTGTCATCCACGTTCAATTCCTGTATGTGAGACATCTTGTACATCGCTCCCATAGACTGTAACAACATATGACAGATCAGTGACCAGCTTGCTCTTCATGGAATCTGGCATTTCTCAGCAGATACAGAATTATGTTAAACCAGATTTATGTAGTGTCCAGAGTTAGAGTCCAGAGTGTCCAGAGTTATGTAGTGTGCAGAGTGACAGCGTCCCTAGTTATGTAGTGTCCAGTGTTACTAAGTGACCAGAGTTATGCAGTGTCCAGAGTTACTAAGTGACCAGAGTTATGCAGTGTCCAGAGTTACTAAGTGACCAGAGTTACCTAGTGTCCAGAGTGACATAGTGACAAGAGTTACCTAGTGTCCAGAGTGACATAGTGACAAGAGTTACCTAGTGTCCAGAGTGACATAGTGACAAGAGTTACCTAGTGTCCAGAGTGACATAGTGACAAGAGTTACCTAGTGTCCAGAGTGACATAGTGACAAGAGTTACCTAGTGTCCAGAGTGACATAGTGACGAGAGTTACCTAGTGTCCAGAGTGACATAGTGACAAGAGTTACCTAGTGTCCAGAGTGACAAGAGTTATGTAGTGACCAGAGTTACGTAGTGTCCAGAATTACACAGTGTCCAAGAGTTATATAGTGACTACAGCTACAAAGTGCCTAAGGCTACACAGTGACAAGAGTTACGTAGTGACAAGAGTTACGTAGTGACCATAGTTAGATAGTGACCAGAGTTATGTTGTGACAATTGTTACGTAGTGACCATAGTTAGATAGTGACCAGAGTTACGTAGTGACAAGAGGTGCTTAGTGTCTAGAAATACACAGCAACTATGCAGTTCTGCCGAGTCCAGAGTTACGCAGAGTACTGAAGTGTCTGGAGTGACACAATTCCTTACCTCCTCCTTCTCCCTCTCAGCCTCCAGGCCATCCAGCTTCACCTTCAGCCTCGCCAGTGTTTTCGTCAGCTTGTCGATATCCTCATCAGCCTGGAGAAACCCCATAAACAAAACATTCAGTATCCCGACTGGAAATATTTCCTTCATTTGGAAAAATATTAATACAATATTTTTTGCCACTCACAAAACACAATAACCTGATGGTCACATGAACTAACAAATTGCAATAGCCAACAGGTCAAGTGAGCTTACAACAGCAAATAGCCTTAGGAGCTAATGAAACAATAACCTGATGGTCAGGTAAACAAGTATATCACTGTAACCTAGGGTCAGGGGAGCTAATGAAACAATAACCTGATGGTCAGGTAAACAAGTATATCACAGTAACCTAGGGTCAGGGGAGGTAATGAAACAATAATCTGATGGTCAGGTAAAAAAGTATATCACTGTAACTTAGGGTCAGGGGAGCTAATGAAACAATAATCTGATGGTCAGGTAAACAAGTATATCACTGTAACTGAGGGTCAGGGGAGCTAATGAAACAATAATCTGATGGTCAGGTAAACAAGTATATCGCTGTAACCTAGGGTCAGGTGAGCTAATGAAACAATAATCTGATGGTCAGGTAAACAAGTATATCACTGTAACCTAGGGTCAGGGGAGCTAATGAAACAATAACCTGATGGTCAGGTAAACAAGTATATCACAGTAAACTAGGGTCAGGGGAGCTAATGAAACAATAATCTGATGGTCAGGTAAACAAGTATATCACAGTAACCTAGGGTCAGGGGAGCTAATGAAACAATAACCTGATGGTCAGGTAAACAAGTATATCACAGTAACCTAGGGTCAGGGGAGGTAATGAAACAATAATCTGATGGTCAGGTAAAAAAGTATATCACTGTAACCTAGGGTCAGGGGAGCTAATGAAACAATAATCTGATGGTCAGGTAAACAAGTATATCACTGTAACCTAGGGTCAGGTGAGCTAATGAAACAATAATCTGATGGTCAGGTAAACAAGTATATCACTGTAACCTAGGGTCAGGGGAGCTAATGAAACAATAACCTGATGGTCAGGTAAACAAGTATATCACTGTAACTGAGGGTCAGGGGAGCTAATGAAACAATAATCTGATGGTCAGGTAAACAAGTATATCGCTGTAACCTAGGGTCAGGTGAGCTAATGAAACAATAATCTGATGGTCAGGTAAACAAGTATATCACTGTAACCTAGGGTCAGGGGAGCTAATGAAACAATAACCTGATGGTCAGGTAAACAAGTATATCACAGTAAACTAGGGTCAGGGGAGCTAATGAAACAATAATCTGATGGTCAGGTAAACAAGTATATCACAGTAACCTAGGGTCAGGGGAGCTAATGAAACAATAACCTGATGGTCAGGTAAACAAGTATATCACAGTAACCTAGGGTCAGGGGAGGTAATGAAACAATAATCTGATGGTCAGGTAAAAAAGTATATCACTGTAACCTAGGGTCAGGGGAGCTAATGAAACAATAACCTGATGGTCAGGTAAACAAGTATATCACTGTAACTGAGGGTCAGGGGAGCTAATGAAACAATAATCTGATGGTCAGGTAAACAAGTATATCGCTGTAACCTAGGGTCAGGTGAGCTAATGAAACAATAATCTGATGGTCAGGTAAACAAGTATATCACTGTAACCTAGGGTCAGGGGAGCTAATGAAACAATAACCTGATGGTCAGGTAAACAAGTATATCACAGTAAACTAGGGTCAGGGGAGCTAATGAAACAATAATCTGATGGTCAGGTAAACAAGTATATCACAGTAACCTAGGGTCAGGGGAGCTAATGAAACAATAACCTGATGGTCAGGTAAACAAGTATATCACAGTAACCTAGGGTCAGGGGAGCTAATGAAACAATAACCTGATGGTCAGGTAAACAAGTATATCACAGTAACCTAGGGTCAGGTGAACTAACAAAACAATAACCTGTGCATCAGTGGAGCTAACAAAACAATAATTTGAGGTAGTAATCCACAGTCTTTGGATGGGATGAGCTATGACTGAATACTCACGCTTTCCAAGGCTTCATAGACTTGATCAGGACTGAGAGACAACACGCCAGCAACAGTCACTTTGTGCTTGTCTTCATCACTCATTGCATAATTAATCTGGAATTGGAAGCAACACTACTCACATCACAGTTCATCTCTCACATCATGGCGCACCTCTCACATCACGGCGCACCTTTCATAATCAGGCCCACTTCTCAGATCATGGCCCACCTCACACATCACGGCACACCACACACATTACGGCCCACCTCTCACGTCACAGACTAACTCTCACCCCATGGCCCACCTCTCACATCACGGCCCACCTCACACATCATGGCCCACCTCTCACATCTCGGCCCATCTCTCATGTCACAGACTACCTCACACATCACGGCCCACCTCTCTCATCTCGGCCCACCTCTCATATCATGGCCCACCTCTCTCATCTCGGCCCACCTCTCATATCATGGCCCACCTCTCACATCATGGCCCACCTCTCACATCACGGCCCACCTCTCACATCTCGGCCCACCTCTCACATCTCGGCCCACCTCTCACCCCATGGCCCACCTCTCGCATCTCGGCCCACCTCTCACCCCATGGCCCACCTCTCACATCTCGGCCCATCTCTCATGTCACAGACTACCTCTCATATCATGGCCCACCTCTCTCATCTCGGCCCACCTCTCACATCATGGCCCACCTCTCACATCTCGGCCCACCTTTCACATCATGGCCCACCTCTCACATCACGGCACACCTCTCACATCATGGCCCACCTCTCACATCTCGGCCCATCTCTCACATCATGGCCCACCTCTCACATCATGGCCCACCTCTCACATCACGGCCCACCTCTCACATCTCGATCCATCTCTCATGTCACAGACTACCTCTCATATCATGGCCCACCTCTCACATCATGGCCCACCTCTCATATCATGGCCCACCTCTCACATCACGGCCCACCTCTCACATCTCGGCCCATCTCTCATGTCACAGACTACCTCTCATATCATGGCCCACCTCTCACATCACGGCCCACCTCTCATATCATGGCCCACCTCTCACATCTCGGCCCATCTCTCATATCATTGCCCACCTCTCACATCTCGGCCCACCTCTCACACCTCGGCTCACCTCTCATGTCACAGACTACCTCTCATATCATGGCCCACCTCTCACACCTCGGCTCACCTCTCATGTCACAGACTACCTCTCATATCATGGCCCACCTCTCACATCTCGGTTCACCTCTCACACCTCGGCTCACCTCTCATGTCACAGACTACCTCTCATATCATGGCCCACCTCTCACAACACAGCGCACCTTTCATAATCAGGCCCACCTCTCATATCATGGCCCACCTCTCTCATCTCGGCCCACCTCTCATATCATGGCCCACCTCTCACACCTCGGCCCATCTCTCATATCATGGCCCACCTCTCACCTCAAGGACCACCTCTCACACCGCCTACCTCTGTTCTGTACTTCTTAACCTCCTTCAGCCGAGACTTGACGATCTGCTTGATGCTGGCGATGAAGTCGGCAGTGCCAGTTGGGCTGAAACCCTCCCCCAGAGAGACCCAGAGTGGCCCCATGATAGCTGTGCCTCCGTGTTGGAGACAGTCATCCAGGATAGGTGCTGCACACAAAACACACGTCATTCTACCCTGACTTCAGTAAACGCTGGATCGTGATTAGTAAATCAAAGTCATTGAGAGGCAGATAATCATGTTATGTATACCGCTGAATTTTAAAACTTATCCCATCTCATGTTATGCATCTCTCTTCCTCTCTTCGACCCAGTGAGGAAACATGCTGTCAGCTAAGTTGAATCAAATCTTCTTGGTCTCTGACCACCCGACCTCTGTCCCTGCAATAGACACCTGTCAATCATCCTGTACACGCAGCCGATCACGTGACGTCCTCTACTTGTCATTTTCTTTCTTGTCGCACCACAGGCTGGACATGTTGTTTTGCGAGAGAATTGATAGCTTGATTTAGTGATTGATAATGGGCCTTTCTAAAGAGAAGAATACTTCTAAAAAATGCAAGCCTTGTGGTGAATGCAACTGCAACTTTTCATCGGCAGGTCCGCACAATTCCTGTGTCGAGTGTATTGGCTTGTGTGAGAGGTCATCTAGATGTAGTGTGTGTATGGGATTAGATGACGATGAATTTGATCTGTACCGGCGGGTGAATAAGAGATAGGTGCAGGGCAGAAGATGGTTCTTCAGGAGTTCCGAAGCAACCCATCACAAGTACGGAGTAGCATATCGGGAGTTGGAGCTACTCTTGGCCCCTTGTGGAATGCATCCTCGCCTGTGCAGTGTGTCAGAGGGTAATCTGCAGCCCTCCAGCCAACTGTGGGATAATGCATCACGTGAGATAGGATAAGTTTAAAAATTTTGAAATTTTAATTATAAATTGTATATTTATATACTTATCCTATCTCACATGATGGATGCCCACCCTTCCTTCCCCGCATCACAGATTACTTGGAGCTCCAAGAAGAGAATGACAAGTAGAGGATGTCACATGATTGGCTGCGTGTACAGGATGATTGACAGGTGTCTATTGCAGGGGGAGAGGTTGGGTGGTCAGATGTCAAGAAGATTTGATTCAACTTAGCTGACAGCACGTTTCCACAATGAAGAGAGGAAGACAGATGCATAACGTGAGACAGGATAAGTATATCAATATATAACTTATAGTTAAAATTTCATATTTTCCAACACAGAATGTAATAATTAAACAAACTGAATAAACTGGAAAATATAATTGATAACAGTACTCAAACAAATTTTCAGACATACATTACAACTTGCTATTTCCACCTTTTTTTTGTGTTATCGTTTAATGTGATTCAAGAAACATCTCGGCTTTCATCGCCTCGAACTTCGCGCTCAGACACGATGTTTAATGCTATTATATATGCATGAAGCATTTTTGTCACAGGTTAGAACATAGCACGATAGGCCTTTTGTAAAACATTCAATAGTATGATCGTACCCAAAACTTTCGTCTGAATCTAAAAGTTTTGATTTACGAGGACAATATCCATTGCTTTAATATGATCGACTGCCTAAGGACATGTGCATGATTCTGACCAATCACGATCCTCACAGCAGGCTGAGGCAGAAAAGCGTCATTTGAAACCAATTATTATGCAATAAAATCGCTTCTTACAACTGTGAAAATACTGGTGGCCATGGTACAGTGATGATGATGTTCAGAGCTTTCGAACAATACCCACCACCAAACGAATTGCCTCACATGCAAAATATAAGCTGACACAGAATGTTTTCAGCTTACTGTAGATAAAGATATCATAATAGCTCTAAATTTTGTATGTAAAACATCATGCTATTCCAAACAGATGCCATGATTCTGACATACTTGCAGACAGATCAGTTATCTCATTGCCCTCCCAATCATACAGGATCCGGGCGTGACTTCGCAGGTCGAGTTTGGCCGTGCAGGCAACAAGGAACTGAAACGTACAAGACAGAAAATACACAATCCCTACCACTACCACATATATATGTTGCATTTCCGATATCATGTTACAGCACTGCAGATACCATTTACAACATAGCTCACAATACATGCACATTACTGAATTTACAATACAAAGGGTAGCTCACCTCCTCTGTGTTGGACAAGTTGGCCACTATCTCCATGGGTTCTTTACTCCGCCCATTCCGGTAAACTAGGATTCTCACTTTCTTCTGTTCAATCAGAGCTCTGTAAAACAAATCATTCCAAATATACTGATGTATGTCTATAGTTAATACCACCAAGACTAAAAGACATTCCGGGGTGCTTTCACAACAATAGCTTACAACTGAATCACATAAAGAAACCCTCAGTAACATGTGAACATACTTCATTCTTCTGGACAGGCATGACCTGGTCCGCTTCTTCTTGCCCTCCTCCGGGAGCATGATGCCTGACAGTGTCCATACAGCGCCCTCCCTCTGGATCAGATTGCGTTTGGTGGGAAGATGAGGATCCTTGTAACTCTCCCCCATGGAGATGTAGACATCAGAATCAGGGAGGATGTCCCCTGCTTCGAACACCTCGATGCCATCCTCCAGGAAGATCCTCCTGGCTGCGAACGGCAGACCCAGCTTGACTGTGAGGAACTCCAACAGCTGTCAACACAGACAGTATGCTAATTCACTTGACATATACATAGGGCACCTGTATTTCATTTGCATAAGTAAGGATATTACAGCTTCTACTAAGGGCTGGGAACCGTCACTGGACCCTCTGGACCCATGGAAAGTTCTATATTGACTAATGACCAAACAAATGGCTGGTTACACAAATTGTTGATATGGTGTTTTTTGGGTTGTCAAATACTTCTGTAGACAATGAACCACTGACTAAAACTATTTCTTACCATCTTGATGTTCGGTGCTGTAGCTCGGACAAAACTGTCTCTTGTTCCATTTTTGAATGCTATGACACGTATAGTGTGTGGCTGGCGTCGGTAGAGACCTCTGGGTCGTTTCCCTGGAAACAAAAGGAAACAAACATATTGCTTGGACCGTAAAAGCACTGCAATATACAAATTCACATGAAAACATATTATATGCCCCACAACAATTACCCCACTACAAGTGGACATGGGTTAATTCATGTCGTCATCACACAGTAACAGGCCAAGTTTTTTCTTCTGATGACGAAATAACAAAATTAATTTTCTTGGACAAGGCTGAAAGTTCTACCTGGACATTTCAAAACCCATCAGGTGAAGCCACCCATCCTATCACAATTCATGCTACCTCCATTCTATGCACAATCATTGCCCCAACACTAGATCTCACTGGGGATGCAATGGAACCTGCCCACCCCCACAGCCGCCACCCCACCCCACCCATCCCTCCCACATACACACGTACCACACAACCTACCTGAGGATGGTCTGCCAGCCCATCTATATGAGCAGCGAGATGAAGCCCCCGACACTGGACGGCTGGAAGAGATAGAGACAAACATTTACGAAGCTGCCTCACTTGTTGAAGCAGGTACACAGGTGGCAGCCAGTGTTCCTGATGATGATTCGTAGATTGTGTCAGCCAACTGAACCAATGACAAACTGCCTTTCATCTACAGTCTGTGAGTGGAAGAAGGAACACCTCATAACTGCTGATCATGATTTGGTGTTGGGGTGTATGGGTCATACAAGATGATCACACTATGACTCTTTACATGAAATACGTTTGAATTTAATGTCCCCTACCTGACTCTCCTGACCGGGGCGCTGGCAGGACGGCAGAAGTTCTTCACACTCTTCTCACGGGGTGTTTCTGGATCCCACAAGTTGGGATCAGCAATAAACTTGGCATCTATCTTTGGTTTTTCAGCTCGCTGTTTGTTGCGCATATTGACAGCAGAAGCTGGACGTCTCCGTGGTCGACTGTATGAGTTGGGTGTTGGGGGAAAACGCTGGAGGTATGGAGAAGCTGGAACCCTGCAGGAGGTAGACATTTTCATAATGCTTGTTGTAAAACATGTAATCAACATTGCATAATGAGTACCCTATCACAGTCCAGCTCCTGCTGACCTATCCTAACCTGTCCACCTTCTGGTGGCCTAATCAGCTGGCTTGATTGTTGTTTAACGTTTAACTCAGCAATATTCTAGCTTTGTGGTGGCGTTCTGTACAGAATCAAAGTCTGGATGAGGCAATCTAGTGATCAAAAGCGTAAGCATCAATCAGCACAACTGGGATACAATGACATGTCAACCAAGAGAGCAAGTCTGACTATTAGTCCTGTTTCTGGCAAGAAATTCTAATCTGGATTTTCATGGTGGTCTTATCAGTGAGTGGGCTGGAGTAAACATGGTTCTACGCCACTTCTATCATATTCCAGCAATATCACAGCAGGGGACACCGGAAATGAGCTTCACACAATGTACCCATGTGGGGAATCAGACCCACGTCCTCGGTGGGATGAGTGAATGCTTTAACTACTAGGCACCTCACCGCCTCAGGTGGCCTAATTAGCAATTCAAACAATGGCAATGATGAGTATTACTGACTCTCTGTCTTTCTTGACTTCAGACTTTGATTTCTTCATTTCCTCCAAATACTGGGCTATAAGTAAGTCTTCATAGCTGATCATGCCCGAGTTGTTGGGGTTATAGTTGATCACATTCTTGTCCCGAGTGGACGCCCTGTGGACGTCCATGTCCCCACCCTTCGGCATTTCTGAAATACACAGTCAATATGAAATTTCAAAACAAGCTGAGAGCTGGAACAGGGCTTAACTTAAAGTTACTTTAAACGTGGCTGCATCTACATAGTGATGCACATGCACATCTGTGCTTGGTTACTTGTACTTATGCTAGCTAATGAGCCTGAGATTTATTCCCTCAATGCTGAGTGTAGGACACTGTGCCCACAACTAAATGACAAGCAAAGTTTGTTGGAACTCTGAGAGGACAACTTTTGGGTCAATCACATGTGTGTCCTTTTATATTGAAACAGTTAAACAGTCGAATTATGGTTTGTCTTGTGCAACCCAATGCCCTTGCAACATGGCGGTTGGGAGCACCCGTTTTTGACATTCCTGTGGCCCTTCTTGTTGCGGCTACGTCAGTTTTTGGCATTTTCGAGTGAGATCATAGTGAAGTGATTGTTCAGTCTTCACGACAAACAGGTTTTAAGAAAAGTGTTCATACATGGGACAATAATCACACTTTTGCTAAACATGTACAGTCAGGCCGCGTTAGTCCGGACCCCGATAATACGATTCCTGCGATATCTGAACAATACCTAGCTGTAACCAATCTTGTTTACTATGTAAACTCATTACCTGTTGATTCATTAATCCGGTGCTTCACTCTCCATATCCAGACGATAATTAGTGGTAACAGATTAGCTAATTACACATAGTTTTGCTTCATTAATCCGGCGGTACATCAAAAAGGTTCGGATAATTCCCTCACACCATGAGCCCCATTGAGTGGTAGATCTAATTGTTAAGTGATTCTTCCGAGTTGAACATGTCGTTAGTTTGCGATTTTGATCAATTAGTAGGTCTCTATTTTGGTTAGTTTGAGCAATGCCTGTCATGCTTACTTGCTGAATAAAACACCAATCGTGTCAAAATTATAAAATTATAACATGGACGAGACGGAGTTGTTTTATAAACTCGATAGTATGATTGTATGCATTGATTGGTTGTTACATGAATATTCAAGTTGTTATGTCTACAAACTGTAATAAAGTCTTTTGAAACTTGTATACGTTTGCATGGTTTTGTATTGTCATGTCTATGGGAAGTAACTCTACTGTAGTGGTGTTCATAAAAGTTCGTTTCAGTAGTCAATACGTTTCAATATCCGAACGTCTTTGATGAAAAACAGAAGTGTCCGGATCAACATAGCCTGACTGTACAAATTTGGGATTGCAGCAACAACTGCACATAGGTAGTTTCTTTTTCTAGTTAGTTACACAGTTGGAACATATTACAGTGGTCAGTAGAGCGTTTTCTTCCAATACTAAGTTCTAAATGGCATCTCTCCAGATAGAAATAGACATGAATGACAAAAGGTCTTGATACAGAAAACATTAAGAGCCTTAGAGGTCCTTCAAATAGACCAGACGCAAGTCCTAGAGAGCGCAGAACTCCTTTATCAAGTTCCACTCTGCATTAGATTACACCACAGTCATCTATTCTCTACACATGTTAGATGGCTCTATTACCTATATTAACAG
Source organism: Haliotis asinina (assembly GCF_037392515.1). Classification (NCBI taxonomy): domain Eukaryota; kingdom Metazoa; phylum Mollusca; class Gastropoda; order Lepetellida; family Haliotidae; genus Haliotis; species Haliotis asinina. The sequence goes on along the minus strand of NC_090293.1, from coordinate 54,704,290 downwards.
AAATGTTCTTGTACGGTCATTTCATGCAACTAAACAACCCATATGCACTGCCTTTTGCTAAATGTCACAGTGAGTCATATTAAAAGTATTAGGTAGGTAATAATATTAACACATGATAATAAGACAGACGGAACAACATAAACCAGCACCTGTATTTACTTTTATAATGACCTGACGGATAGAAGGACAAGGCATCAGGTCACAAACATGCTGGATATTTTGGTTGAAGTGTGTCTAACCAACTACAATAATAACAAAGTAAAACTACTGGGTCCTTATTTGTCATAACCCCAGCTTACTGTAATGTTCAATAATTAAGGATTGACTGTGCATTTTTCGTTGCACTGAGGTATAAAACTTAAAACCAGTGTGCAAACTGTATGAATCCTTATAATTAAATTCAACAACAAATACTTTAGGCTTCCAACAATACTTTATTTAAACATAATCAAATTCGTCGAAACAGATATTTTTGTTACCACCGATTAACATTTTCGGTGTAAGAATTCCGTAATGACATGACATGACTCAGGTGACTCATTTACATAAAATGACACGCCTACCAAACCATTAGCCAGTCAGCATACAGCACCCTCAAACAGCTGTCAATCAACCAAGCTAACACTGGGGGCGAATCAGAGCGGAACAACAAAACGTGACGCGTTCCAGTAACAGCAAAGTTTCAAGTTCAAACATTTGAATTATTACCAGCGAACTGAAAGACACAGTTTGAAAAGTGAGAATTGGAAATGAACCCCGATGACATGAAGTTAGTGGTGGAACTGAGATTGTCAGTGGCAGCAGCATTTGCACAAGTGGAAAGAGATTGTGATGTGACTGGGATTGCGATGCTATGAACTGATGTTCCAACATGCATGCTCTTGTCGAGACGTTACAACGCTATTAACATTCACGAAATATTTTGAGTTGTTTGTTTATGTTAACCACAATGTATCACTTCAATGTTTATCCAAAGTTCATTAAGGTACCTGAGTGCAAGGGAATTCTCTAGTTGTGTAAAGGTATTCCCTGACATTCCTCAGGCCGAAAGTAGTCCGGTTTGGTGGGCGTGGCTTATTTTTTTAGATTCATTGGGAAATGAAATAAAATAAAAATTGTCCCAGTTAACCACTCAGATTGCCAGAATTTTAATGAACACAATAAAAATTTAATTATTGAGCACTGATCCACATTAAATAAACATTCAATAAACAAGAACAGGTATAAAAACGTAACAATGAAGTTATTTCAGCGTTGGAATATTAGACTGGGGAAGGACTCTCGCAGCAAATTCACTATGTAAAAAGAGTGGGGTACAGGAGGAACTCGTTCCAGGAGAAATAATCTAACAAGTATATGAGTTCTTTAGAACAAGATCCTGTGGTAAAATTGTTTCTTCAAGAACAGAATTATCTCGAGATAGAGTTCCAGACAAACATGTTTTCAGAAGGACTGATCTCTACTAAAATCACATAAACATTTCCAAAATTTCACTGCAAAAAGGTCACACATGTACAATTTAAAATATCCTGGCGTAATGTAAATTCACAGACATCTATATTTCGTGCTTTTGGTGTAAACTATTCCCCATACTGGTTGTCAAGACTTTACGCGGTCGCTATACATAACAGTGTGACGTAAGATTTCACGTTTGTAAACATGAAGTCGTCTTCTTCCTTCTGTGAAGTGTCGGAAATCACAAACTTCAAAGCAGAGTTTTTTATCCAAAGTTTTCCAGCAAACGGATGTTTACTCTTCTGCACTAATGAAAAAACATAAAAACGAAATTAAACCTTCAAAAATAGTTTCATTCATGACATCACCGATCTGCCAGTCGCCTGTATTGGTAGATGATAATGCTAAAAGGTCATGACTCCAGAAGGCAGGGTGTTGTCCGGGAAAAATATCCTCGGAAGCCAACTTCAGAAACAATCCTTATAACTTTACAACAAATTTTCATGAAAAGTTACTCAGTAAAAACAATTAATATGACTTTTTATGATCAAATCAAATGGTTTTAATTAATGAATAACAAACAGATGCTTGTATTTATTCAGTAAATGTCTCCAAAGGCATGTAGACTATTATTTAAATTTTCATTCAAGATTACTGGAACTTGTATTTGTTTAAATCCGTCTTTTTGATGAAAAAGACAATAGTAGACAAATTCTGAACATTTCCTGACTAAAACCTTCTTATTAGCATTGTGAGACATGAGCATTGTACAACATCGGTATCAGCTTTTGGCGTAAACTATTCCCCATACTGTTTGTCCAGACTTTAGCTATCATGAATATTGATGTCGTTGCGCGCAACTGACTTTGATACTGTCGTTTGGACGATGGCTTCATCTCGTAACTATAGTGATGTGTCAAATGCCAAAATATATGTTTTTATGAACATTTTATATTGATGAAGGTTTGTATAATCGTTGATTTTCATGCGCCTTGTTAATTCCGCATGCCGTGCCTAAACGTGTTAGGTGCTGGAATATTGATTACGCAAGGCTAAAACATCCTAAAAATTGAACTTTGTGTGATGACATAAACAATCGGGTAAGAGTTCCGCCCATACCCCAAAATGTTAACTTAGGAACTGTCACTCAAATTAATCACTAGTTATACCATCAACATCAAGCCTGTATAAGGCATGAAAAACAATATACGACCTGCAGTAACTGTCATTCCCTTATTCAGCCTCGGGAATCAAACGGTTCTCCGCATAGGTTGAAGTCAGCATAACAACATCGATATATGTAAGCTATATTCCATACAGCTGATCAATACTCAAGAAAAGTACAACGTACCTCTACTGGCCACCAGAGTAAACGGAGCCAATGTCCTCTAAGATTTGCAAAAAAATGTCTTTCTCTGCACTACAGTGATACATGTATTCGGCTAGATGTAGAGCAAAGTAGTGTGTGTTGTCGGTAGTTGCCTTTTGATGCACTACCACCAGTTTTCGATCAGGTTTGTACAGGCACCGGTGATGATATTTGGTAATAAATACAAATAATCATTACTGTAAATGGCGGATTATTTGCAAATTCATACTATACTGCATACACTTACCTTTAAAGTTCTCTGAATGGTTGACTTTACTATGGGTGTGACCCAGGTCAGACAGTCCGTCATAAGCCTTCCAACAGTCCGTAACAATATGACTACCCCCCACCACTTTCCTACAAATAACATCAAGTAATGTCCATTGGTCACGTGTCTCTACAGGAAAAAGAAAGAACTGTCTACTCTCCCTACAAATACCACCCAAAACCCACTGACCCTCTACCATCCCATCTCTATGATAGTTACGTTTCCCAAATTTACTTTCATCAATTTACACCGTCAAGCCAGCACCACCAATTTTGTCTGAACCATTCTTTTCAACCATCGCAGATCATACCTCTCTACAATACATGAAATAGTCTGGTACTGTTTCTCTTGAGGTTTCTAGGACTTTCCCATCACATCAAAATCAATACTCATTTCTCTGATCTCATTTCTCTGATTGTGTCGGCACATGACATTTTATGAGCAAAGCAGTAGGTGAGCACAACAGTTTTTCTCAGTGACACATTCAACCCAGAGACCACGTACCCCACTGCGCTGGAACCTGATTTTTTGTTACTTTTTTACCATACTTTGCAGTTACACTAGAAACGACAGTCAGGAACCTTACACTTGCAATTAATTGTGTAAGTGCGTGTTAGTATTTGCTGACAATTAGGACAAGTTGCTTGGGTTGGTAATAAATTGTGTAAGTGTATTATTTGCTGACAGTTAGACAGGTTGCTTAGGTTGGTAATACCCAGTACAAAATACCCCTGGCAGAAAGAAACAGAGCTCTCAGTGCTACCTAAATGTGAAATTAGATAAAAAAGATTCAAGGGATGGGGTTGTTTAGCATTGGAACGTGTAACAACCCGAGGTGGTGGGGAGACTTTACGAGGGGATGTGGGGTCAGAGACTGCATCAACAGCTGAAGGTGTGGGAGAGCATGGAGGTGAGACAGACTGGAAGGGGTCTGCAGGAGTTAGGTGCAGGTTTTTTTAACACTTACAGGGGTGGCTTGTTTCAGATGGTCTAGCAGGTTTTCGGGTGAAGATGTTACAATGTGAACGGGACATTTAATAATGTGTTTAGGGCGTGCTGGAACGGGAGGAGATCACATACTAGTGGGTGTGACAAGAGGTATGGGAGCAGTGTTAGTACTATTACTGCTGGTGTTAATATTTTGAGTAAGTAAAAAAGATACCCCTGTGCTGGACACTGCAAAATTGCCAGGCTGACTGTCACTCGTTCGTCGCACAGTCAATCAGTCACTAACGCTACAGAACCCCAGTGAGTCCTTGTTCAAGTGTTAATCACTCTCTGACCTGGGTCGATGTCACCATTCGATAAGGATGAAAACAAATGCAAAGTGGGTCTGGTGAAGAAGAGGGCTCACAATCTTGTACTATGTTAGGGGGGATGTTTAAACTAGAGGATGACAACATGGCTCCTACATTTTTGTCTTTCTCGTACCACCGGGAATGTGTACCACACTCAGTCAGCTAGGGTCTCGCATGGGAATGACGACAATGTGTATGTTTTATTCAAAAAGCATTAAATCATAGGACGTCATTAAATACAAGAAACTCGTGCCAAAATCATCATATGCACAGGAAAAAGCAAACCAGGTGATATCTCATTCAAATTTCGAACCCACCAACAGAGTATGACATCATAATTCCTTTCCTACAATTAGCTGTTATGCCAGTATTACCTCCATATGTCAACACGGTAATGGAAAAAAAAATTCACTGGGAATGAGGTTTGATCTCTTGAACTCACCACCCTCATCTCTAAGTGTATCTCCACTGTTCCTAAGAGCCACCGAGACTTCTGAAACGAGCTTGTTAATTGATAGAAAACAACCCTCACGCAAGCCTAACAACCAGCGCCTAAATACAATAAGTTCTACTCTGTCAGTCACCAATCTCAGTGGCACTGAGGTAAGATGGAGGACTTTTGACCAGACGACCCGGGTTCGGTCCCAAGAAGCAACGTCATTTCTTTCAGACTTAGTTAGATTCTTAGTAAAAATTGTTAGCATGGTTAGCTATGTAGTTCACTTGAATGCTTACACCACTAACATTAGCTTATGAAAGTAGTGTGTTAATTCACAGGAAGTTGCAGGTGACGAGATGAGATGGGCCGAGCAAAGACAGAGGAAGAAACATGGAGACAGCACCACTCCTCCCCCAACTTTTTGAATGTTACCCCCAAACTTCTAAACCCCCATTAAACGCTTTAACCCCCCTTCCCCCCAATAAATTTATACCAGCGCCCCTTTTAAGAATATTACATCTGGGAATAAATCCCTGGGACCGCATTTCTTACTAAGAAAAGAGGCGGGGTACGGGCGGAACTCTTTCCAACAATCGTCTTTGTAATTATTTTCGTAAAATGTGTGAGATGTAAAAGAAAAATGAAACTTTGCAAAGGGACACTTGTGGTACATATCGAACTTTATCTAACATATTCAAAGGACCCAGCCAGCTTTCAAAACAATGTTAAATTAGGCCTATACGTTTTTCCCCAAGTGATGTGTTGGAAGTAAATTCATGTCGTTACGATCAGTATGATTTGTGTGTCAGTTGTTTTATATTCATTGTTAATGACAGCAACAAAAGGCAGCTAAATGAGACATTGGAATGAAACATATTCTCTCGACTGCACACATTCATGAATCAACAACACAAGACCGTTATTATGAGAATGGCTGAGAACTTCATATCAAAACGGGCACCTGCTTGTTCACCGAGTAAAATCGTTAACTCATACGCTTCATACAAGCAAACTACTTAATTGTAATTTTAAGATATGAATTCTTACTTGTCACGTATATATGTCCACAATGTTGTATGACGGTGTCACTTGGCCATGCAAAAATTATTATCTCCAAGAAAGTGTAATAATCAACATTTTGCGGCCATATTGATATTTGCCGCTATCACCTAGGAGATGACGTCACTCACTGATTGTCGCTCGTAAGATGTTTTCTTTTGAAAATATAATTAATTAAAATCCATGGTGCCTTTCATTTAATTATTTTCATAAGATGTGCTAAATGAATTAGTTTTGATAATTAGGTACATTGATCACTTACGGAACACACCGGAAATTACCGAGTGGGAGTACCCGCTCATCTCCGCCTCGCTTTCATCTAGCATGTTAATGGCGGCCATTTGTAGCTGATGGTACACCTACAACCTTGGTCATAATTGGACATTTGGTTGCTGTTACTGATTTTACACTTTGAAAGTTCTTGCCCGAGGGTAAGTATATTCTTACTTTATCACATCTGACAGGAACGGGGAGTGATAACGCCTAGGTTAAGTTATAAACTGCGCCGGCTTCTAGACAGTCAAAAAAATCTTGTCAAGACTGGGGTCAGGGGGGCGAGGTTTGCCCAGATTATTTCAAATCATTAATCGCTAATGTACTATATTCACAATTGAAACTCATAGGTATCATGACAGCAATCGTAGGTGGATGATTCCCCGTCATTGTGAGACCAAGCAAACCCCATGTTGATGATAGCGATGACAATCGACATCCATTTCGTTTGGTGCCATCAAAAGTAGGCGTGACCATTGACAGATCTTGCAGCAGTGCGATGACTCTCCGATAACTGCGAGTCAGTGGAGGAAACGTAGATGCCAGAGTACCACGATGTCATAAGAGCCTACAACAAATCAAAATATATGAATAATCTGTCCTTTCGATCACGAGATATTCATCTCTTGAATAAAATATGCTGTGCAAGTTGACAACATACTTAACAGCCACGAAATCAGGCTCTGCCTAGAACTGAATGATTTATCAAGTAAGTTACTTACCAGAGCCAAATCATTTTACAAATATTAAATTCTGTGATTTTTGTTATGTATTTTGTTTATCGTGTCCAATCTGTTATCCCTGTATCATATAGACCAACTCCAGAGAAATGATCACATTTGCTGTCATTTACAGGAACATGGTTTCTTGGTTTTCATTTATTAAGGTATGTTGCCAAGTAGCATTAAATCAACAAACATTAGATGTAATTTTGCACATCTATTTAATATTATATCATATCTGCTTACCAGCAGGGTTAACTGATGGTATCAAAAGCAAATGATATTTCCTGTTTTCAATGGCAACTTAATAATACAAAATAGGACACAATTAAGTCTGCTTTTGACTCTGAAACACTCTCTTGACAATTGAAAATGATTCAGTAATGATTAGAGTCCTTATACGTTTTCCTTATCTGGTTTCCTTATTTTTCACAATTCTCTTTTCTGGCTTTTCAGCATGATTCCCAATTCTCAGGGTCCTCCCTCAATATGGCATTGACATTGTATCGGGATTTGTAGTAGACTAGTGAAGTTTGTGGTGTTTTTTAACAATTCTTTTTTAAAACACCATTTATGATACCCCAGTGTCATGAGAAACTGTATATGCTGTTTTCATGTTTGTTTGCCATCTTGACTTCAATGTTTGATCAAGAGTTATTTGCTCTTGTTTTCATCATAAATGACCTCCAACCTCACAGATGTTGTTTAAATATATTATGATGAACTTGTATGTCAAAACCCCACAATGTAAATCATGGATTATGTCAAGATATTTGTTTCTGTGAGCGAGTCTCAGTTGAGGTTCTGATATAGAGGAAAAGTTTGACTGTGTCATTTGTAACGTGTCAGTATGTCTCATCATTATCAGCTGATAATGATCCTTGTTAAAGACGACCCAGCTCAGGATCCAGATAATCTTTTTGGGGTGTAAAATATATGAGCACCTTTAGAATACAGCACCACAACTTCTTGTGAGGACGTTAGGGTTAGGTTGACGTAACCTAACCCTAACCCAGCCTGATCCTAACCCAAGTCAAACCCTAATCACCCTCAATTAAGTGAAAGAGCATTATGACATGTTTTTTAAGTTTAGGGTGCTTTATTCTAAAGGTAGGCCAAAATATGTTAACTGAATCATTGTTATGTATATCTTTTGGAGGAAAGCCAACATCTAAGTATCAACAAATGCAAATGTTGAGTTTGCTATAGCATATTGAACAGAATTATTTTGGGAACAGGTTTTGCAATGGTTTATTAATACCCTGTGAAGTAGACAGATATTCTGAATCTTCAAAGAAAACTTTCAATGCCTAAAGTGGATGATGTTCAGTAGATACTTTTTGGTTTCAATTTTAATCAGGATCCTTGAGTTTCATTGTCATGGTTCATTCACGTCCACCACAATGCACAAGTACAAAATTGTATACATGTGAATACATTTCTGAGTTTTCTTGTTATATGAACTTGTTAACTTATGTGTATATTTATCACAGGGGCAAATCATGTCGTATCCTGAGCAGGTGCAAATGTAAATTTACACAATGCAAGTTTGTAGTGGATGCATGAGTTTTCTTTTAATGTTTATTTTGCAATCAGAGGACGATCTAATTAGGATATTTGTTGACATTCCAATGCCCTACAATTCAGCTACTGTTACACAGAAGTTGACATTGTTTACTATACAGCAATGCCAACTTTTATGTGGACATTCAGAATTAGGCAGAAAGTGTGGTATGATTTTTTGTTTTGTTTTCCAGTAAGTGAAAAAATTCTGAGCAGAATAGATCAAACATATGTTATTTCATGTAAAGATTTTTGCAAGGTAAATATCATGGATATTGCTATGTTAAAGGTTACTAACAGACACTATCCACACCCTGACTTCTTTTCACATGTCCAGTTACAAATTCCCATTTTCAGATGGTTTGAGTTTTTGTATACACTTCTCTTGCTGAAATGGACACTATTTATGTTCCAAATTAAAGTCTGGTCACATGATATGCAGATTAGCTTGTGACAGCAGAGTAGTGCTCAGTCATGGCTGTCAGAGTTTGACTGTGATTCTAGTAATCGTGACTGATGAATATTGTGCTTTAATTTTTAAGCCTGATCCTGGTAAACAAACACTGATATCTAATTAAAGAAGAGAGGTTTGTGACTCATAGGTTAATGTGCTTTCTTATGTCATGCTTAACATTTACTTGCACAAAAGGTAATGTTTTGGTAAGTAGGTTTTTAAGATGACAAGGAAGGCTTCATAACAGATGTAAAACTGGTTTGTAAATATTTCAACCAAATATCCAAGTACACTGTTATACTCGAGCCAAGGTTGGCCCAGTGGTCATAGGTCCATCCTTTCACTCTTGCCAGAAAAGTATGATTTTGTGTTTGAATCCCATTCTGTCTTGTACTGAAGTTTTTGGTCGCCAGGTACTGCTTCAGCTGAGTGTGTATTATCATAGGCAGTCTGGAACCTGAAACACTAAAATTTCCACTCATTTTGTATTTTAACAAAGGAGATGTGTGCTGTTGTTTGCAGGTAGATGCTCCAATATGCCGGCCGTGAAAGGGGATGGTATGCGAGGACTGGCAGTGTTCATCTCAGACATCAGAAACTGTAAGTCACAGTATCCTTCATTTGATGATTCCAAAGTCCTTGTCATTAAAATGTACAAGTTACACCTTAGCCCCTCTTGACTACATACACTGCTACAACAGTCAGCTAGAACTTCAGCCACACAACTCATGCCTTATCATGTTCACAATAGAGGATACTGTGATCATCCATACATGTTTGGGTTCATAGGGTCAATCAGTTGTCTCCTCCTTTCAGTCAAACCACCATGAGATTATCACACAATATGATGATCAAAGTACATGTCTACAGTGTGATAATGAATGTCCATTCATTATTATGATCAAAGTTGAACCTCACTTCAGGATGCATGTCAAGGGAGGTAACTTCTAAATCTTTAGCCTTCTGACTAAGTTGTCTGATGGCAAGAGTTCGGATTCATGTCATCTCCCTCTCAGCATTGGGAAAAAAATGCTGTCAGCCAACTACCTAAGGAACTGTCTGGAGATGCTGGCATAATTCCTTGTACTTGTGGCTGTATCCTCAAGGGTGGTCAAAGTACTCTAACTTATTGTCCTCCTGAGAGGGTATGCAACTCCATAAACATTCAGAGTATATTGTATTGTCCTCTGTAGGTAAACTGCTTTAGATTTAATTACTAGTCTTACATGGATGTCTGTGATATATACTAGTGGTTTTACTGTTCTTCATCAACAGTGTTTTATTTTCTGATATTCTTGATCTACAATGTCATTATTACTTGTTCCCATGATGATGTGGTTGCAATATTGCTGATGTGACAATATTTATTAACTCATTATTATTATTCGCTCGTTGTTATCCTTCATTTGTAGGGCTTGTAGAAAGTTTAAAGGGGACAGTGTCTTGCCATGAAGTTTGAAACAAGTTGGGACAGGGCCATCTTAATCAAAATAATACTGGGGTGATTTCTTAAGCTATTGAAGTCTCATGTTCAGAGATGTAAAACATAGTATCTTACACAGGCTAATAAGGATATACAGAGTGCTGTTTGTGTATTCTGAAAAAGAAGCATTGAGATATGTAATAACAGCATGTATAGTATTCCCAGAAATTATTGAGAATCATGTTGCGTCGTGTAACTCATTATGTTTATTAACTTCTGGCGTTTTACTTACATAAACATGTTAAAACATCATTCTTTTACAGTCTCAGTCTTGTTTTAGTACTTTGTTAGATCTCCTCGCTCAGCAATGCATGTCTGAATACGCCTAGGCACACTACCCATCAAAGTTTGTTGGTAATCGTGTGACAGGGTATCCCAATATTGAACCACCTCGGCCTTCATATCTTCAATATTTCTCAGTCCCTTTTGGTTTATTCTGTCCTTCATGACTCCCCAAACATTCTCAATTGGGTTTAGGTCTGGGCTGTAACTGGGCCAGTCTAAAACTTGAACATTTTCGCCCGACAACCACTGTTTTGTGTAGCGCAGAGTGTGTTTTGGGTCATTATCATGCTGGAAAATCCAATCATCTTCATACAATGTTTGTGCTGTCGGAAGAAGGTGACCATTTAGAATGTCAATGTATCTTTCTTTTGTCAAGTTTCCCGTGAAAACACACAATGGCGTCACTCCGCGAGCCGATATGCCACCCCACATGTGAAACTTCGGGCTATGTTTTGGTCGCTGGTAGATAGGTTTGACAGTATCTTTGGTCCAAATTTTCACACAATTAGGGAAAAGCCAAACAGAACTTTCATCCGAAAAGAAAACATTATCCCAATCTTGATTTTCATGAGCCCGACACCAGTTTAAACGTTTTTCCTTTTGTGCATCTTTCATCAACGGCGGGGGAATTCCACGTTTTTTCACCCAATTAAGTCTCTGTAATTCCTGCCTGTTTCATTGCATACCTGAGGACTTCCTCTGCTAATCATTTCATTTCTGATGTTCTCAACACTTTTCAATTTGCCCCTACTCACAATCTGCCCAAGTCTTCGGCGATCCACAACACTGAAATTCAGAGGCCGACCTGCCCCTGCTTTGTGCTCTATCTCGGTTCCTGTTTGAATATTCTACAAAGTTCTGTATAGTGTAGACAGAGGAATACCATGTCTACAAGCTAACACTTTAGCATGAGCCTCACCCCTTTCAAAATCATCTAGAATGAGCTTTCTTTTCACTCTTGCTGTAAATTCTGCCATGTCAACACAGGAAGCCGTCTGCTCAGACAAGGGAGATAACTCTTGACGTAATGAGCTGCCTTCTAAGCCTTCAAGAGTTGTCTCCCTTATTTAGTATGCTTAATGCATAGTGAAAGCCCTTTTTCCAATCTTAGCATCATTAGAAAAAAAACAAAGATTTTCTCAATAATTTCTGGGAACACTGTACTTGGCAATTCTGCATCAGTAACCTGCATATAGTAGATGACTAAATGCAGAAACATGGCATTATCGAAAGACAATTGATTCTGTTTTGACAAGTAGAAGATTTTATAAATGATCAATCCATGTCTCTCCAGCTTTCTGATATGGGACCACAGTTTCCTAAGTACAGAACAGAACCTATGAATATCATCAGTATTACTCTGTTTTCAAAATGTGTCCTTGCATATCATCACTGATGATACTTGACAGAGTTTACCAGAACATGCATCTTCGCTTCATGGCCGTTGTGTTCAGATGATCGAAAATAATAAAAAATCGATCGAAAGGATTAAAAAAGATTATCAATAGTCAAAAACATAATTTCAATTGATCAGAATTTTGTTATTTTAGAATAACACATTTGTGTGAAGTAAACTAACAATTAAATTTCATGAATATTTGTGAACAAACATGCATTCATGTTTTGGCAACTTTAAACCACTTTTGTTGTTTAATTACAACTGTAGTGTCTTTGTTGCAGTATTAGCTATAAAACACATTAATTAGAAGAAAAACCCTGGGATAGAAAGCCTTAAAATTGGTGTTTGCATGAAATATGTATACATTTCGGTTACAATCAATATTCGTTCACCACAAGTCTTTTGATAATCAATCATGGATTTCGTGTCTGATTCCCAATACTACCTTATTGTCAGCAACATGCTGCATATACTGAAACAAGACACTCTCACAGGGCTGCAACACCCAGCTACTTATGGTTTAACACCATTATAACCAGCCTCTTAATCTTACGGTCTAATCCATGATCTCTGTATCAATGTTATGCAATGGACATCTAAGCCCATCATGTACCTATTCCATACAGCAGTTTGTGGATATCTACTGCTTCACTACCCCCATATTCACATTATTTGTATTGCTGTAACATCCCACTGCGAGCTCAACAGCAGTAATATCGGATAAATGATGTTTGTATATTTTTGATCAATATGCGTGTTGCCACTTAGGAAATCTGCACAATTTTTATGTGTTTGTTGAAAAGCATGAACGAGTTGGCACTCTGTCATCTTGTTCAAGTAGAATACGTATTGTTGAACACCTAACACCAGAGAATACTCAGCTTGTGAAGCACCTTTGAAGTTTATGGTTAATGTCAAATTAAAGGCTAGGGAAAACTCAAAGGAAATAATGCAGGTCTTTTACTCATACTCTCTCTGAATCACAAGCGTACACTGATATATATTGATATTGTGAATGGCAACGCCAGCAGGACCAGTACTAGTTCTGATAATGCTCATTGGTAAGATCCATTCAAGACCACTTCCAGTCCCCTCCCTGTTTTTGTTGAACAAATGGACAAGGTCCTGCCAAGGTGATGTCAAGGTCAGCTTTGTACACGAGGAAACGGCAGTAAAATGGTGACATATTCCTGGCACATCCAGTTACCAGAATGACAACAGTTCTTGTGACATGTCAGTATTTCAATAGTGCCATTAAAGCTCATTGCCCAGTTGTCACTGGTTGTTATGATCAATATCAACTGTCATGTGACCTGGTTCTTTGCTCATGCCCATTAAAAATTCTGTTATATCACACTGATTAAAAAGCTGACATAGACAGTATGAGATTCAGGAAGAAAGTGTCCTGTTAGACACTGGTGATCACAGAGACCTGATGTTTCCTGCAGACGTCTGTGATAGTTGGGTGGCTTGATTTAGATACCACTCAGTGAAGGCTATATACATATGACTAGGCGTCCTCATCCTTCTTTAATTGAATGTAAAGTGAGTGGGAGACAAGCGAGCCAGCACTCTCTGTCACTGTGACATAACTCCCAAGTATTGATTCTTCCACAGCCTTGAGGTTCACTGGGCTCCACAATCTCAACTGTCTCTATCAACGCTGATTACACAATTTTTTTCATTATTTCACTTACTGACTTACAGGGTATAACTGAATACTTATTTGATTCAGGAATATTCATTTATCATTTATTCACTGTCTGCACAATCACTTCTCTATGTGGTAATGTGAATGCAAACATGTGACACAGTCTCTTCTCTGTAATGTAATATGCAATATACACAATCTCTTCTCTGTAATGTAATATGAATCAGGAAAAGCAATATACACAATCTCTTCTCTGTAATGTAATATGCAATATACACAATCTCTTCTCTGTAATGTAATATGAATCGGGAGAAGCAATATACACAATCTCATCTCTGTAATGTAATATGCAATATACACAATCTCTTCTCTGTAATGTAATATGAATCAGGAAAAGCAATATACACAATCTCTTCTCTGTAATGTAATATGAATCGGGAAAAGCAATATACACAATCTCTTCTCTGTAATGTAATATGAATCGGGAAAAGCAATATACACAATCTCTTCTCTGTAATGTAATATGAATCGGGAAAAGCAATATACACAATCTCATCTCTGTAATGTAAAAAAGCAATATACACAATCTCATCTCTGTAATGTAATATGAATCGGGAAAAGCAATATACACAATCTCTTCTCTGTAATGTAATATGAATCGGGAAAAGCAATATACACAATCTCTTCTCTGTAATGTAATATGAATCGGGAAAAGCAATATACACAATCTCTTCTCTGTAATGTAATATCAATCGGGAAAAGCAGTATACACAATCTCTTCTCTGTAATGTAATATGAATCGGGAAAAGCAATATACACAATCTCTTCTCTGTAATGTAATATGAATCGGGAAAAGCAATACACACAATCTCATCTCTGTAATGTAATATGAATCGGGAAAAGCAATATACACAATCTCTTCTCTGTACTCTGTAATGTAATATGAATCGGGAAAAGCAATATACACAATCTCTTCTCTGTAATGTAATATGAATCAGGAAAAGCAATATACACAATCTCTTCTCTGTAATGTAATATGAATCGGGAAAAGCAACATGCACAATCTCTTCTCTGTAATGTAATATGAATCGGGAAAAGCAATATACACAATCTCTTCTCTGTAATGTAATATGAATCGGGAAAAGCAATATACACAATCTCTTCTCTGTAATGTAATATGAATCGGGAAAAGCAATATACACAATCTCTTCTCTGTAATGTAATATGAATCGGGAAAAGCAATATACACAATCTCATCTCTGTAATGTAAAAAAGCAATATACACAATCTCATCTCTGTAATGTAATATGAATCGGGAAAAAGCAATATACACAATCTCTTCTCTGTAATGTAATATGAATCGGGAAAAGCAATATACACAATCTCTTCTCTGTAATGTAATATGAATCGGGAAAAGCAATATACACAATCTCATCTCTGTAATGTAAAAAAGCAATATACACAATCTCATCTCTGTAATGTAATATGAATCGGGAAAAGCAATATACACAATCTCTTCTCTGTAATGTAATATGAATCGGGAAAAGCAATATACACAATCTCTTCTCAGTAATGTAATATGAATCGGGAAAAGCAATATACACAATCTCTTCTCTGTACTCTGTAATGTAATATGAATCAGGAAAAGCAATATACACAATCTCTTCTCTGTAATGTAATATGAATCGGGAAAAGCAATATACACAATCTCATCTCTGTAATGTAAAAAAGCAATATACACAATCTCTTCTCTGTAATGTAATATGAATCGGGAAAAGCAATATACACAATCTCTTCTCTGTACTCTGTAATGTAATATGAATCAGGAAAAGCAATATACACAATCTCTTCTCTGTAATGTAATATGAATCAGGAAAAGCAATATACACAATCTCTTCTCTGTAATGTAATATGAATCGGGAAAAGCAACATGCACAATCTCTTCTCTGTAATGTAATATGAATCGGGAAAAGCAATATACACAATCTCTTCTCTGTAATGTAATATGAATCGGGAAAAGCAATATACACAATCTCTTCTCTGTAATGTAATATGAATCGGGAAAAGCAATATACACAATCTCTTCTCTGTAATGTAATATGAATCGGGAAAAGCAATATACACAATCTCATCTCTGTAATGTAAAAAAGCAATATACACAATCTCATCTCTGTAATGTAATATGAATCGGGAAAAGCAATATACACAATCTCTTCTCTGTAATGTAATATGAATCGGGAAAAGCAATATACACAATCTCTTCTCTGTAATGTAATATCAATCGGGAAAAGCAATATACACAATCTGATCTCTGTAATGTAAAAAAGCAATATACACAATCTCATCTCTGTAATGTAATATGAATCGGGAAAAGCAATATACACAATCTCTTCTCTGTAATGTAATATGAATCGGGAAAAGCAATATACACAATCTCTTCTCTGTAATGTAATATGAATCGGGAAAAGCAATATACACAATCTCTTCTCTGTACTCTGTAATGTAATATGAATCAGGAAAAGCAATATACACAATCTCTTCTCTGTAATGTAATATGAATCGGGAAAAGCAATGTACACAATCTCATCTCTGTAATGTAATATGAATCGGGAAAAGCAACATGCACAATCTCTTCTCTGTAATGTAATATGAATCGGGAAAAGCAATATACACAATCTCTTCTCTGTAATGTAATATGAATCGGGAAAAGCAATATACACAATCTCTTCTCTGTAATGTAATATGAATCGGGAAAAGCAATATACACAATCTCTTCTCTGTAATGTAATATGAATCGGGAAAAGCAATATACACAATCTCATCTCTGTAATGTAAAAAAGCAATATACACAATCTCATCTCTGTAATGTAATATGAATCGGGAAAAGCAATATACACAATCTCTTCTCTGTAATGTAATATGAATCGGGAAAAGCAATATACACAATCTCTTCTCTATAATGTAATATCAATCGGGAAAAGCAATATACACAATCTGATCTCTGTAATGTAAAAAAGCAATATACACAATCTCATCTCTGTAATGTAATATGAATCGGGAAAAGCAATATACACAATCTCTTCTCTGTAATGTAATATGAATCGGGAAAAGCAATATACACAATCTCTTCTCTGTAATGTAATATGAATCGGGAAAAGCAATATACACAATCTCTTCTCTGTAATGTAATATGAATCGGGAAAAGCAATATACACAATCTCTTCTCTGTAATGTAATATGAATCGGGAAAAGCAATATACACAATCTCTTCTCTGTAATGTAATATGAATCGGGAAAAGCAATATACACAATCTCTTCTCTGTAATGTAATATGAATCGGGAAAAGCAATATACACAATCTCTTCTCTGTAATGTAATATGAATCACGATACGCAATATACACAATCTCATCTCTGTAATGTAATATGAATCAGGAGAAGCAGTATACACAATCTCTTCTCTGTAATGTAATATGAATCGGGAAAAGCAATATACACAATCTCTTCTCTGTAATGTAATATGAATCAGGAAAAGCAATATACACAATCTCATCTCTGTAATGTAATATGAATCGGGAAAAGCAATATACACAATCTCTTCTCTGTATTTTAATGTGACTTAAGATTAAGAAAAACAATCTCTACTCTTTGTGGTAATGTGAATCAAGTGTCTTAGTACACATAATCCAGGGGTTCAAAAATCCCATCGCCCGACGCCCGGGACAAGGCAGATTTCATTTCGGGCGTATAAATAATGATATCTTACTTGCCCGTGGGCTACCTGATAATTACTGCAATGCTTACGGTTCCAACAGGTAAATGTGAGACGATACGAGAGCAAAATGAGGGAACTTTCGCAATGATAATAAACTAGAGTTATCTTTCTTTGCTATTTCTCCCTCCCCGATCAGGGCCTCGCAGTAAAGCTATTGGAAACCGAAGCGAGCATTTTTATAAATAACTGACCAATCACTGACAAGAGAGCCGGCAGGCACGTTTGAGTGAACTGTCAGACCGTGGCTGAATAGCAGACGACTGCCTCGTGTTTTATGGAAAAAAACATGTCACAGAAACTGATGGACAGTTTTTTACAATCGGACACAGGGGTGAAAAGGAAGGCCTTGGGTGATGACACCGAAGCCGAGGTTTGCACCAAACAATCTAAAGATAAAAAGTACGACGAGAAACGGTGTAGACAGTTTCAGAAGTCTTGGTGTTCAAAATGGCCGTGGTTACTTTACAACGAAGAAAAAAGACATTATGACTTGTGAATATTGTGCGCGATTTCCGTCTGTATCCACGAGACATGGGGTAAAGAACACTTTTGTCAGTGGGTGTTCAAAATTCAGAGTAGAATATCTGAAAATCCATGACAGTTCAGCCGTTCATGCCGAGTGTTTGTCATATTATATTCATAGCGGTGAAACCGGTGATTTGGAGGTTGGGGCAAGCTGCGATAAAGTAGAGAGAGACGGGAAACTTTTGAAGTGTTTTAAAAACATGGACAAGAAGAATTACGATCAAATTGAGAAACTGTTTGTGACAGCATTTCTCATTGCCAGCAAAGGAAAACCACTACGTGATTTTGCAATGCACTTAGACTTGCTTGACAGGGTTGGTGTGGACATAGGGCATAATTACAGAAACATTGATGGTGCGAGCAAGTTTATTCAAGCAATTTCACATAGTTTGAAAAAAGACTTCCAATCAGATATTAATGAAGCAAACTATGTATCCATTCTTAGTGATGGGAGTACTGACTCTGTAATTCTTGAACAGGAAACTGTGTTTATTCGTTATGTAAGCCATGGTGTTCCAGTTTCATTCCATGCTGCAGTTGTAACTCTAGATCATGCTACTGCTGATGGGGTGTTGGATGGAATAAAAACTGCTCTTGAAATGAATGAAATTAGTTATGAAAAGCTTGTATCACATGACTGTGAGGGGCCCAAACTAGTGTCTGCAAACTTTGATGGTGCATCTGTTATGATGGGTAACCATTCTGGAGTTGCAGGAAAGATCACACGAGAAGCTTACGTTGTACCTGTTCATTGTGTAGCACGCAAGCTGGAATTGTCAGTGTTGCCATTGAAAAATTTTGAAGAGGTATTGAAACATGGTCTTCACGAGCAAGCAGGCATATCTTTGCCATATGCACACTGTTTCAAGTCCGCCACCAGTCCAGAGATGCATAAGGCCTTAGAGTAATCATACTGGTATTGATTTAAATTACATTTCAACAATATGAGAGTCAGAGACTGTTCTGTATAAAAACAGTGCCAATTATTACCTGTAAAGAGAGAAAAAAGACGTCCAGACAGTAAACAATAACTTCAAATACCATGTTGATTTATTCTTTCACAATATCATCACAATTATGTCATAACAATCAGGGCAAGTGGAAAATTAGTCAGGGCAAGTTACTTTCTTGAAGTCACTTGCCCTGTGGCAAGTAGCTTTTAAAAAAAATTTTGAACCCCTGATAATCTCTTCTCCCTATTGTAATGTGAATCAAGTATCTCATTGCACACAGTTTCTGTAATGTGAATCAAGATTAACAAGCCACACAATCTCATCTCTGTATTGAATTGTCAATCAAGATTAAAAATACACCCAATCTCTTCTCTGTATTGTAATGTGAATCAAGTATCTGAATGCACACAATATCTGTAATGTGAATCAAGATTAACAAGCCACACAATCTCTTCTCTATATTGTACTGTGAATCAAGATTAACAATACACCCAATCTCTTCTATGTATTGTAATGTGAATCAAGTGTCCCAATGTACACAATATCTGTAATGTGAATCATGATTAACAAGCCACACAATCTCTTCTCTGTATTGTATCATGAATCAAGATTAACAATACACCCAGTCTCTTCTGTGTATTGTAATGTGAATCAATATTATCAAGTCACATAATCACTTCTCTATATGGTACTGGGAATCAAGTATTTCATTACTAACAATCTCTTTCCTATGTTGTAATGTGAATGAAGTATCACAATCCATACAGTCAATCCTTAGTACCGCCATGTAAGTTAAGACTGATAATCCACACAATCACTTTTCAATGTGTTCTGTGTATTTGAAGCCGTCAGCTGAATCTGTTCTGTTGTTATGTTTGGAGTGTCTTCCTGAATTATCCCATACACCCCTGTCAGTAATTCTGCAATGCTACTGACAGCAGAGTACGTCTGCATCTTCAGATATATTTCCTACACAAGTCCTATCATTGAATGAATACATGGCCATTCTTCTGCTTAATCCAGCATGATTAATATATGGTACTTTTCAATTATTGATTGGTCCTGACAACCAAAGCTCAAGTCAATATTTGAAGCAGAGCCAATAGATTCAGCTGTTGTTGTGTTAGCCACTGTCAGCACTAAACTCCCTCAGGTTACAAGTAGATTGGTGACAAACAGGTACTAAATATTCAGTCTCCACGTGTTTACACACGTTTCTTGCTATATAGAATTAAGGAGAATATGTCCTTTGGAAGACCTTCCTGGGTGTGTTAGGTAGCTGACTTTTGAGTGTTGGCGGTTAGTTTCCTGACTCTAATTAGTTTCCTGAGTATAGGTAGGAATCCCAAATGGGACAACTGTTTCACTTCCATGGTCTGGTGAATGAAGCAAAGTTGTGTGAGTCCCTCCTCATGTTTTTCAGCTTAGTCCAAAGGTGGATGCATTTGATACATTCTATATTGCCAGTAACTCTTGAGAAGACTGCACTGGGAAGGATACAGAGAAACTCTGTAGGAACACACAGGCCATACATCTGAACATATTTGGTTTCCAGAGGAATAGGGTTGTGTGTAACTTAGAACAGAAAGAGCCTGGGGCTGTTGAGTATCAACTTCCACAGTTGAACAGACATTTTTTGACCTGCAGAAAGTGACTTGAAGGGTGTCAAAGTAATTGGTTCAGCAAGGCCCTTAATTGATTAGTTGAGTGGTAAACAGTATCAAACATGAAACATAACCCACTGCAGAGTTGTAGCTAAAGATTATATTGCAGGGAAATATTCTCACGTGACTATTAGCTTGTGGGTAATTATTATAACTAGTATAGAAACTGTCTAGCTCTGATACAGGTTACTTTGTGAAACTGGACACTTCCATAGTTTTTCGTTCAAATGTCGAGCACTCTTTCACAAAATAATTGGCATTTTGTGTAACAAATATGAATTTATTTAATAGTTCTTCCATGAATGATTTGTATTAATTTTTTTCAGTTGTATTCATGGTAACTGATTTAGTTACCTGACCTCATTCTGTGTTACAGAGCCATTTAGTTACCACTCCTGTCATTGTCTTGCATCATTGTGGTCATCTGGGCTTCACTTGGCTCAAAGATGTTGACTCATGTTCTTGTTCTTGACAGGTATTCGTTGGTAAGTTGGATTTAGGTTTCAGTTTGTAGTCCTGAAAATTCATTGATCCTGATATTAGGAAAAAGCTGAACCTACTGTCCTTACACCCATTCATTCTGTCATCAGATGGATGATTAGAACATATTCTGTCTCATGTATCAGTTGTGTTCAAACATCATGTTTGTACTCTGTAGCCACGTACAGAGTTGTGATTATCTGATAACACTACAACTTGCATGAAATCCATGTTTCTGCATTTTGTAACATCTATGTATGTTATTTTTCCAGTAATTGCTGGTCCTTGGCAATATCCTGCGCTGTCATTGATTTATCTGTCATTTTCCCTTAGTGCTCAATTAGGCGGCTACTCAGTATTGGATACATTCCTTTCAGAGTTCTTGCACCCTGCCCAGCTCAACATGCTGCCCAACTGAACCATCTGCTGCTGCCCACACATCACATTGCCATTTTTCTCCCACTGCCCACTTGGTCTGCTGGCCTGCTACCCTGCTACCCCTTGGCCATCTTTCTCCCAACCTACATACTCTTCGAACAACCCTTTCCTGGTTGGTTAACTGCTTCTGCTGCCCCTCTTCAGACTCTGTGTCCACATTTCTCCCTCTACCCAACTTCCATCTATGTCCTGTTCCCATTTTGAGTGTTTTCTGACCATCAGATATGTTTACTGACCATATGGTGTATATGGAGTTATATGGAGTTCCATCTACTGACCTTATGTTGTGTATGAAGTTATATCGACTGGCAAGATGGTGTATATTGATTGTATCCAACAGCTAGCATGTCTGCTCTGTTTTCTCTCATGTCTCTACTTTTCTATTTTCTTTACTTTCAGAAATTTCCTTTACTATTGTTAACATTACTGCCAGCTATATCCTGTGTGGTGTGTTGATGACAGAGAACCCTAACTGGCCATTATTTACAGCAGCTACAGTGAAATGCTTTGAAACAAATGTTGATTGGAGGAGAATGGTTACATGTGTCATAAAAGCCGTACTTCCACATCATCAAAGTCAATTTGATATGGTTTGATAAGCTTCTGTTGGCTTCATGTTTTCTTGCTTTTCAGTTTTAGATACATTTCTTCTGAACACTGCATCAACGTCTTTTGAAGTTATATTAGTGGGCCTTTCTTAACCGAATCTTTGGAGAGAATGTGTACAACTGAAAAATGTGTCTGGCTTGGTTTATGACAGAGGTGGTCTTATGGTCTGTATGTGTGACAATGCTTAAGAGAGAAATATTATTTCAATGGTATATCATCAAGTCTACCACTGTTCTCTGTAAACTGCTATTGATCGGGTTTGTTATCACCTGCTTATTCACTGAATTTGCTGAAAATATACTGTATTCATCTTACTATGTAATATAATCTAATGATACATTTTTAGTCATCATAATGTGCACTGTACCCAAACATAAAAGCTTTAGTTGAAGTGCTTGTCCCATGTCTACATGTCAGCTTTCTGACTTTCCTTCAACAATCGGGAAAATCTGCATAAGTTAGCCTGTTGGTTGAACTATTTCTTCATCAGCATAGATTCACCGGCTGAAGATCTGCATGATAGGCAGACCTGTTGGATTGAACTATTTCTTCATCCTAATAAGAATCTTCAATGTGATCTTTGAATAAAGTAAATGCTGATTGGTAATTTGTATTCATGGCAATTTGTATTCAGTGTGATCACCAACAATATGTATCTCTGCTGTAGCTTCTTCTTTTAATATAGCAAGTGAATACCATATTTATACTATATTCTCGCTATCAGTATATGAACCAGTTTCAGTCAAGATCTGACTATTGCATATGACACACATGTGTAATTACTAATCTTTGAGCAGTTGGAGTAAAGCAGTTAAAAAACAGAGTAATCTTGACAGTATTTGCATGTCACTTACATCTCAACTCTTCCCAGTACTGACCACAAGGTATTCATGAAAGGAACAGCACAATAGACCATAGCAGGAAAGAGAAAGAAGTAATGCGCTGTGACTAGCTGAGTCAGTTGTCGTAATAACATACATCAGCGAGTGTATAATTCCAGTTGTTGATCAGACCCTAGTTAGGCTGGAAATGATGCTTGGTGAATTCACTGTATTGATTTCACTACAGCACGACATAATATTGACCAGTGCTGTTTTCGCTGCTGTCAGTTCTGTAAATCGCAGCATATGCTGCAGGGTACGAGGGCCGCGGGGATGGAGGAATAATGGCCTCAATTGGATTGTGATTGTATCTGACTGGCGGGGCAACTTCAGTCAGGGCTAATTACATTCATGTTGATTGCAGGGCTCTTATGAGGGGCCATAAAACATTGGATGTGTTTGTGTTGAGCTTGAGGGGCCATCCGATGTTATGCATATAACTCTTTTGATAATACATTTGATGACAGAGCTGATGAAATTTGGATCTGATACTGTACCTTCAATTTTGAGTAGTTGTATGTGGTTTAACCCAGTTCTGCTGCGTGTTGTAATTAAATCTTAATTATCATTCCAAATTTTTATACCCCTGCTATGAAGTAACGGAGGCATATAGCGTTCATTCCGTGTGTCCTTCCATCCCGAAACTTTGTCTGGAGCATGTCTCTTAAAGTTTCCATGCTAGGTTCACCAAACTTCACACATGTTAATCATTACCCATAGATGTGCCTTTTGCTATTATGAAGTTTTTTAGAGTTTTGTTTTGTCCTGTTTCCATGGAAACATGCCTTACTGCCAAATGTGTTTGATGGTTTTTGTCCGGAGCATATCACTCAAAGTTTTCATGCTAGGTTCATCAAACTTCACACACCTGTTAATCATTACCCATTGATGTGCCTTTTGCTATTTGGAAGTTTTTCAAAATTTTGTTTAAAATTTGCTCAAAACCTAATAAGTGGTACTTACAATGGCATATATAAAGCCTTAATAAAAACTTGCTGACCAAAGTAGGTAAAACTACAAGCATTTAGGATGCCCAGTAATATCAGACCACTTCGTAGGCTTGCTGCAAGAAGCAAAATAGCGGAATGAGTATTCTGGACCCTTGAAGGAATATCGATGAGTGGCACCATCAGTGCTGCAGATTTATGTCATAGCATCCATGCTTTACAGTCAAAGAGCACATCAACCTTTGAGGCCTGTGAATCTTAATTAATTCACAATTTGATGTAATGTGTTTCTGTAATGTTTATCCCCCTGTCTCCTTCACAAGTTATGTATGGTGGGGGCACCTGCTGTATCTGCGTCAGTCATCATCTGTCTGTTAAACCGTTATCTCCCACAACACCAGCCAGGCAATATTCTGTGTTATTATTATACAAAGGTTTAAATGCAGGACATTCTTATCGACTTGAAATGTTACTGTTGAGCACGCAAGGTTTAAGATCAGGACTTTTTTTCCACACATTGTGAAGAATATGTTTTAGTGCTCTTGCCATGGCCATTATTTTATGGTCCTTGTTTTGTTGCTGGTTTGTTTGTCGTTATATTCGAGCTACATAATGGTTATCTGTAATAGTCAACTTTGAGCGGGCAGTGGGTTCTTGTTTTGTTGCTGGTTTGTTTGTCGTTATATTCCAGCTACGTAATGGCTATCTGTAATAGTCTACTTTGAGCGGGCAGTATGGTAACCCAGTGGTTAAAGCATTCCCAAGAAACTCTGTGTAACAATGAAGATGATAATGACATTCATAACGTTTTGTCTTATATCATGAGTATATTGTCCAAGATTGCGATACGATGACAACCAAGTCGGACTTACTTCCCATTCCCGGCCATATAGCTGGAATATTGCTGAGCGCAGTGTAAAACTAGACTCACCAACTCAACCACCCAATCCCATTTATCACTCTTATGGCCTTCAGAAACCCATGCTCGCTATAAAAGGTGCTTAACACTATCAGGTTTGCTGACTTGGTTGACACATGTCATCGGTTCCCAGTTGCACAGGTCAATGCTCATGCTGTTGTTCACCTGATTGTCTGGTCCAGACTCATTTATTTCCGGACTGCTGCCATAACGATGTATATTACTGAGTGTGGTATAAAACTACTCACACTCACTTACAACGTATCGCACTGAAGATAAGATGACCTAACCAAACCTTATCATCGAATCTTGTTAGTCATCATTGATAACCGGGTTGGATTGCAGCAGACCAATTCCAATATCTTTGCGGTTTGAGCTTTTAGCGCAGCGTCGCTCATTGGAGCTACTTCAGCAGTGGTCTCAAGACCATGGTATAAGAGTCAAGGTCATGAAATGAGACAGTGGTCTGAATCAGTGAATGGATGCATGTCATTTCCACCAACAGTCAAACCTGCAGCAGATCACCACATATGTTGCCCATTGTACCCATCTTAGCAATAAACACCTGGGTCTTCTGCTTATCCTTGGAATCAGCTGAGGCAATGAGGAAATGCAGCTTACTTACAATTGTCAAGTCAGCTGAACTGTTTTATATATTAAACTGGATTGAGTTAACAATGTGTGCGTACATTGGGATGGTACACTCCATAATTAGGGCACCAGTATGTTCAGCTACAGCTCTCTACAAAGCAGCACATGATAAACATGTGATAAGCATCAATCTATACATATGTCAACATGTAGATATGTGTACCTACATTCCACAATCTGTGCAGTGAACATACTGTTGTGCACGTGTCAAACTTTTGCTTACATTCCTATCTTGAATACAATACAGTCATGCATAAATAGTGTTGTGCAAAAGATCATTAGGTGACAAGCAAAATAAACATTTACACTAAAGTTTGAGGAATAAAAAAGGGACACTTTGATAAATCTTTGTGAAATGCAAATTTTAATCAAGAAAGTTCTATTGCCATGTGATATTATCTCATGAACGACATATGCAGCTCTAAAATGAGTGGTAGCCATGGGATAGTATTGTGGTTAAGGTGATCACTTCCCCGCATGGGTACTATGTGTGATGTTCATTTCTGGTGTCCCCAGCCAGATATTTTGGAAATATTGATAAAAGCAGTGTTGAAGTGATCTTAACTCACTCAGTCATTCTAAAATGAGTATGATCTTCATGTTTTGTTTCCACCCAAGGCCCTGTGTACTTTTGTTCTTGTGAACTATGGTTTTCATATTGTTTCTGTTGCCATGGCTTCAGCGCTGTATTGAGCTTTGTCAATAGCAGATAATCAGCATGACTTTTTTCTTTACAGGCAAGAGTAAAGAAGCTGAAATTAAAAGAATTAACAAAGAATTGGCCAACATCAGAAACAAGTTTAAAGGTAAGTAGATAATGCATTATCTAGAATCATGCTTTCAGTCGGCATGCTGCCTAGGGTGTCCTGGGGTTGATTCCTTGAGTCACCCAAACCACATGTTGCCATCAGCATTTGCTTCTATACAGGTCCATCCAGTCTGTTTGAACATTAGCTGAGAAGCTGTGGAAATATTTATGAACTATATATAAATCTACCAGTCTGTCCCCAGGCCTACCATACAGACCGTGAACAAATCGTCAAACTATGTACACCAAAACAGAACAAAAATCACCAAAACTGCAGCAATATCCTCTGAAATTGAAACAGACTCTCTGTAATGGAAAACCAGTCGTTTGAAATGGAAACAAAACTTGCATATCAGCTACAAAACAGCCGTCATAGCATCCAAAACCAGCACTCATAGCATCCCATAACGGCATCAACCCCCCTATTGTAGTAATCTTCAAACCTATGTTAATTCAACACAATTTCCTCCAATTACTGTTACAGAACATTTGATTATTGTATTAGAGGATATGAGGTCAGTTTTGATTATTTGTTCACCGTTTGTATGGTAGTTCCTCCCTCACTCACTCCCTCTGTCTGAAAACATCCTTTAAGTGTATTGGACTCCCTATGCTAAAGACCAAGTGGTAACAAGTGTATTGGACTCCCTATGCTAAAGGCCAAATGGTAACAAGTGTATTTAACACTGATTCAGCATTGATACTATGGTAGGCAAGCTGTATGAACCTTTTGTGACATGAGTATGCTGTTACCCCTACACCTTTCCAGCACTTTTCTTTGCTAGTATTTAGATAAGTTGTTTTGACATGACACCACTGTAATAACATAGCTAGGAGTGAGATAACAGTGGCAATGGCCTTGATGTAGACTTGGTCTTGCAGCCTGACACACATTACTGCTAGACACATATTAGATGATCCTGCGCACTAAACGCATTTGTGACAAGAGAGGCGGTACAACGAATTGGGCGAGTACACTTGGCTGCTACAGGTAGCTTGACGATTATGCTCGTGCAATACATGCTAACCGTGACATGAAATCAACACCGCATATTCATTCGAATGATAAGACTGCAATTTCAGGCATAAGATACTGATATTCCACACTAACCTTTAGTTAAGACGAAGACAAATAGATGATTGGGGCATTGACAAGCATTTTAGATATTCAACAATTTTGTTTAAAAAAACCTAGGAAAATGTCATTTGCTTCGTGAAATGGATCGGTGGTCCTAAACATATTTGCTCAGTATATTGTGTTGATTCAATTCATTGGGACTGTACCTGTTCCCAAATCAAGTGTGCTATAACAATTCATGCGTGAAACACACAGGGAAAATGAATTTCTCGATATTTATCAGACAGCCTGTCTCCCTCTTGTTTTAAGTGGATCGTTCTGTGGGGCATTCCCAAGTATGCAAATTGGGGTCATTTGTCAGGTCATGGATCATCTTATATGTGTATACCAGTAGTTGTATGTCACAAAGACTAGTCTCAAGTTGAAGACAGGAGACAGGACAGAAATCCTAGCCTACTAAAGCTGCTTGCCGGGATAGCCATGCTGTGCATTTATTTGATTTAAAAAAAAAACACCACCACTAAAGCATTCACTTCGAAAGATTCATTGCATTTTCCTTTCACAAAAAGTCATAGGGTTATAATGTAGACATTATGGCTAGCAGTAGCCAGGGCGTGGAGTGTAAAGGACAAGGCTTCATGTGTAAATATGAGCCAGATGTTGAGGTGCTGCCTGCTGCTGGCATGTACAGAAGTCCACAACAGACATACATAACCAGCTGAACACATCATGGTTTCTTACTGTGGCTGACTTGCAGATTCAGTTTTATTGTGTCTGTCATGTGGTATTGAGGTGCTGCCTGCTGCTGGCATGTACAGAAGTCCACAACAGACATACATAACCAGCTGAACACATCAGGGTTTCTTACTGTGGCTGACTTGCAGATTCAGTTTTATTGTGTCTGTCATGTGGTATTGAGGTGCTGCCTGCTGCTGGCATGTACAGAAGTCCACAACAGACATACATAACCAGCTGAACACATCAGGGTTTCTTACTGTGGCTGACTTGCAGATTCAGTTTTATTGTGTCTGTCATGTGGTATTGAGGTGCTGCCTGCTGCTGGCATGTACAGAAGTCCACAACAGACATACATAACCAGCTGAACACATCAGGGTTTCTTACTGTGGCTGACTTGTAGATTCAGTTTTATTGTGTCTGTCATGTGGTATTGAGGTGCTGCCTGCTGCTGGCATGTACAGAAGTCCACAACAGACATACATAACCAGCTGAACACATCAGGGTTTCTTACTGTGGCTGACTTGCAGATTCAGTTTTATTGTGTCTGTCATGTGGTATTGAGGTGCTGCATTGTTCGTATCCACAGCCTGTAAGTCTTTGACTTCAGGCAGCATCACTTTCTACCATTGTTTACAGAATGTCACAGAACCTTGTCACTCGTGCAAACTGATCAGATGTTTAGGGGTCCATAAATTACATGCACACAACAACCGAAAAACAGGTCCTTGAAAAGAACATTTACCGTCATAAATCCACTTAGAGAGAAACATGTATCTGTTCATCCTCATTATGCTTTCTTTAAAAGTGCTGTAGTATTTATTTTTTTAGAGTTCCTTACTTTGTGTTGTTGTTTTGGGTTTTTATTCTTAAATTCCAGAATATTTGCTATGTATCAGGAAGGCTGGAGAAGCATGTTTAGAAGCACAGACATGGGATGCAAATCAATCTCAATCAAGTCATCTTATCCACACAGTCACATATCTACCTTTTCATTGAGGGGCTGCTGTATTTTGTAGCTGTAGCCAGCACCAATGTTTCAAAGTTATGAATCAGAGGAGAAAAATAACTTTCAGCGAGTGTTTAATTCTCAAATACAGGAAAAGGTGTCGGTGCTTAGTCATCAAACGTACTCAAGATATGATGTGTACTGTTGACTTAATTTTATATCTGTGTTTGAGAATTAAACTATAAAGGTCTGGATATAATGTTTTTCTTGTTTTTTCTAAATGTTTTAACCACAGAATGTTTTGCAGAATATTGAAAAATGTGGTGCAGAATTTGCTTAAATTTGCCGCGGAATCCATTAGGGAGTGCATTAACACACAGCAGTGAAGGACTTGATGTGCTGTTTAAGGCACAATGCATGTAATTGAGGTATCCTCATGATGTAGGAGTTTTGTTTTTCTGTGTCCATTCTCTTCTTTGGTGCAAACATTGTGTGTCAGGTGAAAAACCTGCTGATAGTTCTCATGTTACTTGCCCTTCTATCAGTGTAGATGGTTGTCATGCTCATCTCATGTTACATGTCCTTCTATCAGCGTAGACAATTGTCATGCTCCTCATCTCATGGTACTTGCCCTTCTATCCCTTCTATCAGCGTAGACAATTGTCATGCTCTTCATCTCATGGTACTTGCCCTTCTATCAGCGTAGACAATTGTCATGCTCCTCATCTCATGGTACTTGTCCTTCTATCCCTTCTATCAGCGTAGACAATTGTCATGCTCTTCATCTCATGTTACATGCCCTTCTATCAGCGTAGACAATTGTCATGCTCCTCATCTCATGGTACTTGCCCTTCTATCCCTTCTATCAGTGTAGACAATTGTCATGCTCCTCGTCTCATGTTACATGCCCTTCTATCAGGGTAGACGGTTGTCATGCTCCTCATCTCATGTTACTTGCCCTTCTATCAGCGTAGACAGTTCTCATGCTCCTCATCTCATGTTACATGCCCTTCTGTCAGGGTAGACAGTTGTCATGCTCTTCATCTCATGTTACATGCCCTTCTATCAGCATAGACAGTTGTCAAAG
Source organism: Haliotis asinina (assembly GCF_037392515.1). Classification (NCBI taxonomy): domain Eukaryota; kingdom Metazoa; phylum Mollusca; class Gastropoda; order Lepetellida; family Haliotidae; genus Haliotis; species Haliotis asinina. The sequence continues at coordinate 54,674,074 of NC_090293.1, read as the reverse complement.
TTCCGATCTCAGTTACATGCCCTTCTATCGATGTAGACAGTTGTCATGCTCCTCATCTCATGTTAACATGCCCTTCCATCAGTGTAGACAGTTGTCATGCTCCTCATCTGAACAGGTCCACAAACATGACATACTGCAGTCGTGAAACCAGAACACATTGACCTAATCTGGACATGAGGACTTAAGTATTTCAAAGATAGAATATTTTCCAAGATTAATGAACTTTGTTGAAGCAAGAAACTTTGAAATGAACTAAACAAACTGAATAAACAAGTGTGTGATGTGACTCATCATGGTCTCTACCTCGCATTCTGCTGACACCTAGGTTGATCACTATTTCGTACAGCTTTTATATCAAAGTTATAACAGATAACACCTTGGTAGAAACATGATAACTAAGATACATGCTGTCTGGAGATAATGTCCTTGAGATAACGATCCCTGACTACTTGCTAGTGAGGTTCTTAACACTTTCAGAGCTGACATTGTCCAGAAACCTTTGGTTGTGTTTGAATCCCAGTTGGCCCAAGTTATATTTCTAAGTTTATCAGCACCTCTGCATCCATTTTCTACCCAATTCATAGGTCACTCACCTGTCCTACCAGTGAGCTGACAGGCTATTTGTTGTTTATAACTGACTTGCTGTCAGCATTTTTTCTTTTTATAATGGAAGTGTATAATGGAATGCAGGCCTAACATGTTTGACGAGTCATTGACTTAATAGCCCTGACAGAAGTGTGCAACATGACACAATGCCAGCCTGTTGTGTGTATAATACACAAACATCCAATATGGTTTTAAGTAAAGTCCCTGTTATAAATCCATTAGGCTTCAGATGCTGCAGGTTGCGGCCAGGTCTTTTGTTTGAGAGTTCTTCTCTACAGCTAAGAGACATGCTACAAACCTAGTAGCCACTTCCATCGTCAGTATGGACAAGTTCATGATTACATGCAAGCTTTGGTGGAAGTCATTAATGTTTCATAGTTGTGAAACGGTCAAGGTGTAGCCATTATGTTTCCTTGAAGTGATTTTCAAGAATGCATTGTCTGTAGTATGGTACCTTTTGCAATTACTGTACAAGGTCAAAATACCTTCTGAAGTATGATATGTAGAAGACGCTTATTGCTCGCTGGTTGTGAAGGAAGGAATCAGAGATGCCCATTTAACCATCCAACTCCCCTTTTTTTCTCACTTTTTTCCCCTCACAGTTACCAACTTATCCATTCATGCATTGACACAGATTACCAATTCTTGCTTCCACTCACTCAACCATTCATACATTCTCTCACCAACTTACCAACTCACCAACTCACCTGCTAAGCCCCAACTTGTGCTTTCTCTGCACTGTTCAGTGTAAGTCCCACCAGCAGGATCCTGTAACCTATGCTTGACCTCCAGATACAGCTTTTCCCATGTCACCATCTTCTTCAGTCAGAGAAGATGTTGCCTTATCTTGCCCCACCATGTCCAGCCTAACTCCACTTTGTCCTACCATGTCCAACGTAGCATCTGGACCCATCTGGACCCACCTTGACCCATCTGCTAGTATGTAAGTCCACGAAGCACCAGTTGATGGCACTCCTGACCCTGAAGTTATGTTCAGTTATTGATTACTATGGCAACCACCATTGATGGTTGTATGAGGCCTGTGATGTCCAGCAGCTTTAGGTATGAGCTTCACAGCCAACTCCAATCAGCCATTTATCCTGGACTTGCACTGATAGTCCGCTGATTGATCCCCAGGGAAATGTGTCCCCAGCCAGTCACATTGCTTATTTACATCAGGCTGTTAAATAACAAAAGTTGAAGTGTTTTATCACACCGACTCTACTGAGAGGTGGAATGGAAGTATTTTGTGGTGAAGTGGAAACTGATTGTATGCAATAGATCTGCTGTAAGCAGGTAGACTAATAAGGCTTGCCATTGTTCAGATCCGTTTGTGTATATCATTCTGAAGCTGGTCACAGCGAGATATCGCCATGTTAGTTGTGTAAGGCACCAAACATACATCAACATGAACACAGCTGTGTCTACTTGGACTGGCTGTCAACATACTTGATAGTGACTGGTAACTGTTAACTACATGGTGCTTAATAAATTTATAAATGCCAGAAATGAACATATTTCACATTACTGTTGAATGTTGACTTATTTATGCCTAGGTCATGAAGCAGAACACCATTTTGCACATTGTTTACATGAATAAATGTAAACATGCAACTTCGTTAGTGGGTTTTTAAATGAGAACAAGATTTTATCACAATGAGTGAGTGAGTTAATATTTAAAGTCACATCAGCAGTATTTCAGCCTTATCATGACGAGACGATTCTTGAAAAAAGGTATTTATGTATATGGTAAAAACCTGTCATCAAAGGACAGTAAAACAACTAGAATATCACAATAAGAAATAAAACTAGCGTGAAAAGTTAAAACTGATATCACTATTCAGACAATACAATATAAAAACAGGCTATAGATAACAAACAACTGAAGGTAGATCACCATACTAGAGGCCATGGGGGACTTACAGTACTTTTGCTACCTGGTCCCTAGCTGGATTTACACCATCCACTCAGCTGCTGGTGATTGTATGCAAGATTAGCCACAAACTAAAATGACAGAAATACTACTGCTACCAAAAATGGAAGATTAAATTTGAATTCAAATGGTTTGGGACTTGCGTACCCTCTCAGGAGGACAATTATTTTACGGTACTTCAAACCCGCTGGAGGATACAGCCACTAACAATCTCAGTTACTAATTCAACTTCCAATCATAAAATACTTAGTTATTTACAAGTCAGACAACAAATCTAATTCTTTTAAAAAGATTTTTTTTTTTTTTTTGTATCACAAAGGTATGACACAATTTTTTTATATCGATAGTTATTATGATTCTTCAAACCAACAGTAATTCTAACGCTTGAACACGTTATGGGACGCAGCCAGAAATACTTGACTTCATAATGTGTATTCAGCTCTTGTACCTGGGGGTTTCAGTAAAGTGCTATAAGTCTTAAAACTAGCTTCCTTTCGTATTTGCCTGCACCATGACACAACAGAAATAACAGTCAAGGGTTTTAAGCCAAATTCACATACTCTACTGAAACAGCCTTGCAGATCCATGCTGTGTGTATTACTGTGTTCGTGATAGGGCCAAGATATAACTGTCAACAACAGTGATGTTAACATAAGACTGGTTGTCCTTGTCACTCAACCCATCTTACAGGCCATGTTTATGAGGTTAGTTTCAAATGTAACAACTAAAATCCGTAGGACCCTAGCAGGTGGAGGAGTGGACATAGCACAGTGGTCAACTGTCCAGCCAAGGTTCAAATCTAGTATGTGTTGACAGTTCCTCCCCTCTGTGATGTTTTTTGATATTGCTGAGGTGACTTTACACCAGTCCAGGTGATCTGCACTTAATTCAGTACAGAAACTACTGAAGCTTGCAGGTGGTGCCTGACATAATGGATGGCTGTCTGTTGCAGGGGACAAGACCTTGGATGGCTACCAGAAGAAGAAATATGTCTGCAAGCTGCTGTTTATCTTCCTACTGGGACATGACATTGATTTCGGTCACATGGAGGCCGTCAATCTGCTCAGCTCCAACAAGTATACAGAAAAACAGATTGTGAGTATTGGAATACACACTATAAAAATCAACAATCTCATTACCAGATAAATCTACCCGAGGAACGTGATGTGTTACTTTACTGTATGGTGATTGCCTTCTTTCCATGTTTATTCATGAACAAAGAAATATTTGAACTGCTCATGTTGAAAGTCGGCCAACAGTGTTGCATTTCCGATGATGGTGTGGATTGTCATTGAAAACTATTGGTAAAGAATTGAGATGAATCTGCTCTTAGAAGTTTGGATAAAGCTAATGTACTGTTTATTTTAAAGCAGACTTTCAGATTTTGTTATCCCTTGCAACACGTTTTACAGGAGATATTAAAATGCACTCCATCTGTGCGTCTGTCCATCCATGAACATTTATGTTTTCCAGAGTAGAACTTTAAAAACGTTCAATATTTCTTCTCTAAACTTAGATAGATCTGGTTGTGTACTGGTGCCTTTTGGTAGTAGGGTATTCTGGATAAAAATAATTTTGGCGTTTCCATGGCAACTGGTTTGACTTAGACTGAAGTTGGTGGTAGTGCTCTTTTCCACAGAACTCTAAAACCATTCCCTATTTCTTCACCAACCTTGGCACATAGCTAGGTCTGGTGGTATGGTGGTGCATTTTTGTAGTTTTGGGAGTCTGAATAAAATATTTTTGGCCTTTTACATTGCAGCAGGTTTGACTTGGACTTAATTGTTGGTAGTGCTCTTTTCCGGAGTAGAACTCTGAAACTGTTCTCTATTTCTTCACCATACTTGGTGTATAGCTTGGTCTACTGATTTACAGGGGCCAGTTGGTAGTTTTGGAATTCTGAATGAAATATTTTTGGCATTTCCATGGCATCGATTGCAACAAGTTTGACTTTGACTGGAATTGGTGGTAGTACTCTTTTTCTAAAACCATTCAATGTTTCTTCACCAAACTTGGCACATAGAAAAATCTGGTGATGTACCGGTGCCTTTTGGTAGTTTTGGAATTCTGAATAATATGTTTTTGGCATCTCCATGGCAACAAGTTTGAGGATGTTCTGATGTTCAGGAATGCTTAATGACACTCAGAGATTGGTCAGTTATGGATTGGAGACTGTACTGTTAACTGAAGGCACTTGACAGAGTGACTGCAATATATATCCCCAGCACACATTGTTCAAAACTGAGGTTTTCCCACCTTTTGTACTTAGAACTACTCGTAAACTCAATTTGGTGTTATGGATACAACTAATTATGTATAGTTGACAGAGATGAGGATGTAATTTAGTTTGATTGCAGCCAGAAATACAATATTAATGGCTATTTATGGAGAGAGATGTAGAAACAATGAATGGTGTTGATGTCATATGGAGCAATGATAAAAAATCATTGTTGGGTTAACAGTGATTTCTTTTTTTTCTGTTAACATTATTAGTACATATTCTGTTATAGATTTGTCCTGATATGACTGAAATATTGCTTAAGATGCATTATCACTCACTTGCTCTCCACTCACTCTCCTCAGGGCTACTTGTTCATCTCCGTGCTCATCAGTGCAAGCAGTGATCTCATGAAACTGGTCATACAGTCCATCAAGAATGACCTCGGCAGTCGCAACCCCATCCACGTCAACCTTGCCCTGCAGTGCGTTGCCAACATTGGCAGCCGCGAGATGGCAGACACTCTTAGCTCAGACATTCCGAGGCTGCTAGTCTCAGGGTAAGACACAAAATATAAGTAGTCAGTGTAATTGAGGCTTGAGTGAGATATGAAATTGACAGTTTTGTCTACAGGGGAATTCATCCTTGATTTTGTGGAGAAGATTAATGTACTGATGCATTCCATACTTGTCCTCAGATTATTGCGTATTATTTGAACAACAATGTGCTCACTTCTGGGCAATTTACACCTGAATGGTGACCCTTACTTATCAACAGTCCTGGATAATTATCAATGCTGATACACTCTGTAAGCAGGGAATTTTGGTTGTTCTTGAAAAAAAATAGTGCATAAAGATTCTCAGCAGTCCAGGTTTTTCACTCTATGAATAATTCCCCTTCCAGTGACACGATCGACTCTGTGAAGCAGAGTGCAGCGCTGACCCTCCTCAAGCTACTTCGCTCCTCACATGATCTGATCCCCATGGGGGAGTGGACATCACGGATTGTCCATCTGCTCAACGATCAACACATGGTGAGAGACAAGCAGACACTGCACACAGACATATGTGGGCTTGGAGAGTTTCAGAAAGCTAGGGGTTGATGTATTGATGTATGTACAACAGCAGCCTGGTGTATAACTGTCGCTATTGCCAGGTGCAACTCAGGGACCATGACAAGGCTTGTATGAATACTGTCTCTACAGACTACAATTACTGTTATAGTACTATGAGATTGATCAGGTATTAGATCGAATATGTTAATGAATGGTGGTGTTTTTGACCAGCAGCCTATCTCTTCCATTAGTAAGTTTCAACCTCTGTAATTCACTGCCATTTGTTGACGTTTCAGGGAGTAGTCACGTCAGCAGCCAGTCTGATTGAGGCCCTTGTGAAGAAGAACCCAGAGGAATACAAAGGATGTGTCTCATTGGCTGTGTCCAGACTCAGCAGGGTAAGTCTCAGTAACAGGTTTGTTTAGTTGTTATTTAACGCCACACTCAGCAATATGTCAGCAACATGGCATCAGTTTGTAAACAATGATGTCAGGAGCAGTCAATCCAGTGATCAGAAACAGTAGAACAGGGTACAGAGGTGTTCAGTTCAGTTCAGCAGGGGTATGTGAAAAAGCATTGTAAACGGTGTTGCCTGACTTCTTGTTCGCAGGATCATTGTCAGTGACCATGTTAAGAATGAACTGTGGTGCACGCATTGACATGAACCATAGCACTTGATGTTTCAGATTGTGACGTCCTCCTACACAGATCTCCAGGATTATACGTACTACTTTGTGCCGGCACCATGGCTGTCTGTCAAACTCCTGCGACTCCTGCAGAACTATCCACCTCCAGGTGAGACATCTTGCAGTGTCTTGTGTTGTGTCAGGATGCCAACAGTTGTCCAAATAAGAAACTTAGAAATAATGCTTTGCCTCAGTCTACCAGAAATACTCACCTCCAGTTGTTACATGCTGCTCTGTCCTTTAGTCAATACTAAGACAGTTTGGATAAAACAAGTGTAACAAGTTTCTGTATTGTTTGTATTGTTCATCACAAAAACAGCACAAATTTATGAATGGCCAACTTTTGTTCAGACAATTAAAATATCCCAATCTTATATGTCCATTCTTTCCACAGAGGACCCAAGTGTACGGACCAGACTTACGGAGTGTCTGGAGACAATCCTAAATAAGGCCCAGGAACCTCCCAAGTCCAAAAAAGTCCAGCATTCAAATGCCAAAAATGCTGTCCTGTTTGAGGCCATCAACTTGATCATCCACATGGACAGCGACCCCAACCTTCTTGTTCGAGCATGTAACCAGCTGGGACAGTTCCTCCAACACAAGGAAACAAACCTCAGGTGCAGTTATCTCCCCTTGTCTTCGGGTGTCAGTTACCCACTAATAGGGATCCTGTGGCATGAAGAGATATACAGTTGGCTTAATCATGCTGTGTGGTTGTCGTGTTCTTTTTGTGATATAGCTGTTGATGCTGCAATGTGCTGATGCTGCAGTGTGTAGTTGCTGCGATGTATTGATGCTGCAGTTTGTTGATGCTGCGATGTGGTGATGCTTCATTGTGTTCATATTGCAGGTACCTTGCGCTGGAGAGCATGTGTCTGCTGGCCACGTCCGAGTTCTCTCATGAAGCGGTCAAGAAACACCAGGACACGGTCATCACAGCCCTCAAGGTTAGTCTACTACAAATCATGCATATCGAGGGATCGATTGCGACCATTGTGGTAGAGTCAACGTCTCTGCCGTGTGTATCAATATTTGAATGTAGGAATAGTGTCCTGCTTGCTTAACGTGGCTTCATATTAAATTGTATTGCGTTTTTTGGACAATAATTATTTGAAATTGTGACATTTTACTTACAAACAAATCAGAGGAAAGATGACGTGAACAAGAAATGTTACTGTATTGTCCGTATCTAAGACTTATCCATGGTCCATGCAGACTGAGCGGGACGTCAGTGTTCGTCAAAGAGCAGTGGACCTGCTGTACGCCATGTGTGACCGAACCAATGCAGAGGAGATTGTTGGGGAGATGTTAGAGTACCTGGAGACAGCGGACTACTCAATCCGAGAGGAGATGGTAGGCAATGGTCATGATAAGAATAGAAGACTGTTAGTAGAGGCTGCAGTGTTCTGAGTAGCATTTAGTCCTCTCAACCCATTCGACAGGAGTGCAAGATAATGACATCTCCAAATATAACTTGCAATAATTATTCAACGAGTCGGATTTATGTGTCATATGAATTATGTATGGAATGTACTAATTCTCAGCTTTATGAATATATAATCTTCAATGCGTTTATATACCTTAAAACGAAATGCCTGCGAATTGAAAATATGATCACCACATTTCTTGGGACGCACTCGAAAAAAAAAGCCATTGTTGACTTCAAGCACACCACGTTCAGTGGTGCCCAGTCTTATATTTTCTTCATAATGAAATATGTTTTGATACTTTAATCAAAATGTTTTTTCTTTGACGAAGAGAAAGCTCAAAAGTTCCCCATTTTCCCTAAGAATTGGTAACTTTCAACTTAAATAATTATAAACAAAACCAATCTCAATGTTACATCATCAATTGGACGAACAGGAACGATCATGGCAACTGCAGTAAACAAACAACTCCACATGCATCGTAATGCCGAAGAAAATGTGCCATCCTTTTGATATATCCAACTATTTTATCTGTAAATATATCCAACTATTTTTCACCTGTTGTGAATAGGTAAATATTATTGTCTCTGCACAGAAATTACCATATTTAACGAGTTTATTTTGATTTTGTTTGATAAACCTTCCAACATTCAGATGATTCACAATGTTGGTGACCCGAAAGGGCGTGGCCAAACTTACGTGTTTTTTTTAAGTGACAAGACATGAAGGATGTTTGAAAATATGCGTTCATTAGCAGAATCTGAACTCGTATACATTGAAAGAAAACGAGTCAATACCTATGTAATGCAGATCATGAAACAATATCACAATATTTGTAATTGTACCCACCCTTGATGAAACCGGAAGCACATACACCATATGGCATTCATGGAGGTAAAATATAAACGAGTTGGAAAACGACCTTTGATACATTTTCTAAATTAATTCAAATTCCCATAAGATCCATACTATACACCAGAATTACCTTTCAGTCATCTTCATTTGTTTACTGTTAGTAGTGTCCAATAGCAGTTGTCATTTGCTGCTAGTGTTGTATTTTTTCCTCCTCAAATTAGCCGCGTGTTGATCTTTAGTTTAGCAAATCCAAAGTCAATGATATTTGCAGTCGATTTTTTTCAAAGAATGTTCTGACACTGGGAGACTTATAAGTTGTCAGTGTGTCATAACAATAGCATTATATTGGTCTGTGAATATCGTCGCAAGAAGTACAATTTTGATTACTGATAACATTTTCTGATAAATATACTGTTACTGCAACAACATAAATGACATTAGTCATGTGTGATTCACTAAACAAAGAGGTACTGTTGAAAACAAAAATGGTGGCATCACCCATAGTGCATCACATTTCAGCAAGATATTATAAAGAAATAAAATACACAAAATAATATGAAACATCTACCCATATATTTTATGGTGTACGTGTAGTTTATTAAAGAATTGTGAAAAATCGTCAGTTTTCCACATCACTGAAAGACATTAATTAAAATTTGTTTATTTACACGCTACTAATGCATTGACAGATCCTAAGTGTCTTTGCCCATGCCTATTTGGGAAAGAAAAATACTTGTGATATTATTAATACATTAACATATGAAAATATATGAAAAGATTTAAAGCTATGAAACATAAAGCATTGACGAATCTATCATAATTATTCAGCAAGAGCGTTAATTTATTGGATAAAATTATGAATGTAATTCAACTTGTTCTGAAGTGAGACATATAAATTGTGCATACATGTAATATGAACGCAATATTTATTAAATCATCCCTGATTTCGTGTGAAACTATAACTGAAAATATAATTTAGTTTATAAAACATGTATTGTGCAGTTGCTATTACACTACATGGTCAAACAAGGAAATAGGAATAACAAAGGAAAAGCATGAATGGTATTTTGAATCACAAATGCCACGCCCATATCAGCACACCTGTTGTTGAGGCTGATGTTTGTAAACGTTTTAGTGTCGGACCATGTGATAAAAAGAACAAGCTAGTATCTTTGCTATCTTTATATTCAGTGGACAATAAAGTAATCTGCCTAATATGAACAAAAATTCAAATAACTTGCATCTGTAGTCTTGATCGACTAATGTTTCCGGGTCACGGGAGCATACAAGGTCAAAGTGGTTCGTCTAGTGCGAATCATATAGTCAAAAATACACCAAGTAATTGCTATGAGCTCTGATTAATCAATTTAAACAGTAATTTGTGCTAAATTTGGATTTGCCAGAAGAAATATCTGCAACTTTTCTGTTAATATTCAATAACGAATGAATTTCATTAGGCAATCCCTGTCTGTGACATCACATCCGGTGACCTTTGCACTTACTAGAAAACAAGTTAGATTTCACGATCTTAATTTACGTCTGTCTCTCGTCATACTAAACGGAAAATATTATATGAAACACTTGTGAATGAGAAATTCTCCCTCTTTCTCTAGGTCTTACACAGAAGAGTTCTGTAAACTTTCTTCTGACCAAAATGGCTATATGTTATGTAGGAGTTGACAAAGCGCACCATGTTTGTGTTTTGTATGTGTAACACTATCTAACACCGGCTTTTTGCGTGTTTGTACAAAAATTAATGAACCATAACACTTGAGATTAGCAATCATGAATGTTTTTAAATCATGTATTTTATTCTGCTACTTTCATGACATGACACGTTTACATAAACGTAGTAGTGGCATTTCAGTAAGACCTGTGATATCGAAAATATGATTTTGATTTTTTTTTTCAGTTTTAATTTGTCGTCGCACAGATATTTGCGGATACAAATATACCAAATTACCGTCAGATACTTATGAAATATCAGTAATAAAAATATTGAAATCGGTTTGCGCTAATTGGACAATTTATTCGGTTCCTAATATAAAACACATCCAGCTGTCAGTCAGGTAATTCAGGTAAATTTAAGAAAATTTACTTTATTTATGTTTGTCTTGTAATTAACCTCTGTATGTTTGAAATTATCTGGATATTTTTTTATAATGTTTATTTTTCTATCTAGTATTAATGAGCCAAATATTTTTTAAGTTGTTCCTTATTTAGTGACAAACCGAATGTTTGAAATCACCCACCCTCTTATCTTGTGCTGAAATTAACTCAGCAGGCTAAAGGTTAACTAGCAGCAGCTGGGGATTCCTGGTCTCAGTTGAACGTAAAGAACAGCATAGTGGCTTTCTACTACAGATGCACTGGTTATCGTGGAAACTTTTGCAACATCTCTGGCATAAATTTGACTCATTTTTTCAAGGAATATCAACAATCATTCGATCTGTAAAATACGAACAAAGACAACATGTCCCATTAACAGTGCATATTTTGCGTCGTGTCCAGGTTCTCAAAGTAGCCATCTTGGCAGAGAAGTATGCAGTGGACTACACCTGGTATGTTGATGTCATCCTCAACCTCATCAGGATCGCTGGAGACTATGTTAGTGAAGAGGTACGTGCAATTCTGAACCGTTCAGTTCAGTACGTTTACATTGTTTGCTTGACTTTTTTATCATCTAAGAATTTCAAGATAGTCCCAGTTGTCACTTCATGCATTTTGTCAGCCATACTCAGATCCACATATATTTAAAGGGGCACTGATGCGGAGCTAATAATGTTTCTCGCCAACGGTCGAATTACGAAACCAAACCGCAAATTGGTCAGCGCCCGCTCCTTCGACCGTGGCGGACAAAGGAACTGGGCTCCTGTCCATATTAGCAGAATTTCTTCACCTTAACAGTCAGAAGGCCGGATGCCCATCATATGCCATTTGTTTAAAAATATCCATGGTATCCCTTGTCTGATCGTAACCAAATATCCCAGCAGTGTAGTTCTTTTCGGATGCTTGGATGGTATAGTTACTGATCCAATTTGATCCTATTTCTGTGTTTTTAACCTAGATATTTAATTGTGTTACATGAAAATATGATGTCTACAGGCACGTAGCAAGCCATTTGTTTCAGTACGGAAGATTGCAAAGCTTTATGTATATAGGTAGTTTTGAGTCTTGGTTCAGCTGTGATAGCAAATATCATACGTAAATTTTGGTAGCTATGGTAGCTACAATGGTTTATTATTTATGATAATAAAAACACACAGTTGATTTATTTGAATTCGTAAACAAAAAACGATGACTTTGCCTTTGTTAGAGAAATCTGAAAATTTTCTTACGTAAAAAAACCCTTATTTCACCTATTTACCCAAGTACACAGCAAATGCCTGTGTGTATTCCTTATGTAACGAAATTCCATTGGTATCCGCAAAACAGTTTCGGCCCATAAGTGTTTTCAGGCTGCATGCGACACAGAGATTACATCTTCCTTGCTGTAACTCGCATTTTATGGTGTAAACCTACACGTGGTATTTGTCATCATTCTCTGGATGGTCAATTAATGAATTTATAACAGGTATAATTAGTAGTAACACCACTTCGGTTACTCAACAAAGGTTCCCATTTGGCACTTCTCCTGTCTGGAGTAAATACTTAGCATTATAAATTAAGGTCTGTAATGGCAAATGTATTGTATGTTATGTAATATGTGCATGTAAGTGATGCAAGAGGGTTTATCAGCTGAGTTACAAAAACAAACATTGATCAAAGGATTAACTGATAACACACTGATTGATTAATTACTTTTATCTTCTAGCGGATTTGTCAAAAGGCAGAGTGTGTACATGACTACACCCTGTCGTAAAGAGTGAGTGCAAAAACAACATCCTCCCTTCAAAGAATTAACCACCCTTGCGTTGATTGATTGATTGCTCATTATTGGTTAACTAAATTACTTGAATAGTGGACATCATACAATTAGTTGCCAGGTGTGCTATCTTGGGAGACCAATGAGAGGTTTATCTGGTTTTCACCAACGAAAGACGTGAAACGATGTGTTACTTTTTCGCAAATGAGACAGTTGTAAGACACGCGACACAGAGCAGGACTATTAACCAGCTGCAGATGAATGGAATACGATTTCTTTTACGTGGATATTGATGGATACATTCCTGAACAAGGTAGTAGCCTGACATTGTTGCTATAAAATTAGTCTGTTTTACATTCATTATTTGGATTTTGTTTTAATTTATTTGTTGTAGCATTCAGCAGAATCTGTATGACAGAAAACAATCTCTAGATCGCATATGAGTGTGAAATAGGATCCACATTGGCAATTTATACAATGTATAAATGTTGCTGTTATGTTAGAAATTTACTATGAGTATAAGCAGATCGTGTGTTCTTTTATTAATTTTCAGAATCATACAAATATTACAATAAACCAATTAGGGTTATGAGACAAAATATAGAGACGTACATTGGCTTCGTTATTTTTCCGTCCTAATAGTTTTTTACCATTTCTACCACTGGCAGATGATTAACCTTCAAAGTGTTTCATTTGTTTTCATAATACATTTGTTATGAAGTAAAAATGAATTCACCTAAGTTGATCTGTCTATAATTAAACTATCAATTGCGCTTACGGAATGCGCAGCAGAGGTCACGAACCAGTCACGAATTCTGGGATATCATCCGGGTACGCACGGGAGAAAAACAATAACAAAAGTTTACACCAGTCCACGGAAATTGCTCCGCATCAGTGCCCCTTTAACTGTCTGATCAAATTTCCATAACATAGTGTTGTGGTTTTCAAGTTTCTGTCAGTTCAAAATTCGAGACTCTGTATCATGATCTTCTCCTTCCCTCAGGTGTGGTACAGGGTCATACAAATCGTCATCAACAGGGACGATGTACAGGGGTATGCTGCAAAGACTGTGTTTGAGGTGAGTCAACAAGAGGGAGACAACTCTTGTCACTCAGCAGGCAGGCGTGTTTGTGATGATAGAATGTATTGTACTGTATAATGGTGGATGACAGATAGAACCAGCACCACTCTGTGGTCCCCAGGTGTCCCTTGCCATGATTTCGCTTTTATATTACTAAAAGTGCATAAACTAAACTCACTCACTTCCTAAGCTGCCACTTCCTAATATTGATGAGTGGTTAGTGAATATTGTGGAGTTGGCAGCCAGTATTACTTTCATCTCTTCGTTTCAGCCAGTCACAGTGACAGTGCAGACCTGCCTACCCTTACGATTTCTGCGTAATTATTACGTTTTTTACACCTGAATTACGCCAATACGACTTTAGAGAAAAAATTACGCAAATTAGATAATTATATGAAGTGACCAACCTGTAAGGTTATTTTTGTTGCCTCATTATTGAATTCAGACACGTAAATAAGGAAGTTATTGACAGGTACATTTTTCTGCATTTGTGAAAAACATCGAATATCTTTATTTCATCCTTTTTCAAATTTTACTATTTTTTTAATGCTCTCCGTAACTCGGTGTTTAACCCATTCAACACCGGAGGCCGATTCATCGGCCAGGCAGGGTTAGTCATGTGAAAATGATACATATTTTTCGGAGCCTAACGAACATATGCTTCTTTTATCAACTTAATCACTTTTCACAATGTCTGATAACACATAACAAATTTTAGATGACCTTATATTATCAACAAGATTACAATTACACACTATTTTTCGCAATTTTATTGAAAAAAAACCGATTCGAGGAATGGTTCAGCATTAGAGTTCAAAATAAGCAAATTAACGATGTTTCGATGAGAGAACTAAACAAATTAAATAACCTGAATAACGAAATCAACAACAGTACTCAACCAAGTTGTGAAACGGTCATTGTCACTTACTATTTTCATCTTTATTGTGCGTTGGTGAAATATAATTCAAGTGACATCTCGGCTCTCGTCGCTTTCGAACATGACGCTCGGACACGATGTTTAATGCTAAAATATATGCGTAAAGGTTCTTGTCATTGGTCATAACCTAACACGATACGTCCAGCAAGGTCCATAATGTACATGTAGGTGGTGATTTTTTAGAACTGAATAGGAGAATATCAAGAAATTACCCGGAACTTTCTCCGGAATCTACAGATTACGGGGACATCACCCACTGCTGTTATGTGATTGGCTGACTTAGGTCACATGTATGATGTTGACAAATCATGATCCTTATTTCATACTGAGGCAAAAATAGCGTCACTAGTAACCAATTTTTATCCAATAAATTCACTTCTTACAACTGTGAAAAATTCCTGACATGGACACATTTACATACTTGATGTATAGAGCTTTCAAACCTTACCCATCATCAAACGAATCGTCTCAAAAGTTACTCACTCGAAGCTTCGAAAACGGCGGCATTTCGCGCTGTTACATTCCGTTACCGAGCGGAAAGCCCCTGACATTGGGAAATGGCCAACCATACATATTATTTTTATATCTGTTTACTATAAATTTCCGATTTCGTGAAAAATTAAAATATCAATGGAAAAACGTAAGGAGATACTATGACATGTTGCAAGTGAAAAAAATCGCAGCAATTTTTGCTCCCTTCATGGTTCATCTGTGTGTGAGCTTGAATTTTCATTAAATCTGAACTTATTTAAGTTGTAGTTTTACATAAACAGTAGGACTGTACCTTTCAAGTGATGTTTGACATGTAGAAGCCAAAATATTTAACAAGCTGACATTGAAACTCCACGCACTGATATGATCGCTCAACATTCACAAACACTGCTACCGAGTAACATTACGACAATCGGCATTCGGGGTGTGACGACTTGGTCCGAATGATGGTCCGAATGATGAACTTCCGCTCATGTTATGCGAGAAAAATGGCACCGCCAAAAAGAAAGAGTGAATCTTCTAGCGAACAATCAGGTGGGAAGAAACACAAAATTGAGCAGAAATACCGCAAAGAATATAGTGATGTTCCAGGGATACAACCTTCGTTACGTGGGGTAGGATATGCCTTCTGCAGATACTGCAAAAAAGATTTTAGCATCTCACATTCTGGAAAGTACGATATCGAGAGACACGTGCACTCCAATACTCACACAGAATATGTGAAAGTAGCGAAATCGAGCGGTGAAATTAAGAAATTCTTTGTTGGAAATGAAACAAATGTGACTGATTACAAAGTTACACAAGCTGAATCAGTATTTAGCCATTTGTTAGTTCAGCTGAACTTACCATTATCAGCAGCAGATTCTATCACCAAAGCAGTCAAAGTGGCTTTCCCAGATTCTGAAATTGCCAAAAATTATGAATGTGGAAGAAGCAAAACGACTGCAATTGTTAAAGAACTTGCTCATGATGTGAGAATAAGTTTGATTGATTCTTTGAAGACGAATCCATTCAGTGTAGCAACAGATGGCAGCAATGATGAATACGATAAACAGTTTCCATTAGTGATATCTTTTGCTGATAGTACAGGTGTGAAGAAGGAATTACTGTCAGTTCCAGTATTGAGAGATGTGGCTGCAACTGGTGAGAATATTTTCAACTTGATTTGTCAAGAAATAGAAAGCAACAACATTCCTTGGACAAACTGTCTATCACTAGCATCGGACAATGCCTATGTATTGACTGGCAAAAAGAAGGGAGTATTTGCTTTCATGTTAGACAAACAACCCCAACTTCATTTATCTAGTTACTTAAACACATTATCATGATGATCAGATTTGATTACACATTCAAGGTTAAAAATTACACCAAATGATAGAGTTGGATCCACAAAGGCCCAATTTGGGGTAGGCAGGTCTGACAGTGTAATTTCTAGCTTGATTTGTATTGAATATATACCAGCCTGTTTCATTTACCCATCTAGAATAGAGAGTGGTGTAACAGTCTGATGCTGGTAACAAACTAAGAAGAAGTATAACTTATAATGCTCTGTTGACTTGTATTGCCAGGCCCTGCAAGCACCTGCCTGCCATGAGAACATGGTGAAAGTTGGGGGATACATTTTGGGAGAATTTGGTAACCTCATTGCTGGTGATCCAAGGTCAAGGTAAGTCTAGTGATATGACACAGGGATGAGATGGCTAGTTCTACCTGCCAGACAAGGTGATAGACGTGACCTGTGTCAGTGTACCGGCTGTCAGACACTGGATTCCTTTGCACAAACATGATGATATGAGGCCAATATGTTACAAATAGAATATGCTTGCTTCTCGCTAACCTGTTTTATCTGTTACTAGGTCAGTCAATGGTAAGCCTTTCATTTCATTTAAGATGCCAAAGTGTAGTCAAATATCTATTTCCTTCAGACTTGGTGTATCCATGTTCAGATCTGTATGACTGCCTGCACATGATGTGTTACCATGGTTACTGTGTTTCAGCCCAGTGGTACAGTTCCAGCTGCTCCACTCCAAGTTCCACCTCTGCGGCCCAGCAACCCGGGGACTGCTCCTGTCAACATACATCAAGTTCATCAACCTCTTCCCGGAGATCAAGCCCCAGATACAAGATGTGAGCGCATACAATACATGTGTAGCAGTGTGAATGTGCTCCTTCCCTAATACCTACCACAGTGTTGCAATGTTCCAGTCCTAGTCAGAATTCATATAGTTATGCATTCATATCTTGTACCAAACAACTCTGAGTTCTGTATTCTAAGGAAACTTATATCTGTGTCAGCTGTAGGATCTGTGTTGTAAGTAAATATGAGTCTGTGTCAGAGCTGTAGGATCTGTATTCTAAGTAAACATGTGTCTATATCTTTGACAGGTGTTGAAGAGTGACAATAATATGAGAAATCCTGATGTGGAACTACAACAGCGTGCAATAGAGTATCTCCAGCTGAGTTCAGTTGCCTCTCAAGACGTCCTGGTAAGTTGGCACATATGCAGTACACACTAATAAATATACCTGAGAAATACATATAGCAGCGCTTGAATTGGTCTTTCCGTTTAGCAATGAAGTATGATACAATTATGCTAGATGACAAGGCAGCTGTCCTGGTCATACTGCTGGAGTTGTGTGCGGAGTACGGAATGAGATGTAGAATTGCCCACTGTGATGTTGCATCACCAGTAAGTTCACCTGCTATCTAATGTTGTGTTGCCAGGCTACAGTACTAGAGGAGATGCCACCCTTCCCAGAGCGAGAATCCTCCATCCTTGCCAAGTTGAAAAAGAAGAAGCCGTCAAGTGTCCCAGAGCAGACTGAGGCCAAGGAGCAGCACCGACTCCCTGCAGCCCAGATGAACATTAATGCAGCCGCTGACTCCAGTCAGCCTCCCCCTGTCAGTTTACATACCCATCTCTCATAACACCAATCTCAAATTACAATGGTCTCTCATACCACCACTCTCTATTGTATGGTGCCAACCCATCTATCAATGCACCAGACCTCTCCAACATGTACACAGTCTTAAAGAACATTCATATTACAAATGACCTGCCCCGACCCCAGGCATTTGTCAACCAACCCATTTTACTCCTGTAAAAATGACATACTGACTCTCTGTGTACAGGTATCATCACCGACAAGTTCCGGATCTGCAATACTGCTTGAGCTGGACTCAGCAGCGCCCACATCAACAGCGGCACCCTCGGGTGGCTCAGCAGGGTACCTGGTAGATGTGTTCGACACGCTGGGAAGTGGAGGAGGCACGTCCAATGGCCTGGAGTCAAATGGCACTGCAGCGACAGATGAAGGACTCAAAAAGTATGTGCAAGAGTTTCACTAATTGAGGCAGCAATTTAGTGGCCATAATTTAAAGTTTGTTGTTACTGGATCAAAAAGTTTGGTGGCAGAATTATGTGTCCAGCCACTGGTTTCCTCAGGCAAGAGGTAATGTTTCATGTCGTCTGTGACACATGTGGCCCAGTTTGATAGCCTAGTAGTTAAAGTGTTTGCTTGTCGTGCTGACGGTCCAGGTTCAATTCCTCACTCACTCACTCACTCCTCGATGTATTCCTTACTCCTACACAATCATGTACTCATTGTTCCAGGTTCATTTTGAAGCACAACGGGGTGTTGTACGAGAATGACTTGCTACAAATTGGCATCAAGTCAGAGTATAGACAGAACCTAGCCCGGATCGGTGTCTTCTATGGAAATAAAACATCATTCCAGTTTACTAACTTCAAGGCTGACCTCAACACAACAGGGCCACTTGCCTCTGATATCCTTTGCAGCGGTCGCGGTTACAGTCTAGTAGCTTATGTGTTACATGCTTTTCTGATGCTGTGTTTGTTAGGGATGCCAGGACACATCACTATATCGATATTTAGTTTTGAAAGTATCTATTTAAATATGTTTATGTATTTTTTACATTTTGCAATGGTATCATGTTTTTTGACATGCAAGAGGTGTAAACAATTGTTTTACATGCACTCTGATGGGAAATTATATCGTTTTAATCTAGGAGAATAAAAAATGTTGATCTTTCATGGACAGTTATAAAATATGAAATATTAATGTGTTAAAAATGTAACTAAATTTACACAATAATGCTGCGAAAATAGGTATTGTGGTACTTGTCGAATCGTGACATGGGTATCATAATACGTGGGTTTTGTGATACATCTGGATTCATGAAACGTATGTATTTTGACATCCCTAGTGTTTCTTCTAGGGATAACCGTCTTCTTGCTGAAATAGGCACAAGCATAGAACAGGCATTCTCTTGTACAAAAAAGTGTCTGCATAGTCCAAGTCACATGACCAAACTGAAGGTAGACAGGTTCCTTGTCTTTTCACCATGTGACATTATTCTGAGTTGTCTGGCTTGGTATGAAAGTTGTATGGACATTTCATATGATTAGGATGACCTGGTCATGGCATTGATGCAGCCTTCATGACCTGAGACAATGGGGTTGTATGTAATGATCTGCCTCACAAGGGTTGTACCAGGGAGAATGTGATCTGAACATGATTGTCAGCAGTTTTATCTGTGGTGTAAGGGAGATTATCCTTAGTTGATCAATGATGTGATGATGGTTTGATGTAGCTCATGTGTCTACTGAAGGACATGAAATCTGATGATAGGCAAGTGAATATGTGGTTGTTTCCTTGACTGTCTCACCCCTCCAGATGACTCCAAAGGCTGTGGAACCTACAATAGACGGTGGTGCTCAAGTGCAGCAAATGTTCAACATAGAGTGCATCACTGAATTCTCACAAAACCCAACTCTAGAATTGTCATATATGTAAGTAGATTTCAGAAATTCCTACCCATGACATGTTTTAACTCGTTCAGCAACTTGTATCTTTGACAAATATTAACTGATGAATATAAGTTTCCACATTTGTGAAATCTCACGTGATCCCTCATTCAGTTTTTATCCTGTATTCTACCAATGTTTACTGACTGACCGACATTGTTGCTCCACAGACACAGTGGAGCTGCCCAGAGATTGACTCTGAAGCTGCCGGTGTTCCTCAATAAATTCATAGAGCCGGCAGAAATGAACTCGGAATCATTCTTTACAAGGTGGAAAGCACTTAGCCAGTAAGTTACCTTGTTTCTTTGGAGCTTCATTTTACGCTCATTGTCATATATGCTGAAGCAAGGAATCATTTAACCTGGTGTATTTTTCAGTTCTTGCAAATGTTGCTTAATTTTTCTGATTTTATAGGATCTTTTGTTGGGAGTTTCGTGTATTATTGCGAGTATGTACATGGATGGTGACCATGTGTGAGTATGAATCAGTGTATGAATTGGGCATTACTAGAGATGTCTGTGTGTGTGAGTGGGGAAAATATGTGAATTTGGCATTACTAGAGATGTCTGTGTGTGTGAGTGGGGAAAATATGTGAATTGGACATTACAAGGGATATCTGTGTGGGTGAGTGGGGAAAATGTATTAATTGGTCATTACGAGGGATGTCTCTTTGAGGTGGGGTACAATATGTGAATGTTGAAAATGTGAGCAGTCAGAGCACACTATAGAGGCCAAGATGATTGTTGATGTTCCCTTCATACTTTCAGACCAAATCAGGAGTGTCAGAAGATATTTAAGGCCCAGTTTCCAATAGATACAGAACAAACAAAGGCAAAGGTAAGAGAAAAACAACTGTCCTGAGCCCACTAGTAGTAAACTGGAAACAGTTTGTCAAATTGTATCAACTAGAGCATGTGTTTGGGATTACATTTCATCAGTAAAATACACTTTCTAGAGCCTTTTCTGGCACGTCATATGCCGTGCTTGTGTGGATTGATAACAAGCTTGGAGATGTGTTGAAAAAGACAATATGCTTGTGTTTAGCGTCAGGCAGTATTCCATGTGTAGGTGATTATTAACTTCTCTTTGTCATTAGTTTCAAGGTTTGATCTGTTTCATTTCTTTCTTTGGTTGTTGCAGCTTATAGGGTTTGGAGTTAGTATTTTAGAAGGAATCGACCCAAATCCTGATAACTTTGTGTCAGCTGGCATCCTGCACACACGGACCTCACAGACAGGCTGCTTGATTCGACTAGAACCCAATAAACAAGTAGAGGTATGTAACAGACAAGCTGTTTCGACTAGAAGTTACCCTGTATAACTGGACTTCTACTTACAATGTAAATTGCTGTGATTGATTCAAGACAACTAGTTACTTCTGCATGGTAGTTCAGTACCGTCAATCCCAACTATTCAGCAGTGTTACCAGTACTTGTATTATTTTGCACTTTTGTTATACATGTTGATGGACTAAACTGTCTTTTTCAGATGTATCGCCTGACTATCAGATCAACAAAAGATTCCGTAGCGTCCATATTAGGCGACTTGTTGGAGGGACAGTTTTAAGGGACCTGTGTTATGCTAATCCAAAACACGTAGACATATTTTGTGTGTTAGCAATCAACTCACTCTCCGTTGGCATTGACGTGGAGAATGCTTGGCAACTTCATCAACCAACCTACAATGGTGCTCATGGAGTTCTCATAGGCGGTCACGTGACAAGACATTCCTGATTGTATTGTCTTTCTACTTGTCTATGGATTCAGCAGTTCAGATATTTCAGAAGGAGCCGCCGCTGGACAATAGAAAATATCAGTGATCATATTCCTGGAAGAACCGTGCACTGCATGTTAGGAGTAAACCAAAGGGTGTTTCTGTTTGGAGGAAGACAAGACAGGCATGAAAAATAGACTTGGACAAAAAGATTATGAATAAATATATATATGACAAAATATATGGTCACTTTTAGACATTAGTACTGTGGATTTTGCCTGAACCAGACTTCAGATGGATGTTCAGTTTTGGCAGAGATTTGAATTACAGCTGTGGATACGTACTTGAACTTGAAGATGAGGTTTAAGAATTATCATTTACGTTAGGAATTTTAGGACCTGTGGTTCAGTTTCAGTGTTCCGCATTAGTCTGGTTTTGACCAATTCGTGTAATAGTTTGTTGTCTGCTTCATTAAACTTTTACATGGAGTTTTGAAGAATATTTTGGGATGTTTTCAGAGCAATTTAACATTTACTCTGTGGTGTTAATATGTGCAGGAGTGATGTGGTCAGTGATGTATTCTGTCTTGTGTTGTGAATTGTAGAGGAGGTTGTCCAGTCGTCCCACATCTACAAGACAACACCGAATGTTGAACATCAGTGACTCATACATTGTTCAACATAAGCAGTGTCCTCAGTCACCAGTCAATCCTCAACATTATTGAATACCGACAGTGTCCTCGCTAATCTCTTAAGCATCAATCATTTTTTGACATTGGAATTGTGCTCAGAAACCTCTCTAGCCTCAACATTGTTAAACATTGGCGGTGTCCTTTGTGACCTTGTTATTCACTTAGCATCCTGACTTGTTTGTTGGCACTCTCTTGAAATATTTTGTATTGTACTCGGTAGGTCAACTCTGTTAGCTCTGTTCAACACAAAATTGGAAAAGCTCAGAATGCTGTTTCAGTGGTGCATCTAACTATCATAACTCTGTGAATGAAATACTTTCTGTATGCCTGAAGTGTTGACAGAAGGTATCTACACCATTCAGGTACCTTCAGCTTGTAGAGCAGCTGGCTCTTCAGAATTGTTAACTGTAAAACAAGCATGCAAGATGAAGATCACTGGATGTTATGCTGTGTTGATATACTCAAGGTCTCAAGAAGACTCAAAATGCAGTCTGAAGTTTGAACTTCACATCATGATTGGTGTGACACACTGTCAATCAGCTGTTGCCCTGACCAGGATGGTAATTGCGACAAGCAGTCAGACTCCCACATCAAGATTCCAAGTCAGTAAAGAACCATGGTGGATCTGGACATTGTGATTGTTTCATGTGATGGCTCCTTGTTATATTGTGGACTGAATTCTAATGCACTGGAAGTACAGTCCAGTACATATTCTTTGTAGATATGTTATCAGATCTATTCACTGCTATGAGATGTTTACTGTATAAAGGCCTTTGAGAAGTGTCTGTGTTGGCGAAATAGCAGCATGTTTTCATTATGCATGGATCACACTGCCAGATGTGTTGTCGATATATGGATATGTTACCATGGTTACCAGGAGATTTGCTCTTGTATCTTTAAGCATCAGTATGTTGAGAATAAGTAAGTAGTTCAGGGCTAAAGTTTGACTCTGTGGTTAGAAAAACAGGTTGCCTTGTTAATGATATTTGCTTCTGTCATCATGGCTGATCTTTGGCCTGGTCATGATCCCTGATTTTTGGCCTGTCATATCCCTTTATTTAGGCCATATCATGATCCTTAACCTTGATCTTGATCTTTGTCCTGTCATCAGCAATCATCAGTTCCAGTGACCAGCTTTTGGATTGTAGACTGTAGAAGGTCTGTATTTCGCATCACCTTGATCTGTACTCCCCACCCCATATGAAACTATCACACTGGGATACACACACTTCAGACCTGGCGTAAGCTCCTTTCTCTCAAGAATAGCAGATCATTGGAAGAGGTAAGTGGTCAAGTTGCTATCACAGCAGTGCATTGTGGGAATGCTGTGGATCAAGACGTGTACATAGTTTAGCCTGCCATGTAGACAAACATTCCTTGGAGGACATGGCAGCTCTTACAATACAAGGGCACACCAGCCTCCACTTTGCACTCTTTTGTATTTTTACACACTCTTTGTTAATGATTTGTTGATGTGGAAATTGTTTTGTGGAAAAAAACCTGTGTTAGCAAGTTGTGTTAATTCCAGCAAGATGGAGCATTATGGAAATGGCAGTGTTGTACAATGTTTCGTATGCCATCTACACCTTGTGATAGTAATGCTGTGGATAACTTAGTTCATGCAGGAGAGAACTGGAGCAAATTCTGGGACTTTGTGTTGAGGGTCTTCTCACAGTTGTCTTCATCAGTAATCATTGTAAGAGAAATGGAAGACTATTATATAATTTGACATATTAGGATAAGATTTATTCCTTGGTAGAAGTGAAACTGGCTTTTGGTATATATATTGTCCTTTGTGCAGGCCCAGTGGCCGCTGATGTGCTGAAGTCATCACTTTTGAATGTTCTTGTGTTGATAAAACATGAACAAATCATTTGAAGGTGTGATGTGAGAGACTTTAACAAGCTTGCTGCTTCTTGTTTATATTGGTTTATCATTCATGAATTCTGTACTTTGTTTGAAAAAGCTTGTGCCCTTGATATGTTGATGCAATGCTTTGCTAGTGTATAGACACAAGCACTACAGGCCAAGAGGGGTGAGTGAATCATGATATGAAAGGTTACAATATGTTATCAACCATTGTTAAATCTTATTGTTTTTCTTCTGATTTGTAAATTTCATGTATACTTTGTACATTGTGTCGTACTAGCTCTCTATAGCGATGGGCTTTGCTGTATGCTCTGAGGAAATATATAACTATATATGGTGACTTTCCTGACCTGAATATTGTATATAGCTCTATATATAAGCTTGTAAATGCATGCTTTAAGTTTAGTTAGGCTACCAAGAGATTTGTGTTTGATCATGCAATGCCGTATGTATTGAACAGTACCCAGAGGTGGAAGTCAAGAAAGAGTAAAGGGGAGGTAACCTCTGAAATGTGTCTGATATATTTCCTAGAGTAAAGATGTTATGAGGTGGTGATATTATTAACAATGTTTTCATTGTGGAAGAGGTCGCCATATTAATTCATTAGAACCAGCATGCTTCTTGCCGGAAGCACTCCCCTCTTAAAACCTCTCAGTGAACTTGCTATGCTGAGCGTCAACAGGTTCATGGTGTCGGGTAGTGAAAGAAGGCTAACTTTCTTGTTTACATTCCCAGTGCACATGCTAAACCTCAGCATTCTTCCTCCCTTATGATATCTGCAGTCCTTCCCTTCTCCATGCAGCATCTCCCTTGCCCTCAGAAACCCCTTACTTGACCTACCTCCCATAGACCCCTACCATCTAATCTGCCTCCCGCAGCACCAGCTCCCCATGCAGTTTGCCCAAACAAGTAGTGTCTCATCAGCATCTTCCCTCTATAACATTCCCCTTTACCCAGCAAACCTGTCTGTCATGAACATCCTCAGAGACATGCCTTTCTCTATCCACTCAAGTTCACAGTTCACTTCGTTCCACCAGCTGCCACAGCTTTTAACCAGGGTGCAGTAGCAGGCCTCCTCCTGGACCTCCTGAGTTTCTACTTGATGCTTATTAACATGCTGTGAATGTGATACAGTATTTAGACACACACACCATAATGTTATTTAATGTACTCCTGGTCATGATGATGCATAAAGATTTTGTAGATTCAGTGGGCATCACGACTCCTCAGCTTTATTCTGTAACATGGCAACACATGTGGACTAGCCATTATCTTTTGTAGTCAGGACTTGCTACTTGTGGTAGTAGTCCAGTTGCAACTGTTGTCAGACTTAAGTAGTGGGTAAATTGTTTGTTCAGGTAAGTGGACCCAGCCATCATTAACTTACCTTCGGGAAGTCTTGAAAAACACAACAATCACACAGTATATATACATCATTATTGGTAGTGTACCGTGGTTGTATCTATCAACAGTGTATTTCAGTATTTCACGATACAGCTTTGGCATGTGTTTAGGTTTTGTAGATGGACACGGTTGTATTGGAATGCAGGATGTGTATAGCTACAATGTGTTTGCATATAGGTTAGTGATCAGTGGCTCTGGTAGAAGACCTGATGAATAGAACTGTTACAACATACACCAGTCAAATAATATACAAAGTTATAGTCGGAGATGTGACTGTTGGTGATGATTAACACAGACTTAACCCTACATTCACCTGTTGGTAATGGAAAGCCATGATAGTACAAGTAGTAGATTCTGTGAAATGACTACTAATAACCTGCCTGACTCGTGAGCCTCTCAGTGTCCAGGGTACATTCAGCTTCAGGTTATGTGCGATTACATGAAATCCCTAAACAAAGGATGCATTTTGTACATCTTCTGATGTAGTATAATGTCAAAGGTCTGTTTCACCAAGTTTCCTGGTACACGGACTGGTGAGTACTTACCTCCTGGCGCCTAAATGTACCCTGGCTGCAGCACTGAGGAGGGAGCGAGAACCACACCCTCGGGGTTGTCCTGACTGTCTCTGTTAGAAGCAGGTATGTTACCAAGTGCGGAAGTATATGCTCATTGTTCCAATGATCTGTAGTTCCTAGTAAAAGGAATGTTCCTGTTGTATGGTGCAATAGTTAGTATAGTTAACTCGCAGTGTCCTGCTATGTCAGGGGAGATCACTCATCAACACATGTAAGCACATCTGAGTAGTAAACTGCTTAGCTGTCAAATGTTGTCAATACAGTTTCTTGAAACAGTGAATTGTGTGGTATTTCAGGTTTGTCCACAGTTTCTTTTGAAGTACATGTAGGTGGTTAGGATTTGAAGAAATAGTCATTATAACATGTCACATGAATTATGATTGGATTATTTGAAGTTTTGTAGTCTGACGAAGGGTTTTGTAACAAAGTTTTTGTATGATGATAATCTGAATGGAGAGTGGTCATCCCCACTGGAGCCACAAGCTAATGTGTCACAGGTAGCTACACTCATGAAGATTGTGATACCTGCACAGCGTGACAATACATGTCATACTCATGTAATAAAGGTGATTTTTAAAAAGAAAACTTGGTTCATTTTGCTTTGACCTGGCTTGAGGACCAAATCGTGTTGTGAACCACAATTAGATTGGTTGTAATGGGGTCAGACCGGCATTGCTGCAGGATGTTTTGACTCTCACCAGAAATACTGTTATTGAGTAGGTGGAACTCATCTGACTTAGGACAGGTACTGAAGACGACCACACTGGACCTGAACAAACTATTGCTTTTGACTGGCCCCTGTTTGTATATGTAGACAGGTGAGAAAGAGATAAGTCTTTTGAGTGCCTTACTTGCATTAGCTATTACTTCATAGCCCTGAGAACCGTGAAGATCCGAGTTAGAATTGATCATCAGTAAACCATGCTTGTCACAAGAGGCAACTATTGGGATTGGGTGGTCAGGCTTGCTGTCTGGGTTGACACATGTCATCAGTTTCCAACTGTGTAGATTGATGTTCATGCTGTTGATCACTGTATTGTCTGGTTTAGACTCAGTTATTTTACAGACCGCCGCGGTATAGCAGGAATACTGCTGAGTGTGGCGTTAAACTGAACTCACTGACTCATAGCCATGTATTCCTTCCAGCATATGTATTATCTGTAAGGTAATCGCAGTCCTCTCCACTGACTCAACTGCAAGGGGCGGGGATAAACTTTCATCCAGTCAACCAAGATTGGATTTTAAAATTCATTAGTGGAATAGCAGTTGATAATGTCAAGGGAGACAGGGAATCTGTGCGGTGAAACAAGAAAACAACTTTCAGCTGTTGATCCAAAGGCATCACATTGAAAACATTTGTTTTCATCTGAAGTCTAGACACTGAAGACAGATTTAAGTTGTTGATTGGGATTGATGAGCTTGATGTGATAACGTGAGATGTCGAAGTCTAACGATGCAGTCTTATGGGGATACCATAGTTTCCTGTGGACAACTAACTGGCCGTCTGTCTTGTTATTTTACAGCGACATTCAAGGAAAGTTTAATATGCTTCACATTTCCTGATACATCTGGCCAAGATGCTGACCTCTCAGAACACCTGGACACAATCAGGCAAAGTCTGAGGGAGCTTTGGCAGTCCCAGAATGTTGAATGGAAGAGTGCAAACTCTAACACTCACATGAGTGGTACAGTGAAATCTATTGAGCAGAGCTTTTCAAGGCAGCCACACATGACTTGCTTATTGAGCTATGTGCTTTGACTGTTATCGGGTTGACAGTGTGGTAGACATGTTCTCTGTTTCACAAGGCAACCATCATATATACTAAGCAGCTATAGAAATGCAACTCTGGCTTTTTGTCAACTGTTTAAATAGGGGACAAAACATGAACGCTTTCTTAAATGAGATTTCGTTTTTCAAAAATTGCATTTGTCTTGCTGTTCAGTATTTTCATGTTCATGAGGTTCTGTAAAAATGACTTGTAAGATCTTAGTCAGTCTCAACAGGCCATGTGGAAGCTGGCACCTATAGAAACTCAGCTGACTGTGAGTTGTGAAAGGATCATAGTTACATGGATCCTCCTGGGTACCCATTCACTGCTGGGTGAACACTGGCACATTTCTAAACAAGGCACCTTGCCTAAGGAGACACCACAATATATCTATGAATCTAAACAAGGCACAGGTTTGTTAAACATCAGGCAAAACAGGCGGAACTTGTTTTCTCCTTTATTTCACTTCAGCTCTGCAGTGATGGTAAGAATACCATTGATCCGGCATGATAAGGCACACAATCGAATACATCTACATCCACGTTATGTAGACTCTAGCAACAAATAACAACCAATAACATAAACAACAACTAATATGACTGATATTACAAAATATACTTCTTTGGCGTCAGGATTTACAGACCGGTTGTTTAGTGCATTTGAGCATTGGCATGAAGGGGGGGATGTGGGGACATAAAAGTATGCCACATGAAATTGTACAACCAATTGTACAACCATGCTACAAAGAAGTCTTGAGTTAAGGATTTTAATAACATTTTTGCTCCAGGCACTTGATGGTCTAGCCACTGTACAAAACATTGAAGTAGTAATACAGCTTTCCAAGGGCACTTCAAAATTTTACTCATTGTAAGCAAACATTCCTTATTTGACTGCCGTAACACTGTCAGGACACTGATATATCTGTATATCTATGTGTAGTCATATCTATATCTACATGTGACACTGTCAGGACATTGATATATCTATATATCTACATGTGACACTGTCAGAACCCTGATGTATCTGTATATCTACATGTAACATTGGTAGGAGATTTATTTATCTGTATTCATATACATAAGACATTACCCCTCAATATTTAATATCATTAAAACAACATCGCAACAAAAAGACATTTAATTATGCATGATGTCTGATAGCAATTCATTTTACCAATCTCACAAAGAATGTCTTTGAAAGGCACACGTAGAAACAGATGGGGCTAAATTCTAATAAACATGATTGTGTATGATTTATAAAAATAATAATTCTCTGATTAAAACATGGTAACAAATATATATCGGACATCTATGGTCTTTGAATATATTATGCATGTATTCGTCTTGTAAATGTAATGCTGGTGTACAGATATGGATGTCACTTAGTTCATGTAACCATCATGGACTAACAGGATGAGGCATAATGTGTGATACACAGCTGACAGGGTGAGGCATAATGTGTGATACACAGCTGACAGGGTGAGGCATAATGTGTGATACACAGCTAACAGGGTGGGGCATAATGTGTGATACACAGCTAACAGGGTGGGGCATAATGTGTGATACACAGCTGACAGGGTGAGGCATAATGTGTGATACACAGCTAACAGGGTGAGGCATAATGTGTGATACACAGCTGACAGGGTGAGGCATAATGTGTGATACACAGCTAACAGGGTGAGGCATAATGTGTGATACACAGCTGACAGGGTGAGGCATAATGTGTGATACACAGCTGACAGGGTGAGGCATAATGTGTGATACACAGCTGACAGGGTGAGACATAATGTGTCATACACAGCTAACAGGGTGAGGCATAATGTGTGATACACAGCTAACAGGGTGAGGCATAATGTGTGATACACAGCTGACAGGGTTAGGCATAATGTGTGATACACAGCTGACAGGGTGAGGCATAATGTGTGATACGCAGCTGACAGGCTGAGGCATAATGTGTGATACGCAGCTGACAGGGTGAGGCATAATGTGTGATACGCAGCTGACAGGGTGAGGCATAATGTGTGATACACAGCTAACAGGGTGAGGCATAATGTGTGATACCCAGCTAACAGGGTGAGGCATAATGTGTGATACACAGCTAACAGGGTGAGGCATAATGTGTGATACACAGCTGACAGGGTGGGGCATAATGTGTGATACACAGCTGACAGGGTGAGGCATAATGTGTGATACACAGCTGACAGGGTGAGGCATAATGTGTGATACACAGCTAACAGGGTGAGGCATAATGTGTGATACACAGCTGACAGGGTGAGGCATAATGTGTGATACACAGCTAACAGGGTGAGGCATAATGTGTGATACACAGCTGACAGGGTGAGGCATAACGTGTGATACACAGCTAACAGGGTGAGGCATAATGTGTGATACACAGCTGACAGGGTGAGGCATAATGTGTGATACACAGCTAACAGGGTGAGGCATAATGTGTGATACACAGCTGACAGGGTGAGGCATAATGTGTGATACACAGCTGACAGGGTGAGGCATAATGTGTGATACACAGCTAACAGGGTGAGGCATAATGTGTGATACACAGCTAACAGGGTGAGGCATAATGTGTGATACACAGCTAACAGGGTGAGGCATAATGTGTGATACACAGCTAACAGGGTGAGGCATAATGTGTCATACACAGCTAACAGGGTGAGACATAATGTGTGATACACAGGTAACAGGGTGAGGCATAATGTGTCATACACAGCTAACAGGGTGAGGCATAATGTGTCATACACAGCTATCAGGGAGAGGCATAATGTGTCATACATGGCATACTGAATGAATATATAGCATCGTGTGATATATAGCTAACAGGAAGAGGTGTAATGTGTGATACACAGCTAACAGGATGAGGCATAATGTGTGATATAAAGCTAAGAGGATAAGGTATAATGTGTGATATACAGCTAAGAGGATAAGGTATAATGTGTGATATACAGCTAGCCAGATGAGGCATTATTTGTGATAATAGCTAACACTATCATAATGTGTGATATACAGCTAACCAATAAGGCATTATGTGGGATATACAGCTAACCAATAAGGCATTATGTGGGATAAATTGCTGAGGCATAAGTTTAGATGCATGAAGCACAGCACTATGAAGAAGCAAGGATGTTTTCCCAAGGGAAATGCCCAAGGGCTGCTCCATGTGCGCTTCCCACATTACCCGTCTCGCGAGGAACATATGGTTCACACGTAAACAATCTTGTTCTTGCAACATATGTCATATTTGGGATTTTCACACCGCGACTTCAGAGGTGTACACAAGGTACACAGTCTAGACTACCAGTTGTCCGACTTTCACTTGGAAGTCGCGGTGGATGAGCGGGCTAGGCGGCTGACTTTGTGTGCTGGCGATTAGGTGCCTGACTCTGAGGGTGCGGGTTCGAATCCCGGATGGGACTCAACCGAAAAAAGTACTAGAATTTGTACTTTACTAAGAAAGTGAAATCCCAAATATGACATATGTTGCATTTGACCACTTTCTAAATGGCATCGTGTAATCAATCTTGTTCTTCACAGCGAACCTTCAAAGCCTTGTGTATAAAACCACCAAACTTAGTAAGTGAACGGAAGCGGGTTAAAAACCAGGTGCCAGCAGATACATGTTGGAAATTGTCAATAATGTCATATTTTACAATCATATTCTGAGATGGCAAGGCAAAGTCATATCAATCTTCAAAATAAGTAATTATTCAAAGTTTAGGGGCAGGGGGATGATATTGAAGTAATATCCCCGGGCAGAGCGACAATATTTAAGAAATGCCCCCTCATCGACAAGTATCAGGATATGACAAGAATTGTAGGAGTGTGAGAACAACAGAGTGACGTCACTGGGGGTTCATAAAATGTGTTATAAAGATAACAGGATGAAGCACAATGTGTGATATACAGCTAACAAGATAAGGCAAAATGTGTGAAACATACCAAAAAGGATGAGGCAAAATTTGTGATATTTAGCTAACAGGGTGAGGCAAAATGTGTGCTACATAACTAACACATTTATTTGACACATAACATGATAGGTATATAGTGAGACATTGTGTGACCTTTAGGTAACTGAATGAATCACATTGTGTGACCTTTAGGTAACTGAATGAATCACATTGAGTGACCTTTAGGTAACTGAATGAATCACATAGGGTGATCTGTAGGCAACTGAATGAATCACATAGGGTGATCTGTAGGCAACTGAATGAATCACATTGAGTGATCTTTAGGTAACTGAATGAATCACATTGAGTGACCTTTAGGTAACTGAATGAATCACGTTGTGTGACCTTTAGGTAACTGAATGAATCACATTGAGTGACCTTTAGGTAACTGAATGAATCACATAGGGTGATCTGTAGGCAACTGAATGAATCACTGAATGAATCACATAGGGTGATCTGTAGGCAACTGAATGAATCGCATTGAGTGACCTTTAGGTAACTGAATGAATCACATAGGGTGATCTGTAGGCAACTGAATGAATCACGTTGTGTGACCTTTAGGTAACTGAATGAATCACATTGAGTGACCTTTAGGTAACTGAATGAATCACATAGGGTGATCTGTAGGCAACTGAATGAATCACATAGGGTGATCTGTAGGCAACTGAATGAATCACGTTGTGTGACCTTTAGGTAACTGAATGAATCACATAGGGTGATCTGTAGGCAACTGAATGAATCACACTGAGTGACCTTTAGGCAACTGAATGAATCACGTTGTGTGACCTTTAGGTAACTGAATGAATCACGTTGAGTGACCTTTAGGTAACTGAATGAATCACGTTGTGTGACCTTTAGGTAACTGAATGAATCACGTTGAGTGACCTTTAGGTAACTGAATGAATCACATAGGGTGATCTGTAGGCAACTGAATGAATCACATAGGGTGACCTTTAGGTAACTGAATGAATCACATTGAGTGACCTTTAGGTAACTGAATGAATCACATTGAGTGACCTTTAGGTAACTGAATGAATCACATAGGGTGATCTGTAGGCAACTGAATGAATCACGTTGTGTGACCTTTAGGTAACTGAATGAATCACATAGGGTGATCTGTAGGCAACTGAATGAATCACGTTGTGTGACCTTTAGGTAACTGAATGAATCACATTGAGTGACCTTTAGGTAACTGAATGAATCACATAGGGTGACCTGTAGGCAACTGAATGAATCACATTGAGTGACCTTTAGGTATCTGAATGAATCACGTTGTGTGACCTTTAGGTAACTGAATGAATCACGTTGAGTGACCTTTAGGTAACTGAATGAATCACGTTGTGTGACCTTTAGGTAACTGAATGAATCACGTTGAGTGACCTTTAGGTAACTGAATGAATCACATAGGGTGATCTGTAGGCAACTGAATGAATCACATAGGGTGACCTTTAGGTAACT
The DNA here is from genome assembly GCF_037392515.1 of Haliotis asinina. Classification (NCBI taxonomy): domain Eukaryota; kingdom Metazoa; phylum Mollusca; class Gastropoda; order Lepetellida; family Haliotidae; genus Haliotis; species Haliotis asinina. Next base: position 54,640,655 of record NC_090293.1, on the reverse strand, counting down.
GAATGAATCACATTGAGTGACCTTTAGGTAACTGAATGAATCACATTGAGTGACCTTTAGGTAACTGAAAGAATCACATAGGGTGATCTGTAGGCAACTGAATGAATTACGTTGTGTGACCTTTAGGCAACTGAATGAATCACGTTGTGTGACCTTTAGGTAACTGAATGAATCACATAGGGTGATCTGTAGGCAACTGAATGAATCACATTGAGTGACCTTTAGGTAACTGAATGAATCACATAGGGTGATCTGTAGGCAACTGAATGAATCACATTGAGTGACCTTTAGGTAACTGAATGAATCACATTGAGTGATTTTGTGTGACCTTTAGATACCTGAATGAATCACATTGTGTGACCTTTAGGCAACTGAAAGAAACCTATTGAGTTACCTGTAGGCAACTGAATGAATCACATTGAGTGACCGTTAGGCAACTTAGCGAACATTAAGCTTTTCCCTTAAACCAACTTGATGGGACATTGCAAATTATCTTCAGCCAACTTGGTCAAATATTGAATGTAATCTTTAACCAACTTGGTTGAATAACTAGTGTAATCTTGGGACATTGCATGTAATCTTCAATCAGCTTGATAGAAAATAATCTTTAACCCACAGCTGAACATCTTGTTGGGGATAACTAACTTGGTGGTGCATCTTGTGTGAAGTTAGCAATAAGGTTTTGTTGCATGTTGTTGACCTCGGCCAGCTGTGGAAGTAGTCGGAAGATGTCAACAAGGATGCGGCTGCTGTTGTCGGGGTTGCGCTTGGTGATGATGTGGACGAGGAGGTCAAGGTACACAGAGTTGAGCTTCTGAATTGCAACAGAATCCTTCAACCCAGGATTATCTAGAACAAATATTAGATTATCTTACATATCAATAAAAACACAGTGCCTGGCTGTACCATAAGTTGGAGGTTTATCAGGGCAAATACTGATCTGAGAGCAGCTAGAGTGTACACACTGCCCTTTTTTAAACACACAGCAGCCTGGTTCATCAGGATTCACAAGGTGTAGTTGTTTGTTTGGTGCCACATACAACAATATTCAAACCCTGTGATGACATCCTGTAGGGTGGGGGAGTTGATCTCCATACAAGCTGTTTACTCAGCAGGTTAACTATTCTCCAACTGTTCATAGCGCTACAAACTTCTTAAACCCACTTGCTATGATCAAAGTTCTTAGGGCTACAAACATTTTGAGAATACGAGCTGAAGCCTAAGAGTGGGTGATATCAGTACAAGCATTTAAAGGGGCACTGATGCAGAGCAACTTCTGTGAACTGGTGGTGTCTTTTGTTATTGTTTTTCTCCCGTGAGTACCCGGATGATATCCCAGAATTCGTGACTGGTTCGTGATCTCTGCTGCGCCTCCCATATGCGCAATTGATACTTTATGTGTAGACTGATCAACAAAGATGAAGTCATTTTACTTCGTTATTATGAAAACAAATCAAACACCTTGAAATTTACTCATTTGCCAGTGGTATAAAAAAACCCCGTTAGGACTGAAAAGTAACGAGGTCAGTGTACGTCTTTATATTTTGCCTTATAAACCTAATTAGTTCCTTGTCCCATTTGTATGCATTTTGAAAGTTAATAAGAAAAACCCCACACGGTCTGCTTATACTTACAGTGAATTTCTAACATGATTTTAATATCTAAACATTGTATAGATTGCCAACGTGAATCATATTTCACACAAAACCTATTCGTGACCTAGTGCATGTTTTCTGTAATACAGATTCTGCTGAATGCTACAAGAAATAAATTAAAACAAAATGCAAATATTAAATTTGAGACAGACGAATGTTATAGCAACAATGTCAGGCTATTACCTCGTTCAGGAATGTATCCGCCAATATCCACATGCAAGAACGATATTCCATTCATCTGCAGCTGCTAAATAATCCTGCTCTATGTCTTGTGTCTTTCAACAGTCTAGTATGCGAAAAAGTGACACATCGTTTGAACAGTTTTCACACTGGTGTGTATACATAATCTCACTGGTCACCCAGGACAGCACACCTCACATCTAACTGTATGATGTCCGCCATTAGTTAGCCAATAATGAGCAACAATCAATCAAGGCAGTGGCGGTTAATTCTTTGTAGGAAGGATGTTGTTTTTACACTCGTACTTTACGACAGGGTGTATTCAGTATAGTTTCCTAAATCGACACTCATAAACATTGCCTCTTTGACAAATCCACTGTGGAAGTAATTAATCAATCAGTGTGTTATCGGTTAATCCTTTGATCGATGTTTGTTTTTGCAACTCAGCTGATAAACCCTCTTGCATCACTTACATGCACATATTACATAACATACAATACATTTGCCACTACAGACCTTAATTTGTAATGTTGAGTATTCACTCCAGACAGGAGAAATGCCAAATGGGAACCTATGTCGAGTATTCTTTTTCATAGAGATCCTCCTTGGGGTACTTATAAGCATTTAAATGTTCTTTAAATTCTCGCGACAGTTGTAACTATATTTTTTCAATAAAATATATACAATACAAAAAACATTGTTTTTGTCTTGTGAGACCACCCCTACAGGGCCCCTGGCCCCGTGACAGCCAAGAGCAGGTAACTCTTCAGACTATAGCCTCCAGCAAACACTTCCTTTTCTGTCGCCCGTCTGTGAAGACGTGCTACAGCGTTCAGAATTCTTGCTTCCAAGATTGACTTGACAAGTGCTAAGATGAGTAACACAGAGACTCAAACTGTATGTATGGTTTCTTTATTAGACGCATGGGCGCCTCAGGAATCATTTTCTTTGCAGTTTACTTGTCAAAATGTTGTAACTTTTGCCGTCCCTGTTGGTAGCCACGTGGTTAGCATAATGGTGGAAGGCAACCCTTTTTTCCCGCCAAAACTTTTCAGTTTTAAGGCGGTCTTTTTCAAAGTAAGCTTGTGTAGCTATACTTTTTATGTACCTTATATGTACTTTATTCATATTATCTCCATATTTACTACAATTTTTTTGTAAAATATGTCGTAAATTATGGTGTAGTGGCACTTAGCTTTTACCTTAACTACGTAGGTAGTTTTAGTTATTTAGCTTTGCGCCCATGTGTGTCTTGTTTCATTTGTTGTTTATTACGCAACACTAGGAGGCTATTTGTTGCCTTGCAGTTTAAATCCTGCTCAACATGCAAATCCTCCATTCCGGCCAAAGACCTGCATGATGTTTGTCTAAGGTGCCTAGTGGAATGTCATCACGACGATCAGTCTTGTGATGTGTGAGCGGTTTTACCCCTCAGACCAGAAAGTCTAGACACGCGGACTTCTTGTTCTATTCCAACCTACTTAAGGCGGGGGGGGGATATCTGGGCTCAGGACCCTCCATCCAAGCGCTCCCACAAAAAGAAAGGCCCAGCTTCCTCTTCGGAGGGGTCGGCTAAGAAGGCCAGGGTGTCTAGGGACCCTTCCCCTTCTCCTGCCGCTGTATCCTCAGCACCTACCCCTACTTCGCAAGCACCATTAATCTCTGTTGATTCAATTAATGCCTTGTTTCAGCAACAGATGTCTTCGGTCCAATCAATGATAGACTCGGCGCTGTCTGGTTTCCGAAAGGAACTGGACGCCCGATCTTCATTGAGCGGCCATGGTGGTTCAGCTGAGGGAGGCCGCGGCCCGGGCTTAGGCTCGGAGAACACTCCTCCCTCTGGGCAGCCGTCCTGCGCTTTGGGCGTTCAGGCGGATGTGCCTAGGGCAGTCGGCCCCAGCTTGTCCCGTGGGGCAAGTGGGGCAACGACGCCCGGTGTCGGCGGCTTGACCTCGGTCAGCGCGCCTAGTGCCACGGTGGGCAGGCAGCCTAGTGCTGCCCAGCCGCTGGGGGCATCGACATCCTATCCATTTCCTGGGCTCTCGGGCCACCCTCCGGTGGAGGGCTTGCCCCAGTTGCCCAGGCGACCTAGATCAGGCTCTGGCAGGGGTGAACCTAGTGGCTCGGCCCTTCTCAGTCTCTCTGTTCCTTCGAGTTCTGTATCGGTAGCGCCCTCGACAGGCTCGCTTTACGGCGAAGGTTCCTTGTCGGAGGAGCGTGAGGAGATGGATAGTGCGAGTCAGAGGAGTGCGAGTCGGAGGTCACGTACTCGTTCGGTTCGTCCCTCAAACAGGTTAGAGAGAAAACTGCCGAGGTCTTACCTCAGGTTTCTATTCCTGTGTCGGAGCCCGACCCCTTGGAGTTTCGACTCCCCGGGGAGGCATTCGCGCCTACTAAGGTCGCCGAGGCGAGGTTGCGCCTGCTCCCATCGCTGGTTGGGGAGGTAGTGAATCCGCTCCTTTCGGGTACCCGGTCACGCTTTGATCTCCCGGAGATTAGCCGCCAGTGTCAGCTGGATGAGGATTCCCTATTCCAACCGCCAGTGGTGGACGAGTGTGTGTACGCCTCGGTCACCCTGGGGGGGTCCTCCTCCTCTTCCTTGGCCTCGGCCAGGCAGGGCCGGCGGCTGCCGCCCTTCTCCACGGCCGCTCCAGCGCTGAGGTCCGCCTATCGTTCCTTCGAGGAGCAATATAGGTGTGCGGCCCAGCAGCTGAGAGTAGTGGTCCATTCGGCTTACCTTTCTGCTTTGCAGGGGCAGCTGTTGGATCATGGGAGCGCTGCCGACGACTCTCCGTTGGCAGTGTTGGGCCGGCAGCTTACGGACGTGCACTCTCATCTGGCGAGGGACAGCATTAGGTGCTGTGCTAGCCAGATGATGGGGCCCATCATGGGGTTGCGTCGGCTATGGTTATCCGTAGCCAGGTACTCTCCCGCTACCCAGCAGGCACTCCTGGCTCTGCCCTACAGGTTGGGATCTTCCCTCTTCCCTGGGGCACTACAGGTTGTGCGGGAGGCCGCGGAGGCTGTTAGCACTTTCAAGGACTCTAAGCCCTTGTTAGAGCAACCCTCCTCGTCTCGCCAACGGCCTCCCACTCTTGCTTCTGCTTACCCTTCGGCGCCGGCAAAGGAAGGTGCTAAGTGGACTGCTCTGCTGCAGCACAAACGAAGCAAGAGGGGAAAAGGCAAAGGCAAGGGGCCTGCGTTGCAGCAGTCGCAGCAACAGCAGCCTTTTCGGGGCAAAGGGAAGCCTGCCCCGGCTTCCCGTTAAACATTTGCCCAGAGCCTTTGGTGTCCCCCACACAAGCAGACGGAGAACTGCAGAATGTGGGGGTACATTGCCTTGCGCCAGAAGTCCATGTAGGCAACAGACTGTCACTATTCCTTGCGGAATGGTAGGCAGCCACTTCAAATCCCTGGGTCCTGTCCACGGTCAGGGATGGCCATATGCCACAGTGGAAGCGAGACCCTCCACGCTTCTCAGGGATTCGGCACATGCCGGTGCCGTTCTCCCGGGAAAAAGCAGAGGTCCTCCGTGCCGAGGTCCAGTCGTTGCTGGACAAGGCTGCCATCGAGGTGGTTCCGGAAGGTCAACAAGAAGACGGGTTTTATTCCTCGTACTTCCTTGTGACCAAGAAGGACGGAGGGTTCAGACCTATCTTGAATCTCAAGGGGCTGCACAAGTTCATAGAGGTTCCGTCCTTCAGGATGGAGACACTGCGGTCAGTGATCTCTTCCATAGAGACAGGGGATTGGCTCACGTCAATCGATCTCAAAGACGCTTACCTCCATGTTCCGATACACTCCGAGTTCAAGAAATACCTTCGGTTTTCATTCGACGGGAAGTGTTATCAGTTTCGGGTTCTACCCTTCAGCATCTGCACAGCGCCGAGGGTGTTCACCAAACTTATGTTGATTCCGGCTCAGCTAGCCAGGTCACAGGGCGGATGTTGTCATCCGTACCTGGACGATTGGCTTTTGAGGGCCCTTGGGCTCCTGTTATCACACGATGCCACACCAAGTGATGGACATCCTGTTGAAGCTCGGCTGGATCATCAATCTCAAGAAATCAGACCTGACCCCCACGCAGGATCTGGTGTTCTTGGGGGCACGGTTCAATACGGCTCAGGGGATTGTTTCCCTAGCCCCAGACCGCATCGTCAAAGTTCAGAGAACTGTATTTCAGTTTCTCGAGTTCCCCAGAGCCACAGCAAGAACTTGGCTTCATTTGCTGGGCACTATGGCGGCTACAGTGGACGTGGTCTGGCGTGCGAGGTTGAGGATGCGACCCGTTCAACAGGCGTTAGCCCAGTTGTGGTCCCATTCGGAGAGCTACGAGACTGTTCTCGAGACTCCCGCTTGGTGGATTCCTCACCTGCAGTGGTGGACGGAAGTCGGAAATCTGTCCAGGGGGATCCCCTTAGAGACACCGACACCTTACCTCTCGATTCAGACGGACGCCTCCCTCACAGGCTGGGGGCGCGTCCTGGGCGAACTATCGGTCTCGGGCCGTTGGGCCGAGGACGAAGTTACCCTACATATCAATGTGTTGGAATTGAGAGCGGTCCGCCGGGTGTTCAAGAGCTTCGTGGAGTCAGTGCGGGGTCAAGTGGTTCGCCTAGAGATGGACAACCAGACCGCTATGATGTATATCCAGAAGCAAGGCGGCACAGTGTCTCCGTCCCTCCTTCAGGAGGCGTGGCAGTTTCTGCTGTGCGGCGACCAGTTCGACATTCGGGTACTCCCCGTTTTTCTCCCAGGCATAGACAACGTCCGCGCAGATGCGCTATCGAGACGTATACTAGCCCCACACGAGTGGATGCTGCATCGGGGGATATTCAGGATTATTTCCCAGTTGTTCGGGTCGTTCCAGGTAGATCTGTTTGCCTCTGGGTCGACGAATCAGATTCCTGTGTTTTGCTCAAGGATACCAGATCCGAGAGCGATAGCCAATGACGCCTTTCTGCTCGATTGGACAGACAGAGTGCTGTGGGCGCTCCCACCAGTTCCTCTGATCTCACGAGTCCTCTTGCAGCTGACCGCACAACCGGCTCGGCTACTTGTGCTTCTGGCACCGCTTTGGTCGGCTCAAAGCGGGTTTCCGGTAATTCTCAGGTTTCTGACTCAGCCTCCTGTTCTATTACCCTTTCGACCGGACTTACTATCCCAGAATGGAGCGCCACACCCCAATCCCTGGATTCAGTGGGTGGCTTGGCCGCTGTCCGGAGTCGCCTCCATGCGAGAGGAATTCCTGCACCAGTTGCAGACACAATTCTGGCTTCGCAGAGGGATTCGACGAACGTTCAATATGAGGATAGATGGGCCTGTTATGCGCGCTGGTGTGTCGACAGGGGGATTCTCGATCCCTTTTCTGCAGATCTAGTATCTGTGTTGGAGTTTTTTACAATCTAAACTGGAAGCCGGTCTGGCCGCTTCTACAGTTAGAGGTTACTCCAAGGCAGTCTCTGCCTTCCACATTCCTGTCGATGGTGCATTATTGGGGCAGCACCCTCTAGTCAGCACTTCCTTGCAGGCGTGGACAGAATCCGTCCGTATGTCCGGCGGATTAGTCCCCTGTGGGACTTGCCAGTCGTTCTTGATTGGCTGTCCGGTCCTCTTTTTCACAATCTGTCGGCTCTGTCCCTCCAGCTGTTGACATGGAAGACTGCTTTTCTGGTAGCGGTAACTTCTGGCACGTGGGTAGGCGACATACACGCTATGTCCGCTAACCCTGAATTAACGGTGTTTCACAAGGACAGATTGAGCATTCGATTGCCAGATACTTACCGTCCTAAAAGAGATAGCACCTTTCACGTAACGGCGCCTATTGAGCTCCCTGCTTTCACCCGGTACCTCTCTTCGACGTGCTCACGTCTTAGGTGTCCGTAAGACCCTTAAGGCTTATATCAAACGAACAAAAGACATTAGGAAGAATGATGATTGTTCTGCTGTTATGGTCGCGGCAAGGCTGGCTTTCCAGCAAACAAGCATACCATATCTAGGTGGCTTGTCTCTGCCATTTGTATGGGATACACCTCGAAAGGTCGTATGCCCCTGAGGGTTTGAAAGCTCATTAGGTTAGGGCTGTGGTGACGTCTCAGGCATAGGTGTCTGCCTTGCCCATTGAGGAGATCTGCTCCGCGGCTATTTGGAGCCGACCGAGCACGTTCATCCGTCATTACCAGTTAGACAGACTGTCAAGCGAGCGTGCTCGGTTTGGCCAGTCAGTTCTCACCAGTGGGCAGGCACCCTACGACTTTCTCACAGAATGGTAGGGTTAGACCGTGTAATAGCCTGGCCCTGGTCCGCACCCCCGCCGCAAGGCACAGAAGGTCACGTGACCAGGTAAGTTTAATTCCTTGTTACTTTCAGTATCGTAATAAAGGTTATCATCTTCTGTTAGGTTCATGAGCAGACAGAATGCCTCTCCCTAAGATCAGTCTTTTGGAGTCTGTCTTATGCTTATAAGTACCCCAAGGAGGATCTCTATGAAAAAGAATCGAACAAACCTGTAGAGGTTGCAGATTCTTTGAATAGAGTCCTCCTTGGGGTAAGGCCACCCACCTCCCCACATTCTGTCTGTATTGCTTACAGAACGGAAGTGTTTGCTGGAGGCTATAGTTTGATGAGTTACCTGCTCTTGGCTGTCACGGGGCCATGGGCCCTGTAGGGGTGGTCTCACCAGACAAAAACGATGTTTTTTGTTTTGCATATATTTTATTGAAAAAATATAGTTACAACTGTCGCGAGAATTTAAAAAACATTTAAATGCTTATAAGTACCCCAAGGAGGACTCTATTCAAAGAATCTGCAACCTCTACAGGTTTGTTCGAATTTTAGTGGTGTTACCACTATTTATACCCATTATAAATTCATTAACTGACCATCTAGTGAATGATGACAAACAACACGTGTAGGTTTACACCATTAAACACGTGTTACAGCAAGGAAGATGTAATCTCTGTGTTGCATGCAGCTTGAAAACACTTATGGGCCGAAACTGTTTTGAGGATACCAACTTCGTTGTTACATAAGAAATACACATAGGTATTTGCTGTGTACTTGGGTAAATAGGTATAATCAGGGTTTTTTTATGTAAGAAAATTTTCCAATTTCTCTACAAAAGGCAAAGTTGTTGTTATTAGTTGACGAATTCAGATAAATCAACTGTATGTTTTTTATTATCATAGATAATAAACCAGGGTCATAGCTACCAAAATTTATGTATGATGTTTGCTATGACAGCTGGGCCAACCCTCAAAACTATCTAAATATACAGCTTTGCAATCTTTCGAACTTATATGAAACAAATGGCTTGCTATGCATATGTAGACATCATATTTTCACATGACATGATTAAATATCGAGGAAAAAACACAGAAATAGGATCAAATTGGATCAGTATTATACCATCCAGGCATCAGAAAAAAAACTACACTGCTGGGATATTTTGTTACAATCAGATAAGGAATACCATGGGGTTTTTTAAATAACAGCATGTGATGGGCATCTGGCCTCCTCACTTTTTAGGGTGAAGAAATTGTGCTAATGTAGACAGGAGCCCTGTGCCTTTGTCCGTCACAGTCGCGGGAGCAGGTGCTGACCAATTTGCTGCTTGGTTTCGAAATTAGACCATTGGTGAGAAACGTTATTCGCTTTGCATCAGTGCCCCTTTTACTCACCAGGTCTAGGGGAAGTCAGCTGTATGGCCGCAATGATGGCAATTTCTATATCCGACAAGTGGAGTTTGTTGAAGTTATCAGCAAAGGAGAAGAGCAGTCTGACATTTTCCTCCTTGATGACAAACTCCATCCAGAAGCGATTGTAGAATCTTCCATTGGGGAAACGCAAGTATGACTCTCCATCCACGAAAAACTCACTGCATGTAAGCTGGAAGTAATGACAATGTTTTAGTCACAGTTTGTCAAATGATGTTGTCAGTCACTGTGCAGAGCAGAAGCAGCATGTGGTGGATGTTATGGGATGTCCCACCTACCATCAAATCATCACTGTTCAGTCATGGACCCACAATGTCCCACCTACCATCAAATCATCATTGTTCAGTCATGGACCCACAATGTCCCACCTACCATCAAATCATCATTGTTCAGTCATGGACCCACAATGTCCCAACTACCATCAAATCATCATTGTTCAGTCATGGACCCACAATGTCCCACCTACCATCAAATCATCACTGTTCAGTCATAGACCCACAATGTCCCACCTACCATCAAATCATCACTGTTCAGTCATGGACCCACAATGTCCCACCTACCATCAAATCATCATTGTTCAGTCATGGACCCACAATGTCCCACCTACCATCAAATCATCATTGTTCAGTCATGGACCCACAATGTCCCACCTACCATCAAATCATCATTGTTCAGTCATGGACCCACAATGTCCCACCTACCATCAAATCATCATTGTTAAGTCATGGACCCACAATGTCCCACCTACCATCAAATCATCACTGTTCAGTCATGGACCCACAATGTCCCACTTACCATCCAGTCATCATTGTCAAGTCATGGACCCACAATGTCCCACCTACCATCCAGTCATCATTGTTAAGTCATGGACCCACAATGTCCCACTTACCATCCAGTCATCATTGTTAAGTCATGGACCCACAATGTCCCACCTACCATCCAGTCATCATTGTTCAGTCATGGACCCACAATGTCCAACCTACCATCCAGTCATCATTGTTCAGTCATGGACCCACAATGTCCCACTTACCATCCAGTCATCATTGTTAAGTCATGGACCCACAATGTCCCACTTACCATCCAGTCATCATTGTTCAGTCATGGACCCACAATGTCCCACCTACCATCCAGTCATCATTGTTAAGTCATGGACCCACAATGTCCCACTTACCATCCAGTCATCATTGTTAAGTCATGGACCCACAATGTCCCACTTACCATCCAGTCATCATTGTTAAGTCATGGACCCACAATGTCCCACTTACCATCCAATCATCATTGTTAAGTCATGGACCCACAATGTCCCACCTACCATCAAATCATCACTGTTCAGTCATGGACCCACAATGTCCCACCTACCATCAAATCATCACTGTTCAGTCATGGTCCCACAATGTCCCACCTACCATCAAATCATCATTGGTCAGTCATGGACCCACAATGTCCCACCTACCATCAAATCATCACTGTTCAGTCATGGACCCACAATGTCCCACCTACTATCAAATCATCATTGTTCAGTCATGGACCCACAATGTCCCACCTACCATCAAATCATCATTGTTCAGTCATGGACCCACAATGTCCCAACTACCATCAAATCATCATTGTTCAGTCATGGACCCACAATGTCCCACCTACTATCAAATCATCATTGTTCAGTCATGGTCCCACAATGTCCCACCTACCATCAAATCATCATTGTTCAGTCATGGACCCACAATGTCCCACCTACCATCAAATCATCACTGTTCAGTCATGGACCCACAATGTCCCACCTACCATCAAATCATCACTGTTCAGTCATGGACCCACAATGTCCCACCTACTATCAAATCATCACTGTTCAGTCATGGTCCCACAATGTCCCACCTACCATCAAATCATCATTGTTCAGTCATGGACCCACAATGTCCCACCTACCATCAAATCATCACTGTTCAGTCATGGTCCCACAATGTCCCACCTACCATCAAATCATCACTGTTCAGTCATGGTCCCACAATGTCCCATCTACTATCAAATCATCATTGTTCAGTCATGGACCCACAATGTCCCACCTACCATCAAATCATCATTGTTAAGTCATGGACCCACAATGTCCCACCTACTATCAAATCATCATTGTTCAGTCATGGACCCACAATGTCCCACCTACTATCAAATCATCATTGTTCAGTCATTGTCCCACAATGTCCCACCTACTATCAAATCATCACTGTTCAGTCATGGACCCACAATGTCCCACTTACCATCCAGTCATCATTGTTAAGTCATGGACCCACAATGTCCCACTTACCATCCAGTCATCATTGTTCAGTCATGGACCCACAATGTCCCACTTACCATCCAGTCATCATTGTTCAGTCATGGACCCACAATGTCCCACCTACCATCAAATCATCATTGTTCAGTCATGGACCCACAATGTCCCACCTACCATCAAATCATCATTGTTCAGTCATGGACCCACAATGTCCCACCTACCATCCAGTCATCATTGTTCAGTCATGGACCCACAATGTCCCACCTACCATCAAATCATCATTGTTCAGTCATGGACCCACAATGTCCCACCTACCATCAAATCATCATTGTTCAGTCATGGACCCACAATGTCCCACCTACCATCAAATCATCATTGTTCAGTCATGGACCCACAATGTCCCACTTACCATCAAATCATCACTGTTCAGTCATGGACCCACAATGTCCCACCTACCATCAAATCATCACTGTTCAGTCATGGACCCACAATGTCCCACCTACCATCAAATCATCATTGTTCAGTCATGGACCCACAATGTCCCACCTACTATCAAATCATCATTGTTCAGTCATGGACCCACAATGTCCCACCTACCATCAAATCATCACTGTTCAGTCATGGACCCACAATGTCCCACCTACCATCAAATCATCATTGTTCAGTCATGGACCCACAATGTCCCACCTACCATCAAATCATCACTGTTCAGTCATGGTCCCACAATGTCCCACCTACCATCAAATCATCATTGTTCAGTCATGGACCCACAATGTCCCACCTACTATCAAATCATCATTGTTCAGTCATGGACCCACAATGTCCCACCTACCATCAAATCATCATTGTTCAGTAATGGACCCACAATGTCCCACCTACCATCAAATCATCATTGTTCAGTCATGGACCCACAATGTCCCACCTACCATCCAGTCATCATTGTTAAGTCATGGACCCACAATGTCCCACCTACTATCAAATCATCATTGTTCAGTCATGGACCCACAATGTCCCACTTACCATCAAATCATCATTGTTCAGTCATGGTCCCACAATGTCCCACCTACTATCAAATCATCACTGTTCAGTCATGGACCCACAATGTCCCACTTACCATCCAGTCATCATTGTTCAGTCATGGACCCACAATGTCCCCCTTACCATCCAGTCATCATTGTTAAGTCATGGACCCACAATGTCCCACTTACCATCCAGTCATCATTGTTAAGTCATGGACCCACAATGTCCCACTTACCATCCAGTCATCATTGTTAAGTCATGGACCCACAATGTCCCACCTACCATCCAGTCATCATTGTTCAGTCATGGACCCACAATGTCCCACCTACCATCAAATCATCACTGTTCAGTCATAGACCCACAATGTCCCACCTACTATCAAATCATCATTGTTCAGTCATGGTCCCACAATGTCCCACCTACCATCAAATCATCATTGTTCAGTCATGGACCCACAATGTCCCACCTACCATCAAATCATCACTGTTCAGTCATGGACCCACAATGTCCCACCTACCATCAAATCATCACTGTTCAGTCATGGACCCACAATGTCCCACCTACCATCAAATCATCACTGTTCAGTCATGGTCCCACAATGTCCCACCTACCATCAAATCATCATTGTTCAGTCATGGACCCACAATGTCCCACCTACCATCAAATCATCACTGTTCAGTCATGGTCCCACAATGTCCCACCTACCATCAAATCATCACTGTTCAGTCATGGACCCACAATGTCCCACCTACTATCAAATCATCATTGTTAAGTCATGGACCCACAATGTCCCACCTACCATCAAATCATCATTGTTAAGTCATGGACCCACAATGTCCCACCTACCATCAAATCATCATTGTTTAGTCATGGACCCACAATGTCCCACCTACTATCAAATCATCATTGTTCAGTCATGGTCCCACAATGTCCCACCTACTATCAAATCATCACTGTTCAGTCATGGACCCACAATGTCCCACTTACCATCCAGTCATCATTGTTCAGTCATGGACCCACAATGTCCCCTTACCATCCAGTCATCATTGTTAAGTCATGGACCCACAATGTCCCACTTACCATCCAGTCATCATTGTTAAGTCATGGACCCACAATGTCCCACTTACCATCCAGTCATCATTGTTCAGTCATGGACCCACAATGTCCCACCTACCATCCAGTCATCATTGTTCAGTCATGGACCCACAATGTCCCACCTACCATCCAGTCATCATTGTTAAGTCATGGACCCACAATGTCCCACCTACCATCCAGTCATCATTGTTAAGTCATGGACCCACAATGTCCCACCTACCATCCAGTCATCATTGTTAAGTCATGGACCCACAATGTCCCACCTACCATCCAGATATCATAGTAGGCACGCTTCAACAGCATCTTCTGGTCCTCTACATTGATCTTCGAGAAGCCAGGGACAGCATTGCAGAAGCCTGGAAGTGAAGACAGACATATGCTATTCTATGTGTCAGTGACACTTATTAAAACAGTTACCTTCACAAACATTTCACCTTGATTCTGAAGGGTGAGATGACAGAGACATGCTGCACCAAACACCACACCTGGAGAAACCACGACTAGATCCTGTTCGTTCAAGGGGACTTCAGTGACTTCAGACAACACCCAGACATGGACTGACTCATGGTCCTCTGTGGTATTCACAGCATACACTGTGAGCTAGCAAACACACTCAATACTGGTCTATATTTCACAACCAATTTCACTGTGTCACATAATCATGGTAAAACACATCAATAATGACAGATGCATGTTGTAAGAGGTGACTAATAGGATTGGGTGGTCAGACTCACATTGGTTGAAACAGTATAGATCAATGCTCATGCTGTTGATCACTGTATTGTCTGATCTAGACTCAATAATTTACAAATGCAAACAATAAGTGAGCATGTGGACGAGTTCATTTCAACCCAGCTTCTGATAGTACTGCAGGAGGGCAGGCACGGGTAACCTGTATGCTTGGGACGGATGTGTAATGAGTTTGATCAGGGTACTCCTCTGACCTGTTACGATCATGTGACTGATAGACTAACCAGCTGAATATGTTATTCTTTCATGACTGAAAGGTTGTATTATCTTGGAAGATTTAGACATAATTTACAGCCACTTATTTTGAACAAAATACATGGTTAAGAAATTGAAAAAATTGAAATTTTAGTCTCTGACCTGAAGACTATACTGACCTCTCCTACAAATTAGATGTCAGGAATCTAAAATAATGAGTATCCAAGAAGGGTAGGGAAACAGGGGTGAGGTACAAACTCATATTTACTTTCACCTGGTCTTAGAAAAGTCTACCTTGTTATATAATTTGTGTAACATTACGTACAGATTCATAACATTTGGCAGAAATGATGAAACACAAAACAAAAATATAACTGAAAACAAGTGTTTTTGTAATATTCAACAGAATGGCCAAAAATTTCACTCATGCTGTTCTGTGTATTTCGGCAATAACATACAAAATCATTTTGGGTTAGTTTATCCCTCAGTCACCAGTCTTTGTCATACATGTATGTTTTTACTACTAAAATCATTCTTGTCAGTGAAGTATGTTGACATGGCATGAGTTTGTTAAGCCAACCTATGATTCTCTCATTGGTGATGTGAACTCCTTGGAAGAGCTGGTTCCATGTGTCCTTCACAGTTTCCTCTGTTATTTCCTCCCTCGGCATTGGAAGCTGAAACACAAACCAATGTCCAGTGTGCAAGTTACTTAAACAGGGACAATACAACAGCCCTAAAGAGACAAGGTCCTCTCTTCATATGCCACGCTTTCAATGATATACTCCCCACTTACAGTAATATATTCCTTTCTTACAGGGATATATCCCACTCTTTCAATGATATACCCGACACACACAGAAATATACTCCTGTCTTACAGGGATATGTCCCACTCTTTCAATGATACCCGACACACACAAGATATACTCCTTTCTTACAGGGATATATCCCACTCTTTCAATGATATACCTGACACACACAGAAATATACTCCTGTCTTACAGGGATATGTCCCACTCTTTCAATGATATACCCGACACACACAAGATATACTCTACTCTTACTGCTCTTTTCACTTTCATTGAAATTCTCCACCTACACAGTAAAATAATCCATATATTCCAGGGGTGGATATGTGGCCCCTCCCGACCTTGAAAAGTTTTGCTGAGGAGCATTTCCCCTAAACCTTTGTACTTCTTGATCTATGTACAACCAATGACTAACAATGAACATAATTTACTGAAAAAAAGTTCATAGTAAAGCAAAATAATATGATGAAATGTTTCAGGGTCTGACAGACTAGTGCAACACCCTTTAGACTCCAAAATCTGTGATACCAACAAGTCAGGACAGAACTGGAGCAACAGGCCTCACCTTTTCTTGGATGAAGATTCTTGCATGATGTCTGGCTTCAAGATAGGGTCCACTACCAACTTCCAAAGCCTTCTCAAGGCCTTTAAGCAAAGCATCAAAGGCCTCTTCACCACCTTTGTCAAAAATGTCCTCAGCTGAACATTCATCATTTTCTGTTTCAACATCACCAGATCTTGCATCACCACTTTGTATCATTTCTGTGTCAGAAGAAGCAACTGGTTGACCTTGATCATGTGACCAGTTGGATTCAGTATGACTGGTGTATTGTGCTGATGATGTGGAAACAGTAGCAGCACAATCCATATGCCATGGATGACCCTGACTTTCTTCATGACCTTGAACCTGATAAGATGGGTCCTGTGTGAATACATCTTGATGAAAAGAATGCACCTGTGGATCTGGATGTTCAGCGGTGTAGAAGTCTGTGTCACTGCTAGCAACATACTGGGTGTCGATACCATGACCCTGCTTTGAGGCAGTGCTTCCAATGGTTACATCTGAAGGATCGTCGTCATGTAGGAAGACAGAACTGTCAAAATATCTCATCTGCTGCTCACTTGAACTCAAACTGTCCTGCTTTAAGTCAGTTTTGTTCCAGTTTGATGACTGACATCCGCTGGATGTAAACAACTGACCAGCCAAGGGAGACCACTCTTGTCCTGACTCTCTGACTGTATCGACAGGAACAGAACAGGCAGCTTCAGTTGTATTGCTGGCTGTATTGATGTAAGTTTCACTGGACAGACGTTTCAGCAGACGCATGCTGCTCTTGTCCGGACACTTCTTGGCTAGTTCCTCAATGACAATCTCTGACACCTTGTTGCCGCCTGTCATCTCCACAACCTGATTGAACAACACCTTGATGACGTTCGGACTGTACATGGAACAGCTGTTGCTGGACGTGTTGCTGTCATCACTGACTGAAGCTGCTTCAGGAATAATCCTTTTGGACGTCTTTGGCAACAAGGCTGTTTCTGCCAGTAAGTTCATATTAGAAGTTCCAGATCCGTCCAGATCACCCACAAGACCTGGTTCCTTGGGGTCCTTGGGCTGATCTCTGTTTTGTTCAGAAAAACTACCAATATCATCATTCCATGGAACCTGAGGAAACGTTTCACTGTATATGTGGGCAGGCACTTGCTGATAAGATGACGAGGACTGAGGGTGGGGCACCTCACCAGAGCTGTTACCATAGCTAC
Source organism: Haliotis asinina (assembly GCF_037392515.1). Lineage (NCBI taxonomy): Eukaryota > Metazoa > Mollusca > Gastropoda > Lepetellida > Haliotidae > Haliotis > Haliotis asinina. The sequence continues at coordinate 54,623,205 of NC_090293.1, read as the reverse complement.
AGAATTGATGGGGAGCCACATCATTGCTGAGAAGTTTCGACATTTGGTTGGTCACTTGATTAGTCAGTTGGTTGGTCACCCTATCAGTCACATGACCGGCGACCATGTTGAATGCATCATCATCTATCCCACTGTCTGGAGAATCAACACAGCCCCCAGGGTTCCTGACAGCGTCCAGAGCCCTCTGTTTCTCCATTTTGGGAATTCGACCCATCTTAACAGCTGGAAGTAAGGGATACGTGCACAGGTCATTACATATATCTGCAGCGCTGCTGGACAGACACATGATCCCATCATAAAATATCTTCAATAGGTTGGCTGGTTGTTGTTTACCATATTTCTCAGCTGATCTTTGAAACGTATTACATTCTGCTGAATCCCCATTTAATGGAAAATCTGTTCAAGATCCACCGATCTTTGTAACAATCACCCACTATCATCATCCACCAAGCAAAAGTGATGAAAATAACAGAATCAAAACTGGTTACTTCGTTGACAAATTACTAAATTGTGATTCACATGATTATTTGGAGTAAATTGTTTTGATATGTACTAAGAGGAATGAATTTCTTAAACAGTTTAATTTATGATCACTGATATTGGTTTTTCATGAAATCAGAAACTGTTTTTTTTTTAGCATGTTGCCAATATACCTGGAATTAGTTGGGATGTTTTGGAAAATACATGAACATGAATAATTTTGTATACCAGTGTGAGATTTATGGCATATTAAATAGTCTGGTATAAGATAACTATCACATCAACCTTGGCTGTGACAAATACATCAATATATATACTCATACATTAGAATCATAGCCTAGTAAGTGTGAAAACTCATGCTGTACTTGTTAAACTTGTTTGATAAAGGAAAATTCAGGTTTTACACTGTGTAGCTTTTTTTCAAATTTTCAGACATCCATCTGTCAGTTAACTGCGTACATTTGATCAATATTGTTAGAATATGCATTATGGGTATGGTTGTCTGTCTGTCTTCTCTCCGCAACATAAGTTAAGGTCAGGGCCCTATTCTGAAAATATTTGTAGCCTAAAAAAGGAATAAGCTTAAGAAGTTTGTAGGGCTGCGAATGTTTCGAGAATAGCGGGCCAGGTCTGTAGTCAACTTTGCTATTTTTCTTTGAGACAATCAAGATTCCTTCTGACTTTTCATAATTATATATTTTTACAACCAAAGTCTTAGAAAAGGTGTCTAATGTTTGAATCACATTTTCAAATGTCTTATTGTTTTCATTGATTTTCATGCATTTACATGTTCTTAATATTTCAAGTGGTTTTCAAAACTTGAAGATAATTGTTAACCCACTTTTGGGATACTGTCAGCATGGTCTACTTTCTTGTCATGACATTGACATAAATTCTCATTAAAGTTGTTGTTTCCTCAATAATGACATCCTCATTAGTCAACACTACTCTATTTAGCTTCTGTATGAGTTGTTACTTTGCTTACAAAGTTTCCATTTTCAAGACTACAAAAATACCTGCATGCTTTTTCTCCATCCTCAGTTTGTCGTGATCTGGATCTATTAAAACACCTTCCACTTTACATTTTCTTGAGTTTTCAAGTTCATTTTTGAATTTTAAGAATTTGAATCAATATTCACATCATTTTGCAGTTTTTCTAAGAATTCTGTCAATAGCATTTCATTTTTTATTCCTCTTTTTCTTATATGATATAATGTCTTACCTCTTATATCCATCAATGAAATTTCCAAAAAAAGCTCTAAAATACATTTCACATACACTGATGTTATCCAGGATACTCCTGTTACTCCTGTTACTCCTGAATTACTTATAACTGTTTTTACGTACTCTGTTATATTTCCTATACATGTGTTTTCATTTTTGTAATCCAAATACAAAATGTAAATTGATTAAAGTGTGATCAGTTTGATAACAAACATTGGGACTAGTTCTTGCTGTGTCCTTATCCACAGGAAATTCTCTCCAAGTAACCAGCGTTAAAATGACTTCCCTGTCGGCATTTGATGCCAGGGAGGAAAAAACATGTTTGCCATTTATACTGAATGTATAACATTAGACACAAGCACACAAAATCCATTTGATTTATACTTATGTCATTCAGATATTAGGCAGTAAATTTGTTTGCTCACACTTTATCTAAAGATGGCAAATTAACAAAATGGTTGAAAAGTGTCCAGCCGAATGTGTTTACTGAATTCAAAGAAAACAATATCGAGTTGTTCTGGTAAAAATCGACTCAGTGTTGTTGTGGTAAAACGTTTCCTTCCTGCCATGTTGACATCAGCTGATCGACTGACCTCAATTCAGCTCACGTCATGCTAAAGGCTTGGCAATGCATGCTTTTCTCACTCTGTATGGTCAACGAGGCGTGACGGGAGGATACGACTTTTGTACTCCCTGCTTGCGGATTGTGAGAGGTGTACATGGTATTTTATAGACTCACATGAACCAATCAAAACTCGACATTCATACATGAGGCTGAATAAAATAACTGACCTTCAAATGACATGCCAAGCTCCAAGCACTTCCTGTATCGACACGACTTACATCGGTTCCTGTTCTGCGGCGTGATGACACACTGACCTCCGAAGAAGCACTTGTACTTATCTCCCTTGGGGATGCTTCTCTTGAAGAAGCCCTGGAACACATTCAGCTGGTGACTTTACCTTACATAGAAGAAATGGTCTTAAACTGAACAAATGTATCACACAACTGTCATGCCAAGTGTGATTGATGAAGATTTGATGATTTTCATGGTATGCACAGAGTATGACATCTACATTATTTCCCCTTGTGAACCTTCACATTCACTATAATGAGTCTTTGATTTCTTTTCACGTTTCCAGATCATTCATTCTAACAAACCTCTTAAAGCACACATCTTCTGCAGTGTATATAGTAACAATGCTGGGTATTTAATATTATATTTTCAAAATGAGGTTAAAGTTATATCAATATTTTCAAAATTATTTCTCTTCATTTTTACACTGACAGTATGACTCTTCAATTTGACGATATGACTTAACACATATGACAAAGTTTTCAATGTTCATTCTCAACTTCCTTTGGACTATACTCAATCATTTGCTACTTACCTTACAACCTTCACATGTGGCCAGACCATAATGTACTCCTGTAGCTCTGTCATTACAGATACGACAGTCTCCAAATGGGAAGGGTATAGCTCCTGGTGGCATCTTGATGGCTGGATGTGTTTATACAGGTATGCAAGCTATCTGAATGATAAAAAACATTACATGTAATGCTAATACAGTCTCTGGCGTTTTACTTGCTACACAGTCCAAAGTGTATGACCAACTATACAATCTCTGGTGTATAACTTGCTACACAGTGTATGACCAACTATACAATCTCTGATATATAACTTGCTACACAGTCCAAGCTGTATGACCAACCATCCAATCTCTGGTATAACTGGCTACACAGTTTAAGGTGTATGACCAACTATACAATCTCTGGTGCATAACTGGCTACACAGTGTATGACCAACTACACAATCTCTGGTATAACTGGCTACACAGTCCAAAATGTATGACCAACTACACAATCTCTGGTGTATGACTCACTACACAGTGAATGACCATCTATACAATCTCTGGTGTATAACTTGATACACAGTCCAAAGTGTATCACCAACTATACAATCTCTGGTGTATAACCTGCTACACAGTCAAAAGTGTATGACCAACTACACAATCTCTGGTGTATAACTGTCTACACTGTGTATGACCAATTATACAATCTCTGATACATGACTTGCTACACAGTCCAAAATATATGACAAACTACACAATTTCTTGTGTATAATTGTCTACACAGAGCATGACCAGCTATACAATCTCTGATGTATAACTTGATACACAGTCCAAAGTGTATGACCAACTACACAATCTCTGGTGTATAACTGTCTACACGGTGTATGACCAGCTATACAATCTCTGATGTATAACTTGCTACACAGTCCAAAGTGTATGACCAACTATACAATCTCTGATGTATAACTTGCTACACAGTCCAAAGTGTATGACCAACTATACAATCTCTGGTGTATAACTTGCTACACAGTCCAAGCAGTAGGACCAACTATCCAATCTCTGGTGCATAACTGGCTACACAGTTTAAGGTGTATGACCAACTATACAATCTCTGCTGCATAACTGGCTATACAGTGTATGACCAACTACACAATCTCTCGTATAATTGGCCACACAGTCTAAGGAGCTTGACAGACTACACAATCTCTGGTGTATAACTGGCAACAAAGTGTTTGACCATCTGTACAATCTCTGATGTATAACTTGCTACACTGTCCAAGTTGTATGACCAACTATTCAACCTGTGGTGTATAACCTGATATACAGTCCAAGGTGTATGACTAACTACACAATTTCTTGTGTATAACTATCTATACAGTGTATGATCAACTATACAATCTCCGAGGTACAACTTGCTACACAGTCCAAAGTGTATGACCAACTATACAATCTCTGGTGTATAACTTGCTACACAGTCCAAAGTGTATGACCAACTATACAATCTCTGGTGTATAACCGACTACACAGTCAAGGCTGTATGACCAACTATACAATCTCTGATGTATAACTTGCTACACAGTCCAAGTAGGGTATAGGAGATTGAACCAGCAATCAACAGAGATGAGGGCTACCAAATCTACAATCTCTGGTGTATAATTTGCTACACAGTGTTTGACCATCTATACAATCTCTGGTTATAACTGGCTACACAGTGTAAGACCAACTACACAGCCTCTGGTGTATAAATGGCTACACAGTCCAAGGTGTATGACCAACTACACAATCTCTGGTGCATAACTGGCTGCACAGTCAAGGGTGTATGACCAACTACACAGCCTCTGGTGTATAACTGGCTGCACAGTCCAAGGTGTATGACCAACTACACAGCCTCTGGTGTATAACTGGCTGCACAGTCCAAGGTGTATGACCAACTACACAGCCTCTGGTGTATAACAGGCTGCACAGTCAAAGGTGTATGACCAACTACACAGTCTCTGGTGTATAACTGGCTGCACAGTCCAAGGTGTATGACCAACTACACAGCCTCTGATGTATAACTGGCTGCACAGTCCAAGGTGTATGACCAACTACACAGCCTCTGGTGTATAACTGGCTGCATAGTCCAAGGTGTATGACCAACTACACAGCCTCTGATGTATAACTGGCTGCACAGTCCAAGGTGTATGACCAACTACACAGCCTCTGGTGTATAACTGGCTGCACAGTCCAAGGTGTATGACCAACTACACAGCCTCTGGTGTATAACTGGCTGCACAGTCAAAGGTGTATGACCAACTACACAATCTCTGGTGCATAACTGGCTGCACAGTCCAAGGTGTAAGATCATCTACATAATCTACAGCTATATGATGTTGCTTGCAAACAGTTCAGACAATCCAATTTCTCAGAGCTTTTCTACAAATTGGTATTGAATAAATATGACACAATAATTAACCAACTAAACATTTCATCTCTTTGAAGCAAGGCAACAGACTCTGTAAAACAGTGAAATATAATACCGAATTGCCATGGGGCATTTCTTCATTCTTTTAACTGAACTTTCCTGGAGAGAGTTTGTCATTACATCAGAAGTGTATGCATATTTATATATACATGTTTGTCTTATATGTGCTGAGAAAAACACCCCAAATCCTTAATTGTACTTGCTGATAAAAACTATGCATTAATCTCCAGTAAACATATAATATTAATATTTCATTTTATTCTTGTAATTCTTTACAAAACATAAGAGTGGAAGCTGTCAAAATCCACATCTGTCCAATCCTGCAAGTTTTCAACACTTGCAGAAAGTCTCAGTCTCGTCCATGGCTTGCACGTTTATCATCATTAAACAGCGCTGTAATCCGGCAGCTATCAAACTGGCATGAAATGAGCTGCCGAATAAGCATGTATACAGTAATTAGCGCTGTCTAATCCAACGTGTGGCAAGATGCCGGATGGATGTGTACTGTTATAATCCTGCATTGAAACTACATGGTTGCCAACAAAGATACGTTAATCTCAGTTCAATGGGGATATACTTGTACATGTAATTAGTGATTTGAGTCAGTGTATGCAGTAACTGAGAGAACCATGTGATACAATACTGTGTAAGAGATTGACAAAACTGGTCCAGTACTTGTCATAGGTAGCTGTGTCAGCTTGACAATCTCGCATGGTGTCTAAACTGGATCATTTCTTCAGTCCTGTTGAGTGAAGGTTTAGACAGCCTCACTGTACAACATGCAAATAATTGCTATTATACAGTTGTGTATACATGAATATTACTTTTGCTCTTATCAGTGTACTAATAGAGTGAGTGAGTTTAGTTTGCAGTATTCCAGCTATATGGCGATGGTCTGTAAATAGAAGAGTCTGGACTAGACAATCCAGAGATCAACAGCATGAGCATCGATCTCCGCAATCTGGAACTGATGACATGTGTCAACCATGTCAACATCGAGCCTGACCACCCAATCCCATTAGTCAGTCACCTTGTGCAACAAGCAGGGGTTACTGAAGGCCAATATTCTGACCCGCATCTTCACCGGACATTTTCTAATAGAATATTTCTCAGAAATATTACTATATGATATCATATGAAATAATATCAAAGCTGAAAAAAACTATGCTTTTATATATTTATGGAATATATTTAATCATTGTTAAATAAATTGGGGCTTTTTGAATACCCACTGGGGCAATTTGACCAAAAATCAGAGGCATTTTGTGCAAATCTGCTAAAGTATTTTGTAGCCAGGGAATTTCAGACATGCTTAGATGTACATACAGTATATAAAGATTTGCTAACATTAGCTACCCTCTCACTCACACTCTAATGACTGCTCAGCAAATTTTCATTGCTGACAGGAATGAGCATATATCTTTGGAATTTTCAAAAGGCAAATATTAGAATGATTGTGATATGTTCGCTATGACAGACGTGTGGAATATATGTGAAATATCCAAGTGCCCTACATATTCCACCTGACAGCATTCATAATGGCTACACCGAGTACAAAGTAGGGTAATATTGTGTCATTTTGCCCTACTTTCACAGTGACGAGCCAGTTCTTCCTTCTGTCTCTTACCTTCTCAATCCGTCGCCTGTCTCGGAAAAAAACAAGAATGGTTTAGTAAACAGGCTTCCTGCTGCTTTGCAGCCGACAGAAGAGCGTTCTTCGTCAATGAAAATATCATTAAATCGTGGCAGGGAGTAGGAACGGGATGTCGCGCGACCTACTTGTTGATTGTATCATGTAAGTTAAACTGTCGTTCGCTAACCATCGATCGACCTGGTGTGTCGTGGCCTTGGCAACGACGTGCTGAAACGACGTCTGTGATGTCGTCAGTACAGGTGTTAATTTCACGCGCAACAGTCACCTCACCTGTGAAGATGAGACAAACATTGTCATGGCCGATGTCGTCGGGTAGTAAACAAGCACGAAGCTCAAATGAATTGTCAGTATAGATAACGACGCATGTCATGAATGTGTATGTAAACTTGACGTTTGTTTTCTTTATCAAGTCCATTAACATATCTGTACCTGGCATTGTCTTATTATTCAAATGACCACAGTCTATTTCTTGTCAGCAATATGCTATCACAAACTGATCTCGAAAAGAGTCGATTATTGGTAATCGAGTGTACTGCTCCATACACCGTCTTATGGATGCGCAGTGTATGGCAAAGTAATGTAAATACGTTATATCACTATGTTTGGAGCGCCGTGTTCCGCATTCATACACGCCCATATCTCAGTAAGAATATTGTTTTTTAGATGACCCAAACTGCGCCAAATCAGTAAGTGGACTGTACATAAAATATTATACATATGCCAGCAAATTCGACTATATACCGGAGGATTATACTGATCACAGTCATTACTAAACCTTCAAATCGTTCAGATTGTATATTTTCTTTGAAATCCTGTTTCAATAAAGAGATATGGTCTCTGATCTGAAGCTGATAATTTTAGGAAACCAAATCTTCTCTAAAATAATAATATTATCCATATATAGTAGCCACAAAACGTACATAAACAGATGACTACTATAATGACGCGTTTCCGTTTTTGTGACGACTGAGTGAGGGAGTTAAGATTTGTCATCACATCGGCACTTCGCGGATACACACATTAATCACAAAGGGCAAAGGAATTTCTGAAAATGTAATATTTATTCATTGCATTGTTATTTACAAACAGAACAAGTCATAGTGGCGAAATGACCCACATATGAATGATGTTATTCAGGGTGTCTGGTATTTATTTATTTGTTTGTTTGTTTGTTTACAAGATGTGCACTTGGACCGGGTCGTAAAATTCAAAGGTATGCGAAACAATTGTCCCAAGAAGTTCTGTGAGCTGCTTTTCACCAACCCATGCTTGTCGAAGCGCCGAGGCGGATTTCTACAAGGACACTGACTGCCATTTACAGATTGCTGTAAAGTAGCTAAAATATTAAGTATAATATACTGAACACCACAAGAAACTATTCAATTTGAAAATTTGACAATGAACAAAAACAAAAACAAACAAACAAACAAACAAAAAAAGACTAAACAGAGTTGCGTTTCTGTTGTTGTACCAATATTACAACCAAACATGCCAAATGACTATGGCAAGTATTGTACTGCATGTACTAACGTATCTCTGGACACTATCAGCGGATATCTCCAGGTTGGTAGAATCACTTTGCCCGTAGTTTGACACATTTGTGAAAAGTGGGTCAGTTATCTCACAGTTGGTCACGGTATCTGGAAAACTTGAACCTGGTGCATAGGTGCTTTGGGGTCGACATTCGGAGAAGAGCGTCATGGTGCGGATAGATTGAGAAACACGCCGTACTTTCTCGAACAACGCCAGGATTTTGATTTAACATTGGGGTTTGGCTACACGACTGGGCCTCCCGTTTATTATCGTTATAGACGCCAAGGGTTAACATGTCCGAAACAAATATATGCCTGCGCGTTTATTCGGGGAAATACGATACTCAGGGCGAATGAGTGGGTGGCTTTAATTTTACGCCGCCCTTACCAATATTCCAGCAGTATCACGGCGGGGGACACAAGAAATGGACTGCACACATTGTATCCATGTGGTGAATCGAACCCGGGTCCTCGGTATCACGATTGAACACATTGACCACGAGGCTACCCCACCGCCCTTCAGAGAGAATGAAGGACCACATTTGTTTCCTTCTATTAAACTTGATATAATGCCATGGACGGATCCATCCAGAGGTGGGGTTCAAGGGGTCCGGACTCCACCCCCTCCCCACAGACACAAGACACACAGACACAGTCCTGGAAGACAAAACGTGTCCCCTCACATCTTCCTAACGATCAGACGGAGTCTGTCTGCCAACCATCAGCACTGTCCATTGACAACATCTCTACCATAGACTGACCTCTATGGATTGAGGTCCGGTCAATGAGTCAATACTCTCGGCGATGACCTGGGATGTCCTGAACATCAGCATTATTGGTTTATTGATCCCAGTTCCATCGTCTGCTGATCAAAGAACATGAAACACTGAACGGAGTGGTCACCTTTGTGGGGTTCTAGCATTCCCTCCTTTGCACTGAATATTTGGTTCCTAAACAGAGATTGTGTGAAATCAAATGTATCACAACTGTATAAACAAAAACATTTTTAGAGACATAAGATCACGAGGTCCTAGAGCTCATACATTTAATCTGACCCAGTGCCGAGGAGAAGATACAAGACATGCTTTTTCACTGTTCCATATCGAAAGTTGAGCATATGAAAGCTATTCAGTATTTCCTTTATTTTTGTTGTTGTTGTAACGGGCGCTTCATCCGTTTACATCTGCATTCTGCGAGGAAAAAGAAGTCGCTTTATGCGAGCTACTGTCTACTCTTATCTGATTTGTTAATATTGGTTGTATTTTGGTTAGTAACGCGTTTGTTATCACTAAACGTCCTTTTCTGATGTAATTTTGAATGAATGTATTCCTTGTCCTACGTCCTCCCTCCTCCCACCCTCACTCCCAGTCTCCCCCTCCCCCTCCCGTGTGGACCCGGGACTGAATGTGTCCACAGCTGGTCCATTGCTGGTCGTCAGAGGCGACCAAATTGGGCAACCTGTTAGCCGTGGGTTGGGCCCCTGTGTCGGTGGAGGAAAGGATCCTGGTGGTTGAGACCTGCAACCGTGTTTCTGTTGCTCAACACACCACTTTGGCCCTGACTTCACCTAGGCGGGTGGTAGAATGGGCCCGGTTCTGCCAATCGGCTGGTCATGCCATGCCCTGTGCATGAAACATAATAATCATGTTGGATGCTGTAAACTGTTTTGCATTTATGAATGTGACTGTTATTATCTGAAATTTGCTTCTGTTTATTTGCCTAGAGTACAATGCCAGAAGGTGGTGACTCATGGGCCAATCCGGTGACGTTGACCTCTGAAATCTGCAGGTTTCCGGTTATTTGTAATGGGCCGCACCAACCAGACATTTGGTAAACCACTTCACTTTTTCATGTCATACATGCTTGAGTATAACATCCTTGTATCCTTGGTGTTTGCATCCTGGATGTCCGGTGCAATGTCCTTGTTGACACTCCGTGACGGGTGAGGAGCACGGGTGTTGAATTAATATCTTTCACAATGTCACAAGACCATTCTGGTTCCGCTAGATATGAGAAAAAGAGACGTTTGGAACACGATGGTTCCAACGAAACCATTTAAAAAAATGTAGAATCGTGGTCTCGGTTCTTGGTGATTGAAGCCTCTGATCACGCACCTATCAAATTAAATCCACTTACTGTGTCCAAAGCTGTTTCTGGGATCTGCGCAGATGTGAAAAATGTAACTTGTCTTCGAAATGGCTCACTTTTTGTGGAATGTGAGAGAGAGCAACAATTTCTCAATCTTCTATCGGTCACTCAGTTTGCCAATATTGAGGTGGTAGTATCCCTCATAGAACTCATGTCGAGGCATTGTTCGAGACCGAGATCGATCCCCGTCTGACATGTCAGAACATGAAATTCAATCTGAATTAGCAGATCAAGGTGTAACATCCATTAAACGTTTCACCAAAAAGTTGATGACATTATTAAAAACACAATCACATACCTTGTGACATTTGCATGTGCGTCAGTTCCACGATCAATTAAGGCTGGTTATTTGAATATCGGGGTGGAAGTGAATATCCCCACTCCACTCAGATGCTATAACTGTCAAAAATTTGGCCATGGCTCAAAGTCTTGTCACAATCTTGTTGTGTGTGATCGGTGTGGTGATCGTCACGATCTGTCTGATTGTGTCAAAGACATATGTGCGAACTGTGGAGGAAGTCATGTTGCTTCTTTAAAGTCATGTCCCGAGTGGCAAAAACAGTCCGAAATAATCAAAATCAAATGCAAACATAATCTTTCTTTTTTTGAAGCCAAAAAACTGTACGCAAGCCAGACACAAAATCCTACCACTTTGTCTTACTCTGCTGCAGGTACCCGGTCTGCACCGACCTCCTCTATCTTGAGTCAGGCTGAGTTAACTTGGATACATTCTGATCAGCCTCTCAGTCTTAGTACAAACATTCAACCAAACATTGCATCTTCAGAAACACAAACTACTCAGATTGCCGTTCACACAGAACAAAATGTTGGCAAACCAAGAAAGACAAGAAAAAGCAAAACAACTGTTGAAAGTTGGAAATCTTCCCTCTGTGGACATCACTACTGAAAACATATTTGCTCCTTTGGAAATGGAGGTGACTCCATCGCAGGAGAGAGGAAGCAACGTTTCTTCCTCACGTTCCCGAAACAGGTCCCCAACTGAGCCTCCATGACTCAATCTGTAAATCTCATCCAGTGGAATTGCAGAGGACATAGAAATAATATCAACGATGTACAGTTATTAATTCAAGACTATAAACCATCAGCACTAAACCCACTGACAGATTTGACTTAAGGCAATACAATTGGCATTATTTATTTTCTCCACCAGGATATGAGGCGTCTGGAGGAGCGTCTATTTTTATATGACAGGGAGTCATTAACAGACCTGTTCCTCTTAATACAAATCTTCAAGCTGTTGCTGTCCGGTTAACTCTGCATATTGTATTTACTTTGTATTTTCATTGTAACCATCAGCCCAACCGCTGATTCATCATAATCATCTAAGTGGAATTTTAAAAAAAGAGAATTGGAAACTGTATGAGGTATTATGTACTTCAAACCTAACACCTGACCGCTTTGAAAATACCGAAGATCACATTAAGCTATTTTCTCATCAGCTCACTACTATAGCTGATCAAACAATACCTAAGTCCTCTGCAAATCCCCACATTCGCAAACCGTGGTTCAATAAAGATTGCAAACAGGCCAGAAAGAATATGAAGAAAGCTGAAAAGTTTTTTTCGTAAACATCCAACGGTTCATAATTTAGACATAGTGAAAAGTTGAAATGCTAAGGCCCGACGTACATTTAAACAGCATAAACGTCAGTCTTGGAGAAACTACATTTCGAAGATAAATTCACGAACACCCATTTCAAAGGTATGGAACATGATTCAAAGAATAAAGGGCAAAGGTTCTGAATCCATGGTTCACCATCTGAAGGAAGGTGACAATTTATTAACTGATAAATATCACATCGCTATAGGCTTGGTGACACTCTCGCCAACATTCTTCGTTAAATTACGTACCTGAATTTCAGCAGTATCAGAAACAACGGGAGAAGAACATCAATTTTAAATCAGACAATGGCGAAGACTATAATGAATTATTTTCATTACATGAGCTCCACACTGCCCTTGATCAAGCTCATGACACAGCAACAGGAAGCATTTACCTGAATCATGTTTGGAAACACTTTTAAATATTTTTTATCAAATATGGACTTTAGGGAATTTCCCACCTTCATGGCGTAATACCATTGTTGTCCCTATTCTAAGCCTGGCTGGAATCATACTGATCCTTCTAATTACAGACCAATCTCTTTATCGAGTTGTGTCTGTAAGACTATGGAGCGAATGAAAAATAATAAACTAATATAGTAACCAATAACTTTATATCAAATATTCAATGTGGTGTCAGGTGGTTTCAGGTCCAAGTCGGTTCAACCTGACCACTATAATTAGGATCAGGGTGTCCCTCAGGGCAGTATTTTGTCAGTCACCTTATTTAGTATCAAAATAAACAGTTTATCCAAGGTTTTAAATGATTCAATCGATGGATCACCTTTTGTGGACGACTGTGTACACTTCTGTAGAAAATACAAGCCACATAAGGACTCAGAACTATTTTTAAATGGCACCCCCATCGAAGTTGTAAAGGAGGCCAAGTTCTTAGGTCTTATTTTTGACTCTCATTTAACCTTTTTGTCCCATATTAAATCCTTTAAAGCCAAATGCCTGAAGGCATTCGATTTGTTCAAAGTGGTATCCAACTCAAAGTGGGGAGGAGATCAAGCTACTCTCCTACATCTATACAGATCACTTGTCCGCTCAAAACTTGATTATGGCTCCACTGTATATGGTGGAGCCTGAAAAGGCAACCTTAAAATTCTTGATTCTGTCCACCACCATGGTCTAAGACTTTGTCTTGGGTCCTTTAGAACTTCACCTGTTGACAGTCTCTATGTTGAGGCCAATGAACCGCCCCTTACAGAACGCCGCACCAAACTGTCATTACAATTTATTACCAAATTATATTCTAATGACGCTAGCCCTCCCTATAACTGTGTCTTCAATCCCCTTTAAGAGGATTTGTATAACAAGAAACCTTCTCTTGTCCCGCCCCTTAGGCAAAGAATTAAGCCAATCATTTCCTCTGCTGACACTGAACTAGAAAGTATATCTCCTTCCCAGCTTCTTTCTTGTCCTCCTTGGCAACTGGTTAGACCTAACATTAACATCATTTAAATAATCAGAAACCAATGAATTACAATATAAACATGAACATAATCAATTAAAAACTACACATAGCAATTACAAACCCTTATTTACCGATGGGTCCAAGGATGGTGGTGCGGTGGCTTGTGCCACTGTCACTGGATCCAGGACAGTATCTTCTCGATTACCGGATAACAGTTCTATTTTCACTGCAGAAGCAAACGCCATATTAACGGCACTTAAATATATTCAAAGATACCCTAAACATAATCAGTATATAATCTATTCGGACTCTCTTTCTTGTCTTCAGGCTATTAAAAATATGTCATGCAAACATCCACTCTTAATCGAAATTATTGAAGTTTGTATAATGATCTTGCTACTGGCCAATTCGAGATCGTTTTCTGTTGGTTACCCAGCCATGTAGGAATCTCTGAAAATACATTCGCTGACCTTGCTGCTAAGGCAGCACTCAACAAATGTGACATCACTTCTTATTCCCTACACTGATTATAAAGCTACCATTAGATCTTACATTCGTCATATGATGCAGGAGAAGTAGGACACCCAGGTAGGTATCAATAAATTACATGCAATAAAACCATATGTCGGTTACACCTACTTGGGTTGTCGGTCCAGATATGAAGAGGTCATTATACGACGATGTCGTATTGGCCACACCAGGTATACGCATGAATATCTTTTGAAAGGTGAGGATCCTCCGTTCTGCATCCCTTTTGATGAAATAATCACGGTCAAGCATGTCTTGCTGGACTGTGTTGAATATTCTATCACAAGGGACAATTATTTCAAATCAAGAACTATGAAGGACCTTTCTAGTAACGTAAGTTCTCATTTTAAAAGAATTAAGACTTGTTGTCTGACTTGTAAATAAATACGTATTTTATGATTGGAAGTTGAATAGTAACTGAGATTGTTCGTGGCTGTATCCTCGAGAGGGGTTGAAGTACCGTAAAATTATTGTCCTCCTGAGAGGGTATTGTCTTCCTGAGAGAGTCCCAAAACATTTGAAGTCAAATTTAATCTTCCATTTTTTAGCTGTAGTATTTCTGTCATATTAATTTGTGACTCATCACCAGCAGCTGTGGGGATGGTGTAAATCCAGCTAGGGGCCATACAGGTAGCAGAAGTACTGTAAGTCCCCATGGCCTCTAGTATTGTGGTCTACCTTTAGTTGTTTGTGATCTATAGCCTGTTGCTTTTATGTTATATTCTCTGAATGGTGATATTAGCTCTAACGTTTCACGCTAGTTTTGTTTTATTCTAGTTGTTTTACTGTCCTTCGTCGACAGGTTTTTTACCATATACATAAATTCCCTTTTTCAAGAATGTTCTCATCATGATATGGCTGCAACACTGCCGATGTGACGTTAAATATTAACTCACTCACTCACTACTACTACTGCTGTTGCTGCTGCTACTACTACAACCACTACCACCACATCTACTACTACTACTACACTACTACTACTACCACTATTACTACATTACTACTACTTCTACCACCACTACTACATCTACTACTACTACCACCAACACTACATTTACTACTACTACTGCTACTACCACTACTACTACTACCACTACTACACTTTCCACAAGCAAACGTCAAAATGCCATTCAGTGAATGTTAACATGCTATGTGGATTGTCTAATAAATAACAGCTTGTCAGCTGGGGTCATTTCTGGCTTTTCTGGTTGGTTGTTAGTGCCTTGCAATCACTGCTAACCCATGAACATTTTCTGGACTTTCTCTTGCCATTGGATTACCGGTCAAACAATGTCACAATCTGACACCGGAATTTACTGCCTCATGGTTAAAGTGCCCGTCACATCGAAAACCCAGGTTTGATTCAATAAAAGGTACAATGTGTGAAGCTCAGTGTGATATTGCTGGTATATTGCTAAGTATAGGAGAAAACATGTCTCCGAGGTTTTGGTAGATAATGTAAAACCGTAGTGGGACGGACTTCCCGACCCCGATGGTTTTACATTGTCTACCAACACCGAGGAGAAGTGTTTTCTCTAACATATAAACCATCCATGATTCATAATTACAATGTAGATGATCATTTAATGAAGCTACAGAACAATAACTGAAGCGTGCGTAAAATCAATTTAAAGATAGTATCTATAAGTAGATAATTTAACTCCTCCACCTTCATCGGCCCTGTGTTGTAGAGCATCTGCTTATGGATGAGAGAATTGCAGTTCCAATCCCGCTTCGCCAACAGTTTGCATTGTCAGTTTAACCACTCATTTATCATTTGAATGTTGATGTTCATATATAGTTAGGAAAAGAAAGCCCTGGGAAGCGGTCTTACTAACGAAAAGTAAAACCTGGGAAGCGGTCTTACTAACGAAAAGTAAAGCCTGTCCCTCCAAAACAAAAGCCTCAAATGAGGTTAATCTGGGAAAACAAGAGATGACCTAATATATCGTGAGCAACACACTTTAGGTTTATATAAGCGGCATAACACTCACTCACTGTGTGTGTATGAATAATTCTGTTGCTAATATATCCCACCTTATTGTTACAGCACACTAAACAATGATCATGTCTGGATCAGATAATCTCTCTTGGAGGTAAACAAACTCACTAAAACAAACACATTTGAAAAAATAGTATTGTTTTATTTCAGTGAGTAAACATGTATCAAAATAATACTTTTCATAACCTGACATAAGAAACATTTGGAGTCCATGGCGACCCAACCAACTCCATCTGAGGTTGGGGCCAGAGCTGGGACGAGACCCTTAATATGCCAATTTTGTTGTTGTTGCAATTTATCTATCTGGAAAGGAAAGAGTCAAGAGAGGGTTTGGGAATGTCAACTGTTTTGAAGACAATGCTCTTCAACTCTGGTTATCTTCCCTTTTTAACATGAACACAACCCTATATATCTCCCTTTTTGGACATGCGCAGCCTCAACCCTGGTTATCTCCCATGGGAACATGACCACAACCCTCATTATCTCCCCTTTTGAACATAAGCAGCCTCAGCCCTGGTTATCTCCCATGGGAACATGACCACAACCCTCATTATCTCCCCTTTTGAACATGAGCAGCATACCAACCATGGTTACCTCCCCTTTTGAACTCTGAAAATAGGTCAAATTTATAAGTTTGATGTATTTTGTCTCAGTCATTTGTTCAGTAAAAACCCAATCAAAAAAGGTAGCAGAAATTCTGCCAAATTCATGCTAAAACTACATATACTGGTTTTACTACATGTACAGTGATGCACCATTCACACATTTTAAACCTGACTTCTAAACCTGTATATCAAAGACTTGTCTGGTGTCTCATTTTGGTACCATTACATACAAGACGTGAATACTGACTAACACATTTGACTTGTGGAAAGAAGAAAGCTAGAAACTAGTGTAAAAAACTACCCTCAGACTCAGTAGACCAATGTTTAATACTGGCAATAATCACAAAACAAGAAGTTTGTTCTAGTCATAGTTTTCTTCCATGGTTGCATTGCATTTCGTGAAAGTACAGACAACTTTTATGGACACTTAATTTAGAAAGTATCCAAAGCAAATCTTATTTCTTGTTTTAATAGATGATACTACTTTGTCTTCTTCAGCTTTGAATAATGATGGTTAAAATATTTCACACAATAAAAACAATTCACATGGCCTCATTGCTACAAAACAAACAACAATGTCAGCACAGCATTCTTCCAAATGCTCCATAAAACATCAAAATGTTGATTTGGCACAAAATGTAGTAGTCTAATGACAATGACTGAAATAAGCAAGTTTTGAATTCTGAACCGGCTAGTGATTCACCCAGACCTCAATTCAGTTCTATCAGTTTTGATTTGATTCTCTCGATACAGGTAAAAATATCAGACTTCCTTCACCAACAATGGTCACTGCATAAATTAGCCCTGTGTCAACCAATCAGTTCCGTATTGTTTCAGTGCTCGATACTGCTCGTGTTGGAGTCAATTTAATTAAATAGGTATTCAAATATCAAACTGAAATTGTAATAATCATAAGAAAGTGGATATGTTAAAAATCAACTCTAAGATTCGATTTTCCATGAATTGCGGCAACCAGCAAGTGATCATTTCAATGGACACATAGTTCAGCATGCATCAGTTTACACACTAACCTTGCAAATACATTACTTTGCTCATTCCAAGAAAATTTGTAGCAATTTAAAGTCATTTATGTGAGACAAGTATAGGTTCTCAAGAGCAAACAAAAAAAACATTACATGTAGAAGTTACCTCCCTTGTGATATGGGATGATGTTTTGTAGTGGGATAAAAAATCCTAAGGCTCACTAAAGGCAATGTTATTCCTGAAACACTATATATACCATTTCAAGACACCCTTGTCTGTAACCTCCATCCATCAAATTTGTCAAAGACACACACATGTGAACCAATTGATCAACATGACTATCACAAGTCACAGAATTGCACTTTCATAACATACTGTAGTTACAATATCAAACAGTTTTACATAAAGATATATAAAATACAGATTGTCACACACATATACATACACACTGATTACTGTGACATCAACAATGACATCACCATCTACTGTGACATCGACAATGACATCACCATCTACTGTGACATTGACAATGACATCACCATCTACTGTGACATGAACAATGAATGGTATCACCATCTATCGTGACATCAAGTGGGATAAAGTGATGATACCACATATTGTGAAATAATGACATCTGTATTAAGTCGATACAACATCATTGTTACGTTATGACATCTTTATTAAGTCAGAATATCAATATTAAGTCAGCATGACATCAGTATTAAGTCAGAATATCAGCATGAAGTCAGCATGATGTCAGTATTAAGTCAATAAATTAGTATTATGTCAACATATCAATATTAAGTCAACATGAAGTCAGTCAGCAATTTCACAGAGCATGTAAAACCATGTGTATAATAAGCTTCTTTAATTAGCTCAGTTTTCATTAATTTTGTAATTCTCTCAACACCCACACAACGAAACGAAAACCATACAGAGTATGTATGTAAGTATCATTGTTCAGATAACATCCATCCTCGATATCTCCAGGGTATATGTTCCGATAAGTCTCCACTAAAACAACATATGCAAGAACTCCTTCTACCTCTTCCAGATAACCTCTGCATTGTTTCTGTTGCCAAGTATAATCGGTTAGATAATAAAAAAAACGAAAGTGAGTTGTGATTGGTTCGTTCAACTTCCCAGCGTAGACACCTGATTGGATCAAAAGACAGTCAAGGGAGGTAATAAATTTATCTGGCAGAGCAGTAGATGCATCCTGGGTATAGTGGAGACTTATCGGAACGTATACCCTAGAGATATCGTGGATGGATAACATCAGACAACAGCCATTCATCCATTAATACAGGTGAGAAATCTGTGACAAACATGAAGAACAAATGCAAAGGCCCTGTCTGGCATGAAAATGTTGTGTCTCAGCTCTTCCATAAACCTCCCTCCACATGAAGTCAGTCTCCCAGGCTAAGTGTGTTGTTATGACTTCCTCCCCCTCCAGACCCTCCAGGCTTTACTTCAACTGTAATAAACATCAGCTGGTGAAATCTCAACAACATGGCACAGCGGGACTGACTTCACAGCACATACAACTTTATGGATAATTTCTTCTGAACTGCATTGAGCAATGTTTCAATGTAGATCCTTACATCATCATCATCAGTCAACTTTGAAATGCTGTTCCATGCAATACAGCAGATGTTTTCCATAAAGATGTATGCTTTGCTATTTCTTTCAGAATGCCAGTCAAATATTATGGAACATTCCACTAATATCAGGGTGGTGCACACCAGAAATTATCTTCACACATTTTCCTCACATGGGGAATCCAACCTGGACTGTCAAAAGCTGTCGCCATTGCCAAGGGACATAACTCTGCACGATGAGTTGTGTATCTACATTGACAGGGGTTACCCAAACTGTGCAAAAGACCAGGAACTGGCTGAATGCAGTCGTACACCAGACAACACCAGTCAGTATTCCTGGCACATGACAATCCATAACAACAGGATACAATGTCATGTGATCAGTAATCCACGTCACACATTCTTGTTCTGGTTTTAACTAGTTGTGGTCAGACTAATTAAAATAATCGAAGATTGGTAGCACTGACTAAACGTCCAAACAATTGATCGTGTCTTCTGATAATTGACCAAAACAATTTTGCAACACTTGTGTGCTTTAACAACATTTTTCCCAAGGTTAGTTTGTATATGCCATTAAATTTACATTTGGTAAGTACTACAAGCTTCAAAGTCATGACAGAATTTACCTTAAAGGCTGCAAGCAATTTATGTTGCTAACATACTACTCATCAGTTACAGATCTGCAACTTGCAAATGCATTTTGTACATTTTGCAAAACACACAAAGATGGATGTGTTTTTTCATGATTGGTATTCCTTATCAAACTTAACAAGAAAATTAAATAAATGATGCTAACTAATTATGTTCAGTGACTGATCAGTTGCAATGCACCAGTCATATGAGATTTCTCTTGACACAAGAACACAGGATTTTCCCAGACAAACTGTATTTTTTACTCCATAAAAATGGAGACAATTTCTATAAAGAGCCCCATGCTTGTCAATCTGTGTCTGTCTGAATCACTACCGACAATGGAGACAATTTCTATCAAGAGCCTCATCCTTGTCAAACTGTGTCTGTCTGAATCACTACCGACAATGGAGACAATTTCTATTAAGAGACCCATCCTTGTCAAACTGTGTCTGTCTGAATCACTACTGACAATGGAGACAATTTCTATTAAGAGCCTCATCCTTGTCAAACTGTCTGTCTGAATCAATATCGACAATGGAGACAATTTCTATTAAGAGACCCATGCTTGTCACACTGTGTCTGTCTGAATCCATACCGACAATGGAGACAATTTCTATTAAGAGCCTCATGCTTGTCAAACTGTGTCTGTCTGAATCACTACCCTGTCTGAATCAATACCGACAATGGAGACAATTTCTATTAAGAGCCTCATGCTTGTCAAACTGTGTCTGTCTGAATCACTACCAAGCATGTAGTCCATGAACGCAACTGTGTCTGTCTGAATCACTACCAAGCATGTAGTCCATGAACGCAACTGTGTCTGTCTGAATCACTACCAAGCATGTAGTCCATGAACGCAACTGTGTCTGTCTGAATCACTACCAAGCATGCAGTCCATGAACGCAACTGTGTCTGTCTGAATCACTACCAAGCATGTAGTCCATGAACGCAACTGTGTCTGTCTGAATCACTACCAAGCATGTAGTCCATGAACGCAACTGTGTCTGTCTGAATCACTACCAAGCATGTAGTCCATGAACGCAACTGTGTCTGTCTGAATCACTACCAAGCATGTAGTCCATGAATGCAACTGTGTCTGTCTGAATCACTACCAAGCATGCAGTCCATGAATGCAACTGTGTCTGTCTGAATCACTACCAAGCATGCAGTCCATGAATGCAACTGTGTCTGTCTGAATCACTACCCTGTCTGAATCAATACCGACAATGGAGACAATTTCTATTAAGAGCCTCATGCTTGTCAAACTGTGTCTGTCTGAATCACTACCAAGCATGTAGTCCATGAACGCAACTGTGTCTGTCTGAATCACTACCAAGCATGTAGTCCATGAACGCAACTGTGTCTGTCTGAATCACTACCAAGCATGCAGTCCATGAATGCAACTGTGTCTGTCTGAATCACTACCAGGCATGCAGTCCATGAATGCAACTGTGTCTGTCTGAATCACTACCAAGCATGCAGTCCATGAACGCAACTGTGTCTGTCTGAATCACTACCAAGCATGTAGTCCATGAACGCAACTGTGTCTGTCTGAATCACTACCAAGCATGTAGTCCATGAACGCAACTGTGTCTGTCTGAATCAC
The DNA here is from genome assembly GCF_037392515.1 of Haliotis asinina. NCBI lineage: Eukaryota > Metazoa > Mollusca > Gastropoda > Lepetellida > Haliotidae > Haliotis > Haliotis asinina. The sequence continues at coordinate 54,601,350 of NC_090293.1, read as the reverse complement.
TACCAAGCATGCAGTCCATGAACGCAACTGTGTCTGTCTGAATCACTACCAGGCATGCAGTCCATGAATGCAACTGTGTCTGTCTGAATCACTACCAAGCATGCAGTCCATGAACGCAACTGTGTCTGTCTGAATCACTACCAAGCATGTAGTCCATGAACGCAACTGTGTCTGTCTGAATCACTACCAAGCATGTAGTCCATGAATGCAACTGTGTCTGTCTGAATCACTACCAAGCATGCAGTCCATGAATGCAACTGTGTCTGTCTGAATCACTACCAAGCATGCAGTCCATGAACGCAACTGTGTCTGTCTGAATCACTACCAAGCATGTAGTCCATGAACGCAACTGTGTCTGTCTGAATCACTACCAAGCATGTAGTCCATGAATGCAACTGTGTCTGTCTGAATCACTACCAAGCATGCAGTCCATGAATGCAACTGTGTCTGTCTGAATCACTACCAAGCATGCAGTCCATGAATGCAACTGTGTCTGTCTGAATCACTACCAAGCATGTAGTCCATGAATGCAACTGTGTCTGTCTGAATCACTACCAGGCATGCAGTCCATGAATGCAACTGTGTCTGTCTGAATCACTACCAGGCATGTAGTCCATGAACGCAACTGTGTCTGTCTGAATCACTACCAGGCATGCAGTCCATGAATGCAACTGTGTCTGTCTGAATCACTACCAAGCATGTAGTCCATGAACGCAACTGTGTCTGTCTGAATCACTACCAAGCATGTAGTCCATGAACGCAACTGTGTCTGTCTGAATCACTACCAAGCATGTAGTCCATGAATGCAACTGTGTCTGTCTGAATCACTACCAAGCATGTACGCAACTGTGTCTGTCTGAATCACTACCAAGCATGTAGTCCATGAACGCAACTGTGTCTGTCTGAATCACTACCAAGCATGCAGTCCATGAATGCAACTGTGTCTGTCCGAATCACTACCAAGCATGTAGTCCATGAACGCAACTGTGTCTGTCTGAATCACTACCAAGCATGTACGCAACTGTGTCTGTCTGAATCACTACCAAGCATGTAGTCCATGAACGCAACTGTGTCTGTCTGAATCACTACGAAGCATGCAGTCCATGAATGCAACTGTGTCTGTCTGAATCAATACCAAGCATGCAGTCCATGAATGCAACTGTGTCTGTCTGAATCACTACCAAGCATGCAGTCCATGAATGCAACTGTGTCTGTCTGAATCACTACCAAGCATGTACGCAACTGTGTCTGTCCGAATCACTACCAAGCATGTAGTCCATGAACGCAACTGTGTCTGTCCGAATCACTACCAAGCATGCAGTCCATGAACGCAACTGTGTCTGTCTGAATCACTACCAAGCATGTAGTCCATGAACGCAACTGTGTCTGTCTGAATCACTACCAAGCATGCAGTCCATGAACGCAACTGTGTCTGTCCGAATCACTACCAAGCATGTAGTCCATGAACGCAACTGTGTCTGTCCGAATCACTACCAAGCATGTAGTCCATGAACGCAACTGTGTCTGTCTGAATCACTACCAAGCATGTACGCAACTGTGTCTGTCTGAATCACTACCAAGCATGTAGTCCATGAACGCAACTGTGTCTGTCTGAATCACTACCAAGCATGCAGTCCATGAATGCAACTGTGTCTGTCTGAATCACTACCAAGCATGCAGTCCATGAATGCAACTGTGTCTGTCTGAATCACTACCAAGCATGCAGTCCATGAATGCAACTGTGTCTGTCTGAATCACTACCAAGCATGTACGCAACTGTGTCTGTCCGAATCACTACCAAGCATGTAGTCCATGAACGCAACTGTGTCTGTCTGAATCACTACCAAGCATGTAGTCCATGAATGCAACTGTGTCTGTCCGAATCACTACCAAGCATGTAGTCCATGAACGCAACTGTGTCTGTCTGAATCACTACCAGGCATGCAGTCCATGAATGCAACTGTGTCTGTCTGAATCACTACCAAGCATGTAGTCCATGAACGCAACTGTGTCTGTCCGAATCACTACCAAGCATGTAGTCCATGAACGCAACTGTGTCTGTCCGAATCACTACCAAGCATGTAGTCCATGAACAGAACTGTGTCTGTCTGAATCACTACCCTGTCTGAATCACTACCCTGTCCGAATCACTACCAAGCATGTAGTCCATGAACGCAACTGTGTCTGTCTGAATCACTACCAAGCATGTAGTCCATGAATGCAACTGTGTCTGTCCGAATCACTACCAAGCATGTAGTCCATGAACGCAACTGTGTCTGTCTGAATCACTACCAGGCATGCAGTCCATGAATGCAACTGTGTCTGTCTGAATCACTACCAAGCATGTAGTCCATGAACGCATCTGTGTCTGTCCGAATCACTACCAAGCATGTAGTCCATGAACAGAACTGTGTCTTACCAACAATGATGACAACGATGATGGCAACGATGACAACAGCAACAATGGCAATAATACAGTTCATCTTACAGTTCTGCCAACACATCTTCTTCTTCAGTCGAACTGATGTCTTCTTGAAATTGATGGAGCCCGATTCCAAATCCTCTGTCAACACAAAAACAGCAGTGATGGGTATTTCTTTCCAGCTTTTCATCCACAGCCCTTAATCTCACAGTTACTGACTAATGGAATATATCCTCATCCCACCTACCTCTGTCTACCTGTATTCACCTGACCTCATGGTATATATCACTTATAGCTGCCTGTATTCACCTGATGTCACTGTATCTATTCCTTATATCTTCCTGTATTCACGCGACCTCATGGTATCCATCACCAATACCACCTGTACTCACTTGACCTCATGGTATACATCACCTATATCTTCCTGTATTCACCTAACCTACCTGTAATCACCTGATGTCATGGTATACATCATCTATACCTACCTGTATTCACCTGTTCTCATGGTGTATAACACATATGTGCATGTATTTACCTGACCTAACGGTATGCATTACCCATATCTTCCTGTATTGATTGTGACCTCATAGTATACACCACCTATACCATCCTATATTCACCTAACCTCATGGTATACAACACCTATATTTGCCTGTATTCACTTGACCTCATGGTACAAATCATTCATACCAACCTACACTCACTTGACCTCATGGTAAACATCACCTATACCAACCTGTACTCACTTGACCTCATAGTACACATTACCTATACCATCCTGTACTCACTTGACCTCATGGTATACATCACCTATATCTGTCTGTATTCACCTGACCTCATTCTATACATCACCCATATATCCTGTACCCACCTGACCTTTCCTGGAGGTCATCTATCTTGTCTCCTCGGACAATCACCTTCTCTACATTCTGTCGGAGGAGTGAGGTCACCTCACTCACATCGTTCTGCAAGTGATCCAGATGGTCTGTCCGACCTCCATGACCCCGTGTTGTCCTGCATCACAGAAACAACAAAACAATCATAATATATGGTGGGAAAGACCTCCACACAAGTCACAAAGCACTCATCAGGAATGAGGTTCAAACTATATTCCAATGTGGGTATCAAACCCAGGCCTTCCATGGAATACCTGAAATCCCTTGAAGTTCCTTTCTATGAAGAAGCTGACCTAAAAATACACTCAGCCACCAGTAGCTTCCCTTTTACCGCCACATCGGTCACTTGACTAACCATGCTTGTCACTGTCTCCTTATAAAATCACCTGACACAAGAAATTTGGAATTCAGCTTGCCTGTGAGAGGCAGCTGGGAGGGCTTTCATCATGAGTCAGGATAAGTATAAAATATCAATTTTATTCACAAAATTACTAATTTTTCCTTTACCCTGACTTCTGCTTAATTGCTTACAGAATGAGATGGAAACAGCGGTGAGTCAGACCACGCTGGATTCTGCTGGCTGTCAAAATTATGTCCAATATTTCTCCCCTTAACGGGAACTTGTAACAGGGATAATTCAGTCCTGTTCAAGCAGGTTTAATTATAAATTCCAGGGGGGATCACATCCAGTTGAAATTGTCTTCTGAGGAAGGCCTCATTGACTGGAACATGATGATATCCAAAGTAACTAGCATCCTGCTAGTACCTGATGCAACTGAATGTCAAGATATTATAATCAAGACTACAGTGGAAGCTGTCAAAAACGGCATCTGTTCAATCCGGCAAGTTGTCAACACTGGCATAAAATCTCAGTCCCATCTATGGCTCGTACATTTATCATCAGCTCTACAATCCGGTACATTGTCTAAAAAGGATTACTTCTTCACTCCCAATAAGTGCCGGCTTAGACAGCTTCCACTGTAGTTGCAACCTTCTTCATGTACAAGTATCCTCATTATGAGTACACGGTGATAATCATTCATGCTAGTTTGTTCAAGACATATGCATGGACTTTCAACCATTATGCTCCGCAGAGCGTCTGGTTTCCACAAGTCATGTGATAAATGGGTGAGTAAACTCAGTGCCTTCAAGGAAACATTAGTTGCTGTGCAACGATGACAGGCCCAAACTGAAGAATGCCAGTGACGTCCCCTGTGGCTACGTCTTGTAGATAATGGCAAACACTGTGTTTGATTTAAAAAAAGCAGTCCTCCTTCATAGTTGATACAATTTCCATGTAAAGCTAGTGTAGAGGCCAAGGCTCTGACTTCATGTGGGTTGGAGGCTCGTGGATGTTCCAATCCTGATGCTTTGTTGGCTCTCAGAATAACAGCTCCAATCCACACTGAGATAGTGTTGCGGGATACTTCTTTAGGTGTCTCAGTAGATATAGGGATAAACAGGCACTTGAAATGGTGCCTTCTAGACTTGGTATGTGTGAGATATATCTTCAGTGCTCTGGCTGGACAATGATACGAGGGTTGGCTGAAAAGTTCTAAGCCTCACTGTGAAAAAAAGTTACAAAGTCCATGTTTGTAATTTATTTTTCTACATAGTCCCCTTCCAAGTTCACACACTTTTGCCAGCGATGCTGCAAGGCCTGAATCCCGGTTAGGAAGAAATCTTCTTCAGCTACCCTAAAAAATCAGTCACAGCGGAAATGACGTCATCATTACTTGCAAAATGGCGACCTGCGAGTTCCTTTTTCATTTTGGGAAACAGGTGGAAGTCAGAAGGAGCCAAATCAGGTGAATGAGGAGGATGGTCAATGAGTTCAAAGCCACAATCGTGGATTGTTGACATGGCCACCACCGATTTGTGAACAGGCGCATTGTCTTGGTGGAAGAGGACACCTTTAGCGATCATCCCTTGTCGTTTGGCTTTGATTGCTTCTCGCAACTGGTTCAGTAGATCAGCGTAGTATCTGTCGTTGATAGTTTGACCTTTTTCAAGATAATCAATGAGCAGAATACCCCTGGAATCCCAAAAGACTGATGCCATCACCTTTCCAGCTGAAGGAACAGACTTGGCTTTCTTCGGAGCTGGTGAATCAGGATGCTTCCACTGTTTTGACTGTAGTTTTGTTTCTGGTTGAAAGTGATGTATCCATGTCTCATCCATGGTTACAAATCGTGCCACAAAATCATCGGGATCTGCTTCAAAACGACGCAAATTGTCAAGGGATGTCTGGAACCTGACACGTTTCTGTTCTGCTGTCAAGAGCTTTGGCACCCATCTTGCAGAAACTTTTGTCATTCCTAATTCGTTGGTGATAATATGCTCAACCCACTCATGAGAGATGCCCACTACACTAGCAATATGTCGAGTAGTCAATCATCGATCATCCATCAACATATCGAGCACTCTTGTGATGTTTTCTGGAGTGGTTGCTGTTGAAGGCCTTCCTGAACGTGGGTCATCATCAAGGCTTTGTCTGCCACGCTTAAATTCTGCAGCCCACTTGTTTACTGTGGAAAATGAAGGAGCATCATCCCCTAGAGTAGAGACCATGTCAGCATGTATCTGTGTTGGGGACATCCCTTTCTTTTGCAAGTACTTGATGACTGCCCTGTATTCAGTTTTGTCCATTTCTGATGATTTCAGAGGGTAGGTTTACCAAAAGAGCTGTAGTTGAGATAAAACTATTAGTACGTTTGTAGTTCTTGTGTCTATGATTCACTAAATAATTGTCCTCATTGGTGGCAAACACCTGTCTCTGCCTGGTGGGGAAAAAACACTCAGGCTGAGAACTTTTCAGCCAACCCTCGTAGGTCTTGAGTATTATGAGGTCCTAGGGCAGAAGATAAAGCTGGTATGTGGAACTGTCTCTCCAGTTGACCAGACAGTTGATTCTTCGAAATAAAATCCCACTGTAGACCCAGATGAACTGTCTCTTGATGACTTGCATCAAAGCTCGTGTGGTTGAAGCTTAGAACATGAATTTCTCACATTCATGTCGCTGTAGCCAAGGCAAATAAAAACAGTGTCTTCTGAGTCAGCAGTTCAGTTGAAGTCAGGTTGAGCAGTTCGTATGCATCACTTTTGAGATGTTGGAATACAATGTTTAGATCCCAAGCTGGAGCTCTGAACCTGCATTGTCGAAGGAGCGTTGTAAGGCAAGTAGCTCAGGTACTTTAGTCAACTTGATCCCTGTTTTCATGGTGATGACAGAGCTGAGGACAGCTAAATACGCAGATAAAGTAAAACCTTTCAGGCCTCAGGAATGCCGTAGATGACATAGATAATCCGCTATCTGAGGATGTGTCTCCTCCATAGTTGTGAATCCTTTCTTTCTGGTGTATGTCTCAAATCGTTTCCACTTGTCATCATATAAAGTGTGAGTGGATTTCCACTAAAGTAACTACTTTTGCTGCCCTCGCTGAGTATCCTCTGTGTTGTAAACAGGTTGTTTGGTGTGGGGATGGATGAGAAGATTCTTCCAATCTGGTAGTTGTAGAGCTGGTTGTCCGAATTCTTCTATACGTGTTGGGAACCAATCTTTTATTAGCCAATAAGACGTGACCAAAATCAGTTGTAGCAGTTTCGTCTGATTGATTTTCTCGATGACCTTTGGTAGCAGTAAAGGAGGGGGAAACACAAACGCTTTTAATCATTCCCATGGAATGCTGAGAGCGTCTGATGCCCCGGCTAACGGATCTGGTACCAGAGATACAAAGGTTCTTGTGTGTTTGTGGAACCCTGTTGCAAATAATGTCTGGATAATTAGTTGAAATGCTTCCCGATGCAGCATCCACTCTGTTGGTGATGGACGAAGAGGACGAGATATGACGTCTGCCATGATGTTACAAGCTCCTGGTATGTGACATGCTTTTATATGGAGATTCAGACTGTCGACCATGTCGAAGAGTAGAAACATCAGGTGTAGTAGAGATGGCGATCTCTTTGACCCTTGTTTGTTTATGTAGAAGGTCACTGTTGAGTTGTCTGTGTCGATCATCAGTAGTTTGTCTCTCAGTGTTTTTGTCCAGTGATGGGTAGCATGAATCATTGCTTTCATCTCCAACTGGTTGATGTGAAGAGCACTTCCAGATCCCTGCTGCAACCTTGTTGTCTAGATGGGCACCCCATCCTTGAAGAGATGCATCTACGTAGAAATGATTGTTGAATGCCGGCTCTAACGTACAGGTTCCTGTGCAGACATTCGCTCGGCGAGTCCACCAAAGTAGAAATGGCTTCAACTTGTCTGCGAGCGGATTCTGATCTCTGTTGTTGACATGAAGATTCAAGACGTGTTGTAGCGGGCGCAGATGAAGTCTTCCTCTTCTGGTCATATAATGAGCTGACGTGAGAAGACCTGGGAGACACTGCCATTGTCGTAGTGTCAACGGAGAGAGTAATGCTAGATTTATCATGTCTGTGAATCTTGACCCACTAGTCCTCTGGGACAACAATCCAATTCGATGTGGTGATGAAACGAATCCCGATGACCTTGAGATCTTGTTGAGGTTCCCTTTCCGATTTCAGATGATCTACCAACCATTCCGATGGACATAAACTGCTGATCCTTCTTCTTCGTGACGAGTGCTGACAGGATCATTCTCTCTTCCTCGTTGGCAAGATTGCTGAACTCTGAGATAAGAGTCTTGTTGATGGCTCTAGATCAAGCTAGTTCGAAGAAGGTGCGTCTCGTAGTGGTGTCCAGCTGAGGAAGCCGCTTGTGGTCTATCTTGTAGGATAAGTTGTGGGCAGTACTGATTACCTTGTATGCTTCGTCTACATCTGGTGCTCTCATGGGAGACTAAGTCCGGACCATTCATGATCTACAACGTTACTTCAGAGTCTGAGAAGAGGGCTTCCTCCTGAGATGACGATCAGTAGTATCTGTCGTCATCCCTCCGTGAGTGTGACACTTTTGACGGATGCGGATGATCCTACTTATGTGAGTCCAGATCTGAAGGGGATGACGAGTGCTGATAGCGCCTTTGATGAGCTGGGGAGACTGATGAAGATCTTCTGCGTTTGGCGAGTAGAACTGTGAGTGCACTCACCAGAGCGAGCGTCCTTTCTCAGGCGAGCGTAGTCACTCACGCGAGTGCACTCACCCATGCGGGTGCACTCACTTGACATGGGTGGGTCTCTCTCCGTACTTTGACGGGAAGACAAAGATGATGGTGACGATTTTCTTGAGCAGGTGCGAGCATTCAACACCTCTTCATCCTCAGGAGTAAGTGCAGATTTAGTGGAGAGCTCACGTGGAGCAGTAGTCGATGTAGTTGAAGATTGTAGTCTTCTTTCTTCTTCAAAATGATGTTAACTGAACAAATATATAAAGTATATACTGGATCAGATAAATTCCTGCAAAATTTACAACAAATAGTACTACGGGCTTACATGCCAGACAAACTAAGTGTGGGTCAACCACTGACAGTTGTAATCTACACTGCAAACATGATTTCATCTACTCAGACCAAGTCTCAGTTGATGAAATACATGCTAAATAAAGACTCAATAATCCCAAATTTAAGAAATTATTATGCATATACAAAGCCAAACACTGCATACAACATATATTTAGCTAAAGGACCGAAATAACTGAAAGACTTATCGCCGTATCCTTATCCCAGGTGCCTCCCACCGCCCCCTTCGGGTGATGAGGAAAGAGTGACAAGCATGGTCAGTTATGTGACCAGTTTGGCATGAAAAGGGAGGCTACTGGTGGGTGAGTGTATCTTACGTCTGCTTCTTTTAGAAGTGAACTTCAAGGGACTTCAGGTATTCCACTACCTTCACCAGGGAGGAGGAGACAAACAATTAAGCATGAGTCAAGATAAGGAAAAATTATGTGCTATGTACTCCTTGACCTTGCTGTACTGACAAATAATTAATGATCTGAATGTGCTCAAGTATGTGCCATTGTACTCGTTGAACTGTGCTGAAATACTTAGAAGTAATTAAATAGATATCTTAAACTCCTAACTCTTTTCCCTTGGGTGTGATGCACTTTTAGGGGTGATCTATTTTCCCAACATGGAATACATAGCCACAAGCTTGACATGAGTATCCCCTACTGGCTCACAACGTAACCATAGTAACTGATACTTTTGCTTAAAAGCAAAAACATGACCATAACAATTCTGCTTAGCATGTTGAATGCAAATAATGGTGAGTATCGTCCTGTGATCCAAGTAGGGTGAGACAGATCCAACTTCATATGCAACATAAAATACAACTTTGCACATTCTGATACCTTTTGGCATGCACTTACAAAAACAACTTGTCACAAATGCCAATTCAACCTATAACATTGAGAAAAATAATGTGACGTAAAATAGCCTGTGAAATTGGAGTTCAAATGATTCACTAATTTTCCCCCATCACTGGGGGAAACCAGCATGAAACACATGCAATGAATAGGTTCGCGGAGCTAGAAACAGTACGGCTGCCTGGAGGATGACATTGTTAGCAGTAGTCTAATCTTGGTTGTATACATAAACAAGTAAATAATCTACTCATTACATGAAAAAAAACCCCAAAATATGTTGATTACGAGGGGATGTCAATAAGTTTTGAGCCTTGCATAGAAAAACACAAAATATTGGTATGAACCACATTTATTTTTCAACTTAGTCCCCTTGAGAGTCAAGACACTTGTTCCATCTTTTCTGCCAGGCGCTGATGCCATCTCTGTAGAAGGCACCATTTTCGTTCTCAAACCAAGCCTCAGTAGCAGCAATAAGCTCATTATCATCCTGAAATCTACGACCACGCAAGTGTTTCTTGAGATTTGGGAACAGATGGTAATCACTTGGTGCCAGGTCTGGAGAGTAGGGGGGATGCGGCAAGATTTCGTACCCGCATTCCTGAACAGCAGAGGCTGCAATGCGAGAGGTGTGTACTGAAGCATTGTCTTGATGTAGAAGAATACCACGTCTGATCTTGCCCCAGCGCTTCTCCTTGATTGACTGTCGCACTTGCCTCAGCAAGTTAGCGTAATAATCCCCATTCATTGTTCTTCCTTTTGGTAAGTAATCTATGTGGATGATGCCTTTGCTATCTCAGAAGACTGTCACCATTACCTTCTACACTGATCTGGAGGCTTTGAACTTTTTGGTCCTGGGAGAAGTGACATGTTCCATTCCATGGATTCTTGTTTGCTCTCAGGATCATAGTGGTGGATCCAGGTTTCATCACAGGTTACAAGCCTAAAGTGAAAATCTTCTTGATTCTTGTTGTACCTGGTTAGTATGGTGTTGCTTATGGTGACCCTTGTTTGCTTCATTTCATCTGTAAGCATTCTTGGCCTCCATCTTGCACACACCTTAGACATGACCAGATGTTCATGAAGAATTGTCTCGATGGATCCGTGTGAAATGCCTGTGGTCTCCTCTAACTCGTGGAGTGTGGATCGAAGATTTTCCAGCTCAAGTCTATGCACTCTGTCAATGTTTTCCTGACTAGTGCTTGATGTTGGGCAACCTGGACGGGGGTCATTTTCAAGACTCTCTCTACCATCCTTAAATTCATTGACCCATCGTTTGATGGTAGCAGATGAAGGGGAAGACTTCCCATAAACTGCTGAAAGCCTTTCTTCAATGTCCTTCGCCGAGTTTCCTTCACGACCTAAAAACTTAATTACTGCTCTATACTCAATTTTCACTGCTGTGAGGGGGGTCTCTTTCTGTCAATGTGAGCTGTTCAATAACTTCTGAGAGTAGGATACCACAACTTATATATCACATCAGCTACACCCCAAGGTTCAATGTCGTACCATAGGCTGTGACACCTGGGTATGAAAAATGCTCAAGGCTCAAAACTTATTGACATCCCCCCGTATGATAAGCAGAATCTGTCACTGAGAAATCTTAATGCCAAAAACAAAGAGCCAGCTAAGTGTGTTGGCACATGAAGCAGTGGCCAATGAAAAGGCTTCGTTACACTTGAGTGCACACTGACTGGATCTGACTGGGTTCGATATTGCAGCTGCTTCATTTTGAGGAAGGTAAACCCAAGCATAAAGTATTGCACTTTTGATTTGTGATTATATGCTTATGATTTTGTTTATTTGTTTTTTCTTAAACACCAATGCATTTTATATATCACTAAATGTGATAACTGTGTTTTAATTATGTTTGATATTTTGCTTGCATGTGACCTTTAATAATGGAACTCAATATGGGACACCTGCAAATGAAGTACCTGTCAAAAGGTGGGTGACACTGGATCTGTGACACAAAGGTGAGAAAAATCAAACTTAATAATACTCAGTTTGCTAAATGATGCTGAATGGTTGGTAGGACTGGGCCTGCAACACAGAGGCTGAGATAAAACAAATGTGTTCATACTCAATAACCTCCTGATGGCAAGGTCCTTATGGATTTATACAGTATGGTTCAAAATTATTGAGAATAGCTAAAGCATTTCATATTATTAAACGAGAACAAATCAGATAAAATTGAATGTATTGTGAAAATGAACTGACCTTTTCATGTTGTGTAGGTAACAATTTAATATTTTATCAAGTCTCCTTGAGCTTCACGGCACAGTCTAAGACGGGTAGGCATACTTCCTATCAGAGAGGTTAGTGTCTCGTGAGTTATGCTGTCCCAGTATCGGACCACTTCCCTCTTCATGTCTTCAATTTTTGTCAACCCCTTTTGATTCACACATTCCTTCATCATCCCCCAAATGTTCTCAATGGGATTTAAGTCAGGACTATATGCAGGAAATGGTAATGCAGTCACATTTTTCTCCTGAAACCACTGCTTGGCATGTTTTGCGGTGTGTTTAGGATCATTATCTTGCTGCAAAATCCAGTCATTTCCATAAAACACATATGCACTTGGAAGGAGAAAATTATCTAATATGTTAGTGTAGCGTTGACTTGTCAGATTTCCCTCAAACACACACAGCGGGGTCGTTCCTAATAAGGATATCCCTTCCCATACATGAAACTTTGGGCTGTATTTAGGTCGTCGATACAACGGTGCTGACGCAGACTTTGTCCATATTTTCACATTATTGGGATATACCCATATTGAGCTTTCATGTGTAAAAATCACATTTTCCCAGTCAAAGTTTTCATGTGCCAAACACAACTCAACACGCCTGTCTTTATGTTCTTGTTTCATGAGAGGAGAAGGAATTCCAGTCTTTTTCTCCCATCCAAGATCAATCAAATTTCTTCTAACTGTAGATTTTGATACAACTGTTGATCCCCTTTCTATCATTTCATACCTGATGTTGGAGATGCTTGCCCTTTGCATTTTAGACGCTAAAATTCCCAGCCGGACGCGATCTGAGAAGTCCAATTTTCTGGGTCTCCCTGCTCCTTTCTGGTGCCCCAAATCCTTTCCCTCTTTAAAATTCTTCCTAATCCTATACACAGTAGAAAGAGGAGTTCCTGTTCTCTCTGCCAATGTATTTACATCATCAATTCCTTGATTACAAAACTCAAAAATCAACCTTCTTTTATCTTCAGCAGACATTGTTGACAGTGCTGAGGAAAATGACGTCTGCTACAAATTCAGGGGAGGTAACTCTAATTGTACTATACTCAGTAGGCCAAGATGAGGTACCTCCCTTATACCATTACTTACTTTTAAGTATCAGTGAATCAGTTGAGGTGTTAGGATAGCTAAAAGTAAGAAGAAAAATTCTCAATAATTATGAACCAGACTATACATAATTCAGTTCATAGAATGTTAAATGATAGGAATCATATGGATACTCACACAGCTGATACCTCCTGATATGCAAGGTGGACACACATAATCCCAATTCACTGTGTGATCGTTGGGCATTCTTCCGTGATTATCAGATACATGTTCATAAAAACTTCTATACCGCCATCAAACTTTGAACTTCAGTTGATGCACATGTACAGACAATGAGTTTATAAGGCGAAAGGCGAAAGGCGAATATTATATAGTTTATATAAATTATATTATATACTTATAAGTTGCTATAATGATATTATTTGTTTTTCCTTCATTGACTGTAAAATTGATGAGACTTGAATATTAATGTTCCATGTATACGTGAGCTTGGTGAAAGACAGCACCTGACCCCTTTGTTCTTCAGTTTTGAAAAAAATAATTAATGGAACTCAGTGGAAGACGAAATGTGAGGGTTATCAATATCATGACGTATTTTGTTCAAGTTTGATTCTTAGAATTGTATGCCCCAAATATTATGACTCGTATCAAATGAAGAGTGACATCAATGTGTGCAGTTGTCACTGTCAGACGAAAAGGTGACAAGTATTACGCTGAGAATGTAACACTATAACAGACATGCGCTTGTATCCAGGGAACAATCCAAGATGGACCACACTTATATTCCCCAAATCATCAATCCTTGATTTCGTTACTTACATGTTGCGATGGTTCGATCTAATGAGTATTCAATGTCCAGAGAGCAATTCTTCTCACAACGTAGACAGTGTCGACACTCATCTGCTCACACCTACTATCAGTTCCTCCTCTCCGATCAGATGACGGATGTACACAAACACACGTGATACAATTATAGTATTACCCTACGACTGTTTCCGAACACAATATCAAACAGAAAGACTCTTTCGCAAAACGAATACAGATACCTAGACTGAGAATATCATGAATCTTCAAGATACAGATCTTTGATGTTAAATGTTTAAATGTTTAAATGCTGTTTATGAGTTGAGTTGAAACTCAGCTGACTAGAATGGTCCTTAGTAATTCATGCTTGGCTGATGGGTGGTCTGATTCGCCATTGATACATGTCATCTTGACTAATATTTGTCTCAGAATATAAATAATTCTGATAGAAACAAACAATTCCTTTCAAATAAAAAAGGAGAACAAGTGACAAGGGAGATTCAGAATCTGAACCTGTAGAAAGCCAGACTTGGAAATGGTCGGACTAAACTGAAAATAATACAGCTGAGGGATCTGGGTGAAATTGCCCCGGAGCTGTGTGTCAGTGTGATTATACAAACTTTTTATTCACTTCTTGTATTTCTTTACAAAAACATTAATAACGTGCACAATAACTGGCATTAAAGTGTTTACATTTACCAGAAACATTACTTCCAAAAAACTTTAATATGAAAAAATGTAGCATCAAAGTTGACCAAAACTATGTATTGATGGCACATAAGTAATCATGTTAGATAAATTGGGTCATATGAACTACCCCCTAGACCAAATTGTCCGACCCTGTCACGGTGATGCAATTTGACCAAATTTGCTGGGGCAGTTCTGTTGATAGCCAGCCAGACTACTGTTGCGTATCTCAGTCCTAACACAGGGAGTCGTGATACGGGTCCTTGATTCTACATTTCTGATCTGCTAAGAGTGAGAGGCTGTAGACTTCATGATGAATATATCCCAGTGAAGACTGCTCTCCGGAATTGGCAGTGTCTGAATTAGCCACTGTCCCGATAGTTCGTTGCTAGCAAAAACCAGTCGGGCCAGTAAATCTTTACAGTCACTGGTCATACTGGCTAGGGGGTCAGTCTGTAAATATATCACACTCTCCTCTAAAGTAACAATACAATGTTGAATCATGCAGGATTGTGGTTAATCAGTGCCACAGTTGCCAAAGATTATAGCCTGATAAAAATGTTCAGGATACTTGCAGCTAAATGATGACTTATTTGAGCATAAACAAAATATTTCAGACATGTGTTTTCTTGTTTGTTTTTCAATGCATTGTGCCTTTTTGTACTATTGTGATTTTACATCCAATGGTGTATTGTTCTGTGGGCTAATAGCATTCATGCTTTTTCAAAATTTGAAAACTATTTCGCACACTGGGGATTGGTAACTGACGAAGAAAAGACATTCTACTCTCTTTTGAATTAATGATCAACTTCAATTTCAACTAAAAATATCTTAGTTTTAAGTTCGCGGTGTTATATTAACGAAGTCAACTTGACTGGCGCTTAGTCAACTCTCAAAGAATCCATCAAGCTATTATATATAGATTTCTTGAAATGTATTTGATGTGAAACTTTGAAGAAAACGAAACGCAATTCATTGCTATTTTTGATATTCGTTTCATACACTTTAATTTATTTATCAAATCCACAACAATTAAAAAATGATATGGATGATTTCAAATTCATTTTCATCTCCGGTCAACAAATCAGTGTCCAAAGTCAGTAAATATTCCTTCCCGGAGTGAAAGCAACCGTCAGTAGGAGTGTCCTTAATTATGCATTTAACGGGAAAGACAATATGATTTAAGTGATAGTGGAGGCTTGTGGGTGTTAAATTCAGGACAAGGAGACAAACACATTCAAACAGAGTACTTTCATTTGTTGATATATAGTCCTTTGGAAAATAGTAGATGAATCACGCGTGCAATGTGCCGAAAACTGAAGTGACATGTCGCATTTATCAAGAATGCATTGCATTTCATGGTATCTGTCTTATTTACCTTGCAGTCAGTATTTAGGATGTATAGTTTCACGTTTTTTACGTGATTTGGTCGAGACTGCTAAATAATTCATACGATAAGGAATGTTTGCGGCAACCGTGTGCTATTTCGAGCATGTGCTGAGTGATCTCCTCTTGGCGCCACCGGTCATCGTCGTCACACGCTGTTGAGGAATTTGGTGGCGAAGAAAAAGAGATTGTAGATTTATCCTAATCTTGTATAGCATCGTATTCCAAACATGGATGTTGGGAAGCTGGTGGAGGTGCTTAGAGCAACCCTCGATCCAGAGCAGCGAGAGAATGCCGAGCAACAGTTGACGGAGGTGAGAGGCCCGACCACGTTTTCCGTCATGGCAGATTTCCATGTCGCTCTTTTTCGTCGTGATAAATTGTTTTTGTCATATTGGTACAAAGGTGATCATGATTGATTTTAGGTGTTACGATTCGCTGTTGAGGAACTTCGATTAAATAGAAACGATCGTATTGTCCCCGAAAGACTGTCTCTCTTCCTCTCGTGGAACCATCATTAACCCATGCGTTTATCCCATGCATGACGCATGCCATGTTCTGGTCGCACGTGTGCTCCAGGCAAAATACCAGTTAAATGTACTTTTTCCCTGATCGTAGATGGAAATATTGTTTGTAGTCGTCATTGATATGTGGAACCTGTTATGTATTTACTATTGTTTAAACATGACCTCTCAGTGTCACTTGACACATTTCTAGGCCTTTGGAGTATGATTTGAATTATTAAGAGTTATCACTATCAGACAGACTATCTGTTTTTATCCTAAAATGTTTTTCATGCAGATAGGTAACTACTTCCTGGCTTCTACAGGTGATGGGTCCAATGTGAAATATACATCTTGTGATTGTTAGAATCTGATGCGATTGAATGTCTGTCATGTTGACAGATGTCAGTTATGTGCTACACTTATCAAATCATCAAATAATGTCTTAAAGGGGCACTGATGCGGAGTGAATAATGTTTCTCATCATCGGCCTAATTAAGAAACCAAGCAGTAAGTTGGTCAACACCAGCTCCTTCTCGTGACGGACACAGAGACTGGGCTTCTCTCCACATTAGCACAATTTCTTCACTCTAAAAAGTGAGGAGGCCGGATGTCCGTCACATGCCGTTATTTAAAAATATCCATGTTATTCCTTATCTGATTGTAACAAAATATCCCAGCAGTGTAGTTTTTTTTCTGATGCCTGAGTAGTATAGTGACTGATCCCATTTTTTTACATCGATATTTAATGTCATGTGAAAATATGATGTCTACATGCACGTAGCAAGCCAATTGTTTCATATAAGTCTGAAAGACTGCACAGCTATTTAGATAGTTTTGAGGGTTGGCCCAACTGTCATAGCGAATATCATACATAAATTTGGGTAGCTACGACCCTGGTTTATTATCTATGATAATAAAAACACACACTTGATTTATCTGAATTTGTAAACTATTAACAATGACTTTGCCATTTGTAGAGAAATATGAAAATTTTCTTACGTAGAAAAGTGATTATACCTATTTACCCAAGTACACAGCAAATGCCTATGTGCATTTCTTATGTAACAACGAAGTTCTGTTGGTATCCTCAAAACAGTTTCGGCCCATAAGTGTTTTCAGGCTGCATGCAACATAGAGATTACATCTTCCTTGCTGGAACTCGTGTTTGATGGTGTAAACCTACACGTGTTATTTGTCATCATTCACTTGATGGTCAGTTAATGAAGTTTTAATGGGTATAATTAGTGGTAGCACCACTAAAATTACTCAACGAAAGTTTGGCATTTCTCCTGTCTGGAGTAAATACTGACCATTATAAATTAAGGTCTCTAATGGCAAATGTATTGCATGTTATGTAATACGTGCATGTTAGTGATGCAAGAGGGTTTATCAGCTGAGTTGCAAAAACAAACATCGATCAAAGGTGTGCTGTCCTGGGTGACCAGTGAGATTATGTCTACACCAATGTGAAAAATGTTCAAACGATGTGTCACTTTTTAGCATATTAGACTGTTGAAAGACACAAGACATAGAGCAGGATTATTTAGCAGCCGCAGATGAATGGAATATCATTCTTGCATGTGGATATTGATGGATACATTCCTGAATGAGGTAATAGCCTGAGACAGTTGCTATAACTTTCGTCTGTCTTAAATTAGTATTGGCATTTTGTTTTAGTTTATTTCTTGTAGCATTCAGCAGAATCTGTATAATAGAAAACGTGCACTTGGTCGTGAATAGGGGGCAATCTATACAATGTTTAGATATTAAAATCATGTTAGAAATTTACTGTAAGTATAAGTAGACAAAATAAAAAGTCGTACACTGACTTCGTTATTTTTCAGTCCTAATGTTTTTTTTTATACCATTGGCAATTGAGTAAATTTCAAGGTGTTTGATTTGTTTTCATAATAACGAAGTAAAATGACTTCATCTTTGTTGATCAGTCTAAACATAAAGCATGTAAACTATCAATTGCACATATGGGAGGTGCAGCAGAGATCACGAATTGCTCTGCATCAGTGTCCCTTTAAAATCATTTATCCACTGTGATGCTGTCTACCCATAGTTGAAGATGATCTGTGAAGCAAGTAGACCATTCCCGTGGTGACTAGGTGTTCTGTATGTAAACTGTACATTTTGTCAATGACACTAGATATGTGACTGACCATATGTCAGAGTCTCCCAGTAAGAAATAGACAGTTAAGAGAAGGGGAATTAGAGTTCTCTTCACTTGTGCACACAGTGATTTAAGATATCACAAGTTCTTTGGATGTTTTGAGTATTCATGTTATGATTCAATTGGTTAGTCATTGAATGACACCATGTTATCGGTTCATAGATTAAATTATATGTTCATGGTCACTAAAATTGACTTTTTACAAATATTTTTAAGTGGTTATATACTTGAAACTGGTATAAGTCATATGTGTAATTGAACATATCCAAACCATGTAGTGGTGTAATTAATTTTGCCAGGGCTGGGAAAGCCCCTCATGGTACTGTCATGAAGCTGTAATTGCATTGTATGTAATGTGTTGCCTTCTAATAGATATCATGGAAATAGATTGGTTTAAGCAACAGCATGACATATTGTTTCATTTTCTTGATGTTATACCTGAAGTATTTATGGACCAATTGTTGTATTTGTTACAATATATTCATAAAAAGGTCAGATTGACCTCATAGTGTATTTGTTGGGCCCTAGTGTTGAAACAATGTTGTACATTTGAATGAGGAAGTCATAATAATTTTGCCAAGCTAGTGCTTTAATCCCCATAGTGATATTTACAATACATGTCAGTAATCAGTATTACTATACTGAAGAACAACTGCCTTATATATGATGTCACATCATTTGTACTCCTTTAGCCAGCAGGTTTATTCTTTGATGTTTTATTTTTAGAGTTGTCAAATCTCATTTTTGGTTTTAATCATCAAAACATGATTTTGGGAGTTGTTGTTTCAAATTGCTGTCTAAATCTTAGCAGCATTATTATAATGGTTCTTCTTCCCTCTTGAAAACAAGTTCAAGTTTTTGTGTGTTTCCGTACACATATTATGTGGGTGAGACAATGGCTGTTGTTGATAGATTATGACTAATGAGAACAATTGGATGTGAATGCAGTGTGCAACTTACGATCAGTTTGTATGACCCAGTCACTGCCCCAGACACTTGATTGTACACAAGAATCTGCTGTTTCACTTTATATTCGGTACATCTTACTGTTACTGTATGGACTTCTATTAACACATTTTGATCAAACTCTGGCATTGGGATAGTTAAAATTATTAGGGGTGCACCGATCAATCAAATAATTGGTTAATTGATTGTTTGACGATCAAACTTCAATAATTGATTGAAAGAATTTCCAGTTAATACTACGGTATACTACCTTCAAGAATAACATAAATGATTGGTGTACATGCAAGATTTGTAAATACCTCCAGGTAGGCTCTTGATCGCAGTTGTAATACATGATGTGAAGTCTGTTTATAATGTCTGTTTTGTAATATCTGTTAGTAAAACTTTCTAGATATGTGTTGCAGACCTTAAAGTGGCGCCTTTTGCTATGTACAGGATCTTTTGATTTATTATTTTCTCGGTTTCCATGGAAATGTTATGGACCTAGTCTGAAAAGTGAGAGGTGTGTTTCATTTCCAGAGCAGAACTCAAAAACTTTTTAATATCTCTTAGTAAAACTTTCTAGATATATGTGGCAGACCCCAAAGTGTTGCCTTTTGGTTTTTAAAGGTTTTTGTGATGTATTATTTTCTTGGTTTCCATGGTAACGTTTCGGACTTAGTCTCAAAATGGGGGAGTGGTCTTCGTTCCCAGAGCACAACTCGAAAATCATTTCATATCTTTCAACAGATCTTGGCAGATATATGAGACAGATCTTGAAGTTGTGACTTTGCTGGTTACAGATATATGGCATTTATAATTTTTATGAATTCCATAGAAACAATTCAAACTTAGTCTAAAAAAACAATGAGTAACTCTTAGATTATTTTTCCTTTCAACCATTTGGGGGCCGGGGGGATATGTCATCTTCTGATGACTCTTGTTATTTTATTGGTTTCCATGGAAACGTTTCGAACTTGCTCTCAAAAGTGAGAGGGTTGAGTGGTAGCCTAGTGGTTAAAGCGTTCACTCGTCACGCCAAAGACCCGGGTTCGATTCCCCACATGGGTGCAATGTGTGAAGCCCATTTTCTGGTGTCCCCCGCCATGATATCGCTGGAATATTGCTAAAAGCGGCTCAAAACTAAACTAACTCACTCAAAAGTAAGAGATGTGTTCCATTTCCCCAGCAGAACTCAAAAGCTTCTTAATATCTGTCAGTAAAACTTGGTAGATATGTGTGGCAGACCCCAAAGTGGTGCCTGTTGCTATTTACAGGTTTTTATGATGTACTGTTTTCTCTTTTCCATGAACATGTTGCTGACTTTGTTTCGGGAGCACAACTCGAAAACCATTTGATATCTTTCAAAAGATCTTGGCAGATATATGAGACAGATCTTGAAATGGTGACTTTTTCTGATTACAGATATATATGGCGTTTATATTTTTCATGAATTGTATGGAATAAATTCAGACTTGGTCTAAAAACACAATAAGTAACTGTCGGATGTTTTGTCCTTTCTTATATGTGGGGATCTGGATATGTGATCTTCTAATGACTCTTGTTACTTATCTCACTCTCAGCACAAACCTTATAAAAGAAAGACATGTAGTGATAATCCACATGTGAAAAAGCATAAACTTTCTTTGAGATTCTTCCTTGTGCGTGAAGGCAACTCAGGCGTTATGTGCCAGATGAGTTGACGGTCTGTTTTCACACCTGGCTGAACAACCTTACTGCCAGTAATCAGCCATCTTTAATCTGATCTGTTGTTTTCAGCATTGTTTTGTCTGATTTTGCAAGGAAACATGCTTTTCTGTATATCCTGTGATGCCTCCCACTCAACAACCAATGTGGGTTATTTCGCATGTAATGCAGGGGAATATAGTCAGTGCTTCGTCTGTCCATCTGTAATCATTTATTTTCTGGAGCAAAACTCAGAAACCGTTCAATATTTTTAGATTAAACGTGATAGAAATAATAATCTCAACTTATAGTTGTGCCTTTTGCTATTTACAGAGTTTTGGCATTTATATATTTTTGTTTTTCCATGGAACATTTCGGTATTATTCTTATGGTGGCGTGGGCTTCATTTCCGTAGCAGAACTCAAAAAGCGATCAATATTTTGTTGCAAAACGTAGGAGATATATCAATCAGAACCTGAAGTGGTGCCTTTTGCTATTTACAAGTTTTTGTGATTGACTATTTTCTCGGTTTCCATGGAAACGTTTTGGACTTCGTCTCAAAAGTGAGAGGTGAGTTTCATTTCTGAAGCAGAACTCTAAAACTAATGGGCTTTGTTTCCGGAGCAAAACTCAAAAACCTGTCAATATTTTTCTGCAAAACTTGTTACATACATCAGTCAGAACCTGATGTGGTGCCTTTTGGTACTTACAGGTTTTTGTGATATATGATTTTCTCGGTTTAAATGGAAATGTTTTGGACTATTTCTCAAAATGGGGGGATGTGCTTCGTTTTGTGGAGCAGAACTCAAAATTCGTTTATTTTTCTGCAAAACTTATCAATCGGAAGCTTAAATGGTGCCTTTTTCTGCTTACAGGTTTTTTTTATTCCTTAGTTTCTCGGTTTCCATGGAAACGATTCCGACTTTTCATAATTTTCTTGGTTTCCATTGAAACGATTCTGATTTGGTCTCAAAATGGCGGGATGGGCTTTGTTTCCGGAGCACAACCAAAAACTATTCAATATCTTACAGCAAAACTTGGCAGATATTTGAAGCAGGCCACAAAGTGTTGCCTTTTGCTATTTACAATGTTTTGGCATTTTTATTCTTCCTGGTTTCCATGGAAACGATTCTGATTTGGTCTCAAAATGGAGGGATAGGCTTCGTTTACCAGAGCACAACTCAAAAACCATTTCATATCTTTCAACAAATCTTGGCAGATATATGAGACAGATCTTGAAGCGATGCCTTTTGCTATTTACATATATATGGCGTTTATATTTTTCATGACTTCCATGGAAACGATTCAATCTTAATCTCTTAGTAAACATCAAGTAACTGTCAGATGATATGTCCTTTCAAATATGTGGGGGCAGGGGGTCATGTCATCTTCTGATGACTCTTGTTTGCCCTTGTGCAAATCTGAGGAATACAGCATACCAGCCTAAAACCACTTTCTGTCTCCAGCAGTACTTCCAACCGTTAGACACTACCCCCTTCTTGTCAGCATTTACAATCCTTCATATGATAAATTTATATTGTACCCTTCATCATAATCTGCCTGCCATTGATAATTCTAGACTTCTGCTGCAATAGTCAATGTCAAGCAGTGACAGGTGGGGGTTGTGTTAATGTCAGGCTCTGTCGTGTTGTATGATGTATGTATGTTGATCAATGGTATGCTTGTTGGAAAGTTGAAGGTTTCCACATATTTCACTCAAAGAGTTGTAGAAGTAATTGTGATAGATATGGATAAGTTCATTGCAGTTTTTACTTCCCAGTATAAGTATTGATCACAATCATAGTGAGTTCAAAATATCAATTTTCACCTTTAAAGTTAACACTGATAAGGATACCTCTAAATTAACACAATTGAGAAGTGACAAATTCTGTTCATTTTGCTATGACCCGTGAAGGTCCCGGGGTAGAATAGGCCTTCAGCAACCCATGCTTACCATAAAAGGTGACTCAGCTTGTCGTAAGAGGCGACTAACGGGATCGGGTGGTCAGACTCGTTGACTTGGTTGACACATGTCATCGGTTCCCAATTGCGCAGATCGATGCTCATGTTGTTGATCACTGGATTGTCTGGTCCAGACTCGATTATTTACAGACCGCCGCCATATAGCTGTAATATTGCTGAGTGCGGCGTAAAACTAAACTCACTCACTCACTCATTTTGCTATGATTCACCTACGCACACATTTCTTTTCATGTCATATGAACACAGTTGATAAAAAGTTGCTCCCTTTTGGAGCTGCATGCTGATTTTATTTGCTATGGGACTATGAAATGCCCAGTCATGATAAGATTTAGTTTTTTTGATTGAAGTATTAAGGAAAATCACTAGGTTTGATTACAGCCTGACATAAATTTGTTACATTGTCATTATGGTACGTAAGTGGCTATCCCGTCTATGAGAAAAGTTCCATAGATAAAGATTCGTGAAGGTCTGCATTAGAATATTGATTTACAGTAACTCATGCTTGTCATAACACGTGACTAATGGGGTTGGGTGGTCAGGTTCACTGACAGGGGTTCAAAATTTTTTTTAAAAGCTACTTGCCACAGGGCAAGTGACTTCAAGAAAGTTACTTGCCCTGACTAATTTTCCACTTGCCCTGATTGTTATGACATAATTGTGATGATATTGTGAAAGAATAAATCAACATGGTATTTGATGTTATTGTTTACTGTTTGGACGTCTTTTTTCTCTCTTTACAGGTAATAATTGGCACTGTTTTTATACAGAACAGTCTCTGACTCTCATATTGTTGAAACGTAATTTAAATCAATACCAGTATGATTACTCTAAGGCTTTATGCATCTCTGGACTGGTGGCGGACTTGAAACAGTGTGCATATGGCAAAGATATGCCTGCTTGCTCGTGAAGACCATGTTTCAATACCTCTTCAAAATTTTTCAATGGCAACAGGCCCTTTACTGCATCCAACACTGACAATTCCAGCTTGTGTGCTACACAATGAACAGGTACAACGTAAGGAGCTTCTCGTGTGATCTTTCCTGCAACTCCAGAACGGTTACCCATCATAACAGATGCACCATCAAAGTTTGCAGACACTAGTTTGGGCCCCTCAGTCATGTGATACAAGCTTTTCATAACTAATATCATTCATTTCAAGAGCAGTTTTTATTCCATCCAACACCCCATCAGCAGTAGCATGATCTAGAGTTACAACTGCAGCATGGAATGAAACTGGAACACCATGGCTTACATAACGAATAAACAGTTTCCTGTTCAAGAATTGCCGAGTCAGTACTCCCATCACTAAGAATGGATACATAGTTTGCTTCATTAATATCTGATTGGAAGTCTTTTTTCAAACTATGTGAAATTGCTTGAATAAACTTGCTCGCACCATCAATGTTTCTGTAATTATGCCCTATGTCCACACCAACCCTGTCAAGCAAGTCTAAGTGCATTGCAAAATCACTTAGTGGTTTTCCTTTGCTGGCAATGAGAAATGCTGTCACAAATAGTTTCTCAATTTGATCGTAATTCTTCTTGTCCATGTTTTTAAAACACTTCAAAAGTTTCCCGTCTCTCTCTACTTTATCGCAGCTTGCCCCAACCTCTTAATCACCGGTTTCACCGCTATGAATATAATATGACAAACACTCGGCATAAACGGCTGAACTGTCATGGATTTTCAGATATTCTACTCTGAATTTTGAACACCCACTGACAAAAGTGTTCTTTACCCCATGTCTCGTGGGTACAGACGGAAATCGCGCACAATATTCACAAGTCATAATGTCTTTTTTCTTCGTTGTAAAGTAACCACGGCCATTTTGAACACCAAGACTTCTGAAACTGTCTACACCGTTTCTCGTTGTCGTACTTTTTATCTTTAGATTGTTTGGTGCAAACCTCGGCTTCGGTGTCATCACCCAAGGCCTTCCTTTTCACCCCTGTGTCCGATTGTAAAAAACTGTCCATCAGTTTCTGTGACATGTTTTTTTTCATAAAACACGAGGCAGTCGTCTGCTATTCAGCCGCGGTCTGACAGTTAACTCAAACGTGCCTGCCGGCTCTCTTGTCAGTGATTGGTCAGTTATTTATAAAAATGCTCGCTTCGGTTTCCAATAGCTTTACTGTGAGGCCCCGATCGGGGAGGGATAAATAGCAAAGAAAGATAACTCTAGTTTATTATCATTGCGAAAGTTCCCTCATTTTGCTCTCGTATCGTCTCACATTTACCTGTTGGAACCGTAAGCATTGCAGTAATTATCAGGTAGCCCACGGGCAAGTAAGATATCATTATTTATACGCCCGAAATGAAATCTGCCTTGTCCCGGGCGTCGGGCGATGGGATTTTTGAACCCCTGACTGACTAGGTTGTCACGTCATTGGTTCCCAATTGCCTAGATAAATGTTCATGCTGTTGATCACTGGATTATCTGGTCTAGGTGCAGATATTTACATACTGCCATCATATAGCTGGAATATTGCTGACTGGCGTAAACTAAACTCACTCCATAGACAAAAGGTCATACAAGTGTCCTGGAACAGCTGGAATACACTGGGTTTAACCTTGACTCACAAACATGGAGCTCCTGGGGACCATAGTTGTTGTTTTTAAGGGTCCTTGCAGGTAAAAAAAGTGTCCTTTGCAGTAACAGTGTAGAGAAATGTACATTTTGATAATTTTGTGAGAGTCTGGAATAAATCATTGATCATGTGGACTGACTTGTGAAATGATGCACATAACAGCTAAGAAATAAAAACACTTTACAAAACCGTAGATGTGAGTACAATCAATAATATTGTGAGTCCGTCTGGAAACAGTCATTTTTTTCTGTGTCCATTCTCTACATTTGTGCATACTCAACACACATTTGTGAATCACATAAAACCCTGCATGCATTAAATATTTTGTATATTATGATTGTCCAAATGGAAAAGAGCATTGATTAGCTGGAAGTGTCAGGCTATATCCTTTCATAGGTATAAGATGTATTAAGACACAGCAGTAAGTAGCTCTCAGTGGATTTACATCACCCAGGTAAAACATACAGAAACAGAGACACATAAAACTGCCTCACTCTTCGTTCCCTGTATGCTTATCTAGATGTTGTTAGGAAACAAAACTAAAATGGGATGCATACCCCAAATCTTCAGGTACACCAAATTCATCTAGTTGAATGTTTAAATTGCTCAAAATGTAAATATGACCTCAACACACACTGAAATTTAGTCTGTATTTTGCTAATGTGGTGCTGACTAGTTGATCTGAACCGCTGGTTCATGGGTCACTGACTGACAATGGATGCATGTTTTTTCCATGGATGGGCTATAAATCATATCAAATGATTATCTCCCTTTCAAAGATTCATATTCTGCTTGGGTGTTTATGGCCGAGCACTGGGCATAAAAGATGATTTGTTCAAGGTCACATGCACCAATCAGAGATGGACTTTCGTACATGATGGTAAGGAAGCTGGTATTTTTATTGAAAAACAAAGGTACTTCAGTTGTATTATTGTGATTAGGTATGTAGTTCAGTGATGGTGTAGGCGTGTAGTTCAGTGATGGTGTAGGTGTGTAGTTCAGTGATGGTGTAGGTGTGTAGTTCAGTGAGGGTGTAGGTGCGTAGTTCAGTGAGGGTGTAGGCATTGATTAGAGTGACAGTGTAGGCATGTTGTGCTGTGACTCTACAGGCATTAAAACAGTGTAGCCAGACTGCGTAAATTGCGGTATTCACGCTAATTGCAATTACCTTGGTGCATATTTGTGATTGATAACAGTGTTTTAAAGAATCATCTGCGTAATTTCGAAATTTTTATTAAAAGTATTGTCAGACATTCGGAAATCAAAATAAAAATGTTTAAAGCCCATGGATATACCAAAGAGGAAAGTCGAAAAGATGACAGAGTTGAGAAAATGGAATGTCACTCTGTCGGGATGTGTACTTTCAGTTATAATTTTAGAAACAAACTTCCTAGACTCTGCACAGTGCCAGTTACTCTGCATACGAAATGGTAATATGAATTGCTGTAACGAGCTTGTTTCACTGTACAGAGCTTGACTTGATAGTTACGTCATTTCTCATCTGTTCATGTGTTGGTTTTTCGCTGTTACCTCAAGTTAGTCACGCCTCAGAAGCTTAACAGCGACATGTTTCATGGGTAAGGCTGAAGACAAGGGCAGAGGTCCAGATAATTTCTCAAGCAGTTGGGTATTTACTCCAATGTCTGTTTATGTATGAGTAATTGCCTTTTTTGAGGAGTAAGTATGATTTTGTATACCCACACTAGTTAAAAGAATTGAGTACTTTACCAGAGTTTTTTTGTCTTTGGGGGGGACTTATCTTGTCTCAGCATATATAGATATAATGCAGGGGGATATAGTCAACGCCTCGTCTGTCCGTTTGAATCATTTTGTTTCAGGAGCATAACTCAGAAACCGTTCAATATTTTTAGACCCAACTTGATAGATATAATGATCTCAACCTATAGTTGTGCCTTTTGCTATTTACAGAGTTTTGGCATTTTTATTTTTTTTGTTTTTCCATGGAACATTTTGGTGTTAGTCTAATGGTGGGGCGGGCTTCGTTAGGTGCCTTTTCCTAGTTACAAGTTTATGTGATTTCTTAGTTTCTGTGTTTCCATGGAAACGATTCAGACTTTTTCTCAAAAGTGAGAGGTGTGTTTCATTTCCGGAGCAGAACTCAAAAACTTCTTAATATCTGCCAGTGTAACTTGGTAGATACGTGTGGCAGACACCAACGTGGTGCCTTTTGCTATTTACATGTTTTTGTGATTTATTATTTTCTGGGTTTCCATGGAAATTAAATATTTTTCTGCAAAACTTGGTAGGTATATCAATCGGAACCTAAAGTGGTGCCTTTTGCTACTTACAGGGTTTTGTGATTTATTATTTTCTCGGTTTCCATGGAAGTGTTTTGTACTTAGTCTCAAAAGTGAACCCCAAAGTGGTGCCTTTTGCTATTTACAGGTTTCTATAATGTATTGTTTTCTCGGTTCCATGAACACCTTGCTGACTTTGTTTCGGGAGCACAACTCGAAAACCATTTCATATCTTTCAAACGATCTTGGCAGATATACAAGACAGATCTTGAAATGGTGACTTTTTCTGATTACAGGTATATGGCGTTTATATTTTTCATGAATTCCATGGAAACTATTCAGACTTGGTCTAAAAACACAATAAGTAACTGTCGGATGTTTTGTCCTTTCTTATATGTGGGGGCCGGGGGGATATGTCATCTTCTGATGACTCTTGTTTATTCAGATGTCCAAAATTATGAGACAAATCATGAGTTGGTCTGTCAATTTCATGTGCCTGTGCAAAAGTTCTTTCCAATTCTTAGATTTTGTGTTAGTGAGCAATTCATGATTTGATCGGTCTCAAATGGAATCAAACGGACTATATCCAGGTATCATTTGCAATATAATCACTGCAAAATTGTGATGATCACAGTACTCAATACAATAACAGTAGCTGAATGACAACAGTATTACAACATAGAATCAGTGATGATATTGAAGTGTCTGGAACCCCCACTTTGTAGTCTATGGCCCCTGAAAAAAGGGTAAGGATGGATTGGAATAGATAACTTTGATGATGGGCCATTTTCTGCTATCAATGATTTTCTGTAGTTAGAATGTGCCACTGTTCTTGAATCAATATTAGCATGATGAAACTTTGAAATTTTAATGGGCCAGTTTTTCATTCTTATGTGCCAAATGGCTTATGACCCTCGCCTTGCCCAATCCCTGAGCAAGAGTCCCAGGTACCTTCAAATATAGGACTCGAGGTAAATCTCTATCAAAACTATCTGTAGTATTTAACAATACAGGTCAGTTACTGTTGTGCCCATATTCAATGATGTATTGTCCATATTCAGTGATGTATTGTCCATATTCAGTGAGTAGATAATGGTCTTTAACTCATTTATGAAACATAACCAACTGATCAGAGAGAGTACATAGTGAATGCTTCAGGAAAACCATCAATACCCAATTATGTAAATGACAACATCGCAGGTAAGCAAATGCTGATATGAAATATCTGACAACCAAACAACCCCTTCTCAACTTGTCAGTGACCCGTGAAGGGCTGGGATAGAATAGGCCCTCAGCAACCCAAGCTTGCCATGAATATGCTAGTCGTAAGAGGCAACAAGTAGGATCGGGTGGTCAGTATCACTGACACATCATCACGTTCCCAATTGTGCAGATCGATGCTCATGCAGTTCATCACTGGATTGTCAGGTCCAGACACGATTATATACAGACTGCTACCATATTGCAGGAATATTGCTGAGTGTGGCTTAACACTAAACTCACTGACTTGCCTGTCAATATGAGTTCTAGTTTCTCAGTTGCTATATTGAATAGTCTCAGGTTATTGTTGGCCCTTATTTTGTTGGCATCAGTTGTTTGGATGTTGCAGGTACACAAGATCATCGGGTTTGGACCGGTGCTGCTGCAGGTGGTAATGATGGAGCAGATCGACATGCCAGTCAGACAAGCAGGTGAGGTCACCATCACACATGTATCTCACAGGTTATGTACAACTCAAGTTGGGTAACTAACAGTCCTTTGGGCTCAAAAGCGGACTGATCAATTGCAGTCTAATCAGTCGCAGTCTAACTCAAAAAGTAATGAACGTATAATACTCAAGGAAATGCTGATCTGAATCAAAAGAATGGACCAACTTTGTGTGTTTTTATCCCTCGGAATGCGTTTTGCGGGGTGGGGATGGGGGTGGGGGTGGGGGAGGGGTGGATGGGTTATTAAAATATATCTTTTATTCTAAGATGCTTCGGTGAAAGATCAAAGGCGCTGACAATACTTTATCAGACGATAATGTGCCTTTTTTGCATTATGTCACAATGTGTTGACGTCACTGCGCCATTCCAGTCTGGCCTCTCGTAATCGAACTTTTTCGCATTACGTCACAATGTAACCGACGTCACGATGGATGTCAGTTGCCATCGCCTTGTACAGCTTCCCACAGAAAACTGCTTTGTCGCATCCCGTTTCTTGGTTTGCAGTTGCACCACACAGCTAACATCACTGTGGAAACATTACGTTCCTGTTTTCCGATGGATAAAATGTCTCATAGTTCGACTCAAAATCTTACAGAGACATGGTAATGTTGGCAGTGTTTACATTTCCACAATGCAATCGTGGAACATCGCTTGACTTGTCAGCTTCCTCTGAATGTACTGATCTAAACTTTGGTTTGTAGTAGAAATGAGGTGGTCATATTTCCTTGTATGGTTTAAGAGAATCACGGATGTAATTAAAATGATTTAGAGAAGATATTTAACCCGAACATAAACCATCACCAAACTGTTCATCGTTTGTTTTTCTAGTAACCTTTGTCTTAACGTAGGGGGCTGACGCGTCAAAAAAAACAGCGCGTCAGTCAGCCCTGTGCGAGGATTCTAAATTTAGGTCACAATCACCGTCGTTTGTTTTCTGCCATAGGTTAATCGAAATTAGGCGAATAAGTTATTGAATACAGCATCTTAGAAAAGAAATACAGTTCGTTCTACCACCATGTATAATGTAATAAAGCACACTTTCATCCTGAACTATTATAACGTTAAAGTATAATAGTTCAGGGTGAAAGTGTGCTTTATTACACGATACATGGTGGTAGAACGAACTGTATTTCTTAAATATTTATCTTTTCTGGAGCAGAAGGGGGAGCAGGGGGAGAGAGAATATGTCATCTTCTGATGACTCTTGTTGACATTTAATTTCATTTTACATTACAGCCTTCACTTTCTTTCCTTTTTAAGTTTGATTTGATAATTTGTGGTGGGGGATTGTCACCTTTGCCCTTTTTTCAGATATAGATTTGTATATTTTACAAGTTTGTATACTCTAATAAGTTTCTTTAACATTATACTGTCAGATCATAGGTTTCCAGAAGTCATACTTTTTTTGATGGAAGTGTTTCTTATGGTTGGGTCATTCAGCAATCTAGACTGATGTTTTGTTCTGTGGATTAAGTTGTCATCAATAGGTTCGTGACAAGTTTTACATTTAAAACCATCTGCTTCTCTCGCCCACAAACGATACCACAGACAGGTTACGAAACTGTCGCCAGAGCCCTGCAGTGATCTATTTTCAGTTAGTGGTATGTGTAGGAATGTGTAGGAAGCTCGTCATTTTGCTGATTTCTCAACGTCACCAGACATGCCAAATTGTTGTGTTGCCATCAATTGGTCCTTGGGGTTGGGTGATGGTGTCACTATGCACAAATTTCCACTGGACCCCTTAGTTTGTGCTTAAATTGGTTGTTTGTGTGTGCGAAGCGTGCGTTGTGGATGCCTGTGGTATATACTAAATCAGCTGGTTCGCCCCCTACCACGCTTCCAGGATAAAAAATGTTTGAGTTTCATCGAGTTTATAAAATCAAGACTGCTTCTTACACATTGCTGACCAAAAGGATTTTGCATGAATATAATTTTTTCTTCCTCGGAAGCGAGGTTGTGGTCGAAGTGACAGTATTATTGTAAGTTATTTTATATGAATCCACTTACAAGAGTGAAATTGTTATGTTATAAGCAATGTCATATAAAATCCTAATGTCTATCAATAAAATAC
This sequence comes from Haliotis asinina, assembly GCF_037392515.1. NCBI lineage: Eukaryota > Metazoa > Mollusca > Gastropoda > Lepetellida > Haliotidae > Haliotis > Haliotis asinina. The sequence goes on along the minus strand of NC_090293.1, from coordinate 54,569,654 downwards.
ATATTTTACTACCAGTGAAAAATAATTTTGATTTTGTAACTTAGTGAAAACAAACTTAAATAGCATTTATCCTCAGATAGGGAGCCGCCATTTTTGAAAATTGCGAAGTCACGGGTTAAAGTCTGTTAGAATTATTGAGATAACGGTTTGTTCGCATCAAGTTAGAAAATCAAAACTACTTTCTGATAGTAGTTAAATATGTATTTGAGTCATGACCAAAAGGATTTTGCATGACACAACCTGTAACATAACCTAAGCGAGGTCGGGGTCGAAGTGAAAATACTATGCGATAAATTTCTTCACTTGCTAAATTTACTTGGTTTGTAACGTTCGCTCACCAGTATGTAGACACTTGTCAATATACATCTTTATATTTGGTCTCAAAATCCTAATTACTTTATAATCATACTTGTATGCATTTTGAAACATAATAATAAGAAGCGATCTGCAAATGTATAACAGGAATGTGATGTCTAGGCATTTTATAGTATGTCTGTATGAATCATAATTCATATAATATAATGTATGTCGTCTGCATCATTACACTTCACGACAAAAACAATGATTCTGTGGAAAGCTACAACAACTTAGTGCAAATATTAAAATTAAAACAAATTAAAGTTACAGGAGCGATGTCAGTCTGTTACCTTGTTAGAGGAACGTATCCATCAACATCGACAAAAATGAGTGATACATAATTCATCTGCAGAATTCCCAAATGATGTGTCTTTTAACAGTCTAATATATGAAAACATGTATCGTTTCAGGTTTTTCACATTTCTGTATAGTCTCATTGGTCACCCAAGATAGCACACCTGGCAACTAATTGTATAATGTGCGTCATTCTTTTAAAAAAAAGTATTTTATTAGGCAATAATGGCCAATCAATCAATGAATTGGCGGTTAATCCTTTGAAAGAAGGGTGTTGTTTTTACATAGACACAGACACGACAGAGTGTATTCAGTATAGATTAGTAAATGTACGTACATGAACACTACCTTTTGACAAATCCCCCATTTAAATCTGCATAAAAGTAACTAATCAATCAGCGTGTTATCGGTTAATCCTTTGATCGATCCAGACATAAGAAATGCCAAATGGGGACCTTTGTTGGGTATCTATGTGGCGTTACCATTAATTATACCTGTTATAAATTCATTAACTGAGCATCAAGTGAATGTGACAAATAACGTGTAGGTTTATACCACCTAACATGGATTACAACCTAGCGACACCAAGTGAATTTGACAGAATTGTCTATGAAAACAAGGGTTGTAACTCAGAAACTAGGCAAAGCAGGAGACAAAATTAAATGATAGTAGATTGTGAGAACATATAGCTTTCATTTTCCACAACAGCTTTTGCGATTTCAGCTTTGTACAAACCTGTAAGTGAAATAGTTTACCCCCTGAAATGTAGATGAATTCTGCACAGACCTTCATATCTATACCTACTATTACGTCACGGAGACGTGCCGCTCTGATTGTTTGAAATTTTGGTTGAGAATTATGTACTGTTGTCAAGAATTTGGATTTAAGGTAATTAAAGATCGAAATGAGTAGTTTTAATAACGGGGTTTCATTTATAATGATGTCAATGAATGATTTATGCATTTGCACTCCCTAGAATATATATGATCTTTAGTCCTTAAAGCTGTATTGACTTACACAGTCATACAAGTTTGATTTACAGGGATTATTCACTTGAAAGTTTCACCTGCATACAGTCAGATTAACCTGAATGTTTCACCTGCCTTACAGGTGTGATATACCTCAAGAACATCATCACCCAGTTCTGGATAGAGAGAGAAGCAGAGAACCCAGGAGATGCTGTCCCATTTAACATCCATGAGCAAGACAGACAGGCGATTCGTGAAAATGTCATAGAGGCCATCATCCATGCTCCGGAACCTGTCAGGTGAGAATCGTTCTTGGGTGACAATAGATTATGTAACTGACTTGTTACGTTTGGGATTCTACTTTCTCTATAAAATGCTGATTGTAGTGCTTTGTTTGAGTTGAGTCCCATTTTGGATTTGACTGCACACTTTCACACACCTCATCTTCAGGGAACTTACCTACTCAGTCACCATGGCTTCTACAAGAATGGAAGCCAGACATATGGTAGTCTAGATCACATACTGTATGTACCTCTGGACAAGTGGAAATTGGCTTGGCTCCCATGGCTGAAAGCTTTAAATGCATAATGCCTTTCAGAAAGTGGTCAAAGTAATGTTTTCTTTGTCCTGGACTTGAAAATGGTTATTTAGAGGCATTGCTTGACTGAAGGACAAATGCAAAATGAAGTCTCAAAAGGCATTACAAAATGGATAGGTTCGTCATGGTTTAAACAAGTTAGTGAATAAAACAGTGAAATGTATGTGCTTGTTAAAGTGACTTAATTTATTTTTCCTCAAGAGAAATGTCTTATGTTTTAAGTAAGATATTCTTGAACATTCAGACATTTCTTCCAGGGTGCAGCTGTGTGTGTGCATCAGTCACATGGCCAAGAGTGATTGGCCAGGACGCTGGCCGAACTTGGCAGAGAAGATCGCTGTGTACATCCAGACTGAAGATCCGAAGACTCTGATGGGAGCGCTCATGTCCTTGTACCAGCTAGTGAAAGTATATGAGTAAGTAGCCCTCCACTACTCCGGAGACACAAAAGGTGCCACATTCTCCTCTTTTACAGCAGAATACTTGACCCTACTCTCTAGTAGGGTTGGGTGTAGCCAAGATTTGTGCATTGTGATATATGTTGGCATGTTGTGATATGTATAACTATATATTGAGAAAGTGAGTGAGTGAGTTTAGTTTTACGCCGCACTCAGCAATATTCCAGCCATATGGCGGCAGTCTGTAAATAATCGAGTCTGGACCAGACAATCCAGTGACCAACAACATGAGCATCAATCTGCGCAATTGGAAACCAATGACATGTGCCAACCAAGTCAGCAAGCCTTACCACCTGATCCCGTTAGTCGCCTCTTACGACAAGCATAGTCGCCTTTTGTGGCAAGCATGGGTTGCTGAAGGCCTATTCTACCCCGGGACCTTCACGGGTTACTGAGAAAGTGTAACACATGGTTAAGGTAATGAAGTTTTTGTTTTCTGTCTTTTGAAACATTGCCCCTAGCCATTTCCAGGACTCATATGTAATTGTGTAGTAGGTCAGTTGAAAATGTTTCCAAACTGAAGACTTCACTCTAAAGTTTGGAACTTGGGGAAAATGTGTCAGCCGTTTTGGTTTGTTTATTTGTACGGTTTGAAATTCATGAAAATGAAATTATATGACCAAGAAACATTCTCAAAACTATTAATGTACAGTGATATAAAGAAATACAAATGTCAGTAGTATTTTGGATAACGATAATTACTGCTTGTGGTCATGGTAATTGGTCATCATATCAGATGAACCAATGCATGAAAGCTGTACTGCATTATATTGTATTGTGAAGTTTGAATTTCAATATATCGATTATCCAGTATTATTGCCCGTCTCTAGAGTATACTATAGCCCCCTGTTATAGCAGAATAGGTCCCTCATGCATACTTTTGGCCCCAGTCCTCCTCTTCTTCCCCCCCCAATATTAGTGTTTTTGTGCTGAGATTAAAATCCAGTTTCCACCTGTATGTGTGTCTCATGTCAGCTTTGTTCCAAACAGCATAATCAGAGGCTTGTAGTCAGCTGCCATTGGTTGCAGGTACAAGCGGGCTGACGAGCGCAAGGTGCTTGACGAGATGATGGTGCACATGTTGCCACTGGTGTATCAGAGAACACTGTCACTGCTGCAGGACAACAGTGAAGTCTCCAACCTCCTCCAGAAGCAGATTCTCAAGATTTTCTTTGCTTTCACACAGGTCAGTTCTCTCAGGAACATGTATTATTCATCCCTTTGCTTAAATGTTTTACTGAAGCACTGTTAGATACAGGGATAGCTGCTACATTGGATTGCATCTCATTGATGTAAGTGCTGACTCAGTATGTACACCTTATATGATACAGAGCTTAGAGACAGACCAAGCTGCTGGCTTGGCTTGATCCTCAGTTGACGATAATGGGTTATTCATCATGTTTGTATGAAACTGTTTGTCCAGTGAATCCGTCTTGGAACTACAGCATTGTTTTCTGCCTTCAGAACTTCCTGCCCCAAGCAACTGTACCCAAGGAGGTGTTCACACAGTGGATGGAAGTGCTCAGGCAGATTGTTGACAGAGAAGTGCCCCAGGTAGGTGATGTGCACTAAGAAACCCTAGTGTTTCCTTGGTGCACCATTTCTGGTTCACAGGACATGGATTGTCATGTCATGATTCATGACTTGAATGTCAGCGATGTAGGTTCACATGATGTGAACAGACTCATGAGAGTCTGTGGCGAGTCTTGTCTTGGTATGACAAAGGGTGAATTCCGCTAACACATGGTATCTACTTCCAGGAGACAAACCAGATAGATGAGGACGACCGTCCCGAGCTAGCCTGGTGGAAAGTCAAGAAATGGGCAGTGCATATACTAGCTCGAATATTTGAGAGGTAGGGTGTAATTTTTCTACATGTTAAAGAACCTGGCTGTCTTGATTGGTCAGTTTGTGTCTTATGACAACCAGTACAAATCATCTGTATGTTTTTAGGTGATCCCATGGGTCACAGCACATATGACACTGTTTGTAGTTTGAGTTGACTATACAGCAGTCTTCAAATCATCATCCATGTTCAACTTCGGTCTTATACTTAAAAATACTTGGAAATGGAGCCTGTCGCTACCAGAGTTGCAGTTTCTTTTTGTTGATGCCTCACTCAGCAGTATTCCAGCTTATTCTGATGTAGTATTTATTCTGAACCAGACAATCCTGTGATTGACAGTTTGATCAGTTATCTATGCATTTAATGACGAGTCAGAAAGCCAGACCACCCAGTCCCATTAGTTACCGTGTACAACAGGAATAGGCCACTGATGATCCATTCTAACTTATTTCTCTAGATTTTCTCTGATACTTGTTGCATAAAGTAAGAATGAGGGGTTTAGGATTGTAGAAGCTGAACATTGGATTAATCATTAGTCTTGGGATGTACAATCAAATTCCTAAAATTGTGTACAACCGTCTGTTACCAATTTGGATTCCAAGTTAGATTAGATCCTTTTGGTAAATGTTTGTCTTGAAGATGATGATTTCAAAGGTCTTTGTGCGATACCAGGAATATTGCCTGATGTGGAGAATGATTCATTAACTCATTTTTTCAGGTATGGAAGTCCAGGAAATGTGACACGAGAATACCAACAGTTTGCTGAATGGTATCTGAAAAGCTTTTCAGGTGTGTATGTTGATTGGAGGTATGTGCTGATAATTCTAACATTTGTGACAGGTAACACCAGCATTGCAGTATATGACATGAAACACAGCTCCTTACCTCTATGATTTCTCTTAATATGTTATTGAAATCAAGCCATACAAGAGGTTCAAAGAAATTAATACTCACTCATGCTTGGTTTAATGGTAAGGAGATGTTAATTAGTTCATCTACCGTTGTACATTGACATTACAATTATCAGCTGGTGTGAAGAAGTCGGTTACATGTGTCTAATTAAGACACTTTACCTGTTATTGGATGAAGAATTGAGCAGTAGAGTAATCAGCTGGTTGTAAGTAATGTAACAATATGGACTGTGTACGGGGAATACTGATGCTGTTGTAAGGAGTTGACGCTGTTTTACTTCGTGTAATACAGCTGGGATCCTGCAAGTGTTGCTGAAGTTGCTGGACCAGTACCGCCAGAAGATCTATGTCGCTCCTCGTGTCCTTCAGCAGACCCTCAACTACATCAATCTTGGGTGAGTCTTTGTACATGCTCACTGGCACTATCCTCAGTAACGTGTTGTGACTTTAATTGTGTAAATGTCGTTGAGAAAGTATTGTGACTTGCAGAGTGTATTGTTCTTGACAAAGTGTTGAGGTATGCTGTTTGTGTTCGATTGAATTGTAATGAGCACAGAGAAGGTATGGTGGACTTCCACTGCTTTTCAACTGTATTTTTTCATTTGCAGAATCAGTCACGCCTTTTCATGGAAGTTCATTAAGCAACACATGCAGGTGAGAGAAAAGTGTTCTGGATTGGTCAACAGTACACTTTGTTAGTGTATATGGATGGCACTCTTTGTTAGTATACAAGGATCATACTCTTTGTTAGTATACAAGGATTGTATTGATTTTTCACTTAAGACCCATTTTTGCACACAGTTGAAACACATCCATGGTTGTGTTGAACTGATGCTGCCAACAACAGAAATAGTATTTGTCCTAGAGTCCAGTTATGAAGCCCTTTACACAACAGAGACTTGCCAGATGGTGGGGACTGAGACGTGGCAACCTTGGGCATCAGATTGTTCAGATATTTTGCGTTCATGTAGTGAACTGAACCCTATTCCAACAAGCGATTGTTGGGCTAAGATAATAGCAACTCCCATACTTTATCATAGAGTTACGACAGTCATTGCTGAGAATCGCTTTGGAACGATGGGGCCCAGTTCACTACATGAATGCCAAGTATCTTAACAATCTGAAGCCCAAGGTTGTGCCCTTGTAGAAACATCATTATGCTGGCGACTGCTGTTGAGTACAGTACATTCTCAACCTCTGTACCTGTACATACTGTACCTGGAACTCATTGCACAAAACTCTCTTAGCACAGTGATCACACAGGTCTGCAACTGTCATACAGCTGTGATCACCTTGTGCAGTGGGGCCTTGGATTCTGTACCTTAGTGTCAGTTCAGCTGATGATGAGGGGGAATCTGGTGTGTTTCAGACACTGATGCAGGACGTGATATTCCCACTGATGTGTCATAGTGATGAGGACGATGAGCTGTGGAACACTGACCCACATGAATACATTCGGGTCAAGTATGGTGAGTTGTCTCCCTTCCTTTTGAATGTCAAAGATAAGTGCTTTTTGTTCTTTGTGATAGAGCTTGTCCTCCGCTGTACACCATTGAATGACTGAGGCCAATAACTGCATCAAATGCATATGCTATTGACCGTGGTTATCATCATATAAAGTTCAGCAGCTTGATTGCCATTGCTGCAAATTTATACAGTTGTTTGGTTTTTCAGATGTGTTTGAGGATTTTCTCTCCCCTGTGATGGCTGCCCAGATAGTTTTCTACTCAGCCGCAGCCAAGAGGAAAGAGGTGTTGAACAAAGCCATGGGATTCTGTATGTCCATCTTGACCCAGCCCAACATTGATCCTCGCCAGAAGGATGGGGCCCTGCATATGGTTGGGGCAGTAGCCGAGGTGCTACTCAAGGTGGGTGGACAAAGAGGGGCCTGATTTGGGAATACTTGTAATGGTTCGTAGAAGTGCTTTCTTCAGGAGACATTGGGATGAAGTGATACAGGAGATACTGCTATGATGAAGACTTGTGATAATTCATTTCTTTGATTGATAACTCTGGGCTCCAGATAAGAATCATATGTGCATGATATGGTAGGAAAACATTTAGAAAACATTGCAGATACACATCTAAGCAATGGCGGTACAGTCTTGGAAACATTTACAGACATATTTCTCTGAAAAGGTGTTGTTTTATTGTCAATTGATTTTTACACAAGAGTCGTAATGTTGTGGTGGATGTATCATGAAAGGAAACACAAGATTAGTGATACACCATTAACATTCCATTCAGTGCCCCAGTACTCCTGTATTGAAAAGATAAGGAGTATGATAAATTATCTGGAGCCCTGATATCTGGTCCCATGATGGCATAACCACACAACATCACTGTTCTGTTTGTCCGTGAAGGAGTATCATCTCACTTGTGTATTAGACACTTGTCATTGCTGTTTGCAGCCTGAAAAAATGCAAGTAATGAATTTGGATTATAAATAAAAAGTCATTGCCATAATTCTTCATGTAAACTTATCAACACTTGTCAGTAAATGTGTGAAGCAGGCGAGGAATTGTCAATGAATGTATCATTGAAGTAATTCTGTATATATGAGGCTCACATTTTGGAGTATCTTTGGTAATTGAATGTATGAATTGATGGCAGAGTTACCCTTTGGCAATGGATGAAGGTCAGTAGTGGCAAATGATTGGAAGAAACTGTCAGGATATGTGACTTTAATCCTGTTTGCACATAAAAAGTAATATGGATCACTGGATTGTTGAGAACCTTTCTTCCCCACATGCACAACCTTGACTACCCAAACACACTACTCTTTATCTGTTTGTGACTGTAAAATTGACAGGGATTCGCATGAGTTACCTCCCTTCCATTAATATTCCAGAGGAAGATCTACAAGGACCAGGCAGAACTGATGCTGACGAACCATGTCTTTCCGGAATTCACAAGTCAGTATGGCTACCTGAGAGCAAGGGTGAGTTCATCTGGACTTGTTTCGGAACAAAACAATGCCCACAGAGTCATGATATGTTTGTGATGTCAATCACTAATGGACAAGGACCAGGGAAGATACAGAATCCTTCATTTTGAATGCGTAAAATTTATGTCTTTCCAAAATACTTAAACTAATTTTCATGTGTCAGGTGTATGTTTTAATGTATCTCAAGTAGAATTATGTTTATTGATATTAAAAAATATCCTATTTTTCCATTCTTGTACTGTTGAGGTATCAGGTGTGAGGGCTCGGGTAGGTATGGTGTAAAAACTAACAGATCCTTGACCACATGTTAGCAGATGAAGATTCTGGGACTCCTATAACGTCTGGGCAAGCCTCAAAGTTGCATTTGAAACACTGAAGATAACATGTGATATGAGTAGTGTTTGACATTGTGTATCTTCTTTCCAAAGGCATGCTGGGTGATCCGTTACTTCTGTGAGCTGAAGTTCCGCAATGAACAGAACCTGATGCAGGCCGCTGAGATGATCAAAACTTGTTTATGTAACGACAAGGATCTGCCTGTCCGAGTAGAGGCTGCCATCGCCCTTCAGATGATCATCACAGAGCAAGAAAAAGGTGGGTACTGCTCACTCTACAGTTTGAGTTGGGGGCATGTAGGAAAGCCTTGGCACACAGGACATCTGCAGTATGTCCCAGGACATAGTTCCAGGTGGGAAGGTGTAGTGCTATGCCAACACTGCTGAAGTCTTGACGTGGATTACAGCTCTGAATTGGTCCACTAAAACAATACTTGTCAAAAAATGGTGTGGTTGGTTATTGATGGTCACTTTGCTCAGGGCCTTGGTTGACAGTGTTATCATATCCTAATGTTCAAGTCCACATCTCATTATTTACAGGCCATTACTTGTACTATGTTTGACATTAACAACAAACAACAAACAATGGTATAATTGGACTTCACTTTGCAGTATATTGCCAGTTTGTTCCTTCAGTAGTTGTGCTTACTTTTCATTGTTGATAGTATGTGGCGTAAGAATCTTTTAAAAAGTATTACTAGAATTATAACTCCATGTGTTTTTCATTGCAGCCAAGAATTATATCCGCCCCTTCGTCAAGCCTGTGATTTTAGGTAAGTCATTATGCTGATCATCCTTCAGCCCTACCAAGCCATAAAATCTCTGGCAGTATTGCTCTACATTGAATAATCAGACACTACTTGTGTTGCTGGTTCTTGAGGATGTTTGGTGAAAGTGTAGGTGTTTGGTTGCCATGGAGACACTATGTGTGAGTATTTTTGCTGTGGTGACAATATGTAGATGTTTGGTTGTTTAGGTGACAAAGATAGAGAGTTTGATTGGTGAGGTGACAGTATGTTGGTTGAATATGCTGTACCTTCAAGAAGTCATTAAATATAAAGTCCCAGTAGAGTGTATGTCTATGTTTGATTTTACAGAGTTGCTGAAGGTGATCCGTGAGACGGAGAATGATGACCTGACCGGTGTCATGCAGCGACTAGTCTGCACCTACACTGATGATGTTATCCCCATTGCAGTTGAGATGATGAGTCATCTTGTAAGTGAGCCATTGCAACATGTCTTTACCCTCATCATCAACTCGAGCCTGTCCTGTAGTCCCTCACAACTTGATACTCAGAGTTGCCTCCCTTAGCAGTCATGTTGTCTCATCATTGAATTGCACTTGTAATGTGTTGAAAGTTGAAATTACGATAAACTGTTATATGAGACCATGAATGTATACAGGAGATTTGCCATGATGCTGTGTACAGGAACTTCAGTAGTTTAAGGATGTGCATGGCTTCAATTATTTAGAGGGATTGGTGTATCCTACTGTGTCCCCTACAGGTTTTAATATGGTTGCTTCTTCTAGTATTATTGAAAGCTCTGGCATAAAATAGCATGCACTCTCACTGTCTCTGTCCATCCGTCTGACTGTCCATCCATCAATCCATCCATCTTAGCATTGTTGAAGTGTATCTATCTATCTATCTATCTATCTATCTATCTATCTATCTATCTATCTATCTATCTATCTATCTATCTATCTATCTATCTATCTATCTAAACATTGTTGAAGTGTTTTTCCAGTAGCTTTTCTTGACATGCTCCAGGCCCAGACATTTGCTCAGGTGTTAGACACAGATGTAGACGGATCTGAAGAGAAGGCCATTACAGCGCTGGGAATCCTCAACACCATGGAAACAATTCTCAATGTCATGGAGGAACAGAAAGAGGTCAGTCCTGATTTCTTTTGTTGACAATCAACCCTTGTCTCACCTCAGGTTTCCTCAAGTTTTCCACTACTGTGTTATTTTTGTAGGTGATGAGATTTCATGGAGTGGTCCAGTGATTAGGGCACTGTGTGCACCACAAAATGTTTTAGGGCACTGTGTGCCACAATCACTGGATTGTCTGATTCAGTATTCACAGCTTGACATCATATGGGGGGAATATTGTGGTGTTATGCATCCTTAAACCCCTAATTTTATTTCAATTCCAGGACACATGTCATCCGCTCCTATTTGTGTAGATCAATGCACATGCTGCTGATCACTGGATTGTCTGGTCCAGACTGTATTATTTACAGATCACTGTCATAAAACTAGAATATCACTCACTCGTTGCCTGAGATATTATACATATGTACAGTCTGCACCACAAAATGTTTTTGAGTCTGGTTCTCACGTGATGGAACAGAGTTTGTCTGGAATATTCCTTCATAGGCTACATCCTTTCAGCTTCCAATAATGTGTCTCTTTACCTGTGTGTAACATGGACTCTGGACTCTTGGAAAACCAGATCATTCAGGTGTTTTAGGTGGGAGTTGTTTCCCTTGTATTACTTAATGTGTTGTTGCTGAGAGTCGCTTAAATGTGGGATTAAGTGACTGACTTTCCTCTCTTTCTTTCCAGATTATAACCCAGCTAGAAGGAATAGTTCTCAATGTCATAGGAATAATTCTACAGCAGAACATTATGGGTGAGACCTCTTTCTGGTGTTTTGTTGTTGTCTTGTGTTGTTTCTAGAGTAACATCCCCAATATTTCTATATTTTCAAAACTTTATACTTTCTCACATAGTGCCCACATTAAGAATAATTCAGAATTGTGTGCTTCTGTGTGGTTGAAAACCACTGATATAGTTAGTAAATCTGCAAATTTAATTTGAGCAACATTTCTGTATGAATGCCTTTTTTCAACTTAACTGTATCACATCAAATAGACCGATCCAGTCTGTCAATCTAAGCTAGCGCATGCGTTGATTTCGGCCAATCAGCAGGCTGGGCGCGCATTATGGATTTGTAAAAGTAATTTCCGAGGTCAAACGAAGCCCCCGAAGCGATGTGCTTTGAATTATGACATTCACACTCGCAATATCTGTTATACATCACTGCGATTTGATGAGTACCGTCAACAAAACCATTTTGGTGAAGACTGAAAAAAATGAGGAAGGTATCTTTGAAGAATCTTTCATCCTTTAGTAAACGTTGAAAGGTTATAAAAAAATAATAATAAAATCAGTTATAAATAATTATACCGAACTGACTGACATATCTGACATACCAGACATGTCATGGCAGAGCAGTAACTTGACACTAACTTCGTTTCATGGCTCCTGATTTAAGATGTTTTCAAAAAAGTAATATATTCAGTAATAAGATTAGTCTGAAAGTAATTACTCGTATCGTAACTCATATAAAAGTTATTTCAACATCCAGAGAGTTTGAAAAAAAGACAACAGCAAATTATACATTTGGCCATACCCTAGTCAGACATTATTCAGTCTTGGAACAGAATAACTTACAAAATCTCAGTTGAATATTCATGTAACTGGAAAGAATATTGAAACATGCATTTAACCCAGATTTGATGTGATGCTTCTTAGAAATCACCAGCTTTTGAGGTTGCCAATGTTTCATGATTGAGCCAGAGTGTTGTTTATTAAGTTTTACAAATTGTTCAAGGTTTATTGATGCATGGTTATTTGGAAAATCAGCTTCATATTAATTTGCACATTGGTTTGCAGGGTGCGAGTGCATTAGGACATTTTCCTAAAGTTGTGTTATGACTTCTACCACATTTTGAAACAACTTTATTATGTTTTTGCTGACATTACTAAGTATTCCAGGAAAGGAAAGAGATCAGATTTGGTGCTATGTCCTCTCGGGACATGGTCTTAGATGTAATAAAACAAAGATTACTGGTATCATTGTTTAAGAAGCAGTGATGTCCATTTGTAATTTTATTGACAAAATGCTTTGAACTTTTGAGATATTATTTGCACCTTATGTCCATTAGTAATTATCTCAGAAGAAACCTAGTAAATTGTTTTGGTAACTGTGGTTCCCCTGTTCAAAGACTTTCCTATTTCTGGAAGACGGCTGTGTACAGGTGCAGACTGTATCTTGGACCTTCTTTGTGTTATGGTGGTGTTATATACCTGAACATAAACACTGGCAGTTCATGAAGTCCAGTATTGTGGATGTTTGTAAATTAGGATTCCACAACTAAGTACACTGAAAAATAAATTGAAGAGGATGTTTAAAAAAATATATTTCCATATATTAAGTGTCATTTTAGGATGGTGTAGTAATTGAAGAGGGACATTTTACTGAGATTTGCTAAGATTAGCTGCTAAATATTTGCTTCTAGGTATGTCCAGATACATCTACTAGTATGGAAATATTTTCCTCCTTTGTTAATCAAAGTTGTAAACCCGTGATTTCACATAAATGACTGAACTAAATTTGAACATTGGATAAAGGATCGAACTGAAGGCTCCTCGCGCAGCGTTGACAATCTGTTTATAGATATCGAAACGATCTGTAACTTGAATATGTGGTTGTGTTCACAGTTATCATAGAATTACGATGGGAATATAGAGGAAAAAACCCAAACAACATACTTCAGTTTCACTAGTTTCTACAGTATTTTAGATGGACATGAATTGCCAGATAGATTAATCCTTTCGAAAGAAAATATGCTTCCTACACGCAGCCGCTGGCCGAGACGATTTTTCGTCAGCATGTAACTCATTTTGCTTGCTAATTACAGTCTGTCAACTAATATATATAAAAAATCAGTCAAAGTAATCTTATCCTCAGTACTTTTTGTTACTTTCCACTACTGGTGGTGGAGTGTAACGAAACACACTGAGTTTACTTAAGACTGATCAAAAATATAATACGTGTGACTTTCCTCTTTACATGTCATTCACAAACGATGAATACCGAAGTACCACAAGCAGAATTCATTCATCAATAACGTTCTCAATCACGTACGTTTCACCGGAGGTGACGCCATTGTTATTAGTCAGAGGTTGTCCCCCATAACGTCAAAAGCGAAGTGGGCGGGGCTTATTGGCCTGGACTGGATCGGTCTGTTAATGACAGTGATGTCGCTGTAGCACACACAATATTGGTACAAGGTAAATGTTTTGTTTGTAGTTTGATGATATTGGAGTGTTTAACCTCTCAACAGATTTCTACGAGGAGGTGTTATCCCTGATCTACAGCCTGACCAGCACCCAGGTGTCCCACCACATGTGGGAGGTATTTGGCATGATCTATCAGATGTTCCAGAAGGATGGCATAGACTACTTCACAGGTACTCCACACTTGACCACCACACTTCACGACCACCTTCCACCACACACGGCTCTGGTAAACCAGCAGCAACTTGCTGAAAGTTCCCAGAACCAGAGAACCTCTGATCTTAGGGTCAAGTCCTGGGCCCTTATTCTCAAAACATTTGTAGCCCTAAGAATTCTTGACTTTGATCTTTGCCAGTATGTTAAAAATTTTCTTAATAATTTTGTTAGGCTATGAATGTTATTTTGTCTGGTTTGATTAGATTGTTTCCATGTGTGTCAACACCACATCATCTTGTTCGGCACTGGTAAATGTTCAAGACATTCTTCACTTCATTTCCTCCCGTATGAAGCTGACCTGTTTAAATTTAATTTGAAATTCTGTTCAGAGAAGCAGTAAACCCAGCTCTCTCCCTCAGGGAAACAGAAGTTTCAGGACCCTTAACTTCGGGTTTTCAGAAGAGATCTGAATTTTTAGTCCTCATTGTTATTCACTGATAGAAAATGTCTTCAGTCCTCAGTGGTTGTTTCCCATTACTTGTGTGTAAGATGTCAAAGAGATTGTCAAGTGTGAAACTTTTAATTTCTGAATTTTTAATTTCTTTTTTATGTGCTTCTGCACTTTATTGTGTTTGTTTCCAGACATGATGCCTGCCCTGCACAACTACATCACTGTGGATACTGCCGCCTTCCTCGCCAACCCCTCGTATCTACAGATCATTTATGAAATGTGTAAAACAGTCAGTATCTATGCTTTCAATGTCTGGTCCTAATGCTGTATAGCACCCTTTGGAACCTAGTTCTCCATTGTTGATTCTTCTGACTGTTCTTGTGTATTGGTGCAGTCAAATCTTGTTAATCCGACATTGTCCGTTGTACTGCAAATTGTTCGATTAGTGAGGATGTCAGACTTAATAAATGAGAATAAGTTACGTTTATTCAGTTTGTTACCAACAAAAGCTTTGGATAAAGCCAGTTGTTGGATAAATGGAGGTCAGAATAATGAGTGAGTGAGTTGAGTTTTACGCCGCACTCGGCAATATTACAGCTATATGGCGGCGGTCTGTAAATAATCAAGTCTGGACCAGACAATCCAGTGATCAACAACATGAGCATCGATCTGCGCAATTGGGAACCGATGACATGCGTCAACCAAGTCAGCGAGCCTGACCACCCGATCCCGTTAGTCGCCTCTTACGACAAGCTGAGTCGCCTTTTATGGCAAGCATGGGTTGCTGAAGGCCTATTCTACCCCGGGACCTTCACGGGTTCAGAATAATGATACTTGTTTGCCAGGGATCTAGGAATGGTGTCACAGAAGTCTTTTTTGTAAAACTTGTTCAAGTAAATATTCCGACTCATGTAAGGAGAATGTGGATAATTTTGTATGTATATGAATGTTAAGATTTCATGTAAGTGTTTAAGGATATCTTTCTTGCAGAAACTACGTCTTTTTGAGTATACCAGCGGTATGTTGTGTTGCAGGTGTTGACGGGAGATGTGGGTGAGGACCCTGAGTGTCATGCAGCCAAGCTGCTTGAGGTCATTATTCTTCAATGTCCAGGGAAAGTAGACCATGTAAGTAGCCTGTCCACATATCCTCCCCACCCTTCACAAACCCTCTACCTCACTTCACGCATGTGGTAGATTGTTAATTGATCTTACCAACGTTTGTGAAGACTGTTACAGGTTCCCACCAAAGACAGGCAATGCTTTGGTGAGATACAGGTGGGAACTGGTTTCCCAAAGCCTTGGTGAAAGTGATGACTTAAGTGATGTCATTGTACCCTGATACCATGGAACATTCCCATGTCACTGACCAGATTATATGGTCCGGACCTGAGTATGCTTATTGTAAGAGGCAACTATTGGGACCGGGTGGTCCGGCTCGCTGACTTTGTTGACACATGTCATCGGTTCACTGATTCGCAGATTGATGGTCATGCTGTTGATCACTGGATCGTCTGGTCCAGACTCGATTATTTACAGAGCGTCGCCATATAGCTGGAGTATTGCTGAGTGTGGCGTAAAACTAAACTAACTCACCCACTCATTGTGAAATATACAGCTGGGTATTGGAGCTGGCAGGTTATCAGCTTCCACCAGACCATGTGAGAATCTGCTGGATTTGTCAGGGGGTCAGATGCTAGTCGTGAAGTCTAGAACTTGTATTGACTTCCTTTACAGGTAATATTGTACATGTGTTGTATGATGTGTAGTTGCTGACTGATGTTTCTGTTTTACAGGTAGTGCCGTCATTTGTGGAGCTGGTTTTACAGAGGTTGACGCGGGAAGTTCAGACATCAGAATTGAGGACAATGTGTTTACAAGTAGTCATATCTGCACTGTATTATAACACTCCCTTGTTGTTTGAGACGTTACATAAAATCCAGATCCCCAACATGCAGGGATCAATACTTGCACAGTTCCTCAAGCAGTGGCTTCACGATGCAGACTGCTTCCTTGGGTAAGGAGCATCTTTATTGTGGTCCATGTGCCATGGTGTTTGCATAAATCGGTTTTCCTTGTTACTCTAGATGAAGTCATTGGGTAGCCACCAGGTCACTGTACTCAGACTAACACTTGGTTAAAGCAATCAGCTTGGGGCTGACAGATGCAGATGTTTCAGGGATGTTAGATATGTAAGTGCCAAGAGGGTTGAGGGGCAACCATATCGTGTGGGTTCAGTGCAACTAAGTAGGAAGGCCTTGGGGCATCCATTTTAGGGAGGGTTCAGTGCAACGACATGGGAAGGATTCAGATCAACCATATTAGGTGGTTTCAGGGCAACCACATAGGGAGGGCTTGGGGCATCCATATAAGGAAGGGCAACAATATTATGAGGGCGCAGGGCAACCACATTGCTGTGGGTTGTATGGATTATCATAATATTGAATATGAACTTTATTTTGCAGGCTGCACGACCGAAAGATTTGTGTGCTTGGTCTGTGTTCAGTCTTAAATATGCCAAACAATCGCCCAGCAGAAATTACAGCTGTCGCCCCACAGATCATACCTGCAGCTCTGCTCCTGTTCCAGGGATTAAAACGAGCATATGCAAGTAGGTCTCTGTTGTAATTTAATATACTGGTAAGTGTCCGTTTGGACATAGGTGATGCATACAGCAGACAAAAGTTTGTGTTCGCAAGATTACAAAGAAACATTGCAAATATCAGTGTGTGAAATAAACCAAAAGCCAGACAGACAGACATCAGGGCTGGTAACTTCAAAATTTAACCAGACCAGACACCAAGTATTCCTGACAGGTATGGAACATATAAAGTTTGCACCACATCATCAGGTTGGCTAGCTGTAAATTTGGACCATCTGTCAGAAATTTAGCCCATCTTGGGTGGTCGACAGGCCTTATTTCATACGCTGTATATATGCTTCAGTCATTGCATACACTGTGCCACAAGTCGTTACAGTGAAATGATTGCACACTGTTTGTGACAGGTCGAGCTAAGGAAGAAGAAGACTCAGATGAAGATGAGAATGGCCAGGAAGAGGATGATGATCAGGGTAGGTGTGGGATGATGATCAGGGTAGGTGTAGTGGGATGATGATCAGGGTAGGTGTAGTGGGATGATGATCAGGGTGGGATGATGATCAGGGTAGGTGTAGTGGGATGATGATCAGGGTAGGTGTAGTGGGACGGTGATCAGGGTAGGTGTAGTGGGACGGTGATCAGGGTAGGTGTAGTGGGACGGTGATCAGGGTAGGTGTAGTGGGATGGTGATCAGGGTAGGTGTAGTGGGATGGTGATCAGGGTAGGTGTACTGGGATGATGATCAGGGTGGGATGATGATCAGGGTAGGTGTAGTGGGATGGTGATCAGGGTAGGTGTAGTGGGATGGTGATCAGGGTAGGTGTAGTGGGATGGTGATCAGGGTAGGTGTACTGAGATGATGATCAGGTAGGGGTAGGGGAATGGTGATCAGTTTGGGATGGTGATCAGGGTAGGTGTAGTGGGATGGTGATCAGGGTAGGTGTAGTGGGATGATGATCAGGGTGGGATGATGATCAGGGTAGGTGTACTGGGATGATGATCAGGTAGGTGTAGTGGAATGATGATCAGGGTAGGTGTAGTGGGATGGTGATCAGGGTAGGTGTACTGAGATGATGATCAGGTAGGGGTAGTGGAATGGTGATCAGGGTGGGATGGTGATCAGGGTAGGTGTAGTGGGATGATGATCAGGGTAGGTGTAGTGGGATGATGATCAGGGTTGGATGATGATCAGGGTAGGTGTAGTGGGATGATGATCAGGGTAGGTGTAGTGGGATGATGATCAG
Organism: Haliotis asinina; assembly: GCF_037392515.1. Taxonomy (NCBI): domain Eukaryota; kingdom Metazoa; phylum Mollusca; class Gastropoda; order Lepetellida; family Haliotidae; genus Haliotis; species Haliotis asinina. The sequence continues at coordinate 54,551,398 of NC_090293.1, read as the reverse complement.
GGTGGGATGGTGATCAGGGTAGGTGTAGTGGGATGATGATCAGGGTAGGTGTAGTGGAATGGTGATCAGGGTAGGTGTAGTGGGATGGTGATCATTTTAGGTATAGTGGGATGGTGATCATTTTAGGTGTACTTGAATTGTAATCAGGGTAGGTGTAGTGGGATGGTGATTCAATGTAGGTGTACTTGGATGGTGATCAGTGTAGGTGTACCAGGATGGTGATAAGGCTAGGTGTGGTGGGATGGTGATAAGGGTAGGTGTAGTGGGATGATGATAAGAGTAGGTGTAGTGGGATGGTGATCAGGTTAGATCTACTGAGATGGTGTTCAGGACAGGTGTACTGGGCTGATCCAAAGATTTCCTTTAAGACTCAATTAATCAGTGGGCTACAATATTTCACAAAGCTTTGTTTGTATGTCCACAGAAGTATTGGAAAGTGATGAAGACGAGATTGATGAAGATGGAAACCAGTATTTAGAAAAGTTAGAAAAAGCGGTATGTATGTATTTGGTTGGTCTGATGAGAAAGGCCTAAGGCTCAGTGATAGTTATTTGAAGTCCCCTACATATAGGTGACTTTCTGAGGAATGAAGACGTGTATGTTCTAACAAGCAGCGTATGTTCCTCTGCAGCGTGGTGATACGGATGATGACAGTGACGCAGAGTTCACAGATGATGGTGCGGAGGAGACAGCACTCGAGAGTTATCAGACCCCTATAGATGAGGATAGCTGTCAAATTGATGAATATGTCATCTTTAAACATGTTCTGCAGTGTGAGTTGTCAACTTGTTGTGGGTGCTATATAAGTATAAAACCTAGGAATTTAGTACTCCGAGTTCTTGAGGATTAGATTGATAGGAGCTTTCTAATGCCACCAGTGTTGTTGATGGTATGCGTGACAAACCTGGAGTTACGGTTACTAGTTAATTATACATGTTGACAATGTGGTTGATTGGCATGTGTCATGATGAAGCGGATTTGTTCTTAAGTTAATTTCTAATACATTGGTCAGTATCATGTTTGCAGTTGTTTTCAGTTCCTGATATTAATGCAATGTGTCTGGAACCATTTCAGTGCAGTCACAGTAGTGAAAACAGCCCCTTTAGTCAGCCGTCATGATATCTGTTCACTGACTGAATAGTTGCAGGTTTTACATGATTAATACTGATTCACTAAACTGGTTTGACTAACTTCCTCCATTCCCTGGGGAGTACACAAAACAAGCTGAAGGTGAACAGTCACAGTTGACCATCTCATCCTACCTACCTGCTGGGTGAACAAGAGCATATTCTAAACAACATAGCTGGAATTTTGCCAGGATATTATTCTCCAGGATCTCTTGTTGTCTGTTACCATGTTTGTGATGTGTATATTTATGTTGTGTTTCAGCCATTCAATCCACAGACCCCACGTGGTACATGGCTTTAACGAGTGCCCTCACTGCACCACAGACAAAAGAACTGGATGAAGTTTTCAAACTTTCTGACCAGAGAAAGGCAGCTGCAGGTATATAGGAAGTTTGCGGCTCTTGCCCACTACAGCAGACAGTCCAGCTAAAAATGGGATTAACTGCCCCAGCAGTATGCAAGCCAGTGCACTGCTGTCAGTTTGTGACTGTTCTTCAAACAATTTGTACTTGTGGCTATTTCCGGTTTTTAAACCTGCTTGACTTTTAGTGCAGATTTCTCTAAAGTAGAGTAAGGTATTATTGTGTATTTTTTAGTTCAAAGCAGTGATTCTTTGTCATTTTGTACTTGCCTTTTGAAACTTATTTTAGGTTGATCTTATGTGTTTGACAGTGTTTAAAAGTGGATTTATGCTCATCATAAACAGTACTGCTTGTAGTGAAAATAGCTTGCCCATACATCAGGGAGAGTATATCTCAGTAAACAGTCTTCAAGGAAAACATTGATAGCAAACCAAACAGCCAAACAGTTTTGGCTCTGGCCACAAGCTGAATATTTTCGGTACAATCCATCTGACAAACTATGGTTAAGCAAGAGTAATTCTTTTCATTTCTGGTTTTACTGATCCGTCGGGTATTATTTTTTCCAGTTTTCAAGAAAAAAATTGAAATAAATTTTCCCTGCAAGAAAAATAATATCCTGATGTTAAGATATATGGGAGCAAGACTTACTAAACTTACAAAAGGCAGTTTTATGGACACTGAAACACCATTATCTGTTCTCACAAAGTTTAAACTGAATAATCTAGCAATACTTGTTATAAATTGGTGCTTTGAGCACCTCATGGAGTGTGAACTTGAAAAACACAGATTTTGAAAATGTTTTTGAGAGTTTTTGCTCTGATAAGTGATTTTTTCTCTTCGAAGAAATTTCCTCCAGCTTATTCATTTTCCGAGGACAAAAATCTGTAAGAGAAATAAAAGTGGTCTGTCCTTAACCAAGTTGTACCTTGTGTGCCTCAAGCATGTGTCCTCACGTGTTCAGACAATATTGTCATTAGCATTGTGTGTTGATGTCATTGTGTGTTGATGGCATTGTGTGTCATGTCAGTAATTGTTGTACAGCATGTTTGTCTGGTCCAAGCTCAAATATGCACTGGTTGGCTTGGCTGTTCACCATTCACTTGCTCACTCACTCACTTGCTCTGTTTCAGATTCCAAGCAGATAGAACAAAGAGGGGGTTACATGTTCACAACCAAACAAGTTCCTACATCATTCAATTTTGGAAGCATGGGATAATTTTTGCTTTGCTTAAGATAAACTATTGTGCAACAGTGTCTCCTTTCACCCCTAATTTCCACTAGTGGACTCAACCAGTGCTCAGCTTCATATGACAAAGCAAGTGAAAGGAAGGGGTGACAGGAAAACATTCTAGATGTCTGCTCACCGCCACCCTGTGTGGAAGTGGACTTCACCATTTGTCTGCTAATAATGGGATTCACCTGTGTGACTGCTTCTGCTTTCAAGATGACCCAGCATTTCTCACAGAAAGCATAAATACTTCACAAATATTGGATTTGACGGTTTGCGCAAGGATTAAAATTGAAGCAAGTGTTGCTACCGATGCCAGTGTGTTTGAAACTCAAGACAAATAGGAGAAGTGACACTGTGAATTACCCTCATTCTCTGGGAATCCTATTGATGAATATTTGTGTAAAAAGATTGTGTACGAAACAACCGTGAAAACCATTTTTTGGTACAAATTGAAAATATTTTGTTAGGTTTGTGAACAAGTCTGTTGGAGTTTCTTAGGAAAAAAACTTGTTGGATTTTATACTGTGACAGCGTGTCGGTGTATATTTGACCATGTTAATAGTAAACACATATTTGATAATGTCAAGTCTCTGATCGGGCAGGTGCCCCCCCACTTCCCAGCCGTGTTTTGATCTGTGATAGTATGTACAATGTGCATTATAGGGGGCAATCACTGACACAACCAGCTCCACTCACCGTGGCTTCCTGCAATCGTCACCATGGCGATCACCATAACAACACCAGTTCTTACCAGGCCACAACCTCCGCCATAGTTTGTGTCCATTGTTTCTGTTAAGGAGAGAGAAGTCAGTTATAACAAGCCTCTTGTCCTCCATTGTTCATATAAATTATTCAAAAGTGGCAAGATTTCACATTGGTTTATTCTCCAGGTTCAAAATGTCCCAAATAATTAAAATCTTACAATGAATTAGAAGAAAGTCTTGTCTCAAGTTGATGCCCTAATGCCCTGTGGCAAGTTATTTACTGATATGAAAGATACCTTGGCTGGTTTGTTTATTATCATATTTTTATCTAGATTAATTTGTGTATAATAATATCTTAGTTATTGGCAGGGTTTAGTAGTCGGAGGGTTCAGCTGCATCATTTAGTCACAGAATTACTTCTGACAACCTTTTTTACTTTCACACAAGTTGTGGATCCTTGTTTATTGTTATGCCCCAGATATTCCTCATATTTCTGTCCATAAGTTCTCTTAGATAGTGGGTTTTCAGGTTAGTACTTGGTGAATATTTTTCAACAGGAAAGAGTAGGGCAAATACCCAAAGTCGGTTTAGATTCAGAGCGTTTCTATCCATAACTCTTGTGATGAAAATGTGTTGACCTCAGATGACTGAGACTTTGTGCTTCTGAAACCTTTGTCTTATCTTTGTCACTGTGTTAACAGTTAAATTTGACTTGTTATTCATGCTTTGGGATTAATATCAGCCTCTGGCTTGTACAGGCTTGAAAAGCTGCCCATGACACATCTAGTGGAGATAGTATTGCTGTTATGAGATTGTGTGTAATTACTTTGGTGTAGGTCAGTGATTACCAAGACTTTAGATTTCTTCCATGGATATATTTTTTGTATTGTCTTGTGGCAGGTTTTTACAAGTCTGTTTCTCCACTAGATCATGTATGTTCTTACAAAAAACAAACTAAACTAACTAACAAGATCATGTTATTTGCAAGTGCCCCTGGAATAGAACAGGACTTTCATTACAAGACTGTTTAATGTCACATGCGACAATCCTAACTCAACGGCTGTGGTTTTAGAAATTGTTCTGTACAGTGCATCAGTTGGTACTTACATTAGATGTGGGGCCTGTTCCTCATCTGTCCATCAAATTCTCTGCCAAACTTTGCCACCCCGTATGTAGCCAGTTCATTTCCCCTGATGAGTACATTGTGTGAAGCCTGTTGTCATGCTGTTCAGCTGTTGTCAAGCTGTTCAGCTGTTGTCATGCTGTTCAGCTGTACTGGTACTGTAATGCTGCAGTCCAGTAAATTGACTCCTTCCACTGTCCTTGTTTGGGGTGTATGTCAGCTGCTTGGGTTGTGGGGTTTTCCACATGCTTGCTGTTTTTCTTCAACTGTACTAAAATATAGTGCGGAGTATTTACTCATCACACATCAGCTTGAATGAAATGCTGTTGTAAGGCAATTTAAGTTTCACTCGCCAAATTTATGTAAAGTTTGTGATTGTTGAAATATGGCCACAATGGATCTCAGTGGGAGGTTGTTATGTTCTGGATCTCTTTGACTAATTGCTAATGTTACTGCCCTATTTCCCATGTTTATTGATTGTCGTGATGATACATTTTCAGGATTAATCTTGTGACACCAAACAAGTGCAAGGAGTCTTATTTCTGTGCATTTTGTTCCTTGTTTGTTACTATTAGGTGATAGGTAAGATACAAGTATGCAACGTATATAATGGTTAAACTGACTAAAAATCTTCCCTCTTGTAGCAGCCCCCTCTTCAGTCAACCCAAGCCTTGCTCACCCACCAAACCCAGCTCCTCCTTGGACCAATTTGTTGCCCGGTGTCTGACCTCCAGTGTGAACAGTTCTGTCCCAGTTATTGGGAGAACTAACATTTTGTTTGGTCCTGTCTGTAAATATCATAATATACTGAAACAGGATAAAAACACAAATCAGTCTTGATGGAGATAATTTTCCATTTTTGTTGTGTTTCGGTATATATCAGAGAGAACACATTGCTGTCTGTTTCGCTCCTCAAGTCTTGCTACTGGAAACAGAATCATTATCTTGGGGGAATATTATTTAATTTTCCAATATCTAGTCACAATTCTTTGGATGAGCTTGCATTAGTTCTTGCAGTACAGAAGAATTAGGCATGATAATTGTTCTAAGGTCAAAGGGTCGTAACCTGTGAAATACTGAATGTTGTTTGCTTAAACTTGATGTTACAATGCATTGTTATGAAAAAGTGATTTGCTTTTAGTACTTAACTCACTCAACCAACTCGATCTGTTTCAGATTCGTTGACTCATCCCTTTTTCAGGATTCTACATTTCCATCTCACTCAGGGCTCCAGATAAAGTTTCAACATGAGGAGCATGTGTTCCTTATTTTCCCATCTAGGAGTACTGGAAAAAAATTGGAAACATGGGGAAAGGCAGGGACCATGGACCATTTTGCACATTTGAATAAAAAATGCCCCTTTAAAATTTTGAATTTCACTATTGATAAAAGGGCTGTGGCCCATTCTAAATTCAGAAAAAGGCCCATATTAAAAATTCTCTTTCTCAATCCCTGGAGTACTGAATGGAATGAAATGGCATATCCGTAAACTTGTGTTTCATTCATATATGCACCACAGCATTGCTACTCAAGTGTAAAGAGGTCAACAAAACAATACTTTTTCAGAAAAATATGTGTGAGAATGATTCTGTGACCACTCCATGCTGCTGTGGTGTGTATCTGCTATGTTTCCAAAATTACTTCTTACTGTGTCACATATATTTTTTATGCCACCACGGTTTTTATCTGGAGCCCTGCCTTTGTTTCAATTTTGTCAGATTGACAGTTACAACAAATAGAAACATCATTTGGCATATTTCCTGTCATTGTTTCCTTTGAAAGAAAGGTGCTTTAAACGTTCTTCAGTGATGATCTGAACTGAATTGAACTGGAAGAGGGAGGGAAGTTTCTACTTTAGGTGTAAAGCGGCAGTTGTTTTCATATTTTAAGTTTATACCAGTGCCTTTTACTGTTAAGATGGTAGCTATTGTACATATCAAAAACTCACTGGAAGTGTTAAATCCTCAAGCTTGTGTCACTGTCACAGTTTTCAGTCAGTACCTATCTGAGATTTGTACCATGCAGGTTGGAAATGTGTACATGCAGGTACTCAATCATGAACTTCAGACACCTAAGCTATTTCACTGTTTTCAAGGAAGGATTATTTTCATGATGTACTTTTTTATTTATTTTTAATCAAGCCCAATTTCATGTAAAACTTAAAACGAAGATACCATTTCTTGCTTAGGATACTGTGTCTCGAGAGTAACACCTTCCAAGTGTGACATTTGAGCTTATTTGTTTCATCTCAGTAACACAAATGGTTTGATAGTGATGGACCAGTAAAATGAATTAAACTCCCTTGATGCAGTTTTGTGTATTGAATCCCTTCCTGAAACCAGTATAGATCCTTGGCAGTACTTGTGGTAAATAATTTTCCTGCAGTCTGTCCTAGCCATGTTGACATTAAACTTCATCTGTACCACCTTATTGTTTAATGAGATTAGTTATGGTAAGGAATGTGCACATGGAGACAGACACAAGTTATTCCATCACATCTTGCATGGGAGTCAGTCCATATAAGGCAATATTCCTATTCTCTGTTATTGCCCATAATTCGGCAAGTTTCACCATGTTTTTTCTCCAACTCCATAAAGCAAGACATAACAAGGCATGAATTTCTTTTGTTCAATATGAAGTTGCTGCATGGGAAAAGGGGAGATGTAAATACTCTTACTTTAAACTTAGGATTCTTAAAGTGTGTTAATGCTCTGCATATGGTTTCATAGATGACACATACTTTCGGTAGCATTGTCTGTACAGTTATGTGACCATTCCAGTCAGTGCTGTAATTAACAGACCTATAGTGGAGCCATTTATTCAGTGGGGACATAAGGGATACCTCATTGATGAAAAAACAAGCCATTGGTAACTTGATGTCAGATTTATTTGGGGACTTTAAATGTTTCTTGGTGCAGCATCTTTCTTTCCAGGCCAGTAGTCCAGTCTGAATGGGATGCTGCTGACACAAACCTCATCAAATACGCTGTAGAACTGAGAAACTTGATACTTATTTTATGACCTGTTGTTGCCCAGAGACGCCATGGCTGCCTGAGTGGGGCTCCTGTTGTTTTGTTGTTTATAGGCTGGAACAATGGAAGAATGCAATCAGTGACACACAAATAAAACTTTTAAATTTGGAAATAAACGTGGATGTTTTGTCTTTTGTAATGTAAAGCTTAATGTAGCTTAGCTTTGTTCCACCGACCTGGACTTCACTGGTGCTTTACATATACAGGTAAGAGATTTCAACTGGTGTTTTACCATTCTTCAGCAAGAACATGTTGATGTTAGGATGAAGTGATGACGTCACAGTCTACAGAGTCGCGCTCCCTTAGACGTGCCATGTCCATTTGTCCATGTATTCACTTCCAGATGTGTCAACCCATGGTGTGGGTTTCATATAATGGTCAGGTCCATAACCTAGAAAGCCGATAAGCAAATGTGGGGACAACTCAACTGACGCATGCAAGTTAATTCAGTGCGGAATGGTGTCATTGAGTGCAATCAGACAGTTGGCCAGAAAACATCTTACGACGTTCAGGTCAGCGTTCAGGTCGACAACGAGTGATAACTCCTCTGAAGGATAAAGCTCTTCACAGAACCACAAGTCTTCAGGCCCCCCTAAGTAATTGAAGGAATTACAGCAAATTTGAAGGAATTGCATCTCAAATGTAAACAAACGCAGCCCACTCGCGAAACAATTGCAGCGATATCGGTAGTTTAGCGGTAATAACAGAAACACATCGGCCCTATCGGAAGCAATGTCGGTAATACTGGAAACACGCTCGGCCATCTTCGGAGATTTTTCAGTCGCGAACGGGAACTCACGCAGCAAAACATGGCGTCGTTGGAAGAAACACCCGCCTCGGTGAGTTGTGTTTTTAGTTCCTACTATTACATTTTTATACTTATCCACCTTTGACCACCCGTGTTGAATGCGTTTAGGTATGAGGTGTTGTCGGGACAATAGCTTATGTTTTTAGGAAAAGATAGTCTTTCTAGAAGAGTGTCACAAGTCATGCCCCTGGAGATTGTTTACAGCTGAACATCGAAGTCGTGCCGATGATTACGAACATCATGAACGTGCGCCATGAAGAAGTTTATGAGCCATAATTTTTCTTTCTATGAAGTGCAATTGACAAATTTAAACACATTTTACCAAAAAAATGATGTTATATCTAGCGCACGTTCGTAATCATCGGCACGACTTCGATGTTCAGATGTAAACAACCTCCAGGGGCATGACTTGTGACACTCTTCTAGAAAGACTATCTTTTCCTAAAAACATAAGCTATTGTCCCGACAACACCTCATACCTAAACGCATTCAACACGGGTGGTCAAAGGTGGATAAGTATAAAAATGTAATAGTAGGAACTAAAAACACAACTCACCGAGGCGGGTGTTTCTTCCAACGACGCCATGTTTTGCTGCGTGAGTTCCCGTTCGCGACTGAAAAATCTTCGAAGATGGCCAAGCGTGTTTCCAGTATTACCGACATTGCTTCCGATAGGGCCGATGTGTTTCTGTTATTACCGCTAAACTACCGATATCGCTGCAATTGTTTCGCGAGTGGGCTGCGTTTGTTTACATTTGAGATGCAATTCCTTCAAATTTGCTGTAATTCCTTCAATTACTTAGGGGGGCCTGAAGTCTTCATCCATCAAAAACAATAGCTTCCACATCATCGATTGTCCATCAGAACGGCCGAAATCGGACCTTAAATTAATGTAAACAAACTTTCACAAGTTGCCTGTACTATCCATAGAACTTGGGTTCCTTCTTCCGTTCATGGTTTTAAAAGGAGCAATTGTATAATATCACGATACCATCAATTGTCACCCCAACCTTAACTGAGTTTCCAAATACTCGTTGGCCTCTTAGGCATCCTACGTCATGTCTTGTAAACTATGATTGGAATAGTCGCATTTTGATTAGCGCTAAAGACGTGTTCTATGAACATACACTTAACTTTGACTTTTGAAGCCTTCAGAAATTTCTTGAATGAGCCCATATACAACTGAACATCAACTCAGAAAACAGTTCAACACCGATATGGGAACAGGATAGACTCTTACATTGTAACCCAGTGTAAGGGTGTGTACGAACAAGGCAAGATTCTCCTTACACTCAGTAGTGAACTCTGTGCAGAAACACTCCATGTTATACATCGGAGAGTTATAGAACTAACTCACTGTCAGTCTGTTCCAGTGCTATATGATAAACCAGTAGCCGCCATTGTCAGGTTCAGATGTTTGACATGCATTTAGAAGTTTGTAGGATGATGCAATGCACTTGTGATGGATGTGCAACTTTAATATTTACTCTCGACGTTCTGGACTAACACTTGTCCCGTCATTGTCAGGTTGTCGGGAAACTCTTCCCTGGCAAGACGTTTTAATACCAAAGGGAGGCCACTCTTGACACCACAAGCCATTTTATGATGATATCGTGTACTTCTATTCCGATATCTTAGCTTAAAATGCCATGGCCCGACTCAATGATTTTAAGGCCACTCACCCTGACCTAAGCACTCAGTGTGTGGCGGTTGTTATTGATCCACAGTAGACGTGTAATGACAAATGGTGTTGGTATTTAAGCTTGCATCATGCACAGACATCGTTCGGTCCCTTAGTGCAGAGTGCCAGGCAGGGAAACATCAAGTGCCATTTGTAACGGCGCACCTGGCCTTCTGTCCGCGGGCACATGTATCCGCTACAGGTCTACACTACAGAATCACACACTGCACCTTCATTCAAGGTCAGGCAAGCTGGGAGTTGCTACATGGCTGTGTGAGTGAGCAGTCGGCATACTAATCTTACACGGGTTTAATCTCATTTGCATATAGCCTCTTAGAAGTGGTATTTACGAATGGATCTGTATATTGCCACTGTATAGTTCTAGGTAAACATTTATCATTGTGTTCCACTCAGTAATTGGAAATGTTAGACGCTGTGGTAAGGAACATGCCTGTTCTCTCAGCAGCTTGGAAACAGTCGCGTGTGGATGAGACAACAAGATGGCGGCTTTCAGACATCGAGACCAGCCTCAAAATCCGATGTGGTAGGCTCTTATATCATATTACTGGGAAACAACTGTGTACTAGGTTCCTCGGATGTTGGATACCACTGTCACATTCGGTCAGTGGCCAAGCCGTGGTGGCGCAGCTACTCCTCTACCCGTGAAGTACAGAAGTACCCGTGAAGATCCGAGTTTGAATTTGGTCTTCGCCAACCCATGCTTGTCGTAAGAGGTGCCTAAAGGGATCGGGTGGCCACGCTCGCTGACGTGATGACATGCCATAGTATCCCAGTTGTGTAGATGGACGTTCATGATGTTTATCATGGGATTGCCTAGTCTAAACCCGATTATTTACAGACGACAGCCACATGGCTATAATATTGCTGAGTGCGGCGTTAAACAACAAACCAGGTACAGAACAGCGCTTAATCAAACACACAGTATATTGCAGTGTTAAATGCCACAGCGCGTGTACATTGAAAACACACAACATCCGTATGTATTATTCGTTACATTTTCTAGACAGATGACAGATCTCGGAGAGGGACAGTGATTCGCGGTCACTCCAGCAATCCTGTTGTTTGGCTCAAATTACATTGTGTTGAATGTTCACAAGTTGGGTTATGGGAGGATGTTTTGAAATTTTGTGCTGTAGATACGTCCACTCCGCCAACTGATTGTAGTGCAATGAAGTCGTATGTCTGTATTACCGTGTACGAAATACCGAAATATCTGTCTGCCCGACCGCCCGGGACTGAATGCAAGATTCTCAAATTCACCTATCCGACGGACGTTTAAAATTTAGACATGTATATGAAGATATTCATCATATATGAATTCTAGTTGGATGATAAACTAGGGCTTTTGTCAAACCTAAATTATTTGCGGACAGGTAAATTTTCGTCAGGGCTGGCAAGTTTTACATCTGGCTGAAATGTTTGGGAGTTTTATACCCTGCTTTGTGGAACGGAAAGGGGTAAGATAAGGATATATATATATATATATATATATATATATATATTTTCAGGGAGGGTAATGTTGACATATTTAATGGAATAGAAGTTTTGCATCTTTACAATGTTATGTCAATAACGTGTTATGCCAGAGTGCAACTAATTTTCCAATTCATCGCTATAAAAGGATTGACGGGCGAAAGGTGAGATGTCATTGATAAAAGCGGGATATTTGTTACTGTGAAGAGTTGGAATTACTAGTGTAAGATCCACATGTCATCTCGGGTGCACATGTAATGATAATAGACTTACATCGGGGCCCATCCTGCGGCTTTGTCCCTTTTCCAGCTCAAGGAGTGTTACTGAAAACACGCCGGTGTGAACACAGCGGCGCATTGGCGTATATAAACATTGTATTTTCCGCCGTGTCGGGGTATCGAGATGTTAAATATTTGTGCGATGACAAATACGGGTGAAGATTCAGAGCTTTCTAACTGAGCACACCTTCACCAGCAGATCCAGCTGCCTTCTTTAGGGCGTCGGTACTTAGGAAATCGCATGGTGTCATCCTCTTCAATGCATTTGACCAGACGCAAGACGACGGTATTAACTTCGTCCGAGCAAGGGTTTTGTTTTGAATCCGTACGTACAAACGATTTCCCAGTGATTTAAACCAGTACAAGTAACCGTTATCTTGCCATAACACTGCCTGACACTCGGCACTGCGGGACTAACACATGTCTCTGTGTCTCGACACACACAGACACAGTGAGAACAAAGACTCCCTCCCTCCCTTTACCCCTCCCTCTTTATATCACTTGCCTTTTAACTGTTTAGCCGGGTCTAGGCGAGATATACAAAATACGTAAAGGTTATACCAAGGTTTAACCTCTAATATGTAAGAGCAGTTTCCCTTTGGTTGTTAACGTCAACCAAGACGCCAATTGCCCCTGCACCCTGATAATGCCCGTTGAAAGGTATTACATACATTCGCTGGTATTGTCAGCTGGAGCGATGGTGTCCAAATTTCATTTCGTCACGTGTTTCGCGATAAAGATACGAGATGGTGTAAATTTTCAGCATGATAGTCCATCACGAGGCCTTCAGCTGTGTCATATTTGGTACGCATATGCGTATAAAGCTACATTAGAATCTACAAGTTTACACCTGTGGGTTTGCCGTGCATGGAAAAGAGTATATCAACCTGTATTTCAACAACAACCAGAATCCCAAGTCCCTGTTTATAAGTTCCCACAGAACGTGAGATGCATATCATGTGTGGTATTTGTTCATATTTCATGTTGTTGGTTGCAATGGTACTGGTTACTGGATATTTCGTTTTCCAGTTCGACATGCCTATAACGGGACACAAAGAAAGTGAAAGAGCCACTGACCAATTACTTTCAGGTAAATTACATTTACCTGGGAGTATATTATGAACTTGTTTTCGTGGATGAAGCAATGCCGATGTGATGCTAAAATCTCACACTCATTTAAACTGTCAGGTAAAGGATATGTATCAAATATCATTGCATGGTGCGTTGTCGGTAACAACATGTACGAGAGCAGATACGCCCTGCTAGGGGTTCGCCATGAACCGACGCTTTGACTCCATCTACTCTCCTCGTATTTGTCCGCACATATGCAACGCTTTAAACTTGAAAAGAATTCCGTTACTTGTAAGTGTTGTGCTTAATATAGCATGAAATTGAAGCAACTGACAGCACTAGTCTGTGTCTGTATACATGATCCTCACAAGTCTGACACCATCTATTGAAGGTCGCTACAATGCAAGTGTTTAATATGCCAAACCCGTCTGGAGGCTATTCACGGAAATCAGCTGCCCGCTCAGGTAATAACGTCACCTCGCGCTTTTCTTCTTGTATCAATATGCGATGCACGGTGCGCCCTAAAAACAAACAAGTGTACAGTTATGGAAATGTACGACATCTCAATGAAATAATGTCTCAGGAGAGAGGTAGGTTTTCGTGTGTCAAAAATATCACACGCTTATAAAACGTAAGATAGAAAACGGCCCACTTGAGAAACACTCCAGAATTTCTGTGCTGTCTCGCAGTGTCTTTCTCTGTGTGCGTGTGTGTGTGCGTGTGCGTGTATCTGTGTTTGCAGATGGCCGTGATAGGATACTTCAAAGTCTCTTGTCTAAAATATTATAGAAACAAGTTAAGGAAACCCGTGCTTCTGTTTATACCACACTGTAGACGACCAAACATCACAACCACAATTAGTGCTACACCACCCTAAACTAATAGTACAACCCATATGTAGACGGGTAGACACCACTACCAAAAGTACAACCTATGGGTAGACGGGTAGACTCCACCACTAATAGTACAACCCATATGTAGACGGGTAGACACCACAACCAATAGTACAACACCATGGTAGTCGAGTAGACACCATAAACCAATAGTACAACCCATAGGTAGACGGGTAGACACCACCACCAAAAGTACAACCTATGGTAGACGGGTAGAAACCACCACCAGCAGTCCAACCTATAGGTAGACGGGTGGATACCACCTACCAATAGTACAACCCATATGCAGACGGGTAGACACCTTTGCCAATAGTACATAGTACAACCTATAGGTAGACGGGTAGAAACCACCACCAATAGTACATAGTACAACCTATAGGTAGACGGGTAGACACCGCCACCAATAGTACTTAGTACAACCTATAGGTAGACGGGTAGACACCACCACCAATAGTACATAGTACAACCTATAGGTAGACGGGTAGAAACCACCACCAATAGTACATAGTACAACCTATAGGTAGACGGGTAGACACCGCCACCAATAGTACTTAGTACAACCTATAGGTAGACGGGTAGACACCACCACCAATAGTACATAGTACAACCTATAGGTAGACGGGTAGAAACCACCACCAATAGTACATAGTACAACCTATAGGTAGACAGGTAGAAACCACCACCAGTAGTACATAGTACAACCTATAGGTAGACGGGTAGAAACCACCACCAATAGAACATAGTACAACCTATAGGTAGACGGGTAAACACCACCCACAAATAGTACAATCCATATGCAGACGGGCAGACACCGCCACCAATAGTACATAGTACAACCAATAAGTAGACGGGTAGAAACCACCACCAACAGTACATAGTACAACCTATAAGTAGACGGGTAGACACCACCACTAATAGTACTTAGTACAACCTATAGGTAGACGGGTAGAAACCACCACCAATAGAACATAGTACAACCTATAGGTAGACGGGTAGACACCACCCACAAATAGTACAATCCATATGCAGACGGGCAGACACCGTCACCAATAGTACATAGTACAACCTATAAGTAGACGGGTAGAAACCACCACCAATAGTACATAGTACAACCTATAAGTAGACGGGTAGACACCACCACCAATAGTACAACCCATATGTAGACGGGTATACACCGCCACTAATAGTACTTAGTACCATATATATGTAGACAGGTAGAAACCACCACCAATAGTACATAGTACAACCTATAGGTAGACGGGTAGACACCGCCACCAATAGTACATAGTACAACCTATAAGTAGACGGGTAGAAACCACCACCAATAGTACAACCTATAGGTAGACGGGTAGACACCACCACCAATAGTACAACCCATATGTAGACGGGTAGACACCGCCACCAATAGTACATAGTACAATGTATAGGTAGACGGGTAGACACCACCACCAATCGTACAACCCATATGTAGACGGGTAGAAACCACCACCAATAGTACATAGTACAACCTATAGGTAGACGGGTAGACACCTCTACCAATAGTACATAGTACAACCTATAAGTAGACGGGTAGAAACCACCACCAATAGTACAACCTATAGGTAGACGGGTAGACACCACCACCAATAGTACAACCCATATGTGGACGGGTAGACACCGCCACCAATAGTACATAGTACAATGTATAGGTAGACGGGTAGACACCACCACCAATCGTACAACCCATATGTAGACGGGTAGAAACCACCACCAATAGTACATAGTACAACCTATAGGTAGACGGGTAGAAACCACCACCAGCAGTACAACCTATAGGTAGACGGGTAGACACCACCCACAAATAGTACAACCCATATGCAGACGGGTAGACACCTCTACCAATAGTACAACACCACGGTAAACGGGTAGACACCACTATCAACAGTAGAAGCCCAAGGTAGACGGGTAGACCAATAGCAAAACCCCGGCGTAGACAGGTAGACACAACTCTCAACAGTACAACATCACCGAAGACACTATCACCAACAGTACAACACAACGTCATTTTGAAAGTCTAGACGATCAAGCGCATATTATTTCCATGCAATGCAGGCTAAAGGAAACAGTAAGAAAAAATATCTCTACTAATTCAACATGCTTGGCTGAATGAAAATGGCAGCTGGAGAGCTACACATATGCTTCTGTGTATGGTCACTCGCAGTCTGAAGCTTGTGACAGGCGTGTGTTGACGTTACCTCGACATATCCAGCCATTGCAGTGCAGGACATTCTGAATGGATACCGTGTCTGTCTCGCTGTCCTTTTCTCTACAGCTATATCTGTCTGTTATCTCTGCTTTTATTTAACTGTCTCGTCAAGTTGTGGAATGGCCCATTCGGGGCGGTTTGACGTCGCACAAGGGATCTGGGTCCGATACCCAGCAGCCGCATTCCTTCTCCTCAGTCCCCTCCATCCCAGCCCCCTACAGCCTTAGTCCCCTCCATCCCAGCCCCCTCCATCCCAGCCCCCTACAGCCTTAGTCCCCTCCATCCCAGCCCCCTACAGCCTTAGTCCCCTACACCTTCAGTCCCCTACAGCCTTCGTTCCATACAGCCTTCGTCGCCTGCACCTTCAGTCTCCTACATCCCCAGTCCCTTACAGCCCCAGTCTCCCACAGCCCCAGTCTCCAACAACCCCATCCCAGCCCCCTACAGCCTTAGTCCCCTACACCTTCGGTCCCCTCCATCCCAGCCCCCTACAGCCTTAGTCCCCTCCATCCCAGCCCCCTACAGCCTCAGTCCCCTCCATCCCAGCCCCCTACAGCCTTAGTCCCCTACACCTTCAGTCCCCTCCATCCCAGCCCCCTACAGCCTTAGTCCCCTACACCTTCAGTCCCCTACAGCCTTCGTTCCATACAGCCTTCGTCGCCTGCACCTTCAGTCTCCTACATCCCCAGTCCCTTACAGCCCCAGTCTCCCACAGCCCCAGTCTCCAACAACCCCAGACTCCTGCAGCCCCAGCTCTTACTGCCCAAGTCTCATACAGCCCCAGTCCCCTACAGCTCCAGTCCGTTACAGTCCCAGTTCTTTACAGCCTTAGTCCCCTACAGCCTTAGTCCCATACACCTTTAGTCCCCTATTGCTCCTGTCTCTTACAGCCATAGCTCCCTATAGCCCCAGTCGAACGCAGCCCTGTCTAGTACAGCCCCAGTCCCCTGTAGCCCCAGTCCAATACAGTTTCAGTCCCCTACAGCCCCAGTCCCTCACAGCCTTTTCCCCTTACTGCCACATTTCCCCTTACAACCCCAGCCCTCGGCCCCAGCTCCCCTACAACCCAATTTTCGTCCACCCCAGTTAGCTCGAGTCGACAAGATGCCCTACAGCAAAGAGACAGTGTACAGTAACGTATGGTGTGGAACTGTCAACAACTATGCCCATCCCTGGCACAGTGACACATCTAAAACAGACGACAAAGACCTTTCGTCATTTCTGAAACTGTAACGATTCTGTACAATACTCGCCCGGGCTGCCCAGTCCGTATTTACTAGGTGCTTTCATGTCGTGTTGGAGGAAGTTAACCATGGCTACAGTACACTGGTGCCGCTGAAGAATCACTATTTGTCGCCACACCGAGTAGGTCAGTTCATTATATGATATTTATATAGCGCACATATCCACGCTACTAGAACTTGCTCAAGGCGCTGGTATTTTCCTCCTCGATCATTAGATGTTAATGACAACAGTACATGGTATTATGAATCTCAATTCCCTGGGGAGTATACAACTCTTGCTGCCTCTAAGCACACAATCGCAACGAGGTACCCATTCACAGCTGGGTGGACTGGGGCACATGGTCACAGTACTTTGTCCATGTTCACTGCACGTTGATGTAACCGCAACTAAGTGTTTGCACGTTTTCATGCAACCATCATCTGGTCACACACCAACAGATTTCGTGGGTTATTTTCATTTCTCAGGGTTGCGTACTATACACTAGAGATTGTGACATACGGAAAGAGTCTGCACACAAATTTGACTCCAAGGTTTTGTACACCCATTCACAGGTTGGCTGGATCCCGACACCTCGATCTCGCTGGATCACAAACTTGGCGCTTTCGCCAGCTCGCTCACCGCTCCCCGCCTCGCCCACCACACCCAACAGATCATATATGTTTGATACTAGTGTGTACTTTACCAAGAACCTGTCAATATTTGTTACTTGGACAATACAGGTCTCCGATGTCAAGAACAACTAAGATAGCTGTCAAGTTTAGCTGTCAAAATTATCAGATACAAGTTTCAGAAATGAATTCGACAAACCTTGTCTCATGTATGATGGCACAGTGAGTATCTATTTAGGCTAAGGCCACTGTTTTGCCTTGCAAACTTTACAACATGACCAAAAATTATTGAGAATTTTAAGAAAATGTTTAGTTCTAGTATAAACAACCTTGACCAAGTGCTTGGTTTCATTAAAGAAAGACAAGTGTAATACTCTTTTATTCGTTTGTGAAGAATTATCCCCTTTATGTACTTGCTTGCAGACGACTTTTTAGTGATCCTCAGTATGGGTGATTTAGAGAGCAGGAAGTTGATTTTAGAGTATTATAACAGGGAAATCAAATGAGATCAAGTGATTTCAAGTAGATATGGAAATGGATATAGAATTGAGCGCCAGGGAGTCGGAGGTGGGCCCAGAAAATCGACTGTCGGTGACAGGATGCGGCTTTATATTCTTGTTTCTAAAACAATCGAATGAGTTCTGAAACCTGGAGACAGAGGAACTGTGGCTGTATGTAAGGAGACAATTAAAACTGAGCTGCATGCAATGGGTTGGCAGAAACGTCGAGGAATTCCATCACCGATATTGAAACCTGAACAAAAGGAGCTAAGGTTGAACTGGTGCTTGCAGCACTGAAATTTTAACTGGGACAATGTGATTTTCTCAGATGAAAGTTCTGTGAGAGGTTGTTTCCTATTGCACCGAAACAAACTGAAAAAACCCCTTTGTATCAGCGCCCAAAGTACAGTCCGAAATTTAACGTGTGGGGTGGCATATCTGCGTTAGGGGCAACGCCCCTCTTTGTATTTGAAGAGATTATGAACAGTGAGCGGTACACAGAGGGACACTTACTTCCATCTGCTCACGTGTTCTTTGGAAAGTTTTAGATTTTATAGCATGACAACAACCCAAAACATCGTTCAAAGCATTCACAGGCCTGGTTTCGAACCCAAAATATGACATTATTAGATTTGCCAAGCCACAGCCCGGACCTAAATCCAATACAAATGTTTGGGGACTTATGAAGGAAAGTGTCAATAAGAAAAATCTGACAAATATTGCTGGAATGAAAGAAGGTGGTCCGATATTGGGACAGCAATTACCAGGACTTTCTAATTTCTTTGATCAGTAGTATGCTCCGCCACTTTGAAGCCTGCATTGCTGCCCATGGGGACTTGAAAGAATACTAACTGTTCAGCTGTCTTTGAATCTGGAGTTATGTTCTGCTAATATTCACATTTAATACGTGAGCAATGAGTGAAGAAATTTCAAAAAAATACAATCTTTAAATTCTCAATAATTTCTGGTAACCCTATAAAGGTTTGGCAGTCAGTCCTTTCCAATCATAGTAATTATGTCAGGGACGACCACAATGTACAATGTTGTTTATAGGGTGAGACAGAGACGGTCACAATGTTTATAGTTTGAGACAGGGGCAGTTACATTGTTTATAGTTTGAGGCAGGGACACTTACATTGTTTATAGGCTGAGGCAGAGACAGTCACAATGTTTATAGGCTGAGACAGAGATAGTCACAGTGTTTATAGTTTGAGACAGGGACACTTAATTCAGCCCAACTTAGTCTCCTTGTATCATATAGAGACCTCACCTTACTTAATGTGTTATATATAACGTCAATACACAGGCATTAAGTTTGCACATTAGTGTATCAATATTAGCCCCCCACACACTACAGACGAAAGGTGGAGGTATTATATGCTAATATTTGCCGGGATATCATGATGGTCCTGGAGGGTGTGTCAACAGAGCGAGGTGCCAGTCACTCCTGTGTCCTGTTACATAAATGTCCCACATCTACGACACACCAACTTCCAAGTCCAAGTGTAATATACTCAAAATAAAAGATATGGTTACTTTGACGCCACGAGATCAATTCAAATCCAAACACTGGAGGCGTCCTGTTACCAGAAGAATGATAGTGGTGGCTGGCGTGGGCAGGACCGGTTGTGGTGGATGGTGCTGTGTGTTAGGTAGGGTAGGAGTGGGGTGGTAGTGCTGAGTGATGGATCATTAGGAATTGTAGGAGTACGTTATGGTGTCGTGTGATAGGTGGTGTAGGAGTGGGGTGATAGGGCTGCGTGATCGGTGATATGTAGGGTAGGAATAGGGTTATGGTGCTGTGTGATAGGTGTGGTAGGATGGGGATGGTGGTGCTGTGTGATAGGTGGGGTAGGATGGGGATGGTGGTGCTGTGTGAAAGTAGAGGTAGGAGTAGGGTTATGGAGCAGTGTGATAGCAGGGGTAGGAGTCGGGTGGTGGTGCTGAGTAATGGGTGGAGTAGGAGTGGGGTGTTGGTGCTGTAACAGGTGGGGTAGTAGTGGGGTGGTGGTGTAGAAGTACATCAAAGATGCTGTATTGAAGTATATGGTAGGGCATTTTACTGCATGTGTGTTTCTAGCTGCATTGAAGTGTGCCTTGCGGTATTGCACTACATGGATCTTCCACGTTGTATTGAAGTGAGTAGTAGGTTATTGAACCACAGGGATGTTCCGCTCTTTATTGAGGTGTGTGGTAGGGATTTGAACCACAGGGATGTTCGCGCTATATTGAAGTGTGTGGTGGGGTACTGCACCAAATGGATGCCCCAAGCTGTATTGACGTGTGTGGTAGGGTACTGTACCAAAAGGATGCCCCAAGCTGTATTGAAGTGTGCGGTAGGGTACTGTACCAAATGGATGACCCAAGCTGTATTGAAGTGTGTGGTAGGGTACTGTACCAAATGGATGACCCAAGCTGTATTGAAGCGTGTGGTAGGGTACTGTACCAAATGGATGCCCCAAGATGTATTGAAGTGTGTGGTGGGGTATAGTACCAAATGGATGGCCCAAGCTGTATTGAAGTGTGTGGTGGAGTATTGTACCAAATGGATGCCCCAAGCTGTATTGAAGTGTGTGGTAGGGTACTGTACCAAAAGGATGCCCCAAGCTGTATTGACGTGTGTGGTAGGGTACTGTACCAAATGGATGGCCCAAGCTGTATTGAAGTGTGTGGTAGGGTACTGTACCAAATGGATGCCCCAAGCTGTACTGACGTGTGTGGTAGGGCACTGTATCAAAAGGATGCCCCAAGCTGTATTGAAGTGTATGGTGGGGTATTGTACCAAATGGATGCCCCAAGCTGTATTGAAGTGTGTGGTAGGGTACTGTACCAAATGGATGCCCCAAGCTGTATTGAAGCGAGCGGTAGGGTACTGTACCAAATGGATGCCCCAAGCTGTATTGAAGTGTGTGGTGGGGTATAGTACCAAATGGATGGCCCAAGCTGTATTGAAGTGTGTGGTGGAGTATTGTACCAAATGGATGCCCCAAGCTGTATTGGAGTGTGTGGTGGAGTATTGTACCAAATGGATGCCCCAAGCTGTATTGAAGTGTGTGGTAGGGTACTGTACCAAATGGATGCCCCAAGCTGTATTGAAGCGTGCGGTAGGGTACTGTACCAAATGGATGCCCCAAGCTGTATTGAAGTGTGTGGTAGGGTACTGTACCAAAAGGATGCCCCAAGCTGTATTGAAGTGTGTGGTAGGGTACTGTACCAAATGGATGCCCCAAGCTGTATTGAAGTGTGTGGTAGGGTACTGTACCAAATGGATGCACCAAGCTGTATTGAAGTGTGTGGTAGGGTACTGTACCAAATGGATGCCCCAAGCTGTATTGAAGTGTGTGGTAGGGTACTGTACCAAGTGGATGCCCCAAGATGTATTGAAGTGTGTGGTGGGGTATTGTACCAAATGGATGCCCCAAGCTGTATTGAAGTGAGTGGTGGGGTATTGTACCAAATGGATGCCCCAAGCTGTATTGAAGTGTGTGGTAGGGTACTGTACCAAATGGATGCCCCAAGCTGTATTGAAGTGTGTGGTAGGGTACTGTACCAAATGGATGCCCCAAGCTGTATTGAAGCGTGCGGTAGGGTACTGTACCAAATGGATGCCCCGAGCTGTATTGAAGTGTGTGGTAGGGTACTGTACCAAATGGATGCCCCAAGCTGTATTGAAGTGTGTGGTAGGGAACTGTACCAAATGGATGCCCCAAGCTGTATTGAAGTGTGTGGTAGGGCACTATACCAAATGGATGCCCCAAGCTGTATTGAAGTGTGTGGTGGGGTATTGTACCAAATGGATGCTGCAGGCAATATCCTTGTGCATCATAATGTGCCCCCATCAGGAATAGGTGTGGGTGGATAAAGGTATTTAAACGAGATGCAATCCCGTTATGACTGGTTGATTATATCTCCATTTACTATTGAAATACGATCCTAAGATTAATGAATTGATGTTCAATGACAGTGATGTTTTCATAATAAAATAGGAAAATTCCTTGCCACCCTCAAGTCCATATATGGGCATCAGCACACATAAATATTACCTGGTTACATTGGTGAGTGTAGGAAACATCTATGCAGGCTGACGATGCAACTGATCAAGGCTTGGAGAAACCCATAGAAATTGTATCAATATTGACACAGCAAAGAAAGCGAGGCGAGGAGGAAAGAGTGAGTGTATGTACGACATCTCAGCTGGCTACGTCATCACCGCCATCGTGAACAACACAGGGTGTGCTAACAAACTACACCTATAGCGAAATAGCCTATATATACCGAAGGCTCGAGGACAGGCGGCCATTTCAACGGAAGAAGAAAGAGGCGGGCACAAGTAACTACAAGTATTCAAGTGTCTGTCCCATCATCACCTACTGCACAGACAAGAACATACAGGAACTCCGAGCTCTTCGTAAGTACTTACATACAGTTACTGATAACATATCTTATCCAACTCCATAATCAAAGCGAGGATGATACTTAGCGTCCACAACATGTGACATCATCGCTCGCAAGTTCTTTACAGCACAAGAATGCTAATTAATCCCCATGAGACAAGATCAGTTGAAGCTGTGTCAGTGGCGATAGACTCGACATTGATTTCCTCTTCTCTATGATTTTTAAAGCGACATTTTGGGACAGGGGTTTGTTCCTGTAGCAAGATGACCATCGTGGTCATCACTTGGCTGATAAAAACACATTGTGCGAAACGACACACATATGTGTCATAGGCTTAGAAAGCAGGAATTCTCTAAATGGCAGTTAGGAAGATGAATACAGGTGTGACGATTCAGGTATAACGATACGTGTATAAGAATACGGATATAAGGATGCGTGTGTGAGGATACAGGTAGAAGGATACAGGTGTAGGGATACAGGTAGAGGGATACAGGTTTGAGGATTCGGGCATACGGGCACGGGTGTGGGGATACAGGTAGAAGGATACAGATGTGAGGCTACGGGTAGAATGATACATGTGTGAGGAAACGGGTAGATAGATACAGGTGTGAGAATACAGGTAGAATGATACAGGTAGAATGATACAGGTTTGAGGATTCGGGTATGCGGGCACGGGTGTGAGGATACAGGTAGAAAGATACAGGTGTAGGGATGCAGGTAGAATGATACAGGTGTGAGGATACGGGTAGAATGATACAGATGTGAGAAAGCAGGTAGATAGATACAGATGTGAGGATACGGGTAGAATGATACAGGTAGAATGATACAGGTTTGAGGATTCGGGTATACGGGCACGGGTGTGAGGATACAGGTAGAAGGATACAGGTGTAGGGATACGGGTAGAATGATACAGGTGTGAGGATACGGGTAGAAGGATACAGGTAGAAGAATAAGCCTAAAAGGGGAGAACATTAGAATAGTGAAGATCTGGCCGCGATGAAGAAATAATGGCATCGATTTACTTGCCATAAATATTCGTAACTTACTCTTCACTTGCTCACTGAATCACAATACTAACTAACTACTCTTTATCTTTCAGCTGGAGGCACGATGAACGCCAAGTTCTTCATCACCGTCCTCGTGGGCGTCATGTTACCTTCGCTCTCTCTTCAAATATGTGAGAACTTTATCCGAATTCTCATAAAACTATTAATAATATTGATAAAATTTAGAAGCCATGTTATTGTTTCAAAAATATTTATGTCTGTGGTGGTCAGTAGTGTGTTAGATTTATGATATCCGATATTTTCAGATTGGTATTAATTGTAAATTGCGAAATTGTAAGTGATGAAATTGTCTTGTCTGTTGAAAAATAGCTGCATGTGTTGATTGTTGATTGTGCTGCTTTCCAGTGGTGAGGAACTGTGGTACGTCCACCTACAGAAACGACAATGTCATAGTCGCGTCTGAACTGTCTGAGAACGCTCGGGCAGCTGCTAGAACCGTAGCAAACATCGGGACTGAGTACCAGACTTACACTGACCAGATGCGTAGCTTCTTCCGGGACGCCAGAGACACGGGAGTTGACATCAACGTGGGCGTGGTCTACTTCTCCACCAACGACAACTTCCTGTACGACGGCAGACTGATTCCAGCATCGGTGATGGCCACCGCACCCTTTCCTACCCGAAGTACTGCGACTGGTGCGACACTTATTGGGGGTCTTCGAGCAATTGAAGCTAATGTCGGCAGGATCACTGTCAGCGGGAGGCGACTTCAATTGCCAGTCATATATGCGTCCCAGATATCGAGGAGAGACATTGATGAAATCACGGCCATAGTGGCTCGACTGAGAGCGAGCAATGTATACGTGTATCTGTTCGCTGTCGGGTCGGCAGTTCTTGACAGCAACTTGGACAACCTGAGAGGCAATTTGAGTTCTGTAACTGGGAGGGAAGTCGTCTTCACCGTCCCCAACCTCTCCAGCCTAGGCCAAGAAATCACGAGACAAGTTCTTGAGTGTGACCTCATCATTCCAAACTCACGTGAGTAAACCTCGGGCTATTGCTCGTTAATGCCGACCTATAGAGAACTGTGCTTCATATTTACAGTATTATACTGTTATGTTACAATGTGTGAACCCATCTGATGGGGTTGTAATATTGTACAATATCCATATTGTACGTTAACCATCGACAATATACACGTACTGTGTGAAACAAATACACCACCTCCTTGCCGAGTTCGTTTGTCTATTACCTTATTTCACCCACACAACAACTCAAACAAGGAAGAAACATGGACAAGACTGACAGGAAGTTTGTAGTTTTATGTGTTGTCTTATTTTCTTGCTTCAGTATATATTACATACGTCTGTGTCCTGTAGTTATGCACCTCAGCAATGTAATAACTGTACATTGTTGTGACGTGGGACGTGTAGTTGAGGAAGTATTGCTCACTGTAATGTTTCAGTGTGCTCCAACTGTATCATCGAAGAGAGCTCCGCCCTCATCCCCCACCCAGACCGATGTGACAAGTACATCCAGTGCTACATCCAGGGAAACCAGATCTTGACAGCCGAGTTCTTCTGTCCCCACGGCACCCTGTACGACCGCACCCTCTCCACCTGTGAGCATGCAAACAAGGTCCTCAACGACAGACGAAGCAAGACCGAATGTCGTGAGTAGCGATGACGTCACGTACCCGAGAGCGGGATTAATACTGCAGGAAGCGCTAGTAAAATAATCAACATGCCTGCACCTTCGATTGTCAAACATTGCGTTGCTATCGTCCGCCATGTGTGTAAAAATCGTTTAGTTGAGGTTCAAACTCGGCTTTCAATCTACGTGTACGCAATACCAATATAGAACTGGTAGGTCTTATGGGTAAGACTTCCGCCCGTATTTCCCCTTAAATTTCATTCTAGTCAAATCATATCTCCTGAAGATATTCCTCAGCTGGTAATAATGAGTTTTTTAGATGTTTCTTCAGGTTTTATGTTAACCTACTGAAACACACATCTAACAAAGAGACACTCTAAGAACGTTTTCCTCAATGTTAAAACTTAGGGGGGATACGGGCGGAAGTCTTCCCGTGTTTTGAGTGCTGATCGATAGGCCAGTAAGCCATGATTATGTTTATATGAAGTTTTAATGGATTGCATGCGATGGCAGCGTAGCAAACGGCAAAGCAGGCGGATGGGGTACACAGAAGGCTCCGCCCTTGTCTAGATATAGTGTACTGTGAAGCGTTTGGGTCGGGGGTCAATTTATAGATATCTTTTCAAAAAATCTTTAATTCTCGCAGTGACACGAGGGTCTGTACACCTCACCCCATTTCATGAACAATGTCAATGATCACAGTCTCTTCTCATCCCGGTCTTTAAAGACTATGCAAAGTCTCTCAGATAAAGTGATCCTTACGCTATTGGTTTCTCCTCTGTAGAGTGGTGTGCGAATAACAACGGCCGCTACCAATACCAGGACAGCTGCGCCGCCTTCTGGCAGTGTGGTGGTACCATAGGGGCGATCACTCTGGAGGCCAGGTGCTGTCCTCAAGGGCAGCGGTTTGACACAGCCTCCAGCACGTGCATCAACGATTTCAGGTGTGACAGAACCGTCAAGTACGCCCACGCGTCTTACTGCAAGACGTTCTACCAGTGTAACGGGGAAGAGATGGCGTCCGACTGCTGTGGTGCCGGCACTGGTTTCGTCAGCAACGACACATTCAGCGACTGCGCTCCACGGACCGACTGTGTCGACCAGAATTGCCAGGAACCCAGCAGACTCCCGAGTACGTATTTTATCATTTACTGAACTGACAGGTACAAGAAAAAATACATTCCCAAATTCACTTTGACTATAGAATTAAAAATGTTATGAAATGACAGAAAACACAGGCAACCCAGCAAACGTGACTTTCCAAACATCCGTATGAAAAGAAATCGTCATCAAACATCAAGTTCCTATGCAACCGTCGGACTCGTGTTTACACTGTTGTAACTACCAGTGTTTTGTTCTGTTACACACACAAAAAAAAAAGAAAAAAAAGAAGCCAAGTTTATCAATGTCAACTACGTGAGAATCTAGTTAAGTTGAGTTTTATTTTGAGTTCAGCAATATGGCGGACGTGCGAATCTAGGACTCTAAGGATAACTAGACTCAGTGTATTGGTCAGTCCGCCTAAATATACCCAGGGACACTAATAAGGGAAACCACATAATGGCAGCGTTTCTTGTTGCTCAGATTTTCCCACACCGCTATTCAAAGCTGGCAATGAAACACTTCCTGTATTCCTTTATTTCTTGCTGTCAGTATATTATTCCAAGACTCCACAACCGTGTTTCTTTTCTAACTCACGTCTAATTGCCTGTCCATGATTACACCCAGTTACTGTCGGTATGATGCTCATACTGGGTGGCACGGCCCGCGTGTAATGTGGACGTAATCTGTTTCAGCTTGCAACATTGAAGCTGTTGGCGACTGTCAGTTCAGGCACGTGTGGAACGGTGTCACATTCGCTACCCAGGACTGTCCGACAGGGTATGGCTTTTCCGTCACAACCTGCGCATGTTCCATTGAGCTGTCTCCACAGACGGTCTGCCCTAGACCCAGGATAAACGATAATACTTGTAAGTCGATCCTAGGCAGATAGATGAATTAACGCTCGAGTTAAGGGAGGTGTGTTAGCAACAGACAGATAGATAGATTAACGTTCGGGTAGAGGGAGGTGTGTCAGATATAGACAGACACATTAAACCCAGGTAGGAGGAGATGTGTTAGATATAGACAGACACATTAAACCCAGGTAGGAGGAGATGTGTTAGATATAGACAAACAGATGGATTAACGCTCGAGGTAGTGGAGGTGTGTCAGGGATAGACAGATAGATAGATTAACGTTCGGGTATAGGGAGGTGTGTCAGATATAGACAGACACATTAAACCCAGGTAGGTGAAGATGTGTTAGATATAGACAGACACATTAAACCCAGGTAGGAGGAGATGTGTTACATATAGACAGACACATTAAACCCAGGTAGGAGGAGATGTGTTAGATATAGACAGACACATTAAACCCAGGTAGGAGGAGGTGTGTTAGATATAGACAAACAGATGGATTAACGCTCGAGGTAGTGGAGGTGTGTCAGGGATAGACAGATAGATTAATACTGTCGTAGAGGTTATGGGTCAAATATAGATAGATAGATAGATACATGTAGGCATGGAAGTCGAATGGATGGATTTTACAACGTATCAAATGTTCCTATTTCTAGTGGACTGCAAGGAAAATTTCCTGACAACAATGGCCAACTACGATGGCAGTAATTCCTATTTCGACGACGAGGAACCGTGGCCATGGAGCATCAAGAACAACAACGTCACCAAAAGCCCTACCGTTGGGGGGATCTACGACGGCATTCAGTCGTACCTCTCTATACCGCGTACGGCTACGACAGGGGAGATAACTAAGAACGGGATGTGGGCACGCATCGTGTACCAGGACGGGACAGACAACGGTCAGCCACTGAGTCAAGCCAGGGTTCTCCTCAGCAACGCCCCATGTGATGGTTCGGTTGATTCTAATCAAGATGCTTCCATTTTAGTCACTACTACACCCAACCAGGGTCTTGTCACAGTTAGACTCGTCACCGACAGCGGCACAGAGTACGACTACAGCGACGATGTCCCAGTCACTGTGTCGCTGAACTACAACACTCAAACGGTATGATCTTTTGTCGGTTTGAAAAATGCACTTTCTAACTCAGATATCCGATATTTAGTAAATTCTACTGATCACTTTTCATCGTTCTCACAATATCGATCACTTCATTAACTGGTCCAAACTCGATCACCTACAAAAAATATTACTGTTTGAATATTACCCAGCATGAAACCAAAACAACACGTGCACATACAAACGCACGTACATACCGGTGTTTGATATTCGACAATGACACCTTTAAGAGGCAGGATTAAATCATTTTGAAGCTGTGAGAGAATGTTCTTGCTTGCTGGCCGAAAGAGTCCGTGTCTTTTGACTATAACTGTGTTTATGACAGTGATTCTAACTCCCTCTCACTCTCACTCTTGCTTTCTCTCTCTCTTTCTCTCTCGCGCGTGTGTGATCATATATAATCAAATAGCCACTCTTACTGAACGTCTTCATGGTAAATGTCCTCACAATTTGTTGAACAATACGTCAGTCTGTACAACTGTAGATGTCCTTGTTACAGTATAACCAAAATGACAAGAAAACTGTCACCTTCCTCTACGACAACAACGTCCTCAGCGCCAGCCTGAACATCAACGGCATCAGCGTCGACCAGAAAGATGCCACTGCAAGTGCAACAGGAAATTCACGTATGTACACTCTTACGGCGCGAGTTTCGTCCCTGACCTTTACCTGCATCGATGATAACTAACTCGTCTGGGACGGGGGACTATCACGCGGTCCTGTTCCTGGACGGAGGATCTACTTCCAGAGCAGCCCTTGCCTTAGTCTCAAAGCTACCAAGATGTTTTAATGGATTCCAAACCTTGGCAAGGTTAATATATTATAGCCAGCAAAATCAGATATATGTTATTTTTTACTCCCAACAAGTCAATGCAGAGTGAACATATATGCTACATGTCGCTGATGACTCACCATGCTGTATGAACCACCTCCCCGTTGTATTGTCATGTAGTCTCTGACCTTGTGACATAGGCTGTCCTCTATTTCAGCCATTGGAACACGAAGTTGCGGTCTCAAGGTCGGCAAGGGAGATAACGTTCAGAGATTGTTCAAGGGAACTGTAGAGAGGGTAAGCAACCGCATAGGTGATTTTGTCCGACAAAACACAGTGGTACGTTATAGAGAGGGCCTAAGGGTGATAGGTTATAGAGAGGGCTTAAGAAATATAGGTTATAGAAGTTGCTAATGAGTGATACGTTACAGAGAGGGACTGAGAGTGACACGTTATAGAGAGGGACTGAGAGTGACACGTTACAGAGAGGGACTGAGAGTGACACGTTACAGAGAGGGACTGAGAGTGACACGTTATAGAGAGGGACTGAGAGTGACACGTTATAGAGAGGGACTGAGAGTGATACGTTACAGAGAGGGACTGAGAGTGATACGTTACAGAGAGGGACTGAGAGTGACACGTTATAGAGAGGGACTGAGAGTGATACGTTATAGAGAGGGCTTAAGACGCAGATTAACATGATTGGTATTCACGGTACGCGGAAGGAATCTAGACATGATGGCAATGTATAAGACCCAATAATGAGACATTGATAGGAGTAGTAACATTCATGTAATACTGAACACTGGCGATATTATAGGGACTAACGAACAATTTGGATACTGTGATGGGCAACAGGGATACCGTGATTAACAATGTAACGGACAATAGTTATCCAATGATAGAAGTATAGCGGACAATAGTCATCCAATGATGAACAGTGTGACCAGCAATAGTTATCCAAGGATAAACTTTGTGACGGACAATAGTTATCTAGTGATGAACAAGACAGATACTGCGACCGACAATAGCGATACAATGGTAAGTCATGTGCTTTTCATTCTGCAGGTGGAGATGCACTTTGACTGCGTTTCCTTCCCAGCCTTGTAAGAGTGGCGCACACTACCGTCATGCCCAAGCTTGCGTCAACGTCAACTACGTCATACTTATATTATTAATTTATCCATTGTATTTCATGAATAAAATTTGCATTTATTTCCTTTTTTTATAAATCTCGTGTCACTATTCAGTTTTGGTTTTACTGGAAATGGCATGGATATTGTCACGTGTCGACTTCTAATTATAAAAATGATCAAGATTGACAACAAATACAATCTGCTGCAAATTATTACAACGCCAGTCCGGCACTACAACTACATCGGCAGTATAACAACAACGTCAGGGACCATGGTGGGTGAACTGCCTAAGGCGCCAGGCCAGTGAGGTTGCGGTGCCGGAATCGAGCCCACCTCTGACCAGAGTTAAAACCTTTGAGTCAGCTTTGTGTGCATAATATTTCAGTGTTGCCATAACTCCAAGTGTACAATACACAGCCCTGTGCAGTTGATACTGGTAATGTGACATGCCGCTTAGATTGATCCAATGATTGAGGGGAAAACAAAGAAGCGCTTTAAACATGCGTTTTGGATGGCGATATGTAAATACCCACATAATAACACTAAATAACAATAATCTAATGATGATAATAATATTGCTATCCGCCTGGCAGCTGTGGTCCAACATCCAACTTAAGTCTGAGCTGGGTAAACACATTGCTTTCACACAAATACTTGTCTTGATAAGAGAGGGAGGGACTTGTCTATATCGTTCATTCAAGAAAGTTCCACAGGCTAGTGCCTTATTACCCATCCACATTGGCCCATGCATGTTCATCTTCAAAAGGTCTCAGTACACAACCATGTGCACTAAAAAGATACACGTGTACACACCTAGTTCTGGTCACGGCAATGTGCAGTATCACTGGGCATAATACGGTCACTATCCACGCTGCTGCATGTGAGGATAGGGCTGTGTGATAACTCGCTGCACCTAACAGGCTGCATGAGTTAGATACTTCCCAGGGAGTTGAGTTGAGTTTGAGAAAGAATGACAACCGTTGTTCAAGGGAACGCTGTAGCGCCTTGAGCATGTGCTAGCTGCGTTGATATGTGTGCTGTATAAATATCATGCGTTAGCAATATTTCATAAAATAATACGTATACAAAGAAACACATACTGACTCGGAGATCTGTGACGTTGGACATTACCAAACATACGATATCGATTTATCGTTACACATTCATGCGGCTCAGAGCAAATCATAATTCTATAGGATATACACGCTTATACAGATAGGCTGGTTCGCTGTTTAAACCTGCACTAGGTAGTGTTCCAGCCATGTGGCGACGGTCTGTAACTAACTGAGGCCGGAAGAGCATCCTCAGCACGAGCATCGCTCTGCGCCATTGGGATACGATGACATGTGTCAACCAAGTCAGCGACCTGACAACCGGATCCGTTAGTCGCCTCTTACGACATGACTTGCTGAAGACCAAAACTAACCCAGATCTCTTTGGGGTATGCTACAGAAGGGCCTGTAAGTCTCGCAAGACGGTACATCTGGTAGTAGGCTGGTAGGGTTGCTCGCTCCTGTGCTGTTCGTGGATTGCTCGCCCCTGTGTTGTTCAATTATTGCTCGCTCCTGTGTTGTTCCACGATTGCTCGTCCCTGTGCTGTTCCAGGATTGCTCTTCACTGTGTTGTTCAAGATTTGCACAATCCGGTGCTGTTCAAGGATTGCTCACCCCTGTGTTGTTCAAGAATTACTTATCCCTTTGTCCAGACACCTATATTATTCTGATTACGTCAACGCCCGACTTGGACAGTTTTGGGCTACCTCCATTTCGGATAACACCGCAGTGTGATAGAGAGTTGACATAGTCTCTCAATATTTCAGGTGGTAACATTCAATAATTCGACAAAGCTAACGATGTTGTTCAGCTATCTTCATTGGTCACGTGGAGGTAATCTGAACAGCGGCGAGAAACATTCGTCATGGCGTATTTAATACAACTGGCGCCTTTGACAGCTTTAGTGAAGTCTCTCAGAACGTCGGTATTTTCACATGAATGATAAAGATGGAGCGGCAGGCTCCTCTATGTACACACTGGCTTGTTGTGTCACCGCTCTGTCCTTTTGTGTAATCAATCGAGAAAAACGAATTTGGCAGGTCACTTGAGGTGCTCACGTCAGTAAGAGGACTTGATATTCACACGGTCTAGGCAGCGGCAGACTGCCATCAGACAACCGCATAGACAACAGTGCTCAGATGGTGATGGTGATGATTGCCCAATACGCAACACCACAGACTAGGGTATATAAGAAGTAATGATTCAAACAAGAATCATAAGCTACTGGGGCCAAGTCACTACATCATCACATAAGTTACCTCATATAGTTCATAATGTAATGGCTAATGCGTCCTCCTGTATGGGCCTTCAATTTGATCTTATAAATATGGTAACAAATATACTTCAAAATGTTGGATTATCATATATATGGCAGTCCCAAAGTTTTCCTTCTGCAGCCTGGCTGCAAAAACTCTTTTAAATACACACTTATAGATCAGTTTAAGCAACCATGGAATGCTGGCCATCAAAACTCATCAAAAGGTAAATATTACGCCCTATATAAGAATACCCTCCAGATAGAGGATTTATTTAACCAGCCGCCCATTGAAACAACGTGTTTGGTTAACAAAATTGAGAACACGTAATCACAGATTACCGGTTGAAACCGACAGATGGTGTAATATTAACACAGAAAATAGACTAATAGTATGTAAATCTGTAACCAAAACGCTACACATGACGAATTTCATATTATCTTACCATGCAGAGCTCTAGATGAAATAAGAAAACGTATTCTCCGTGGGTATTTTTGCAATAATCCCCATATTGATAAATGTATTTTTCATATGAAATCTGACTATTATCCTTTGGTAAAAAGATTGTCTTATTTAACGAAAACTGTATTATCCCTGATCTAGTTGCACGTCTATATTATACTCATATGCATAGTAGCCATAACTGCACATTGTATCCATCGAAAAACATGTATGTTCTCTATCTCAATTTGTATTATTTATGAGAATTAAAAAATCCTGAATCCTGAATTTGGCATATATGATTGAGTACTAACCCCAGATACGAACAATGGCTTCGAGCCGTTACCGCTAATTACCCCGTTAGAACTTCATGAACTGAGCATCAGGTGGATCATGACAAACAAGCATTTGCAGGTTTCTAGTATCAAACATACAAGTTGCAGTCCGTGTATTGCATACCATGTAGCTGCCCAAAATTAAGGGATCATTTTGGAAGATATGAATGGAACTTCATTCGTTTACCTAAATACGGTTTTGTGATGACGACGTTATCAACTGTACACACATATTTACCTAAGATCACGTTTCAGTTACCATGATGACAACCTGAGGCTATGTTAGTGTACGGCTTCAACATTCATTGAAATATTATGTTTTAACATTACAGGTCAGTTGAAATGACATTATCACGTGACATGATTATATCTCAGTACATACATCACTCAAACTGGATCTAAATCAATCTCTGTCATGAAACCACTCACACATGGGAAGTCCAAAATGTCAATTCTGCTGGGATACTTGATTAAACAGACTTGAACCATCCGGGATATTTACAAATAACGACAAAGGGTCGGCATTCATCGTTTTGTTTGTCTACTTGTTTAAGTTGAAGAAATTAATCTACATGTGTCCTTTGGTTATGTGTAGATATTGCTGTCCGCTGTCCTTACAAGCAGTAAGCTGGCAGATCGTCTCAAGGCAGCTAGTGAGACGTAGGGAAACCATATCAGGCACAGAAGACACCTACAACATTACGTCCAACTGTGACAGACTAGTGACGTCATGTAACCCGTTACGTCAGCTCCGATATCCCACTTCTGACGCACCGAGGTAGTTTCATCTAGGCAATTTGTTAAAGCAACACACTGTTGTACTATCGTTTACAAAGTGTAATAACAACGCCTGTTTATATATTGGATGCAGCTAAAGACAGTCTTTCCTTAACGCCCAACTTCTACAATATAGCTTGAGCCGAGTTCAAACAACGAACATTTGATAATGGCGTGGCTAAGATGCAGTCGGAAAGGGCTTGGATGGTGGGGGTGGAGATTGGGGTTGATTAAGCTTGACACTCATCCCATTGTTACTCGTAAACACTCCTCGCTCTCTCTGAGAAGAAGCCCGCGACACAAGTTACCAGCTGATCCTGTGAACATCAGCAACGCCTACTTCTCTCCTCTCCTTTTTATTGACATTATATAACAATACTGAATGCACACAACTGTTCTTTAACTGGTCACGTTGTCACGCTGCGTCTCACACATACCACATTTATGTCAAATATTTCGAGGGTTCTTGGGTTAAATATTCTGATCATTAAACCCCGGCAAATGTCATCCTTGTTTGAATCGTGTTGTCCGATCGGGCATTCAGTACCATCCCCAACCAACTTTCCTGCAACCCATCACAACCATATATGGAGCCTGAGACGACACCCACCAGTTACCATGTCATTTCATTGGCTGATTTTATATAACCAGTTGCATTATTTACAAGGCATAGCGCAAGTATAATTACATACCCAGGGGAAAAGTTCTTTTATAAGACAAAATTATGAAAAAAGTGGCAAGAAAGTGTGTAAATTTAGTATGGGAGTGTGTTTACATTCACGGGGTGATTCACGGCAGGCTTGGGTCTGGCTTATAAAAGTCTGTGACTTTGGGACTACCCGATGTAGAATCTCACCAGCGAAACAACTCCTACAGTGTGCTCACCCACCGATACACAACCTATAATACCGTCCCTGTAACAACTACTGTATCAAGGTAGGTACACACCTAAACCCGACACAAAATTTCGTAATCTCCCGTAAGACGACGTTTCTTCTTTTATTCGGAATAATGCCTCACTTTGAGACAAACCCTAAACTGTGTACAAGTTTATGTTTATGCTGACCAGATCTTCTTAAAATCAGCTGTTATCTTTTGCTTTAAATACTGCCTTTGAAAGCATCTTTAATTCTAAATGCTATCCCCCTCAAACGGAACCGAAGTTCTTATACACACGTATATGCCAATGCTGCTTATCAAACTCATGTTGAATTTGGATTCACTCCTACCCGATTAAGCTGGTTCATGTGTAATATATGCACCTTGAATAATATATCTATACTCGTGTTGTCTTCTGGTTTCTTAATATCAAATTAACTCTTGTTTGACAAATACGTTTTCACGCAGTCGCCTGGTCTTTTAGACCATAGACACAAACTGAGAAATCCCATGGCTATAGCGATGTCATGACAATGTCATGGAATCCCCAAACTGACATAGGCGGTGTAGTGTAGGTCTTCATCACGAGAAGCCGACGCTTGAACCATTAACCTACCTGTCCGCAACACCTGTAAATTTCAAATATATGAAAAATGAAACATGTAATACTCTTCATCCCTAATCTAATCTTTATTTCATGTTTTCGAGTGTGTCACTGATCCTCAACCCTTCATTTCTCCCTAGACAACAACATCTGGTGATGGATTGCCGTCCCCTCTTCCAGCTGGCCATTGTGGCTGCCATGGTAACACTCAGTGTCCAGTCAGGTGAGAGTTTATCGCATTGTCATTAGCGTCTGACCAGTCAGTATCCACCGAGAGAGCAAATATTTCAAGCACTGAAAAGAAATGTTCAGTTCCCACATTTAATGCTGTCCATAGTCTGCAGATTTGTAGACGTACCTACCTGTCGCAAACATAATTAAATAGTGTGATTCCCCTCAATCAATTCAAATGTATTTGAGGTAATTGAGGTATTTGAGGTATTTGAGGAGTTTTGGAGGTAATTTGCTTGTACTTACATGGTTAATTTTCCAGTCAACATACAACATACGAAACGACACACGAAATTCTAAACGCTACAATCTAAATATGAAGAATCTGATAATTTGTATTCCGTCAGATTAATGTAATGTTTCATAGTATCACAAAATGGCGGGAGATCGCCCGCCTACTTTGATAGTCCCCACAACGGCTTATTCTGAATCTCATTCGGTAACGATCAATGCAGAGACGGGGAGCCTTCCGGGGAGACGGGGAGACGGGGAGTAAAAAGTGAATGCGCAGTGTCTTTGTTACACCAGTTCACTGAGCCATCGTGTCCCAGGTTGCGCTTTAGAAGGAGAGCATCTTATTGGTTGATGTTCTCTAAAACAAACATTTCATTGGTTAAGGGAGTATCGTATTTGTTTTGAGCCGCCGCCCAAATCAAATACCCGTCTGATAAAAGGATACTCGAAAAACCATGACTCATGTGGATAAATACTGCTCCCTGAACCCCAATTGTATCTGATTTAACTGGACGCTCCCAATAAATATTTGTGTCAACGTTGTGTGTAAAACGAATTATCTACAGATCTATGCTTTTAAGTAATCACCACACAAATGTCAACCTCCATCTCTGAGAGTCACACTAATCCATATCTTCAAATGTGCGTTATCCTTGCGGAATTACTGCGGTTCGGTTACGGAACTATAGCAAAAATACCGCGGTCAGGTTGCGGTACTCCGGCGGTACTATTGCAGTAAGGTTTCGGTACTACCTCGTCAGTTGTTAGCTAAGGACAAACTTTCTGGATGAGCAACTTCTTTATTCAGAGCGACGTTTCGATACAGTCTTGTAGCGTTGTCATGAAAGTAAGAGGCAGATAAGACAGGGTGGTGCATATATATGCAGTATATAATGGGCAGTACAGTATTTACATGCATTTACATGGTCTGTTTCAGCGACTCTTCGTCACCACAGCTAAAGGGTCTTTATGGTCTTGTGGTCTGTTTCAGTGACTCCTCCCCCAAATGCATGTGGCGGCAGATCTTCCTTTAGCAGAGAATTCTACCCCATTAACGGTAGATGTGACAGGTTCTACCGGTGCGTTTTAAATGCTGTTGGACCCGTCATGCAATGTAGACTGGGCACCTTCTTCAGCTACTCTAAACAGACATGCGACTACGCCAAGAACGTCATCCAAGACGCGTCATGCGGTAGGTCACGTGCTATTGTTTCGTTACGTACCCTCGACATTGGGGAATTACTATTCATCTTCTTAACGTGGTGTAACTCACTCATTCATCCACTTCAGATTTATGCAGCGAACGCAACGTGCACCCGTACATGAACTCCTGTGAACTGTTCTACGAGTGTACAGGCAACCCAGACTCCCCAGTAGAAAGCAAGTGCTGCCCAGCTGGTCAGACCTTCGTAGCGAACGTTGGATGTCAAGTAAGGCATAACTTCCGTTGAAATACCCAAAATGGCAGTCGCCAGCGTCATCAGAACGTCATCATTTCCATCTGCCAGTGCTCAGTGACCAAACTGACGTCTCCATTTACAAATGTCAATGCTCAGTGTCTGTGAGAACGTCTCCATTTACAACCGCCAATACGCAGTTTCGCATATTAAGGCTTGTACAATGTGTCAGTATGGAGGACAGTAGAGGAAACTAGATTGTCATAGTTCTATTGTTCGAATTGAAGAGTGTATTTTTCTGTACTGTGACCCCTGTGTAACCATTCCACAGCCACTCGGTTTTGGCCAGTCCTGTGCTGCCAGCAACTACACCCACTCCCGCTACTGCCGGAACTACCTCCAGTGTGTGGACGGGACTCTCACTCAGTTCTGCTGCCCTGGCACGGAGAGATTCAATGGGGAACGATGTGTCCCCGACCCTGACGGGGTATGCACCATCCCCTGTGAAGGCGAAGGTAAATGGGGCACCCCACCCTTCGAGACACAATGCAGTAACAAGATGGGAATTAAACCTTTCAACTGGGGAGGTGTGTGTGGGGTGGGGGTGGGATAGGGGTGTTCGGGATCTCAGATCCATCCATTATGGATCCGATTATCCATCATGAAGTCCAGGAGAGGACGACGTGGTAGCTCACCCGAGAGGATTACATGTTACCGTTCACATAATGAAGGCAAAGTGAAGGCGTAGTCATCACCATTCATCCGACTGGCGTTTCTCCTTTCCCTGAAACTGTATGATTGATGCGAGGGGCTAATATTCTAACAATCTCAGTTCCAAAATCGTCACATTACACTTGTTCCCAATGATGTATCGCAACTGTTAGAATTTCAAGAAATTGTATTTGTTTCAGAGTACCCAACGGCAGCACCAGACCCGACCCCGCTCGTCTCAACAGGTGAAGTTCAATCAAATACTTCTCTTTCTCCCCTCCCCTCCCCTCTCTCACTGTCCGTCTGTCCACTCCATTCTCTCCTCTTCTTCTTCTCTCGCTCTCCCCCTCCTTCCCTCTCTTTGTGTTTCACTGTGTACCTCTCTCTATTTACATACACACTATAGAAGGGATTATTTCCTTTTGCAGAATGCCAACCTGGAACTGACTCAGAAATGAACAACATCAAACCCTGGGGCATGATGGATCTTAAGTCTGCGTGGCTGGGAAACACCGGTCCCGTCGTCCAGTCAAATGACGGTCAGTCTGGCGTTTTCCGCAACGGTACCTACATCACACTCAGCTTCTTCAACAACAACGTCATGGCACCCTTCAGGGCCTTTGTGCGCTTCCAGCCGGAGGATCCCAACTCAAACATAGAGCAGGACCTTCTGAGCAACGCCTGTGACGGGGCGGGGGCCTCCATCACCTTGTCGGTCATCCCCGCCACTAGAACCGTCAGGGTCAGCGTCGGTGACAGCGCAGGAACGTCTGCCTCAGCTCAATGGAATCCATCGGTGAGTTGTCGACGGCTGAAAAATTGCCATTTAGATCTGAGGCAGGACACGCTTATATACACACACACTTATTATTAAAGCTTTCTTTATAACTTGGACTCTCTCGTGGATTGCGAACTAAAATAACAGTCCCGACAATCCACTTCCTACGAGAAAATGCTTTGTATTCCAAAAGTGGGTGTAAGTTTACAACGGAATTAATCAGGAGTCCGAAGTGTGAAACAAACGTTATCAGCAACCTTACTTGTCTTGTTCCAGTATCTCTTTGTTTGATGTCCCTGGCTAAATGCCCCATTTGCTTACAGTTTAACAACGACCCCTGGGTAGAGGCCACTGTCCAGTTTGCTAACCAGAACCTGCTGGTCACTGTGAGGAATGGAGAGTCACAAGTCGTCGATAGTAGTACTGCCTTCACCGGATGTACGTTGAAATCTCAAACCTTATAGAAATTTGTTGAAGATCCGGATTAATCTTGAGCAAACCATGCTTGCCGTAAGAGGCGACTAACGGGATCGGGAGGTCCCAGGGCAATGGTACATTGTGAAGCAACCTTGGAAACAAAGTGTTCTCTCATTTGTTTCCATGAGTATATATCAAAATGGTTTACTGAGTTATAAAGGGGTACATGGTACACGACATAGATACCTAAACCATGACGTCACACTGTTTCTGATTGTCAGGAGCCGATACTTCAATACAACTGCTTTCCAGTGGTATTTGTAACACGTGATTTGTCTGTACACAGCTATCACCAACAACTGCCAGCTGAGAGTCGGTCGGGGGTTAAGAGTGCAGCAGGCATTCAACGGCCAGATTGACAGGGTAAGCCATATTTGTACAGAGAACATGTAAGCTCGACCCGTCAATAGCATATAATGATGAGACGTCAGGTACTTAATTACCACATTGTATATTGATAAGAGAAATTAATTCTCTAGGAGGGGAATTTGCAGGAAAGCGTGTTCCGCTTTCCAGGATACTACTACTTGTTTTCATTAACCAACGTTCAAGTGGAGGTTTCAAGGTTTATGTCAACTTATGTCTTAATACTTGCAAAAGAACGTTTACAAAATTTCCTAAAGTCTTATATACAAACATAACCAGATCAACTGATGGCAATAACAATGAGTGGATTATATGAATGGCTATATGTGTAACTTGCACAACGTTCGTGTTTCAGGTGACGGCTTGGAAGTGTCTTCCTTAAACGTCCCACCGGCTCAGTCCTCTTCCCCACACTGACTTCAATGCCATGTTTAACTTCTAAACCCTTGCCAATTTGTAAATGCAAATATGTCACATTTCGAGGCGAACCATTTCCGATTTGAAAGTTCCAACAGATTTATTTCTTTCAACAAATCCCAAAATCTAGTATCGCCACCATTCCTTGCACGGATCAATTGCCATCTTGTTTATTTTGCCATTCTATTTATTTGTATTTATGTACTCCTGTGTGATTACACGTCCAGGAAACGGTAATAATCCCCATCGTGTTATTAAACCAGTGCAATGTTGATGTTGTTCTTTTAATGTTGTTTTAATCACTGGGACTGTGTAGTAGTAGCTGTAGTAGTAGTAATAGCAGCATCAGCATCAGCGGCAGCAGCAGCTGTAGTAGTAGTAATTGTCCCTGGAGAGAAGTTTAACCTTACCAGTTTTCTGTAACTTGTGCTAACAGGTTCTTCTGGCAGAATGTTATCGACCCATGAAGATCAGGGTTAGATCTATCCGCTTTAGAACTGATCTTCAGTAGCCCATGTTTGTCTCCCCGTGAGGATTCAGGTTAGATCTGTTTTTCAGTAACCCATGCTTGTCGTAAGTGGCAGCTAACGGCACCGGGAGGTCACGCTTGCTGACCTATGTAACACGTCATCGCCTCCATGTTGCGTAGA
Organism: Haliotis asinina; assembly: GCF_037392515.1. Lineage (NCBI taxonomy): Eukaryota > Metazoa > Mollusca > Gastropoda > Lepetellida > Haliotidae > Haliotis > Haliotis asinina. Next base: position 54,510,353 of record NC_090293.1, on the reverse strand, counting down.
AGGATATAATCACAGTATTGTTCCTTCTTACTTGCATACGATCTCTTAGAAGCAGTATTTACCAAGGGATATGTATTTACCACTGTATAATGCTGTTCAACGCAGCGAATTGTAATGCTTTTGGGGCCGATGGTCAGACATTCAAACTTTTTGAGCTCTCTGTAAAGTCCCAAGTCCAATATGGCGGCATTCAGATATCGAGACCAACCTGAAAATCCCCATGTGGTCGACTGTTATTAGTATACTGGGAAACAACTGTGTGACGGACTCTCCAAGTGTTGGATATCACGGTCACACTCATACAGGGTTCAACACATTGTGATGCAACTACCTCTGTACCCCTAAAGTACAGACGTATCCGTGAAGATCCAGGTTAGAACTGGTCTTCACTGACTCATGTGTGTGAGAAGCAACTATGGGGATCATACTCGCTTGCTTTCATGCTCGCTGACTTCGTTAACGATAATACACAGCGCTTGATGTTGTCGCCATTTGGGAGGAATATTGTTAAGCACGGTGTTTAACAACAAACACACAGAATGTTACTATGAACCCTATGAGCAGTTTTACATAGTACTCTGAGGAATTTCACGACGTACTCTATGGGGAGGTTTACCTGGTCCTCTATGAGAAGTGATATCAGGTAATCTAGTGTTTTACCTGGTCCTCTATGAGAAGTGATATCAGGTAATCTAGTGTTCTACCTGGTCCTCTATGAGAAATGATATCAGGTAATCTAGTATTTTACCTGGTCCTCTGTGAGGAGTGATATCAGGTAATCTAGTGTTTTACCTGGTCCTGTATGAGGAGTGATATCAGGTACCCTTTGAGGTGTATGTACTCCACTGAACGTTGCGATGTGACATATGTCATATTTGGGATTTCACTTTTTAAGTAAAGTACAAATTCTAGCACTTTTTTGGTTGAGTCCCATCCAGAATTCGAACCCACATTCTCAGAGTCAGGCACCTAATCGCCAGCACACAAAGTCAGCCGCCTTGCCCGCTCAACCGCCGCGACTTCCACAAAAATGGAAAAATGAAAATGAACGTTGGAAACGTTGCTAATTACACAAAAAAACCAACACATAATGCTGTAACGAACTGACTGCCCGAACACATCATGGTACACATCACATGACAACAACAAAATTCATGCATAACACACACGAAAAACACACACTGCATGCGTAATACATGCTGATTAGGAAAATAAACACATGACCGTCGGCAGCAAAACAGTTTCTCATCTTAGCTGTACCTCAGCAAGTAAAGTGTATTTTGCAAATGTCAAGATTGCCACCAGAGGGACGACAACGGGCGTTGGGCATGTTGCAGGTTGGCATATCAAGCATGATTATTGCCTTACGATTCTATTAGGCGCCATATTAGGGATTGTATGTTGCCGCGGCCAGAACAGCCAACGCTTTCCCAGGCTGACGTGGTTTGATCAATGCTTCCACCGTCCGACGATGCTTCCGTGCGGAAGGATCCCGGTGTCGACGCCCTTATGTTGGACCCATCCTGACTGATAGACAGTTGTTACAACGTTGTCATGTTGTGTTCTCCGACTAGTCACTTGCCAAATGGTGACGGGCGTCTACGGATATGGCGTCGAATGCAATCAGATTGGTGGGATGGGGTAAGCATTAGGGTGTGGACAGGGATCAGTTATCATCACAAAACCGCTCTGGTAGTTTGTTGTGACAGAGTGAATACCCTTTACTACCGTGACACCACTCTTCAGAACAACGTCCTCGTGCTTTTATTATAATAGTTCGGGATAAAAGTGCTCTTTATTACAATACACACTGGGGTAGAGCAAACAACATTCATTTACTGACACTCGTAATCCTGTCACAATGCAAAATAAGAACAAGTGCCCCAGTAGAGCAAGAAAGCCGTGGACACATGTACAAAGGTGAAAACCTACCTCAAATAAGTGTATTTTAAACATTAACTATTTTTACTGCTTTTGGTTTCACTAACTCAGAATAACGGCTGTAGAAACAATTCCATCAGTTTTTTTCTGCCTTTTCGACCTTTAAGCTCCGCGCCATGTTTGTAGGCAGCTTTTAAAGGAGCGATTTAACGGCCGAACTAAATACTTCAGAACCGAGTCAATTGAGCCCTGTGTTTCTCGTCGTCACTTGGCCTTTCTCCCTCGGAAAAATATCATCGCAACTTTCAAAGGTAAATACATTTTGACAGTTTTTAAACATATATTTTTGTTCGGTATGCGTTTAGATTGGACAAATGAACTTAAACTTTTTCGAATCCATTTTTTTCTCGACAGTTTGTGTGACTTCTTCATACCATTTGATCTGGCATAACCAGGGAACACTTCCCTCAGTAATCCGGCAACAGCTACCTTGATACTCGGGGAACCAGAGATTGTAAGATTAAAAACATTGTAGGAATCAAACCGTAGTTTACACAAACGAATCTTTCTTGCTTAGACATTACAACGAGTAAATGTGACATCCCCTACGTGCAGGGATCCATATTATGATAGTTCCTATACGTAAGGATCCGTATGATACAGAATCTTACCAGTAGGGATCCATACTATAACAGTTGGTGTCAATAGTAATCCATACTATAACAGTTGGTGTCAATTGTAATCCATACTATAACAGTTGGTGTCAATTGTAATCCATACTATAACAGTTGGTGTCAATAGTAATCCATACTATAACAGTTGGTGTCAATTGTAATCCATACTATAACAGTCGGTGTCAATAGTAATCCATACTATAACAGGTGGTGTCAATTGTAATCCATACTATAACAGTTGGTGTCAATAGTAATCTATACTGTAACAGTTGGTGTCAATTGTAATCCATACTGTAACAGTTGGTGTCAATTGTAATCCATACTGTAACAGTTGGTGTCAATAGTAATCCATACTATAACAGTTGGTGTCAATTGTAATCCATACTGTAACAGTTGGTGTCAATAGTAATCCATACTATAACAGTTGGTGTCAATAGTAATCCATACTATAACAGTTGGTGTCAATAGTAATCCATACTATAACAGTTGGTGTCAATAGTAATCCATACTATAACAGTTGGTGTCAATTGTAATCCATACTATAACAGTTGGCGTCAATAGTAATCCATACTATAACAGTTGGTGTCAATAGTAATCCATACTGTAACAGTTGGTGTCAATAGTAATCTATCACTTGCTGACATCGCTATAAATGAAACCCCGCCATTCAAACTACTCCTTTCGACCTTTAATGAACTTAAATCGACCTTTTTGTCAACAGTGCACAATTCTCAGCCGCAAACGAAATTTCAAACAATCAGAGCGGCACGTCTCCGTGACGTAATTGTAGGCACAGAAGTGAGGGTCTGTGCAGAATTCATCTACATTTCAGGGGTTAAACTATTTCGTTTGCAGGTTTGTACAAACCTGAAATTGCGAAAGATGTTGTGAAAAATGAAAGCTATATGTTCTCACGATCTATTATCATTTAGTTTTGTCTCCTGCTTTGCCTAGTTTTCGACTTACAACCCTTGTTTTCATAGACAATTCTGTCAAAATCACTTGATGTTGCTAGGTTGTAATCCGTGTTAGGTGGTATAAACCTACACGTTATTTGTCATCATTCACTTGATGCTCAGTTAATGAATTTATAACAGGTATAATTAGTGGTAACGCCACATAGATTACCCGACAAAGGTCCCCATTTGGCATTTCTTGTGTCTGGATCGATCAAAGGATTAACCGATAACACGCTGATTGATTAGTTACTTTTATGCAGATTTAAATGGGGATTTGTCAAAAGGTAATGTTTATGTACGTACATTTACTAATCTATACTGAATACACTCTGTCGTGTCTGTGTCTATGTAAAAACAACACCCTTCTTTCAAAGGATTAACAGCCAATATATTAATTGATTGCTCATTATTGGCTAACTAAATAACCTTTTAAAAGAATGACGGATATTCTGCAATTAGTTGCCAGGTGTGCTATCTTGGGTGACCAATGAGATTAAACAGTAATGTTAAAAAAAATGAAACGATACATCATGTTTTCGTATATTAGACTGTTAAAAGACGCATCTGCAGATGAATATATCACTCGTTTTTGTGGATATTGATGGATACATTCCTCGAACAATGACATTGCTCCTATAACTTTAATTTTAATATTTGCATTTTTGTTTTTATTAAGTTCACGTAGCTTTCCACCGAATCATTGTTTTCGTCGTGAAGTGTAATGATGCAGACGACATACACAAGGGCGTGCGTGCGAATTATGATTCATATAGGCAAACTATAGAATGTCTACATATTACATTCCTGTTATACATTCGCAGATCGCCTCTTTTTATTAAGTTTCACAATGCATACAAGTATGATTATAAAATAATTAGGATTATGAGACCAAATATAAAGATGTATATTGACAAGTGTCTACATACTGGTGAGTGAGCGTTACAAACCAAGTAAATTTAGCAAGTGAAGAAATATTTCGCACAGTATTTTCACTTCGACCCCGACCTCGCTTAGGTTATGTTACAGGTTGTGTCATGCAAAATCCTTTTGGTCATGACTGAAATACATATTTAACTACTATCAGAAAGTAGTTTTGATTTTCTAACTTGATGAAAACAAACCATAATCTCATTAATTCAAATGGATTTGACTTTACGATTTTCAAAAATGGCGGCGCCCTGTCTAAGGATGAATGCTATTTAAGTTTGTTTTCACCGACTTACAAAAGCAAAATTACTTTCTTCCGGGAGTAAAATATGTTGGACAATAGGATTTTATATGACATTGCTTATAACATAACAATTTCACTCTTGGAAGTGAGGTGGAGGTCAAAATAAGATTGCTTGTAATATAAATGTCACTTCGACCCCCACCTTGATTTCTTGGAAGAAGTCTTTATGTTAAATACTGTGTCATGCAAAATCCTTTTGGCCATGATACAAATGCATATTTAACTACTAGTAAAAAGTAGATTTGATTTTCTAACTTGATGAGAACAAATCATAATCTCAATAATTCTAACGGACTTTAGCCCCTGACTTCACGGTTTTCAAAAATGGCGGCGTCCTGTTTGAGGATGTATGCTATTTAAGTTTGTTTTCATCGACTTGCAAAAGCAAAATTACTTTTCACTGGTAGTAAAATATGTATTTTATTGATGGACATTAGGATCTTACATGACATTGCTTATAACATAATAATTTCACTCTTGGAATCGGTCAATATATGGGGTCAATATAAGATTACTTACGATAATATTGTCACTTCGACCACAATCTCGTTTCCGAGGAAGAAAGCGTTATATTCATGCAAAATCCTTTTGGTCAGCAATTTTTAATAAGCAGTCTTGATTTTGTAAACTCGATGTAAACTTTAGCTCCATTTTCTATCCTGGAAGCGTGGTAGGGGGCGAACCATCCGATTTAGTATATACCACAGGCTTTCCACAACGCTCGCTTCGCACACACAAACAACCAATTTAAGCAAAAACTACGGAGTCTGGTTGAAATCTGTGCATAGTGACACTATCACCCAACCCCAAGGAGCAACTGACGGCAACACAACAATTCGGCATGTGTTTGGTGACGTCGAGAAATGAGCAAAATGACGAGCTTCCTACACATTTTCTATACATTTAACTGAAAATCGTTCCTTCTATGACGTCACTGTAGGGCTCTGGCGACAGAGTTTCGTAACCAATCTGCGGTTTCGTTTGCGGGCGAGAGAGAAGCAGACGGCTTTTAAGCAACTTTTGAACGCTTGGTATTAATAAACCACCAGCTTTTCTTTTGAAAAAAATGGTGTTCCGTTTATGACTAACCAGAAGTCTTTCTTATGCAGTGGTAAAAAGAGTACCAAAAATTGAGTTTAGTTGTTCTTTAACAAACGTTGAAACAACAACATGCACGCCAATGTTAATGAACAGCAAATACATGCACATGTGCAGTCTTAAAGGAAACGGTGTCAGTGTTTTTAGCGGGACAATGAAGGAATGCTTGGTTACAAACATGTTTTAGCTAAGAGGAAGATATGCTTACATATATATTTTGATACTAACTACTACTGACACCTACACGTATACCTAGATACTGAACTACTGACACCTACACGTATACCTAGATACTGAACTACTGACACCTACATGTATACCTAGATACTGAACTACTGACACCTACACGTATACCTAGATACTGAACTACTGACACCTACACGTATACCTAGATACTGAACTACTGACACCTACACGTATACCTAGATACTGAACTACTGACACCTACACGTATACCTAGATACTGAACTACTGACACCTACACGTATACCTAGATACTGAACTACTGACACCTACACGTATACGTAGATACTGAACTACTTGTACCTATATGTATATCTAGATACTGAGCTACTGACACCTACACGTATACCTAGATACTGAACTACTGACACCTACATGTATACCTAGATACTGAACTACTGACACCTACACGTATACCTAGACACTGAACTACTGACACCTACACGTATACCTAGACACTGAACTACTGACACCTACACGTATACCTAGATACTGAACTACTGACACCTACACGTATACCTAGACACTGAACTACTGACACCTACACGTATACCTAGATACTGAACTACTGACACCTACACGTATACCTAGATACTGAACTACTGACACCTACACGTATACCTAGACACTGAACTACTGACACCTACACGTATACCAAGACACTGAACTATGGACACCTATATGTATACCTAGATACTGACCTACCGATCATGAAGAATTCAACTCTATGTGATGTGATTGTGCGCCGCACCGTTTTGCATTCATTTACCGGAAAGGTGTTATATGATGACTAGCGTCTCTTTGCAGTTTTCTGATTGGATAGTGGATTCGGAGTCCAAGCCATAAGCTGACAGCATATTGGCTCAAACACAAGGCGCGTGAAGGCATCTCATAGCGTGTGACGTCAGCACAAGCATAGCCCGGTGCTGCTAATGTCATTTGCGGTTTTAAAGTTTAAGCTAGTTCAAATAGATCACTCCGAATAACACATATACAAAGAATATAGGCTACTCTCTGAAACCTGGCAAACTTCATCTCTTCCTGGGCTGTTGGGATCAATTTGTGTGGATTTGTTTTCATCGTATCCCGGTGTATCCATGTTATGTAACCCCTCTCCGTGCACGTAGCTGTGCGGGAGATCCCCGGGATGTTTGATCACTATTCTTCTGCCCTACCACAGACAGACACTGGCCCGTATCGATCAGTGCACGTTCAGTTTACCTATCTGATGCAATGCCAACACAAGACATCACGCCGTTTTCAGATCGACCTCACCTGGCACCAAGGAACAAGCTGCTTGTTGTCAGAAAAAAATTGACCGATCTCACTGTGGCTTATGCTATTGAGCTCAACACTCCGTAAATGCGGGATTTTATACAAGATTTGGAGCATTCTCCATTTACGCAAACAAAACTGAAAGAGCTTAGCGCAATTAAACCACTCAACTTCCTGGTGCGTGATTGTCCCCACCCTCTTTAGGAAGTCCACATTAGATGCTTGTGTAGACATTCTAACATCCCACCCCGTCAACATTCACCGATCTTGGCAGCTATTTGCGCAATTGATCTTTGTCTGTTTACTTGATATAAACAGTGAGTAATAGATTCTAGCGTGACAATGACAAGGTGTGGGAAATGACATCTCCATATAGCGTCAAAGTGACACGTTGACTAGAGTTGAGCTGTAGAGTCACAGCATCTAGGAAATACACAAGAACAAGTGAGTATAACATTCACCTTCTTGTCGGTGCTCCCTCTCTGATCTCCTGATGTCGGCATTTAACATTATTGTATTCTCTACCTCTTGCCTAATCCCGGGAGTTGTTGACGTATACAGGACGTATGCTGAATGTCTTTTCACGGAAAATGAAAGATCATGTTATCTTCCAAATAACAAACTTGAATTTTTGAAACAGGTCACGTGACTTCATACTTTCATTAGCATAATTTACTTGATTTGAACCTCTCATCATCATAATTAATTTGACGTGAATTTCTCATGATCACAATTATCTTGGCTTGAACCTCTCATTATCATAATTTATTTGCCTTCAATCTCTCATGATCACACCTTACTTGACTAAAACCCCCCATTGCCATACTTCATATGACAAATACCAGAGTGTCTTTATCACAATTAACCTGACTTGAACCACTTATCATCACTATGTACTGGAACTGAATCTTTCATTATCACAATGTGCTTAACTTGAACCTTTCATTATCACAATGTACCTGAATTGAATCTCTCATTATCAGAATTTAGTCGACCTGAACCTGTCATTCTTATAATATACAGTATGGTTCAAAATTATTGAGAATAGCTAAAGCATTTCATATTATTAAACGAGAACAAATCAGATAAAAGTGAATGTATTGTGAAAGTGAACTGACCTTTTCATGTTGTGTAGGTAACAATTTAATATTTTATCAAGTCTCCTTGAGCTTCACGGCACAGTCTAAGACGGGTAGGCATACTTCCTATCAGAGAGGTTAGTGTCTCGTGAGTTATGCTGTCCCAGTATCGGACCACTTCTCTCTTCATGTCTTCAATTTTTGTCAACCCCTTTTGATTCACACATTCTTTCATCATCCCCCAAATGTTCTCAATGGGATTTAAGTCAGGACTATATGCAGGAAATGGTAATGCAGTCACATTTTTCTCCTGAAACCACTGCTTGGCATGTTTTGCGGTGTGTTTAGGATCATTATCTTACTGCAAAATCTAGTCATTTCCATAAAACACATGTGCACTTGGAAGGAGAAAATTATCTAATATGTTAGTGTAGCGTTGACTTGTCAGATTTCCCTCAAACACACACAGCGGGGTCGTTCCTAATAAGGATATCCCTCCCCATACATGAAACTTTGGGCTGTATTTAGGTCGTCGATACAACGGTCCTGACGCAGACTTTGTCCATATTTTCACATTATTGGGACATACCCATATTGAGCTTTCATCAGTAAAAATCACATTTTCCCAGTCAAACTTTTCATGTGCCAAACACCACTCAACACGCCTGTCTTTATGTTCTTGTTTCATGAGAGGAGAAGGAATTCCAGTCTTTTTCTCCCATCCAAGATCAATCAAATTTCTTCTAACAGTAGATTTTGATACAACTGTTGATCCCCTTTCTATCATTTCATACCTGATGTTGGAGATGCTTGCCCTTTGCTTTTTAGACGCTAAAATTCCCAGCCGGACGCGATCTGAGAAGTCCAATTTTCTGGGTCTCCCTGCTCCTTTCTGGTGCCCAAAGTCCTTTCCCTCTTTAAAATTCTTCCTAATCCTATACACAGTAGAAAGAGGAGTTCCTGTTCTCTCTGCCAATGTATTTACATCATTTATTCCTTGATTACACAACTCAAAAATCAACCTTCTTTTATCTTCAGCAGACATTGTTGACAGTGCTGAGGAAAATGACGTCTGCTACAAATTCAGGGGAGGTAACTCTAATTGTACTATACTCAGTAGGCCAAGATGAGTTACCTCCCTTATACCATTACTTAGTTTTAACTATCAGTGAATCAGTTGAGGTGTTAGGATAGCTCAAAGTAAGAAGAAAAATTCTCAATAATTATGAACCAGACTATATTTGCCTTCAATCTCTCATTATCACACTTCTATTTGATCAGAACCTCCCATTATCATAATTTATATGAAAAAAATCTGTCTTTAGCACAATTTACTTGAATTGAACCACTTATCATCACAATATCCCTGAATTGAATCTCTCATTATCACAATGTACTTGACTTGAATCTCTCATTATCACAATGTACTTGACTTGAATCTCTCATTATCACAGTTTACTTAACTTGAACTTTTCACCATCACAATCTCTCATTCAATTTACTTGAGTTGAATCTCTCATTATCAGAATTTACTTGATTTCAACCTTTCATTGTCACAATCTCTCATCACAGTTTCCTGGAGTTGCACTTTTCATTATCAAAATCTCTCATTATCACAATATACTTGACTAGAACCTCCCATTATCACAATTTTCTTGACTCGAACCTTTCATTATCATAATCTCTCACCATCATAATTTCCTGGTCTTGAACTTTCATTATCACAATTTGCTTGAGTTGAATCTCTCATTATCTAATTTACGTGTGTTGAATCTCTCATTATCACAATATACGTGACTTGAACCTTTCATTATCACAATTTCCTGGGCCTGAACTTTTCATTTTCACAATCTCTCTTTACTACATTTTACTTGAATCTCTCCTTATCACAATTTACTTGGCTTTAACCTCTCATTATATCCCGTGGGAATACAAATACACCCAAATTATGAGAGAAACCCGACAGGAACGTGTTTATGAACCAACTATTCTCAAAACAATTCGCAAAAGGTGACTGACAGGATCTGGTGGTCAGACTCGCTGACGTATCCCAAGTACGCAGGTCTTTGCTCATGATGTAGATCAATGGATTGCCTGGCCCCGCCTCGATTTTTAACCGACTGGCGTTGAACAACAAACCAACCAACCACTATTGTATACGTTGACGCTTTCCTTCAAGTGAACAGCAGTAGTATAGTATATGTATAGGTAAACTTGCAATAGGCTCCCCTGTCCTACCCCAACCCCGTGGCCCTTCTCTCCCAGTACCCCAAGACATGCAGTCTCAAGAGAAGACTGATACAGTGACCTGGTGACCCATGGCGGTAGTCTCACTTTGACCTGCTTCTAAGCTGATCTCTTGATCCCACTCAAAGTCACAAATGTTAAATAAACATGTGCATAGGACGAAAAGCCATTGGGTTAACAATTTGCACAACTCTGTTCGACCCATACACTGGTCCCCAGGTGCTATGGAATGTCCGCACAGAAAAACTGGTGCATGGGTGCCGACATTTCTATGGTGAAACTGTACACTTGCCGATAGTAATAACAGCCAGGGGACAAGTACATACGATACTTGGACAGGATACTTGCTTTGAACCTCCGGGATTTATGGTACTTGACTTGAATCTCGATACTTGGACAGGGTACTTGACTTGAACCTCCGGGACATATGGTACTTGACTTGAATATCTGGTACATACGCTACTTGAACAGGATGCAGTAATAATAGGCACAGGACAAATACAAACGCTACTTGGAGAAGATACTTACTTGGATCTCTGGTACATACGCTACTTGAACAGGGTACTTGACTTGAATTTCTAGTACGTGCGTTCCTATGCTTGATACTTGAATATGGTACATGGATTTGACATTTGTGCATGATATCAAGACTCCCACATTCGTTTGAGACTGATGCATAACATGGTACATAAGCATGGTCCACATAGACGTTTAATTTCAATTTGCTTGTAACTCGTACGTACACAGTGCTTGGTGGTTTAGCATAATATTTGAGACCAGTACTTGGCTTCAGGATTGTACATCACTTCCAACAAAGACTGAGTTCGGGATGTATTTCGGGATATATTTTTCGCGCATTGTTACTGATGTACTCTCTTCTTGTAGCCAGGAGGCCACTTCACAATCAGCAATGAAAGCGGGCGTCCTGCTCAGTTTTTTTGCCATAGCAACACTTCCGGTTCCGAGTGTACAAATACGTGAGTAACTTTTCATATACTTTGTACAGATTACATTACGTACACTGTACACACTACATATACATTGGAACTATATTAGTAAAACTGCCTGGTGTGATCACAAACTGAGGCGATTCCTTGCAGTAATTATGTTTGTGATTCGAATAGCCCGATACTCAGGACAGGTGACCAATACAATGACACTCATGCGAGTTACATGCTTTGTTAAGCCATTGTTTAGAGGATCGGAGAAGATCCGGGTTAGAATTAGTTTTCACCAGTCCATGCTTGACGTAAGAGGCAATTAACGGGATCGGGTGGCCATGTCATAGAATCTACCGGAAAATTACACAGGCCGATACTCGATTATTTATAGCTGGAATATTGTCGGGTGCACCTTTAAGCGACATGCATACGCATTATTTTGAAACATTGAAATGATGACGTCCGTCATGAAGCATTGGCGATTGAGTCCAGGTTAATGTTAATGTATGGCACTTACGACTATCTTATCGTTGAGAGAGCTTCGAAAATCTGGGCCCTGGACATTATGATGATTATGGAGTAGGGGCACCAAACACAGGACTATAGAAAATGTTAACCTATACTACCTGGCTACTGGACAGCACCCCCGGTCTGGATTCTACATAATTCAAGAGTTCAGGCATGCATTGCCTGCCAAATGACACATGTACTCCGTTCAAGAACTCGGAATGTTAATTCTAATACTTTCAAAACAGAAACCTAAAATCCCTTACGTTCTTGGTTAAAATTCTATATGCTGCCCTGGTCAACAAACCCGTGTTTAGTGGTTGGGGTTCGTGTTTTACACCTTGATGTCGCAGGTGTCCGATGACACACCTGTGCTGTGTAATACAACTCAATGAACAAGTGACCTATAAACAGCCATGGCGGATTCGCATTAAACCATTTCCTCCACTTTGGTCCATCCTTTGTTAGGACTTTTTGTGCCCTGCAGTAATTTCCAGTGATGCACTGAAGTGATTTCAACAGCTGTTATGGAATTTATTTCAACGGATAACATAGGAATGTATTCTGTTGTCACGACGATTAACACTGTATATGAAACAATGCACAAAGGCATGTGTTATAGACATGTGTTCTACCCATGCACCAGCAAGTATTAATACTGAAAATTCTGTTACATAATTCAGCATCGATATTCGATAAGCAATGTAAGTAATCTTTAATGAAAGCTGGCTGTGTTTTACGACTCTGACATCATAATGACCTTGAAGAATCACGTCATATCCTGATTACAACTGGTGGACGAGGCGTAAACTGCTTTATAGGATTGTCTTCGCAGACACACGAGAAGGCATGGCAAACAAAGCAAGCAAAATAATTGTTTGATTTCATTTTATCGTCGAATTTGGATATTATCTCCACCTTGTCTACTTAAAATCCCCTGAAGCTTTACTTGGACCATAAATGTTAATATATCAAACACCGTAGTAAAGAATTCAAATAAATACAGATGAACTGATGTGAAAAGCAGTAGATCACTAGCACAGACAGCACAAGTAATTGATACTTGGAGTAAGGGGCAAGGCACATAACTACATTTATCACATCTGCTACATCTACTGCAGGAGAATTGTGATCTGTATGTCGACGATCTAAATACAAACATGCCATCATAGCCGATGACAAGCTGTTGGATGGCATATGCTGTAGTAGTGTTTGTCTGAATAGACAGGCTTCTCACGTTCGCTACAGCTTAACATCATCATGACAGACTGCAACACTCATGTCAGAAGCGGAATACCAATGACATAATTAACATCTTTCTGTATAACGTTAAACAGATACCTTCACTGCGGCCTCACAGCGACATACACATCAGACCGTTCTCTAGTCGTTCCCGAATGTGCAAGCCAGGCACTGCAGATAGATCGTAGCTATGTTTTCACTTGTGTCAAACTTCTTGCAGTCAGTTCAGTGACATGGAGACATCAACATAGCATCTAAATCACCCGACTCACGTACTACTGTACTCTACCTCGTCAGCTGTTTTGTACAGATGCGTCATCCAACGTACAAAGCCGAGTTATTATGTAACCTCCTCTCATGCAGCCAGTTAATGTATACTATATCTTATGAACCATGTTCCAGCCTACTTACATGCTTCCTCTTGGAAATCTGGAACTACTTAATTGTGAGAGCAAGGATCTAGTTGCAGGTGCATTTTGAAAAGGTTGTGTAATGTTTGAGTGAGTGAGTGAGTTGGGTTTTACGTCGCGTTTAACAACATTCCAGCAGTATCACGGCGGGGCACTCCAGAAACTGGCTTCAAATATTTTACCCATCTATGGATTCGAACCCGGGTCTTCGGCGTGACGAACGAACGCTTTTAGCACAAGGCCAACCCATCATCCCGCTCAACGTTAGAAATAGGGAACTATCAGTGATTTGGGGTGGGGATAGAATGTCTCTAACTGTCAGTGCGAACCCTCAGTATAACGGTTGATCATGAGTTTTGTAACGTTACGACGATGCTTCCAGTGAAAGGCTGCAGCTACGCTCCTGTCGATGTCCACGTCGTGTTTGAGGCGTCGACTCTGTCAACGCAGTTCGTGGGAGGCATCAACAACTACCTTGACCAGGTGGAACTCTTCGTCCTGGACGCCAAGACCACCAACCCGGACACACGGGTCAGCGTGACGGCCTTCACTGACCAAGGCCCCAGTGAATATGTCTCCATTGACTCTCCCATCACCCAAGATCAAATACGGAGCATAATGTCCAGAGTGACCACTTCCGCCAGGCCAGGGATCGTGTCGGACACTCTAGCCTTCCTGCTCAACAAGAACATCGGATCGACCTCCATAGGCAACCCAATCACGCTGGTACTCATCTTCACCAATCCTCTCTCCTCCACGTCTGTCGTCAGGGACTACGTAAACAGACTGTCTGCAGTTCAGGACATCGACGTGAGAATATTTCCTGTGGGGATCCTCGCCTACAACTCCGCCTCTACAATTCCCTTCGTGTTCAACATTCTTGGAAATAACCTAGGATTCTCGCAGTTCATCTCCGACAACAGTCTGCAGTGCAATGGTAAGACAAACGTGTATGTAAGTCCTACACTGTTTGGGCCACACACTAGTTACTGGTTACTGGCCACGTTATTAAATGATCAATTGTCCGCGACGTCATGTGACGTTGTGTCGACTATGTGAGTTCGTCCTGTTATTCACGACGTTGACGTTGTGAAACTTTGTGTCGTCCTTGTGAAAATGAAATGGAAATGTTGTTTATAGTTTGCGTTCACGTTGTGTATACGTGGTGTTAACCTTGTGCAGATGCTGTTGTGTGTAGTTGCTGCGTTGACGTTGTATTAGATGCATAAAATTTCAAGTTAATGTCTTTACGTAACATTCACCATGAAGAATTTCATAAACCTTTCTGTCGTCTCTCTAACACAGGGTCCGTTTCAGTTCGTCAAAGCACATTGTTTGTCCCAATATATACCAGCACTCCCCCAGGTGCTACACCCCCTAGTGCCACGTCCCCTGGTGCCTCGGCCCCCGGTGCAGCATGTTCCAACTGGCACGGTGGGGAGACCCTACTCTATCCCTATCCCGGCCGTTGTGACAAGTACTACCAGTGCAGCGAGAGTGGACCTCACGAGAAGACTTGCCCTTTTGGGTATCTGTACGACTCCTACCGAATGGTGTGTGATCACCCCGGTCTCGTGTTGCAGTCGCCAGTCGGAGGGTGTGGTAGGTGCTGCCAATATAATCAATGCTATAACCCGAAACTTAAGGATTCAGGGTCCCTATTTGTAAAGCATTCGTAGAGACACAACATTCTTAAGCCTATAGTAAACGATAGACTTACGACAGGTCGTAACGTAACGAGCGCTCTGTGTGTCGGGCACATATGCAATATATTACAGAACATGGATACAAACATTTCTGAGAATTTTTAGCAAAAATAGATAACTGCCACAGTGTTTAAAAAGACGTTATTTTTAACTGATCAATTAGGAGTCGTCATTGATATTGACTGACATCATCCTGCGCCCAAAGTCACAGTCACCAATCACCCTGGTATTCAGGAATATTGCCTCTTTCTCTGACGTTATAGATTACTTTCTCTAATGACTCCTCTGTTCACTGTTTAGATTACTGTGCTCCATCCAGCGTGACAGTCCATCCCTTCTCCGACTCCTGTGAGCTATACTATGAGTGTGAGGAGGGAGAGTCCGGCCCCACCCTTGCGCCCCGGTGTTGTCCTAGCAACCAGGGGTTCCTGGTCAACCGAGGATGTCAGGTACGGTCGGAATCCCTGACTACAGGCAAACTGTAGCGCAGATGGGGTTGCACCGCATAGAGAATATGACAAGTCGTCTTATATGCGAGTGAAGCGAGCAAAGGTTGGCAACCTACTTCCCTTGGTTCGACTCGAAAAACATTTTTCATGTCAAAACAAAATATCGTCACCATCAAAGGTACGCTCACTTGGTTGTGCTCTCAGATTTCCTACCCCACGTTTAATAATTACTCACGTTAAATGTCTTTTATTCAACTTTTTAAGCGCCACGCGTGGTATTCAGATCATTCTTCGCCTCCATTACCCTTGCCAGCTTCCGGTTGAAGGAAGTGACGGAACAAGAACGACCAGTATTTTTTTAAAAAAATGCCATAATGCTTAACTTTATCATGAACCTGTTGGAGTTTATTTGTCTTATCTGTCGTAACTATTGTTGGAATTCTCGTAACATTTATTCAACATGAAAACACTTCTGGTGTGATGGGCGAATGAAGCGGGGGAGGTAACTCCATATGGAATAATACCCTCTTGTTCCTTTGAATAAAAAATGTTTCATGTGAGTAATCATTCAACATGGGGTTGGAAACGTCAGCGCATAATCCAGTATGTGTATACCTTTGATGGTGGCGCCATTTTATTTTGACATGAAAAATAGTTTTTGAGCCGAAACGAGGGAAGTACGTTGCCAACTTTGCCCGCTTCGCTGGCATGTAAGAAGACTGGTCATTCTCTCTATGCTGCGAAACCCATTCGCGCTACAATGTACCTGTGCCCTGACAACCATTTTTCCTTTAGGCAAGCCAGAATCATGACATCATGGTGTTCGTATCTCGGTTGGTCCTGACAGGATCTAGCCTGATCTGCATCATGCCCTTGGTCGCAAAGTTTAACAAAGGAATCGGGTTCTTCTCCTACGTGGGACACATCTTGATGCTCCTAGCGTGACGTTCAAGGCGGTGTTACGGCCAGCGAGGTAATGGAGTTGCTTTTTGGGGCAACCCCACATTTCGTGTTGCCATCGCTTCCACCTGTGTGATACACATGAAATAAGTCCCCACCAAGATGACGCTAGTACTGCCCCTACGTCAAAGTTCTGACTTACCCAGTCAGCCGAACTTCACATTACCTTCTGAAAATACAACCGACTGTTTGCAATACGTTGTAAAAAAGTGTTTCTTTTCTCCCACAGTCGTCCCTGAGCTGTAGCCCCCGGAATTACACAGACCATGGGTCATGTCGGAGCTACTACCAGTGTACAGGGGGGGAACTCGTCTCCCAGTGTTGTCCCGACGGGCAGAGGTTTGACCCTGACCTTGGCTACTGCATTGTGGGACAGACAGAGTGTACAGAACCGTGTGGCGGGAAACAGCAGGGTAGGTTGGGGTGACTCAGTGCCGGGATATATGTACTCACTCGCTACAGAACGTCTACTCTGTGAGTCTGAACACTAGAAAAATCTACCGTATATTCCCCCTTCAAGAAATGATATTCATGTGGCTCCATTTGAATTGAAACTGAACCCCAGTGAACTGGAAGATTCAGAACCCGAGGAAAGACTGTACTGTTGTCATTTAGGCTTTTTGCATCACACCGTGTTTCATTGAGCAAATGATTTACTTACGTATGTCCCCTCAGCTTCGTTGCAAAGGTGCTTAACTGTGTACATTTCTTACAAGAACGGAATTACAAACTGCGGTGTAGTAACAGAAACTTACCAGAAGCTTCCATCTCTCAGATATCCTCCGTATTCATCAGCAGGACATACACCGGGAATATCAACATTCGCAACATGTTGAACAAGGGAGATAATTCTACAGATATTCAAATTCAATGTTTCTATGAGTGCGACGTCTCGGTGTTGACAGTAACTCCGCTACGTTTATATACCCGAGGATAACTCATCTTTGCACTGGCTTCAGTGAGGACAGCAGATGATTGCGTAAACAGCAGGTTGAACTATGGAGCCGGATATACCTACATATAACAATACACAGGATTAACAAAAGCCTGGTTGGTAGTGATTGATACAAACATGTTGATAGGAAGCCAGTTCTACACAAAAAGACAAAGGTTTATGTATAATGGACATTAGGGGTGAGATTAAGATTGTTCAAAGATGAGATGACGATAGGACAATGGGATATGGTGACCTTGACCTTCTGACGGTTGCTATTGCTCTGGGTGGCATCAAGCAGTTGTCTGTTCGTCTCGCTTCGGTGTTTCAGAACATCTACACAGATTAGGAAGGAATGTGAAAAAAGGATTTTTTTACAGTGTACATATTTTGCAGCCTGTGTACACACGGCGGACCCCGAGTCTCCGTGTAACTTCCTCACTGTTGATCACGACCGTACCCACAAAAGACGGTGCCCAGAGAAACAGGCATGGGACGCCACTGTCTGTTCGTGTAGTCCTAGCGTGCCGGGGGCAGAGTCCTGTCTGAAGGAGCTACAAAGTACGTGGAACGTTACACTCACTCATTTACACAATCACCTGCACAGACACTCAGACAAACTCTCTCTCAATCAGTCTAGCAGTCTCTCGACCAGTCTGCCTATTAGTCTCTTAATGAGCCATTTACTCATCCACCCATTCAACCACTGTGTCTAGTGCTCATTCCACCACTTACTCAACCAATCAATCAGCTGTTTAGTTACCCACTCATTCAACCGCTATGTCACTTAATTCAACCACTTATTCCAACTCTTCGTATCAATAGCTGAGTCAGCTATTTACTCCACCACTCATTCAACCACTCTGCCAATCACTCATTCAGCCACTTACTTAGCCACATTGTCAGTCATTGAACCACTTACTCAAATTCTATCAATATCTCAGTCAGCTATTTACTAAACCGCCAGTTCTGCCACATACTCAACCTCTCACGCACAGTTTGCTCAAACACCCACTCACTCACTCACTCACTCACTCACTCACTCACTCACTCACCTAATAGTATCTTTGTTCCAGAATGCAAGCTGGACTTCCTAGCTGACATGAATGACGGTGGTCGGTGGGGCTTCAGCGACCTGTCGGGGTCGTGGAAATACGTCGGCAATGTTAATGTGGTCTTCTTTGGTGGCTACGGCATCTTCCAGAACTCCGCCTACCTCACCGTCTTCCACTACCAGAACATCGACTGGCCCTACCCAGTGTGGGTGAGGGTGACATTCCAGTATTTCTCGTCTACCAGCTCCAGGCAGGTGCTCGTCAGTAACGGCTGCTACAACGCTGACCCCGGACAGGCCACGCTGTTCATGACGGTGGACCCAGCCGCTAGAACACTCAGTGCCGGCATCAAAACCAACATCACCGACTACAACCTGTCAGTTCGATGGAACTTTGGGGTGGGTTCGACTTTCGGTATGGTGCTCAAGCACCAGGCATACGTAATACTTACTACAGACACTCAGTTTCAGGTATGCTATCAGCTAAGGACACCAGTGCCTTTGTATCATTATCCATGTAGCATTCATCAACACTGGTCAACATATTTTGCAGACTTATTGGCAAGCGGATAATAAGGTCTAATCCGTACAATATGATGATCTTCTGTCTATTGTATTGTGTAAGTGAGAAGTAACCTTTATTCTAACAGACAAGCAGCGCCACCTGGCTGGTAGCCACGATGCGATATGATGGACAGAGCCTCGATCTGAACATCAGGGACAGAGATGTGACGTCATCAAGCTTAAGCCAAAGTCTTCAAGCGGAAGGTGGTGAGCATCCATTTTTGTGTATAAGCAATCATGACTGAAACAAGTAATGTTGCTGTTTGTGTCCACCGTCGGTTGCCATTGCACCAGAGAAGTAAAACATCTGACAGATCCGGGTAAGACAGAGCGAGGTAAAACTTCCACAAACATTTTTGTCAGTGTGCTAGACCATTTCGTCTTTCCTCACTTACACTTAGGGGTGGTGTGGTAGCCTAGTGGTTAAAGCGTTGGTTCGTCACTCCGACGATTCGGGTTCGGTTCCCCTCATGAATAAAATATGTGAAGTCCATTTCTGGTGTTCCCCGCCGTGATGTCGCTGTAATGATGCTAAAAGTGACATAAAAGTCCATACTCACTCACTCACACGTGGCAGCCCATCAATGTCACATTTTGAGTATAGATACAGTAAATATGCAATATCGCTTTGAACACTTCATGCAAGATATTGTTGCTATTGGTTCTCTAGAAATCAAGAGAAGCTCTTGTGCTTTGAGAATAGGCCGAGGAAGAAGTGGAGAGGCCATGTTTACGGGCAACATAGACGAGGTAAGTCGGTCCGCAGACAAATGTGTGTACATTGTCAATGACCTCGTCATATATAGATCCCATTCCCTTAATCTACGTCATATATAGACCCCACAGCCTTAATCTACGTCATATATAGACCCACAGTCTTAATCTATGTCATATATAGGCCCCACAGCCTTAATCTACGTCATATACAGACCCCACAGCCTTAATCTACGTCGTATATAGACCCCACAGCCTTAATCTACGTCATATATAGACCCCACAGCCTTAGTCTATGTCATATATAGGCCCCACAGCCTTAATCTACATCATATATAGACCCCACAGCCTTAATCTACGTCATATATAGACCCCACAGCCTTAATCTACGTCATATATAGACCCCACAGCCTTAATCTACGTCATATACAGACCCCACAGCCTTAATCTACGTCATATACAGACCCCACAGCTTTAATCTACGTCGTATATAGACCCCACAGCCTTAATCTACGTCATATACAGACCCCACAGCCTTAATCTACGTCATATATAGACCCCACAGCCTTAATCTACGTCATATACAGACCCCACAGCCTTAATATACGTCATATATAGACCCCACAGCTTTAATCTACGTCATATATAGACCCCACAGCCTTAATATACGTCATATACAGACCCCACAGCCTTAATCTACGTCATATATAGACCCCACAGCCTTAATATACGTCATATATAGACCCCACAGCCTTAATCTACGTCATATATAGACCCCACAGCCTTAATCTACGTCATATATAGACCCCACAGCCTTAATCTACGTCATATACAGACCCCACAGCTTTAATCTACGTCGTATATAGACCCCACAGCCTTAATCTACGTCATATACAGACCCCACAGCCTTAATCTACGTCATATATAGACCCCACAGCCTTAATCTACGTCATATACAGACCCCACAGCCTTAATCTACGTCATATATAGACCCCACAGCTTTAATCTACGTCATATATAGACCCCACAGCCTTAATATACGTCATATACAGACCCCACAGCCTTAATCTACGTCATATATATCCAGCAGATAGCGGTAATCCGGTAATTATTGACTTCATTGAGGTAATGTAAAGTCAGTTATACCGACCTCGAAGTTGTCATTAGTTTTTTAAGGTGGTTAGATATGATAACGCTTGTGATACGAAGATGGAGTTGTCATGGAGATGTGCTGATTTCTTCACGCTGTTAAACTAATATGCCCAATACGTCAGTGTTGCCAACACGGAATTGTTGATATTGCTTTAATTGTGATGTTTTTCTGAGATATTGCTGGTTTATATATATACCGATCTGTTTTTGAGATGTAGCCATACATGTTTGCGCATTCATTTATAACAACATAAGATTCTATTTTCATGTCTGTAGGTGTCCATCTACGCCACGTGTCAGAACCCGCCGGCTGCTGATGTCTGAAGATGTCGCCCTCGACGTGTCACCGAGTCTGAGCCATACACCCCGTTGAGAGGTCTTGGTCTCTGTTAACCCCTGTATTGTTATGTTACACTCGCCTCTCCGTCATAAACCACAGCTTCAGCACTCTCTACTCTGCTTCTTGTGTCACTGTGGCTACTTACGAGCTTTATCTCAATCTCAATCTCAATCTCACCACACAATATCTAATGACCTCAACGCTGTCGCAAAACAACACAACCCCAACACTACTTCATGACCTGAACAAGGTCTGTCTATGACCTAAACATAGCCGTAAATCAGGTATGAAGCTGCGAGCTGGATGACATGTATCCATTCTATAAACGATATAATTATGACGGGCTAATAATATTATAATATTTTAAATATTTGGTTAGAGGGTGTATTCTTTTTGCTGTTTGAATGGACGCTGCAAAGACCTGAGAACCTTCCTTTGATACTAGACATGAGGTTATCGCGACATGGCAGCAAGAACAAGGTGACAGAGGACGCTGCAGCTCTCTCTGCTGGAAGGTAATTTTGGATGTTGTACATGTAGTGAAGATCGTTGTGTCTAAACAGGGTGATTGAGAGCACTGCAAATTGTGTTGAACATGACTGCATGACCATTGCAATTCCTTGCTCGGTGTAATATTCAATGCGTAGCAGCAAAACAAACAAACAAACAAACAAATATGAAAACTAACTACATAGATATCAGCTGGCCAGTATGATAGCTCCTGGATGTCAAAGGGCCCAGTGGCCGAGGGTGACGATACACGTTGCTGCTGGGGACTGAATGGACACAATGTGCTAATTATAACTATTACAGATCGGGAAATCCTAATCTCAGGCGTATCAGTGTGTCCTTCGTCATTCATACTATCAGCCACGGGGAGTTTTTGTTGCTTGGCAACTTGTTGCTGTGATACATAAAACTCAAAGCATGTTAGAGAGCACCAACTCGCTGTGTTTTGTAACACTCACGATCGTGACAGCCGTGAATCTTTAACTTATTTTGAGTGAAATATATGGGCAGTTGGTGACAATTTAACAGCGGATCCTGATCAGAGTGAATCGAAGCGATGAATACAGAAGCCCACTTCAACACAAGAGCTGCAGGGAGAGTGAACTCGGACACAGTGGATAAACAACAAAAGCGAAAACTTAAGCCTGTTTCTCTGAGAAGCGTCACATAAATGACTGACCGTTGTCCACTTGCTTCAACACTGCTCACTGAGATAGGCATTGTCATATGATCGATTTTACAGGTGAGTTAGTATATTGAAGGATCTTCATACAAAATTGTTTTTAAGAATCATGACCATTCGAATGAATCGTTTCCATGCACTGCGTTGTAGTATGGCTGGCCTAAACATTTGGCATTTGGCATTTGGCATTTGGCATTTGGCATTATATAATGGATATACCATGCATGGATACACTAGTTTGCATAGAGAACGCATCGGACAGTTACCGTGGGGACATTTGAATTCCAGTAATAACAATAAAACAAAAAAAACAAACAAACAAAAACAACAACAACAAAAAACAAAACAAAACAAAACAAAACCCACAATTAAAATAAAAAAGGGTGTGACTGCAACTGCAACTGCAACTGCTTACATCGCGGGAGCCAGTTTTCTCCATTTTCAACAGAAAAGTGGTTTTGTTGTGTTTTCCATGTTGCTTAATGGAGTGTCTGGCAAAAACACTGGAAGTCATCAGTTCTAGGCCAGATTTAACAGTTATTGCCATCGTGAGCTAATAAGATCATATAACTTGACTTCAACATTAGTACCAACATTAGGCGCTGCCACCCGTTTCTCCACGCTGAAAGAATCACGTATATTCCATACATAGGGTAGACCTAGGTCTAATTATCGCAAACAACTTCTGGTCGCGAACAAACGTTACCCACGTTTCCAAGGTGCTGCTGAGAGTTGACGACTGAGCATGCACGCTAAAAATACCGTTTCCAATTGGTACAACAGACAGGGACATGTTCACTATCTTCAATGAGTCCCTGTGGCTACTGATACCATGATCCGCGGCTGGTAAGCGAAAACACATTTGTAAGAATGGCAGCAAAATCGGGGCGCGGTGGGAGAGCTGTCTGAGGCATCAGGTTAGTAATCCAGCGAACTTGGAGGTGACAGGATCGAACTCACCTGTGACCGGGTGTTAAAAACCTTGGAGTCAACCTTTTGTGCAGACTCTTTCAGTGTTGTCACAACCACTAGTGTGCAGTACACAACCCTGTGCATTTAAAAGAACCCACAAATACGTTTGGTAGATGACCAGACGGTGGCCACACGAACACGTGCAAACACCTAGTGCAACGTGCAGTAAACTTGTACAAAGTACTGTGGCCAGTCCATCCAGCTGTTAATGGGTACCTTCGAAAGGATGGGAAAGCCACATTAAAAAAAACAACATATGTCGCTTTTAGCAATATTACAGCAATGTGGCGGGAGCACCAGTAATGGACTCACGCACTGCATCGAGGGGAATCGAACCCGGGGTTTCAACGATGTCTCCCTTGGTCTGGGTTGCACGGAAGGTGAATGCTGTATCTATACCGAAACTCCGCTATTATACAATGAAGAAGTTCATCATTATTGCTTGCAACTTCTAGAATGTTCACAGCCATCTTGGCGCTGAGGTGATCATAATTCCCATTCATTAACCTAGACTTAACGTAGTCGTAGCGCTGAGGTGATCATAATTCCCATTCATTAACCTAGACTTAACGTAGTCGTAGCGCTGAGGTGATCATAATTCCCATTCATTAACCTAGACTTAACGTAGTCTTAGCGCTGAGGTGATCATAATTCCCATTCATTAACCTAGACTTAACGTAGTCGTAGCGCTGAGGTGATCATAATTCCCATTCATTAACCTAGACTGAAAGTAGCCTTAGCGCTGAGGTGATCATAATTCCCATTCATTAACCTAGACTGAAAGTAGTCTTAGCGCTAAGGTTGTTTTTGTACAACGGCAAATAAAGGGCTTTTTTCACGAAGCAACCTACACTAAGGTTAACCTTAACTCCCATTCTTTAACATTGCGCTAAGGTTACCTTAGTAACTTACGATCTCCTTTGTGCTTTCTGAAAGGAGGTCACAAATCAATTGAAGTTAAGAAACGTCGAGCGCCGACAGTCTAGATGACCGTCTTTGACGCCTTAACTTCTGAGAGTTTCTTGGACTTCAGTCCTGCCCAACAACGAAGCATTCGTGATACATGTGGTCTCAACTTAAGCAAGTGAGTTTGTGTAAGTTTGCCTTCTAGCGCCTCACGGGCAGCTTGGGTTATCCGGGGTAATGATAATCAGATTCTGATTACTCCGTCCACTGAGTAACCAGCATCAGATAGATACTAGGCGCTATAGTATTATTGTATTATTCTTAAAGAATTTGGAGAACTATCATTCATAATCCAAGCGTTATGGGTATGTAATTGTCATCATAAACAAACGAAGGTGTATATGTATTAGTTTACATTTATTCATAGGTTTTCTTACTGACGTTTTCTCCTTTGAAAGAATTCTATGAACCTATCCAAACAAGCTTTGTATTCCAAACAACCCATCAAATATAGGGAACGTTTAAGAGTTGTAAATGCGTTACAATGTCAGCAAAACTCCCAATCTGTCACTGTCATCTGTAGGAATCCCCGGTATGACAGAAAACGATGATGGACGCAGCCGATGCTGCAAGCTGCAAGCTGCAGCACGAGTTCAGTCAAGTACCCCCAGCACCCCCACATATGCTATCTCGTGTTTCCTCCCACGATGCTAGGCGACGTGGTTCTGTTATACAGTATTGTTATAGGACGGTGGTAAGGGGACCTTCTTTGACCGCGGGCGTCAAAACTGTACAATAGAGTGTTGACGTTCCAACGGCAAATAAAACCAGGGTGGATGTAACTAGAGGGTGGGAGGATGGAACCACAGGGGGACCTATTGTACTTTCATGTTTCAAGTCGGGATTGGTCCACAGTCGCGTATGTTAAAGTGTTTCACGGGGTCATTAGATAACATAGCTTTCAATAGGAACTGTGCTTCATTGAGGGACAAAGTTAGAAGATGGGTGTATATTTAGTCCTGAATGAGAAATTTATGGCACTTGACATATCTCAGCTCAGTAGCTGCACTGTGTTCTCCATGGCAAAAGTAACAGTGGTATGGCTGAGGTGTGTCGAGAGTGAACGATACTCCGCCCCTCTCTCACCAACGGGTCTTTATTGGAACAAGACATAAGACACAACTAAACGCCTCAACGCTTGGTATGTGCAGCATTGCCATACAACTAAATAATCTATTACAAATCTACAAAAAGCACAAAACATTTTAGTGTTGATATTTACCGCACAAGGTCAATATCGTCTAACAAAAAATACAAACAAGAAAACACTTCAATGCAAAAAAGAAACAAAAATATATTTAAGTTTATGCATTTTAGTTGACCTGCATCCCAGTTAATGTGCATTCCAGGTGATGCATTTCAGTTAAAGCATCCCGGTTGATGCACATCCCAACTGAAGCATTCCAGCTGATGTGCAACCCACTTAGTGCATCCCAGTTGATGATGTACAGCTATTCCGACGGGCTAGTGGTCTTTGACGTCCCTTTACAATTATTTTCTATGTAACTAAGTGAAAGACAAAATCGACCAAACAACCACAATGATTTTCCAATACGTAAACACCTGCAAAAACATTATAATCTTGCTACCCTTAATTCAGACCACATAACATTAGAACTGCCCCTAGCACCTTACTACATTCATAAACTGTTACAGTTGTTTTATAAAACTCTTCTCCCGTCAAAATTCAAGAAATCAGTCTCAAATTTAAAATGGGAAACCATACCTGAATCTAACATTGATGAATCAGATTGGAGAACTTACAATATCATTCCATTTAGATGTACACAGAGTACTGAATTAAGATGGCTCCGAAGGAAAATTATTTACAATATCTTAGGCACGAACTATTATCAACATAAAATAAAAGCCAGTGACTCACTTCTGTGTAGCTATTGTTATACATATTGTACATACTTTATTTGTCTAGTAATGTAGTACCAGCTTGGTTATAGTCCAAATCTAACGCTGAACTTAAACAAAGACTGTAGAGCAATATACATGTTTATGACATTAACACCATCACATACCTGTGAATACATATCAGGGCTTGATTTAATGCTTTGTGAGTCTTATGAGTCTAACCTGCACAAGGTGCAAGTCAGTCTTTGAGAAATACATCAACAATAAGTCTGACATTATAAGCATACATATGTCAGCTCCCCTTCCTGGTCATAGACACTTCTCGGCTATGACAATGCATGTGAACAGGGATCAGCTTTGTCTTCATGTTGCTGTGGTTTCATGGTAACTACATCAAGTTTATACGCACCGAAACCTGTGATGTTTTACACACTACTCTACAGCTGAAACTTGGAATTTGGCTGGTGCAGCTGGGTTCTTGTCATAGGCTACACCCGGTGCAAGCAGGATAGCAATGTTTGAATTCAGCCCTGTATACTCTCTTGGAAATATGAAGACCATGCAATTGTTACCTACCCTTTTGTCGATTACAACATGTAACATGTGACCTGTACCCAGAAGTAAGTAAGTAAATAAATAAATAAATAAATAAATAAATAAATAAATAAATAAATAAATAAATAAATAAATAAATAAATAAATAAATAAATAAATAAATAAATTTACGTAATGTTGTCATCGTGTTATTTCATAAGAAAAGAACAATCCAAACACAGCCATTCCTATTCATAAGGAGATAGGATTTACATTCTCCAATGTTGCTATGATGTTTGTGAGAAAACCCGCAATATAGATTTACAGAGTGGACGATTTGAATATCCTTTCTTACTTGAGTGTCCCATAAATTTATTTACCTGGAATGGATTATTTTTTCAAAATTATTCTATCATGTGTTTACGCCCAAATTTTATATCAATGAATCATTCCTTTTGTTGAATTTGAAGATCTTTTCATTCTGTTTACCCATGTAAGAGTTTGACATGTAGGTAAAAACTTATTTCGACACGAAAATGTTATGGTGGAGTATACATGCTAGTAGATATCGGTTGGCCTGTTAAACCCCGTTTTTAATTTCCACCCAATTCATCACTCGTCGATCAGGCTAAGATGTGCCTTGAATGTCATAACCTTCACCAGTTAACGTGTTAGCAAGTGACGGACGACGCGTTTCCAATGGACGTTTTAGATTTTACTGCACATGTTTTTAAATATGGACACCAAAGACAGAAGTTGCACGTGTATTCCTCATAAAGGGAAAGCTGACACCAATTGTCACATGATAATTGCTACCCTAGTTACAGGGTATGTTAAGTGAAAATTACTTCTCTAGTTACAGGGTATGTTAAGTGAAACTTGCTGCCCTAGTTACAGGATATGTTGAGCAGTAATTGCTACCCAAGTTACAGGGTATGTAAAATGATAATTGTTACCCTAGTTACAGGATATGTCAAGTGATAATTACCCAAGTCCCAATTCCGTGATTCGCCTCTTACAAATATGGGTTACTGAAGACCAATTATAATCCGTATGCAAATGAAAAATGTATATTATTCATAACAATTTCTATTAGCATGTAAACATTTAAAACAAATAAAACCCACCCTAAATGTAGTAAAATATGTATTTCATTTATTGCTGATGTTTTACACCATATGCTATTTTTTTTCAACTTCGGTGTATTTGGTAGACATCATTTGTGTATCAAACCGGTCTTTGTCAGACATTTGAATATAAACATTGCGACAATGAATACTCGTAATAAATATATACATACTGGTCATCGTCTACAGATAGACGTGCGCAGTATGGAAATTTCAAACATTTTTACGAATTTCATCTATAGTTTGCAGCTGTCAAGGAAACGAAGTATGTAACTGATGGGTCCCAAGTAAGTATAGACGCTTGAGAAACGTTTTTTAGACAAACTGCTAGAGATTTACAATGAAGATAAGACACCACTTCGTGTATACCTCAAGAAAGGAAGGCCATTTATATGGGTGTACAGGTGATGAAAGTTTGTATTTATCTCGTCACACCTAAACTACCCCGTGTGTCAGCGTGTTGGTCCTGGGTCAGGGAGCTGGGCTTGCCAGTCAGCGGAGTGTTTGCGGTGACCATTAAGGTCAGCACGGTGTTGTCCAGTGTTGACCATCTACACACACATGTTGTCTCTGGTGACGTTCATTACCCAGTGTTGTGGAGGTGTGGGATTTGTGAAGCACGTGATTAACATATCGTGACAACAGTTGATGGCGTAATGTGATACTGAACAATAGAACAGAGGCGATATATATCGCCAGACAGACCCGAAGATGTTTAATGAGTCATCTTAAAGTACACAGCGCCATTTCTCTCACTAACACACCGCCATTACTCTCCCTGGCACAGGTTGGCCATTATAGTGGGCACACAATTGTCAGAGGAAATAGGTTCCTTTCAGGAGCTGATACAGCTTTTTTTAAAAAGAGGAGTGGGTTCTACACAGTTCATTATCACTATCACGATAGGTTCAATGATAATTTAATAAACGTCCAGCACAAACTAGCAACCTCACCCGATCTGTCTAGTTGACCTCACCCGATCTGTCTAGTTGCTCCCAGGCGCAGGAATCCTGGGAGTGAAGATGGGGGAGTGGTTAAATATTGTAAGCAGTTTTGAAAAGCGGGGTTTTGATCAAGCTTTCGGTTCTGATGGGAAAGTGTTCCATAATCAAGGTCACACATTTTGCTTGTGGATACTGGTTGGGACAAGAGTAATTCACCAGAGGAAAGTAGAGGTCTCGATGGCCTGCAGATATTGATAAGCTCTTTCA
Source organism: Haliotis asinina (assembly GCF_037392515.1). Taxonomy (NCBI): domain Eukaryota; kingdom Metazoa; phylum Mollusca; class Gastropoda; order Lepetellida; family Haliotidae; genus Haliotis; species Haliotis asinina. The sequence goes on along the minus strand of NC_090293.1, from coordinate 54,480,828 downwards.
AGTAGAGAGGACTGTTGTTACCTTAGAGGGATCGATGGGCCAGTAACAGAATTTTATAGAACATGACTATGTCATCGTATCATAATTGAGTAGATCAATGCTCACGATTTTCATCACTAGATTGTCTAGTCCAGACTCGATTATGTACAGACCGCTATGTACAGAACGGGTTATGTTAAATATCGTTAGAGGCATGCATTCAAAGACAAAGGCTAGTGTTAAGTTCAATAATATAAAAGCTTCGGTAAAATTATGATTCCTTGAGTGGGGTTCGACAAGGATGCATTTTAAGTCCTCTTTTATTTGCGTTTTTTGTTAATCTGTTGTATACGAAAATAATTACTAGTTGTGACAGGGGTGTATTTATTGCTTCAGAGTTTATGGAATTGTATTTACTTCTGTATGCAGATGACTTATGTTTGTTTGCAGATTCCGTCGTCAGTTTTCAGAAGAAGATCAATGTTTTAGTGGATTTTTATAAAAAATGGGGTTTATCCGTAATTTTTGAGAAAACAGAGGTGTTAGTCTTTAGAAATGGTGGTAAATTAAGGAGAAATGAATCATGGCATTTTGGTGATCACAAGTTAAATGTTTCTACATATTGTAATTATTTGGGTTTACAGTTTTCAAATAGACTTCCATGGTCTAAATCAGTTCAAAGTCTGGTAAATAAAGCGAATAACGCCTTGTCATCAGTTAAGATTTAGACTTAAAAATATTTCTTCATCTATTCTGTTCAAAATCTTTGACGTTCAGATAAAGCCGATAATTTTGTATGCTTCGGAAATATGGGGTTTTCAGGAATGGCATATTATTGAACAGTTTCATATTAGGTTTTGTTAGTATATGTTGGGTGTAAACTATAAATGCTCTAACACGGCCGTCTTGGCGAATGTGGTAGAAATTATATTTATGTTGATAGTTTATTACGTGCTATGAAGTATTGGTTCCAAAATTTACTCTTATCAAAGGATAGAAATCCAAAGCGGTGCTATATTATGTTGCACAAATTAGATCAAGTTGGTCGCAAAACGTGGGTATATTGTGTCCGGAATACCTTGTTCAATTATGGTTTGGGTTTTGTTTGGGAAGCTCAAGGAGTAGGCAACGATGAACAGTTTTGGAAAGATATTTATCTATGAGTTAGTGATTGTCAAAAGCAATTCATATTTTCAGAAATACACAAATGCTCATCGCTGGATGTTTATTCCAGTATTTAAAGTGTATTTTGCATTTAGCCGTATTTAACGTTTTTGAAATATAAAGATGCGAGGCGTAGAATTACAATGTTACGAATCGGAGAAACTTCCAGTATATAAAAATACCGGTAGATTTGACATAGTTCCGAGGCATCAAAGATTTGGTAATATTTGTAATGATAATTTTGTTGAAAATGAATTTCACTTCTAATTTGAGTGTAGAATGTATCATGACTTGCGCTGTAAGTATTTTAAAGCACTACCGCACTACATACATCAGCAATACTGTCTTAATACATTATCATGCGCTAACTTCTCAACAGCAACTAATTGTTCTTCGTGCATTAAGGAAGCATTGTCATTGTGTTCTGTATACATGAATTGGACTGTCAAATGCCACTATCTTACAATAACACTTATATATTTTGTATTGTACGTGGGCCTAAGGCCTTACTACGAAATAAGCTTGATGATGATGATGATGAGACCACTGCCATATAAACTGGAATACTGTCGAGTGCGGCGTAAAACTCACTCAATCACTGATTTACATATATTCCATAGTTTCTGAATTAGAAACATACAGCACAATCATGTAACACTGGATTTTCCTGAGTCGGAATCAGTTTTTCGAAATTGTGTTTACATCTTCTGTACATCGACGCTGTTTTGAAGCAGCAGAATGTCTAATGGGAGGCTTACTCGAAGTTTGTCACTGATAGCGCCTCGCAAATAACGAAGTTCTGACAGTGGTATATGTGTACATTTGATACGATTCCATGGCTAAAGTTGTCAGTTACACGTTTTCATGTCTTCAATCGATAGCCACCTAGCCATTGGCAAACCTTTATAGAGTTGCTATATAATCGCGTAAAGCACATTCGTGAACATGTCTAAAAAGAAACTTCACAAAAATATAATTTCTATAAATAATGAATATTCTTTCTCTGATGATATATCTATGTATCGGATATGGGACCCCCATCTTTCGACTCTCGGAACACGTTAGCGAAAGACACCCAAATCCATCCATTCGTCGTGCAAATGACGTTAGTGCTAAATCAAGGTTTTGCAATTTCAGTCGATCACGTAATCTTCGCATCGAAATTTTCTTCATTTGCACGTGTTTACAGTGGCCTCAAGAATTGTAAAAAAACCCCACACTTTTAAACCACAGTTCTAACGGTACTTTGAATGCCACGATTGTCAAATGTGCAACGTGAACATGCCATTGGCATGTTGCAAGCGGGAAGATCAGTTATTGACGTTGCAAGAGCAATGGGATGCAGCCGTCGTACTGTGCATGACTTGCGAGGTTGTCTACAACAAACTGGCACCACTTCTGATCGCTCAAGGTCGGGTCGTCCAAGTGTGACGTCCGTCAAAGACCGTCAAATCGTCCTATGTCACCTACGTGACAGATTTCTGCCGGCTACACGAACCAGGGCTGAGATGTTTAGAGGTCGACTGTCCTCACAGACCATTCGAAATCGGTTGCGGGCTGCCAATCTCCATTCTCGACGTCCATATCGTAGGCCAGTATTGATGCAGTTTCATCAACGTCAACGTCAGCTGTGGGCCCAACGTCACCTCCAATGGGCCTAGAGAGATTGGAATCGAGTCGTCTTTAGCGACGAATCCAGGTGTACGCTCAGATTCGCTGACGGCAGGCATAGAGACGACGTCGTGAACGGTATGCTCAATGTTGTGTACACGAAGTCGACAGATTCGGGGGTGGAAGTAGCATGGTGTGGGTGCCTTCTGTGGGAACAACTGTTCCCGTCTTCTGGTCATCCGTGGAAACCTCACAGCTGCTGCTTACCGCGACCAGGTGCTCACCGCTGAACTCGTTTCTTTCATGGCGGCTCATGCCCAGGTCTACAGTTCCAGCATGATAATGCTCGGCCACATACCACGATGTTGACACCAAATTTCCTCCTGGAATCAACGTCATGGACTGGCCATCGAGGTCCCCTGACCTTAATCCAATAGAGCACGTTTGGGATGCACTTGGGAGAAGACTTCGCGGTCTTCGGAACTAACATCAGAATTTGTAGGAACTTGGCCCTGCCTTGCAAGAGCAATGGCGCAGAATCCCCAACCACGTGTTCACAAGCATCAGGCAGTCGATGAGGAGACGGTGCTTGGCAGTGGTGAATGTGCGGGGCGGCCATACACAATATTGAACTGAGAAATTTCCAATTTTTATTCTTCTGACTTGACATTGTGTATATCCATGTTTTGGAACGGCGGTATAGCCTAATGGAACTGACTGTGGTACTGTCAGTGTATCGAGTACATCACACAGATCTCAACAGTGAAGTAATAAGAATTTATAGTGCCCCGAAGAAAGAATGTGAAGTTTCCTTTTTTGACTCAGTATATGTGTTTCTGACTTGTCGAGCGAACAGTTCACGCACATTTCCGAGAACAACTGTCATCATCACTATTAGACAGATGCTCATGGTTATTTCATCTACTGCCAAGATTAAGCAACGACTTTATATGCAAGTGGAAAACATTTTTTCGCTTTTATATACGCCATACTTTCAACACTGTAAAACTCACATCGTATTTCGTAGTTATTGTCATAGTTATTTTTGTTGAAAAAGTTCAGCTCTGTCAAAACCGCTTTCAACATAAAGGACACTTGACGTAGGCTACATCTGAGAAGTGATAACCCTTTTCACACATGTAAATGATAGTTTCTCACAACCATGGGGCGTATAAACACAGGTTTTACGGTTTTTCTTTATACTTTAAAGACGGACATTTAGATATCCTACTCAAAAGATGTTAAACACATGTTATTTATACACTCCATCATGGTTGTAATGACGTCATGTCACAAGTACCGTAATGGTATGGAATACACAGCTTAGCTCCTGTTTAACAAAAAGCAATCAGGTGACCTGAGGAAGGGGCAATCATACACTCTGAAACGCCGTGTTATTCACAATAAAGAAGTTGACATCCATCAATCTTCCTTTTCCTTTGTGTTCCACTTCGAAATGCCCTTTAAAGATTTGGTTCATAATCGTATTTACACTATTTTTAAATAGTCGAACAACTCGACCTAAGTGAGACAAAGGACAATTACGCCAAAAAGACCCCCCACATGACGAGTATCGTTGTATGTCCGTGCAGTTGGGCGCCGACTCCAAAGGTCACAGTTGTGTGGACATCCAACCATACGACTCCAAAAGTGTTCTGTAAATCTTGCACATATAATACTAAGCAAAAATAAAAACTTGACACTCAAAAATTTTTCAAATGGTGTTTTGCAACTTTACTTGAAAGAGTTCTTGTGATCATGGTTAAATGCATTGTCAAGGGTATTACGTCACACATTCATTCTCCTGGTCGTGAGTAGCACGTGCGAGAGCATTGCACGCTAAAATCACGTTTTGACGTGTCACAAATCACGTGACCTATGATATTGATACGGTAGGAGAAAAAAACACGGTTTTATGGTTAATTATTCGTTAATTTGCAATGCCACGACTGTCAAACATTCAGCGTGAACGTGTCATTGACATGCTGAATACGGGATCGTCCGTCACTGATGCTGCGAGGGTTATGGGATGCAGTCGACAGACCATCCATAATCTCCAGACACATGTCCATCAAACTGGCACCACAGCTGACAGCCCCCGTCCCGGTCGACCACGTGTGACGTCACACGCAGAAGACCGACAGATTGTATTGCGTAATCAGTCTGTCACTGCCACATCCACTGGGAATGTATTGTTTAGACGTCGAATGACTGCCCAAACCATTCGAAATTGCCTGCGCTCTGCTCGTCTTCATGCACGGCGACCATATCGTGGACCAATTCTAACCCGTTTCCATCGACGTCAACGTCTTCTCTGGGTACGACGGCACCTGAGATGGACCCAGCGAGATTGGTATAGGGTTGTGTTTAGTGATGAATCAAGGTTCACATTAACCTTTGCTGATTGAAGGGTTAGAGTTTGGAGAAGACGAGAACGCAATGCCCAGTTTTGCTTACAGGAAGTGGATCGATTTGGGGGCAGTAGCGTTATGGTTTGGGGTACTATCAACGGTCATGCTTGATCACGACTCCTTGTCATCCAGGGAAACCTTAATGCGGCAGCATACAGGGATCAGGTGCTCGTTCCAGAGCTTTTGCCATTCATGGCAGTTCATGGCCCAGGTCTGACTTTCCAAAAGGATAACGCCAGACCTCATACGGCCAATTTAACAACGAATTTCCTCAGGAACGCTGGCATCAATATGATGGAGTGACCCTCAAGATCTCCCGAGCTCAACCCCATAGAACATGTGTGGGATGTGTTAGGCAGGCGGCTCCGTCAAGTAATTAACCCTTACCCTGGCATCAATATGATGGAGTGACCCTCAAGATCTTCCGAGCTCAACCCCATAGAGCATGTGTGGGATGTGTTAGGCAGGCGGCTCCGCCAAGTAAGGAACCCTCCACAGAACTAGTTGGAGCTTGGTGCCATGTTGGTACAAAAATGGCGGCTCATTCCCCAAACTGTGTGCAGACGCATCATCCAATCCATGATGAGAAACTGTATCGCAGTTGTGAACGCCCATGAAGGACACACCCGATGTTGACAAAAATGTCATGATTTCATCAAGTTGTGACTCACAGTTTTTGATCATGGCCATAGTAGTCGCATTTCCGGTGGAACCGATTCCATGACAAACATGATCTGTGTGCTCTAACATCTTTGATTACAAGAGAATTCAATGCAATCGTTATTTCAAACACATTTTCCAAAATGTACAAATTATTGACTTTGATACGAGTGTAAAGTTTTTATTTTTGTTGAGTGTATTATATTCCACTAATGTTCGCCACCAAACGGTACAACTGTGACTCACTTTGCCATTCAGTCATTTTTCAGCATGCACTCTGAAGATGGCAGCCATGCCTTTGTCGCTGAATATAACCTGCAGTCATCAAGCATGAGCAAATATTGAAATATACACATTGCTTAATACACGATGTTGCTGCAGAAAATGTCACATGATAAAGCAAATACCGACTGAAAGTAGATGTTATGCATTTGTTCGTGAGTACTCGTGAATATAACTGTTCACTGTTCATTTTGAGAAATGTTGCTCGCCGGCCTGCCTGGAGTGCAACTGCACAGTGCCACTGCACACTGTTTGCCAAGGGAGGCTGAAGAACAGAAACATCTGTACCCACACACCCGCCACCCCACCTCCACCCCCGGTCACGTGACCCCTGCTTTCAGTGACTTAGCAGACACAATGCACTTTTCTGGATGATTAAAACAATTTAGAATATAGCATGATGCCGCTGTGATACAAACTGACACGCACATGAAAGTATACATCCGGCTTTAAGGATGGTTATAATGGAACATGCGGGCTGTGTTAGTCAGTGGCGACGTATCGGATGCGAATGTAATAGCTATGTTTTGAACACCACGCTTGCAATGTTTCAGTGTTTTCATACTTGAAAAGTTTTGATAATGTTTGCAGATGTAGGGTCCCAACTATTTGCCAGGCAGTCTAGGACTTTGCTATCAATCTGGTGACGGAACAATAGCAGTAATAGCATGTCTAACACGTGTAACCCGCCAACCGCTTTGTGGAAATGTTCTAAATGATCAAGCTGCTAAGTTTCACAAGACGTTGCTCAGTGTGGACTGTAGATACAGTTTTTTCATCAATGTGCAACTGTGCTATCATGAATTTGCAGATACCGAAATGCATATATACTTGGGATTGTGATGTATATTTGAGATTTTGGAGGTTCAAGTACGAATCACTATACCTCTATACGCAAAGGCATTTCTAATCAGATAGATCGTTAGTCCACGATACAAAACGTGATGACACAAAGACGATGAAATCAAGTAGTACACGCACAAGAATCAGACTGAACAGTTTAACAGTGAGTGAGTAAGTTGGGTTTTGTTTGAGGTTTTTGATGTGAGGTTTTGCGGCGCTTTTAGCAATATTCCCCAAAGTCTGAGCTGCATCAGTGACCTCATATTTTCCTGTGATTAGTGATGAATAAAGCTGAATGTTGAGGAGGCATCTTTGGAAGCGTACATGTTTCTAAGTAGATTTTTATATTATGAATGATCAGCACGCTTTCAGTACGTGTGTGAGTATAGTTTTACGCGGCCCTTGGCAATTCCACTTATATGGCGGCAACCTATAAATAATCGAATCTGGTCAATCACGTGATCAGCAGCACAAGCATGGATCTCCGCAATCGGGATACGATGACGTGTCAACTATGTCCACGAGTCTGATCACCCATCCCATTAGTCGCCTCTAAAGCACGGGTTACTGAAGATCAATTCTAACCCGGATCATTTTTTTTATCAACGGGTTCAATATACTTTCAAGCAGTACAGGACGCGTGCCCGAGTGTTCATCCCTGCTCATTACGATAATTCATAGACTGGATCCCGAGACATCAGAGGCAATGCTTCTTTGCACGGGATTGGCGGAAAAGTCGCTAAACAAATGCGAGTACCGTCTTTCAATTTGTGCGGGCACGCGGGGTCTCTGTAACAACAAGACTTTACTTAATGCTAGTTTATCTTTAAACGTTTTACATATTTAGTATCCGTGGTCTTTCTACAGACTATTTACCAAGGGCCTGCCAATAAAATTGTGGAAATCCAATATTTACCCTGTACCTCGGTGGTTACTATGTGTCGTTTTATAATCCGCTGTGGGGCACTCCAGCCCACTCCCCGTACGTCACTGTAGGTTTAGTAAAGAATAAAGTAATAATTACTTAAAGAACATTTGAGCTGAATAAGATGAACAAAGGACGCGCTGTTGGGTAACAATCCCTTGGGTTATATAACTGCTTGTCGTGAGTTCGGGGTCCATTTCGGTGGAGTCCGTCTTACTGAAGGAACGTTTAATTTACAAGATATCTCGAGAAACCGAGAGACATACTGACAAGGTGGGTTGGTTCTCTTTAAATATTTAACATCTTTTGTTGTGCTAATTTCTAGAAACATGCCATGCATTTGTGTCACAATAATGTTATGAATTAAATGTTATCAAATGACTCACCAAATATTTTGTAGAAACCCATCCCCCAAAGAGCCGTTGGTAATGTGTGTGAATTACAGTGGAAATCAAAGCGATATTTGAAAAGGAAGTTCCGTCAGGCTCGATTCAGTATTTATCTCGATAATTGTGGTATTTGTATTGGATCCGCGCTTCACCACATGTAAACCTGGGAAAGTTTATCCAAGGAATATCCCACAAACGCGAGTCAACTGATAACATATTTTGTGTAAGAAAACACGACTTTCTCAATACAGCGGGCACGTTGATACACCGCGAGTTTCAGCCAGCTCGACAAAATGGCTTTTTTGAGTAAACGTATGACATAATTATATTTGTGGACTTACAGTTACGATCTTTTTAGTGTTTTCGTCTTCTAAGAAAAAAAACCCTCAAAATGATGAAACGCGTAGATATAGGCTGCTGTTGAAAATATTTGTTTTACAGGTTTATTCGCATTGTAAAACATGAAACTTATCAAATACTTTATCTCCGTTAACACCGTACAGTAACAAAAGGCCGTCTTGAATATACTCAGGAACAGGTTCTAGTTGGTGTAAAGTAGCCGTGAAAATGATATACTAGCCACCCAAAGAAACTGCGTACATAGGAAATCAAAATATGTAATGGACGTAGATATGTGCACAAGTACAGATCGAAACATGAATGGTGAAAACTGTTGTCGATTTGGGAAGCACTATTCTTTGATCAAGTTTTGTCAATCACCAGCTTAAAAGGCAAATGAGCACTACACCAGGCCATGAATTAAGACTGCACAAAGTCAGAAAGTCATTGGGACTGTCAGGTGGTAACTGTGTCAACGTCAGAAAGCCATTTGGACTGTCTGTGGGGAATTGTGTCAACGTCAGAAAGCCATTTGGACGGTCTGTGGGGAACTGTATCATCGTCAGAAATCTATTATGATGGTCTGTGGGAACTGTATCAACGTCAGAAAGCTATTGGGACTTTCTGTGGGGAAAGGTCTCTACGTCATAATTCTACTGGGACGGTCTGTTGGGGACTTTGTCAACGTCAGAAAGCCATTGGGACGGTCTGTGGGGGACTAAGTAAGCGTCAAGTCACTGCACATTTCCTTTGCCACTGAAAAAATATTTCATTACTGTTGAGATGATACCCAAAAATGATGGAGTTGCCGATGCCAAACGTGCATAGGACGTTCACGCTTGTCACCACGCCCTTTCCAGATAGCTAGATAACCCATCCGCTATATAGGTTTCACTACTCCCACCATTCCAGAACGTATCATCCCATGCACAATCTGGTTAGGACAGTACGGAACACCGACCACGTCGTCCCGCCATACGACCTTTTCTGACGCACCCTTTAAACGTGCTATCATGCCTGTCACCCCCGGTTGTGGTGGAGGACAGTCTGACGTTCATTGTTGTGACAGACTTCAACAAACCTCCAGACGTCTAGTCGATCCTTATGCTAAAGCCTGTGTCATGGAGTGTTCCGTGACGATCATGGGAGGGACGCGTGGACGCGAGAGGACTCCTTTATTTCAGGGCAATACGTCCGATTTGATCAGACTGTTGACATGTTTAGCGAGGAACAGAATAATTTGTGTCATTGGGTTGTTACTGTCAAATTAGTACGTCGAGCTGATATTCTGTACATTGACTACGGAATCTACAGAATGCCAATTTTCAAATGCAGGGTGAGCCGTTGACCTTGTGTGCTGGCGAGTAGGTGCGCGACTCTAACGTGTGTGGGTTTGAATCCTAGAGGGACTCAACGTAACAAGGCTACTAAAATATGTAGTGAGAAAGTGTAATAAAAACTATAGCGAGAGTCATTTTTCATTCTCGTCATGTGTTTTCAAGATTTTCAGCTTTTAGAAACGCTGAGTCAGACTCTTTTTGCGGCTATTATATCAATAGACAACTGCAAATCCTGGGGAGGGGCGTTACTGGGGCATTCCCGAATGTACTGAGGAGCTACAGACGAGCTACTGGGGACCAAAGACGGACATCTGAGAGCTGACAAGATGTCCCCTTGTTAATGAGGGGACGTGGGGTCACTGAGGGGCTCATGAGAGCAAAGGTTGGGGAGGCAACTGGCATCCTCTCTATTTTTGAACTGGTATTCTCTGATGGTGTATATGCATTGAATTGTTCATTTCAACATTGAAGTTAAAACAGAAGGAAGAACCGTGGAAGATGAAACCGCTTCTAGCCACCATTGTGCTGCTCGCCTTAATGAAGGATAGCGATGGAAGAACACCGTCCCCATTGTTCAGTAGGTGTCTGACTGTTCGTCTGTTTGTCTATCTGTCTGTCTGTCTAACCATATGCACTCCTGAGTACAACTTGTACAGCTTGACCTGATCGAGTGAGTACTAATACATTGTGTGACCTTGTCACAACTGGAGGGGTCTATCATTGTGAAGGGGCTCATTTGAGTGATTGTTCAAAGTCCACACAGTCGAGACAAGATTGCCGTTGGACATCTCAGTGTTGAGAAATCGTCAAAAAGAAAAAGCTACAGATGGCTTAATGTTTCCTATGTATACACGAACGCAACGTTAATAACTCCCTCTGCTTCCATATTTTAATGAAATTAACTCGACCTTCCGTTTGTGCCATTTGACCTCCGTGTCATGCATATGTAGATTAGCTCAGGTCAAGCTGAACAAGCTGCGACTGATTGTATTTCCAACTAATTTATATGTCTGTTGCCTGCTTTTATTTGTGTTACTTTGTATGACAGTTGCCAGAAGACTGATTGGTTCATCTTCCCGTGTAACATACTAAGTCTTGACATTTACAAATTTTTGTTGTAAGAAACGACTTACGGGTGATATCTTGCTTTGTTGGTTTATGCCATTGTATCCCAATGACCAAGATCGATACTTATGATGTCATTCACTGGCTTGTGTCGATTACGACACACCACAAGCAGATGATTCAGTACAATATTGTGTACGACTGTAGCGAGGTCCTCTGTTACAGCATGCAGCGACTCATCGAATGTCGTCCTGGTTGTTGACCGATCCCAAAGCGTTGCTGGCTCATTCGGTGCCGTTCAGATTGCTGTCAACAACTTCATCACGGAAATCGCCAACAACAACCTGAACATCAACGTCGGTTTGGTGTATTACGACAATTTTGTCGTACAGCAACAGCCACTGACTCGGGATGTCAACGCTCTTCTGTCTTTCGTCGCCTTCCAGAGTGCGGGCAGTTCGGGAACCCGGACAGACCTCGCCCTCCAGGAAGCGATCAACATGCTCCAAACATCCCCTTTACCAGCAACGTCTGGCAGCATCATTGTCGTCACTGACGGCATCTCCCAACTACCCACACAGACAGCTGCCATCGCAACAGCTGCAAGGGACGCCACATACACCTTGTTTGCTGTCGGAATCAATGTTGTCGACAACAACTTCTCACAAGAACTGTACGACATCACCCGTGACTCATCTCAGGTCAGACAGGTAGCTGACGTCAACCAGTTGTCCACGGTCATGGCCAACATCGCAAGGTCTCTTTGCGCCTACACAGGTAACATACTATTAACACTGCACATATAGTAACGCTCAGTCTGAACGGTTAAATATTTAATTAATTACACAGATAGACGGGGGTTTCATAATATCTATACAGACAGATCTTTAATTAATTCACTCTACTCAGATAGGTTTGCACTACGGATGAATGACACTAAACAGGTAGATACACTTCCTGATTAAACAACACTACACAGGTAGATAAACTTCCTGATTATATAACACTATAAGGTAGATACACTCCTGATTATAAAATACTGCACAGGTAGATGCACCTCCTGATTATGTAACACTGCACAGGTAGATACACTTCCTGATTATATAATACTGTACAGGCAGATGCACTTCCTGAGTATAAAACACTCCACGGGGTGGATACACTTCCTGATTATATAACGCTAAAAGGTAGATACACTTCCTGATTATATAACACATCACAGGTGGATACACTTCCTGATTATATAACACTAAAAGGTGAATACATTTCCTGACTATAGAACACTACACAAGTAGATACACTTTCTCATTATAGTACATTATACAAGTAAATACACTTCCTGATTATATAACACTAAAACGTAGATACACTTCCTAAGTATAAAACACTGCACACATCCCGGGTGGATACACTTCCTGATTATATAACACTGCACAGGTGGATACATTTCCTGATTATATAACACTATAAGGTTGATATTATATTTCCTGATTAGAAAACACTGCACAGATATCTTCTTTTAAATAATACCAGAGAGTAAACTGATCTCAGGTAAGCAGTTACAGAGGTTGAATTCCAGTCATGTCACACCTATGTTTTTTGCCAGTGTGTAACGGCTGCGCTGTGGACGGCGGTACCCGCATCACAGAACACCCTTACAGGTGTGACAAGTTTTACCTGTGTGAGAGGAGACCAGGTGAACAAATGAAGGCATATGAAAAAGTGTGTCCGATCGGAAGCCTTTTCCATCGTAGAGAACGCACCTGCAAACCCAGCAGATCTATCCTGAGGGACCCGACCAGTGGATGCTGTAAGTTAAGTATCATCGACCGTCATAACAAAATCAGAGAGACGAGATTCCATGTCTGAGCGGGGAAATGCGCTTTGATGGTCTCAAAATTTCTGTCTGTTTTGCCGCGACTACAATCAACTCTTGTGAATTTGACCAAGGTGTTTAACTTCAGCTTTATTAAGGTCATAATCTGATACCCAAAGGTATTGGTCAAATTAGCCAAATCTCTCCAAATGTATTTTAACCCGAACGAGAAGGGTAGTGAGTAGTCGAGTGGTTAAATCGCTCTATTCCCAGATGGGTACAATACGTGAGGACCATATCTGGTGTCCTCAGCCGTCATATTGTTGAAATATTGCTAAAATCGGCATAAAACTAAAGTGACTCACCGACAGAGAAATAATAGCTCCTCATATTTATCATTTTGATATTCTGAGAAAAGCGAAGTAAAACTCAGCTCACGCATGCATGTCCAGACAAGCTGCATGAACGGGAACACATCTTTCTTCTGTAGCCAACTGCGTCGGCGCTCAACAGAATTTCCCCGTGGGAGACTATTGTGAGATCTACTACACCTGCGGTGTCATCGAAGGTGAAGCCGTCTTGAACGTTAACTGCTGCCCGACATCTCAGCGCTACGACAGCAACCTCGGCGCATGTACGCCAGACAATACCTGCCAACGACAACGGTACGAGGACAAGGCGTCATGTCGGAGTTACTATTCATGTGATGGACCATCCACCACATTCGTCTCCACCTGCTGCAACAGCAACTACTTCAACGCAAGCAGCCAACTGTGCGTGGTCGACACCAACTGCAAGGGGTCATGTGACACCTCCGTTTACCACCGTGAGTTCTGCTCCTGCTCCAACTAAATGATACACATATCCCCATAGTTGTGCTTCCACTTTATTGTTGCTGAAACATCACCCAACTCTCCACAGGACAATACAGCGTGTCCATCAATCATGGTGGCTAAAATCAAGCATTCATTTGGGTTTGACAGTTGTGTTTGAGATCTAAGGTTGCCGTTACGTTACTGGTCAAGATACATGTTGAGATCTAAGGTTGCCGTTGCGTTACTGGTCAAGATACATGTTTAGAGGAGCGCTCTCCTCTTCATGGCAATTACACACCCGATAGGCACACACCCGTTTTCGCTATCAACTAACGAATTTGTGTCCACAATAGTAAACATATTCAAACTCGAAAATGTCTAATGTCTGTTGGTGGAGAAAACGCAGTTATTTCGTTTTAGGATGCGGTGAGCTTCAAAGGAATCCTGCCGACAACTGCACGTATTTTCAGCAGTCTGGTACTAACCTCATCCAGATGAACTGCCCCGGTGGAACCTCCTTCAGCGAAACTGAATGTAGATGTGTGCGTGACTCGTCTTGTGTAGCTCCTACCACATGTAGGTACCATGTCCTATTACATATTAGTAACACATTCCACCTCCTCCTCTTCCCCTTTTTACTTTCTCTGTCTCCTTCCCATTTCTTCCTTCTTTTTCTCCCTCCTAGACCACCTCTGAAATCCTCCTCCACTCCTTCTTCCCTACTCGTCCACTACTTCTTCCCTACTCGTCCACTACTTCTTCCCTACTCCTCCACTCCTTCTTCCCTACTCCTCCACTCCTTCTTCCCTACTCGTCCACTACTTCTTCCCTACTCCTCCACTACTTCTTCCCTACTCCTCCACTCCTTCTTCCCTACTCCTCCACTCCTTCTTCCCTACTCCTCCACGCCTTCTTCCCTACTCCTCCACGCCTTCTTCCCTACTCCTCCACGCCTTCTTCCCTACTCCTCCACTCCTTCTTCCCTACTCCTCCACGCCTTCTTCCCTACTCCTCCACTCCTTCTTCCCTACTCGTCCACTACTTCTTCCCTACTCCTCCACTCCTTCTTCCCTACTCGTCCACTACTTCTTTCCCAACCTTCTACTCCCCATCTTCTCTTTCCTCCCCACTCTCTCTCTCTCTTCTCCCTCCTCAATGTGCCCCCTTCCTCTTCCTCCACTCCTCTTTCTGCCCTTCTTCCCCTAACCATCTTCTCATTCTCCTTTCCATCGTCCTTTGTCCTTCTTCCCCTCCTCTTCTCCTACTCATTTTTGTTTCGAGTTCCTCCTCATGCTCCTCTCCCTTCTTTCTCTTCTTCTCCTTATCGTCCAGTCTCATATCATTACAGCCTGTGAGCCTGACGTGATCATTACTGTCACGCCGTCTCAGACGAGCAGCTGGGGATTCAGTGAAACTAGTCCCAAACGCAACTGGATAGACGTTAAGAACGTGACATACCAAGGTGGAACCATTCGACTGGCCGGGCGAGACAACTTTGTATCTGTCCCATATTACGCCAACAACGACCGAGCGTTTGTCAAAAACACGGCATTCTTCCGGGTCAACGTGAAGGATGACCTCGTTGGCCTTTCCGGAAATACTCAGGAAATGGTGGTCCTCAGCAACATGCCGTGCCCGGGAGGGAAGAGTGAAGCAGGAATTGAGCCGTCGGTGTGGATAACGATGAGGCCATCTACTGGGGAGGTCAGATTTGGAGTTCGAACAGTGACTGGGCAGGCAACTGTCAGCGTTACTTACTTCCCGGTGAGTGGTTGTGCTTCTATTCCTATTACTTTACAAAACACTTATAACTAATTCCCATTAAACAGATAGAACTACGTTCAATTACACGGACACATAACCATGATTGCACCCATACACCATGACTCCACCCATACACCATGACTCCACCCAGACAGACCATGTAACTTAACTCCACCCACTGACCAGACATATCATGTAGCCAAGGCACTACCCATAGACCTGACAGATCACGAAAGTGTGACTCTACCCGTAGTCAAGACTGATCATGTACCTATGGCACTACCCATAGACCTGACAGATCATGTAACTATGGCACTACCCACAGACCACATAGATCATGTAACTATGGCACTACCCACAGACCACATAGATCATGTACCTATGGCACTACCCACAGACCACATAGATCATGTACCTATGGCACTACCCACAGACCACATAGATCATGTAACTATGGCACTACCCACAGACCACATAGATCATGTACCTATGGCACTACCCACAGACCACATAGATCATGTAACTATGGCACTACCCACAGACCACATAGATCATGTAACTATGGCACTACCCACAGACCACATAGATCATGTACCTATGGCACTACCCACAGACCACATAGATCATGTACCTATGGCACTACCCACAGACCACATAGATCATGTAACTATGGCACTACCCACAGACCACATAGATCATGTACCTATGGCACTACCCACAGACCACATAGATCATGTAACTATGGCACTACCCACAGACCACATAGATCATGTAACTATGGCACTACCCACAGACCACATAGATCATGTACCTATGGCACTACCCACAGACCACATAGATCATGTAACTATGGCACTACCCACAGACCACATAGATCATGTAACTATGGCACTACCCACAGACCACATAGATCATGTAACTATGGCACTACCC
This sequence comes from Haliotis asinina, assembly GCF_037392515.1. Lineage (NCBI taxonomy): Eukaryota > Metazoa > Mollusca > Gastropoda > Lepetellida > Haliotidae > Haliotis > Haliotis asinina. The sequence goes on along the minus strand of NC_090293.1, from coordinate 54,464,492 downwards.
ACAGACCACATAGATCATGTACCTATGGCACTACCCACAGACCACATAGATCATGTAACTATGGCACTACCCACAGACCACATAGATCATGTACCTATGGCACTACCCACAGACCACATAGATCATGTAACTATGGCACTACCCACAGACCACATAGATCATGTACCTATGGCACTACCCACAGACCACATAGATCATGTAACTATGGCACTACCCACAGACCACATAGATCATGTACCTATGGCACTAACCACAGACCACATAGATCATGTAACTATGGCACTACCCACAGACCACATAGATCATGTAACTATGGCACTACCCACAGACCACATAGATCATGTACCTATGGCACTACCCACAGACCACATAGATCATGTAACTATGGCACTACCCACAGACCACATAGATCATGTAACTATGGCACTACCCACAGACCACATAGATCATGTAACTATGGCACTACCCACAGACCACATAGATCATGTACCTATGGCACTACCCACAGACCACATAGATCATGTAACTATGGCACTACCCACAGACCACATAGATCATGTAACTATGGCACTACCCACAGACCACATAGATCATGTACCTATGGCACTACCCACAGACCACATAGATCATGTAACTATGGCACTACCCACAGACCACATAGATCATGTAACTATGGCACTACCCACAGACCACATAGATCATGTAACTATGGCACTACCCACAGACCACATAGATCATGTAACTATGGCACTACCCACAGACCACATAGATCATGTACCTATGGCACTACCCACAGACCACATAGATCATGTAACTATGGCACTACCCACAGACCACATAGATCATGTAACTATGGCACTACCCACAGACCACATAGATCATGTAACTATGGCACTACCCACAGACCACATAGATCATGTACCTATGGCACTACCCACAGACCACATAGATCATGTAACTATGGCACTACCCACAGACCACATAGATCATGTAACTATGGCACTACCCACAGACCACATAGATCATGTACCTATGGCACTACCCAAAGATCGGACACATCATGTAACCATGACGCTACCCATAGATCAGACACCTCATGTAACCATGACGCTATCCAAAGATCAGACACATCATGTAACTATGACACAGAACATTATCCTGGTAGAAGAACACTAAGTTCATAGTACCATGCTCCAATGCTGTAGTGATGCTGCATCAAGTGACAAAGGTGCCAGTGTAAAATAGCATCAAGTCACTCAATGTCTGGAGGAGCTCCACTGAGGATCTTACTTTGTGTTAATTCTTTGTAAACCTTTTTGCACGGTTTCTCGAGGGAAGCGGCTTTGTACTGCTTGGGGTAGATATCAGCGACAAGTAAATCTTGGTATATTTTCCTCAGTTTGACGACCTCCGTAATATTATATTTGTGTCTATATCATGTTATGTTTACGACTCTTGTACCTAAATATCGCTCTGGCTCTGGCAATACGAACATGTAGGCACTCGTGGCGTGGACATGTTATGTATGACATCAGCACGAATATAATATCCTCTATATATGTCCATGTCCTTATAAACTTGCATCCTGAATGTTGACCTCCAGACTAATTCGGACGACTGGAAGGAGCTCACAATGAGGTACTCACAATCCCCGGGGCTGCTGGAGGGACGCGTCATCCTCTACAGCTTTGACGCCTTCGGCAACCGCATCTTCAACGGCCAGGAGTTTTCCGGAACAAATTCAACTGCATCTGGTCGTAAGTAATGTCTGGACGTAAACAGAATGTTATCACCGAACTCTATGCTATATATGTTATGACCGAACTCTATGCTATATATGTTATGACCGAACTCTATGCTATATATGTTATGACCGAACTCTATGCTATATATGTTATGACCGAACTCTATGCTATATATGTTATGACCGAACTCTATGCTATATATGTTATGACCGAACTCTATGCTATATATGTTATCACCGAACTCTATGCTATATATGTTATGACCGAACTCTATGCTATATATGTTATCACCGAACTCTATGCTATATATGTTATGACCGAACTCTATGCTATATATGTTATCACCGAACTCTATGCTATATATGTTATCACCGAACTCTATGCTATATATGTTATGACCGAACGCATTCTTATGCTTGTTATTATCGAACCCTGTGTTATAAACGTTATCACCAAACCCTATGTTATAAACGTTATCACCAAACCCTATGTTATGCCTGCTGTTACCGAACTCTATGCCTTTAATGTTATCACCAAACCCTATGTTATGCCTGTTTGCACTGACCCCAGTGCAGTGTTTGTTTTTCGTACTGGGACCTGTTTGCTATCTGATGTTCGACCCCACCATCACAACATGTCGCTGTATTTATGCTTCTCATTCTCTTATTTGTTCAGTCTAAACAGTGTATGTGCTTTCCAGGTATCCTGACAAGTGACTGTGCCATCAAGCTGGGCAGTGGATCGTACACTGACATCTCACTCGCTGGCCAGATTGACAATGTAAGTCCGCTATATGCATCCGTGCATAAACAGAGATGTAATCCTTCACACACATTATATGATCTTCACACACATTATATGATCGCCTTAACCTCACCCTTATGTCAGTCTCACCCTTACGTAGTACCATTCCCAACCTCACCCATTTGTCAACCTCACCATTACGTAGTATCATTCCTAAACTCACCCTTACGTCAGTCTCGTACCATTCCTAACCTCACCCATTTGTCAACCTCACCATTACGTAGTATCATTCCTAAACTCACCTTTACGTCAGTCTCGTACCATTCCTAACCTCACCCATTTGTTAACCTCACTGTTACGTACTATGATTCCTAAACTTACCATTACGTCAGTCTCACCCTTACGTCGTACCATTCCAAACCTCACCCATTTGTAAGCCTCACCCCTACGTCGTACCATTCTTAACCTTACCGTTATGTCGCTGTCTCGTCAACGTTACAGGTTGCGTTCTACACGTCTTGTGATTCTAATGCTCCTGCCGTCAACGCTCTCAACATCCCGGTCTAACGCTGATCCGTCAAAGATCACGTCCTCATAGAATGTCACGTCATGAGAAGAGCGCTACGTCCTGTCATCCTATGTTTCTCATACGATCTCGTTATTTTTCACTAAAAACAATTTGTAGTTGTGAGTGATGTATCTTCTGTGTACACGTTGTCTTGTTGGGCCTTTTGTTGTTGTAATACTGTCTGGATGTACCGGGTAATAAACAATAATTTTGTGTCGTGATATCTTGTTTACATTTCGTGTTTATGAGAATACAATATGAACTAGTTATAAGTAGACACTTCCGTACCTCTAGCTGGATAACGATGTTCAGACATCGCGTTCCTCAATTACTCCTTTCGTTGTGAGGAGTTGTGTTCCTTTGAGAGCCCCAGGATGCAATTAAGACACCTATTAGCGCTTCAACAAAAAGACATATTATTTGTTTTCTCCGAAACTGGAGAGCAAGAAGTTTATCTTGTTCAAAACTACTTTCCCATCAACAATTATTACCGTACATGTGAAGAATTCAGAAACAAGTCTTTCGAAAAATTAAATCTACCATTGAAACAGTGGTATTGGCAAAAACATGATACTGGTAAATCAAAACATTGTGTTCCGACTTTTATTATTTAACGATCAGGATAATTGGAGAATAGGTAAACGTTTCCTCTTAAATGTGCTGTAAGATCGTATTTCGCATTCCAGGTTCTCGTAGCGAGCGATGGTCGCAAGCGTCCTCGAGATTTAACTGTAAGCGGTGGGGCAAACCGGTACTTGAACTGTATTCTTAAAATCACTTCAGGTTAATGATAAAGCAAGGTGATACAGAGAAGGCGGGGAGTGAGGCCTGCGCCTGTGGTAACTCCAAGAGCAAGTTATTTGCTCAGCTGAAACCACGTCTTGTACAAGACAAGAGAGATAATGCACACCGGGTATCGTTTCCTGTAAGGCGTGTATGGGAAAATAGCCCAAAATAACAACTTCCCGTCAACTGGCATCCACCTTTCACTACGGATGTTCATGAAGCGAATTACTGAGAGTTAGTACATTGTTGTTAGTGTGCGGCACTTTGTAGAACCCACGAATCCGTTGTTATATGAGTTGCGGGTACAACAAAGTGCCGAGAACCTGCACAAACTACTGTCACTGTGTATTCCAAACCACCTGGCTGTGAATGGGTACCTCGTAAGGATTGGATAGGCACATTAACGTGGTGCGCTTAGTGGCTGCACACATTGTATACTCCCCAGGGAGTTGAGACTGTGCAGTTGAGACTGACATCCAAATATTGAGGGAAGGACAGAACGCTTTGAACATGAATGTACATGGGATATACAGCAGCCTACATAAATACACAGCTGATAATAACAGTACGTCAGTACGTGATGGTGACTTACACACATTGTAATAACTTGTCTACTGTAGGCGTGTTCTCTTGTCCTGCCGACAAAATATGCTCTCTAATGCCTACTTTTTTCACGGCTACACCGTTTATGTGTACGGCTGCCACGATACAGTTAGAAGTACCAGTATTAGACATAGACACATTACTCTGGAACACAATGCTCTAAAAGCCAGGAAAAAATCTGGCTAATTTTAGATTTTTTGAAATATTAAAAATGTCAATCATAATGATCATTTATCTGGCGTTCACATTCTGCATCATATAGCTATGGAAGCGTATTAGGGCCACGGTGAACATTTTTTGGGTGTTACTATCTCCTACGTAGGACTTACTATCTGCCACATACTATACTGTAGTACTTAACATATCCTCTTAAAGGTTCGGATTATGAAGTGTGGTTATTTAATTGAGAAATGTTTGGTTATGCAGGACGTTAGATAGTAGAAATGTTTATTTTTTCGTAACTGTTTACAAGTTGACTTGACACTAGTGGAAATGTGTTGAATGCGGCGTAAAGCGATACGGAATTGCAAAAGATTATACACTGTCATTATAGTTGTTTGTATAAGTATAAGGATATAAGTACACATAGATCGCCAACGACAGACACGTCAGTGCACGCAGATTATGACTTATGTGCAACGACCTCTGAAATATCCAGGGCATAATAGAAAAATGAAACGAAGTGCAACATGTAACAATAGGGCAAAATGAACTCGCGCCAGTAAAGTACAACAGTGAAGTACAACAGTAAAGTACAACAGTCGGTTCAACACATGAAAGTAATGTGCAACAAGTATACTACCAATCTAAAGTCTAGACTCACTTAAAACACCCACTATATGCTATATATGTATACATGGTTACAACGAAGATGAATTTCTCCACCAACTTGGGGGAAACAACTGCAAACCTTATGCAGATTAATTGCACGAAGATGATTCATCAACTTGCTGAAAAGCATGTGCAAATATGTGAACTGCTGCGTTTTGGTGTAAAGTTTTGATAAGAATTTGCCATTTTTCAGCGAGTTTAATCATTTGTGGAACGCATGACAATAATCTTGTCAACGTTACGAAATTGTTTTGTTATACATCAGTCCAGGTGTAAACAGTACCTTCAAACAGTATGGAATATTTAGCAAAATCTTGTTTATAACAGTTGACTGAAGTATGCGGCTACACTTACACTAGTGAGTCTCAACTTTTGATGGTTAGTATTGTTGAACACACTGGTCTAATTGTGAAGGAAACTGTAGACTCTAAGATAACTGTACACTCTAAACGTAAGTAAAACACATGGCTGTAATCTCTGAAACAGTGACTGAAACAGTCAAATAGGAAATGGTTTCCGTGTCTGGGGGAACTAACTTCACCATTTCAGATTAATGTATAATAACACATGTCGAGCATCTCCTACAGGAGATAGTAAGGCATACGTAGGTGATAATAAGTCCTACATAGGAGATAATAAGTCATACGTAGGAGATACTAAGTCCTAGATTATGAGATAATGAGATTAAAAAAATATTTCACCGTGGCCCTAATACGCTTCCGTACATAGCTCTATTCGCTTATAAAGGATTTATCTTTATCTGTGTATAGACTGTATGTTTGATAGTTCAATGCCTGGAATATTCAGTCACAACCCTGACGCTTCTATGGCCACAACCTGAGTCGCAACCCTACACCCGACCCCGACTGATGTAAGGGAGATAACCCCATACAACACAATATTACCTCCCTTTATCTATGAAACAGTTTCATGCACATCCCAGTAAGAATATAAAGACAATGTGAATAAGTAGGTATACATTACTTCCTGCCACACCTTCACATGCCTTAATATCTTCAGAGATACAGAAATAAAAACAACGGGATGCTTGTCAAACCAAGCACTATAGTTTCTGCATCTACAGGACATAACAGTTAAAACATTTCCATAAAAATTTACATTCTACGTTTGTAATTTCATGTTGATAATAAGGAACTTCCCATTTGTGAGTAAGTGAATTTGTATGTATTATTGTTTTACATAAAACGTACTAGTTTCAGACAAACAGATAGACAGACAGACTGTTAAACAGACGGACAGACAGTATTTAATTCAGTAAAGAGGCCCTCGCCCATAATACAATCAGACTGACATTGTGTTTAGTAGGTGCGCAAAGCAACTTTGCCCTCTATGCCCTGGAGTTGATCAATTTCTGTACATGGTTTAGTGAACTTTGTTATATATTTCTTTCTAAGAGTATCATAGGGATTACAAATAAATAGTACATGATATTCACCTTCTATAAAATGCTAGTGTCTAGTTTTTCAAAAAGGAGTCTTTCTTTTATTTCAGTTCCATTATACCTGCCACATTCGACAGCCGTGTTAAAGTTATTGATCGAAACAATAACATAATAAATCTTAAGTGCATGGGAATATCACCACTATCAGTACTAGTTTCATATGTAAGTATAACATGTTGGATGAAGAAGATGTACTTGTTTCCTTGTTAAAGGTGCTTTTCCACTATTTAACGTTACCTAATGATGGTAGATTTCTTTACAGACACTCGAATGCTATGCACAGGGCTTAAGTAATTGTAAAACATGATATCCCTGAATAATCAACAAATACTATTTCAATTTATGGTTTCAAGCAAATAAGCAATTGGGACCTAAAATTATTTTGCGAGCATTTTCAGTTTATCAATTTTCACATTTGATCAGATATGGCTGCAATATTTAGGAGTGCCATTGAAATTTACTACAATACAATTTATGCTACAACTGAAAGAACACTCAGCTACACAAACTGGAAATACTGACTTTAATCCGGTATTCCAAATTTGAAATGCGTTTTTATTGACATTAACTTCATATGAGAGTAAAGCCACATGTAGCGCGTGGTATAGTTACTTACATCTGGTGGCATCGACGATTTTAAATCTTACACGGATACATTCAGTAAGTATAAACGTTATTCTGCCGTCGTGGCCCAGCGTATTCCGTTTCGTTGGGTACCAGTTATCAAGTCACAAACCCATGCATCACGATTAGGATCAATCAGGATTTAAAGTCATAATCATCATGATTTTATGCTGAATATCTGCCTGGACCCTGCACTCACCATGACCCTACACAATTCCAACTAGAAAACAGTGACTTTCTCAACGTGGGTTTTAAAAGAGCCTGTCTGTTGACCAAGAGGGCGGCTGAATACACTACTACACTAATTTAGTCAGACCACATAAGACTAGTATAACAGGTTTCCCCCACAGCGGTGTCCTGTGTCCAGCCCTCTTCGTCCAGCGACTCATGAGTCAGACTGACCACTTTCCTGTTTACCATTACATAACTTATCTGTCCTCCGACTTATCTGTGAACACCAGGGCCCTTATTCTCGAAACGTTCGCAGCCCTAAGAATTCGTAACCTTGATCGTAGCCAATATGTTTTGAATGGGCTTAAGGCGTTCGTTGGGCTACGAACGTTTCGAGAATAGCCAGCCTGATCCGTGTTATGAATACTTGCCTTTATCATGTGTTCAGTAGGTGTCATGGCTGCCTGCCTTTGTATTCTGAACACTCGACAGTGTATCATGTGTTCAGTAGGTGTCATGACTGCTTGTCTTTGTGTTCTGAATACTCGACAGTGTATCATGTGTTCAGTAGGTGTCATGACTGCTTGTCTTTGTGTTCTGAATACTCGACAGTGTATCATGTGTTCAGTAGGTGTCATGACTGCTTGTGTTTGTGTTCTGAATACTCGACAGTGTATCATGTGTTCAGTAGGTGTTATGACTGCTTGTGTTTGTGTTCTGAATACTCGACAGTGTATCATGTGTTCAGTAGGTGTCATGACTGCTTGTCTTTGTGTTCTGAATACTCGACAGTGTATCATGTGTTCAGTAGGTGTCATGACTGCTTGTCTTTATGTTCTTAATACCTGACAATGAATCATGTCTGCGATGGATGCCATGAAAACCTGCCTTTGTTGTCTGAATACCCAAGAGTGTATCGTGTGTTCAAAAGGTGTCATGACTACTTGCCTTTGTTTTCTACAAGCTGACAGTGTATCGTGTAGGCAAAAGGTTTCATGAATACCTTGGTGCATGAGGGAATACCTTGGTGAATGTCGTGAATACCTTCTTGTGTGTCGTGAATGCCTTCTTGTGTGTTCTGAATAAATGATAGTGTTTTGAATTCTATGACTTGGTCTAACGCGAAGTTAAGGTGATCTATCTTGTCCTGACTTGGCGATCTCAAACATATCTTATCTTGTCACGTGACGAGGTGTGTCGTGACGTGTCATGCAGCGGCCATGGAGCTCATGGAGTGGAATGGTGTGATCGATGCTATTGTACAAATACCAACGTGCGGGTCATACCTATCGGACAATAGTTTGTTTGGTTTAAAAGCCGACCGATGAATTGCAATCTAACTCGAAAACTACTACACATAAAATACTCAGTGAGATGCTGACCAAACTTAAAACATATGCAAACTCTGTGAGTTCTTTGCATTTTTTCGTCCTAAAAATAAAAAAGTTTTTTTGTCCTAACAATAAAAAAAAGTTGTTTAACTAACTCTCATTAAAATATTGACACAGTTCACTGTGTGTTACGAGGGAGGAATTCAGAGAAAGGGATAGCCAGGTGTTCGAGAAAAAAGTGCCGAGAAAGTCAGTTATTCATTAACCTGTGCTGTGCTGTCTCCATTCTTTCTCGCACACGTGGTTTCCGCTTTCTCAGCCCTCCTCTCTTGTAACACATAGTGAAATGTGTCAACATTTTAATGAGAGTTAGTTAAACAGCTTTTATATCTTTAGGACAAAGAACAGCTTGTTTTAGAAGTGAGTGTGTGAATTTAGATTTACGCCGCACTCAGCAATATACCAGCTATGTGGCGGCGGTCTGTAAGTAATCGAGTCTGGACCAGACAATTCAGTGATCAATAGCATGGGCATTGATCTGTGTCAATCAGATCAGCGAGCCCGACCATCCCATCCCGCTAGTCGCCCCTTACGACAAGCAGAGTCGCCTTTTGCTGACGACCTATTCTACACCGGACCTTCACGGGTTAACGTTCCTAAAGATCGATTTAGGACAAGCATTCTGCAAAAACACTCACAGAATTGGTATGATGTTTTGATTAGGATCAGAGGTGCGTTGGGTAATTCGTTGTTAGGAGATTTCGAATTAGATTGCAGTTTATTGGTCCGCAAGGCGGACTATACCCAGGATGTAGTGAAAGAAAGTCCGCGCTAAATGACATTAGTTTGATTACTTTAAGTACCCAGGTTGGAGTGGTACAATCACATGCAGCTTGACGTACAATTACATATTTACGAGGTATCATGTAAACTGAACGGATGTGTCATTCTGGCATTGTCTGTTTTCTTTTGACATGTTTGGTATCGATGGTCATCTTATGGACTCTGGCTGTGTCTGGGTATTTGGTATCTACCTGATTTAGATGCAAGTTTAAGCTGGATCCGAAGAACGTAAACGGAAAAGAACATAGTCAGTTGCCAGGCAACCTGGGTGGTCTAACAAGGAAGATCGAGTGTAAAATGTCCCACTGACACTGAGCATACGATAGCAGATGGCTAATAGCGTCATGGAATTAACGCTACGTAATTGTTAGTTTAACTAGTTCACTCATACTTAGTGTTTGTTGATTCTCAAGAAACCCAAAGAATGTCCTAAATGCTCTCATTATTGTGAACAAGTAATCCTCTGAGACCTGTATCACCCACAGAAGATTCCTTCACACCGACCAAACACAAAATTGTCCTAGGGGGTTCACTTGTAAAATCTCAATAATTTCCTCTCGATGTAACATTTGCACTGGTCTGTCGTTGTTGTTTAGAAGAACTTCTAGGCTAACACGAAGCCATATACCAGAAGATATTTTACACCAGTATAACCACTAAAAATGCTTCTTCGCTATTTTTATATCTTTACAAGGTTGGATGCGTCACAAAGCATCAGTGTGAAAAAAACACCTTTGTCGGAAATGTAAATGATCGGATGAGCATATAAAATCAGATATAGTAATGAAGGAATTTAGTTACATGTTTTGATCACTATTGTTTTATTGTCTGTCCGTGTTTGTTGTAACAAATACAGCCGCAATGTCAAGTAAAATTTCAAAAACGGACACTTGGTACAAATCTCTCATGATCTCTTAATGAACGACCATTTTACTGTCATGAACATTCACCTTAAGTTACCATTCACTGATATAAATAGCCAAGGTGTCCAGAAATATTTGTAATGAAATAAGTATAAGTGGACTTAACAAAAAATATTAGACTGGCCTGTTTCAGTGGAAAGTGACATTCACGTTTACAGATATGCAATAAGAAATTATGTGTAGCCAGTAAAGCAACATTTTACTCTTTACACTTATGCTATCAGTCTGTTGTATTCTGTCGTATATCCCACAGGAGACTCAAATTTACATCATATATCATTCATGAAGGTAACACTGTACCATTTATATAGATATAAATAGGTAACAGAATAGGTAACAATATATTGTGCATACTCCAGGAGAATTAATGCTATATTCTACATTCTTCAGGAGAATTAATTCTATATTGGAGATCTTTCGGGGGAATTCTACATTGCAATCCTTCAGGAGAGTGTACACAATATTGTATATACTGCAGGATAAGCAACACTGTTATGTGCATCTTTCCCTATTGTACATCCTTCTGGAAAATTGATTCTACATTGTACATCCTTCTGGAGAATTTATTTAATATTGTCTTCCTACTGGAGAATTAATTCTATATTGTCTTCCTACTGGAGAATTAATTCTATATTGTCTTCCTAGTGGAGAATTAATTCTATATTGTCTTCCTACTGGAGAATTAATTCTATGTTGTACGTATACATCCTTCTGGGGAAGGAGAATTCATCCTATGCACCCTTCAGGAGAATTAATTCTCTATCGTTCACCTTTCAGGAGATTCAATTTCATATTGTACATCCTTCTGGAGAATTCATTCTACATTGCCTTCCTACTGGAGAATGAATTCTATATTGTACATCATTTGGGAGAATAAAAATTGATCTTATATAATTGTACATCCTTGTAATTAATTCTACATAGTACATCCTTTCAAAGAAAGACAAAATGAATTAATCCTATATTATACATCTTTCAGGGGAAATGATTCTATATTATAATTCTTCTAGGAAAAGGAGAATAATCCTATATTGTACATCCTTCAGGAGAATTAACGCTATATCGTATATCCTTCAGGACAGCTAAGAATTTATCATATATCCTTTAGGATAAGTATCACTCTTTTGCACATCTTTCAAGGGAAGTCATTATTCAATATTGTACTTCCTTTAGTAGAATTAATGCTACATTGTACATCCATCCTTCAGAAGAATAGAATGTAATTCGACATGGTATATCTTCCGCTAGAGTTAACACTATAACATATATCCTTCAGGGTACGTAACACCATATTGTACATTTGTAGGTGGACTAATTGTATATTGTATCTTGCAAAGGACAGTTAACACGAGGTTGTATATCTTTCCCGAGAGTTTACAACATACCTTATATCTTTCAGGAGCGTTATCACTATGTCACATCCTTCAAAGAGTTAACAATTTATTTTATTGTATGTATTGCATCCTTCAGTAGAATTAATGTTACAGTGTATCTTGCAGTTACAATTAACACTATATCATATATAAACAGAAACGTCAACCCGATCCGGTTAACAGGCTATGATATATCATGCTGAGGAGCTATACTTATGTATTCAGTGATACAGGATAGATAACTGTATATGGTATATCCGATGTGAGACTGTAAACGATATCATAGTGTAAATTAGCTCTCCACCCAAGCGCTGTGGTTGAGTTCCTACACATATTTACACAGTAGTCTTGTGCGGATGGACGCGCCGTATGTGGAGGGGGGTAGATGTGTGAAATGTACCGGAAAGGAGAGTAGTCATCAGACAGCACACAGCACTAGGAGTGGGGCATACGGGGGTTTAATGTCACACCTGTCTTATACTAGCATACCATGCGACTTCTGTTAACGATGGCCTGTGGTTATCATTTCATACAATTCCAGAAAATGCAAACATAGGGTCACTCCTCTTTGTCCTTATAAGGAATCAAAGGAGTTAGCACATGGTGTCTACGTCACGTGACGACAAGAGTATGTACACCTGCAAATTGACGGCTTGCAATACGTAAAATTCACATCTTCGTCCAGTATACTTATGTTCATTAATTATACACATTTATTAAATTTACATATTTGCACAACACATTGCTCCTAACTGAAACACGAAGTGTTTTTTGTTGTTGTTGGATAACAAATAATGTTGGGCGTGCTGATGTCACTACGATTATGGAATTTCTTGCGAAATAATGTTAAAATTACTTACTACTGTCATCTGTCGCGGCAGTTCAGTTCATGTCACTTTCTCAACTAGTTAAAAGATATATGTTTTGTGCATCAAGTTCGTCCTGAGTAATACGTTTGTAACAGCACTGTTTCTGATACTTCAATACAAACATCGCATGCACCTGTCGCTTCACCACAGAATAACCAGTATAGTTTTCCTACGTATCGTTGCGAGTGAGTTTAGTTTTACGCCGCTGTTGTCAATATTCCAGCAATATCACGACGGAGGACGCCAGAACTGGATTTTACCACGTTTGACTCATATAGATAGTCGAACCCGGGTGTTCGGTGTCAGGCCACCCCACCGCCCATTCAGTGTGAAGAGGCAGAATATTAATAAAACATTAGATACAACACCAGGTATTCTAAAAGGTTTAAACATGTCTTACACTGACTACTCACACATTTGAAAACTACAGTATGTGTAGGTTCTCTGACCCCGCAGATCAGTAGATATGTCATCAAACCAGACAATCAATTGATGAACAGAAATATCCAGTTAGGCACTCGTGCATTTACCGATTTTATTGAAATCAAAACGTTACACTGAATTTTGAATTCTGTCGACTGTGAACAAGTGCAGAAATTCTGCAACATGTAAACACAGAAAAGAAACTATAAGAAACATATTTTTAAATACAAGACATATATATCATATGCATATATTTGCAGCCTTCATTCATCCATATATGTAAACAGGATGGCGATGTACCCCTTGGTACACTGTATTGTACACACTTTCCTGATACCTCTTACTGAAATCTCTTGAACACTCGTCGGTGCAATAAAAATGCATTTCTTTTATTAATTATGAAAAATGTTGTACGTATTGCAAGTGTGTCGGAACATGAATCTAGTCTAAACTAACACCGGAATAAAAGCATGTACCTACACAGTGTGTGGAGATCGTGGAGAGGGAAGGAGCGCAAATACCCGGGATAGGCGATACCCGGGGCCAGCACTAAGACGTAAATGAAGTTTTGTAGTTGCATGTGCTGAATGTAGTCAATAGGAATGTTTGTCAAAGAAACACTTCATTTGGGATTTTAAATATTTGAACTTTTAAACAAAAACGTCATTATGCTGAACCCGTGTCCACGTTGATATAATGACACACGTGCTTCATTATGGAAACTCCAAGTTATGCCCTGATTACACACGTGCACACACACACACACACACACACACACACACACACGCAGAGAGAGAGAGAGAGAGAGAGAGAGAGAGACACAGACAGACATAGACACGGGGTGTCATGGGGTCCATGGGGTGTCATTATGAATCTTGACGTAAATTTATTTCAGGCAGGTCGATGAACTACAGTAGATACTTTGTTTCTCACACTTTTATTGCATCTATTCATTGTCAGGGTTTTCAGGGTCAAATAGCACTCTACAGACTGGAAATTGTAAACCTGAAATTTTCATGTCATACTCCTGTCACCTAACACGAGAGATAACTGAACGAACGTGGTGATGCATTCTCAAAACATCCATTATTATTGTATCGACATTGATTCAATCCCATATATCTCCCAATTTCGACAATCGTACATTGAAAGAACAGTTCCCCTACTTTTTTACGAGTATATATCCAAGCTTAACATGCACATTCTGACATAGAACGTCTGTATCAGCCACAACATGCACATTCTGACATAGAACGTCTGTATCAGCCACAACATGCACATTCTGATATAGAACGTCTGTATCAGCCACAACATGCACATTCTGATATAGAACGTCTGTATCAGTCACAACATGCACATTCTGATATAGAACGTCTGTATCAGCCACAACATGCACATTCTGATATAGAACGCCTGTATCAGTCACAACATGCACATTCTGATATAGAACGTCTGTATCAGTCACAACATGCACATTCTGACATAGAACGTCTGTATCAGTCACAACATGCACATTCTGACATAGAACGTCTGTATCAGCCACAACATGCACATTCTGATATAGAACGTCTGTATCAGCCACAACATGCACATTCTGATATAGAACGTCTGTATCAGTCACAACATGCACATTCTGATATAGAACGTCTGTATCAGTCACAACATGCACATTCTGATATAGAACGTCTGTATCAGTCACAACATGCACATTCTGATATAGAACGTCTGTATCAGCCACATCATGCACATTCTGACATAGAACGTCTGTATTAGTCACAACATGCACATTCTGATATAGAACGTCTGTATCAGTCACAACATGCACATTCTGATATAGAACGTCTGTATCAGTCACAACATGCACATTCTGATATAGAACGTCTGTATCAGCCACAACATGCACATTCTGATATAGAACGTCTGTATCAGTCACAACATGCAGATTCTGATATAGAACGTCTGTATCAGCCACAACATGCACATTCTGATATAGAACGTCTGTATCAGCCACAACATGCACATTCTGATATAGAACGTCTGTATCAGTCACAACATGCACATTCTGACATAGAACGTCTGTATCAGCCACAACATGCACATTCTGACATAGAACGTGTGTATCAGCCACAACATGCACATTCTGATATAGAACGTCTGCATCAGTCACAACATGCACATTCTGACATAGAACGTCTGTATCAGTCACAACATGCACATTCTGATATAGAACGTCTGTATCAGCCACAACATGCACATTCTGATATAGAACGTCTGTATCAGTCACAACATGCACATTCTGACATAGAACGTCTGTATCAGCCACAACATGCACATTCTGATATAGAACGTCTGTATCAGTCACGACATGCACATTCTGATATAAACAGATGTATATATCCACCATTAATTGTGCACTCTGATATAAACACACATACATATCCACCCTTAACATGTGCAGTTTCATATGAACACAAACATCCATTAATACTCCATTAACGTGGCATATAATGTATATCTACATCTATCTATCTATCTTTCTATATACACACAAGCGCACACAGATAGATAGATAGATAGATAGACAGACAGACAGACAGATAGATAGATAGATAGATATCACATTAAAAGTGCATTTTGGTATAAAACATATATATCACACCATTATATGTAGATGCTAGTGATAGAAATACCTGCATACTCCAAACATGACATGCTCAGGGAGTGCAGTTGGAGATATCTATGACATTCCCTAAACTGTGTATACAGAAAAGCAATTAAGTGTTGCATGGAAGAAAAGCAAGGAACCTTAAGTGTTTGTCTGTGATCCAGTCCCTCCTGAATCATCCCCTTGATAGATGTAGCGTTAGTTGTTTATATGTCACAGGCATCCCATGCTTTGTGGGCCAAACAAAAGATTCTCTCAACGCCCCGTATCTAAACATCTCGTCAGCAAGATCTTAATTTCATTATGTCCGCTCCTAGATGTCGTGATGCTGGTCGGGGCTGAGCCTGGGCTAGAGACGGGGCCACTGAACACCCACAAGTTCAAATACATCAGTATCATTTGTGCGACGGCCTATTAAAAACGTCCCTCACTCTATACAAATCTTTTAAATAGGACGATAGTGTGTGTGCGTGTCATTAGCAAACACGGCCAATCCTAAACATATTTACTTCTTGCAATGAATTACACTAAGACTTTTCATAACGGAATAACTGTTATATGTTTTGCGGGTGGATACAACGAGTACAATTAATAAAGGAAGCATCTACTGGGAGCGTCTTGGGGTACACCAAACGCAGCTTGTCACACCTGTTTAGAAGGGACTACATCACAGCACGGAGAGACACAATACTCTCGCTGGGGGAAATTCACCACTGAAACAAGATTGTTGGTACTAACTGACAACATTGGTGAAATTTCGTTTCGTTTCGCGAGAAGGATATAAAACCACCCAACAGAGGTACGTATTTTACATATCCAAAGTAACGATCTAATTATGTGTTAAATTAGAATTAATAATACGCTTAAAGGATTATCTTTGACACATCTTCTTTACTGAATTACATGTGACCCTGGGTGACAATCTGTTAAAGATTCCACCTCGAGTTTGTTCATCTCGATTCATGTATGAAGACGGTGCCACTTGATGTCTCGAGAGAAACTGACAAGTCTTCGTTGTCTTATAACCCCAACACTTGTTTCAATCCGTGGAAATATCTAATAGAATCGGCTACAGATTAGAATTGTCAGCTATGTACTTGGTGTTTCATTCATTTGAAATTGCATATTTAAGCCATGATTTGACCATCCTTATTCATCACGTGTTCAAATATTCATTGGATGAAAATATTTGGCAAACATTTTGTTCATCGTTTATATGTCTCTCTCTATAATGAAAATGTTGTTTTCACTTTAATTAACTACAGTGTGGACAATGATAGCTGTGTATCCTATTGAACGTCTATAACACAATGGCGTCACATGACGGTGACGTTGTCGCCCAAAGAGACGTTTATGTTAATGAGGGGAAACAGACTTTCAGGAGAGCTTCTCTCTGAGAAGTTAAAACACATAAAAAATGTCTGAGGTGCATCTTCCCAGCACACGATCCGGAACGAGTTTGTGGGTGTTATCCCTATAAGATGTAACCTCATATTTCGAACAATCACCATTAACACTCTCTGAACTAACGTCAGATATGGCAATCATCTCGTATTGAGTACGAACGCTTCAACCTCTAAGATATAGTCTGGTTCATAATTATTGAGAATTTTTCTTCTTACTTTGAGCTATCCTAACACCTCAACTGATTCACTGATACTTAAAACTAAGTAATGGTATAAGGGAGGTAACTCATCTTGGCCTACTGAGTATAGTACAATTAGAGTTACCTCCCCTGAATTTGTAGCAGACGTCATTTTCCTCAGCACTGTCAACAATGTCTGCTGAAGATAAAAGAAGGTTGATTTTTTGAGTTGTGTAATCAAGGAATTGATGATGTAAATACATTGGCAGAGAGAACAGGAACTCCTCTTTCTACTGTGTATAGGATTAGGAAGAATTTTAAAGAGGGAAAGGATTTTGGGCACCAGAAAGGAGCAGGGAGACCCAGAAAATTGAACTTCTCAGATCGCGTCCGGCTGGGAATTTTAGCGTCTAAAAAGCAAAGGGCAAGCATCTCCAACATCAGGTATGAAATGATAGAAAGGGGATCAACAGTTGTATCAAAATCTACAGTTAGAAGAAATTTGATTGATCTCGGATGGGAGAAAAAGACAGGAATTCCTTCTCCTCTCATGAAACAAGAACATAAAGACAGGCGTGTTGAGTGGTGTTTGGCACATGAAAACTTTGACTGGGAAAATGTGATTTTTACTGATGAAAGCTCAATATGGGTATATCCCAATAATGTGAAAATATGGACAAAGTCTGCGTCAGCACCGTTGTATCGACGACCTAAATACAGCCCAAAGTTTCATGTATGGGGAGGGATATCCTTATTAGGAACGACCCTGCTGTGTGTGTTTGAGGGAAATCTGACAAGTCAACGCTACACTAACATATTAGATAATTTTCTCCTTCCAAGTGCACATGTGTTTTATGGAAATGACTGGATTTTGCAGCAAGATAATGATCCTAAACACACCGCAAAACATGCCAAGCAGTGGTTTCAGGAGAAAAATGTGACTGCATTACCATTTCCTGCATATAGTCCTGACTTAAATCCCATTGAGAACATTTGGGGGATGATGAAGGAATGTGTGAATCAAAAGGGGTTGACAAAAATTGAAGACATGAAGAGAGAAGTGGTCCGATACTGGGACAGCATAACTCACGAGACACTAACCTCTCTGATAGGAAGTATGCCTACCCGTCTTAGACTGTGCCATGAAGCTCAAGGAGATTTGCTAAAATATTAAATTGTTACCTACACAACATGAAAAGGTCAGTTCACTTTCACAATACATTCAATTTTATCTGATTTGTTCTCGTTTAATAATAAGAAATGCTTTAGCTATTCTCAATAATTTTGAACCATACTGTACCTCAGAGCTACACACTGCTGTAATTAGCCTCCCCGATAAGGACATGATATGGTATCAACTGCCAGCAGCCGTGTTTGTGTACAGAACTTCAGATGCAACAATCAGTACTATGGTATCAATACTTATGAGAAACATCATGCCGCAGTTAGTATGAGAAACAGCGTGTATGGAGCTTATGAAACTAAGCTGATGTTTGAAGTCGCTCTCATTTACACACTGATGTTTCGCTAGGGGAAACCACTTACCCTGGAATGGTTTATTGGATGGACAATGAAGTAAAAATGTGCTGGCACTAAATCATGTTACCTTTTAACTACACAATTAATATTATTTTCAGTGTTATCCATTCAATTAAACAACCCCGGAGGTCTGCTCTCATTTGTGAGACGCCAAGTTTAAATGATGAATTAATGAACCTACCCGGGTAAATGTGTTTAAAGAACACTTTCTTTAAGTAGCTTTATAATCGGACGAAAGAGAAATTAATTTCCCTACTCAGATTACGTGTCAAAATGTTGACTGTTTAACTATAATTAATAATGATTAATTAATAAAATGCATTTTAACCGTTGCTCTTTTTGATGACCACTTTACCAGGTTTTCAGTAAGTAGAACATACCACCAATTGACGAGGCAGTACTCAGGGGCTCTTTCAGGGTTACCTGTATCACAAGATTCCCCTTGCCCATGTGGACATTCAAACTTCATAATAATAATTAATCAAAATTTGTTATTATAAATATATTTTCCTCTTTATAGAACAAATATTTAATGATCTGTATTTTCTGTGTAAATATATGTTGTGCAAAATGCTTGCAATGCGCTTTCGAAAACTGTACAATGTATTCTTTTCATGTGAACCGTTGTCTTATTTAAAAAATAAACCACATTCTTATCGCTGCAAGCCGGTATCCACGTCAATTAACGTCCATCTGACATGACCCTTAATATCTGGATTACCCAGTTTGACAAAACATAAAACCTTTCCCATAATCAGGTGAAATCTTTCATTGTAAGATCCCTACTAAATCATCAGATTTCATTGATGATGGTGATTGAAAAAAAACCCCCAACACTTTTGATGTAATGTGATGTTGTTCAGCGACATTTCTCTTAGGAAACAAGGAGTACTCTATCTTTTCGATTTGACAAATATTTGTTTTGGTTGACACTTTATCAATCCACTTGCAAAACACGTGTTCATCATTTGCCACTGACCTATTAAAAGAAACCTTTGTAAAGATTAATATTTGATGTGATCCGACAAGGAAATAGTGACGATGATGCTCGAGTTTATGTCAAGTAATGGAGCTTCTGTTTTGTGAGCATGAGGTCGAGCATGAACAGTCTCTTCATTTAAAAATATAAACATAAAGGGACTGTGCTTTTTAAAAATAAATAGAACACAGACTGTTCCAGTAGGGGTCAGTATAGAGTGTCCATATTGCCCTACTGAATGACTCCTACAACCCCTATAGCATACACCTACAAGTATCTATTTCAACACTACTACGCACAATCAGAAAAGTAATGATGATTTTGAAAAAAAAAAAAATTAGAAAAGCAAATGCTACTTTTATATCATTTTATTTGACATACATTTCAAAGTTCACCCCTGGCAATTAGATCCATGATCAGCTGTGCTAACGTAGCTTGCATTTACAGCACACCCCCATAATGGCGACTGATGCTTCTCAATAGAGATGTGGTTCCTAGTGTACTTCTTGTTTATTCAACATCAGCAGCCCCATCCCTTGTGTAGTAGTTGCCATGGTTAAACAGAAATCCTGATCCATCCAAATATAATTAATCACACTTTCACCGTTAGAGGGCGCAGGTGTTTACGGTTATCCATAATTTCTGAAAGTATCTATTAGTCGTATTGTACCTTGGAACAAATCCAGGGCAATGTATTGATAGAAAAACATTAGAGGTGTACTCATGTTCAAAGGGCACTTTGTGGACACGGACACCAGCTATTCAGCATAGGCCTTCCATTTTTTATTCGTTCTTCTTCAATTCTAACCATCTAGACGGGCGAGGATCCTAATTAACACAGAAATAATAGAAAAGGGGGATTATTACTAAATATGTGACTTTCTGAAATGGCATTTTAAAAATTAGATCACCTGGTAATATATTTAAAATTATTTTATGATGTAGATTAATTCTCTTTGCTGTGGAAACGATTTAACAAAATGTAGATGAATACAGTGTGTAAGAGTAACAGTATTTTTTGGGTCACATCAAGGCTCCAATTTGAACATCGGGGAAGACTGAGGTGAGAAAACGCTTTTCTATTTCACTGAAAAGCCACTTCGTGACCGAAACACAGAAAATATACTGATAGTCTTCCAAACATGCTCCAGCAAAGTGCAATGTACATGGAATAGACATCTTCTGTGGGTCCACAACAGGTAACACGCCAGAATAAACTGCCTCATAATGGCACATGTGTTGAAATAGGTTAAACAACCTTACAAAATTTACAACTGACTGTGAGCTCTATGAAACTTTTTCTAGGTCATGATGATTCGGCGTTCGTGTAGAGCTGGAAACTATTAACAATGTTTTTGAAATCAGTATACCGGCATACATTCTGTCGCTTCTTTCTCTCCCCCAAATCATGCCCTCTCGTCTAATATTGGCAGGCAGTTTCTACAATGGTCTATATGCTAGGAGCAAACATTACGCCCTGGCCGTTCATTCATATTTAAGTCAACATTCCCCCTTATGAACTAGGTGGTGGCACATATGAAGAGTATGATAGGTTTGTCATCTATTAATACACCAGGTGTATACAGGTAGATTTTCCTCAGCCATGCTGTTATATTACAACTGATACATCGACAGACGTTATAAACATGCTCTAACCATATGATGGCAACATCGGCAGTATTGCTGTAAACTTGGTTCTCCCTGACAGTATAATGGGATCTAATCTCTTATCGCTCTGATTATATTTCAACGTTTTCCAGCACCATACCCACGCTAGTGGGTTTTACTAAAATTATTTTAGACCTGCATTACTTCGGGTTTTCATCCCGCATGCTGACAGACCATGCCATTGGTGGACTAATGTTAAACACGGTAACCCTGACTCACTCGCTCACTCCATTTATTGGTTGCTATTCATGAGTAGACAAAAGCGGCAAACCCCCTATCTACACGCATACGAAATCTCTGCTAAACGTAGTTTGTGCAGAATTAATGTAGGATAAAGCAGGTCGCGTTAATACGATGCCAAAAGTAGTACTCCAATTATTTTCTCAAGTTTCACCAAATTAACATCACTTGACCTAAACTCTTTCTTTCATACAGCTAACACGTTAAATTAGACAGACACGGGCACAGGGGTAGGCAAACGGGAAGGCTGATTATTTGCTGTGAGAAAACTGAGTACAGAACGGTATTAAAACAACATAAACCTGCATACACTCATGCAACGTATTGGAACTAATAAAACACGTAAAGGCATTAAAGCGTTAACTTTATAAGTCACAAAAAACACAACGCACTTGTTTCTTAGCGCCTGCTGTGGGTTGCACACGCCTTAGGTAACAACCACAGATATACGTGATCTAAAACCATCTCATTAGCAACATGAAAATCCCAAGGCAGGTGACGACGGCAGAATAATTGTTACCTGTATGTACACCTGGATGAATGCATGTGACAGGTAACATCTCATTAGCTAGGTGTCAGCGTTGTTGAGACGATGTAGCGACACATTAACACTTTACCTCGCCCATTCCGTGTTAGCTCCTCAAGACACCCGCTCATCAGCTCACTTACACTATAAAAATACTAAAAAGAATATTATGTAAACCATGCCTTGTTAGTTTCTAATTACTTTCCATTAATTACCACGCCGAGGTGAGACGTACATGACATCAGTCACACTCTGAGGGATGAACACAGCTGACAATGCTATATATCCCCAAGCAGTTTTAATCAGCAAGTCTAATGTAATCAGTATTATTTTTACTTCAATAAATTAATTATTAGGATAGATTATAGACTTATAGCTGTCATACTCGAACAACATATAATTCATAGGCACAAATTATGTTCACAACATATTGTAAGGATACATATTTTCCACAGTGAAAAACAAACCAGGATCAATAACTTAAACTATGTCTACATCAAGCAGGAACATCACTAATGCACTCTTGCACACAAGTCACAGCCTATGTATGGCGGCACAGTAGGTTTAAATCACCTGTGCAAATCGGTATGTCAAACAACCTTTAGTGGGGCGTATTTACCATCATTGATATCTGTAGGGCGGTTCAGCTCTTGCACTAGGTAACCCCATATTGAAGAATATCTGTGTTGAAATGAAACTTCCTTTGTGGTGACGAAGTGTCGTGACATTTCACCACATACGTGAAATAGTAGACCTGTCCTATTTACTGACTCTACATTTACCACATTTCCCCTGATTCACGCATTACAACAGTTAGCATAAACGAGAATCTATATATAGACACATGTGAGAAATATTTCATACAATACCACAGGCGGTAGCGAAATGACATTTGATACACGTAATCTCACAAACATTGAAAAACAACCGATCGGTTGGCTTCCGATTCCATGGCGCGAATGCCAACCGATTGTGAGCTGGATTTGAACGATATTTAGTTTGTTCCTTAATAGATGGAATAAGATATAATGATGTGATCAGAAGACTACGTAATCTATGATTTAAAAGATATATTTATTAATTAATACATTCGATACAGATGGAATATTGTTGAATGGTCATAGGAAGCTCGGATACAGCTGGGGCATTTCTGAATTGTCACAGGAAGCTCTGACAATTCTGAATTCTGCTCGGTAGCGTTGATACATCTGAATATTGCTGAATTGTGTTCTGGAGTAATAATACAGCTGGGATATTATTTCTGAATGGTTGTGGGAAGCTTTGATACATCTGAAGTATTTGTGATTGCACTGTATAGCAATATTCCCTCCCTCACTTGTGACTACGTCAAGTAAGCATGAACTATCAAGTTGATATGTCCACTCCGCTATATATGGTAGTGTTAACCTACTCTGTATGTAACCTAATAACACAGCAGCACCTCAAAGAATCTGTGTTTATCAGTTCGGTTATACGTGCGTATTGCTTCTATTATATGTTTGCTGTACATATATGTTTGTCAATCTTTCTATTTATTTAAAAAATTATGATGTTTCCAGTTCCATTTCCTCCCTGTGTGTATGCACAAGCATGTTTTTTTGTATTTACACACGTCATCCCAGTGAAATCGATTGACTCTAAACGTACAACACTTAAGGCACTCATAAAAACCGATATTGAAACGACAAACGTATATTTTCTAAAATAAATACAATGTTTGTGAGATGTTTTCAAAATATTTTGTACGATGTGGCTTGACCGTTTCATCGGGAGGAATATTTCCACTTCACACTGGCAAGACCTGTCAAACGACAACGCCCTGAAACTGCACGCATCAGATTAGACACACACAAACGGACGCTGTATTGAAGTAGTGTTGTATTGACACATCATGTATTTTATAACGGAGTGCTTTCTGCGCCTACATCCACCCGAGGCAAGATTTACACTGACTCATGGTATCATAGAAACAGTTTAACAGATCAATGAGGCGCGTTCTGGAGAAATGGTTGACATTTAGGTCACGAACATCAAAAACACTTTTAAATAAAAGTTAGTAGATCCATGATCTATGTTCCCAGAACAAAAACACTCACACGGCGCCAAGGAATCAACGTGTTGGTCATTTGCACCTTAATGTTTTTTTTTCCAATTCCGACGTGATACTCCATGGATGTCAACTTCTTTATTGCCTGGCAACGGTATAAGTAACTATGCCGCGAAAACTACCTATACGTACCTATCATAGTATGATAAAGATGTTTTCATCCAACAACTATCCTACCTTTCGTATTATTCATCAACTTCTAAAATGACATTAAATTAAGACATTATTAAAACCAGAGAATTTACAAATCACGAAGTGTTTTTATGTTATGTTATTTTCGCATTTATGGATATTTTGTCGACATGCTGTGACCTACAGTTAGATTTGAACCCATCGGATGTAGGCTATAGCAGGTAAAGAGTAATCTGGAACAATAATTGTAATCAAGATTTAAAACGGCTCACCAAAACGCACTTAACAATTTTCATTTGCTTTGTACACTTGTCCTCCCCAGAAATTCTTGGCACGGTCAATTTATGATAACGAATGTGAAACAAACTGTTGTACTGAATACCGTCTTATAGCTAATGAACACTTTCAGTGGATTACAGACGACTTTCAAAATGTGGAACGATTTAACCGACATTCTTTTTCACTAACATTCAAGTACTGAAAATGGCGGACTTCATATTCGATAATACATAAGTAAGTACACTAATCTGTAATCCTAAGTAGATTAAAAACTGATCTATTAGTCAAATTATAGTGGGTGTATTTTCTAGTCACACGCTCTTCATCGAATGACGTTACAACATTGACTTTCTTGTTGTCTTGACAAATATCTGAAGAGATGCAGAACATGTATGCAGTAATATTATAGGACAGGAAGAGACAGATATGCGGTTTGATGTGTTTGATATAACCTTTTATGTTAAGTGTTTGACTTGAAACCGTTCCGTCAAACAAACGTGTAATACATATATATATTGTCATCATAATATTTTCTACGACCGAATTGCCTATACATTAAAATTCTGAGAACTGGGAATTGGGAAGTACTTGTGTCGAGCTACAGAAACCATTACCCAATATACCAGAGAGCGATTTCACCAAGTAAGAAAGAAGGCATTTAAAACGATTTCTTTCACCCAGCAGAAAATGGGTACCCGGTGAGATAAAGTCATGTGACCATAACCCTCTAGCCCCTAATAGGCAGTTTGGGTTATCCGGGGTAATAATAATGATGATCAGTATGTTGTGTGCTTATGATGTGATGTGGATGAGGCGCCATATACCAGGGGATGTCAATAAGTTTTGAGCCTTGCATAGAAAAACACAAAATATTGGTATGAACCACATTTATTTTTCAACATAGTCCTCTTGTGAGTCAAGACACTTGTTCCATCTTTTCTGTCAGGCGCCGATGCCATCTCTGTAGAAGGCGCCATTTTGGTTCTCAAACCAAGCCTCAGTAGCAGCAATAAGCTCATTATCATCCTGAAATCTACGACCACGCAAGTGTTTCTTGAGATTTGGGAACAGGTGGTAATCACTTGGTGCCAGGTAGAGGGGATGCGGCAAGATTTCGTACCCGCATTCCTGGACAGCAGCGGCTGCAACGCGAGAGGTGTGTACTGGAGCATTGTCTTGATGTAGAAGAATACCACGTCTGATCTTGCCCCGGCGCTTCTCCTTGATTGACTGTCGCACTTGCCTCAACAAGTTAGCGTAATATTCCCCATTCATTGTTCTTCCTTTTGGTAAGGACCCGTGAAGGTCCCGGGGTAGAATAGGCCTTCAGCAACCCATGCTTGCCATAAAAGGCGACTCAGCTTGTCGTAAGAGGCGACTAACGGGATCGGGTGGTCAGGCTTGCTGACTTGGTTGACGCGTGTCATCGGTTCCCAATTGCGCAGATCGATGCTCATGTTGTTGATCACTGGATTGTCTGGTTCAGACTCGATTATTTACAGACCGCCGCCATATAGCTGGAATATTGCTGAGTGCGGCGTAAAACTAAAATCACTCACTCACTCACTCCTTTTGGTAAGTAATCTATGTGGATGATGCCTTTGCTACCCCAGAAGATTGTCGCCATTACCTTCTGCACTGATCTGGAGGCTATGAATGTTTTGGTCCTGGGAGAAGGGACACGTTTCCATTCCATGGATTCTTGTTTGCTCTCAGGATCATAGTGGTGGATCCAGGTTTCATCACAGGTTACTAGCCTAAAGTGAAAAACTTCTGGATTCTTGTTGTATCTGGTTAGCATGGAGTTGCTTATGGTGACCCTTGTTTGCTTCATTTCATCTGTAAGTATTCTTGGCACCCATGTTGCGCACATCTTAGACATGACGAGATGTTCATGAAGAATTTTCTTGATGGATCCGTGTGAAATGCCTGTGGTTTCCTCTAACTCGTGGAGTGTGATTCGACGATTTTCCAGCACAAGTCTTTGCACTCTGTCAATGTTTTCCTGACTAGTGCTTGTTGTTGGGCGACCTGGACGGGGGTCATCTTCAAGACTCTCTCTACCATGCTTAAATTCATTGACCCATCGTTTGATGGTAGCAGATGAAGGGGAAGACTTCCCACAAACTGCTGAAAGCCTTTCTTCAATGTTCTTCGCCGAGTTTCCTTCAAGAACTAAAAACTTAATTACTGCTCTACACTCAATTTTATTCATTTTCACTGCCGTGAGGTGGGTCTCTTTCTGTCAATGTGAGCTGTTCAATAACTTCTGAGAGTAGGAAACCAAAACTTATATATCTCATTAGCTACACCCCAAGGTTCAATGTCGTACCATAGGCTGTGACAACTGGGTATGAAAAATGCTCAAGGCTCAAAACGTATTGACATCCCCTCTTAAGTACTCTTATTATTAGTATTACTATTATTATTATTTAGCATTTTACTGTCAACTAGATGACAGTTATGAAATACCAAAATATGCTGTAAGATAAAGGTTATTCTTTTCAGGATATACGTGATCTAAATTTTCAGTTATGATACACCTGTTCCATCTATAAGTGATATGTGACTGCGTTTTACGTCACAGCCAGCAGTATGTAATGGCGAGAAGAAAGTAAGATATACTGTCAAACATATTTTGTTTATAACACACGTCCACACATTATATATATGCATAATTTTAATGAATATATTTCTGTGTATTTCCATCTCAAGTCTAACAATCAGTTGTGTAACAACAATCAATATACTTCAGTCATTTGTTGAAATTTCACTTAATACCTTTATTTACAAAAGTGGATCACAATTTCAACATCAGTTACTGTCACTGACAGTTAAAACTGTTGTGGCAGAAATTACACCTGTTTGATTGACCCTTGCTGTGTTCAGAACAGCCACACCTCACAAACCCCTGTCCACCACATATAGATGAAAATGTTGAGGTATATTGATTGTTGTTGCACAAAATAACGCGAAATGACTGACCCTTTTAGTTATTTCACGAATGACTGAAATGTTTAGTCATTTCAAGAAATGATGTTATTTCACAATCTGACAGTAACTTATATATGTATGTACATTACACAAGTAATACCTTCTGATGTATCGATCACTCACTCACTCAACGGAAAAACCCCACATTAACAACAGACAAAAGCACATTTGAAGAGCGTCCTACGACTCAAAAGCTGTTCACGACGGTACAGCTGTATTCCCATGATATGTTATTGCATGTGCTATGCGTTCCTTGCGCTTACAGGTGAACGGTTAACTTGTCCTTGCGTGTATTCTTGACGGGCGCATCTAGTCGGATACGTTCACCTTTTCACAAACATCTTGTATCGTCAATTTATTAGCGATTCACAGATAAAAGAAACACAGGTTCCTGTTTAAGGCGGTATCAAGCAGTCGAGTTCTTATGGCTTTGGGAAAAGGTTGGGCGCTTTATTTCTGTAATTTTGTTGGAAACACTCCTTTCCACCGTCGAGCTATTCCATGTCGGCTTCGTGAAATATCTCACTGAAGACATGATTCAGTGAATCATATAAGGTACAACAACTCTCACAACAACGTAGGAATATCTTATATCAATGATATATTATGCTTTGTGTAAGTGGCTAACGATCAATACACGTTGATGGACAAAGGACAAGGACTTAGATTCTCACCTTCAGACAATGGCAGAAGGCAAGAGTGTTTGCTCAGGTGATAGCTGATGCAGTTCCCATGGCGACCATTGTGTCAAACATCTCGATAAAAGGACTTACGAGTCGATTAGCAATAGTAGTGATGACATATCTCGTCCCTGTATTAACAAAAGATTGTAGCAAGCACACTAATTGGCAAACGGTTTCTACAAATGTCGGTCAGGAATGTTAGTGGTTTTATTTGCACATTTTGTTGTCTTTTTCTTACGTTTCGAAATAGTTATGAATTAATAAAAAAGTAATGCTGTGTTATATGTTATCTTTTATATAGCGCTTCCAACGCAGTAGCAATGTTAAGAAACGCTGTTACTATTTCCCAGGGTAAATTATGCAGGCTGTGAGGAGCTAGAAGTTTACATGACTTAAACCACCAGGTACCCATTTTCTGCTGGTGGAAGAGAGATACATGTATTAATTTATTTTCTATTACAACCTGTAAAAGGTACCGGCATGCGTCTGGGAATAATCGGTGGCGATATCCATAATATTAACACTATATGCAGGCTCCTTATTTATAGTTGAAGGCGTTTGACGACTATGTGGTCCATTAGTAGTTTGTAATATATGTACATCCTGAAGTCATATACGCGTAATGTATCTCTAAAAACTGACTAGTTATAACTGATCATAATTTTGATTAAATCTTGATGGGTTCTTAGATTGATATTGATATTTGTAATGTTTTATTGTACTTGGTAATGAAAGCTTGAGTTCATCTGTTTACAATACAATATGCCAAAGGGAAGTAATAATTTCATTCTCACACCCTTGTCTCCATAGTCATGTGACGTGTCATATATCCACATTTACATAACCTGTGAAATGTGTTGATTTATCGCGTTTCGTATTTACACTTTCCCTTTAGTTTACTTGGGGCGGCGTGGTAGCCTAGTAGTTAAAGCGTTGGCTCGGCACGCCGAAGACCCGGGTTTCGGGTTCGGGTTCCAAACGAGTACGGTGTGTGGAGCCCATTGTTTTGTGTGTCCAGCCGTGATATTGTTGGAATATTGCTAAAAGCGGCGTTTATTTCTTAGTTTCTGTTTTCTTCAGTTTTCTGTTCCTGAAATGAAAACAAAATCTAAATCAGTGTCTGAGACATCAGTGTGTAGATGTGACATTAAACGTCAAAGTCAGAGAATACCCAGTCTCAACTGTCCTCTGAAACATATTCTATTTGTGTAAAACTCAAAACAAAATGTGCAAGTTTGATATCGATAGACTATAGTGAGTGAGTGAGTGAGTGAGTTTAGTTTTACGTCGCACTCAGCAATATTCCAGCTATATGGCAACGGTCTGTAAATAATCGAGTCTGGACCAGACAATCCAGTGATCAACAACATGAGCATCGATCTGCGCAATGGGGAACCGATGACATGTGTCAACCAAGTCAGCTAGTCTGACCACCCGATCCCGTTAGTCGCCTCTTACGACAAGCATAGTCACCTTTTATGGCAAGCATGGGTTGCTGAAGGCCTATTCTACACCGGGACCTTCACGGGTCGATAGACTATAGAGTGAATACCGTCAGTGGATGAGTGAGTGAGTGAGATTTGTAATGATGCCACATCTTCCTTGTATGTTGCCAGGCAACAAGACAGGACGACTATGCGGTTACCCGCCTCCTTCTTGGCGCTTGCCACATCACTGCTGCTTACCAGTGCTCAAAATCCCGGACCATGTGAGTACAGTTTGTAATTTCTCGTCATGTAATCTATGGGAGCACATATTGTTATTGCTTGTTGGGTAAGTATCCTACAGCCCAGTTAATAGCAACACAACTGCAAGTTATTACAAGCACAGGCCGATCTGCACAGACGTCGTGGCGCTGGTACGTTTGATGAATGGTCACCTGGTCGCCTGGCCAAGTATCACAGACAACCAGTGGCCACAGCATACAGTTGTTCATCGACCACTGACTTTGTTATCTCGAGTCCCCGGTGTTCAATTCCCCACATGGCTGTGTGTGAGGGTTCTGTCCTGTGTGTTCCATTTCAGATATTGATAACATATTCACAGTTTACGTACAGCCAAATAACCCACCCACTTTAACGTTTTATACATTACGACACCAAATAGTGATGACACCAGATAGTGATGACACCAGATAGTGACGACACCAGATAGTGATGACACTCAGTAAGTAATGACACCAGATAGTGATGACACTCAGTAAGTAATGACACATGACGTAGCAAGGCTATACGCAATGTCACTGAACACAAACGCAAGAGCTGTAGATTTAAGGACTAAGTTTAATTCCAAATTTTGATTTCCGTAAAAGCTGCTTTCTTGGAGAGCGTCTCCACGTGTCATCACGTGTAGAGATTGATTTACAGTCCGATTTAAACTGATGGACAATATTGAACACTTTAAACACAACGTTTGTAGGCAAATGGCGAAATACCGGATCGGGTATAATACACACACTCATAGACGAATGTATTGAGGTTACAAGGACTACAGAAAAAGAGACATCAATAATCAGACATCAGACATCAATAAATGCTACCAAATAACAGACCTTGAGGTACATGACAAAATGTTTTGTCTTATATACTAAGCAAATGATGCACTGGCGTGACGCGAACTGCGCCAAGACCTAGCCTTGATGTCTCGAGTGCGGAAAGTAAGAACATATCAGAATGTTTATACCATTATAACACATCGATACATAGGAGTACGTCTGTTGTTCTAAACATAGTCAAGTACTCACAAGTAATCATTATGTTGTAAGGAATTTCAGTATTCCCTCTTCCAGACGAAAAGGGTCCTAGGCGTCGGTCCAGGGATGTGTTAACTGAACATTAAAGTTATAGGATGGCAGTACCTATTGGAAGGATCACATACCATTGTCACAATAACGTTACATTTTCACTGACATTTCCCAGTGGCGAACTGCTTCATGGTACAAAAAAACCCAAAACAATGACAGTAGTATGGCCTTTCTATGACAAAATTTAAACACTTATGCTGGGTAACATTCTGGCGCTGAATCCAGATAGTCGTGTGTCTTGTCGTTCTTCCCTGGTCACAAAGTCTTTCAATATTGCTAGGTTTCATCTGAGGCGGTGACCTCATCGATGCCGATTCGAATCAAGCCATCTTCAATATCCAGATCTTTCAACTTTCCAACTGTTGGGCTGAACCTGGACGAAGTGTCTCCTCGTTTCCCGAACCTTGCCAGTTTCAGTAGATGGTTTCTATGACAGAATTTGGTCAGACACCAGTCGATAGCCTCTGTAGCCAGAGTCGTGCACAGCTTGGTACACATGGGTGCAGTTGTTGTATCTGACGCCACCGACAGCAACAACACGGCGAATAATACCATGCACTGCATGCTTGCTCAATACACCTTTGCTGGCTTACTTGGGCTCCACTGGTCTCCACCAGTTTATATATCCTACGTTTGTTTGTTTGCTTGTTCCATGCCATCTCAATTAGCCTCACTACCATTGTCCACGGAGGTCACACGTATGTTTAATTAGACCTCTCACTGAGCTTCTGGTGACATCTATGCAAACGTAATAAACGACTGACTAATAGCAATTGATATCACTGTATAACTGAGGTTCACAAAGAACAAAGAAATGGTGATAATTAAGAAACGATGTCTTATATAGGAAACCCGGGTGTCCAAGTTGTCTAAGGCGCACAACATCACTATATTGCGACTCCCGAAATATTAAACACATATGGTTGTGTTCCTACTTTTAAACAGCGTGTTGAAAGCATACTTGCATTACTTCGGGTTTTCATTACACATATACCGATAATGTAATGCTGCGTCAAAGTGACGTCAAACCATTTTCACTCACTAACTTACTCAGTCATATCCCTTCTTCAAACAAATAAATGACTGCTAATGACTTGAACGGTACAGTCTCAGACTCATGTGAAGGAACCAAGTGATACAAGGTATTCGTCACGACTTGTTCCAGTGTGCTGTTTGCCACAACACACCATAAAGATCTACTTCTCACCATTTGGTTGTAGCCACCGTTAGCTTGATACCAGAATCTATATGGACACTGCCCTTGGCCATAAATAAGAAGTTGTCATTAATGAGGTTTCAATTTGTTTCATTTTCAGATCTTTTTCAGATGCCTTTTGCTATTAGCAGATTGTTGGTGTTTATATTCTTCATGATTTCCATGGAAATGATTTGGACTTCTTGTAACAGATAACTTGTTCTTTAACATCTGTGGGAAGGAGATTTGTCATCTTCTGGTGAATCTTAATGTATATGGCCGCAGCGCCCGAGACATTTTACAACCGTTTCAGTCATTTTATTACTCTGACAATAACTGTGTACAATTAATCTGTTCTGCTACATAACAGGAACAATTTAGGCTACAGCTGATACAAATAAGTCTTTTCCTTCCTCCAGCATGCAGTGACCGAATGGACATCGTTCTAACCATCGATGGCTCAGAAAGCATTGGCGCAATCAACTTCCAGAAAGTTAGATCAGCTACGGCGACCTTCGCACGACAAGCATTTAACCGTATCCAGAATCTCAGATTAGGTTTTGTTGTCTATGGTACAACCATAGAACAAAGCCTATATCCTTCCAGCAACAGACAAACAGTGATTCAGGCTCTCGAAACGCTTGTCTATCCACAAAATGGTGCTACCTACACCGATCTTGGCATAAACACTGCCAGGGAGCTTTTAAACACCACCAGCAACATCCGAGCTATGGTTGTCCTCACTGACGGTCTGTCCTTTAACCCCGAAGACACCGAAATAGCTGCAGCTGCTGCTAGGGCCGAGGGAATCACAATGTACAGCGTAGGGGTAACCCTGGACAGACGTCTGTTTCCTCAACGAATTATTAACGACTACACCAGGGAACTGGACCGTATCGCTTCATCACCACAAAACAGATTATCCATCGACAACTTTGACCAACTGTCTGTACTGGCCAGTGGTCTCCTGAATGAAGTCTGCGTGACACAATGTAAGTATCACGGTTCCAGGTAGAAATGTGACTGTGGTAAAGTTCAGAGTTCTGCAGAAGACTGTTAAATTATTCAACAGCATCTGATGAAGGAGAAAGGTCATCCTCCGAACCGTTGTGTTCCTCACAATGAAGAAACTGACACCCATAAAACCCCCTTTTATGTGCATCATTATTATATACCCATGTAAATTTGGATAGTAGCAAAGGGAGACAATACGGATGATGTGGTTAATTTTAGTATTGCACCCCAGATTTCGTACTGAACCACCTCCATATTGTAACGTCGTTTACTTTCTCCAAAGCTCATTACAACAGATCAAAATAGGACGGTGTGTAATAAATGTAGAACGTCTTACTAACACTTTTGGGCTCGTTTTTCGAACTTGTTGGTTCTCTGCTGCCATGACAGTTCCATGCTCTTCTTGTTCAATGCAAAGGTTTTAAATGCACTAGTATGACGTTCCATATATGTACATGTGCTACTGACTTCATTATAGTTGCCATCCCATTATGGCTTTCTCGTGATGCTGATGCCTTGGGTTTCAGTGACAGTCTCGACGGGGCTTGCTGACCAGACCATTTCTGTTGGAGACACAATAAACCTAGTCGCCATAATGAGTGAGTCAGGTCTGCAGGATGTTCTCTGGTTCAAAGGAAACGTCCAGATACCCAATGATCCCAGGATTACATTCTCCAGTTCTGGATTCGAACATCGGCTAACTATTACCAATGCGCAGCTTAGCGATGCAGGCACCTACAGGCTCACGATCAATGGAGTCAGTACTGACGCTCAAGTCTTTGTACAAGGAAATTCCAGTACGTTCCTTTAAAGTGACTCTTCACTGATTTCTCTAGTCGTTTTTAAGATACTAAATATAGTACGTAATGTTATGGCACAAATGTACATATTCTGCGTTGAATCAGCAGCTATGCCATGTGGTGTACCTGTGTAAAACTGAACCCAAATCTAAAAATCCTTACAACAAATTACTGACTCTTTTTCTTCATTAGTTTGGCCTACATGAATACGTAATTTCGACCATGGCCTATTGTCAACTTATGTGTTATAATTTTTCAGATCCAGGAGCTAGCGCAGGTAAATATTTTCCGTCTTTGTCTCCAAAAAATAAGACATTAATTGATTTAATTCCAGGAAATAAACTAGTTTGATCATGAAATATATAAATAGTCCTATCTTTAAATTGACAAGTGTTGCTCAGTCTAAAACGTTTCATAATCAACATTTGTTGAGAAAAACTGATGCTATTTGAAAACATATTTTTTGGCGTTGTTTTTCTTATGTGCTCAATTAGAGACATATTTCGTAAGTAACAGATATGTGCATCCAATGTTTTGTAGATATGTTTATGGTGATCCCATGTTTTGTGGATATGTACATGGTGATCCCATGTTTTGTGGATATGTAAATGGTGATTCCATGTTTTGAAGATATGTACATGGTAGCGACATGTGTTGTAGATGTGTACATGGTAGTGACATGTGTGGTAGATATGTACATGGTAGTGACATGTGTTGTAGATATGAACATGGTAGTGATATGTAATGTAGATATGCACATGGTAGTGATATGTGTTGTAGATATGCACATGGTAGTGACATGTGTGGTAGATATGTACATGGTAGTGACATGTGTGGTAGATATGCACATGGTAGTGACATGTGTTGTAGATATGCACATGGTAGTGATATGTGCTGTAGATATGCACATGGTAGTGATATGTGTTGTAGATATGCACATGGTAGTGACATGTGCTGTAGATATGTATATGGAGATGACATGTTTTGTAGATATGTATATGGAGATGACATGTTTTGTAGATATGTATATGGAGATGACATGTTTTGTAGATATGTATATGGAGATCACATGTTTTGTAGATATTTATAAGGGGATCACATGTTTTGTAGATATGTACAGTCATGTTATCCTTGTTTCTTTCTAGTTTGCAGCGACAATATCGAAGTGTTCCTGGCTATCGATGGCTCGAACAGCATCAACCCCGACCCCTTTGAGTTCGAGCTTTTACCAGCAGTAGTATCGTTCGTGGATGAAATGTTCAACAGAACCAATGGCGACCTTCGTATGGGGTACATTCTCTACAGCAACATCATCAATAGCGAGGTCAACTTGACAAGAAGTGATGCTGATCTCCGTAGATTGCTACTGTCCGAGATCTATCCCAATGGGTTGACAAGTACCCATCTCGCGCTCAACCGCATCAAGGAGCTCATTGACGCTTCTCAGGCCACCGCTTCTCAGGTCGTCATGGTAATAACAGACGGTGCTTCTGATAATAGACCGGCAACTGCACAGGCAGCCTCGGACTTGAAGGCGAGAGGAGTGCAGATTATTGCAGTCGGAGTCGGTGACCTCATTAACCAAGACGAACTCCGTGGCCTAGCATCCTCGCCCGACATGGTCATCTTGGTTGACGACTTCAGAAACTTAGCGACACAGCTACTGAATATCACAAGCCAGTGTAACGGTGTGTCTAGTTTAAGTATACTTAACAGTAAAAGAAACGCAAGTTTCGAAAAAGATGAAATTTCATAAAGTAAACTTTCATGTTTATGTCATCTATTTATAAAACCTGACCAAAAAGAAAGAAAGAAAGAAAGAAACAAACAAAAAACAAACAGAGTTGTGTATCCTTTTTTAATGTTCAGTATATATATTACTCGGGTAGTTGCATCTGTACTCATCGCAAGATTAGACTAAGAGAGCATGGGGAGAGACCCACTGACTAGGTTGGTGGATGCTATCATATCCCATTAATGGTGGTCAGTGCTCGTCATGTCAATGAGTGATTTTACTTCCCAACCTGCTCCGGGAGCTGCATATAGTTAGAACATTGCTGAGTCAGCATGTAATGGAATGATACCTTCTTTACCTCTTCTGACCAGGATACACAGTTATTATAAGCATAACCAACAGGATTGGTTTGTTTGTTGTTTAATGCCGCACCCAGTAATATTCCAGCTACTAGTATATGGCGGTTTGGAAAATGGAACCATAAACATATATATAGACATCATTTTCAGTATTTTGTGCACACTTGAAGTTTGAATTGGCAATAAAGATTTTAAAATGGTGAATATTTTCCGCGAGCAGGTGTATTCTCCAGTTGGACAGAACAGAGTCGTACCCCATGTACCATGCCGTGCGGTGGAGGTACTCAGACCGTGACGAGGACACGTACCTGTTCTGGAGGAAACTGTGAAGGACTAACAAGAGAAGTTCTCTCTGTCATCTGTAATACTGCCCCTTGTACATGTAAGTGTGAACAAATACCGTATGAGAATATGCAACAATTTGCAATCTTAACTATTTAATTACATACATACTATTGTTTTAGTGCTTCAGCGTTTTGTCGATCTCGAGGTCTTTGAGGGAGACTCATTTGAACTGAGGGCCGTCTTTGGTGAGGCTAACATTCCCGGAGCGACTTGGACGAGAGGAGGGACGGCAATATTCAATGGTGGCAGGTTCTCAACCTCGGGGGTAGGATTCAATCAGGTCCTCCGAGTGAACAACGCTCAGCTGAGCGACGCGGGGCAGTATCAACTGTCTGTAGGTGGCGTGACCACAGTTGCCCGAGTCACGGTCCTTCAAAGACAAGGTCAGTTGTAAAGACACTTTTGTTACTTATTTTGACGATGGTTTGACCACAATTGATAGATTTTTAAAGATGCATAGCACCCATGCGTTTCTTTTGGGGGATAATATATATTCTCGCTACCAGGGTATATGAAATGATATAAGGCCAACACTCCACGTTTGTTCAGGCACGCACTTGTTGTACATTTCAAAGTGAGAAGATTAAGCTGAGATGAAACAGATCACACAAAGTAGAAACCGTCATTTCAGAACTAGTTTTTCGAAGGCTCTGGAAATCGGATTTTTCGATTACATGCCGAAACCCTTGCTCAGAATTAACACCGCTAATTTTCTTTACATATTGTACACAAACGTCACCCACCAAAATACGACGCCACTTGTAAGCGCGCTAATCGTCATTATTTACAGGGCACTTAAACCTTACTCCCATTAGGAGTTGACCAACATGTATTCTTCTCATCCGGGCCTTTGTCCTATGGCCTATATTTCTGATATTCTTTGAAAGACGCAGACAAATATGATTTTGAAAATGGGCAAATGAGAACGTAAATGATGAAAGGAAAATAATCAGTAACAAAATGTGTGGAAGTTTATCTTTATATGGAAACATCTTCCGATATGCTCATCATTATCAAGTTGAGTTGTCCATCTTGTACTCTCCAATCATATGTGTCATTCTCATATTCTCTCTTAAGATACGTACAATCCGTCGTTTTCTCGTAAAGGACACTGTATTTCTACAAATGCGTGGTTTATATGCTCTGTTTTAATGGATCTCCTTGTGAGTCTACATCTGGCATATAATTCGATTTTCTCATCAGACGACTTTATATACCTTGAAACAACTTTATGAAAACCGAGGGAACTTGTGTCAACCTTGTGTGTTACCTTGTCCACCTATAAATACAGTTAGTAAACTTACAACTTGTTGGTGTCATTAGGAGTGTTTACAGGCTGGAC
This sequence comes from Haliotis asinina, assembly GCF_037392515.1. Taxonomy (NCBI): domain Eukaryota; kingdom Metazoa; phylum Mollusca; class Gastropoda; order Lepetellida; family Haliotidae; genus Haliotis; species Haliotis asinina. The sequence continues at coordinate 54,426,206 of NC_090293.1, read as the reverse complement.
TGAAATCAGTCGGTCGACTTGTTCGGCTCCGTGTAACAGGGGCACCCAGACTGTCGTGAGGACCCGTTCCTGCCAGAGCGGAGGATGTTCTGGCCCGACCACGGAAACCATCACAGTCGACTGCAACGTCGCGGCTTGTACCAGTGAGTGTCCACACTTTTTGTACATCTTATCCGTCCACATAATAGCGATGTCAGGTTTTATCGTATTTTGATAGTATGTTCATAACAACAATGGTAACTATGATAAGAAAAGTCTTGTCTGTTTAGCATTCTGTTCATTCAGCAGAACACGGTTGTCGCTTCTATGGCTGTGGCATGGAATCTGCGTGATAGTGGGGCTATACGTTTCTACTTGCCGGATTTTTTCCCGTACTTCTTTCCACGTTTGAGCTCATGGGCTTAACTTTGGATCGAATTCTTCGGTGTTTAGAGTGATATCCTTTTTCAAATGCAGAGACTTTGCAGAGTCTGTAGAGACTGCAGTAGTCATTGTCCAAAATGTCAATCAGTCCTCCCAAAACAGTTTGTTTTGCATCATTTAGAATGTTAACTGTATCATTGTGTTCACATTGCATTTAAGAGTAAATATTTTGATAATTTTCAATTTTGAATTTATGGACCAGTTTCCTGATTAAAGGGTTTTAATAAATCCTGATTATTTTCATTTTTATCAAAATATTGTGCATTTCCGAAATTAAGCCTTGGGATTCAATATGGTTAAAATATTATATCACTAGAACAGTGATTTTCCGTATATAAACCCGGGGCGTAAATACGGGAAATCCCATTGACCTGATTTCAGTTCTGCAGAGGCTGGTCAACATCCAAGTTACCGAAGGTGACAGCTTCGATCTGACGGCTGTGTTTCGCGAGGCCAATATAACTGGTGTCCGATGGACTAAGGGCGGTAGTGTGGTTGTCAGTGGTGGCAGGTTCTCCATCTCAACCACGGGTACAGATCAAACTCTCAGAGTGACCGGCTCGCAACTGTCCGACCAGGGTGAATACGTCCTCTCGGCCGGAGGAGTGACCACCGTGGCCACGGTCACTGTTGTGCCACGACAAAGTGAGTGTTCAAACACCCATACCTCCACATTGTAAGCGTGTTTGTACATGGTTCCTTACCATCTTGATTGGCAAAACTGATTTTGTTTGTTTTATGTATTTCTCATTTTATGTTTGTTTTGCAGCCCAACCAAGAGCAGGTATGTAAAATCTTGCTTCAGCACTGTTCATGAAACTCCGTATTGAACACACAATGTAGCCACGAACAAAAATCAAGTCTTGTTGATAGGTAGACTCTCATTTGGATGGGTACATTATCATTGTGAGGGTTCCCTGCAGTCAACGGAGTCCAGAACAACACGAAGTTGTAACAATATTTTTTAATCAAAATATTGTTGCATCTATTTTCAACATTCAGCATTCAGAATGGCCTGTCTGGTTGTCTGCTAGATTTGTTTTACCTCTAACACCTCTGAAGGATGTTATTGTGTTTCAGCGGCATCCACCAGCAGATGCTGTTGAGAAAAACAACAGGACCATGCTGATTAAGACCATGATTCATTTTTCTGTTGATTGTGAGGCAACATATCGTGCAAAATATTTCTAGTTTCTAAAACAGACCATGTAGCTTAGCCTTAACGTTACAATACTTAGTAAATTATGCAGAAACCTGATATCTTTGTTGATGTTTATTGTTGAAAACAGGCACATTTGTGTCCGAACTGGAAATTTGTTAAAGTACAAGACCGGCTGTCTGACGTGGGATTTTGAACACTGACGATATATAAGTGTTATAATTATGTCCTCAAACAGTGCGTATGGTGAACACAGTATCAGTAAAAATGCTGTCAGAACGAATATCATTAATCAATGTCACATTGAAATTAGTGAAGTATATAGTGCATCTCTTTCTGACCAGTTTGTCAAGAAAGTCTTGACGTCTTCCTGGCTATTGACGGATCAAACAGCATCAATCCCGACCCGTTCGAGTTCGACCTTCTGCCTGCTCTGGTCGCCTTCATTGGTGAAATGTTCCGGAGCACAACCGACCTCCGTATGGGCTACGTTCTCTACAGTACAGATCTCAGAGGAGAATTAAATCTCACAGCCGACAGTGCCACCCTTAGTCAGTCGGTGGCAACCCTTCCTTATCCGAATGGCCTGACCAATACACACTTGGCTCTAAATAGAATCAACGCACTATTCACTGCAAACAATAGAAACGCAGCCAAAGTTGTCATCATCATCACTGATGGAGAATCCGACGATTTGGTAGCAACAGCTGCAGCAGCTACAACGTTAAAGAATAACGGTGCCCAGGTGATGACGGTCGGTGTTGGTGACCTCATCAACCAGGCAGAACTGGCCAATCTGGCGTCAACTCCAAATATGGTGGTCCTTGTATCTAACTTCCAACAACTTGCCCCACAGCTCATCAACATCACCAACCAGTGTAGCGGAGGTATTGACTTGTCCTTGCGTGTATTTTGTATGAGCCCCTGGTTGGTTGGGGGTAGGAGGCATATGCTTACCCTATCAGACACACCTTGTGTCATCAGTGTCAAACATCGATCTGTACAAAAGTGGAAATGGTTTTGGTGCTTCTATTTAATTTTTTAAAGAAATTCGGAGTCGGATCCTCACTGTTTAATAAAGGATATATATAATTACAAAAATGGTTTTCATCCCTCATATTCAAATACATTTAACGTGAATCTGAACAATAGAGACAGTGACACCGTACATGTAACAGTCTGAACTTTCTGCCATTTTCAATGTGAAAAGCAACTATTTTAACCGTGTTGGACATCGAATGACAGCCTGATCTCTCCATTCACTGGTCACAGTTGCAGTGTGGTCTGAATGGATCTCCCAGCCTTTAGTTGGAACCCCGTGCAGTCGGAGTTGCGGTGGCGGCACCCAGCAGAGAACATACGTCCGGACTTGCAACAGCACGGCCTTCACCAACACCTGTCCTGGGAGCAGCAGGGACGTCCGTAACGAGGCCTGCAACACACAGGCTTGTCAAAGTGAGTAAACCGTGCAATCTCATTCTACATTTATGTATGACATTTCAGTGGGCAACTTTCCATCCCTCCATCCCTCCATCCATCCATTATGCATAATTTCCTACTCACAGCGCTCTTGTTGATATATGATATACATCAAGAGGCTCACCTCATTCGCTGACTGGTCCAAACTTCATCTGCCAGTGTCTGTTAGAAAGATATTACCATTATTTGTGTATTGTCAAATTGTCAATGTCACATGAAGCATATCATTATGACCTTTGATATGTTCCACGTTACAACGACATGTTATTATTACCTACTAGATTGATCACACTTGTCTTAGTAACTACTAAAGATGTTTGGATCATGGCTAGCTAAGGCAGACATTGCTAATTTATATATCAAAGTACACTATTGAAAACATCTTGACTACATATTTGAAAACGAAAATAACCCCCCAAAACTAGAAGTGAACCTTTTCCTATTTTCCCCATAACTCCTGTAGGTGTTTCCCTGTACCCCTGTAGTATCGGACACTAGTTTGCATGCTCTGTTACACACGTATTAGTCTTCACTGCAAGTAGTTCTCAAACGTGCGCTCCTAATATATAGAGGGACAACTAGACGCTGATGATAAACATGTAAGTACTGAAGCTTGAGATTTACCACTTTTCGTAAATATCGCATTACCTGTAAACCATACACAACACCGATGTTCAAGAATACGTCCAAAGCATATTCTAGTAGTTCTCACATATCTTATTATGTTTAACAAAACAACAAAAGGCATCGTCAGTTTATGTTACCCGCAGACCTACATCAACCATACTGTAGAATAGTGGGTGATTATTGCGCTCAGGTTAAATATTCAGCGCCAAACTACATACATGACCTCGAGTACACATATGTTCAGTTTTCAAGTGACATTTCTGTGGTGTGTAGTGAACGAACCTTAATACGACAAAAACGAGCGGCAAATGTTACTCGGTCCACAATGAAAGTAGTTTCCCAAGTACAAAACATAACGAAACTGTAGCGGTCCAGCTGTTGGATTGATCATTTAAGCAAACAATAAAGTATCACATACCCACAGTGGTTCCACCTGTTAGATGAAGTAGTACGGCATGCAGTAGTCAAGTCAAGTGTTTATTTCTAGTACGAAGGCCTCAGGCCCATATACAGTATACAGCTGTATATACAATGTATATTATATATATTATGGTAGACATATACTGTCTATGTGATATCTATCTATTATCTAAAGTTGTACATGTATTTTCTCTTAATTTATATGCATGCCATAGGAATTTACTTCAGCTTTTTAAAACTACTACATTATCCGTTGATAGAAGGGATCTAAATTTGTACATATTCGGATTTTGATGATACACAGAAGGGAGGTACGTAATTTGTAGCGTGCTATATAATGTACAAATGAATAAAAAATGGTACTCGTCTTCAGTAGCTAAATTACAATACGGACATAAACGCTGAGATTTATCTATTTCTAACCATCTCCCTTCGCTACATTTTAATCTTAACAAACCACATCTAAACTTAGCAAATATATTCCTAAGTCCTTTGTCAATATTGCAATCTAGATATTTCTCAGGAGCTAAAATGCTTTTATATTCACGATATAAACTGCAATATCTGGAGCTATTATTCAGAGTACAAGTCCAAGACTGGAAAAACATATTAATAGCAACACTTGTAAAGGCATGAATAAAGGATCATATATCTCCTACAGGCTGGAACATCCACACATAACCCAAACCATGTGAGAACAAGATCTTACGAATATACGATGCATAAGTCGTGTAACCAGTTAGAATAATACAATTGAATTTTATATACCTTGAGAGGTATCCGGTTTTTATGCATAACTAAAACTCGCAGCCAATACCTTAATGTTTTACACATTGCGTTAATATAAAGCGGATACCTGCCGCATTCCCCATATACAATGGCATCCGGGGTATGGGGGTTAACCTTAAGAAATCTTTTACATGCAGTTAAATGCACTCTTTCTAATTTATCAAATGTTTTTATACCCCACATTTCTGCCCCCTACAATAAGTTTGGTTGTATTTGCGTGTCGCATGTTTTGAAGAAGACATTACTATTTATCATTCCCACTTTACTTAGTTTAATAATAACTTCCATTAGTGCACGCTTACCTCTCGTCGCTAATTCATCAATACAACTTCCCATTTTATGAGTTGAGGAAAATAATATACCGAGGTATTTATAACTATTTACTACCGTAATTCTATTTTCACTTAAAAGCCACTGTTCATATTTAGCTAAGTAGCATTGCTATTAAACCACAGTGATCTAGTTGTTGCATGAGTTGGTTTGGCAATTGATTACTGATCATTAACCTACAGTGAACCAATTTTTGCATAGGTTGGATTGGCAAGTAAAGGGTGATCACAAAACCAATACAATCTAGTTTTTGGATAGATTAATTAGACAAATAATAGCTCATCAATGAACCAACGTGGTCCAACAGAGATACTTACGATAAACCAAGTGGTCCAGCTTTGGGCTATTGTAGTTTGGCATGTTATATGTTACGATGAAGCCACACTGGTCAGCTTGGGTAGAGTAGCAATCAGAAAAATAGCATTAAACATTCCAGTGGTTACCATTAATCCTAGGTAGTTTCGCAGATCATAACATATTATCATTAAACCTAGGTATTTTCTCAGATCATAACATATTATCATTAAACATAGGTAGTTTCTCAGATCATAACATATTATCATTAAACATAGGTAGTTTCGCAGATCATAACATATTATCATTAAACATAGGTAGTTTCTCAGATCATAACATATTATCATTAAACATAGGTAGTTTCGCAGATCATAACATATTATCATTAAACATAGGTAGTTTCGCAGATCATAACATATTATCATTAAACATAGGTAGTTTCGCAGATCATAACATATTATCATTAAACATAGGTAGTTTCTCAGATCATAACATATTATCATTAAACATAGGTAGTTTCTCAGATCATAACATACTATCATTAAACATAGGTAGTTTCGCAGATCATAACTTATTATCATTAAACATAGGTAGTTTCGTAGCTCATAACATATTATCGTTAAACCTAGGTAGTTTCTCAGATCATAACATATTATCGTTAAACATAGGTAGTTTCTCAGATCATAACATATTATCATTAAACATAGGTAGTTTCTCAGATCATAACATATTATCATTAAACATAGGTAGTTTCTCAGATCATAACATATTATCATTAAACAGGTAGTTTCTCAGATCATAACATATTATTATTAAACATAGGTAGTTTCTCAGTTCATAACATATTATCATTAAACATAGGTAGTTTCTCAGTTCATAACATATTATCATTAAACATAGGTATTTTCTCAGATCATAACATATTATCATTAAACATAGGTAGTTTCTCAGTTCATAACATATTATCATTAAACATAGGTAGTTTCTCAGATCATAACATATTATCATTAAACATAGGTAGTTTCTCAGATCATGACATATTATCATTAAACATAGGTAGTTTCTCAGATCATAACATATTATCATTAAACATAGGTAGTTTCTCAGATCATAACATATTATCATTAAACATAGGTAGTTTCTCAGATCATAACATATTATCATTAAACATAGGTAGTTTCTCAGATCATAACATATTATCAATGAACATAGGTAGTTTCTCAGATCATAACATATTATCATTAAACATAGGTAGTTTCTCAGATCATAACATATTATCATTAAACATAGGTAGTTTCTCAGATCATAACATATTATCATTAACCCTAGGTAGTTTCTCAGATCATAACATATTATCATTAAACATAGGTAGTTTCTCAGATCATAACATATTATCATTAAACCCTAGCGTTCCGATGGTTGGATTGGGTGGAGAGCCGGACTGAATGCTCGGCCTCTTGTGGAGGAGGGCTGCTCACAGTCACCCGCACCAGAACATGTGAAGACCCCACTAATTCGTGCGCTGGTCCCTCCACTGAAACCTTCCAAGTAGCATGTAACACAGATGCCTGCCCAGGTCACTGTCTCGTATCTCTGTCTTCAGTGTGTAGGTAGACGCACCTGGCACGATACCACCCCGAAATAATGTAACATTGTTGTCATACAGTCTACTAACCAATGGGGATAAATATCACAGGGTCACATTACTTTACCTCCAGATCTTTTCATGTCAAGTCAATCACAAAGGCCCTATTACGTCCGTTTCCCCGATATGTATACCAGAATGCGTGTGCATTTTAAGGAGCATTTCGATCATGGAAGTTCTTTGAGTTTGCTGGTTAACGCCAGACTCAGAAATATTCCAGTTTTTGAAAGGTCTGTACATGACCATCCAACACCTGGGGCATCGATCGACGCATTTGGGATGCGATGGCATATGGCAACCATGTTAGCTATCCTGGCCGCCTGATCCCACCTGCATGGGTAGGGGAAACAAATTCAAACCGGATATGCAGTTGTTTGAGGGGAACATGTACCATCCTGTGCACTACTCATTCAACGACTATAAGTTCGATATGTTTTTCAATACCTATTGCTTAATAGGAAAACTTAAAAAAAACCCATAATTCCTACCACCTAAAGACCTCCAATATTTAGCATAATGCCATGGTGAATTTGCCGTGAAATCTACCGGAAGAGTGATGTTCAAAGAATGTGTTCTGTACAATATAAAAGGAAATGTTTCACAAAACAGTAAATACTTTGAGGAGAGAAGCAAGTGTTTCAAACTCACGTTTAGATGCATGACGTGTCGATGCCTAACCAACTGTCTGTCCAAACTTGGTCACGTTCCTATTCTGAGCTAGAACTCGTGTCGATGCCTAACCAACTGTCTGTCCAAACTTGGTCAAGTTCCTATTCTGAGCTAGAACTCGTGTCGATGCCGAACCAACTGTCTGTCCATACTTGGTCAAGTTCCTATTCTGAGCTAGAACTCGTGTCGATGCCGAACCAACTGTCTGTCCAAACTTGGTCACGTTCCTATTCTGAGCTAGAACTCGAATTAAAGAGTCTCAGTCAACGTGTTACTATGGGTGAGTGGTTCCGCCATATTCTCGGTTTCCGCTGACACAAGGTTGTACGCTGCTGATGTCCTGGAATCCACTCCAATCGTCTTATAGTTACTAAACCTGCTTCTTGGTGTAGTGGCTAGAGCGTCCGCCTGGAGAGCCCGGGCGAGCTCCCCTCCACGTCCCTGGAATGGCTGTAGCTACAGGCATTTATGGGTACAATATGGACTGGTCTGCAGTATAACGTGTCTGAGTGGGATACTCATGCTTAACTGTGGAATGGTATCTCAGTGGGCTAGCACTTGAACACCAACTTACGTCTGGGTTAGTACAAACAGGCACACATACACACACATGCAGACACACATACACACATGCATACACACATACACACACATGCACATCATCATATGAGCGAAATATTCTTACGTACGACGCTAAACCCCACTTCACCTCCCTGGCCTTATTAAAACAGTTTGCTTTCTAAACTATAAACCACGCTCCAGCTGGATTGTTGTATATGTCCTCAACTGAGTGTCTTGTCTGTAAAAACAGCGACAAATATTGTGCCCACAGTTTAGTCACTCTGTTGTTCCCGTGTCCCGTGTCTCGCTGTTGTGTTGTTCTCGTGGTTTGATACACTGTCAGTTTTACCTGAGGTCATGGTGATAACAGCATCAGAAATAATCTCTAAAAGTTGGAAGATTTATTTTACTGCTTAACATTTTCTTTCGAGTTATTTTCACAAAACACTCGCACGGTCATTTTGTTGTTGCTGGTGTCGTGAGCCTGTGTAACTGTCTACGCTATACAATCAGCTTAGGTAGTTTTGCGCCATTCAAATAAAACAAATATCTATTTCATAAATATAACGACACCACGAACACTGCTGGTGTTATCACTAGATAACCGTGAAGAAATACTGAACACAGTTTTGATAAATTAATTTTATTGTCATTGTTTTACTTCTAACTAGATCTGTGTCGGGATTAAAGGTTTGACACAAAGTACATTAAAGTGTGTTAGTGTTTGTCTGGTTCTTGCAAAACTATTTCGAATGTAACTCCGGATAGAGTCTCTTTCGATGATTCTTCAACATTAGTTATTGTTTGGCAGTAACGTTTATTCTTCTTGTTACTATATACGTGACACAACATTCGTGATGCATCTGTTATAGGATTAGAAAATATGTGAGGTGCCACATCGGAGAAAACGTCAAAATGCTTATTTACACGAAACGTCCTTCCTAGACACTGATAACGGGAATGTGTTTGTATTTCTCCGTCAGAAAATTTTGGATGTTTTTAAGATTTAGGAAATACTACACTAATACTTGCATAAAACCCTCCTAAAGCCAATCTCCATGCCTACTGTACATCTCATTATTACCGATGTGTCAAACACATGTCTCTAGTCTTCCACATAAGTTCATTTCTTCCGTGTGCATTCATGTTTCTATATAAGCCGCAATCTGTCTACAGCCGCCGTGGGTCAGTGGGGATTGTGGGGTGTATGGACTCCTGGCTGCCCATTGTGTGGCACCAACCCGAACATCAACCAGCAAAGAACCCGAGTCTGTGTGAAAGCCAACCCAACTGATCTGGACTGTCCCGGCAGTGCAACAGATAACAGAGCAATTACCTGCAATCTCATTCCTTGTGAAGGTAAGTGCTAGCAAACAAACAAATAAAAAGCTATCACCTGTAGTCTCATTCCTTTCTTTTGTTGTACTTGTTTTTGAGTTGTAACATGCTTGTCTTTGTGTTGTGTCGTCCTGTCGTCACCTGAATGTTGTGTTGTAGCTACCTGGAACGCCTGGGGTCAGTGGAATAACCCTTGTCCTTCATGTGGTCTGGGCATCTCACGGACTTTCACTCGAACCAGAATATGTAACCAGCTCTCGGGTCAAACATTTTGCACTGGTTCCAGCACTTCCACAGAAGTCCGAACTTGCAGCATTCCCAATTGTATAGGTATTTTATATCTCGAATTATAATGTTCGTACATTTTTTAGAATATATACGTACCATGTATATGTCCATCATTCTTTACCAACCTCCATAAATCTCAAGACCTATTTGTTCATAGAATTAGATATTATATACTATAAACATACAACTGTCAATTTTATGACATGATGTGATTGCCATAGAAAAGAGAAAATGAACTAAAATATTGTGTAAAAGAATTGTAAGGCACAACAGAATTCAACATGTTTTGTACGCGATCCCTCTGAAGCAATTTCATCAGATATATTGTATATCGTTTTCATACAAACCGTTTGCGAGTTGGTTACACTGATATTGAAGCTGTAACAGAATGTAACCCAGGAAAAGAAGAGACACCTAGTGGGATACTGTATATGAAAATATACAAATGGTCAACTCTTAAATAAAGGTTCTATCTTCAACTGTCCGATGACTTGCATGGTATATAAACGTATGGTTGTCTACCAACTCATTTCAGTAAACTGCCTTCCACTAATTTGGGATAGTTTGGTTTTGACACACTGTACCTCTGAACGTCACTTCAGGAACCCATGCTTGCCATAAAAGGCGACTATGTTTGTCGTAAGAGGCGACTAACGGGATCGGGTGGTCAGACTCGCTGACTTGGTTGACACATGTCATCGGTTCCCAATTGCGCAGATCGATGCTCATGTTGTTGGTTACTGGATTGTCTAGTCCAGACTCGATTATTTTCAGACCGCCGCCATATAGCTGGAATATTGCTGACTGCGGCGTAAAACTAAACTCACTCACTCTGAAAGTCATCTTCCAAATGTTCTTATTTGTCATCAGTGAGGAAGTGCAGGGTTCCATACATTATCTTCTCAGTAAACGTTACATTACATCGGCCAAACATCAGATTGCGTCGCCAAACGTCACTCTTGACTGTTGGAAAGAAAATAAGAACATATATTTTATAACGGATATTAATATTAAATGAACAGGTACGCTGACTTTGGGACAGTTGAGTATATAAGTTTTAAGCTGATGACTTTACAGGGGGTAACATGTATCTGGCTATTTCAGGAACCTGGGCAGCATGGACCAGTTGGACCACACCAAACTGTCCGACCTGTGGACCAGTGGGTACACAAAGACAGGTTACAAGGACCAGGGTGTGCAACAAACAACTTTCCACTGATCAGGACTGTCCAGGGTCAGGCACTGACTCCAGACTCGATACCTGTTCAATTCCTGTATGTACAGGTACGTCTCTGGTGGATATATACGGATGTACACATTATTATCTTGCTCTATAAGTACAACATGTATGTTGTGCTATTCACGTTTTGTTTTGTGTGTTCCTGCGTAACCTTGATGTCTGCTACCTCTGTCTTAATGTGCTATTGACATATTTGTTTCCAACTTGCAACATGTTTGTCTTTGTGTTGTGTCGTCCTGTCGTCACCTGAATGTTGTGTTGTAGCTACTTGGAATACCTGGGGTCAGTGGAATAACCCTTGTCCATCATGTGGTCTGGGCATCTCACGGACTTTCACTCGAAGCAGAACATGTAACCAGGTGGCTGGTCAAGCATTTTGTACTGGTTCCAGTACTTCCACAGAAGTCCGAACTTGCAGCATACCCAATTGCATAGGTATTCCGACTTCGCTATTTATTGTTTGCCACACTCATTATAAACACGTTGATTAAGTAGGAATGAGTCTGAAGTGATTATCTTCAAATCATACGATATCACTGGAAGTTCTTTCAGCATCCGATATCAAAGTGACTTTTTGTTACAGAAATTCTGAATAATAATATAATACGACATATTTTGGTAAGACGAAAACCAAAGCAAATTCACCAATACATCATGTACAAAGTCAGTTCTTCACCTTAAACAAAGTGGTACACTTGGAAACAAGGAATTGTATCAGACATAATTTGTGTCGCTCATGGGTATAATTTTGAAACTACCTGCAGATGAATACCGTAAAACGTTTTCAAGATTTATGTTTGCCGCTTTCAAAACCTGGATAGAAAAATCGTGCTCAATTATACTTCAAAAGCGGTGAACTGTAAAACTACAAAGACTTTGGAATTTTGATCGACATGCAGGGCAACTTGACCAGTAGAAAGAGTAAATCTTCCTTTTTGAGATGCCACCTTGTGGAGAGATTTATGACAGACTAGATCTTTACGTGCATATGTAAAAATGAAACACATGAGGCCATCTCACTTGTCACCTCTATTTCTAGCTCAATTTTGATGAGTCAGTACGAAGTTAATTGGCTGTTTGATAGTTATTGAATGACTTTAGGTCAGCGACATACCTGAAACTTAAATCAAACGTCTTTATTTTTGCAACCCGAGTAGAGATTCTGTGTCTTATGTGTAAGGAAAGAGAGCCGACCAAGATCGTTTTGTAGCCATGCTAGTGTCTGTTTCTCGTCTAAAGTTACCCAACCCAATACCTCAAATCCCCGCCCTTGCCCAAATGTAAATAATTGTTATCAGTGATAGATATGCAGGGGTTTACACATGGCCCTCGCGGTAAATATCAGTTCAGAATTAATCTGGCATGTTTTTAGAAATTATCCGATGCAACACAATAATACACTCTAAGTGGTTCCATTGTCAAAACCAAAACGGGCACTGACTTTAGAACACACATAGATTTTGGTTTGAAATTGACACCTTTACAAAAGGTAATGTATCGTAATTTCAGGAACTTGGGCAGCATGGACCAGTTGGACCACACCGAACTGTCCCACCTGTGGACCAGTGGGTACACAAAGACAGGTTACAAGGACCAGGGTGTGCAACAAACAACTTTCCACTGATCAGGACTGTCCAGGGTCAGGCACTGACTCCAGGTTCGATACCTGTTCAATTCCCGTATGTACAGGTACGTCTCTAGTGGATATATGCGGATGTACACATTATTATCTTGCTCTATAAGTACAGTATGCATGTTTTTGCTTGTGCTATTCAAGTTTTGTTTTGTTTTGTTTTGTGTGTTCCTGCGTAACCTTGATGTCTGCCACCTCTGTCTTAATCTGCTATTGACGTATTTGTTTCCAAGTTGTAACATGCTTGTCTTTGTGTTGTGTCGTCCTGTCGTCACCTGAATGTTGTGTTGTAGCTACTTGGAATACCTGGGGTCAGTGGAATAACCCTTGTCCATCATGTGGTCTGGGCATCTCACGGACTTTCACTCGAAGCAGAACATGTAACCAGGTGGCTGGTCAAGCATTCTGTACTGGTTCCAGTACTTCCTCAGAAGTCCGAACTTGCAGCATTCCCAATTGTATAGGTATTTATACTGTAACATGTCCTGCTTTCCATACTCGTTTCATCTACCTTGGTTCAATAGAAATGGACCTGTATAAATATATTATCAGGTATCATGTACATGTGTAAAACCACGGAATCGCATATCCATGACTCACTGCAAACCTCCAATAAACCCCACCACGAAGATGTCTATAGAATAAAATGGAGATGACAAAACGTAATGGATGATCAACTTCTTTATGTTCCCAATATAGCTTCCTATACCGCATTCGAGCATAAGATGTCATATTTCAAGTATAAGAAGTCATATGCTTGAAAACGGTATATGAAGCTGTACCAAAACGTCGTAATTTTCAAATTAAAAAGGTTGATCATCCATAAAGTTTTGGCATCTCTATACCACCAACTTCTAGTTGTGCCATCCATACAAACTTTAAAACTAAATGGTAAAAGAGATTTACCAATATTCTCTTTGTACTCGAGGTCAGTTTAAATTTACTTTCATTTTTTGCACAAATTATCCTGAACAAAATATTGAGCCTCCCGACATCACCATTGACTCTATGAAAGGGAATTAGTTACAACAACCCCTGCCAAGTGGTTCCAATATCAGAACCGTAACGGAAACTGACTTTAGAACAGTTATACAGATTTAGGTTTGAAGCTGACAGCTTTATGCGGAGTAACAAATGTCGGGAATTTCAGGAACCTGGGCAGCATGGGCCAGCTGGACCACACCGAACTGTCCCACCTGTGGACCAGTAGGTACACAAAGACAGGTTACCAGGACCAGGGTGTGCAACAAACAACTTTCCACTGATCAGGACTGTCCAGGGTCAGGCACTGACTCCAGGTTCGATACCTGTTCAATTCCCGTATGTACAGGTACGTCTCTAGTGGACATGTACGAATGTATAATACATGCTATTTCTGCTCTATTCCTGTCATAGACACATCTTTGCTTGTGTTTTTCCCTGTTATATGTGTGTGTTCCTGTGCAGTCTTGCTGCATGCCACCTTTGTGTTGATGTGCTTTTGTTGTACTTGTTTTTGAGTTGTAACATGTTTTTCTTTGTGTTGTGTCCTCTTCTTGTGATGTGATGTGAATGTCGTGTTGTAGCTACTTGGAATACCTGGGGTCAGTGGAATAACCCTTGTCCATCATGTGGTCTGAGCATCTCACGGACTTTCACTCGAAGCAGAACATGTAACCAGGTGGCTGGTCAAGCATTCTGTACTGGTTCCAGTACTTCCTCAGAAGTCCGAACTTGCAGCATTCCCAATTGTATAGGTATTTATACTGTAACATGTCCTGCTTTCCATACTCGTTTCAACTACCTTGGATGAGTAGAAATGGACCTGTATAAATATATTATCAGGTATCATGTACGTGTGTACAACCACGGAATCGCATGTTTCATGAATCATTGCAGTAAGAACGGGAATTAATGACAATTACACAAAACGGACACTGACTTTAAAACAGTTGAGTATTGGCTTGGGTTTGAAGGTTCCAGCTCCACTGAGGGTGACACTTGCTGGCTATTTCAGGAACCTGGGCAGCATGGACCACCTGGAGCACTCCAAACTGTCCCACCTGTGGACCAGTGGGTACACAAAGACAGGTTACAAGGACCAGGGTGTGCAACAAACAACTTTCCACTGATCAGGACTGTCCAGGATCAGGCACTGACTCCAGGTTCGATACCTGTTCAATTCCCGTATGTACAGGTACGTCTCTGGTGGACATGTACGGCTGTATACATGTCATATCTGCTCTATTCCTGTCCTACATACGTCTTCGCTTGTGTTTGTACTGTTAAATGTTGTGTGTTGATGTGCTTTTGACGTCTTTGTTTTCAAGTTGTTACATGGTTTTCTTTGTGTTGTGTCCTCGTCTCGTCATCTGAATGTTGTGTTGTAGCTACTTGGAATACCTGGGGTCAGTGGAATAACCCTTGTCCATCATGTGGTCTGAGCATCTCACGGACTTTCACTCGGACCAGAACATGTAACCAGCTGTCCGGCCAAGCAGTTTGTACTGGTTCCAGTACTTCCTCAGAAGTCCGAACTTGCAGCATTCCCAATTGTATAGGTATTTTAACCTCGACGTTTATTGTTTTCTCCGTCCATTCCAAATACTTTGATTGAGGTGGAACGGGCCTTTAGAAAATATATTTATATCTAACATTCCCTGATGGATGGGTATTTTGCCTTCGACCTTAATTATTTTCCACATTCATTTCACACATTTTGTTTCGGTACGATTGAGCTGGTAGTTGTTTGTACTTTAAGGCATTTTAAAAAATGTCTTCATGCCACACGATATCATTTGATTATCATCAGAATCGAAATGCAAACTGAAACCTTAATGCTTTACAGAAATTGTAAAGCATAGTGTAATGCAGCATTTTAACAGGACATTCTCTGAAGCAAATTTATCAGATACATGACATCGTTTTCATACAAACTGTATTTCCTTTTGAGATGGTTAAGCCTCTATTTGTATGCTACAGAAACGTATGTTTTTTCCTACTCTTCAATTTTAATGAATAGCTTTTGTATGATCTTTGCTAGTTACAGTCTACCATGATATTCAAGAAACCCACTTTCCATATTCTTAAACCCTTTGCTAAACTTTGAAGCAATGGTAGATTGGTGGCTGTGTTATAAACATGTGTTTATGACACTACCGAAGGTCTGAAGGTCCGAGGTATTCACGAAAACGTCAGCGTGTCCAGGCCCACATTCTGCACGTGTCACAAACACATGCTAAGTCAGACGTTTACATGACAAAAACCGGGACGGTATAGATCATGTCAAAATAGAGGACGGCATCCAACATCATTTCTTTCACAGTTGAAAAAATGTGAACTGCAAATGTTGGAACTTTGTGATTTTTGATCGACATGAAAGGAAAGCTGACCACTGGAAAGAATATATCCTTCCTTCTAAGATGCAGCTTTGTGGAGAGAGATTCATTACAGACTAGATCTTTTCGTATATAATTTATGTAAATATGAAACACGCGAGGCGATCTCCCTTGTCATATTCATTTCCAGTTTTAGATTAAGCGGTTCTTGAATGGCATTAGATCATCAAGGAAACTTTCCGATAAATCATGTCCAAATTACTTTGTTTTATTTTACTGACCCGGACAGAGATTCTGTTTCCTATGTATAGCGAAAGAGGCCCGCTGTGAGTTGTCTTCATTTAGCACCACTGAAATCGTCCACTTCTTTTTTAAATATTACCCAGGGGCGGTGGGGTAGTCTAGTGGTTAAGGTGTTCACTCGTAATGCCGAAGATCCGGGTTCGATTCGCCATATGGGTACAATGTGTGAAGCTCATTTCTGGTTTCCCCGACATGATATTGCTGAAATTGTTGTCTTCGCTGTAAATGTCATTTAACATTGGCATTTGTTTCTTGGGGAATTTCCCCAAAGAAAAAATGCTTTATTGACTGTTAGAAATAATATTATAAACATAAATCATGACAAGAGGTTTCAATATCATAAACGAAATGGGGACTGACTTTCGAATACTTCAGTACAGGTTTAGGTATGAAGTTGCTGCCTTCGCGGAGGGTGACATTCGCTGGCTATTTCAGGAACTTGGGCAGCATGGACCAGTTGGACCACACCGAACTGTCCCACCTGTGGACCAGTGGGTACACAAAGACAGGTTACAAGGACCAGGGTGTGCAACAAACAACTTTCCACTGATCAGGACTGTCCAGGGTCAGGTACTGACTCCAGACTCGATACCTGTTCAATTCCCGTATGTACAGGTACGTCTCTGGTGGACATGTACGAATGTATAATACATGCTATTTCTGCTCTATTCCTGTCATAGACACATCTTTGCTTGTGTTTTTTCCTGTTATATGTGTGTGTTCCTGTGCAGTCTTGCTGCATGCCACCTTTGTGTTGATGTGCTTTTGTTGTACTTGTTTTTGAGTTGTAACATGTTTTTCTTTGTGTTGTGTCCTCTTCTTGTGATGTGATGTGAATGTCGTGTTGTAGCTACTTGGAATACCTGGGGTCAGTGGAATAACCCTTGTCCATCATGTGGTCTGGGCATCTCACGGACTTTCACTCGAAGCAGAACATGTAACCAGGTGGCTGGTCAAGCATTCTGTACTGGTTCCAGTACTTCCTCAGAAGTCCGAACTTGCAGCATTCCCAATTGTATAGGTATTTATACTGTAACATGTCCTGCTTTCCATACTCGTTTCAACTACCTTGGATGAGTAGAAATGGACCTGTATAAATATATTATCAGGTATCATGTACGTGTGTACAACCACGGAATCGTGTTTCATGAATCACTGCAAACCTCCAATAAACCTCATAACGAAGATATTTATAGATTTAAATGGTAAAATACCTTTAGCAATGCTACCTTTGTTGTTTTTGTTGTGTTAGGTGCTTTTGAGGTCGCCTTCGCCTGTTGTTCGCCTTCAGTTTATATATGCTGTCATTCGGAGCAACAGATTGAGCCTCCAAAAATCACCCTTACCACATGAGTATTGATTCTAGCTCTACCAAGGGTAACCGATCTTGGGAATTTCAGGAACCTGGGCAGCATGGACCAGCTGGACCACACCGAACTGTCCCACCTGTGGACCAGTGGGTACACAAAGACAGGTTACCAGGACCAGGGTGTGCAACAAACAACTTTCCACTGATCAGGACTGTCCAGGGTCAGGCACTGACTCCAGGTTCGATACCTGTTCAATTCCCGTATGTACAGGTACGTCTCTGGTGGACATGTACGAATGTATAATACATACCATTTCTGCTCTATTCCTGTCATAGACACATCTTTGCTTGTGTTTTTTCCTGTTATATGTGTGTGTTCCTGTGCAATCTTGCTGCATGCCACCTTTGTGTTGATGTGCTTTTGTTGTACTTGTTTTTGAGTTGTAACATGTTTTTCTTTGTGTTGTGTCCTCTTCTTGTGATGTGATGTGAATGTCGTGTTGTAGCTACTTGGAATACCTGGGGTCAGTGGAATAACCCTTGTCCATCATGTGGTCTGAGCATCTCACGGACTTTCACTCGAAGCAGAACATGTAACCAGGTGGCTGGTCAAGCATTCTGTACTGGTTCCAGTACTTCCTCGGAAGTCCGAACTTGCAGCATTCCCAATTGTATAGGTATTTATACTGTAACATGTCCTGCTTTCCATACTCGTTTCAACTACCTTGGATGAGTAGAAATGGACCTGTATAAATATATTATCAGGTATCATGTACGTGTGTACAACCACGGAATCGTGTTTCATGAATCACTGCAAACCTCCAATAAACCTCATAACGAAGATATTTACAGATTTAAATGGTAAAATATATTTAGCAATGCTACCTTTGTTGTTTTTGTTGTGTTAGGTGCTTTTGAGGTCGCCTTCGCCTGTTGTTCGCCTTCAGTTTATATATGCTGTCATTCGGAGCAACAGACTGAGCCTCCAAAAATCACCCTTACCACATGAGTATTGATTCTAGCTCTACCAAGGGTAACCGATCTTGGGAATTTCAGGAACCTGGGCAGCATGGACCAGCTGGACCACACCGAACTGTCCCACCTGTGGACCAGTGGGTACACAAAGACAGGTTACAAGGACCAGGGTGTGCAACAAACAACTTTCCACTGATCAGGACTGTCCAGGGTCAGGCACTGACTCCAGACTCGATACCTGTTCAATTCCCGTATGTACAGGTACGTCTCTGGTGGACATGTACAGATGAATACACTATGATCATGGGCCCTTGAATTCAAAGTATATAAAACGGGCTTATGAAGTTCGTGAGACCACAAATGATTCGAGATTAGCTAGCCTACTCTATTAATGCCATATGTACGTCTTATCTATTGTCTTTCCTGTCATGTGGTGCGTGTAGTATGTTCCTGTGTAATGTTGTTGAGTGATAGTTAAGTGTGGATATTCTTTTGTGGATATGACAAGTTGTAACATGTTTGTCTTTGTGTTTTATTCTCTTCTCGAGATGTGAATCAATGTTGTGTTGTAGCTACTTGGAACACCTGGGGTCCGTGGAATAGCCCTTGTCCATCATGTGGTCTGGCCATCTCACGGACTTTCATTCGAACCAGAACATGTAACCAGCTGTCCGGTCAAGCATTCTGTACTGGTTCCAGCACTTCCACAGAAGTCCGATCTTGCATCATTCCCAATTGTATAGGTATGATGATCTCGAAATATATTGTTTTTCAGATCCAGTTAAGATATTTTAAATTGATATGTGATGAACATATTCATATTTGCTACTCAGTTCCCAAGAGCGTGAGAGTGAGTTTAGTTTCAAGCCCTATTTACCAAAGTAAATAAATAAGTAATCATACAATACGCCTTGGTTATTCAAGACAGACACTGAAGCAGATTCATCAGGTTCAAGATTCAAAAATGTACCGCCACTGCATGTGGTGAAACTAAAACAAGAGTAAACCAGCTGGAGTCATATTATTCAGAAACTGGTTATACGACATACCTTGTGATAATCACGGCATGTACAATCATTTTTAGGAACCTGGACACAGTGGAACAGCTGGGTGGCCACCGGATGTCCATCATGTAACCCTACCGGCTCCACGTCCACAGGAACTTTCACTCGGACCAGAACATGTAACAAAACGAGTAGCACAGATTCAGACTGCCCTGGTCCAGCCTCAGACACCAAAACAGACACATGCAACATTGTCACATGTCGAGGTGAGTGTGTCTCTTATTTCTCACAGAACTAAATCTGTGGATGTAGCCTAGAGGTCAAAACGGTCACTTGTTCCACCGAAGTCCCATGTTCTGTAATAAGAAATATTGTTAACAGTATTCTCGTCAACATGTGGACGTAATGTGAAAGGCCATCCGGACGTGATACAGCTCCCAGGCATCAATCGCTCCTATTTACTTTCAGACATGAAAGTGCCCTAGGACATGGCTGCGATATCATTGGTGTCGAGAGTTTAGGATAAATGATTCAGATAACATTTAGCACATTTTTAAACATAGAAAATCACAGAATAACAAGCTACTGTGTAATATCGTGTTTTAGTCGGGACGTGGACGGCGTGGTCGGCATGGTCAGCCGGCAACTGCCCCACCTGTGGGAACAATGTGTCCACCGTACAGAATCGAACCCGTACCTGCTTCAAGACCGATGCAGCTGATACAGACTGTCCTGGCATTACAAGTGAAACGCAAACCGTGACCTGCCAGATTCCCCAGTGCCAAGGTAATAAAACGACCACGTCCTCGTCAGTAGCCCGGCAAGACTATCACATTCATATGACCATGTTTGGAAAGTAATCAAACTGTTCAGTACAGTCCTGAATATGTTTTCAAAACGAAAATTCGTTTTCGAATCTCTACGTCCACTGAACTAAGCTGCTTGGTATATTCTCAATGTCATTGTGTGTACGGTTGTGGTGTGTGTCCGATCGACACATTTGTTTTTGCAGCTTAAATGTTATCAATGTTGTGATTTGTGTCGATGGGATGTACTTGTGTTGTCAAATGTTTTAAAGTTGTGTTGTATCTGCCAGCGACCAACATTATGATTCGCAATCTGTATTTCACTTTATTCCATTTACCTTTGTGTTTAATGTGAAATTCATCGGCACGTTTTCACTGCAAACAGACTATAGCTGTATGCTGTATTGGTGTATGTTAGTGGTGTTGTACTGTCTTGTGTTCTAGCTACCTGGAACACCTGGGGCGCGTGGATAGATCCAGGTTGTCCACTGTGCGGTCAGGGGGTCACACGAATTGCCTCTCGAACCAGAACATGTAATCAGCTGGCGGGCCAAACATTTTGTTCGGGGAGCAGTTTTAGCACTGAAGTCAGGACGTGCATCATTCCCAACTGCATAGGTCTGATTATTCAAATGAGTAACCACATTACTTCGGTGTCTCTCATATCCCATACTTCCTTTCACTTAAAAATTTACTTTGCTCTGATTTAGGTGAGGGATTCATTTGTAAACGTCTAACTACGAATCGATGTTTCTTATTGATTGAATTATGATAAACAGTTCTGAAACGCATCCTGTTGAATAGGCTTCAGAAACAAAATAGGAAACACTTGTTTAATACTTACTTAAAACCCGCGTGATGTGAGACTTCCATGAATACATAAAGAAGAAGATAATATAAAACACTTCCAGGAACCTGGACTGCGTGGACAAGCTGGGATGGACCTCCCTGTCCCACATGTGGACCATCGGGGACAACACGATCAGTGTCCCGATCTAGGACTTGCAATAAAGCGACATCGACTGATGCCGATTGTCCTGGACTCAGCACATCGTTTAGAACCGACCAGTGTTCAATTCCTTTATGTACAGGTACAACTAAGGCTTTGCGATACCCCATTGCATCATTTGGACAGGTGCCCTGATTTTCAGTGACTAATAATCGTATTGTCTGTTTTTTTAAAAGCGTTACCCACACCCTTGAATGAATCGCCCACCCCGAGTAGAGTGCAGGGAATGTGTAACATGCAGTTCCTGTCATGCGTGTTCATGTTGCAATCCTATTGTGTTTGTGCTGTGTAACATCCAGTTCCTACCTGTACCCCGTTTGAGATTAGTCGTGTTGATGTTGTAGTCGCTACAGTGGGCTTGTGTTGTGTTGTGTTGTAGCTACTTGGAATACATGGGGAGCATGGATTGACCCGGGATGTCCTTCATGTGGGTTGAACATAGAACGAACTGCAGTAAGAACCCGAACATGTAACCAAGTTCCCGGTGCAGCGTTTTGCGTTGGTTCCAGTTTTTCATCAGAAACTAGGACTTGCACTATTTCCAACTGCCAAGGTTTGATATATATATATATATACATCTATATCTATGGTTTGCTTAATCTAGCGGCATTAGTGTCACATTGTAAACTCTTTTCAAATGCTGACTTCAGGTAGAGGTGTGGTCACAACGATTCTTACGACCGATTCCTTTCTGCTTAAAGTCGCTTGTGACTACGGTTTTTATTGCATCAGTTTGCAGGGTATAAAATATTGCATAATTTTATGCAGCATATAATATAGAAAATGTGTTTCACTTACTCACTGATTATATCCTTGCTAAATTCCCCAGTATAGGTACATATAATTGTGCCACTACGCACAGGCTAAACATATTGGCCATGTTGAGTGATACTGCACAATACCATGCTGACAGGGTCACATTGGTCACGGGCTGATTCGTCCGTAGGATGACATCTCTAACACGTGCTGGCTATTTCAGGAACCTGGGCAGCGTGGACCAGCTGGAGCACACCTAACTGTCCCACCTGTGGACCAGTAGGTACACAAAGACAGGTTACCAGGACCAGGGTGTGCAACAAACAACTTTCCACTGATCAGGACTGTCCAGGGTCAGGCACTGACTCCAGGTTCGATACCTGTTCAATTCCCGTATGTACAGGTATGTATCTCTTCGACACGAACGGGTATGTACAAATGATGGCACCAGATCAATCTACGGGTGAATTTGTTTCAAGAGTATGTCATGAACAATGTCATATTAGTGTGCTTCTAGTTGTGCTGGAGTAGTAACACCAATCTGTGAATGTGCTTTTGATGTTTATGACACATTTGTTGTGTTTGTGTTGTGTAGTCTGTAAATGTTGTGTTGTAGCTACCTGGAACACCTGGGGCGCATGGGTAGATCCAGGTTGTCCATCTTGTGGGGTGGGAATCACGCGCACAGCCTCTCGAACCAGAACATGTAACCAGCTGCCGGGTCAAGCGTTTTGCTCTGGATCCAGTCTTGACCAGCAAGTTAGAACTTGCAACATTGCCAATTGTATAGGTACTTTTCCATCGTTAGTACTTGTTTTGCAACATGCATCTGAATGTAGTCGTGATGAACGTGCGCCTGAGACAAGGTTGTATACGTTCAGTGTACATGACAAGTGCGGAAGTAATATGGTGCACAAACATTTGGTGGGGTGTCATCAATCAAAGTATGGTTGTTTGGTTGTGTAGGGTCATAATAATTTGTGGTGTATAATTATGCAGGATATGGACATTCTGCGGTGTATAAACACTTTCAGGTATATAATACCTGCAAGGTATTGATATTTTGAAATGTGTAAACGTGCAGAATATCAATGTTTTGTGGTGTATAAACTTGCAAGGTATCAACGTTTTGTGGTGTATAAACTGCCAGATATTACTATTTCGTGATATATAGAACCTGCAGGCTATGAATGTTTTGAGGTATATTAACTTGAAGGGTATTAATATTTTGTCGTGTATAAATTTGCAAGGTATTACTATTTCGTGGATTATAAACTTGCAGCGCATTAATGTTTTGTTGTCGCTTGTGCCTCGTCGGACATTATTGCCGCAGATACTGTGTGAAAGCTTGTTCTAAGAGGTCACCGGCAGCAAAGAGGGGCCAGAGTTGGTTCATGCCCGTGACCCATCCCAGATGCATAGACGGGAGTCCTTAGCAATCACCGGATTACTTGGTTCTGACAAGGTTATTTGCAAATCGACTAGTGAAGGTCCCGGGGTAGAATAGACCTTCAGCAACCCATGCTTGCCATGAAAGGTGACTATGCTTGTCGTAAGAGGCAGCTAACGGGATCGGGTGGTCAGGCTCGCTGACGTGGTTGACACATGTCATCGGTTCCCAATTGCACAGATCGATGCTCATGTTGTTGGCCACTGGGTTGTCTGGTCCAGACTCGATTATTTACAGACCGCCATATAGCTGGAATATTGCTGGGTGCGGCGTGAAACTAAAACTAAACTCACCCACTCACTTATTTGCAAATGGGCGTTGTAACTGGACATCGATGGTTGCTGCGTTAAACAAGAGAAACCAAAAACAACTAAACAAAACAAGACATATAGCAACATAAACCAAACAAACAAAACGAATAAACAGATAAACAAACAACAGTCATGCAAGCTAAAGCAACATGAAGTAAATGGACTGCATTCCCATATATTTTCACAGGAACCTGGTCTGCATGGACGGCTTGGAATCTGCCCAACTGCCCATTCTGTGGGCCGGTCAACACTGTACGACGGGTCAGCAGAACACGAGTGTGCAACAAAGCCTCTGTAACGCACTCAGACTGCGGAGGAAGCAACACTGACTACAGGAACGATGCGTGCAACATACCAACCTGTAAAGGTATAACTGTGACTCGGAACCTGTGAAGATCCGGGTCAGAATTGCTTTAGTCTCCTGGCTTGTCGTAAGACAAAATGTACGAGATCGGTTGGGCAGGCTCACTGACCTGGAATATTGATGAATGTGGCGTAAAACAACCAACCATCCAACCAATTACTGCTTTTAGGTCAAATTCACATCTTTGTACAAGTATCAAAGTCGTTAACGGAACGTTGCGAATGAAAAGAACGTAAAGACTTGGACAAGGTTTCATGTGCTCATCACCATTAAAGGCATGAACATCCAGCAATGCTTGAACATGGACTGACCACACTTTTTCTTTTTTTACAGATGTTCCAGGTAAGAGTAGATCAGGTGATCACAGAGTCAACAGATGAGTATGGACCGGTGAAAACTGTCTAACTTGAGGGTGGTCTTAGTAATTCCGTCCTGGTCTCACGTCGTAACATCATGGGATTATAGCTAAATCCTCACATTTATTACCGCATACTTAAAAATGTTTTTTGTCCAGTATTAGCAAGAATAATCATTATGATCTCTCCTCCTACAGTGTAGACTGTAGGACTTCAGTATCTATCTAAAAGTAGGGGAGATTGGATTTACAAGATTGATAAAATACAAATGATGACGCCAAGGAGGAGACGGATGGTGAAGAGAAAATTACGGGGGGAAATGTTACAATTTATTCTATTCCTCTGGAAATGTTTCATGGATGTACATTACTTTTGCTCATTGAATTGTCATTGGCTAGTCGTATGCTCTCAAAATTGAATATCCGCTACTTTTTGGAATGACTCATTTTGGTGTCATTGAACCCCAGGTTTGTGCGCCAACGTCATGAACGTAAGTGGCGTCGGCTACCGCTACCACCCCAATGACTGTGACAAGTACGTCCAGTGCTACTTCAACCCCAACGGCGAGGTTACAGCAGTGTACCGCACATGTCCATTTGGTCACTACTGGTCTCAGGCGACCCTCAGATGTGACCACTCATGGAAGGTGACCTGTCCACACGGTAAGTGCCTGTCCAGTTTGATAGTTGGATGCATTCGAGGATGAATATGTTGGCTACATAGGGATAATTTGGTGTATTTTTCACTCTTTGAAAAATACATTTAAATCTATACTCAAAGTGTAACAAGCATTATTCAAACAGAACAGATTTTTTCCCTCATTGAATCTAACCAGTTTGAAAAATACAATATGGAAGCATATGGAAGCAACAAATTCAGTTAACTGTATATATTTTTTTTAAAACTTGGATCACAACAAAGAAATCTGTATGGCCAAAACATCAATTCTGAAACGCCCAGTCTCAACCAAGTCATTCTTTAAAAGTCATTGGAGGTGAAAAGGTCTGCTTTCAGCCAGCACTACTTGTTTCCATATGATTGCTAATTGTTCCTTAAAACAGACGCGACCGCTAGAAACTGATGTCCCTTGACGTTTGCAATTCGGTTATAGCTCCTAGTTTCATCTGTGTTTCCTGGTCAGTTGCAAATTCTGTCAATATAATATTGATGAAGTACATCAGTGTCAATGGCTATCAGTCTTCTTTTCTCTCACCCTTACTCTGTATTTTGCTCACCAATGTTTGTATACCAATGTTTGGACACCAATGTCTGTATAACAATGACTGTCACTTCTCATTAAATGACATGGTTACTGTGAAATTTGCAGATAACGCCGCTCTTTCTGGTCCAATTTCTGATTCTGAACATTATTATCGTAAAGGCATCGCAAAATATTCTAGCTTTGTGTAAAGACAATTTTCTTTACACCTGAAAGTAGAATTAACAGTTCCCATATTTTAGCTCACCATTTTAAACTACTCCTATGTGGAATTATCATACTATCCAGTATTCGTCTTGTTAATACAACAAAAATGTTTTTGAATAGTCATCATTCATGCGATAACTACAAACTCAGCCTGTCTACCTATGTGGTAAATTATATGGAATCGTCACAGATCATTTTGTGCACCTTATTATTGTGTGCGTTTTGTGAATTTTCTATGTATTCATTTTGATGCCGTTTTTGATGCCAACAGAATTTCTTCGGGGACACCAAAGTTTTGTTTTATCTTGGTATTCCCGATGTTCTCAGAGTGTAAGTACCTGCTTTGGATATGTTACCAGAGAAGTGCAATGACACATGCATGACGACATACAACATGGAGGGCAGTTGTCGCGCCTATTGGTCATGTGACAAGGGCAAGGCCCAAGCTGAGTGTTGCGCTGTAGGCTCCCGATACGTAGTAGGAAAAGGCTGCTTCCCGGACCTGTATTGTCGAGATCCCTGCCCCACGCCTTGCACGCCGGCTGGTAAGTGTAACGTGATTCCGTGGGTCTTTGACGCTGGTTGCTCTTGCTCAGAAGTTGTTTGACTTTCTCATTGAGGACATCTTTGTGAACTTTAGTGCAAACATTTCGCCAAGAAGCAGGCACCGCCATGGGTACCATTTGTGCTCCCCTCCTTGAAAATTTGTTTCTTTACGCATATATATGAGAATTTCTGCCTGGGTTGGCAAAATCAAAACATGGTAACTTGGGCAAGAAGTTTAAGTTAAGGTTCCGATGCATTGATGATTTGATATCGTTCAATAACTATCAAATTGCCAGTTGCCTTCGGCTAATTTAATCATTTGAAATTGAAATTAAGGAGACTATTGAAATTAAGGTTGCCTCAACTGTTTCATATTTAAACCTATACATAAAGAATCAGAGTGACAGAAACTCTCCACAATGCTGTATGACAAAAGGTATGATTTCAACTGTCCAACCGTCAACTTAACTTTCATGTCTCATGGTGTTTCCTATTTTGGCTTCTATCATGCATTCCCGAATTATTCAGGCGAACAATTAGTTTGACGAAGCGTGTGACCCCTATTTAGGCAGGATACCATTTCGCGAAGACCTGATATCACCACTAATTCATAGTGATTTGATAAACACATGCTCCGTTATCGTATCGCATGGTGACTATCTATGGATTGCCTTGTTCTGACCCAATTATTTTATAAACAACAAAGTACACTTTCAATACAGCCGAATCAAATATGTATTCATTTTAGAGTCAGTTGTAAAATCGATTATGCATTACGAACACATTTCTAATCGATGCAGAGAGTGTTTGGTCGCTTCTGTTTCTATGCATTAACAGTGGACTAGAGTAAGAATTACCTAAATATAAGAGCGCATCCTCCGTGCTGTGTACAGGCTCACTACCAGCATCACGTGACCACTACTTACATATACGGATGACCGTACGGGCAGCTGATACCAACATTGCCATTGATAGATGGTCACCGATACCAACATTCAAAGGCAGATGATATGATATATGATATTGATACAGGTATTTCGTTCTGGGCAATTCCGAATATCCTACTTTGCCACAGGGAGGGGTAAGGGAAAATTATAACTGCTGTGTTAACAGTGGAATGGAAGAAGAGCTGTATTGTTTAAACCAGTGCTACAGTGCTTAATGTGTATTAAATCGACCAAACAATACATATGGTATGGAAGACATGAAGTCCCCTATGCGCATACAGAATTGATGAAATGACGGGAATGTGTTACAGAGACGTGCGATAAAGCCCCCGTATGGGACAACTCTCAGGACTACAAAATGAACGTTGGTTTTCTTGGATGGATGAACACCAGCTGCATCCCCGGCGCCTACTTCGACATCCTCGAGTGCGGCTGCAACGTGCGCAAGAATGACAGTAAGTCATCATCTCGTCATGTTAACATCCCCGTGGCTCAGACAGTAACGAAAATATTGAAGTTGATATCTAAAACATATACCACTTCTTTTCAATAATAGATTGATGTTAACTATATTGATAGCCTATTGTATTCATTAAGAACCACTTCTGTATGAAGTTAAGTTAATAAATTATATGTATTAGCAATATTCTGTCACATTTGCATCTGTGGCCCTTTCTGTTATCGTTCACCTAACTTTCTGCTTTACACACATTCTGTAAGTGTCTGTTATCTGGATTTGCAGCTTGCAAGCAAGAGTTTTCGCTGACAGTCAACAACCAGACAGCGATTCAAGGAGACATGGTGAAACTTGACGCAGTGAACGTTACCAGTGGCGTCGCCGTCTTTACTGGAGTGGGCAAAATGGTGGCTGACGTGAAGCTAGCCGAGGCCGGTGTCGGATGTCCAGTTGTACTCAGGTTTAGGTACAGAGAAAACGGAAGTGGCGGGAGACAGGTTCTTGCCAGCAGCAGCGACTGTCGTCATGGCAACACAATGATCATTGCCCTCCAAGACGGCACTCTGACCTTTGAACTGACGTCGTGGTACGGGACGCTACTAAGCATGCCTTTGTCTACAGCGGTACGTACTTACATCATCAGGAGAATGTATGATGACTATTTCCTGTCCTCGCAATGAGTCACACTGTGCTCTTTACAGGAAATAAACTGCACCAATGTACCAATGTAGAAGAGAGATATTTCGTTGTAGTAGTCCGAGGGCTGACATTCGTTGGTCTTTCTACCAACGCTCTATAACGTAAAGATCTCTTACAATGACGTGAGGGTTTCTGCCTGTGACGTATCTCGCGGAGAAGGGTTTCATGGTTCGTAAGACGACGTTCAGATTTGTTTTATGATTTCCACGAATATTGTAAATAGTGAAATTTACAGGATATGATTACAACTTTAGGGTCTGGCCACGTCGACATGGAAGGATGTCACCTTCATGTATAACGGCAAGGTCCTGACCGGGATCATCAGGCAGGGCAACTACAGGGTGATGGGCCAGCTGTTTGGTAAGTGGAAGTTGTAGCTCTAACACCCATTTGCTGGTGAAAGTTGTAGCTGTAACACCCACTTAGTTGGTGGAAGTGATGTAACCGTTCGGTAAATTGACTAGAAACGGATGTTTGCAAGTGGACTAGTTACAACTGTTTGGTAAGTGGAGCTGATGCAGCTGATTTTGATATCATAAGGATATTACATCTACACTAAATCCCCACAATGATTTAATTTATATATCCGCAAACGTAACAATACATATTACCCATGAGTCAAAGTAAAGTATCAACAAACGGCTCATATAATAGACAATGCACTAATTATACCCTGTAAAGGTAACAACGTTTGTGGTTTCATGGGATGAATAATATTATGTTCCAAGATATTGTTGTATGATCAATATTTGATACATTACACTGCGACAGTCATGCCCGAGGTTCATACATCATGGTAGATTTGACCTTGTGAAGTAGTAAATAAAGAAACAAATGTTGATAATCAAAATGTCACGTCAGCAGGAATTTCTTCAATTGTATATTCATCACTCTAGGGTGTTGGGACCAGACAAATGATAGCTGCATTTACATATGAGAATATCTTTAGACCCAGCGTTTGCATCCCGGGGATTTCAGTATCATTGCCATATGTGTACAATCCCCTTTGTTATCTGCAGCGCCCAAAGTGAACGTGGCAGCGTGCGGTTTGACCTTCGGCTCCGACGGTTCTGTGCTGACAGCGTTCGATGGCCAGATGGGTGAGGTAGGTTGCTCCAATGACAACACCGCTACGTTTGATATACGACTACAACATTTAAATATATGAGGTGTAGTGGAGAAATTTACCAGGAGCCACGATCAATGATAATTGCTCAATAATGGACTGCTGATCTGCGTTACACGTCATTTGCAATATACGCCGATAGTTGTAGCCATATTGACTGAAGGATTGAGTGACTTTAGTTTTACGCCGCACTCAGCAATATTCCAGCTATTTTGCGGCGGTCTGTAAATAATCGAGTCTGGACGAGACAATCCAGTACTAGTATTCAACAACATGAGCAATTGGGAACCGATGACATGTGTCAACCAAGTTAGCGAGCCTGACCACCCTATCCCGTTAGTCGCCTCTTACGACAAGCACAATCGCCTTTTGTGGCAAGCATGGGTTCCTGAAGGTCTATTCTCCCCCGGGACCTTCACGGGTCATTGACTGAAGGAACTGACATGTATACAGAATTAATCAACACTCGTAAAATCATTAACAATGTTGTGATTTATGATGTGTATTTGACACAAGTTATATTTTACCTTTTACCAAATGGAATGGCTCGAATTCTTGGGACTGACGTATCTCTAACGTATCTAAAAACAGCTTTGTGACATTTAGACAAAGGGAATTTAGTTTAATGTATCGTACTGAAGACATACCCTCGTTTTCAGATAAACTTGTACAAGTGTGACCCAGGCGACCTGTATTGAGGGGACCACTGACTTTGTCCACTCTACACAATCTGAGAAGACGTGTACACTTCCTTCGTGCCATGAATATCTGTAGTCAGCAACTGCCGTTTGACGTCAATATTCTAGTGTCAATATTCTAGTGTGATCTCTGCCATATGGTAAACTGCGTGTGATATTTCACTGTCTTCTTGCAAGCATGTAGATTCCTGAATATTCCGGTCAGGCAAGCGTTTTACTCTTCTGTGTTCTAGAAGCAACCGTTTTCGTGTATGCAATATTAATATATAGTCGGTGCATTACTGTGTTCCTTCGCCTTTAAAACATAAGTTCAGTCGACAGTGTTTTTAAGATTTGATATTGTATATTAATCTTGGCTAGCTCCTTGCCAGAAGTATATTTTAGCTATTTTACCAGTAGATTATTTCCATGACAACAAGAGTATTTCTCTCCTCTGAAAATAATCCTTTCCCGATACAGGTCACACAAGAAACAAAAGTTACATTGTTAAACTGTATGTTATACAATGCGGTTATGAATTCATGTTAAATTATTGTCAGTTTGTTATATATGAATATTGATATATATATATATATATATATATATACATATTTTCACCTCACTTACATTGCCACTCCCAGTAACATTTGTCAGAGAGTATACAGAATCTAAACCACTAATGATCTCATCGTTGTCAGCAACTGTACAAAAATATTGCCTTAGTTGAGATTTTGTTTCTTTTATTATTTTTTTCAGAAAAGAAACGTAAAAGATATTATAATTTGTTTTTTGATATTGATATGGTATAAATTTCAAACTTTGGACATAAATGATTAATAATAAATATTTCCGCACTGTTTTCTGTGTTGTGTTTGAATTTTTGCATGTACTGTTACACATGAAAACAGAAGCGACAAATGCAGTCGACTGTACAACTGACTATAGCACGAGTAGAACTTTGTTTGAGCAGTATCACAGCTGCATGATGTTTGTAAACAAATGTCTGAACCATGCTGCAAATTATCTTTCACTGATTTAATGAAATGATTTCACTGGATCTAAATCACTTAATGATATTTGACCGATCTCGCCAAGAGGAACCTTCGACAGATAACCAAACACTAGACTGATGTTCCTGTCAGTTGAGTCCTCGAGTTTTATAATAAGCTCATTAGTTTTGACCAGTTTGACCAATTAGATGCCAAAGACATGTTTTAGGTGAGAAAAGAACTAATCACTCCCCTCACCCCGCCCTTCCTTAGTGTCAAATCACTGGTAGATCACTGGGGGTCAAGGCTAACGTGCTCTCATCTGTATGCGTCGCTACAGAGTCAGTCTGTTTTCGCGAGCATCTCGCTGTCATCACTGATTTCCACCATCTTCTTATATTCCTCTTCACTGCATTTTCCCTTCGTTATTGCGCAGGGGTTTTGTGGAATCTGTTTGAACAGGATCCGTAAAGCACAGGGTCTGATTTCACAAAGCGCCAAGATGTCACTAAGGTAACCTTAGTGCAGTGTTAAATACGGGAGTTAAAGTTAACAGACGAAACTGTTTGGACAGACAGACAAACTGACATCACGCTTTGAGATCACGCTTTCCTTGCAATTGGTTGGGTTCGAATCCCGGATGGGACTCAGTCTAATAAAGGTTCTAGAATCTGTACCTCTACCAAACATATGTAGTCAGGAATATAAATGTCACATTTGACGACTTTCTAACAGGGTGGATGGATGGGTGGTGTTCAAGACATTTGTCAACCTTACATGACCATGACATTACAAACACATTAAACCGCGATGGGAATTCATTTGGAAATTAATCTCATTAAAGGTGCCACAGATAATAATCATTAAGAAACAGCAGGTTGCCGGGTACACCGAACGATTCCGACTACAATTACACGAATATATTTGATAAACTATATGTGGTGTACGATTAGTGTATTTATTAACTTCAATTTCATACCATACACATTCAGTCATCATGTGTATTCAACACAAAAATAAGCTTGAAATTTCCGAGCCTATCCTAAAGACATTACAACACATATGAGTGTAGTAACTCGAAAACGTTTCCTCTGTAAAGTTTTGATGTTTTAATGAAGTTCACCCAGGTGTATTCACAATGAAGCTTCATAATTAAGGTATTTCCCCATTTGCAAAAATAACTTTGAAATTTAATTTTTAAATAGTACTACAAATTTGAAAGTGTGCATATTGAGCACATTAAAGTTTTCTTATAACCCTGTCTGCACTTTACACCTTAGGAATGACATAGGCGGTAAGTAACACTTCCAAGTATCATCGATAAATATATGACAAGATTTGGTGAATGCGTTGCAAGTATTTGATCAGTAATAGGTCATTTCAGTGTACACACATGCCGAAATGCCTGAAGGCTTGTTGTTTGTGGTTACTATGTTATGCGAACCCTGAATGTCCAAGAAAGCCGATGCAAGTGTACAGCTTTTGGCGAGTCTAGGGTTGAAAACGATGAAAGGCTCCGACCTCCTCTTCACTTACATTGTATGATCATTTTTATGAACGGTTCTTTTGTGTAAAATATGTTCATTTCAGAGACTAGATTTTAGTCCATCTGTAGTTAAACTCAACAATATTCAGCAGTAGTTTTAGGCCTGGACTTGACAACAGCATGACGTGCACTACAAAGTGAGCACCAGTGTATGAAATTAGGATATGATGACATTCAGCAAAGTCAGACGTACAAGACAACAGGGTCAGGTTTGTCGCGTCTGACGAGAGGAAAGCTTCACGGAGGCCAGATCGTAATATTATGGAAGCATGACAAACCACTAAGCTTCAACGTGAGATTGTAGTTAGGTATGGTATTACCCCAACCACTCATTCTGTTCTAGTGTAGGTGACCAGCCTGTTAGCTACGTATGAACAAAACAACACATTCCGAATTATAGATTTATAAATATGACAGCACAATGTATTTTACACATACATTAACAAGCAATACCATTCATCATTCATATGTACACGCTGCTGTAATAAAAATATACTGCATATTGTTCAATCATGAGGACCAAGCCTTTGAAAATATACTGCATATTGTTCAATCATGAGGACCAAGCCTTTGAAAATATACTGCATATTGTTCAATCATGAGGACCAAGCCTTTGAAATTAATGTCTGCGTATATCCACAAGCGATGCTGACCCAGCTAGGATGCTCAGGTCAAACATAGATATGATGTAGAGGGAGGGTAACACGTCTCCAACGGCGACATATGTACATCGTTATATACATGACAGGCAACAACAAATAGAAACTATCAGCGATAATAATTTTATCTTGAAATAAGTCAGAATTGAAGCACCGAGTCTCTCCATTGTTGGACATGTTCCATTTGTTAGAACTATCACATGCTTTTGGAGAGCAGAATCACATATTGTATTACGTAAAGTTTGTCAGAGGCACAACTAATATCACATGCTCAATTTGTTATATCATCATCCTGGTCTGTGCTTCCATTTCTCAGATCAGGTGTGTCCAGTTGTTAGAGCGTGTGCTGTAGCGTGTGTTATAGCGTGTGTTCCGTTGGCCAAAGGAAAAAATTGTATTACGTGCATTCATTCGCCAGAGGAACATTTTGAAGCAAGTGTTTCCATTTATCAGAGGAACATCTTGTTGTATCGTGTGTTGTAGAGGAACATCTTGTATTACGTATTCATGTTTTTCAGGTGTGCACGTGTATTATGTATGGATTTGCTATCGATTAATGAACGTCACACATCTGACCTGGATGTATCTTAAGTGACATCAGACATCTGTGACATGTTTCCGAGTGATGAAATGTGACATCCGCATGGTTGGCTATGGTAACAGTGACATGACAATGAGCACAATAGAATACTGGAATATTGATAAATGAATCATAACCACTTCTTGTAGTTGTAGCATACAGTTACCCTTAATGTCCTATTCTGACAGAACATAATATCGTAGTTCACAGTGACCTTACCAGTTTGTCTCTGTTATTTACGCAAGTTCGTTTGAAAATAAGAAGGTAAGACAGCTATCGCCCTTGGACACATGCTGTGAACAGCTTGCATTAGACAGTCCTTGTAGGTGTGTTACCGAGGTTCCTGTGATGTGGAGAGCACCGGGTAACATGTTCCTATCACTGTTATAGCAAGTGGTTTCAATTCGTTGTCAGTTCTCTGTACAAAGGAACCCCTCCTGTTGACAACTCACGCCCTGTTCGCCAAGTCTGCTCCATTGAAAGACGGGTCCATATACTTCCCTCGTGTTACATAGTCCCCATTGGGCCGGGAGATACTTTCAAGGTCAAATGAATTCATTTTATCCTGGTATTGATGGGCTTTTGCGCTGAAATCAGAATAACACCATTGAAACCATATGTCACGATGCACAAACCTTGCCACAATGACAGATAACATGTGATGATTTGAATAGGACATACATAATCCAGACAGATGGATAACTATACGGGATAGGATGCTATTAAGAATGCATTGTGTTGACTTACTACAAGCTCAACTACATGTAGAATGCTGATACTTTTGATGGATATACAATTTCTATATACTGTGAAAAGTATCTCTTTCGACAGAGATTCACTAATTACCCGACAACGACATTAGAATCTATGTGGGAACGTCGCCTTTCACAGAATAAAGAAATTGTATATCCATCAAAAGTATCAATATTCTTCATCACCCCAACTTCTACAATGCCCACCAGGGAAATCAGCTTCACGCATAAAATGATATATGCAACATTTATCCATGTATTCATGAGAAAAGGCAGATAATGCACACACTTCCCCCGACATACTACTAATCACTGGTGAACATAAAGATACCCCTATTCACTGGTGAACATAAAGATACCCCTAATCACTGGTGAACATAAAGATAACCCTAATCACTAAGCGCCTCTAATATTACCGCAACACTTACATAAACCCATCTCCGTCCATCACCAAAACATACATGCGTACATGCGCAGAATTATTGTTAGCTGGTTTAAGTGATAATTGGAGTTAGTATGCGACATTAAGCATTCGTATACACGTCAGTGGTATTGATATTCTGTGTACCATCTGTAGTGTTTGTAAGTGGTCGAAAAGATATATGACTTTATTTATTAACCAGTGGTATCATGTTGAAATCACAAGGTCAGCATAGTTATAAAACCGAATATGGCAACTGACCAACATTTATCAATCTTCATTATGTGAGGGGAAAAGAAACAGTGTCGTAATGAAGACTGTACCATACAGTACAAGATCTTCGCTAAGCAATATTCCTGTGATGGGGACGGGACGCTCTGATGTGATACGGCTCTGCCATGCCAGACTGTTAAAAATTGTCAAATAGTAATAATGATAACTAGATTAGTAGTACAACGATAAAACGGCTTTATAAGGGTTTGGTGTAGTGGTAGCTGATCTCCAGGCGAATCCCGTAACATCACATATGAACAACCACAAGGCACCTAATACGGATATGACATCTCGGAACAGGCGGGCTTCTTAAATGATGCAAAATATAATAATTGAATTAGGGATATGGTTCAAAGCGAAATGGGTGTCTGAAAGACAATGATCCAGAGAGAAGAAAAAAAATGCTTTGAGAAAAGGTATGATGAATACATGAGAAGTCATACACTGAGTCATCGTCTTCACGGACAGCCTGACCAATCTTAACGACATGCAATAAAAATCAGATATTCCCATTTTGTAAAATTCTGAAGTATCTGGCAACGGTCTGTTTCAGGATAGTCAAAATAGATATCGTAAGAAGGATCCTAAGATGTATTCCATTCCTCTTTTCCAAAAGAGTCAGTGTTACATAAGTAAAGATAATTACAACCGTTGTCGAGAGCAATGACCTAACGGAAGTCGCCTGAAGGGGTTGTGTTGATATATATAGCTCCCAGTAGCCGGGCTATAGAATACCTTCTCTGGATTAATCACTGAACTAAAACCCGTCTTTGTCCATATGATATATTTTCAGAAGTTCATGATTATCTTTTATTTTCACTTTTGACGTGGTGGTTCTGAAATCAGACAAAGTTTGTCGAGCAACTGAAACGCCAATGCATGTTTATATGTCAGGTTACACAAGCCATGTATATAGTTACTAAATCAGAAAACAGACATACAGCTGCCATGTTTCTCGGGCAATGGACTGAAACAGACAAGGAAACGAAAGAAAGATGCTTGAAATATACATTTCTAGAATTTGTTGAAAGGTGAAAGGTCTCACTGATGGGACTGGGGTGGGTGGTCTGGTCTAGAGTGTTAAGAGCTGATTACTTTTGACCACACCGTGGAACCTTCAAACTACCAATGCTGACACCAATAAATGAATATCTATGACGCACCTATTCCACACCCTAAGGCATGCTCAAAGTGATAAAAAATATTTCACTCCTGGACTTATTCCGTGCATGCTGTCATTTCTAGCTGTCAGCCCCGCTTCTGGCTGATCTTGAGCAGTGAAAGTTGTAATGAGAAAAGCGATAGCTTTTCACAATCCTGACTTATTCTTGAATTTGATTGTTATGTTGTTTTTCAGCCATATGTTTCTTTCTCAAACTACCAGAGTTCAGTGACTCACCATGGGTCGATGAATTTGCTAACACATGTCATCGGTTCCCAATTGTGTTGGTTCATGCTCATGATGTTAATCACTGGGTTGTCCCGTCTAGACTCGATTATTTATAGACCGTCGTCAAATAAGTGGAATGTTGCTGAGTGCTGATTGCGGTGTAAAACTAAACTCACTCACTCACTCACTCACTGACTGACTCACTCACTCACTCACCACTTCGGTAGCAGCAAGCTAGATGTAGTCGAGGCATCAAATGAAACCGTTTCGGTCAATTCAACGTATAACCCGTTGTTTTGAGTACCATATACCAGAACAGGATAATTATGCAAGCAAGGAGTCAAAAGTGCCCCAAAGCTTATAGTTTCTCCCATAGTCCAGGTCTCTAGGCGACATCCACCTAGCCTCAAGCCTACCTTTCAATCTACCAACATCCCAGCCCAATCGTATCCTACCAGATACTTCTCTGCTCAGGAGCAACAGACTAACCTGAATTTCCACTTGAGCTTAGACAAAATTGTCAAACGTTTGACAAAACAAACTAGCTTAACTAAAACTGTGGTAACATTTGATAACACATTAGTTTTGCCGAACAGTCTCACTTTTGATAATACATTAGCTAAACTAAACACAGTCTCACTTTTGATAACATTTGAAATGCAAGATTTGTGGATGTCAACTTCTTTTATTGTGAATAACACGACGTGTCGGAGTGTATACTAGCTCCTTCATCAGGTATAAGACAGATCGTGTCCTGATGAAGGATAATATCATGTTATTCACAATAGAGAAGTTGGCATCCATAACTGTTTCTACACGCCCTTCAAAGATTTGTCTAGCATTTGACAAAACATTAGTGTAGCTAAAAATGACTAACATTTAACAACACAAGTTAGCCTAGCTAACAATGCAAGAGACAAAGACAGACGAGACAAGGAAGTTGTTGATTCTCCTACTTACTCTTTTCTACAGTTCCACAAACAACAGGCGACGATGATGATGATGAGGAAGACGCCGATGGCGATGATTGCGGCGATCAGCCCAATGTACAAACCACCTCTTTCCAGTGTGAAAGAACTAGCTCCTGCTCAACACAGAATTTGTTGCGTGTCACAACACTCATACCGGTCATTTGTCATTTGTCAACAAAACGGTATGCCACTTGTTAAAACGGTATGCCACTAGTCAAAACGGTATGCCACTTGACAAAACGGTATGCCACTTGACAAAACGGTATGTCACTGGTCAAAACATGTCAAACCAAACATGTCACTTGTCAAAAACAACTTAATGCAAAGTGTTACACTAACACTATGCTTGTGACTATCATAAAAGAACACTGACATCTGAGGTGTGTCCACATCGACATTGCCTTCGGACGAACAGCCACTCACCTGTCGACGGACAGTCCGGAAGTCCGCAACTGACCACCTTAGATTCATACGGGTGAACCGTACAAGGGCGCCCTCCATGCTTCGGCTCTGGGTTTGAGCAGTTTCGGTGTCTGTCCACAGTTCTCGTGGCTCTCTTACCGCAAGTCTCCGTGCAGGATTGGTTGACCCAGGCACCCCACTCTGTCATGCCACCGTGAACTGTAAATAGTTGTCAATATCGTTTACAATGTACATATGTTATCTTCAGGATTATACTTTCTCAGTAAGTGGCATCTCAGTGGCATCTCAGTGGCATCTCAGTGACATCTCAGTGGCATCTCAGTGGCATCTCAGTGACATCTCAGTGGCATCTCAGTGACATCTCAGTGACACTGTGGAAACTTAACTTCCGGTCATTCGGTACCACTTGTCAGAATCCCGGATGGGACTCAATCCACAAAGTACTAGAGTCTCTCATGTACTTTTGACAACTTTCTAGAGGCAACATTCAATCTACTCTGACTGGGTAAGGCATTTACCTGCTTTTACATGTTAGTATAAAAGTCTATTTTCTTACTGTACATTTCACAGTACCTGTCTAGCATCACACCTATACAGTTCACAGTGCCTGTCTAGCATCACACCTATACATTTCACAGTACCTGTCTAGCATCACACCTATACCTTCACAGTACCTGTCTAGCATCACACCTATACCTTCACTGTACCTGAACTACATACTAATTTAAGGTTAACTTACTTGCGCATTCGGCCATTATACACGATGTCGTCCTCGTCTCGGAAGACGGTGGAGCACATTCCCGACCTCCGTTCTGTGGTCTAGGATTAGTGCACGACCGAGTTCTCGTGTCTGTCTGTGTTCCCTCATCACATGACCCCGTGCACGAGCCTACAACCCAGCCGCTCCACTGGGTGTAGCCCCCGTTCACTGAAACATGCAATAAACTGAAGGTTAGATTCACACATGTACATGTGGTGTTGATCACAAGGTCCAGTGGACCAATAGTGATGTTATATGACGGAATCATCATACACTAGTGACGACATCCGGTGTTGGTGGAAAGGGTAAGCATTTACAGAAAGACGTGCACGGAGATGTCGTTGGTTAGTTTGTTTCTAACGTCTCACTCAGCAATATCCCAGCGGCGGTCACATAAATGCGTCTGCACCACAAAATAGAGTGATCAACAGCATGAGCATCGATCTACGCAACTGGGATATTCTGACATGTGGCATCCAAGAACCTGAGTACCCGATCAAGTTAGTCCCTCTAAAGACAAACATGTGTTGCCGAAGACCAAGTCGACACCGCTAGATGTGCTGTGGTTCCACTGTGCCCGCTGGGTTCTGTGGTGCTGTCATAGTAAAGTCCGCCTGTGTTCATGCTAGGGTCTACTCCACCATATCAGTTTTGTCTGGAGTAGGCTTCTTGTTAGTTTGCCGATCCAGTTTCTGAACCATATATCAGAAATAAATGTGTGTAAACCAGTTTTGCTTGCATTCACATATTCAGGTGGTTAGTATTGTGAGTTTAGCCTGCATGCTCATATTAAGGTGATTAGCATTCTGACAGTTTAGCCTGCATGCACTTATTAAGGTGGTTAGTATTGCGACAGTTTAGCGAGCATGTCCATATTAGGTGATCATTATTGTAACAATTTAGCCTGTTTCCAAATATTAAGGTGATTAGTATTGTGAGAGTTTAGTCTGCATGCACACATTAAGGTGATTAGTATTGTGAGAGTCTAGCCTGCATGTGCATATTAAGGTGGTTAGTATTGTGACAGTTTAGCCTGCATGCACACATTAAGGTGGTTAGTATTGTGACCGTTTAGCCTGGATATGCATATTAAGCTGGTTAGTATTGTGACCGTTTAGCCTGGGTGTACACATTAAGGTGGTTAGTATTGTGAGAATTTAGCCTGCTTCCAGATATTAAGGTGATTAGTAGTGTGACAGTTTAACCTGGATCCACATATTAAGGTGATTAGTATTGTGCCAGTTTAGCCTGCTTGCACATATTAAGCTTATTGGTATTGTGACAGTTTATCCTACATTGACATGTGAACTGTATTGTTTAGCCCACCTATACAGGTTCTGTTACACGGGGATGTCCTCGTCTCGGCAGTAGGCCCTGAGCAATGCTGACCTCCATTTTGAGGTACAGGGTTAGTGCACGTGCGGTTCCTTGTGTCCGTCGTCAACCCGTTGCCGCACGAGACTGAACACTGACCACTCGTCCACGTGCCCCATTCACTGAAGCCACCATCGACTGCAACAACGTACAACATCATCGTATTAACGTAACTAATCACAGCCGACGTCACACAAACGCATGGCAGACATGTCAGGGTTATATTCTGTAGCTGATTGTAGAGCTGAATGTGGATTCGTGCGCAAACTAAAAAGGGGGACCTGAATTCCAAGGAAGGACTTCATCGCTCATTGTTTCAGGGGATCGGAGAAGATCGCGATTGTTGCATAATAAAATCAGGTAGGTTATACGTAATCTGTACCAGGGACAGTGGACCGAAGTGTGAGAGCAGCCGTTGTCGTCTCGCCGTCTACAACAAAGGAGTAGTTGCCGACATCCGACGCCTCAATATTTGAGATCGTCAATTTCTGGGTCTTCCCGATGGATTCGATTCGCGTTTTGGATGAGTTTGTCAGTGTGATTCCATTCCTTTGCCAGTAACCCACAACGTTGTCTTGACTCAAGACGACTTCAAAGACGACCGATCCACCTGCAGCCGCCGACTGATTCTGTAGATGGGACTCAATGGCTGCAAAATACAAATCTTCACATATACCAAACATTTTTTCATTGTCACGTATAACATTTTAACCTTTCTTAAGAACCTGTGAAAAGTGGGATTAGGGCTGATCTTCAGTAACATGTCATGTCATCGGATCCCAATTGCGTAGGTTGATGCTCATGCTGTTGATCACTGGATTGATACAAACTCGATTATTTACAGACCACCGCTGTATACCTGGGGTATTGCTGAGTAAATCTAAACTCACCCAACCACTCACTTAAGATTATGACGATAAATAAGGCCGGGGCATTTATAATTTTACAACTTATTCAATTTTATACCAATCAAAACATTCTTATAACTCACCGCCACAGACCGGTAGGTTACAATTTTCCTCCGAAGTTTGCTGGGTTTCGCCCGCACAGCCTCTTCCCCCGAAAGACGGGGCAGGGTTGGTACAGGAGCGTGTACGGACCAGTGTCCTCGTTAGACTAGGGCCACATATTTCCCTGCAGGGGCGTGTTGTGGTCCACATGCTCCACTGTGTAAAGCCACCATCAACTGCACGGCAAGCAATTTGTCACCACATAAAACTTACTCAGTTATTTCAGGCAGTATAGACTGCACCTCAGATGTTACGATATTTTAAACATTGTATACCGTTATCATTTAATTCTCAGAACAACCTAGAAAAACTTTACAAAGAGAACCTACAGATGCCACTGCACATTTCCTGGTCACAGGTCCGTCCAATTATACACATCAAGATAAAAATTGTCTCAATGATTTTGTTATTCACTCTATCACAAGAACGTCCTTTGTTTACTAAAAGTAAAATATATTATTCGCCAAAACGGTCGCATTGCTTCGCTGTAATGTATGTTTTCAACAGTATTGATTGCTTTCTTTCTGATGATACAAACATGCGACAATGTGCCAGCTAAGATTCCATATATCTGTGGAGTGACAAGGGGGCACTTGTGTGACTGAGTATTTGGGTTCTACTCATTCAGGAATATGCATGACTCACCTGGACAAAACCTGTCCATACAAATAACTCTCCGGCTCTCTTCCAATGTCTCCGTGCAGTTCGTCCCGTTGATGCATGTTCTGGTGCGTTTTTGTGTGTGGTAGA
This sequence comes from Haliotis asinina, assembly GCF_037392515.1. Classification (NCBI taxonomy): domain Eukaryota; kingdom Metazoa; phylum Mollusca; class Gastropoda; order Lepetellida; family Haliotidae; genus Haliotis; species Haliotis asinina. The sequence continues at coordinate 54,383,575 of NC_090293.1, read as the reverse complement.
CGGCGCGGCCGCAGGTTTCAGGGCAGGTGGGATTGTTCCAGTTACCCCACTCAGACACTACACCACCTAATGAGAAGACCAGAAATGTCAAGGTCAAAATACATATCCATGCCCTGTTGAAGATTCAAAAGCTAATAGAGACCTGCAGCTTATGAAGATTACTCCCATAAAGTCCTTAATGTGAATATATTGTACATCATAAAAGACTGTAATCCTGGGTAACCTAGTAGTGAAAGCGCTCACTCGTCACAGTAAAGACCTGGGTTCGATTCCCTACATGGGTACAATGTGTGAAGTCCATTTCTGGTGCGACCCGCCGTCATATTGCTAGAAACGGCGTTAAATCATACTCGTAGAACATCCTTCTCTGTTGAATGCGTGTATTACTGCAGCGCAATATTGCTCTTCCAGTCTGATAATCTAAATGGTATATCACTTGAATGGAACCTCCATGACAGAGGGCAGCCTGACATACAACATATGTTACGTAATGAAGTATGGATCACAGGTCATTTGAACACGTACCACGTGTCGACCGCCTACACACAATTTCACAAGAGTCTCCAAGTGCTCATATATTTTGACGTGCCTCTACGGGGGCGTTTTATTCATATCTAATGTCAATTCCACATAACTGATATTGAAGGTGAAATCATTCCATACATACCACAGGTAGCCGATCCACACTGTTCGGTCTGAATTCCACTGTCAACACCAGGACAGGTACTTCCACCATTGCTGGGAGCTGGGTTAGTACAGGTCCTGGATCTTGTAACATTACGTCTGGCTGTAGGACCACACGTGGCAGGACATGGGGGACCAATCCACTGGGACCACTCAGCCCAGTTCCCATTGACTGGTGTGCCTGGAACCGTACATGAACTTAAACACAATGCCATTATGAATCCTATCATGATTTTTCAATTCAAAGAATTGTGATATTCCAACAAACGGATGCCATGATCACTATCTACAACTATCCATCAAACCCTGTCTACAAGAGTGAAAGACAGCCATCAAGTTGAACGACTAGTTTTTGTGTGATTTCACCAGAATTAACAGGAAAACTCTCTTCTTTGTAAATGTGAGTGGTCAGTGATTGTGGTACTCTAGGTTGTAGGTCAGTCAGTCAGCGAGTCAGTGATTTCCAGTACAGAATAGACTACGTGAGTTGTAATACGTCACAAGGTCTTGTGGACAAATAATGCACCAGTTGTACATACCACAGGAAGATGGGCCACACTCTTGAGATTCAGTTTGACTACTTTGACCAGGACATGTACTTCCACCGTTGCTGGGAGCTGGGTTAGTACAGGTCCTAGATCTGGTGACGTCGCGTCTGGCTGTAGGACCACACGTGGCAGGACAGGAGGGTCCACTCCATGGTGACCAGTCACCCCAGTTTCCGTTTACTGCTGAGTCTGAAACAGTACACGAACTATGTGTTCAGGACAACAAATTCTTTATTACAACCCAATAAGTTGACCCAGGTATTAACAAGGGGCACAACTCTGCAAGTCTAAGTGAATCGATTGAGATCATGGACAGCTGTTCTGTCAGATTCCGACATGTGGTTGTGTGGAAAGTTTGTATTGAAGAATAACTGTTTGACATGCCATTAATCAGTTATTTATCGATTTCAATAAATGGCTATTCATCTTTCAAGTAAATGGATTAACACACATCCGGAAACATGATGAGAGAAATAACAGGTGCTCTGTGTTCAGTTTCGATTTTAATCTGTCAAGGTTTACAGAGAACTGGACGGTTCGCTGTTTACCTGATGTAACGGTGAGAAAGGCTGTCACCGTCTCCCCGCCGACAGTGAAGGTGTATTTGCCGTTGTCTGACACTTGGACACCATTGATATATAGGTAGATGCTGCCAGTGTTTGATACCAGAATTCGGGAATCCGTAGGAATGGCACCATCATTTTTCTGCCACACCCCTGTAAGACCCGTTTGTGTCAACGAGATCTGGAAGACTACCTGCTCGCCTACACGTCTTGTAACGTTCTGAAGTTGGGTAGATATTACTGAAGATCCTTCAAGAGAGAACATGGAATAGTTAGAAATGTCAAACATTTTTGAGACAAACTTGTAGTTTAACCTATCCCATTATCAACCATAGTTTTGTTGTTCACCTAACAATTTATGATATAACTACGACATGATACTATAAACAGTTCAATATGCTCCTGCAAGTGTGGTGCACAATAATACTGAGGCGTCTCATCCGCGGCACCTAAAATCAGAATTTATGTATGAAGACGAAATCATTCCATACATACCACAGGTAACCGGTCCACACTGTTCGGTCTGAATTCCACTGTCAACACCAGGACAGATACTTCCACCATTGCTGGGAGCTGGGTTAGTACAGGTCCTGGATCTGGTGAGGTTACGTCTGGCTGTAGGACCACACGTGGCAGGACATGGGGGACCAATCCACTGGGACCATTCAGCCCAGTTCCCATTGACTGGTGTGCCTGAAACCGTACATGAACTTAAACATAAACACAACCCTGTTATGAACTCTGTGTTTTTCAATAAACTTTCATTTTTCACAAATTGTCTCTAGTCTCTGCATCTTGTTCACTACGTTACATGAAAAAAATGACCCATTGATCAAGTCAGAAGGTGTCCCTTCTGTTTGTCACTTAGAGTAGTTTTGTAAAACGTTTAAAGTCAAATGTTATGACAGAACTGAACTTGGTTGTCTCAAGGAGATTTTGATGATATAGAAAACGTCCTTCCGTGATAGTATTAAAGATTATGGTTCATGTTTGAGACAGGGATTGGAGTGCCATGAGAAATAGCTGAGCTACAATTCAGCTTTGTTGTACATACCACAGGAAGCTGGTCCACACTGTTCGGTCTGAATTCCACTGTCAGCACCAGGACAGGTACTTCCACCATTGCTGGGAGCTGGGTTAGTACAGGTCCTGGATCTGGTGAGGTTACGTCTGGCTGTAGGACCACACGTGGCAGGACATGGGGGACCAATCCACTGGGACCATTCAGCCCAGTTCCCATTGACTGGTGTGCCTGAAACCGTACATGAACTTAAACATAAACACAACCCTGTTATGAACTCTGTGTTTTTCAATAAACTTTCATTTTTCACAAATTGTCTCTAGTCTCTGCATCTTGTTCACTACGTTACATGAAAAAATGACCCATTGATCAAGTCAGAAGTTGTCCCTTCTGTTTGTCACTTGGGGTAGTTTTGTAAAACGTTTAAAGTCAAATGTTATGACAGAACTGAACTTGGTTGTCTCAAGGAGATTTTGATGATATAGAAAACGTCCTTCCGTGATAGTATTAAAGATTATGGTTCATGTTTAGGAGAGGGAATGGAGTGCCGTGAGAAATAGCTGAGCTACAATTCAGCTTTGTTGTACATACTACAGGCAGCTGGTCCACACTGTTCGGTCTGAATTCCACTGTCAACACCAGGACAGGTACTTCCACCATTGCTGGGAGCTGGGTTAGTACAGGTCCTGGATCTGGTGAGGTTACGTCTGGCTGTAGGACCACACGTGGCAGGACATGGGGGGCCAATCCACTGGGACCACTCAGCCCAGTTCCCATTGACTGGTGTGCCTGAAACTGTTTACTTTTTCTCCTTTAATCACCGACTCTGCATGAACTCTTATTGAGTGACTTCCGGAATGTCTCCGTATCATAGTCTTCTGCTTAGGCCCTTGGTCGGAATAAACTTCATACACGACTCTCCTTACGTCTGCCATTTGTCAGACTATGACGCCATCAAAGAATGGGATACTTTGAAGGTTTAAATGTTCCTTCAAACTAACAACGAATGATTTTTGAACAATTTGATATTTTCTAAAGATATAACATTTGAAATTTCCATTAGAAGATTAAAGAAATGGCTTTTCAATAACAAATGAACCTTGAATGTATGATTTTCGGAACTGAAGAAAGGTTTTGCAAACACAAACTATATTCATTTTCCACAACTTTCAGAAGATATCGTTACGCTTTTGAAAGATACTAGTTTGAACCATAAGTATATTTTCCTAAAGTGTCTAGAATAAGATCGACTGCTGAGAGAAATGACGAATCATCACCATTCGTTGCATTATGTCATGCATGTTAGATCATTAGTGAGGTATCGCGTAAATGCGGTATGATAAACATTGTCATGTTGGACAATATAATTAACACGAATGTTGGAAAACATATTATACAAGAGCTAGGAATTAATTTCGTCATATTTAAGAAAAAAACCCCGAAAAACAATAAAACAAAGAAACAAAAACAGTACAAAGAACAAAAACAAACACAAAAAACAAAAACAGAAACAAAAACAAAAAACCACACAAAAAAAACAAAAAAAGAAACAAACCAAAATCCAACCCCCCAACACCCCCTCCCAAAAAAAAGAAAAAAAAAAGAAACCCAAAACCAAACCAAAGCAAAACAAAAAAAAACACTGCACCACCCCCACCACCCCCAAAAAAAACAAAAACCAAAATACAAAAAAAAAACCCCAAACAAACAAAAAAAGCAACAACAAAATACAAATAAAAAACAAACAAACAAATAAACAAAAAACAAAACAAAACAAAGCAAACAAAACAAACAAGAAAACAACCAAAAACCACACACACACTAAAAAAACCCCAAAAAAGTTCATATCAAAAAGGAAGCGGATATCTTTGAAATATATCATTGCAGCAAATATGCTCTATGCAACTTTACCAATGTTCAAGGGATGCTCCACTCGTAACAGTATAAACGTCTTTAGATTTGTATGTAAGATAAGTATGTTATTGGACAAACTCAGCAACTGTCATCTACATACGTTAAGTACGTGAGTACCTGTTAACCACGCCTCGGTCACGTCCCCACGAATAGTGAACGTATAGCGTCCCGAGTCCGATACCTGAGGTTTGGTGAAGAAGAGAACCTGGGTGTTACCAGGGGAGGAGATCAGGTATCCTGAGCCCCCAGTAATGATGGCCCCATCACGCTGCCACGTCCCTGTGAGGCCTGCTTCGGTCACGGTGACCTGTAAGGCTACTGGCTGGCCCACTGGGATTGTTATGTTACGCAGGCCGAAGACAATAGTGCCTTGATACGCGAAAGAAAATGTTAAGTCTTTGCATATTTATAAGCAGTCAATAATTAATATTTCAATGCTATACTATACTATAGTGGACAAAAATAATTAGGGATATATGTACATTTTGAAATTATAAATAACGATCTATATATTCATTGGCACACTGATGAAATATCAGTCTTATAAATACAGACATCCCTAACTTATTTTGTTCAGTATATATAATTCATGTTAAAAGAAGTTTAAATTACCATCACTCTAATGTAATCGATGATCTTTGATCGAAGAAGGTTAATATGAACTAGGCTTGTGAAGATATGATTAGTTTGGTAAAGCAAATCAACACTATATGTCCTAGAGTGCGTGCACATCAGGGTATTTCAGGCTGCTCTACGCACACCTCAAATATTGTGCGATCTAAAGGTTAAAGAAATTCATTAGCATAAATTTTCTTGGAAGTTGACGGAAGTTTATACATCACAGCTTCAAAACGTCACTGCTGTACTCTGCAAGTCCTGCTTGATACGGTATAAAGATCAATACCTACTTTGAAATTAAGGAGTCCCGCGTGCATTTAAATGTTTTAGAAATAGATCACACAGGGACTCATCCAAACTCACTTTTGACTTCGGACACGTTAATTTGTAATTCAGATTAATCATATTCAAAGTTTGTGGATAAGTAAAGAAAACAGAATGAAGGTTCTATATTCAGAAATCTAATAATCCCATCGTCGGAATACGAGTCACTGGTGAAACTAGGGTACATGTCCTTGAAGAATACTGATGTGACAAGAGTCACTGGTGAAACTAAGGTACATGTCCTTGAAGAATACTGATGTGACAAGAGTCACTGGTGAAACTAGGGTACCTGTCCTTGAAGAATACTGATGTGACAAGAGTCACTGGTGAAACTAGGGTACCTGTCCTTGAAGAATACCGATGTGACAAGAGTCACTGGTGAAACTACGGTACATGTCCTTGAAGAATACCGATGTGACAAGAGTCACTGGTGAAACTAAGGTACATGTCCTTGAAGAATACTGATGTGACAAGAGTCACTGGTGAAACTAGGGTACATGTCCTTGAAGAATACTGATGTGACAAGAGGCACTGGTGAAACTAGGGTACCTGTCCTTGGAGAATACTGATGTGACAAGAGTCACTGGTGAAACTAAGGTACATGTCCTTTCCTTGAAGAATACTGATGTGACAAGAGTCACTGGTGAAACTAAGGTACATGTCCTTGAAGAATACTGATGTGACAAGAGTCACTGGTGAAACTAGGGTACATGTCCTTGAAGAATACTGATGTGACAAGAGTCACTGGTGAAACTAGGGTACCTGTCCTAGAAGAATACCGATGTGACAAGAGTCACTGGTGAAACTAGGGTACCTGTCCTTGAAGAATACTGATGTGACAAGAGTCACTGGTGAAACTAAGGTACATGTCCTTCAAGAATACTGATGTGACAAGAGTCACTGGTGAAACTATAGTGCGTGAACAGAAGGAATCTGTTTTCGTTTGTAGCGTGGGTTAGCGCGCACGAATGCACCCGTCGCTGTGCGTACATGCACGTGGGTTGAAATATCCCGTGCATTTCGTGGATATAGCTGGCGACAGCGTTTATGAGTTGAAGGCTCTCAGTTGGTTAGATGACTGTTGCGGGACAAAGACGTCCGTACAGAGTACCAGCCTGGGGGTTACAGTTAAATTAGAATTAAGAATAGCTTCCATTATCGGGAAGACATTTTATACAGAAGTCTTAGCATTCACATTATCGGTGAATGTGAAGTGTGTAGGGATTTTTCATTGGTTTTAACGCTTTGTTTCAGTTTGGGTGCATTAAATGCTCAGACATAATTCTTTTGACTTTTTGTTTATTTCATAAATGGGGAATAACAACTGCCTCATTTCCATATGGTAGCAGAGCGTGGTTTCAAGCGGTAAGTCAGTTAACTAAACGGTAAGTCAATAATTAGTCATGTCTGACATTCAGGAGAAAGGCTCTATAAAGAATGGCAAATTCAATCCCCAAGAACCAAACGGGTCTCAGTCAGAACTTGAGAACATTTTGAAACTGGAACAAGTAAAAGCCAATGCAAAGTCAACATTCACCAAAGCTAAAAACAAGTTGTACAGTCAACTAGAATCGCCTAATCAACCATCTCGTACAGACATTAGAGATGGCATAAATAAAGTGAACGAATGTCAGGTGAAAGCAATCAATGTTATGACAAAACTCACTTTGGCTTATGCAAAGAATCAACAGGGTGAAAATGTTAGTAAAACAGAACAAGAACTTAGTCATCTTGAAGATGAAACTAATGCTATGATTGAACAGGCACAAGCTCACTTAGATAATAATACAGATGCAACATCTACGTCAAGTAGGGGACTTCCTGGATTGTTTAAATCTGGACAACTATCTGCTCAAAGTGAACCAAGCGTTCACAACAAAGCCACCAAAAAACATTTTGTTCAAAACAAACCACAGGAAAACACGCCTTGTTATGAAACTGAGTCGCACAGTCATGCAATAGGAACTGATTTATGGAAACAACTCAAACGAGTTTCTATCCCAATATTTTCTGGCGATGTAAAATCTTACGAAAGTTGGAAAGCTGCTTTTCTGACATGCATAGACCAAGCACCAGCGACTGCTGAATACAAGCTATTGCAGCTGAGGCAATATCTGGCTGGGGACGCTTTGAAAGCAATTCAAGGTTTGGGACATAGTGCTGTGGCCTATGATACTGCGTTAGAACGTCTAGATAGGAAGTATGGTGGTAAAAGGCGTCAAGTAGCGTTACAGTTAGAAGAAGTGACAAATTTGAAGCCTATTCGCCCAGGCTCTGTCAGAGATGTTCAAAAATTTGCCGATGTTTTAGACATTGCTGTCGTTAATTTGAGAGAAGCAGATAGAGTAGAAGAGCTAGGTAATGGGTTATTGTATGCCACACTACAAAAGAAACTGACAGAATCTATGGTAGCTCAGTACCAGAGGTGGCTTCATGATAGAGATAGACAAGAGACAGTCGAGACATTGACAGAATGGGTACTTCAGGAAGCTGAATACCAAACAATAGCTGCAGAAACAATGCATGGTGTTTCTGATAGGAGCAAAAGAAAAGAATCGTGCTCGTTTGTCGGTGAGATAGGACAGAGTAGAAAGTCATACAGGGATGTTGTATGCAAGGTTTGTAGTGATCAGCATGTGTTATGGAAATGTAACGTGTTCAAAAACATGACTGTTTCCGAGAGATGGAACACTGCAAAAAAACTGAAATTATGTTTCCGTTGTCTTGGTGGCAATCATCGTGGTGCCCAATGTAGACACACATCTCGGTGCGGGATCAATGGGTGTGTGAGAACCCATAACAGGCTTTTATATGATGACACACTCAAAACAGATTATTCAGAACGCAATCTGGACTTGAGACATGGTTCAGTTGCGAATAGGGAAAATGCTCAGGTAAGTTCTGTAACAAAAGGTCATGATCAGGTGTTTTCTGAAAGAGTGCATGCAACCGTACCATTGGATAATGACCAACCTCTCATAGCACTTAGGACAGTCCCAGTAATACTGAAGAACGGGAATAAAAGGATTCGTGTTAACGCATTGTTGGATGATGCAAGTACGAGGTCCTATATCAATGCTGATGTAGCTTCCGAATTAGGGATGCAGGGTTCAATAGAGAAGATGTGTGGTATCTTCCTCATTTCCCAATCTTGCGCCCAGATAAAGCCACAACAAAAGTCCGCATAGTTTTTGATGGTTCAGCAAAGTTTCAAGACACATCACTAAATGATGTAATCAGTCCAGGTCTCGGTGATGTGCTGATACGGTTCAGGAGAAAACCAGTAGCCCTTATTTGTGATATTGCAGAGATGTTCTTGCAGATCAAAATCTCACCACAGGATAGACCATACCACAGATTTCTCTGGAGATCTATGAATACAGATTCTCCTCCTGAGGTGTACGAGTTCAGTCGTGTTGTATTTGGAAACACCTCTTCTCCATTCCTGGCTCAGTATGTAACTCAAGGACATGCTAAGAGACATGTGGCAGATCTCCCTCTGGCCGCTGAAACGGTCATGAAATCCACCTACATGGATGACAGTATGGACTCAGTAGAGAATGTCGATGAAGGCATAGAACTGTACAAAGTCTTAACTCAGTTATGGCCTAGTGCTGCAATGCATGCTCGAAAATGGTTGTTCAATTCACTGAAAGTACTAGATAACATCCCCGAAGAAGACAGAGCTTCCGAGATTGATCTTTGAAAGGGCCATTTGCCATCTGTAAAAGCTCTTGGGCTCATGTGGATTGCTGAAAAAGACATTTTCACATTTAAAGCAGGAACGTTTATTCAAAAGAAACAACCAAGAGAGGGTTTCATAGGCAATTGGCAAGACTATTTGATCCGCTAGGATTCATAGGACCATTCATCATCACTGCCAAGATTCTGTTACAGGAAATGTGGTTAACAAGACATGACTGGGATGATGAATTGCCCCAACACCTGCAACAGAAAATAGACAAATGGTTCGTACAATTGCAAGAAATACAATGTGTTCAGGTGTCAAGATGTTTGCGTCTAGACGCTGAGGTTTGTTCAGTATCAATTCACACCTTTGTTGATGAATCACAGGATGCATACGGGACTGTTGTATATTCCGTTTATACTTACCTGAACGGGAAAAAATCTAGCAGGATAGTTGCTGCAAAATGTCGTGTCGCTCCGTTGAAAGCTTGTAGTATACCACGCCTTGAACTCATGGCAGCTATACTTGGTCTCAGACTTACCTGTGAAGTCGTCAAGATCCTTCAGGTAGAGATTGAAACAGTTACTTTCTGGTCAGACAGCATGAATGTCTTGTGCTGGATTAAAAACAACAGTCGTACTTTCAAACCCTTTGTTGCCAACAGAATTGGTGAAATACACAGCATCACAAATCCAAATCAGTGGCGACACATACCTTCGGCAGAAAATAAATCCTGCAGATCTTCTTTCAAGAGGTATGATGGTTTCTTGTCTGATAAACAACCAGTTATGGTGGTATGGACCTATGTTTCTGCTTGGACCAGAATCTGAATGGCCATGAAACAAAGCATTGTCGCTTGACATGTTAAAGGATGACAAGGAAGCAAAAACTAACAAGAATCATGTTGCTCTAGTTGTGATACAGAAACCTGATATTGAGATGTTCAGACTTGAACCTTCAAAATTCTCCAGCTGGAGAAAACTCACACGTATCAATGCGTGGGTATACAGATTCTTATATAACTGTTCCACTTCGGGTGAATACAGAATAAAAGGTGAACATACAACAAATAGAAGAGTCTGAACACAGAATCATTGCCAATGCACAGGAGGAGTCATTTTCAGTAGAATATGCTGCTTTGCAATCAGGAAAGGCGCTGCCTTCCAGTTCTAAACTCCACGCATTCCAGCCACAACTAGATGAAAATGGAGTTATGAGAATGAGTGGGCGCCTAAGAGACGCGGAATGTTTGCCTCTTGGAGCAAGATTTCTCATAATTCTGCCTCGCAAAAGTTGGGTGACAAAGTTCATCATTAAACAGTATCACGAAGACGGTAAACACGTTCTGGGCACGAATCAAACATTGGCCGCAGTGTCGGGTTCATACTGGATTATCTCAGGACGAGAAGCTATGCGAGAATGGGAGAAAGAATGTGCTAGATGTCATAGGGCCAAAGCAAAACCTGTTTGTCCACTGATGGTGCCATTACCGAAAATGAGACTCAAAAAGTCATTCCGTGCATTCATCCAGACAGGAGTGGATTACGCTGGCCCATTTATCACAGTGCAAGGCAGAGGAAAGGCGCGTCAAAAACGTTATTTGTGTCTATTCACATGTTTAACTACACGAGCCGTTCACCTGGAAATGGCATACAACTTGGACACAAGTGCATTTCTAAATGCTTTCTACAGAATGGTAAATCGGCGAGGTCTACCACAAGAGGTAATATCGGACAATGGAACCAACTTCGTTGGTGCCATTAAAGAACTCAAGGAACTTTTCACAAGCTGGATCAGGATGCTGTTCAACGTTCCATGGATAACCGAGGAGTAAAATGGCACTTCAACCCTCCATACTCGCCTCACTTTGGAGGGGTATTCGAGACGATGATTAAGTCGGCTAAACGTGCCATCTTCGCTATCCTAGGGAATGGTGATGTCACAGACGAGGAGCTGGAAACTGCATTTACTGGAGCTGAATCGCTGATCAACTCGCGTCCTCTCACCTATCAGTCGACTCATCCCCAAGATGTGATTCCTCTGACACCGAATCACTTCCTGCACGGCCAGATCGGAGGGGTATTTTCTCCAGAATCCGTCGACACTACAGATTACCATCCACGAAGGCGCTAGAGACGTATTCAAGAACTGATGAGACACTTTTGGAAGCGCTGGATGAAGGAATGGCTCCCAAGTCTGAATCCAAGGCGGAAATAGAGAACTCAAAGCAGAGACCAGTGTGCCAACGATATTGTTCTTGTGATTTCTCCGGACACTCCACGAGGACAGTGGCCCCTTGGCAGGATTGTGAAGACATATCCAGGACGAGACGGACATGTTCGTGTAGTGGATGTACGAATCGGACAATCAGTGATTACCAGACCAGCAAACAAGATTTGTCCACTGGAGTGGTCATCTGAGAATTGTGATAGAGATTTGTGACTTCAGATACATTGGATACAGAAGCTTCGATTTTGCAACACGGATTCTGTGGATTCTCTAACATCGGATTATGTGATACTGGATTCTGTGAAGACACTGGATTCTGTGGATTGTAACAATAGATTATCCGGATTCTGGGACTTTGGATTATGTGACATCAAGATTGACACTGAACTGTGAACTGTGAGTCTTGAACTTTGACTGTGAAATGTTATATGAACTATATGAACTGTTTGAGATTATATAACTTGTTATAAACATTACAGGATATTGGAGGATTAGTGGATAATATTGATTTCAGCTTGTAAGTTTGGAAAGTATTTAATTTCTGTTTGTAGCAGATAGAGATACTAGCATTGTATTGAAATTGATTGAATGCTTGTGTTGTGTTGACAGGAGTCTGTCAAGGAGAGGGGTATGAACAGAAGGAAACTGTTTTCGTTTGTAGCGTGGGTTAGCGCGCACGAATGCACCCGTCGTTGTGCGTACATGCACGTGGGTTGAAATATCCCGTGCATTTCGTGGATATAGCTGGCGACAGCGTTTATGAGTTAAAGGCTCTCAGTTGGTTAGATGACTGTTGCGGGACAAAGACGTCCGTACAGAGTACCAGCCTGGGGGTTACAGTTAAATTAGAATTAAGAATAGCTTCCATTATCGGGAAGACATTTTATACAGAAGTCTTAGCATTCACATTATCGGTGAATGTGAAGTGTGTAGGGATTTTTCATTGGTTTTAACGCTTTGTTTCAGTTTGGGTGCATTAAATGCTCAAACATAATTCTTTTGACTTTTTGTTTATTTCATAAATGGGGAATAACAACTGCCTCATTCCCAGTGCGTGTCCTGTCGTCATAATACTAAGGTATAGGTGATAAGAGTCATTTGTGACACTAGGGTGCATGTTCTGTTTTAGGAACTCTGAGGTGACAAGGGCCAATAACGAAACTAGGGTACATGATCTGAAATTCTGAGGTGACAAGAGTCGGTAATGCGTGTTCTGGTTTAAGAAATCTGAGGGGACATGACGGGCGCACGGTGAGACTAGGATGTATGTCCTGTCCTGATGAAACGGAGGTGACATGAGTCAGTGGTGAAACTAGAGTGTATGCCTAATGATACCAAGGTGAGAACAGACATTGCTAAGGAACGTTTTACGAAGTCAAAAGTAAACGTATTTAGAAATTGGTGTAGTCTGCAGACATCAGTGACGTTTGAACAGTTCGTGAATGATTATTTGTGCTTGAGTGAAAAACGGTTAAACCATATTCTAGCAAGATACCTGGTCGCGGAAGCGAAATCCTCAACCGCTGTGCTACCGAAAAAGCTGAACACCTGTGTGTGAATACGCCTCTGTCAGATGAACCACAAAGGGAGCTGGTCTATGGTGTGACTTTGAGTGTGACCAGTGTTCAATGGTGATGAATGGTGCATCTAAGCTATGTGGCACAAGCATTATGTGAACAAAGAGCTCAAACCCAAATTAATAGAGGTGTACATACCACAAGAAGTTGGTCCACACGCTTGAGATTCAGTTTGACTATTCTGACCAGGACAGGAAGAGCCACCATTGCTGGGAGCTGGGTTAGTACAGGTCCTAGATCTGGTGACGTCACGTCTGGCTGTAGGACCACACGTGGCAGGACAGGAGGGTCCACTCCACGGTGACCACTCACCCCAGTTCCCGTTGACCACACCTGGAACTATTAGGGAACTTTCCTGTAATCACTGACCCTGTATGAATGACCCTGTATGAATGTATGAAGCGTTATTATGTTCTCTTTATGTTACGGGATCAAAACGAACTCCTGTTGTACACCTTATATGTATAAATATGACATGTGACAGACTGAGAGACCATAGGCCCATTTTCCACGTTCAGGACAGCAAACTGTTCATCACAACACGATATGCCAAGAACCAACTACTGACAAGGGACACAACTCTGTATGGCATATTGATGACCATAACTGGTATCTTTTGACGACACCTGCTTATTACAACAAGGACTTATCCACAAAGGGCTTCATTAATCGCATACAGTGATTCAAAACCAGATACTTACTTGCGTTAACTGTCAGCTGGGCAGAGGTTGTCTCACCATTAGCTGTGAAGGAATATCGTCCAGAGTCCGCCACTTGAAGATTAGCGATAAAGAGAATAGCAGCATTGCTGTTTGAAACGATTTGATGAGTTGCGTCTGCCGTTATGTTGACACCATCTTTTGTCCAGACACCTGTGATACCTGACTGAGCAAGATTCACCTGGAATATCACCTGTCCACCGACGGAACGCGTCTGATCGGACAGTGTAATTAGAAAGATGGACGTCGCTGTAACAACAATTGCGCCTGTGTCAGCAATAAGACACCAACTTTATTTAAATATATGTTGTTTTGTATATGTAGCCTACAACGTCTTTCCATTTCTCACTTACAAATGAATTGATAATTAAACAGTCAGTAATTGTTTTCAGACTTGGAGATTACAGCAAAATTAGAGCAATAAACCCACACATTATTCGAAGAAAGGAAACAAACAACAGGAAAATGCAATAAATACAGTGTTTTAATTTATACTGAACCGCAAAAGTACCGTCACCCTACCAAAAATACCTGTTATACTTCATCTTAACTTTAATTATTTTTCCACTTTTTATATGTTAGCTAGATCTGGTTTGTAGCCAATGTTCAGGGACATTTGGTTTCAGATTCTGTATTTGATACAAAAATATGTCGTCAAAACGAAGTTACTAAAGAAATGATGGGACATGGGTTTTTGGCGCATTTCATGAAAATGACATTGCACGTGCTTCCCGAGGTGTCATCCATGCAAGAATAGCTACCGAGCATGCACCGAATCTTTCACTATTCTACATCAGAGCCATGCCACGATTATCAAGGGAACAAAGGGACCAGGCTTTAATGAGACTGAGTTCTGGCCAGACTGCAAGAGATTTGCAAATGATTTTTGACGTTCGAACAGTATACCCTCTTGCAGCAAAGAGTCCAAGTCACTGGAGGCACAACCGACCGTTCTTGCAGTGGATGACCACCCGTGACAAGGCTGAGGGAAAATCGGCAGATTGTCCATCATCACTTGCAAAATCGTTTCTTAGGGGCTAGGGAAACTGCATGGACAACGATCGGTCGTCACCAGTGAACAATTAGTGCCGACACAGTGAGGAGGTGTTTGGGGCAGAGAAACGTCAGATGTCGCAGGTCTTACCGGGGCCTGATCTTCACTGTTCGACATAATCGTGCCCGTCTCCAGTGGGTCACACATCATCGGAATTGGCATCACCGGGAGTGGCATCACCGGGAGTGACGAACCCTAATCATCACCTACGAAAGCCGATATCGCGTCTCGACGGTTGATGGTAGAGTGAGAGTGTGGCGAGTCTGGACCAGACAATCCAGTGAACATCATCTATGCAACTGGGATGCGATGACAAGTGTCAACCAAGTCAACGAACCTGTTCACTTGATCGGATTAGTCGCTTCTTACAACAAGCATACAGAAGACCTGTACTAACCCGGATCTTGACGGGTTTCTTATGCCTTAATGTATATAGTTTCATATGGTCTACGCAGATATGTTTTTCCCATACATACCACAAGAAGATGGCCCACACACTTGAGATTCAGTTTGACTATTCTGACCAGGGCAGACAGCGCCACCATTGCTAGGAGCCGGTCTATCACAGGTCCTAGATCTGGTGACGTCACGTCTGGCTGTAGGACCACACGTGGCAGGACAGGAGGGTCCACTCCATGGTGACCACTCACCCCAGTTTCCATTGACTGCAACAGCTGCAAGGACAATAAAACCCTTTCAGCTTGTAATCCAGTATCGCCATGGACCAACAAATAAAATGAACAGCATAGACGTTGAAGTATCCTGACCAACGTAAAACGGATTATGCAAATTATTCTATTGGAGGTAAGCTATGTGAGGGAAATAATGAGCGGATGTATCTAAGTATCATGATGGATGAGAATTGTAACCCTGAGCGTCAGATATGTACATACCACAGGAAGATGGTCCACACACTTGAGATTCAGTTTGGCTGCTTTGACCAGGACAGGAAGAGCCGCCATTGCTGGGAGCTGGGTTAGTACAGGTCCTAGATCTGGTGACGTCGCGTCTGGCTGTAGGACCACACGTGGCAGGACAGGAGGGTCCACTCCACGGTGACCAATTACCCCAGTTACCGTCAACTGGACCTGAAACTATTGGAGGATTCATGTGAACATAGAACTGTGTTTATTCCATACGTCATGGCTGTCGAAAGAGGCCACTAATGACACATATCGTTGTATCTCAGCCGTTTAGGTTCCCATTGATCATGTCAGTTATATAACTGTCACCATGTAAACATTCGGTTCAACTGAGCTTGGTCATATCGATCTGTCAGTCTTAACTGCATTATAACCCGGGCGATCCGAACATTCACAGGGAATGTGAAATATACCATGCCACGTACAAATGGAATATTTTTTAAAGTCGTATTATCCTGTTAACAAGGCTCCGTTCCACGAAGAGATCGTAGCGCTGAGGAGATCGCAGCTTTAAACAGAGACTTAAAGCTGAGGCAGCACCAAAGAGATCGTAACTGCTTTATTTAAACATAAACTTGCGACTGTCGCAGCGCCAAGGGATCGTAACTCTCACATTTTAACGTACTAGACTTACGATTTCCTTAGCGATACGCTGTTCGTGGCTGAAAATACTCAGATATAGCATAAATGAACTACAGAACCTACCTCCCACAGTCAGATACGCTGATGTGGACTGCCCATTAATAGTGAAAGTATACATCCCAGCGTCTGACGCCCCAGCGTTATACAGGATTAGCTGACGATATTGGCCGGTTTCTGCCATCATCAACTTGCCCTGCTCAGATGAGAGTGAGTTGCCATCCTTGGACCACGCTCCGCTGCCCGTTACCCCATCAGCGACTTGAACGTCTAAAGTTCCAAACCCTCCGGGAGCAATCGTGGTATTTTTCAAGGTGAGCTGAAAAACTGCGATACATTTGGTCAATATTAATGACATCACCAGACAAAGAAATAAACGATTAAAAAAAGAAAGAAAAAACAGTTACACCAGGGTTTCTTTACGAGAGTCGTTAATCTCTCGGTAAGCGAGCAGAGATAATAACATCTGCATCATAAGCCGACAGGTGACCTCAATATATGTCATACGACATCGTTTGAATAGTTAAATGTGTTTCTGTAAACATAAGTACTATTCGATTATCGTGTTTCAAGAACACTAACAAATCGCGCAGCCTTGTGATGGAGAGTTTCTAACAGAAAGTATTACTTTTATTTACTTATAACCACCGCACAGTGTGATCATCATGTCTCCTTACTGCAACAAGTAAAGGGTTTTGAAAGGATGTCGTTCAGTTAGAACAGCCACTCACACTATATGTATAACTTCGTTGAGCAGATTTTTTCTTGGACACCATCATGAAACTGTATTGTGAATTAATATATTTCTAATGTTCATGTCATGTGGAGCATCATTCACTTTACTGAATCTTTAAATTTCCCTGGAGTGAGTGAGTGAGTGAGTGAGATGGGGATGACATTACATCAGTTACGTCACAGTATGTCACATCGTGTGGAACACTAAATGTCCAATGTGGTGCAGAGACAACGATGATGTTGTGTTCATTGTGTAGATTTGTGAAGTGTATTTGTGTGCCATGATCTACTTGTCAAGCAGGAAGTTCACTGAGCTCGCCAAATACACAACTCAAAACGTACATAAAAGACTTGTTCCACAATAGCACATGTCTCGCGGCGTGATAGTATGTTGGTATGTTGGTCACGCGTGTGGTCTCGTGTCGTCATGTACAATCATTTACATTGGCCACGTATGTTAGTCACGTATGGACATACATAACCACGTATGTTAGTCACGTATGGACATACATAACCACGTATGTTAGTCACGTATGGACATACATAACCACGTATGTTAGTCACGTATGGACATACATAACCACGTATGTTAGTCACGTATGGACAAACATAACCACGTGTGTTAGTCACGTATGGACACACATAACCACGTATGTTAGTCACGTATGGACAAACATAACCACGTATGTTAGTCACGTATGGACACACATAACCACGTATGTTAGTCACGTATGAACACACATAACCACATATGTTGGTCATTATTCAAGGACTACCACAAAGATATGTGTTACATATGCTCTAGATAATTATGACATAGCTGTTACAAGAAACATTGAAAACCCATGAATCCCTCAGTAAGTCAATACTCTAGTGCCATAGCCTGTCCTTGAATCCCCTGGAGTCAGACAAGGTATTGTGGACCTGCTGTGCCACAGGAAAAGACCACTAAACACGGATACAGGTTTTGTGAAACTGTCCCAGCAAATAGAAAACACGGGGTTCTAGGACCCTACTGGGTCTGAATGAAATATACAAAACCTCCAGTGTCGTCTATTGTCTATTGTTTTACAACCAACATAACTGGACAGAACGGAACTATGCCTTTCATCTGTGGAGTATATCGACCACGTTCTGTGTAACGCTTCAACGACCGCGCTCAGCAAAAATCGTCTGGCTATATTTGTATCTGGCTGTAGAAGAAGAGAGGACATACAAAACATCCGTGGGTCTAACAAAGCAGCTCCTTGGGCTCTGTGGGGTATTATGTCGTTACATTCCAGTAGCCATACATGGAGTTAATAGCTCTCCGCCATACTTGACCCACATTATCATACAAGTTTATAGGATCAATCTAACACTGTAGGGCAGTGAGTTGAAATGGTACTTGGAATGAACATCAATGTTAGTTGTGTGAGAGATGGTTCATTCAAGAAAAGCAGGACACAATAAGCTTTCCTTGAACACCCGGCGTCATCACTGTTTCGGTCGATATTCAACACTAAACATACTCTGACGTTTTGCAATTATCATTGACGTGTGCAGAACAAAGGCATTAAACAACTCACACTGGGAAACTACTGATACTTACAAAAAGCGAGATACTGAACAGACCTGAACAGTTCCACAAGTTTCTGGTGAATACAAGGCTGACCGGCTGGGTTTGAATATAATATAGAACGTCAGTGCCATAGAGTACCTAGTCTAAACTATACCCTCATACAATTTCCGTTTGCTGTTAAGGGAAGCACTGAGATGGATAGTTTTAACTGATGGCCGAAAAAAGGTAATAACAACATACGTTGTAATGTTGAAACCGGTAGCATTTACCGTCCCAAAGGTAGCACAGAATGTGTGCCAAAGTATACAAGCATGTTTACCGGTCGCCTCATATCACTCCTCCTGCCATGCTACGATAGTATGTAAAGAAACCAGACAATCAAGTGCTCGATGGACCAGATAGATTAGTCGTAATTTGGAAGTGCGACTAGCGTGTAGAAGTACAGAGGATGTTACGATGCTAGTAAATATAGAGCATGGTTTGGAAAAAAGTTTGCTGTACAATACATTGGTTTGCTTGGTGTGCCTGTGTGTGTGCCTGTGTGTGTGCCTGTGCCTGTGTGTGTGTGCCTGTGTGTGTGTGCCTGTGTGTGTGCCTGTGTGTGTGTGTGTGTGTGTTTGTGTGTGTGTGTGAAGGGGTGGGTGGAGAGGTGTTAATATATCGGGAACAAATAGTTTATTCAGGAAAACAGGATTGGCCCATACTGTAGACAACGTCTCTGTGCATGATTCAATGAATCAAACATTACACTGAAGTATTTGGTGATGTTTCCCTCAGGTGTTGAACTTCATATTGATATACACATAGGTTATATACACCTGCAAAGTTTTCAGATGAAAGAATCTCACTACAGAGTGAGACTGGATACTTTGTTTACGAGACCTGTTTATTAGGGTTAAGTAACGTTCACATGCAAGCAATATATGACATAAATCTTCAGCAAAAGAGCTTCCCCTTTCTATACAATATTTACATATCCCTTCAGTGTATGGGACATTTCTGTATCTCCCCAAATCGACTACAAGTTCAAACTACTACATTTGAAACGAGACATGCAAGCCTCAGACGTATAGGGGTAAAGGGCGTAAGATACTTTTGTATATTTTAAGAGCGACTTAAATGCTTATAATAGAAAGAATCAGATAAATAGAAGTACACCATGATTGTTGAAATTGTCGAATAATGTTTGTCTGAAAACTGGAATGCATATCCCTTCACATTTCCCATATATTCTGTTAAACACACATATCCAAATCCAACTCTAATCAGAATATATTAAACATGAATCGTCCTGTGGTTTGAGCATAACGTAACACTGGCGAGGCAGGCTGTGATCATCCAGATTCGGGGGCCTGTGTGAAGACTTAGTAGCCTTAATGGTATCCAGACCAGTTAGGGACTGGGCCCAACATGAGAACTAGCTATGTAACTGACCTTAGATATAAATACAGGTAATACTGAACCTTTATATTTATTTATGTCCTGCCATATCAGTGAGGTGTAAAATCCATATCATGTTATGTGCAGAAAATCGTAAAATGGATATGGTGTTTTATGAGCATATATCTTTTAGCCATATGAATGATATGTAAAATACGTATGATTTTATGTGTGTATATCTTTCAGTTATATGAATGATGAGTAAAATACATATGTTATGTGTGTATATCTTTCAGTCATATGAATGGCGTGTAAAATACACATGTTATGTGTGTATATCTTTCAGTCATATGAATGATGTGTAAAATACATATGGTGTTATGTGTGTATATTTTTCAGTCATATGAATTACGTGTAAAATACATATGGTGGTATGTGTGTATATCTTTCAGTCATATGAATGACGTGTAAAATACATATGGTGTTATGTGTGTATATTTTTCAGTCATATGAATTACGTGTAAAATACATATGGTGGTATGTGTGTATATATCTTTCAGCCATAAAAAGATGGGAACTGTGTTATGCTTATCTTTCAGCCGTGTGACTGAAGTGCAAACTCCATTGATCTTATTCATATACCACTGTTTCTGCCACATGTATGAGATGTAAATTCCATACAATGTTATGCATGGAACTAATTACATTTTTAATGTATTCATGAAAACATGAAAATAATCAGTCAATGTAAATGGTTTGTGTATAGATAGCGTCTAGGTACGCGCGTGCGTGAACTTCATGAGTGTCTACACATGTATGTGCAAATGACTATACTATAAATGATATATTAAAGAACGTGCACGTGACAGTGTTATAAACGATATCTTAAATAACGGACACGCGTGTTAGGATATTTAATATCTGTGCTGACGAATCATCTCACCTTGTTGATGTGAGTATCCTATGTTGATCAATATAAGTATTCCAGGTATAAAGAGGTATCTCAAGGGCGACATCATCTGGAGAAAAAGACAAGAATCAATAAAACAGTCAAAACCTGATCAGTACAAATATACCCGAGTATCATATATTATGATAATCCAGAGAAGAGCACAACATTTTCGTTTCATAAGAACACACATGGATAGAAAGAATGGGACCAATTTTAGTCTTGAGATGAAAACACCTGCGTTACCTTCGAAAATATATCTGGAAATGTTCACCGTTTAGAATGTAGGATCACACCCAACATTGATAGGTTGTGACCAGTTGAAGGGAGCTCCTTTGCCTCACCCTTCCCGAAACTCACAGCTCTCACAGCCCACGTGATTGTGAAATATGCTCC
Organism: Haliotis asinina; assembly: GCF_037392515.1. Lineage (NCBI taxonomy): Eukaryota > Metazoa > Mollusca > Gastropoda > Lepetellida > Haliotidae > Haliotis > Haliotis asinina. The sequence goes on along the minus strand of NC_090293.1, from coordinate 54,362,053 downwards.
GGGGTTATTGTACATTGAACAGCCACACACCCATGTTGTCGACACGTTCCTATTGTGTCCGCTCCATCTAACACAGCCTACCCTAGCTGCACACGGCTGATTTGTCGGGTAGGCCATATTACTCAGATATGCTTGGCTGGGTTTCAATACCACTGATACAGTTCGATCTGAGAGGATTTGTAATCTAATTGGATTCCTGTCAGTCATGACTTTGGATTACATAAAGTCGGGTATTCACGTCTTGCCAAAATTAAGAAGAGACAACATCATGAAGCTTGTATGTGAACTCACTAGATTGGACACGGGTGTGAGAAACAAGAACCAAAGTTAGGAATGAACAACGGTGCTATGAAAATATTAAGATACATTAGGATATGTGGTAGCGTTACCTTGCCCGATAGCTGTCGTTGGCACACTTACTGTACCTTGTGTCGTCAACGACACACCCGCCCCGCTATCAGCGGGATTGACTAAACCGTCCGTTGTCGTCAAACCAGACAAACCACTTCGTTCTATTATTTACGTTCGTGCATGCATTAATAGTCTTTTTTATCTCAAGGGCAAGATCGGTTATAGCAAGATATGTCGAACGAGGGATCTGAAATGTCTAAGTCCGAGAGTAAACAACAGATACCAGCTCCCTGAACTAGTAAAGCTGATCTGTTAGAGATGTCGTTATCATGACGGGAGATTCCTGTCATATGTTAATTTGCTTGAGAGTTATCAGAACATAACACTAGCTGAAGATATAGTCAGTTATATGTGCCTTTTATAGAACGACTTTACGTTCATGTCACGTGGTAGTCAGTTAATGGAAACGATATTGATTTGTTTCGCATGTTTATCAGTGAGAACATATGATGCAAATCAATCATCAACTATAGACCTGCTTGTCGTTTCCCATTACGATACACACCAGCTAAAAGAAACCGTTACGGTATCCTTTACTTTCAAACCAAATTCACACAACACCAGTTGGCATTGTTGTATGGACATCTAGTCTTGAATTCAAACACCCGTGAGGTTACCATGGATACCGGGTGGAAAGTATGCGTCTGTTATCCTTCTGTTTAGCTGGGCAGAACGATGTAGTGTTGTAGTGAACGATGTGTCATTCCTGTGGTTCTTTAGTCAATGGGGACCCAACTCTGCTTGTGGGGTAATCTTGTTGTATCAGCTTTTGTCACGCTCTGAATAGCATAAAACGATGTGTCGACAGAACATCCTTGACTGGTCTTATGGGTGTAGAGAGCATGGCGACCTGAGGCAACTGAGTGTCTTATGATGATTCTCACTATTCTATAAGAATTCATTGTACATCCAGTCACCCGGTAAAGCTATAGATATCTTCATCATTGCCATGAAGCATGTGTTCGCTCGTGTGTGCTGGACACAAGTACAACACTATGTCGCTGGTGATCGCTTGGGTTGTTTGTTGAAACTGGGCTTTATTATCATCATTCCTCGTAATCATAGAATTTGCAGCCTACGTGACGTTACTGCTGTAGAAGACGATAACCAGATTCTTTTTTACCAGGCTCCCCCTCCCACCCCCACGTTCCTTTTATGAAAACCTTAGGAGGAAATATTTAACATCCTAATATTATACCTACCACAATAAATAAAAATACTTCTGAATGAAAGAAGCCGTCAGTGTGTATCTTTTTTGCATTTATACATAGAAAATCTAATTTAAAATTGTAATTTGTAAATATCTGACATATTTTGTCCTGTTGCTCAGTTGTAAATGTTGTGTATACAGATGTACTATAGATCACCTAAAAAGTACCGAAAAAAGATTGATTGAATGTTACGTCACAATGTTAATTATTTTGTTTAATATCTAGGTATCCAACTTTGCTAATCCACCCGTTACATATCCACCCGGGACATGTCCATGAACATCTGTGCCACCCATCTATCTACCCGTTATTTCCACCCATTATCTCTACCCATCCACTATCATTTATCGAGCCAACTGGATGTATCTCGAAATCCACCAGTCAACCATCATCCTCCCGTCACGTACCCCCTCTCCAACCATCCTCCCGTCACGTACCCCGTCTCCAACCATCCTCCCGTCACGCACCCCCTTTCCAACCATCCTCCCGTCACGTACCCCCTCTCCAACCATCCTCCACCTTGCCACCCCAACCCCTTGCACCCTCAACCCCTGTTGCATGTTTCAACATCAACTCATACATAAAGTGGCAAGATAAAACGCGTGACTCTATTTCTGTATCAACAACCAAATGCAAATATATAAACAAAATGCAACTTCAAACAACTTAAATACATCTTTATTAAAAGACCGTCTTCACTCCTCCATAATGCCACGAGTGTTTTCTTTACGATCGTCTTTATTTAAAGGCACCCGTGGCGAGCCACCTCCTCGTGGTGGGTGCTGGGTAACGCCAAGAGCTCGCCGACACCCCCGTAGTGGACCCGGGGGGATATTTGGTCCACCAACCCGTTTGCCGTGGGTTGCGGCCCTGTGTCGGTGGAGGAGGGGATCCTGGTGGTTGAGGGCAATGGGAGCAGGACCAATGTTCCTATTGCTCAACACACCACTTTGGCCCTTACTTCACCTAGACGGGTGGTAGAACTGGCCCAGTTCTATCAATCGGCTGGTCACGCCAAGCCCTGAGCTACAACTATTTCATGCTCAAAATTTATGAAACTGGTAATTTGATTTTTCATGCTTGGCTCTTTGGAGATTGTAATTTGAAATTCATCATTTTATATCTGTTTTTGCCTAGAGTCGTATGCCCAGAAGGCGGTGGCTCATGGGCCAATCTGGTGGAAATATTAATCTTTTGATTTTTCTACTGGAGTATATCATCCGGGTATCCTTGGTGCTGCAAGCTGGAGGCCCGCTTGCTTTGGCGTTGTCCTTGTGATACTCCGTGGTGGGTGGGGAGCTCGGATGATGAACCATTTAAAACCAACTATGGCTTACGAAACCCCCATTAAAAAAGCAAAACGTCCACTGGACCCTGATGAAGATGATAATGAACACAGACCGACCCAATCAATTGACTACTGGCCACGCTTTATAGTGATCGAGACTCATGATAAGACACCACTAAAGTTGAACCCGTTTGCAGTATCGAAGGCTATTCAAGGCATTGCGGGTGATGTCAAAAATGTTAGACGCTTGCGTTCAGGAGCTCTTCTCATTGAATGTAGTAAACGACAGCAAGCTACAAACCTGATGACAACTGAAATGTTGGTAGGAATTCCTGTGTCAGTCTCAGCTCACAGGACGCTCAACACTAGCAAAGGCATAATTCGAGATCGTGATCAGTTGTTTGCGGACATGACGGAATTAGATATTGGGACAGAGATGAAAGATCAAGGTGTCATGCATGTCAAAAGGTTTACAACCCGGAAAAATAAAGAAACTGTTCCAACAAACACATACTTGTTTTCTTTTTCCTCGCCAACTGCTCCAAAATCTGTGAAAGCTGGATACTGTAACATCGCTGTTGATACCTATGTTCCTAACCCATTAAGGTGTTTTAAGTGCCAAAAATTTGGACATGGAGTGAATAGTTGTACATTGTCTGTCACGTGTGCTCACTGTGGTGAGCAGACACATACAACAGAAGATTGTACCAACAACTTTAAGAAATGCGTTAACTGCGCCGGAAGTCACTCGTCTTTCTCAAAAGACTGTCCAGTTTGGAAACGGAACATGGAAATCAACAAAATCAAATATACTCAAAACATTAGCTTTGCAGATGCAAAAAAACTTGTCCAAAGATCAGACTTAACAGAAACTTATGCTTCTGTTACCCGAACATCGCCTTCGCCAACCGTGAATGTAATCAAGTCTTCTGTTTGCTGTCAAACCAACTTAACATGGATTAATACTGACACTCCTCAGACTTTGCTACCTGAATCATCCACTCAAACTGCTGACGTACTTCCGGAGCCCATGGGTGTTCAGGATGTACCTTGTACACAGGAGAAATTATCTCAGACGAATGCAAAACGGACGTCTCAATCCAATGTGAAAGAAACTGAGAAAAACAAGCTTAAATCTAGATGTGAATCTTCACAAAAGGGTAAAAGTGGAAGAGCCTCAAAGGGGTCTAGTAACAAAATCCAACTTTTTAATAAGTTCGGATCCTTGGAAGATATGGATGTTTCCGAAAACATCCAAACAAGGGCACATAGCTTGTCGCCCTCCAAAAGAGTGCGGGGTAGATCCCCAATAAATCCCCCCAAAAGATAGTTTATTCCAATAATATTGTACAGTGGAACTGCAGAGGACTGAGGACTAATTTACATGAATTACAGCTAATAGTCCAAGATTTCACACCTTCAGCGTTATGTCTCCAAGAGACATATTTAAAACAAACAGATACATTTGACCTTCGTCATTTTAATACATATCATTGTTTTTCACCTCCGGGTGATAGAGCCTCTGGTGGATCATCCATTCTAGTCAGACAAAACGTTATTCAAAGCCCTGTATCACTTATTACTAACATGCAGGCTGTTGCAGTGAGAATTACTTTACATGTAGCATTTACGCTATGCTCTCTCTATATTTCGCCGTCTTCAACGTTTGCCAAAACTGATCTTCAAGCTCTATATGACCAGCTCCCGAAGCCCTGTATTATAATGGGAGATTTAAATGGGCACAACCCACTCTGGGGTAGTGTAACTACAAACACTAAAGGGAAATTGTTGGAGGACTTTTGTTCCAACAATGATTTATGTATTTATAATGATGGTTCCAACACATATTTACACCCTGGTACTGGGACTTATTCTGCTCTCGACTTGTCATTGACAAATTCCGAACTATTAAATGAATTCGAATGGTCAGTCCACAATGACCTGTGTGGAAGTGACCATTTTCCTACTATATTAAAAGCTGTAACTCCATCTGATGTTCCTCCATCATCAAGGCGGAATTTTAAAAAGGCTAATTGGGCTTTATATGAAACACTGTGTGCTGAAAAACTAAAACCAGAACGTTTTATTGACGTTCCTGATGCTATTAAATCTTTTTCTGATGAACTGAATTCCATAGCTGATGAGTGTATACCAAATTCCTCTGTAGTTCCACACATAAGAAAACCATGGTTCAACGATGAGTGCAAACAAGCTAGGAAGGCAAGGAAGAAAGCAGAACATTATTTCCGTCGCCATCCTATGGTGCATAATTTAAATAAATTTAAAATTTTAAATGCTAAAGCACGGCGTACTTTTAAACAAAACAAACGCCAATCTTGGCAAAATTATGTGTCCAAAATAAATTCTCGGACACCCATGTCCAAGGTATGGAACATGGTCCAGAAAATCAAAGGTAAAGGTACTAAATCTACTGTCCATCATCTTAAACATGGAGATCAATTGCTTACTGATAAATCAGATATTGCTAATAAACTAGGTGAAACCCTTGCTAAACACTCTTCCTCTTCTAATTATGTACCAAAATTCCAGCAATATCAAAAACAAGAAGAAAAGAAAACTATTAATTTCAATTCTGATAATGGGGAAGATTATAATGAAACGTTTTCTATTCATGAACTCCATACTGCTCTTGATCAAGCTCATGACACTGCTACTGGAGCTGATAACATACATTATCAACTCCTGAAGCACTTACCGGAATCCTGCCTAGAAACTCTTCTCAATATTTTTGATGATATTTGGACATCGGGTAACTTTCCTCCGTCATGGCGTGACGCCATAGTAGTACCAATACCTAAACCTGGACGTGATCATACGGATCCGTCCAATTATCGACCTATTTCACTAACTAGCTGTGTTTGCAAGACCATGGAACGCATGATAAATAATCGACTTGTTTGGTACTTGGAAACAAATAATCTTATCACAGATATACAGTGTGGTTTCCGTAAAAACAGAAGTACTGTCGATCACTTAGTGCGTTTAGAATCATTTGTTAAAAACGCACTAATTAATAAACAACATGCTGTGTCTATCTTTTTTGATCTTGAAAAAGCATATGACACAACCTGGAAACATGGTATTTTGAGGGATTTACATGACTTTGGTTTGCGAGGTCGTTTGCCTCAATTTATTGCCAACTTTTTAAATGACAGACAATTCCAGGTCCGTGTGGGTTCTACCCTGTCTGATCATTACAATCAGGATCAGGGTGTTCCACAAGGCAGTATTTTATCTGTCACTCTTTTTAGTATCAAGATCAACAGTTTATCAAAAGTTTTAAACGATTCAATTGATGGATCGCTTTTCGTGGATGATTTTAATATTTCTTGTCGAGGTAAAAACATGCATACTATTGAACGGCAACTGCAGTTGTGTTTAAACAAAATAAATAAATGGTGTCTTGAAAACGGCTTCAAATTTTCGAAGTCCAAAACTAATTGTATACATTTTTGCAGAACATATAAGCCACATAAGGACCCAGAACTATCTCTAGATGGCACTCCCATCAAAGTTGTAAAGGAGGCCAAGTTCTTGGGATTAATTTTTGACTCACATTTAACGTTTCTACCACATATCAAATCCCTCAAAACTAAATGCCTGAAGGCACTTGACTTGTTGAAAGTCGTTTCAAATTCTAAATGGGGAGGGGACCAAGCTACCCTCCTGCAACTTTATCGATCACTGATCCGGTCAAAACTTGATTATGGCTCCATTGTCTATGGTGGAGCCTGTAAAAGCAACCTGAAACTTTTAGATTCTGTTCACCATCAAGGTCTAAGACTTTGTCTTGGCTCCTTTCGAACTTCACCTGTTGACAGCCTGTACGTTGAGGCTGATGAGCCATCTCTTGAGCAGCGACGTATCAAATTAGCTTTACAGTATGTAACAAAATTATATTCCAGTGAGTCAAACCCTGCATATAACTGTGTTTTCAGTCCTCTGTGTGAGGACTTATACAATATGAAATCTTCGCTTGCACCGCCTCTTGGTTTAAGAATTAAACCATTTCTTGCTGCTGCCGGCATTGAGCTGGAAAATATAGCTCCTTCCCGTCTTCTCTCTTCTCCTCCTTGGCAGTTGGTTAGGCCCCAAGTGGACCTAACACTGACCACATTTAAAAAATCAGAAACTAATGAATTACAGTATAAACAAGAATATCATGAATTGAAACATAAATATAGCAGTTATAAATCCTTATTTACAGATGGGTCCAAGGACGGTGGCGCGGTGGCTTGTGCCACTGTCATTGGATCCAGAACAATATCTTCTAGATTACCAGACAACAGTTCTATTTTTACCGCTGAGGCTAACGCCATATTAACAGCTCTTAAATATATTCAAAGACGCCATAAACATAAACAATATATAATCTATTCCGACTCTCTTTCTTGCCTTCAGGCTATTAAAAATATTTCTTGTAAACATCCACTTTTAATAGAAATAATTGAATTATATAATGATCTTGCTACTGGCCAATGCGACATCGTCTTCTGTTGGTTACCCAGCCACGTTGGCATTTCCGGTAACGCAATGGCCGATCTTGCTGCTAAGGCAGCACTTAACAAATCTGTGACACCACTTCTTATTCCTTATTCTGACTACAAAGCTAGCATTAGAGCTTACACTCGTGATCTGATGCAGAAGAAGTGGGACACCCAAGTAGGTATAAATAAACTACATGAAATAAAACCTTACATTGGTTATACATACTTGGGTTGTCAGTCCAGATTTGAAGAAGTCATTTTGCGACGATGTCGCATTGGCCATACAAGATACACTCATGCATACCTTTTAAAAGGTGAGGATCCTCCGTTTTGTATCCCTTGTGATGAGAGAGTCACGGTCAAGCATATTCTGCTTGACTGTGTTGAATTCTCCATCACAAGGGATAAATTTTTCAATGTCAAAACTATCAAGGACCTTTTTAGCACTGTTAGTTGTCATTTAATTATTGGTTTTTTAAAAGAAATTGATTTTTTGGTGGAATTTTGAAATTATGTTGTGTAAATAGATGCATTTTAATGATTGGTAGTTTGAATTAGTAACTTGAATCTTTGGTGGCTGTACCCTCAAAGGGGGTTGAAGTATTGTAAAATTATTGTCCTCCTGAGAGGGTACGTAAGTCCACAAACATTCACAGTAAATTTAAGTCTACCAGGATTTTAATCGTAGCATTCATGTTCTTTTAATTTCGGCTAACTTTTCATACAATCGCCAGCAGCTGAAGGGATGGTGTAAATCCAACTAGGGACCATGCAGGTAGCAAAGGTACTGTAAGTCCCCATGGTTCCTAGTGTGGTGATCTACCTTCTGTTGTTGGCGATCTATAGTCTGTTTTTATATTGTATTGTCTAAATAGTGGTATTAGTTTTAACTTTCCATGCTAGTTTTAATTGAAATTGTGATATTCTAGTTGTTTTACTGTCCTTCGTTGACGGGTTTTTATGATTTATATATGCTCTTTTTCATTGTTGAATGTTCTCGTCACGATATGGCTGAGATATTGCCGATGTGACGTTAAGTATTAACTCACTCACTCACTTTATTTAAAACATGTTCTCCAAAACCACCAGAACCATCTCTAAACATTTACTCACCGGAGTCTGACAAATAACCTCCACTCTACACCGAGTTACGAATACACGAACAGGATTGTATATGACGTTAAGCATTATCTTCATTCATCGCATGTGTTAACGTCTGGAAACGCGCAAGTGGTGAACCACCATTGCCGAACCAATATGACGTGATCATATTAGGTTGGGGCATTCACAAAGTCTGCATGCTAACATAGACAACTACATACATAAGCGTACCTGTTACATAGACAGAACAAGTACATTACCTAGCGTACCTGTTACATAGACAGAACAAGTACATTACCTAGCGTACCTGTTACATAGACAGAACAAGTACATTACCTAGCGTACCTGTTACATGGACAGAACACGTACATTACCTAGCGTACCTGTTACATAGACAGAACAAGTACATTACCTAGCGTACCTGTTACATGGACAGAACAAGTACATTACCTAACAGTTACGTAGAGTATTTGTACGTGTATATTATCCCAGGGAAGATCAGATGCAGGACTGGTTCCGATTTCTCAAAACAAACTTAAATCTTAGTATTGACTTAAGTTAGAATTTTTATTCAAATTTGAGAAAAGTCAGGAATATGTATTTCCCTGCTGAACACACTGAAAGGAATATTGAACTCAAACAAAGTATGCAGATAAGGGTTGGTAGATAGGTTACTTCAGCCTTTTTGGATTGTTGATTTTAAAAATGAAGTTGAGTAAGAAACTCAGCTGTTTGAAGTTCTCAATCTCAGTTTGAGATTTGAGTAAAAGGGAAGATTGTATCGAGAAATCAGGACCTGGTCTTCAGCAACCCATGCGTATCCTCGGCTCATGGTCAATGCATGCAGTCATATCCACATTGCGTATATATATATATATATATATATATATATATATATATATATATATATATATATATATATATATATATATATATATATATATATATATATATATATATATATATATATATATATATATATATATATATGCTCCCTATATTGGGTGTGATCCAGATTAGATAGACTACAGACCACCCCCACTGAGCTGACCTAATACAGAGAGTGTGGTAAAGCACAGGCAAACATTGACAAAAGGGTAGTTGACATGTTTGATGATATACGCTTTAGTCGATAAGCCGCAGATTCAATATCGCGTAAAAGTTAAAACATTACCCTGTTAAATTAATGAATCTCTAAACATACGTGCGGACGTAGGGAAGATGCCAATAACAAGAAGGAGCCGGTGGATCAGGAGATATGACAATGCGAAGGTCATCCACAAGAGGCAGGATTTCATTGATGTCAACTTCTTTACTGAGATGTCAACTTCTTTATCGAAATACACACGCCGTTTCGAAGTATAGTCTCACTCCTTCATCGGGTAAGTAAAAGAATTAGGATACAGACAGCTATATATGTACGTCATACATAAGGACAAGTGTCTCGTCTTGTTGAAAATATAGTGTATTGGCTATCACAGGAACATTCCATTTGTTGTAAAGAGAAAACTAGACATGAAAATTGTATGAATGGACCTGACCTAGTGGGTGTTAAGGGGATCCTGACAGCAAAGTCGATATATCGACAAGCTTCCTCAACATCACATTCGATTATCGACCGATAGAGGTCGTTGTATGGACATGACTACATTACATCTCACGCAATATATAATAATAATGCAGGTGTCCGTGTCGGTTCACTGGCTTCCAGGTCATCCGTGTCGGATCACTGGCTTCCAGGTCATCCGTGTCGGATCACTGGCTTCCAGGTCATCCGTGGGAAGATATCGACAGAGGTTTTCGTCAGCGTCAACATGCGCCACACTCAATACTGTCTGGCGCGGCGCAGGGAGACTGGAGGAGAATTCCACATGTGCGGAGGAAGTGAACGCCCGTGATAACATCCTGACCGGAAAGTTCCATGTGACACCCATGTGACAAGACCATCCTCAGTTTCATCAAGGTATCAGTCAAACAAGACGACAAGCGAACGGTCAAGTTTAAGACTTACAGTGCCATGGAAATATTTCTAGTGCTTGCCTGTGTATTTACCTTTTTGAAGCGTATGACAAAAATGCTTTTGAGTGGAATGACATAATTATATTTTTTTAGATCATATGACATGACAGAATATTAGCAGTTACCTAATTCCATTTAAACGCCGTCTTCGACCATAGGGGCCAACATTCCCGTTCTCTTTTTTAAAGTTTTTAAACCTAACGCATTTGAAAACCTAAGTGACATCCACTTGAACGGGACGTTTACAGACTCTGAATTATGATAAGACATTATAACTGGTCCTGTGTTGGATGTTGCCATCCATTACGACGCCGTACATTGGTCACGTCTTCCTCATCTACATAACCGGACACCAGGGAACCGGAACACATCATGTCCATTAAAATGATATTTACTTTTGCATAGTTGCTGACCTATAGGTTGGAAACGGTGCATCGATAAACACATTGGTCTAGCTGTGTGGACACTCTTTGGGCGTTCTTATAACGTGACTCACGGGACCAAAGAAGCTATCAAATATATTTACCCTTTCAAACATTCGACATACATAACAGCTGGACGTCTTAAACCTAAGTGTCGCCTTTGTGCATGAGCGAACCTGAGAGGGAGCAATAGAGTGAGTAACTGGCTTGTAAATCTTCACCTGAAATAAACCCACGGGAGTCTATATCGCGCCTGCATGTGTCTTTGTTGCAGAACTTAAATAGAAAGATTGACTAGACGGGCTCAGTGGGTCTATATGAGCGTTGTGTATATAGACACACAGCTAAACACTCTTTGGCTGCATTCATGCGAGAAGGTGACACAGATTACCAGCATAAATTATGCCTCATGGAATTTAGCTGGTGTCTGAAAACATATATCACACAAAACATAAATAAATGTAGGCCTTGAAGCATGCCCTCCGTGGTAGCTGGAGAAAGTAATCGGATACCTCCACAAATTGACAGTCCGTTAATGTCGATATATCCGTAGCACAGGACAACGGACAAATTCAAAGCAAGCGCTTGTATACTGAATTCACATCGTGAGTCAGTCATCGTTTCATGTTTTGGATGTTTAGGAAGGATGCTTATTGCTAAACAAAATAACATGTTTCTAGAACAGGCTTAGGGAACTGGCTGATACCCAGAGATTACTTAGATGACATACTGGATCCTGGAACAAGTATACTGGACCCTGGAACAAGTATACTGGATCCTGGAACAAGATACTTGGATCCTGGAACAAGATACTTGGATCCTGGAACAAGTATACTGGACCCTGGAACAAGTATACTGGATCCTGGAACAAGTATACTGGACCCTGGAACAAGTATACTGGATCCTGGAACAAGTATACTGGACCCTGGAACAAGTATACTGGATCCTGGTACAAGTATACTGGATCCTGGAACAAGTATACTGGACCCTGGAACAAGTATACTGGATCCTGGAACAAGTATACTGGACCCTGGAACAAGTATACTGGACCCTGGAACAAGTATACTGGATCCTGGAACAAGTATACTGGACCCTGGAACTAGATACTTGGATCCTGGAACAAGTATACTGGATCCTGGAACAAGTATACTGCAAAGACAAATGACATATTGATCCAAGAGTTAGTGCGTTAGTTTGATTTTATGCCTCTTTAGTCAATATTCCAGCAATACCACGGCAGGGAATACCAGAAATGGACTTTGTACCCATACATTGTTCCCATGTGGGGAACCGAAAATGGATGTTCGTTGTGACGAGCGAACGGTTTAACCATTAGGCTACCTTACCGCCCCGAGAGTATTGGCGCAAGGGCTTGATGTGATGTTGGTCATTGCTTTTGATATCGTCTATGATAATGACTTCATGGGAAGGGTGGGGCGTGTATGTGCTTAAATGTCTGGTCATGGTTTGACGTGCTAGAATCTCCACGCTAGATTCTTGTTAGGTTCCATTTGGTAATGATAGATCAAACTCTACCCGAGATGCCAGTTCATCCTCATCCTCATCGTCCTTCACCGTTCGGTAAACACTGCAATTTTCAGGTTTATCACGGTGTCCGCAATGATAAGCAAATTACGCCAGTTCGATCTGGGTTATTTGACCTGCTGCAGTGACCACCCGTGATGCCTTAACTGTCACGGATAACGACTGAACAGGTCACAAGTGTTTGTTAAAATCACTGTAATTGTGGGATAATGAACTGTCTCGGAGACACACATCAAAACACAATTATGTCTGTTACAAATGGAATGTTACCATGGCAACAGGGTCTCACTTTCAACGGGGTCGAATAATTTAAGTAGTCTACGGTCGTTTGGGCGGCATTTTTTAGGTTGAGGCGTACAAAAACGAATACTTTTCATGGATAACAGCAAACGAAATCTCGAAGTGGATAACGAAATAAAGAAGTAACTGTTGTTATCCATAAAAGGTGTTTTATATAACTATTGAAAACATTAGTGGTATGGGAGGCCTTCAGCATCCAGCGCTTATCTCTAGGTGCGCTCACCTGGGCAGGACAGGTATTTTGTAACCCTCGAGCAGGATAGGCTTCTTGCTGTCCTTTGTTCTCACCCCATGAGGTCACCTGGACAGAACAGGTATTTTGTACCCCTCGCTCCTCTCCATGTGGGGTCACCTTATCAGGTCTGGGGTGGGTCTCTGTCCGCCTGGCTTGCCATTCAGAAACCGCCTAGCTACAATACAATCAATCGCGTGTAAATGGATTGGGCTGTGTATGGATTGTATGTTGGTGCTGTAGTGTACACAATCGCCGTAGATGTGTAATCACTAGTTGTATTCTGTGTGGGCTATCAGTAATTAAAGCATTATGACAAGGTTGTGTTCACACTGTGATAGCATCGCATGATCCGTCAGTAAAACCATCATGTACTTCAACATGGTTCCGCGTGCTGATGACTATTCCTTTTTGTATCAGAATATTGATCCCGACACGCCTGCAGGAGAGGGTGGTACGTGATGTCGTTGTGGTAACAGGTGATGAAACTGTCACCAACGCCCACGGCAACAGACGCCAGGTTTCACCAGAGAAATAAACCCAGGCGTGTCACCTGTGTTCACATGGAGTCATACACGTGACCAATGACAAAGCACTTGTAGTCGCTGTATGACCTAATGATTCACTGTGTTGATTTACTCTGGAAGATTATTGTAGCATTTGTTTAGAAGGTTTTTCTCTTTACCCACATGACACGCACAAACACACGTCCGACTACACTCTCAGGAACTAGGGAATGCCTGTTGATGCGGCATAATGCAATACTCACTCAAGTGTCAAAATAAGCGAAACATGAAGAAGTTAGATGAAAGTATCTTCTTCGTAGATGAACGTCAGTGTCTTCTACCTAGATGAAGGTACATTTACGTAGATGTCAGTGTCTTCTACCTAGATGAAGGTACATTTACGTAGATGTCAGTGTCTTCTACCTAGATGAACTTACATTTACGTAGATGTCAGTGTCTTCTACCTAGATGAAGGTACATTTACGTAGATGTCAGTGTCTTCTACCTAGATGAACTTACATTTACGTAGATGTCAGTGTCTTCTACCTAGATGAAGGTACATTTACGTAGATGTCAGTGTCTTCTACCTAGATGAAGGTACATTTACGTAGATGTCAGTGTCTTCTACCTAGATGAAGGTACATTTACGTAGATGTCAGTGTCTTCTACCTAGATGAAGGTACATTTACGTAGATGTCAGTGTCTTCTACCTAGATGAGGGTACATTTACGTAGATGTCAGTGTCTTCTACCTAGATGAAGGTACATTTACGTAGATGTCAGTGTCTTCTACCTAGATGAAGGTACAGTTACGTAGATGTCAGTGTCTTCTACCTAGATGAAGGTACATTTACGTAGATGTCAGTGTCTTCTACCTAGATGAAGGTACATTTTCGGAGATGTCAGTGTCTTCTACCTAGATGAGGGTACATTTACGTAGATGTCAGTGTCTTCTACCTAGATGAAGGTACATTTACGTAGATGTCAGTGTCTTCTACCTAGATGAAGGTACATTTACGTAGATGTCAGTGTCTTCTACCTAGATGAAGGTACATTTACGTAGATGTCAGTGTCTTCTACCTAGATGAAGGTACATTTACGTAGATGTCAGTGTCTTCTACCTAGATGAAGGTACATTTACGTAGATGTCAGTGTCTTCTACCTAGATGAAGGTACATTTACGTAGATGTCAGTGTCTTCTACCTAGATGAAGGTACATTTACGTAGATGTCAGTGTCTTCTACCTAGATGAAGGTACATTTACGTAGATGTCAGTGTCTTCTACCTAGATGAAGGTACATTTACGTAGATGTCAGTGTTTTCTACCTAGATGAAGGTACAGTTACGTAGATGTCAGTGTCTTCTACCTAGATGAAGGTACATTTACGTAGATGTCAGTGTCTTCAACCTAGATGAAGGTACATTTACGTAGATGTCAGTGTCTTCTACCTAGATGAAGGTACATTTACGTAGATGTCAGTGTCTTCTACCTAGATGAAGGTACATTTACGTAGATGTCAGTGTCTTCTACCTAGATGAGGGTACATTTACGTAGATGTCAGTGTCTTCTACCTAGATGAAGGTACATTTACGTAGATGTCAGTGTCTTCTACCTAGATGAAGGTACATTTACGTAGATGTCAGTGTCTTCAACCTAGATGAAGGTACATTTACGTAGATGTCAGTGTCTTCTACCTAGATGAAGGTACATTTACGTAGATGTCAGTGTCTTCTACCTAGATGAAGGTACATTTACGTAGATGTCAGTGTCTTCTACCTAGATGAGGGTACATTTACGTAGATGTCAGTGTCTTCTACCTAGATGAAGGTACATTTACGTAGATGTCAGTGTCTTCTACCTAGATGAAGGTACATTTACGTAGATGTCAGTGTCTTCTACCTAGATGAAGGTACATTTACGTAGATGTCAGTGTTTTCTACCTAGATGAAGGTACAGTTACGTAGATGTCAGTGTCTTCTACCTAGATGAAGGTACATTTACGTAGATGTCAGTGTCTTCAACCTAGATGAAGGTACATTTACGTAGATGTCAGTGTCTTCTACCTAGATGAAGGTACATTTACGTAGATGTCAGTGTCTTCTACCTAGATGAAGGTACATTTACGTAGATGTCAGTGTCTTCTACCTAGATGAAGGTACATTTACGTAGATGTCAGTGTCTTCTACCTAGATGAAGGTACATTTACGTAGATGTCAGTGTCTTCTACCTAGATGAAGGTACATTTACGTAGATGTCAGTGTTTTCTACCTAGATGAAGGTACATTTACGTAGATGTCAGTGTCTTCTACCTAGATGAAGGTACATTTACGTAGATGTCAGTGTCTTCTACCTAGATGAAGGTACATTTACGTAGATGTCAGTGTCTTCTACCTAGATGAAGGTACATTTACGTAGATGTCAGTGTCTTCTACCTAGATGAAGGTACATTTACGTAGATGTCAGTGTCTTCTACCTAGATGAAGGTACATTTACGTAGATGTCAGTGTCTTCTACCTAGATGAGGGTACATTTACGTAGATGTCAGTGTCTTCTACCTAGATGAGGGTACATTTACGTAGATGTCAGTGTCTTCTACCTAGATGAAGGTACATTTACGTAGATGTCAGTGTCTTCTACCTAGATGAAGGTACATTTACGTAGATGTCAGTGTCTTCTACCTAGATGAAGGTACATTTACGTAGATGTCAGTGTCTTCTACCTAGATGAAGGTACATTTACGTAGATGTCAGTGTCTTCTACCTAGATGAGCTTACATTTACGTAGATGTCAGTGTCTTCTACCTAGATGAAGGTACATTTAAGTAGATGTCAGTGTCTTCTACCTAGATGAACGTACATTTTCGGAGATGTTAATATCGTCGACGAAGATGAAAATATTTCTTGAAGTAAATTTAGATGTAAGTATTTTAAAGGTATTTCAAAATGTCATCTACGAAGACGCAGATATAGTCGATTCGATGACAAAAACATTTAGACTGTAGACCTATTAAGCTTCCATAAAACAACATAGACGACTCAAACAATTTAAAATGGCAATGATGGGTGTTACATATCAAACAGAGTTAAAAGAAAACAATTACCGAGCCTCCAAATCTGTTTGTTGTCTCCTCGTGCGCCGATCATTGCCTCGAGGTTTGTCTTTGATGTTTGTATCAATCAGTAGCTGTATGCCGACAACCTTTGATGTGATCTAGACTGGGTGGTCACAGCGCCTCAGGTCACACTGTCACGAATCATGAAAAAATGTACAGAGAAAATCAATAAGATCATTAATTTTGTATATCAATTAAGATAAAATAAATAAATGATGAATGGCATGAGATGTTTCTTTATAATATGTATGTAAACCAACAGTGGGTACGTCTCATTTGCATACTATAGCTTGCATCAGAAACGTACATTTTGACGATGAAATTTCAAGGGGTAAAAATGACAAGATTTGCTCTCCTGTAAACTCATCTATCTCAGATGATATTACGAAAAATACCTGATACCCGAGCCCATGGCAGGTACATGAACGAACTGGTTTTGCCGAAGGTTATGTCCTACTGCAAAAGAATGTATTTCTTATGATCATCTTTACATCTTGGATAAGGAAACAATGAAATATATTTCCCTAAGGTTATAATGTTTTACAGTCATGATGACAAAGGCCATCTGTACAGCATTCGCATGTACAGTGCTAAATGAGAATTGTCTATGGGAGTTTGTAGGGTATCAATGAGGTTACAGCAGATGTAAAGTGATGTAGTTTATGTCCGTTCCTGGTCTGGGTCATGCGGTTGCAGAGGTAAGGCTATGTTTTACACTGACACTTTATGATGATGTTTGTTCACGAACAGGAACCAAGACTCATTGTACAAGTATAGAGCATGATAGCAACTGTATGACAGGAACTCAGACAACAAACATGGCTAAATTAGGCATTGCCAGCATATGGTATAGGCAACATAATGCAATCAATACACGTTCTTTATAAATAACAGGGTTTTTTTTCTTTGAAAACAGAATTACGTTTTTTTTCAAAGAGAGAAAGACATATTTTGCAACCCTTTTTCTGATAAGACACTCGAAAATACTGAAAACATTTTGCCATGAGCGGGGAACATATGACATTATTGCGTATGATGACTGTAGCACAAATCTGAATAAAATAGGCACTCTCAAAGAATTCAACCTCAACTTTCGGGATAATACACAAAATGCAATCGTACGAAATACACCTAGTCGTTCATGCCATGGTAGTTTGTGATATGTGCCTGTTTCTGCTACAAGATGATGATTTTTGCAAGATTCAAGCTTTACATTTTGACATCAATTAATCTAATGCAATTATAATACTTGACGCTATCTTTCATGGAGGAAAATAATTCAAGCATTGAACAACATTTCATGATTTCCTTGAAGAGTTGATCCCCAGCGTGATACATCTTTGTCTGAAATGGTGCAGAGATAAACCAACACTTCCAACGATCACAGTTTCTAGGTTTGCATTCTAAAAAAAGCAATGTTGGTAAAAGAGCATATATAGTCTGGTTCATAATTATTGAGAATTTTTCTTCTTACTTTGAGCTATCCTAACACCTCAACTGATTCACTGATACTTAAAACTAAGTAATGGTATAAGGGAGGTAACTCATCTTGGCCTACTGAGTATAGTACAATTAGAGTTACCTCCCCTGAATTTGTAGCAGACGTCATTTTCCTCAGCACTGTCAACAATGTCTGCCGAAGATAAAAGAAGGTTGATTTTTGAGTTGTGTAATCCAGGAATTGATGATGTAGATACATTGGCAGAGAGAACAGGAACTCCTCTTTCTAAAGTGTATAGGATTAGGAAGAATTTTAAGGAGGGAAAGGATTTTGGGCACCAGAAAGGAGCAGGGAGACCCAGAAAATTGGACTTCTCTGATCGCGTCCGGCTGGGAATTTTAGCGTCTAAAAAGCAAAGGGCAAGCATCTCCAACACCAGGTTCCCGTGTGGACCCGGGACAGAATGTGTCCACAGCACCCCATTGCTGGTCGTAAGAGGCGACCAAATTGGGCAACCTGTTTGCCGTGGGTTGCGTCCCGTGTCGGTGGAGGACGGGATCCTGGTGGTTGAGGGCAACTGGAGCTTGAAACAGTGTCCCTTTGCCCAACACACCACTTTGGCCCTTACTTCACCTAGACGGGTGGTAGAATGGGCCCGGTTCTATCAATCGGCTGGTCACGCCAGGCTCTGTGCAGTTTATTGATTTGCACAAATTTGACTTTGGAGTTAAATGTATCTTGGTCGTGGTTGAAAAGTCATTGAAATTTACTATTGTTTTATTGAATATGGAATATATTGATTAGAATCACTTACTTAGAGCACAGTAGTTGGTGGCTCATGGGCCAATCTGGTATGATACCATACTGGAGTATATCATTCCTGTAGCCTCTTGGTGTTAGTCTGCTGGAAATCCGCTGACGTTTAACATCGCTCAATTGGCGCTCCATGGTGGGCGGGGAGCAGGATTGATGAAACATATTCTTATCATCATGGCACCCAAAACGAACTCTAAAAAGGCGAAAACAACACACCCTGACTCAGATAGTGAACTTGACTCCTCAGATGATGAAATTGTTGGCCGACTGTGTTATTCAGAGCGAGACACCTGGCCTATGTTTATTGTCCTTGAAGCATCAGGAGATCGTAAATTGACATCATTTTCTCCTTTTCTGTTACAAAAAGCCATTAAAGGTAAAGTTGGAGATGTATCTGATGTGAAAAAGCTGAAGTTTGGCGCTCTACTGATTGAATGCAAGTCACGTACGCAGGCCGTAACACTTCTGGAATCAACTAAACTGGCTGATATCAAGATCAAAAGCTACGCGCATAAATCCCTGAACTTTAGCAAAGGGATCATCCGCGATCGTGATCACAGTTTGCATGAACTCTCTGTGGAACAAATTGTTTCTGAACTCAGAGATCAAGGTGTCCTTGAAGCTAAACGTTTTACATTTAGGAAAGATGGCAAAGTCTTACCATCTAATACGTACTTACTAACGTTTTATACACCAAACCTACCAGAGCGTTTAAAAGTAGGCTGTTTTGCTATGAGGATTGATAGGTTTGTACCCCGTCCAATCCGCTGCTTCAAATGCCAAAAGTTCGGCCACGGTCAAAATGCCTGTAGAAATCATGTTGTCTGCTATCGCTGTGGAGAGCGAGATCATGAAGGCTCTACGTGTAATGCCACAGTCAAGTGTTCTAACTGTGGCGAACCTCACATGGCATCCTCTTCTGATTGTCCAGTTTTTAAATTTGAGGCAGCAGTGCAACGAGTCAAAACAGAGCAAAACATTGGCTACACTGATGCACGCAAACTAGTTGCTGGTACACATTCTGCAGGAACAGTTAAGAAAACGTATGCGACAGCAATAAAACCTGTGACCAGTTCTGTTTCTTGTCAAACTGATTATACATGGGTAACAAAAGATACGCCTACGTATCTTTCTCAGACCCCACATCAGTCATCTAATGCACCCTCAGTTTCAGTTCAGACATCCCCTACAAAAGTCCAGCAAGTAACAGATGATTCAAAATCTGAGAAGAAAAAGAACACAAATGTGAATTACACGAAACAGGTTAAACATTCCGATCGTCTACCAAAAGCTCAGAGAAATCCTGCATTGCTGTTCAATAAATTTGGAGTACTAAAAGATATGGATGTTTCTGCATCACAAGCCACTCGTTCAAGGAGTCATTCTCCTAAAAAGAAAGACAGAGAACGCTCACCCATAACTCCACCATAAATGACTCACCATACATTAATACAATGGAACTGCCGAGGTTTTAGGGCTAATTATGATGAAGTGAAACTTCTTGCACATGATTATGATCCTGTAGCATTATGTCTCCAAGAAACGTATTTAAAGGAAAATGATCAACTTACCTTACGTCATTATAACATGTATAACGTGTATGCAAAGACCAATAATGGTAAAGCATCTGGTGGATCCTGCATTTGTGTTAAACAGGGGACACTCCACAGTCCTGTGTCATTAAATACGACCCTACAGGCTGTGGCTGTCCGTCTAACTCTCCACATTGCTATAACACTTTGTTCGTTGTATGTTTCCCCATCGTCACCACTTACTGTTAAGGAACTTGATAATTTGACTGATCAACTCCCAAAGCCCTTTATACTCGTCGGTGATTTGAATGGGCATAATCCTTTGTGGGGTTCGTCCAGTTATAATAATAGAGGTAAAGTTCTCGAAGATTTTCTTGGTAAACAGAATCTTTGCATATTTAACAATGGTACTAATACGTATTTACACCCGGCAACGGGAACGTATTCAGCGCTGGATTTATCGGTGACTGACCCTTCTCTATATAATGAATTTACATGGTCCGTTCACTATGATTTATGTGGTAGTGATCATTTTCCCACAATACTTAAGACCATCAGTCCTTCACAGGATCTACCCATATCAAAATGGAAATTTACAAAAGCTGATTGGCAGACTTTTAATACTCTGTGCCGTGTAAATTTGAATCCTGAAACTTTTTTTAATAAAATGGATGAGATTCAAACATTTTCCGAAACACTGCTTACTATTGCTACCAAAACTATCCCTAAGACCTCGGTTAATCCACGAGTTAACACACCATGGTTCAATGACGATTGCAGAAAGGCCAGGAAAACGAGGAAAAAAGCTGAGAGAATATTCAACAAAGCTCCCTCCCCGGATAATTTGAATAATGTCAAGGTTACACGAGCTAAGGCTCGTCGATGCATAAAGCAATGTAAACGTACGAGTTGGAAACAATTTGTTTCTAAAATAAATACTCGTACTCCGCTTAACAAAGTGTGGAATATGATACGCAAAATCAAAGGTAAAGGTTCCGGTAACACTGTGCAACATCTCAAGATAGATGGCAATGTAGTAACATCTGAAAAGATCATTGCTAATACATTGGGCGAAACGATCAGTCAGAATTCTTCTTCTTCTAATTACGATCCTGCCTTTCAAAAATACCAGAAGCAGCAGGAGAAGAGACATCTGAATTTTCAATCTGATAATTCAGAAGATTATAATGAACCTTTTTCCCTTAGTGAATTACAAGAGGCTCTTCAGAAAGCTCATGATACAGCATCAGGGCCTGATGATATACATTACCAATTACTGAAACACCTACCTGATGAATCTCTCATCACGTTATTAAATATTTTCAATAATATCTGGGAAACTGGAGATTTTCCCCCTTCCTGGCATGAAGCAATGATTATACCAGTGCCAAAACCAGGCAGGGATCATACAAATCCTACTAATTACCGCCCTATAGCTCTAACTAGCTGTGTTTGTAAGACCATGGAACGTATGATAAATGCTCGCCTAGTCTGGTATCTGGAATCAAATCACCTTATTACAGACATCCAGTGTGGCTTCAGACACCGGAGGAGTACCATGGATCATATTGTCAGATTAGAGTCATTTATTCGTGATGGTTTTATTAAAAAGCAGCATGTTGTTTCTATTTTCTTTGATTTAGAAAAAGCATATGACACTGCTTGGAAATATGGTATTTTGAAAGATCTCCATATGATGGGCCTTCGTGGTCGCATGACTGATTTTATTTCACGGTTTTTAGACGGTAGACAGTTCAAGGTAAGAGTTGGATCCACCCTTTCTGACATCTATGATCAGGAAATGGGAGTTCCACAAGGAAGTATTTTATCTGTCACTCTTTTTAGCATCAAAATTAATAGTCTGGCTAAAGTTCTCAATGGCAATGTCGATGGCTCTCTATTCGTTGATGATTTTAATATGTCATGTCGGGGTTCCAGCATGAATAGCATTGAAAGACAACTGCAACTTTGTTTAAACAAGGTACATAGATGGTCACTGGAAAACGGTTTTAAGTTTTCGAAAACTAAAACATGTTGCATTCATTTTTGTACCAAACATAAAATGCATAAAGATCCTGAGTTATTCCTTAATACCACTCCCATAAAAATTGTCAGAGAAGCTAAATTTCTGGGCATTACGTTTGATCATAAATTATCTTTTATACCCCACATCAAAAATCTCAAAACAAGGTGTTTAAAGGCTCTTGACATTCTGAAAGTTGTTTCCAATGTCAAATGGGGTGGAGATCAACTTACACTACTTCACCTTTATAGATCATTGATCAGATCCAAACTTGACTATGGCTGCTTTATCTATGGTTCAGCTCGCAAATCATATCTCAGAGAGCTCGATTCCATTCATAATCAAGGTATCAGGCTGTGTTTGGGAGCCTTCAGAACCTCCCCAATCGAGAGTATGTTGGTTGAAGCAAACGAACCGTGCTTAAAGTTACGGAGAATCAAACTCGCGCTTCAGTATACTGCTAAGCTTCACTCAAGTCCATCTAACCCCGCTTTCAACTGTGTATTCAATCCTTCCTATAAGGATTTATATGCTAATAAACCCAAATCAATTCCACCTCTTGGTATTCGTATACAGTCCCATATCAGGGATGCCCATTTAAATTTTGAGAATATAGCACCATTCAACATTTCAGAAATACCGTCATGGCAGGTCATACAGCCGGATGTCAATTTAGATATGACAAAACTGAAGAAAGCTGCTACAAGTACATTATTGTACCAACAAGCATTCTTAGAAATTAAAGACAAATACTCCTCTTACCAAAGCCTTTACACAGATGGATCAAAAGATGGCAATAAGGTGTCAGCAGCTGCTGTTGCTGGTGATAACACCTTATCCCTCAGACTGACTGATGGAAGTTCCATTTTTACAGCGGAGTCTATGGCAATTTTATTAGCATTGCAGTTTATTGAAACATCTCGGAACAACCATTTCATCATTTTTTCCGATAGTTTGTCCTGTTTGCAGGCAATCAAACACCGTAAACATAATCATCCGTTTTTAGACAAGATTTTAAGTCGCCATTTAGACATATCTATGGCTGGGAAGGTTCTTGTGTTTTGTTGGCTTCCAAGCCACTCTGGTATAAGAGGTAACTCTCTGGCGGATTCAGTAGCTAAAGAAGCTCTACAAAGTTCAGTTACCAACACTACCCTTCCTTTTTCTGACCTCAAACCTGCTATTCGACAATATATAACAGATCAGTGGCAGCAGAACTGGGATGATCAAGCCTCAAATAAGCTTCATTCCATCAAACCCAATATTGGACAAAATCCATGTACTGGACTTAGACGTCACGATGAGGTTGTGCTACGGCGATGTCGTATCGGTCATAGTTACTATACACATTCCTTTCTCTTGAAACGTGAAGACCCACCATTTTGCATTCCATGCCATAGACCGATTACTATCAAGCACATTTTACTTGAATGTATTGACTTTGCTCATATCAGAAAGCGTTTTTATGACGATGTTCCTACTTTATGTGCACTTTTTAACAAAGTTTCTAGCCACTTAATTTTAGCATATTTAAAAGAAATCAAACTATATGAAAAAATATAGCTTTTATTTCAGAGATCAGATCTTACCATTCCATGTGATACGTAGCTGATATTTTAGTGATTTTCAGCATCACTTTTTATTGTTTTCCAAGTGTTGTACAACGAGAGACTTTTTCTCGCCGCGAATAGCTGCAATATTGCTGATGCGGCGTTAAACAACATCCATTCATTCATTCCAACACCAGGTATGAAATGATAGAAAGGGGATCAACAGTTGTATCAAAATCTACAGTTAGAAGAAATTTGATTGATCTCGGATGGGAGAAAAAGACTGGAATTCCTTCTCCTCTCATGAAACAAGAACATAAAGACAGGCGTGTTGAGTGGTGTTTGGCACATGAAAACTTTGACTGGGAAAATGTGATTTTTACTGATGAAAGCTCAATATGGGTATATCCCAATAATGTGAAAATATGGACAAAGTCTGCGTCAGCACCGTTGTATCGACGACCTAAATACAGCCCAAAGTTTCATGTATGGGGAGGGATATCCTTATTAGGAACGACCCCGCTGTGTGTGTTTGAGGGAAATCTGACAAGTCAACGCTACATTAACATATTAGATAATTTTCTCCTTCCAGGTGCACATGTGTTTTATGGAAATGACTGGATTTTGCAGCAAGTTAATGATCCTAAACACACCGCAAAACATGCCAAGCAGTAGTTTCAGGAGAAAAAAGTGACTGCATTACCATTTCCTGCATATAGTCCTGACTTAAATCCCATTGAGAACATTTGGGGGATGATGAAGGAATGTGTGAATCAAAAGGGGTTGACAAAAATTGAAGACATGAAGAGAGAAGTGGTCCGATACTGGGACAGCATAACTCACGAGACACTAACCTCTCTGACAGGAAGTATGCCTACCCGTCTTAGACTGTGCCGTGAAGCTCAAGGAGACTTGATAAAATATTAAATTGTTACCTACACAACATGAAAAAGTCAGTTCACTTTCACAATACATTCAATTTTATCTGATTTGTTCTCGTTTAATAATATCAAATGCTTTAGCTATTCTCAATAATTTTGAACCATACTGTATATATATATATATATACAAATAGTGGTATTACTGATAACAAATGCGACAAGACAATTGACCACATTTTGATCTTCGAGCATAATTTAATACTGCGCCAAATTTTGACAGTTTCTTTAAAGCAGACATATTTTTTAGCCTTTGTAGGTTCTTATTTTTATACAGTTTCCGAAAATTATAATAAAGTGCACTGGTGAACTTTAATCTGGGCTGAACATTGGAAGAGGTAAGGAAATTCCTCATCAACCTCAGATGAATTACAAAGTGGACATGTCCTCTGATACATTATACTGGCGATGAATATCAGTCAGGTGTTTCGTTTCATGTTGTTATAGGTCGTTTTAGGCAGCTTAATTGGATAGTCGTTACATTGTAGTTTATGCCAGTAGCTTATCATTTTCTTGAATATTGTTATGTTAAGGGACCGCCGTTCGCCTAAAATCATGGGATGTCTGTAGTCCTGTTGTTATACTGAGAAATTTCAATTGTATATTTTCATTACATCGATATTTTCATGTCCTCAAACTTTACAGAAAGACTGGTCATGCTGTCATCATATAAACAGCTTCCAAAAGCATGTCTAAAGGTAGAATGATTCGTGCCTTTCTAATCAGTGCATGCAAAGTTTGCATGGTGCTGTTGGCAAGTGTCTTGATGGAAGTTAACAATCTTCATTTTCTGTGGAAAATATCCCGAGATATGTGTATGTATGACAACTTGAACGGTTTCAGTTATATATCATTACCAGCAACATTTCCTTCTTGGTGCATTTACTTAAACATAACCTTTTCTATTCAGTGTGCGCGTTAACGCAGAAACCTGCATTGCCCATGCAAAAAGAAAAGACATTAACAAAAACACGCAAAAATATTTTCGTGATTTCTGGATGCATATTCAGAATCTACTGAATTTTAAAAAGTACCTAAAACAGCAACATATAAATGCAAGAAATTTTGAAATTATTCAGGATTGTGCAAAGATCATGACTATGTATTTATAATTCTATTTCTGCATGCATTCATATAAAACCTACCGCGAACACATATAATGATTCTTGTATCTTCTAGATTCACATTAAGTTTCCAAGTAGTAGAGTATTCATTCAAGAAATCAAGTGAGTTTTAGAGACTGTGTTGACAACTGACTAAAATAAAACAAGTTGTTGTGCGGGGATGAACAGAAGTTAGTATACAATTAATATTTACGTTTACTGTTGTCAGCATATTATGTAGAGTCTTAAATGAAATCCACGCGCCTCGTCTTACTAGCAGCAAATTGATGAATGACACGGCTTCGGCAAATCCATATGTAAACAACAATGATTTTATATCAAAAGGGCAAGCAAATACCACCATTTCCAATTCAACAGACAGTCTTTCCAAACCACTTTTTGCTGAGACATTTGGTGCATTCTTATGTCATCCCATGAATATTTTCTATATGTGGTGAGGTATATAACCCCGACTTCCGAACTGTAAAAGTAAAGTATATGGAAGCATACATCGATAAAGGTTAACCTGGTCTGAAGTATCGGAACTACCTCCCATGCTTTATGAGTTTTTTTGTGTTAGGCACCAAGACCCGGAGGATCATAACTGAACACCAAGATAGTAGTGATAGGTTTATTGTAAGGAAAAAGGCAGATATGAAGTTACAGCCGCTCTTAACGATACGTATTCCACAACGACAAACGTTGATTCACATTCAGCATGATTCCCATTTAACCATTCTCAATGAGGACCGTCCCGTCGTTTGAACATAGAAACACATGGCTGCATCTCAAGACATTGGCAGTGGGGTAGCCAAGTGACTAAAGAATTCGTAAAGGAGATCCGTCTTCAATTTCCAGCATGGGAACAATTTGTGAAGCCCATTTGGTGTGAAGCCCACTCTCTCAGGTAATAACACAAAAACCACGACTCACGTGACTGTGGTAGCGTCATACACGGGGATACCGTGACTTTTGCATTCAACTATTGAATGAGATCAAAACCTTTCCACGCCTTTTTTATCCACACACAACTGACGTATACCAACATTTGGAACATCTATCTCATCTGACGCACTGCACTCGATGTTCTGATGCCACTACCTACTAAATCTACTGACAAACGAAACATTCAAACAATCTCATAACATCCATCTCATCTGACGTACTGCACTCGATGTTCTGATGCCACTACCTACTAAATCTACTGACAAACGAAACATTCAAACAATCTCATAACCGGCTGTGATCTTTGACGAATGACGAACTCAGGCATGACAGGTTGAAGAGCTTTATATCTGGATTGTATAGAGGGCCTGCCCAAGTTTCATAACAACAATCATGTATTAGTCCGGACTTATTTTATGATGGTAGCTACGCCCCTGGAAATGATGTCACAAGGATGTAACAGTATGGGTAGTTTAGCCCATGAAGATGTAATTTGATGGTTGCACATCCATTAAAAATTTTCAGAGTTTTTCTTCTGCATCACTTCCAGACGGCCCCGGGATGATCATGTACAGGTGATCCTGGTAGTCTAACAGCTTAATATAGTTGCTAGATTCCTCCAACAGGGTGTCCAGTTTTCGGCTCAGATCCTCACAGTCCGGCCTTGACCCCTGTTCCTGTTGCCAGCATCTCTTCATCAGAGAGAACCTGCAGAACGAGAAGATCTTTTGTCCAGTTGGCTCAAAAGCGAATAGATGAATTGCAATCTAACTTGAAAACTAATAACATAAAATACACGAACTTTGCGAAACACAGATCATAATTTAAACATCAGACTCTCTGATTTTTTCCATACTTTATCTATTCTTTGTCACTAATATGTGTATTACATGTTTATTACTCTTTGAGTTAGACTGCAATTTATCGGTCCGCTTTTGATCCAAACGGACTGTAGTGTTGTGTGAGATCATCTTAATGCCCCACCTTCTAAATTCACTCGCAAAGCAAGACATTTCAGGAAGCTGAAGTGTAGTTTTACTACAAAGGAACGGCTATTGTTTTGGTCAAACTAAAATGACCTCTCTCTGTCGAGACTGTATGAAGATGTTGGTGCACTTTTTAAAGAAATAAGAAATACTTTATACTTTGCCATGAGCTGAACTTTTTCACCTTTCCACTATATTGTATAATGTATATGACATAAATACGCCTGTTGTTATTGAGTATTTTGTCACACATAAACATTCAATTTAGTGCTATTGCCGATAGTTAGGAATGGTATAGGACATATCCTGTGTTTAGGTACATGTGCACTGACACAAGGTATTTCAAGACATATACCCAAGGGGATTCATTGATAGCGTCTGTATTTTCCCTGACATCCTGACAGTTAGCAGATGAGGCCAAGAAAGTAAATGCCCTTTCATTATTATCCGATATGCCAGGTTAAGTTTACCAAGGACTATGCTATCTTTATATCTGTGTTTTCGCATTGTAAGAATTCTCAGAGAGTCGAGGTCTAGGACATTTTGAGGCCACTGAGCGCGGGGTACGTGTGAACATTTGTCTCTGTCGTTTAAAGTCCAACAAAAACAATCTCAACGTGAAGTAAGATTATTACCTGCGCTCCCAAACCGCCCTAGGCCACGTAGGTGGCCAGTCGAATAGGTCACGGTAAATCCGAAATCATTTATTTGTATACTCCGTGAATTATGCTCCATTAAAATAGTATATAAATACGATCTAAAGAAAATTGGATTGAGTGAATGTGAGAGCTTGGCTGTAGCCAATAAAACCATCTGATATGAACCAGGTATGTTTTCCTCCAGTTACCTCACAGCCATGTAGCCAAAACTATATGCTGATGTCAGATAGCTATATTCATCATCTCAATGTAACCAATAGAGCAACATTATTCATCATCCTGCCAATAACTCATAGCTCTTTAATCATTACCACCTGCACATATCACCCAGCTGCATTCGTCTTTCCTGTAACTCGCATCCTTGTAGTCAATAACACCTGCTGATACCAACCAGCTGCAATCAGCTTCCCAACAACTCACAACCTTGTAGTCAATGACACCTGCTGATACCTACCAGCTGTATTCATCTTCCCAACAACTCACAGCTCTGTAGTGAATAACACATGAATGACATAACTAACTATTTTCATCTTCCCAATAACTTACAGCTCGGGGGCACAATGGTCAGGCCTGGACATCGTCTGTCCATTGAGCACATCCTGCACGACCTGACGGGCAGTCCTCCCTTGGTATGGGCTGCCCCCTGTACAAACACATCACAGACCACGTGATTTCATCTCCGATTATTCAAGTAATCAGGTAAACCACAATAATCACGATGAACAGTTCAGTAACAAACCGTCTGGATTAAACAGAATGACGCCAGACCGTTTAAGAACGTATACCCAGACTATCAAAGTACATCTGATGTAATAAAGCAAGTAACAGAAGAAAAAAATAACCCCCAAAATCCCCAAAGAAAAAATAAACAAAACAAACAAACAAACAAAAAAACAAAACAAAACAAACACTCCCCCCAAAAGAAAACAAAAACAAAAAAACAAAACAACAAAAAACAAAACAAACAACACTCTACGGATAGTTTACATTAAAAGCAGCTATAAAACATTTTAAATACTCAGTGAAAAAATCTTGTTTGAAGCAGTAAAGCCCTTTCAGTACTCCAATATCGAGCTCCGGTAGCCTTGACATTATCGCGTTACAACATTTGCATCGGAGTTTACGGAGAATATTTTTTTATCACAAGCGGCTGTAAAATCTGAAAACAGTTACAAAACTCAACGGCCATATTCAAATATTCATATTTCTGCTCCATGGTGAGTATTCTAACCGAGTGTGACAATCTCCCAGAGCAGGATGCCGTAGGACCAGACATCAGACTTGGTGGTGTAGATGCGGTAACGGAGAGACTCTGGAGCCATCCAGCGTACAGGGAGGGGGGCCTATCAAAGAAATCATGACAACGATGAATATTTGGATCTGAGAAACCATTCCTGACGTCCCACATAATTTACTATCCTTAAAGACTCGCCTAACGCCTGCTCCAGGTTCACCATTACCTTAAGACATGTGACTGATCGAAGCGAAATGATGAAACTGACTGATCAGCTTTGTATTATCCTATTCTTATTACAGCGACTTATGTGAGCAGACAAACAGGTATATATATAGGTTATCTTATTTTTCAAAAAATATTTTCAGTCAGAAGTTTAACTAGTGTGAGTGTTCAGTTGTTTTAATTTCTTTGTTGGTCATTTGCGACGTATTTGAAGTTGGGTGTACAAAATACCAGATTCTGTGGACAGTCAACGTCTTTATTGCCATGGGTGCGATGTTTCAGTACGGTGGCCTAATGGTTAAAGCGTTCGCTCTTTACGCTGAAGACCCATGTTCGATTCCCCACACCGTTACTATGTGTGAAGCCCATTTCTGGTATATTGCTAAAAGCGGCGTAAAACTACGCAACTCACTCACTAACTCGCAACTCATGATAACGGTGTCAGTACCTACGCCGACACGTCGCACTCATTGCAGTAAAGACGTTGCATATCCATGGAACCTTTTGTTTGTTCGGATAACCGGTCAGAAATTTACAATGGTAGACAATAATCCACAAATGTCTGATCTCCAGTAGTCTTTACATTAACTGTCCTCAGAATAGTCCCGAGATAGCGTATCGCGTACCTGTGATGTAGTTTCGTAAACGCCACCATCAGCGTCCGACAGATGCCGCGCCAAACCAAAGTCCGCCACCTTACACTGCAAGTTGTCAAACAGTAGCACATTCCTGGCAGCCACGTCACGATGAATTATCTGCAAAAATAATAATTATCATCGATAAATGTTTTGCAATCTGAGCGTAAAACCGACAAACGAATTCTGAAGTTGTAAAAACGACCTTCACGCACCTGAGCACTTCCTCCTTGGCAGAACGCTGGACTGTTCGGATAGAAGTGTCTTGTGCAAAGGATGTACAATACGAGCTCTCGATATTCAATGTGGGAGGTTTGTGTGATCTGAATATCTACATTGGTCAAAACGTGGAACATCGAGTTGACATTCAATGAGACAACTGTGTCAGTGATAACGTGGAAAAGTGGCGTCACAACACTCAATATGACGTCATGATATGACGCATGTGACAGTGATGATGCTTAGGAGGGTACTGTAAAATATATTTCCTTATACGATGCTTTCAAGAAAACTATTTTCTTCAGAAAAAGAAGAATTTCGCTGTATCCGTAAATGCTTACTTCGTTCCTATGAAGATGTCGTAGTCCTTTCGCTATCTGATAGGCGAACATCGTTAGTTGTTTCGAAGTCAGGCCACTTTCATCATCATTGCTTTGGTTCTCTGAATCGTTTGACAATAACGGTGTAAATGTTGACCTGGAGACCTTGAGGCGTTTCTTGCGTAAGAACTGAAGGAGATTTCCTAAAGGCGAGTATTCCATTACGAGCATACGTGAATCTGTGAGGAGAAACCGTTATGAAGTAAGTGCATTAGGAAATCTAGCTTCATAATTCATGTTGACGACACTGTTCATGTGATGTTAGCTGCTTAGCCCTTGTCTGAGTGAGTGAGTTTAGTTTTACGGCGCACTCAGCAATATTCCAGTTATATGGCGGCGGTCTGTAAATATTCGAGTCTGGACCAGACAATCCAGTGATCAACAACATGAGCGAGCCTGACCACTGGATCCCGTTAGTCGCCTCTCACGGCAAGCACAGTCGCCTTTTATAGTAAGAATGGGTTGCTGAAGACCTTCATGGGTCAGCTCTTGTCAGAATGTTTTGAGTTAAGAATATATTTGGTGAACATGTTCCCTAAAAATATCTTTTGTGCAATTACGTCAACAAATGACGTCACCTGAGGCCATGAATGTTGTAAATTTATCGAACTTTTATAGATAAGGTGTTTGGCCTCGTCACCATGAATGTCCGGTTTCATGTCTGCAACTGCGAGAAGTTCCTTGAAGAAATCCAGTTCACCTGCTCTTTCCGTCAGTTATTTAAGGAGTGTTTGACGACTGCTGTGTTAGACATCGACATTTCTTGTTTATTCCACGTCGTACAACATATACAGTTGACTCCCTATAAACCGACATATATACTTGCTCCCAACTTTGTCCCTATATAATATCATATAAGAACCTCCCTCTAATCGACTTTCTCTAAACCGATATTGTAATATCAAAAGAAACTGCATCAACCAAGACAGGATTAACTGCCAATTGCTTGCACGTTAACCACCAACTCCTATCCTAAAATTCAAATCAACAGATAATTACTTGTTCAGTGGCTTGCTAGATTCGTGAAATCACGTGTTAAATGTTTGTTATGAGTTTCGAAAAACTTGTTCTATTCCGACATTTTTCATTGGCACTGAACGATGTCGTTTGAGAGGGAGTACACTCTATATGTGTATAGCCTAACAGACCAATGCTATCCTACCCTGTGCGTGGTTGGTGCCAAGGTAATTCACAACATGGAAGTATTTTGGTAAAGACTTCATCAGTTTAATTTCACGGTAGAAGTTGGTCCATTGCGCCTCAGATACATTATCTGTAACAGATGGTTTCGACTTGAACAGGAACATTACACAGCCACTTTACTGAGAGAAGTATAAAAGTAATTGGTTTCAACTTGTGAATGCATCGAATGTACAGTGGGGAAGTATACGAAGCTTTGCCATATACAAATGTTTACATAACTAATATGCTGGAACATTTCTCCAAGATGCTAGACGGTTTGTGACTTTAGGTGTGAAATTCTCATAACTATAAAAAGTAACCAAAGCATAGGCAACATATGTCATATTTGGGATTTCATGGCATCGTGTAATCAAAGCATAGGGTTGCGGTAAAATCGTTTTATATCCAGCATCAGTGGACACTTTGTATTAAGATTAAAAGGCTGCAACTTTCAGTCTTACTGAAAACCTTCTATGGAATACACAATTTAATATAGAAAGTGGTCATTATTTGCTAGTATCCTTTCTCAGTAAAGTACATATTCTAGTACTTTTGCTGGGTTGAAACCATCGGGGAATCCATCCTCCAAGGGCAGCCTAGCGGTTATCACGTTGGCTCGTCACGCCAAAGGCCTTGCGAGTGCAATGTGTGAGACCCATTTCTGGTATCCGCCCCCCTGGTATTACTTGAATATTTCCAAAACCGAAATAAAACCATAGTCACTCACTCACTCACTCACTCACTCACTCACTCACTCACTCACTCACTCACTCACTCACTCACTCACTCACTCACTCAAACATACGGATGTCTACTCACCTTTACATACTTTAACAGCAACGATGTCACATTGACCTGGGTGTAGAATCCCATTGGCCTTGGCCTTCCAGACCTTCCCGAAGTGACCTTCACCCAACACCGTCAGTAGTTCAAGGTTGTAGTATGTGAATTGACGATCTAATGATTGTGAAGCGTTGTAACGTCGGTTGTACTCCTGACGTGGGGAACAAGAAATTCATATATTTATTGTTGTGTTTGCTTTATTAGTTGCATTGAAATGCCATATATGAATAATCGCACAAGAAAACAATGAAAACCATATTTAGTCGCTCCTTTTCACGTTACAACAGACGCACATAAATGAACTTGAATTGTAATGAGATATACCCATGCGACTGACGTCAAGGCTGGGGACGTTATGAACACACACACACACATACACACACACACACACACATATATACATATACACACACACGTCTCTCTCTCTCTCTCTCTCTCTCTGTGTGTGTGTGTGTGGAAAGTTTACCGTCACTAAATCCAGTGAAATCTAAATCTAACTGAACTTGACAAGTTTGGTAGCTTAACGGTGTTCAGCAAAACACGTAATGTCACGCATGTACCTTCTGTCTCTGTCTCCGCTTGGTGCATATTGCGATGACTGCAACCAGTATCAAAAGACCAACAACAGCCGCCACAGCAACGCTAATTAGCATCGAAGACTCTGTGACTGCAAAGGTAAACCGATTATCTGTTTCCTAGTTTGGGAAGCCATGTGAGTACATGAGTATCGAGTGGGTGCAGAACACGTTGCCGTTGACGATTCTGATGATACTTATTACGAGATACGTGTTCATGTGATCTCTTTATGACAAAATCAGTTCCTCCAAGACATCCTAACGTTAAGAAAGTTTATGTATCGGAGTTTCCACCACGATAGCGCTACAACAGCTGAAAGTCTATGATAAAGTGTGGGAGTTACCACCACCTTAGCGCTACGACAGTTGACCGCTCAGGTGGAAGTCGCGGTGGCTGAGCGGGCTAGGCGGCTGACTTTGTGTGCTGGCGATTAGGTGCCTGACTCTGAGGTTGCGGGTTCGAATCCCGGATGGGACTCAACCGAAAAAAGTACTAGAATTTGTACTTTACTAAGAAAGTGAAATCCCAAATATGACATATGTTGCATTTGACCACTTTCTAAATGGCATCGTGTAATCACTTGGTTGATATAGTAACTCGGGGGATATAGTAACTCGGTGGATATAGTAACTCGGTGCACATAGTCACTCGGTGGATATAGTCACTCGGGGGATATAGTAACTCGGTGGATGTAGCAACTCGGTGGATATAGTAACTTGGGGGATATAGTAACTTGGTGGGTATAGCAACTCGGGGGATATAGTAACTCGGTGAATATCGTAACTCGGGGGATATAGTAACTCGGGGGATATAGTAACTCGGTGGATATAGTAACTCGGGGGATATAGTAACTCGGGGGATGTAGTAACTTGGGGGATATAGTAACTCTGTGGATATAGTCACTCGGGGGATACAGTAACTCGGTGGATATAGTAACTCGGTTGATATAGTAACTCGGGGGATATAGTAACTCGGTGGATATAGTAACTCGGTGCATATAGTAACTCGGTGGATATAGTAACTAGGGGGATATAGTAACTCGGTGGATGTAGTAACTCGGTGGATGTAGTAACTCGGTGGATATAGTAACTTGGTGGATATAGTAACTCTGTGGATATAGTCACTTGGTGGATATAGTAACTCGGTTGATATAGTAACTCGGGGTATATAGTAACTCGGTGGATATAGTAACTCGGTGGATGTAGTAACTTTGTGGATATAGTAACTCGGGGGATATAGTAACTCGGTGGATATAGTAACTTGGGGGATATAGTAACTCGGGGTATATAGTAACTCGGTGGATATAGTATCTTGGTGGATGTAGTAACTTTGTGGATATAGTAACTCGGTGGATATAGTAACTTGGTGGGCATAGTAACTTGGGGGATATAGTAACTTGGTGGGCATAGTAACTTGGGGGATATAGTAACTCGGTGGATATAGTAACTCGGTGGATATAGTAACTCGGGAGATATAGTAACACGGTGGATATAGTAACTTGGGGGATATAGTAACTCGGGGGATATTAACTCGGTGGATATAGTAACTCGGTGGATATAGTAACTCGGGGGATATAGTAACTTGGGGGATATAGTAACTTGGGGGATATAGTAACTCGGGGGATATAGTAACTCGGGCGATATAGTAACTCTTTGGATATAGTAACTCGGTGGATGTAATAACTCGGTGGATATAGTAACTTGGTGGATATAGTAACTTGGTGGGTATAGTAACTTGGGGGATATAGTAACTCGGTGGATATAGTAACTTGGTGGGCATAGTAACTTGGGGGATATAGTAACTTGGTGGGCATAGTAACTTGGGGGATATAGTAACTCGGTGGATATAGTAACTCGGTGGATATAGTAACTCGGGGGATATAGTAACTCGGTGGATATAGTAACTTGGGGGATATAGTAACTCGGGGGATATTAACTCGGTGGATATAGTAACTCGGTGGATATAGTAACTCGGGGGATATAGTAACTTGGGGGATATAGTAACTTGGGGGATATAGTAACTCGGTGGATATAGTAACTCAGTTGATATAGTAACTCGGGGGATATAGTAACTCTTTGGATATAGTAACTCGGTGGATGTAATAACTCGGTGGATGTAATAACTCGGTGGATATAGTAACTTGGTGGATATAGTAACTTGGTGGGTATAGTAACTCGGGGGATATAGTAACTCGGTGGATATTGTAACTCGGTGGATATAGTAACTCGGTGCATATAGTAACTTGAGTGATATAGTAACTCGGTGGATATAGTAACTCGGTGGATGTAGTAACTCGGTATATATAGTAACTTGGGGGATATAGTAACTTGGTGGATATAGTAACTTGGTGGGCATAGTAACTTGGGGGATATAGTAACTCGGTGGATATAGTAACACGGTGGATATAGTAACTCGGGGGATATAGTAACTCGGTGGATATAGTAACTCTGTGGATATAGTAACTCGGGGGATATAGTAACTTGGTGGATGTTGTAACTCGGGGGATTTAGTCACTCGGGGGATACAGTAACTCGGTGGATGTAGTAACTCGGTTGATATAGTAACTCGGGGGATATAGTAAATCGGGGGATATAGTAACTCGGTGGATATAGTAACTCGGTGCATATAGTAACTCGGTGGATATAGTAACTAGGGGGATATAGTAACTCGGTGGATGTAGTAACTCGGTGGATGTAGTAACTCGGTGGATATAGTAACTCGGGGGATATAGTAACTCGGTGGATATAGTCACTTGGGGGATATAGTAACTCGGTGGATATAGTAACTCAGTTGATATAGTGACTCGGGGATATAGTAACTCGGTGGATATAGTAACTCGGTGGATGTAGTAACTCGGTATATATAGTAACTTTGTGGATATAGTAACTTGGTGGATATAGTCACTTGGTGGGTATAGTAACTTGGGGGATATAGTAACTTGGGGGATATAGTAACTTGGTGGATATAGTAACTCGGTGGATATAGTAACTTTGTGGATATAGTAACTCGGTGGGTATAGTACCTCGGGGGATATAGTAACGTGGGGGATATAGTAACTCTGTGGATATAGTAAATCGGGGGATATAGTAAATCGGTTGATATAGTAACTTGGGGGATACAGAAACTTGGTGGGCATAGTAACTTGGGGGATATAGTAACTCGGTGGATATAGTATCTCGGTGGATATAGTAACTCGGGGGATATAGTAACTCGGTGGATATAGTAACTCGGTGGATATAGTAACTTGGGGAATATAGTAACTCGGTGGATATAGTAACTCGGGGGATATAGTAACTTGGTGGATATTGTAACTCGGGGGATATAGTAACTTGGTGGATATAGTAACTCGGTTGATATAGTAACTCGGGGGATATAGTAACTCGGGGTATATAGTAAATTGGTGGATATAGTAACTTGGTGGAAAGAGCTTAGTGGATAGTGTAGCTTGGTGGATACTGTAGATTGGTGGATAGCGGAGCTTGGTGGATAGTGTAGCTTTGGTGGATAGAGGAGCTTACTTGTTAGAGCTTGACGGTTAGTGTAGCTTGTTGGTTACAGCTAGGTTGATGTTGTAGCGTATTGATGAGAGCTTGGTGGATAGTATAGCTTGGGATTTTTAGCTAGGGGTATAGTGGAGTTTGGTGGATAGCGGAGCTCGGTGATTAGAGCTTTGTGGACAGTGGAGCTCGATGGGTGGCGCTGGAAGTTGATAATTTCGTTATGCACAGGTTTGTCTGCCCACTCTATCATTCTGTGATTGGTACGACGTAGATGACTTCTTACCGAAATCACAATCTGCAAGATGACAGTCTCTCCTCTCCGCCTCAATCATGTTCCCTTTACAGGGTCTACCGGCAACTGTGGGGGGAGGGTTGTTGCAGGATCGTGTCCTGGTCACAGTTCGATTGCTGCTCGGGTTCTCACATGTCAGTCGTGGACACAAAGGAACATTCCATGACCCCCATTCGGACATGCCACCGTCTACAACAGAATGCACAATCAGGAGTACAGTCAAGCATTCAGCCATAAATTCACCCAGGACAGACGACCACGAAAAAGACTTTATTGCTCAAGCAAAACCAAACTATAAAATAACAACTTTCACTCGCAAAAATCAACTGGTTTTCTCCTCATTTGTCAAAACCTCAATATTATGTTAAAGGTACCGATCCACAAAGCGTTCATAAAGTTTCTACCTGTACTAACTCTGCAGTTGTGTCTTAGACTGACGAATGTTTTTTCAGTCGAGATTTACTTGCTTTACATCACACTCCAATAATTACCACTGATTGTGAACCATCTTACCTTTTGAAGAAGACAAAATTTCATTGATCATGCCCATTGTGTGTGCCAGTCCAAAAAAGTTTTCAGTTTGAAATACAGTCTCCTTGGACGAAGCAATAGATCGAAGCTCCGTTTCATACCGTCTTTTGTAAGGCGAGTTTGGGAAGTTGAGTAACGGATTTACACCCACAGAAAAAATGGTAATTCCAGAGTTCCTCGCTTCTGAAGCAGCAACCTTTGTATCATCAGGGTAATTTGACAGTCCATCTGTTAAGACAATCATCACCAGTGCAGTATCGGTAGGTTCCTTGGATAACAACACAGTAGCTCGACGAATACCTAAGTGTGTGAAAGTTCCTCCTTTCGGTTGTGGTATCTTGTCTATTTCCGTGGAAAGTGCCGTGACGTTTGAAGACGCGGCGATTGTAGTTGTTACATCCTTGCCGTAGACCACAACACCGATTTTAACAACACTGCCGATAGACTGACTGCTGTCAACAAAGCCATTAAGTGCATTCTTTACTATTTGGAAACTGCTGCTGGCGATACTTTCTGATCCATCCACAACAAAACAAACGGTGAATCTTCGGGAAGATACTGAAGATGCTGGAAGTGAAAATGCACCAGCACATTAATGTCTGCACGATACAATGACAAGCCTATAACTGAATAAATTGAGTGTTAATGTGAGCATGGAAGTCTTTCAGTAAATACATGATGTGAGATGTGATATAGCAGGTCGTGTAGGTACACTACTGCTCGAAGGTATGTTTCCCTTACATGCATGAGCTACACGTTATGCTACCATCCCGGAGATGAATTTTACGTCACATCGGCATTATCACAGCCATGGAGCGATAACACGTGGAACCCGTGACCTAGGCGTTTGAGACCCGCGCGCAATATCTTGCACTATGGAATACTGTAAGGGGCATTGGTCAAATCTCGCATTATCGCACCGTAGGCGTTTTTATCTTGAGTCCAACGGTTGAGTTCGAAATACCAGGAATATACCATGCCCTATTCCATGTGACAGAGAGATCATTTCCAGGTTATCAGACTTTACTTATGAGACTCGAAATTGCATAGTTTTTAAGCGGATTTTAATGATTTTATGATAGCTTAGATCTCTTCGTGTCAGAGCCACTGAGGAGAGGAGCATTGTGTTAATGACAGTGTAACACATCCATTTAATGTTTTAATAACTGCAGTACCAGAGGTAGATGTCAGTACGGGAGCATGGGATCATGTGTAAGATGGCCGAGGAATAATGGCCGACAGGAGAGGTAAAAACCATGACTGTGTATGTTAAAAAAGAAAGGTAGTGCTGTTTTCGCCGGTCGGTTGAATAAACCGCCATCGCTGTTGTCAACAAATCGTCTAAACAATCGATGCGACACCATTTTTGCAGTTACAAAGTACATTTTCAAGTGACATTACGAGTTAAGAATAGTGTGTTTTAGTGTATTTGTCAGTTTGTTAAGCTTATAGACACGCCCCGGGAGTCACGTTGACATATACAACGTCGGATGTAAAACGTAGACGGTGAGTTTGTAAATAAGACAATATTTTATCCTAACGCTTATGCCCCACAAAACACTGACTTAATGAACAGAAGAAACTTGTCCTGACATAACGTAAATGTTAAGATTCTCGGCGCGAACGATTAACGTTTCTGGAATATTCCTTCCGGCTTCGTCATGTGGATGCTAACTTACAGTTATATAAAGTAGACTCAGAGAGCACAAAACTTCGGTAGAGACATCAGACCTAAAGGTAACCCTTTCCAAACACATTAGGAACAATCCGCTCCATTAACTGCCGCGGTAGAGACATCAGACCTAAAGGCAACCCTTTCCAAACACATTAGGAACAATCCGCTCCATTAACTGCCGCGGGAGAGACATCAGACCTAAAGGCAACCCTTTCCAAACACCTTAGGAACAATCCACTCCTTTAACTGCCGCGGTAGAGACATCGGACCTAAAGGCAACCCTTTCCAAACACATTAGGAACAATCCACTCCTTTAACTGCCGCGGTAGAGACATCGGACCTAAAGGCAACCCTTTCCAAACACATTAGGAACAATCCACTCCATTAACTGCCGCGATAGAGACATCAGACCTAAAGGCAACCCTTTCCAAACACATTAGGAAGAATCCGCTCCATTAACTGCCGCGGGAGAGACATCAGACCTAAAGGCAACCCTTTCCAAACACATTAGGAACAATCCACTCCTTTAACTGCCGCGGTAGAGACATCAGACCTAAAGGCAACCCTTTCCAAACACATTAGGAACAATCCACTCCATTAACTGCCGCGGGAGAGACATCGGACCTAAAGGCAACCCTTTCCAAACACCTTAGGAACAATCCACTCCATTAACTGCCGCGGGA
The DNA here is from genome assembly GCF_037392515.1 of Haliotis asinina. NCBI lineage: Eukaryota > Metazoa > Mollusca > Gastropoda > Lepetellida > Haliotidae > Haliotis > Haliotis asinina. The sequence goes on along the minus strand of NC_090293.1, from coordinate 54,321,430 downwards.
GAGACATCGGACCTAAAGGCAACCCTTTCCAAACACATTAGGAACAATCCACTCCATTAACTGCCGCGGGAGAGACATCAGACCTAAAGGCAACCCTTTCCAAACACCTTAGGAACAATCCACTCCATTAACTGCCGCGGTAGAGACATCGGACCTAAAGGCAACCCTTTCCAAACACATTAGGAACAATCCACTCCTTTAACTGCCAAGCAACAACCATCATAGCATCAAACATCTCAGCAAGATTTCAGAGGCTATCAGCATCTAAAAATTAGCACTAAAGATGAACAGAGAAACAAAAATCGAGGAGTTTACCTACCCAATGCTTGAGAAATTAATTAGACTCAAGGTTTCACCAATCACCTGAAAATCAACTCTAACCGCTCTATATCAATGTGCAAACCGACTAAACTCATATAGGACCAATAATGTCAACAGTTTCAGGCCAGGCTTTTACCTCGCTCAGAATTGTGACTAAGCGGTAAATCTCCCTTGTAATGTATCTTGGCGATTGGACTCAATTCATATCGTATGTCTCACGAGACAGACAAATTTGTTGACTGACAATATTTTTTATTCTTGGTGATTTCGCATATAAAATAATGACTCTTTTTCATTTATTTCGTAGAGGAAACAGCGTGCAACTATGCCGAAGATGTAAGTTCATCAAGTGTAACCCAGGCTGATTCACACGACGGACCACACATCGGAGATCGATCTGTCCTACATGTTCATCGGCAAGAAAGAAGTCACAGACGTATCTAAAGGAAAAGATATCTTTATTTTTTTCAATGACAAACCATTATACATTAATTTAGGTTATACATTAGGTTATACATTATAGTTATAACATTAGTTTATAACATTAGTACCGTTTTGGTTCCGATCATAAAAAACCCGAAAAAGGCACAATGGCCTTGAAACTGTACTTGATGCTTGTAATAACGTTTATGTTGACGGTGATTTTAGTTATAATTCTACATCAAGATAGTCTATATCCAGAAAAAGATTTTATCAGCGATTATGAAATACATAACTGGACTCGGGAACTCAGACTTTCTTCTGGACATGATAACACAACTGGGGCACGCAGCAACAATATGGCGCTTCCTCATGATGTGGACGGGAACGTGTTTTCAAGATGGCGAACAACCACGACTCGTGACAACATTCTAACGGTGGCAATCCGCGGTCGCCTAGGAAATAATATGTTTGAATATGCCTCATTGGTCGGAATCGCTGTCAGTACAGGAAAACAGCCTCTTATTCCAAAGTCAAACCAACTTAGCAGACTCTTTGACATATCCTTTATCGGGGACATCCGCAACCAGACTTGGAGTCTTGTGTTTGAGAGACAATATGGCGCTTATGACCGAAACCTCCTTACTCTGCCCAAAGGAAATGTTAAAGTCTGGGGCTTCCTTCAATCATGGAAGTATTTCAACTCAATCAGAGCCTCAATAAGAAAACAGTTCGTCTTCAGAAAAACATATATCGACCTCAGTGCTCAGTGTTTACACAATTACACAAGTATGTATGAAAACCGAACTAAAATCGGGATTCACGTTCGACGCAAATACATGAAATCTGGGAGTATGGTCGGCTATCTGGCTGCGCCCTTGTCGTATATTAAAAAAGCTATTGCACACATGAAAACAAAGTTTCACAACCCTGTGTTCCTTATTGCTACGGATGACAAAAATTGGTGCCAAAAATATGTTGTTTCCACGGATATAATACTCATCGAAAATTCAGATCCCTTTGTAGACTTTGCGACCTTGACCTTGTGTGACCACATGATAATGACCGTAGGGACATTTGGTTGGTGGGCTGCTTGGCTTGGAGACGGTTATGCTATATATTACAGAGACTTTCCCACGCCAGGAACAGTGTTAGCTAGAGGACTCATAAAGGAAGATTACTTTCTCCCCCACTGGGTTCCTCTTGGTGCTTGAGCATAATCATTTGCTGCTACTGGTATCGCCTGACTGGCTGATGCTTGTCTGGCTGATGTTTTGCGCCGCACGTTGTAATGTTGTGTCTGCAGCTGATATGGGTTATGGTGCTCCACCCACAACAACGTGAAATGAAGAGCTCGAGAAATGTGTCCATGTTCAGCTTAACGTACCAAGCATACGTGATAATCTACATTATGTATGTCTTGTTTCACGCCCGTATGACATTATCTGAAACTCAATTATAAATAAGTTGATAGACGTTCAAATATTTCGCGGTTCATGTGTCATGTATCCCTGGGTGCACATATATGTGAATTCTTTCAAAGTGGTTGGACCATGCAGTTGATTATCGAGGATGGTATGGCCAATATTGAAACAAGACCCTGTTGCCTACAACGGCAGTTCCCCAAACCCGTGGAGGCCGCTGTCCTGATATAGCCCAGTCGTGAAGATCCGAGTTAGAATTGGTCTTCAGCAACCCAGGCTTGCTAGAGGAGACTGGTAGAACCAGGCTCGCTGACTAGTTTGACACCGGTCATCGAATCATAATAGCGTCGAACGGTGCTCATGGCGTTGATCACTGGATTGTCTGGTCCAGCCGCGATTATTTATAGAGCGCCGTTATATAGATGGACTATTGTTGAGTGTGGTGCTAAATAACAACCAAACCAAACGTGACATAGCCGATCAAACGGCGTCCGATCACACAATACCTGTTGATTTACCTGTAGTATGTAGTGTGTAGAATAGATGTCTTGTTTCTTACCTGTGGTCCGTGATGTCGTCAGTGGAGTAGCACTCGAACACAAGTACGCCGCAGCAAATACCAGCACGAGCACCGACATTGTGTCATTTCAATCTGAATGTAGAATACCATGTATGTTTGCAGACAAGGACAGTTGTATTGGTATCAAGGTATCATGGGATGAAAGCTTCTCATTAACGTTGTTAAGTTGTGCTCCTATATACATAGTTCGTCCTGTAGAGGTAGTACAGACACTAAACATGCATCCTGACTGGGACTGACACACTTTACGCTTGAACACCCACCATTAAAATCCGTGTATAGCAGACCCTGTGTTGCTCTCAATGATCTCTGTAGGGTAAACAGAGTTGGGAGTCAAAGTAGAGCGTGTATGATATATTGATAACTATAGGCCTGACTCACGTGGCCCTGTGTCATTCATGCAGACGCGCTAACAAGAAATAAGCTTGTTGATCTACCGTGTAATAGAACACAGATTGTCGAATCATGTGGTAATTTTGTGCAAATTATGGATGTAACTGTTTTTTTATAATTTAGATTAGTCACGGTATATATACTGTTTTCTACCAGACCTAGAGTTCATGGCATGAAAACTCTACTTCACCCACGCACTATTTTGTTAACGTGATATCACTGACATCTTTCTATTTTTCAGAAATGGACACAAAATTCCTAAAAAATGTGTCTAACCGAATTCAGTAATTAGTCCACAGGACAAGCAGGCATAATTTTGAAATGCAATATCTTGAATCAGAGGAATGTGATAGACTATGTCATATTGACAAATAAACATACAATGTCAATGTGACATTATGAATACACGCAAGTAATTTTCTTTACGCTGCAGCAAGTAATCTCTCTCACATAACATAGATATCATAAAACCTTGATGCAGTCTAACGTAGCATCATGTGACTTCAAACGCATGCAATAGTTACCTGCACAGAGATCCACCCGTGACGGACTGAGGATTGAGGTAAACAAGGAATCTATGAGGGCGACAGGGATAGCTCATTGGCTGGCAACCGCACTTTGGTGTACTGTAAACGGGAAGTATGTCTGACGGTATGTGTGTGTACAGCATTGCAACTCTGTTGGGTGTTCATTGTTATCAAACAGGACATGAACAAAGTGTAAAGGCCCAGATGAATGACGGCCTTCCTGTATGTCATCGTCCAAGGGACGCCTTTTGAATTCAATGAATTAAGCATTTACAAAATTAGACGAGGAATGAGTATGTATGTCATGCATTGATGTGGAGGGGAAGGGGGAGGGGGAGGGGAAGGGAGGGGTGCTGCTTGCAGGCGTTTCCCTGCCGAGATACCTTGTTTGCCTTTCATATCATTGATTATATTGATTTGTACGTTCATACCATTGATGGTGACTGCAATGTGATTGTGGCTCCACATACTAAGGTGAAACATCCACCTATTTCACCAACGACAGACGGAGCTCAAATCATCTGGGCTGAAAATGGACCAACAGCTCAGCTTTCATAGAGCACATCATCAAACATCCTTCTCACTCCACTGACTGGCAACAATCTACCATATTAACCTCAGGTGTCGATGTCGATGGTTGGCATAAGAGTCTTTAAGACATGCTACAGTTACAACCGTAGCTGAACAGGGGCCAACGAGTGTACCTACCCAATGCCTCGGAAGTCAGTTAGATCATAACTGACTTTTACCGGTAATCACTTGTATAAACTCTTCCCTTGCGTAGACAATATACCCGCTGTCTGTACATCTCGCCCTGTCATCACATGCTTCTTATTCACTGGCTTCTTGTACAAATTTGTACATATACTCATTGATGTATCTTGTTTGTATCAATTCACCTGACGAAGGGGCAAGGAATAGCCCAGCAATGTTGTTACATACAAGCAAGAAGTTGTCATCCATGTTATTTGTCTTTTACTAATTGCTGGTAATGTATCATGCTGTGGTCTCATCGTGATGTTATTGATAGCACTGTTTCATACTGTGACCTCAATGATGGCATCCTTGCATGTGGTGGTATCATTCATGGTAATCTCTCACACTGATGTTATTCATGGTACCCATTCATACCGTACGCGTGAAGATCCGGGGTAGAACAGGTCTTGAGCAGCCCATACTTGCCACTAAGGGCGACCATGAATGTCGTAAGTGGCGACTAACGAAATCAAGCGGTGAGGTTCGCTGACTTGGCTGACACATGTCATCCTTTCCAAGTTGCGCAGGTCCATGCCTCCCTTAATGCCCAATCATATGTTATGTAAACATCATCCAGTCATGCGTTGTATCACCATTGGCTTCCATCCTTATCCCCAATCATGTACATCGTCCTTATCTCCTATCTGTGTTATGTAAACATATCCTATCATCTGTAATGTATTACCATTGGCTTCCATCATTGTTATCATAACTGTCGGCTTCCTATCAGTGCTTGTTTATACTGGCTTCCCTCTGTCGTTAATTCATCCCACTTGTTACTTTGTTATTGTTTTACCTGTACATATAACTATAGCTTTGTACCTCATTCTCAATCACCTGATGAAGTAAGCACTAACTCCGAAACGTTTTGTTTTCATAATAAAGAAGTTGATATCCATAAAAATCTTCATTCTTATGTATTCCCCTTCTAAATGCCCTTCAAAGATTTCATGCTCATGCTGTTGATCACTGGATTATCTGGTCCAGACTCGATTATTTACAGACTACCGCCATATAGCTGGTATATTGTTGAGTGCGGCGTAAAGGTACACTCACTAATATCGTGATAGCATTGAGGGTAATGTCTCACCACAGATATCAATATCTGTTATTGTCAAAGTACCCCGCGTGGTTCATTGCAATATACCCCGCTGCCAATAGCAAGGCATACGGTACTTCGTTGTAGTTTGATTCACACAGGCTGGCTGAAGTGTACGATCCGATACCCATGCTTCAAACAGTTCAAAATTAACATTGAGGTGTTCGGTAAGATAAATACGTTGTTCACTGGTCCCTCGGAGACTACGGGTTGAGATACCCTCCATGTTTGTTTGTGTTCCCGAAGCGAATGGCTCGTCGAGGGTACCGCAACCCGTGATATCATTTATGGTAATGCCTCATTCCGTGGTGTCATTAATGATTTCCTTTCATACCATGATATCACTGATGGTAATATCTCATACCTTGATATCGTTGATGGTATTGTCTCCTACTGTGATATCACAGGTGGTATCCTTTCATACCGTGATATCTTTGATGTTAATGTCCCATATCAGGATATCATTTATGGTAATGTCTCACATCGCGATGTCATTGATGGTAAGCTTTCATACCGTGATATCTTTGATGTTAATATCTATCAGTCAGATGGACATACTCCCGTCTGGTGGAATTACCCATCGGAGCGAAGATCAGTCTTTCTTTAACCTCCCAAGTAAGTGAAAGCGTTTGAGCTCCCTTTGATATTTTATGTAACAAACATGTTTTTCGAATATTTACCTACTGCTGTTGATATGATGTCAGAAGGCATATGGATGAGATTCTATCTAAAATCCGCCATTTCAAGTGTATAAACTCAGTAACATTTGTAAACGCTCAGTACAAAGCACACTTCAGCGGCCAACAGATTAGTGAAGCCAGTTGTTTCTGGGGCCAAAAAAAACGTCAAAATGATCTACCTGATGCCATTCCAAAGATATCTACTTGCAAATATACCGCCAAAGAAAAAAAAAGAAAAAAGAAAAAACCCCAAGAATTTGGTCTTAATTTGTACCTCCATCGTTATTTGCATCACTGCATCACTGTGTTTATCGCATGCATGTTGTAGCCGTGTTGTACAGTCGCTCTTACCGATCACCCTTTCTTATAACATTTCAAGGGTTTAGTCGTTTTAATAAACAAGGTATTCCCATTAGCATTTCATGTTAGTCTTACCTGGACAACAGATTTTTCTTCCTGTCTCACCATTACTGGGTGGAGGGTTGGTGCAGGTTCTGTTTCTGGTCCTGGACACAGTCGTGTTGGCTGTCCCGTCACATGACCCTGGACACGGGTGTTCGTCCCATTGCCCCCACTCAGATATACTACTGGAACTGGAAAAAAAAAATCATCGGGTCAATGTACTGTATGTACACACAAAGGACGTTTCAGCAAACCCTAGGCTGCCCGGTTTGTTACTCTGGTAAGCATCTGGAATGGAGGTTCGAATCCCGACGGCAATATACTGAGCAGTCATTAGCAGATGTGAACTGACGTTAACCTTGGGCTCTGCGTTAAGTGGTGCAATGACGACACTGAGAGTTATGGTACGTAAAGGCGTCTACGCTAGAGATATAATTGCAAAAGAAACGCAAAACTGTTTCTTTCAAATATTTAAATATAATGCATAAATATGAACGCTTACTTTTATGAGATATCATTTTGTCGAAACTTGCGTTTCTTTTGCCACTCACACAAAAACTGATACAAGCACACATACAATCTCATGCACACACGCACTCAGGCACTTACATACATTCAAAGCACACCTAAAAACACTAGTTACATTCGACGTTACATTCTCAACAAATTTCACATCTTATTGTGTCTATTACCTGTGTTATATTGATTCTTTGTGTACGATGTAAACATTTTTTCCAGAACACGTGATAGTTTTGTTTCCCGTGTGGCCTAAATATGTGGTGTATTCGATTATACTTTCTGCAGAAGGTATGTGTAGTATTTATGCTCCTCTGACTCTCTCTCTCTCTCTGTGAGTGTGTGTGTGTGTGCGTGCGTGCGTGCGTGCGTGCGTGTTCAATCAGAACACATGATTTGCCCGGAATTAATAGAAATTTTATGGAGCCTTGATGATTAATTCAGTCAAAGATCACATGGCGGATTGTTTAAAAATTTAGTACACCTGAACCTACCTGGGCAGTCACAGATATCAGTTGCAGTCTGTTCAAGCGGACCAGTGCAGTTTCCATTTTGATTCAAGCAGGTCCTTCGTCTCTTCAAGGGCCTGGTGTTGTATCCACATGTGGAGTCACAACCTATACTTGTCCACCGACCCCACTCACTGAACCCGACGTCATCTGGAAATGTTATCCATGCAGGTACATTTAGAACTTTCCATCATTTCTGATGTTTAATGATAAGTCAACCCATGCTTGCCATGAAAGGCGAGTATGCATGTCGTAAGAGACGGCGAAGGGTATCGGGTGGTCAGGCTCGCTGAAAGGCGAGTATGCATGTCGTAAGAGACGGCGAAGGGTATCGGGTGGTCAGGCTCGCTGACTTGGTTGACACATGTCATCGGTTCCCTTTCGTGCAGATCGATACTCTGGCTGTTGATCGCTGGATTGTGTGGTCCAGACTCGATTATTTCCGAATACTGCTGAACTCAACTCACTCACTTTAATGAATGTTAAAATCCTACTGTGGATTCTGCGTTCAGAAGGAACATTGTCCACACCATAAATACAGTATTTGTTAGTGAAAGTAAAGTAGTGAGGGAAATGAGTGTGCGAGTGAGTTTAGTTTTACGCCGCACTCAGAAATGTTCCAGCTATATGGCGGAGTGATGGAACTGATAAGCAAAACGTGATGATGCCTGGTGTACACATCGTACTGTGCGCATCATACTGTACGCATCGTACTGTACGCATCGTTCTGTACGCATCGTCTGATCTATCCTGTCACACAATGTACATACAAACTGTAATATATTGTTTGTGGTTTGTGGGGATGTAGAGATAGATGGACATTACTCCTGTCATACCACCGCGTCCAGTGAACTATCAACCCTCGCACAGACAACTGATGTGACTCGTGGAAGATTGATCGACACAAATGTACATAAAACGGGAACAACAAAATCATATGTGCTTCCAGTCACGTGATATGATTATGCGCTTTGGTGCGACCGGATCATTTGATATGAGCAGGTTTCTTTACGCCACATAGCATAGAATTAAACAGGATATATAACATTTGTCAGTGAAATTCTTCACAAAATGTTTCGGGATAATAAGCTGCTAAATCACGACATATTGGATATTTAATATGTCCAAATACTTGTGCAGCATAGTAATGTTTTGAGTGAATAACCTCAAGCAGTGTCACAAGACTCGAAAGGGAAACCGGATATATTTGTGAAAGGGTTTCCAAATAATCAAAGGCCTGTTTTGTGTCGATCTTCGAAGCAGTTTCTGAACGCAGTAGTTCAATAGTTTCTGTTGAAGCTTCCGTCCACGAAAACAACACACCGTGACAGACGTATCATAGAACAGAGTATTCCGAGAGTGTGTCCACATCTACATTCTAGCTATGAAACACACATAGCGGTATATTTGTGTTACGCGTGAAAACTACGCTCCATGTATCTGGCTTTCGTTTTTAACTAACAATATAAGTTCCTATCAAAGTGGTAGTCTCCGAGCCAAGAATGGCCATTCACAAAGTTCTGTTTCGGAGAGATGGCACGAGACATAGGGGCGATGTACATTTTTCACTTTGTTTAAGGTCGTTGTGAATGGAGTATTACATGCTTATTGTAGAACTTATATTATCCATATTAACATACATTGTTATGCTGTATCAGTGTACCAATATTATGGAGGGTATATTCTTTACTATTCCATACCCATATACTGAGCCGCAAAAGAAACACCACACCGATTGAGGTTTCTTAATACACACTCTTATATTCGCTCTAATTAACAATAAAAACTGAGGGTTGAGTTGAAACTGGATAATGACATTTAGAATTCACAGAAACAAAATCACACTAGGGTACCAATTTCGTGTATGGTCTCTATGGACATCGATGACGGCTTTGGATTGTCTATACATGCAATGAATCAGCAGGTTGGTGAAGGTCATAGGCACTTGGTCAAAATGGGAGACCGAGCCCATGAGCTGTTGTTGGTTGTGCTTGGAGGCAGGTCAGCCTACTTTGTTCTTTGTCCAAATCTGTTCTTTTGGAAGTAAATCCAGACTGAGTGCAGGCCATTCTAGGGTTTGGATGCCACTTTGTCTTAAGGAGGTTGTTCTTGCAGTGTGGACACAAGCGTTGACTTGACGTCTGAATTGTGGTACGACGTGGGTCTTCTGACTTGGTCAATATTCCGAGAAGTGGTCACGCCATTTCTCATCCTTGACCGAGATACTGGAACACCACTCGACCGACTCTCAGGTCCAAACAGGTTACATCCCAATGCCTGAACGCAAAACACGAGTCTCTTTTAACAAAACTCATTTAAAAACAGTTTCACAAACCTCGTGATCGTTTCTGTCGCTCTGGTGAAACGATTCTGCAGATGGATGCGCACAATCAGTCGTTGACGTTGACGTTGACGTTGACGTTGACGTGATTTTACTGAAGGTTCTCCACAGTGTGGGCGGTGTTGAATACTGCTAGTTGTCCGATACCGCTCCTGCATTCGGTAGGTTGTCCTAACATGAACTTGCAGTCGTCCCAAGGCTTGGTTCCTCTGATCTCCCGTAAGTGTGCCATGGCCATTGTGTCAAAACAAGAATCCTTTCAGACAAGTTTGGTACTCGCCTTTTTGGTAGGGTTGTCAAGATATACACGTGCATTTTCATTTTACACGAATGTCATACGGAACCTTTCATAAGTTTTGGTCGATGTGCTTTTTCATCAGAAAACAACGATATGGTTTAAACATTGCCGATGTGACTTTAACTATTAACTCACGCAGTCAGTCAGTCACTCACTCAATAGAAAACAAACTGATTTTGGTAAGAACTGTCAGTTTGGATCGAAGCACATGTTAACGAACCGGTATAATCATCATAAAAACTCAATTTTGAAAGATCAGACCTTCGGATTTGGTTTTGTAAGGTTGCGTTTCTTTAGAGGTTCAATACATACACTGTGCGTATTTCTTTTTCAGTATATATGTATTCACGTACGGGTTGCTCTTGACTGAGCAGAATGGTTTCCCTGTATAAATTCGGGCAGTACAACAAGGGTACAATGTACACAAGTGTCACTTACTTTGAGGGGTCACGGAACTGACAGTTGCCAGTAGAGTCAGAATACACGTCCAGCAAGAACCGACCATCACGTATACCCCCGACACTCTAATCCAGTTGCTCCTGTGAAATGAGGAATCGAATGCTTCTGCATGTATTTAAACCGGTTTGGACAAGAATTGAATGGTTTTCGCAATCTGAAACTCATCTCTTTTGTGAGTTCAATGTATGTCTCCAGAACATTCGGTAACTCTCGCTTCACCTCGTTTGGTTAGAGCATTACTCCCGAGCACAAAAAGGCCTTGTATGTGTATTCACAATCACCCGCGTCTATCCGGATATCAGTAGAGAGTCAAAGGGAACGTGCAAAAGAACCAGGAAGGCATTTTTCTGATTCATGCGTAGCATACCTTGACTTGCTCCTAACGATTTCTCATAAACTGGATCATATACTTGACAAACATAGTTAGGGATACATGTAAATTTTGAAATTATGAATAGTGATCTTTTTATTCATTGACACACTGATGAAACTTCCATCCTAAATCCTAATTCCTAAACATCAATATCCCTCACTTATTTGTTCAGTATAATGAAGGCCTATAAACTAAAAGCTTGTCATACACTGGAGGCGGAGGGGTAGCCTGGTAGTGAAACTCTGAAGACTGGGTTCGATTTCCTAAATGGGTATAACGTGTGAAACCCATCTCTGGTTTCCCTTGATCAGATATTGCTGGGATGTTGCTAAAAGTAAGGTAAAACTAAATTGTGTAACTAAATGAAACACTGATTCATACCGTGATCTCAGTGATGGTATTGTGTGATACTATAATATCATTGATGGTTCATTTCATATTGTTATCTAATTGTTGGTCTCATTTCATGCCGTGATCTCACTGGTGGAATTGTTTCATACCCTGATCTTATTAAATGGATCGTTGCATATCATGATCTCATTGACAGCATAATTGGTATGTACTGTACAATGCTATATCATTGATAGCATTGTTTCATACTGTGATATCATTGACGTTGTCTGGACACCTGGTGTCGTCGCTGATTCTAAGCGATCCATTTATGCTATTTTCACAGCTGTTTGCCCCTTTAAACAGAAGGGAACTTGTATTGGGGGAAAATTGATGTCAAAACCTTGAGATTATATTTAGAATCGGAAATCCAAGTTTTCAAGATTATTAACACTGAAACCTGTGTTCTTTATTTACAATGTACAGCTTACAGGCTTGAATGAGAGGGAGATTACTGGTGCTGTTTGGGTGGCACGGGCAAACATATATGGCTACATACCGGTATATCATGATATCATTGATAGTATAGTTGTTATGAACTGAGATATCATTTATGGCATTGTTAAACTTTCACACTGTGATTTCATTGACGATGTCTGAACACCAGGTGTCGTATCTGATTTTCAGTGACCCTTCACACACAAAAAAAAATTGTTTTGGATGATAATTGATGTCAAAACCTTGAGGTTATATTTAGAGTCGGTTTTCAACACTGAAACCGGTGTTCTTTGTTCACCAAATACAGCCTCCCGGTTTAAGTGAGTGGGAGATTACTGATGTGATGTGGTTTTGACGCCAGAGAACGTCGAAACGACCTGATAATAAACGATAATGTAATTTTATTGCACAAATAGCCTCTTGCAAGCATGACACCAAAGGAAACAACTTACTTGGTCCAACCAAGAACAATAATTTGCTCTCGACGTTAACAGTCGAATGACATACTCAGTCGGTACTTGCATTACTGTCTTTATCACAGGTGCTCCAGGTGGGGTTAGATAGCAGTCACCTTTTAGCACTCTGACGGGAACTTATATTGTTAGTTAAAAACGAAAGCCAGATACATGGAGCGTAGTTTTCACGCGTAACACAAATATACCGCTATGTGTGTTTCATAGCTAGAATGTAGATGTGGACACACTCTCGGAATACTCTGTTCTATGATACGTCTGCCACGGTGTGTTGTTTTCGTGGACGGAAGCTTCAGCAGAAACTATTGAACTACATGTACTGCGTATATGCGTTCAGAAACTGCTTCGAAGAACGGTACAAAACACGCATTTGATTCTCTGGAAACCCTTTCACATATACATGCATATCCGGTTTCCCTTTCGAGTCTTGCGACACTGGTTGAGGTTATTCATTCAAAACATTACTATGCTGCACAAGTATTTGGACACATTAAATATCCAACATGTCGTGATTTAGCAGCTTATCATCCCGAAACAATTTGTTAAGAGAGTCACTACTACATGTTATATATCCTGTTTAATTCTATGCTATGTGGCGTAAAGAAACCTGCTCATATCAAATGATCCGGTTGCCTAGTAGTCTCGATCTAACCAGGAATCTATTCTCTACAGCTACCTAAAGTTGTTAGTACAAGATAGTTTTGTCAGAACTAATACATTTCAGGAAACCGGAGTGGTCTAGACGCTTTTCTTAGAAATATTAATAAGACTGAAGTCAAATCTTAAACGTGAACCGATTTGAAAATCCCTTCAGTTGGTTGGATATTACGTTGCTCTTGCTCGGCGTTTTGAGGGTTCTCTCTTACGACTCTAAATATAATCTCAAGGTTTTGACATCAATTATCATCCAAAACAATTTTTTTGTGTGTGAAGGGAAAACTAGTTGTGAAAAATCAGGTACGACACCTGGTGTTCAGACACCGTCAATGAAATCACAGTATGAAACAATGCTATAAATGATATCTCAGTTCATAACAACTGTACTATCAATGGTATCATATGTTTGTATCATATCATATACAGGTATGTATGTTTGCCCGTGTCACCAGGCTTGGATAACGAGCTTAATTTTCACTTGAACTTGAAGAGACTGTAACAAGCGGCTCTTAGGTCTAGAGGTATGACTCTCGCTTAAGGTGCGAGAGGTCCCGGGTTCGAATCCCGGACGAGCCCTGTATCTTTTGCTAAATAGAAACTGAGTGTTTTGATCGTCTGCCACGTCAGTAACAATTAGGCAGGTATCACCAGGCTTGGATAACGAGCTTAATTGTCACCTGAAACAAAAGCTAGCTTGTTTGCAGGAGCTCACAATTGATGAAGGGTCGAATGTTCATTTGGACATTGAAGGTTGAATATGGTTGTAACTAAACGAAATGAAACTCAAACTTTATTCCAACTGCCCCCTGCCTACAATGTCCCTCTCAACAGTGCTTGGCGCAATGTGGCTTAGTGTCTCTGAACTTCGATGTCTGGCTTTCGACTCCTTCAAAAATGCTGGAATATTGCTAAAAAGGCGAAAGACTAAACTCACTCACTATTCCTTTCGATATGATTACATACTTGATCTCGTCACTATATGACTGGACTATTGTCGATGTGAAGGAAAGCCTAGTCTGACTCATAGTCCCCGATCCACATTATTTTCCCAACTACCAAGCCCTTACTGCAATTCTAAATTTTTAAAAGAAGAAAGTCTAAATATTTTAGATTCAGGAAGCAAGCATACATTTGTTCAACTTAATTGTGGTCTTAGTAAATAATTGTACGACTGAACAAGCAGACCTACTGGAGAACATGCATTTAGACGCTTTACCTCCAGAACTATATGAATCTAAGGTCGACTATGTATTTTTATACTCAAGGATATGATATTAAAACTTTATACGGCAATGGTGCATTGGACAACGTAATAAATAGTGATATTCTCAACTCATTACACCACTTCATTTAAAAAAGTAACCGTTTTCAGTGATTATGACCTATGCATATATATCTAATATAAGAGAAGCTAGATGTAACACGATCTTCTGCAGTAACTGACTTGGATGCTAAGCATAACTAACACCTACCAACAATTGTATCCTATTTGGTCCTACTATTGATCTTTGTCGTCGAACTACTTAAACTATGTGCCCACCTATTTGAATTCTTCAATGCCTTGGAGCGGCGTTAATATAAGCTTCCTAGCTTGTTCGCCTATCCAGATTTCATCATATTTTGAAATAAATATATGTTTATACCAACGGGGATAAACAGTTCAGAATTTCGCAAAACCTTATTCACTTCAGTACTGCTACCGGCTAGCTCTGATCATTTATCCACTGTGATGCTGTCTACCCGTAGTTGAAGATGATCTGTGAAGCAAGTAGACCATCCCCATGGTGACTAAGTGTTCTGTATGTAAACTGTACTTTTTGTCAGTGACACTAGATATGTGACTGACCATATGTCAGAGTGTCCCAGTAAGAAATAGACAGTTAAGAGAAGGGGAATTAGAGTTCTCTTCACTTGTGCACACAGTGATTTAAGATATCACAAGTTCTTTGCCTGGATGTTTTGAGTATTCATGTTATGATTCAATCGGTTAGTCATTGAATGAAACCATGTTATCTCTTCATAGATTAAATTCATAGTCACTAAATTGACTTTTTACAAATATTTTAAAGTGGTTATACACTTGAAACTGGTTTAAGTCATGTGTGTTATTGAACATATCCGAACCATGTAGTGCTGTAATTAATTTTGCCATGGCTGGGAAATCCCCTCTTTGTACTGTCATGAAGCTATAATTAGCATTGTATGTAATGTGTTGCCTTATATGTTTTAGTTTAAATGAAGAAAGATTTTCTCAGGTCCAGGAAGCAAGGATAGAATTTTTCAGACACAAACTGAGAGGCAGACACTTACAGACATACAGATGTCGACACATGCAAAAAGACACATAAGGGGACAGACGCACATACAGAGGCAAACAAAGTGAGACACACACAGATAGACATAAACACACAGAGACACATAGAGACAGAACCACACAATGAGACAAACAGAGATAGACACATATTGAGACAGACACTGGCACACAGACACATGCCGAGACTGACACACACTCTTACAGACACGTGCACAGACTGACACAGACACATGCACATACAGCCGTCCAAAGACAGACAGACAGACAGACAGGCAGAGACAGAGAGATACACCGAGATACACAGACACATGCACAGAAAGTGACAGGCATATAGACACACAAAGACACACAGACGGACACACCGACACACAGAGACACACTAACAGACACACACCGACACACAGTCATACAAAAACACTGACAAAAACATACAGAGACAAACAGACAGAGGCACACAGACAGACATGCATATATACAGACACACACATACAGACACACACAGACAGACACAGACTCAGACAGAGACAGACCCGCGTTAAGAAACAAAGACAGAGACACACAGCAGACATAGAGATAGACAGACACACATAGAGAGAGACATACACAGACACACGGAAAGACACACGTACAGCGACAGATGGACACACACACAGACTTGCAAAGGCAGAGACAAACAGAGAAAGACACACAGACAGACAGACACACACACTCACGGACACACATACACCGATATACCCTTCTTCTCGCCTTTCATGCTGTGTCGTGTGAATTATATATCCGATATACCATTCCCACATTTTATTCTGTATGGGGTACGTTACATATCGAATGTATACTCTTCCCGACTTTCATTCTGCACAGCTACATCGTTCAGGTGTAATACTGCTGAAACAAATGCATGCTCCTGATACAGTCAAAATTGTATCTCTCTCTCACCCCAACCCACTCATACACCCCCACCCGTGCCCGATAGATTAACACAGCAAACTGGAACCTGAGTCCCGTTCTGGCGGGACCCCGGTTCTGGTCGTCTACTTGTTCTTCAGATAGGATTGTAATCCATAGATTGGATATCTGTGTCCGGAGTTTACTAAGACCACAATTAAGTTGAAAAGTTGAAAAAATGTATGCCTGCTTCCTGAATATGAGAAAATCTAGACTTTCTTCATATAAAACTTTAGCATTGCAGTGATTGCTTGACAGTATGGAAAATAAAGTGGTTAAGGGATTTGAGACAGACTAGGCTTTCCTTCACATCGACAATATTCAAGTCATTTAGTGAAGAGATCAAGTATGTAATCATATCGAAGGGAATATTGAAAGAGTTAATTTTTTCGCCTTTCTAGCAAAGCCAGGCATCGAAGTCCAGAGACACTAAGCCACATTGCGCCAAGCACTGTTGAGGGGGACATTGTAGGCAGGGGGCAGTTGGAATAAAGTTTGAGTTTCATTTCATTCTGTTACAACCATATTCAACCTTCAATGTCCAAATGAACATTCGACCCTTCATCAATTGTGAGCTCCTGCAAACAAGCTAGCTTTTGTTTCAGGTGACAATTAAGCTCGTTATCCAAGCCTGGTGACACGTGCCTAATTGTTACTGACGTGGCAGACAATCAAAACACTCAGTTTCTATTTAGCAAAAGATACAGGGCTCGTCCGGGATTCGAACCCGGGACCTCTCGCACCCAAAGCGAGAATCATACCCCTAGACCTGCGAGCCACAGATACAAGGCTAGCTTTTCATTACTCTCTTATTTCAAACTTTGTAAGTCATAAAATGAAGGGAAAAGAGCCGTCTTGGATTATCAAAAGCTTGGGCTCGTCCGGGATTTGAACCCGGGACCTCTCGCACCCTAAGCGAGAATCATACCCCTAGACTAACGAGCCGCTTGCTACACTTCCTTCAAGTTGGCTACAGGAACCTCACGTGATGGTATGATGCAATGAACACACGTCCGT